>NC_138895.1:82645078-84049007 GCF_965194825.1 Balaenoptera physalus
GGGGAGGAGAGGAGTGATGAAAAGTGAAGGTAGCTAGATGGTCGCAGGGAGGGGCAGGGAGGAGGAGGGAGATGGAGGGACCCAGAGGGAGAAAAGGGGAAGGAGAGCAGCTGAGACGGAAAGAAAAGCTTTGGCTCTTGGGGCCGCGCACCCCCAAAGGAGATGCCACTCCCACCTCCGCGCGCCTTTCCAAGCCCTCAAGGCGCGCAGCTCAAATTTCACCTCCGTGGTGGGAGCCCTCCAGCCCAGGCCTCTGCAAAACCCCTACGGCATCACGCTCCTTGCCCACGCGCCGAGCCGGGCTTCGTGTCGCGCACCCGCAGGCGTTGTCGCCAGCGCTCTGAACTACCTTGGGGAGAGTAGAAGTTCCCCTTTTACAGGCTGAGAAACTGAGGCTGCGTGTCTCCAGGGCATGCCTTATGTGCAAGGTCACAGGGGCTGGGCGGGGCCAGGAAGTAGAAGGTCGGAGCCCGAGCCCTAAGCAGACTGCCCGAGGGCTGGTGCTTGGTCCCCATTCCTCCTTGGAAAACCACTCCTGACTCTGGGGGTCCCGTCTACGGCTCAAATAGGCCCCTGGTGTGGCACAGCTGTCCTTAGTTCCAGAGCCCAGCTTGCTAGTTAGGGGCAGAAGGGGTTATCCAGGTTAAAAATAAAAAAATAAAACTTAAAAAGGAATTCACATACATAGGTTGGAATGTGCATAGCATATTTGAAAAATACACAAGTGTCAACAGTGGCATCTCCAGAGAGGGTTGAGAGAACAAAGGATGAGGGAGACCTTCTTTCCCTTGTGTATTTTTGTGTTGTGTTTGAATTTTTTTTACCATATGCATGTATTTCTTTTTCAGTAATAAAAAAAAAAAAAGTGTAATGGTGGACAGGAATAGTTCATCCAATACAGCAGCCATGGAAAAACTGAGCCATCACTTTTACTTTACTCCAGCAAGTATTTATGGACTCTGCTCTGTGACCAGTGGTGTTTTATGACTTTATTTTTATATTTTTTTATAAAATAATAATGCACTATCCCTCATCCCTGCCCTGGGCCAGTGGAAAACCAAATGAGTTTTTATTGAATTGTTTTCCAAAGAGTAGGAATGAATTATAAACAGAACACATCTTCAGGGCAAAACAGGTGGAACGGATTTCCAGCACACCAGACAGCAAGGAAGGATTTTCAACACAGGCGCCCAGAGGCTAAGAGAGAACGCTTCCAGGACCCTACAAAAAGCCGCCCAAGGTGGCTTCTCCGTGGCGCTGAGAGCACAGGTTGACAATTACAGAACACAGAAAACAGACATTAAAAGAGGCCACCCTTTATGGAGGTCTAAGTGCCAGGAATAGCGCTCCCTGTTTAGCACACGGTGTCTTCATAAGATCGATACAAGGCAGCTATTCTTAGCGCTGAGGTCCAGAAAGAACACTCCACTTGGCACACAAGCGGCTGGTGCTATTTAGGATTCAAATCCCAGGCTGTCTGACTTTGTTGCCTGCGCTCTTTCCATAGTCCTTCTTTGTTCTCATTCTCTCTATAAATGAATAAGAGAAGCAATTTGGAAAGCAAGATTGAAAGCTCGCAAAAGGAAACATTATTATTTTTGTACAATGTTTCTGTTTACAATGTACTCACATTAATTTATTTTATTGTCCCAGCAAATCTGTGGGGGAGGGAGGGAGGAGACTACTCTGCATTCTGACCAATGAGAAAACTGAGGCTCAGAGAATGTAAAGGCTAGCCACAGCCCCCCAGCCATCAGAGAGAGGTGTCCAGACTTGTCCCAGGTATATCTTGCTTCTGGAGTTATGTTGCTTACATACTTTTAACGTTTCCTGAGCATCTCCTCTGAATGCTGAGAATTCAGCCAATATACCAAACCTGCTCTCAAGGAGTTTTAGATACTTAAAGTTGGATTGGAAGGAACATCTAAAATCATCAAGTCCAACCTCACACCCACACCAGAACCCCTCTATAAAAAGTCCTAACAGAGGTGGAAAGTTTCATACAATGATACAGAGCCCTGTTAGAAAGTTCTCTCATAAGGCAAATCTACTTCCCTGAAACATCCAATCATGCATGCAATCTCAAAGATGAAGACCAATGCCCAAAGAGGCTTGGTGGGGTTGAGAATTACCACCAGTCAAGAGTGCAGGTCAGAGCATAAACTCCATTACTCACTAACTATGTAACTTAAATATCTTCACATATAAAATGGGAATAATCACTTCATAAGGTCACTCTCAGGATTAATGAAAGCAAGTATAAGAAAGCACTTTGAGACAGAGTGGGATAGATCTAAGTTCCGTCTCAATTCTTTCAAATGCTACTTGTATGGCCTTGGGATAGGGTGATCATATATCCTGATTTGCCTAGGACAACCCCAATATATGCCTGTTGTCCTGGCTAAAAGTGTTCTGGTTGGGTGATATGATCACCCCACTTTGGGCAAAGCCCATCACCTCTTAGGATTTCTGATCCACCAACAGTATTATAAAGGTTTCCTTACTCCTTTCCATGTTGTAGGGCTCTATTCTACCATGCAGTCCACTTGGATACTTCTCCACAGGGCCATGTCTCACCTGGGCTTTCTAGTGCCCAAGCCAATAGGGAACAGATTTGCTTATTTATCACCATGAAGAACCAGCCACTTGAGCAGGCTTTCACATCTACTCCCTCAAAATAACAAAATCATGGTAGCTACCACTTACCCAGCAGGTAAAGTACAATGTGCTTGGTACAAATTTCTCATATAATCTCACAATGGCCCTATAAGGTATGTTGTTCTAATGGAGGGGACTAAGCAGTAACACTCCTTTTTTCTCTTCCTGAGTGTGGACCAATTGAGAAACAAGACAAAAGAATCAGACAATGGACATTTACAAGTCAATTTTATTACCAATATGTCGGTTGAAGAGGGTGCTTTAGATCTGGAGCCAAAAGTTTGGTTTAGGTTTACTAAATCCTTCACCTTAGAATTAGCCAGCCTTGGGAACCCTCCTACATTGGTGGGAATGTAAGATGGTGTAGCCACTGTGGAAAACAGTATGAGGGTTCCTCAGAAAACTAAAAATAGAATTACCATATGATCTAGCAATCCCACTCCTGAGCATATATCCAGACAAAACTATAATTAAAAAAGAGGGCTTTCCTGGTAGCGTAGTGGTTAAGAATCCACCTGCCAATGCAGGGGACACGGGTTCGAGCCCTGGTCCAGGAAGATCCCACATGCCGTGTAGCAACTAAGCCCTTGCACCACAACTATTGAGCCTGTGCTCTAGAGCCCGTGAGCCACAACTACTGAGCCTGCATGCCACAAATACTGAAGCCCACACGCCTAGAGCCTGTGCTCCGCAACAAGAGAAGCCACTGCAGTGAGAAGCCCGCACACCGCATGAAGAGTAGCCCCTGCTCGCCGCAACTAGAGAAAGCCCGCACAGCAACGAAGACCCAATGCAGCCAAAAGTAAATAAATTAAAAAAAAAAAAGATACATGCACCCCTATGCTCATAACAGCACTATTCACAATAGCCAAGACATGGAAACAGCCTAAATGTCCATCAACAGATGAGTGGATAAAGAAGATGTGGTACATATATACAATGGAATATTACTCAGCCATAAAAAATAATGAAATAACATGACTTGCAGCAACATGGATGCAACTAGAGATGATCATACTAAGTGAAGTCAGAAAGACAAATACCATATCACTTATAAGTGGAATCTAAAATATGACACAAATGAACCTATCTAGGAAACAGAAACAGAATCACAGACATAGAGAACAGACTGGTGGTTACCAAGGGGGAGGGGGTTTAGGGGAGGGATGGAGTGGGAGGTTGGGGTCAGCAGATGTAAGCTTTTATATACAGAATGGATAAACAACAAGGTCCTACAGTATAGCACAGAGAGCTATATTCAATATCTTATAATAAACCATAATAGAAAAGAGTATTTTTTAAGTATATATGTATATAACTGAATCACTTTGCTGTACAGCAGTAATTAATGCAACATTGTAAATCAATTATGTATACTTCAATTAAAAAAATAAAAAATTAGCCAGACCTGAGTATCAGCCAGTGCTGGACACAGGCCTCCCTGCAATGGCCCAGAGTCATACAGGCTAATCAGGGGCAAAGCAGGGATTCAACCCCAAGATAAGCAGCAAAGCTCATTTTAAACCTCACAACCCCTCCGAAAATTACTATACTCTTCTTTCAGAGGTGAATGTCAAGTGGTGGAAGTGCCTCAGTAATTGAGCGCCTAACCAGTACTCCATCTCAGACCTTCCAGTGTCCAGCGGCTGCTTTCAGGGATGGGGACCCTTCAGGAAAGGTGCCTGCAGTAAGAGAGGTCGGGGGTCACCTCCCTGTGCAAGAAGTACACCACACTAGGCTTGAATGGAGAGGAGAGGCGGTAAGATTGCACAGGAAGAAAGGAGGGGACACCGCAGAGGGTCAACGAAATCGTGCGATCCGAATCCCCAGCGCTTAGCACAATCTCAGACTCCGCGTACTCTCCGTGAAGGCTGAGTGAGTCTATCCATTCAGCGAGTGAGTGAATGAACGAAACTCCAGAGCCCGCCGCAGGGGTCCACGGCGGCGCCACAGCCGAGCTTCCTAGTGGCCAATCAACGCCTTCGCTCGCCCCCCCCGCCCCCCCCGATGCCCCGCCCCCTCGATTCCCTCCGGCTGCCCTGAAATCCCGGAACACAGGATCCCCGAGGCTGCCTCGGTGCGAGTGCGCATGCTCTAGGTCTGGCAGCGACGAGACGTCTTTTCCCCCCTGCGCTCAGGGAGCGGATTTGAAAGCGATTGGTTGGGGGACGGAAACTAAGCTCCACCTGCCTCCCTACCAGCTCCTCCCGCAGAACCGAAAAATCATTTTGGCCAACACCATCCCCAGCACAACGCCCCAACAAGACGAAGAGAAATAGCCCCAACCTCAGCCACTCCACAGGCCGGCGGCGACGGGCGACGAGCGGCCGGAAGTGACGCATGAGTGCGAGCGGAAGGATGGAGGCCTGGCTGCTGTTGCCCTGGAAACCGAGCCTTGCACCTGCTTCCCGATTGCGTCAGCAGCCCGCAGGCTGCGGAGTGGGGATGGCGAGCAGCGAGCAGGCGGGGGAGTCGCTGCGAGGGGACGCTACGGGGCAGGAAGGGACCTAGGGCCTGCCTCATGCGCACTCCTTCATTAGCCCGAACCATGTGCCAGGCATTGTGGACGCCGGCCCGGGGGAGAATCGGACCTGCACGATCTCCCCCTCCAGCACTGGTCCTCCTGGGAAGTCCTACCGCACCTACTCATCTCCGTTTTCTAGCCCCAGCTTCCCCACCTCAAAGCAAACCCAATGCTGTCTTCTCATTTTCCCCTGAGCCATGCCTTTCCACGCTTCCCTGTCTTTTCTATATTGTTCCTTCAGTCCAGAATGCCCTCCATCTAGCACATCCCTGCACCATGAAACTGCACTCCTTTCAAACAACCTTCCTAGGCAGCGCTGGTCTGTGATAGACCTGTGGGTGATTAATGCTTTTTCTTCTTTTAACTTTTCTATATATTTTTTCTCCTTTAAAAAGCATACAGGGGCTTCCCTGGTGGCGCAGTGGTTAAGAATCCACCTGTCACTGCAGGGGACACGGGTTCGAGCCCTGGTCCAGGAAGATCCCACATGCCGTGGAGCAGCTAAGCCCCTGCGCTACAACTACTGAGCCTGCGCTCTATAGCCTGCGTGCCACAACTACTGAAGCCTGCGTGCCTGGAGCCCGTGCTCCGCAACAAAAGCCACCGCAATGAAAACCCTGTGCACCACAACAAAGAGAAGCCCCCGCTCACCGTAACTAGAGAAAGCCTGCGTGCAGCAACGAAGACCCAACGCAGCCAAAAATAAATAAATTAATTTAAAAATAATAATAAAATAAAAAGCATACATACATTGATTTCATAATGAAAAATAATAAATCATTTTTAAAGAGACCAGTTCTTTGTCATTAAAGAGCTTGTTACTTTTGGAAACACTTTTTGGGGTTAAATTTTTTATATGTAATTTCAAACACAGAAAAACGACACGAATTGTAACAAGAACTCTTATACACCCTTTATCCATGTTCACCAATTACTTACATTTTTGCCTCATTGGTTTTATCATTCTCTAGGTAAATAGTTCCCAATTGTGCACTTCATAGCTATTTTTCCCCTGTCCAGGATTACAAGTTGCAGTTGTCATATGTTTTTTAGTTTCCTTTTATCTGGAAGTTTCTCAGTCTTTGTCTTTCATGACTTTAATATGTTGGAAGAATACAGTTCAGTTATTCTGTAGAACGTTCCTCATTCTGAGTTTGTCTAATGCTTTCTCATGATCAGATTCAGGTTATGTGTTTTTTGCAAAACAGGCCACAGAAGTGATGTGAGTCCTTAGTGTATCATCTCAGGAGGCACATGAGGTTGGTTTGTCTGGTTTGTGATGTTAACTTTGATCCCTTGGTTAATGTGCAGTCTGCCAAGTTTCTCCACTATAAAGTGACTATTTTTTCCCATTGTAATTAATAAGTAACTTGTGGATCTTTTGAAGACACTTTGAAATTGCATAAATAACCTATTCTTCATCAAACTTTCACCAGTGAATTTAACATCCACAGATATCTCAAGAATGATTACCTAACAGCCTAGTCACGATTGTAACTTACTATTTACTACATTTCAAACAATGCACTGCAAGAGGTTTCCTGTTTCACGGAGTATAATCAGAAGCACGAGGTTAATTTGCCATCCAGATTACTCTTTTCCCTGCCAGCGTCCACCTCAGTGCCTGCCATGTATTAGCAATAAATTTTTAGAATTAACAGAGGAAAAACATCCCCAAACACAGACACACACACACACACACACACACACACACACACACACACACACACACAAACACCCCAAGAAACAAAGACTGAAAAATTATGAGTTCTCACCAATGCATTGTGGCCACTTGTAGAGCCAGAAACTTGTAAATATAAGTTATAATATATCCAATTTATTAAAATTGGATCTTACATTTCAAATTTAAGTTTAAATGGGAAAAAAAAAATTCAAAATGGAAAAGAAAAATCCTGAGAAGGGTAACATATGGGTAGCTGCAATCCCACGTGTGACCACCAGATGCCGGAACAAGCTAAGTAGCTACTATGGGAAAACAAACATCCGTGTCTGGTCTGAATTCGGATGGCCTCAACAATTCTCACCAAGACCTGGGATTTTGTCACTTTGTCAGGTGAGCCTGGGTCAGTCAGTTCTGGGCAAATTCAGAGTAGACTGATGTTAGAAAGGAATTCACAAAAGAGATTTAGCTAAATTGGCAGTGACTTAATTCTTGAGAATTCAATTTATGTATATGACACTACATTATATGCCTTATATGTTACATATAAAGTAATAAATAATCCAATTGGAAATATATGTTATATATTACATATCAAGTTATTACAGTTCAAGTTATGTTATTCTTTATGACTTTTGTGTGTCAAATATTACAGCATTAAAGCTAATTTTTAAAAGGAAAGACTGAGACTAAATCTCTGCTATCTGCCAACTCGATACAGGATTTATCTGAATTATTCAAATAACATAGATCAAATTATTCAAATGACATTGATTAAGTGGAAGGGTTTTTTTTAAACCTTAATTATCCATACTTTTGCCATTTCTGTCCTTCTTTCTCTAAAGCAGAGAAAGAGGATTCAGATCACCTGAAGAAACAAAGTATCAAGAGAACGGTGGTTACTAGGTCCTGGCAGGTAGGAGAAAAGGGGAGCTTTGGCCAGAGTATAAACTTGCAGTTAGAAGATGAATAACTGGGGCTCTAGTGCACAGCATTGTGATTATAGTTAACAATACTGTATTATATAGTTCAAAGTTCCTAAGAGACTAGATCTCAAATGTACTCACCACCAAAAAGACATGAAATTGTGTGAAATGATGAAGGTGTTATCTAACACTGAAGAGGTTATCATATTTTGACATAGAAATGTATCTAATCAACTGGTTGTACACCTTAACTTATACAATGTTATGTCAATTATACCTCAATTAAAAAAAAAGAGGATTTGGGTCAAACTGAATCAATGGTAATGCGACAAATCTAAATCATGCACCACCTGATAGGATGCAATCAATAGAACAAAGTACCACTTCTGTGATATTCCTGCCAAAGACGCATGACCTGGATTTAACTGTGAAGAAACAAGAGAGAAACCAAAATTAGGGACATGCTACAACATAACTGGCCTGCAATCTTCAAAAGCACATGTCCAGTTCATGCAAGTCACAGAAAGACTGTGGAACTGTTCCAGATTAAAGAATATTGATGAGACAGGACAACTAAAGGTCATGTGTGACTCTGGACTTGATCATTTTGCTTAAAAAAAAAAAAAAAAAAATTGGAACAGCTGTGAAAGCTGAATGGAGCCTGAGGATCAGGTGGTAATAATGTACCGATGTTAATTTCCCACTTTGGATGGCTGCCTTGTGGGGCTACAAGGGAAGGTCCTCGTTTGTGGAAAATCCACACTCAGCTAGGGGTGTTGGGGCAGCCACTTACGCTAAAGCAGTTAAGGAAGATAAAGTATTTGTACTGTACTTGAAAATTGTTTGCAGTTGTTTAAAAATCATCAAAAAGAGAATTCCGGAAGAAATCCAAAAGAAGTCAAAGCAGTTAAAAACACATCACGATTTCCTGGCCTGACTCAAAGGTACTGAATGAGAACACTGGAGGTGTGGCCTTGAAATGTGTTTGTGAAAACACAGCCAGGTTTGGAAAGCAGCTACTCCCGTGGCCCGGGAAGAATAACAGCCTGTATGTGCAGACCCATTTCCTTTCAACCGTTCATCCAGACAGTCACTGGGGCAGCTCATACAAAAACTGTTCCATACAAGTTGACTGGTTAAAATCAGCCTCCACCCATCTCTGACCTGTTTGTTTTCCATTCCTGACATTAAACTGGAGACTCTCTCCCGTTTTTTTTTTTGCCTTTTTGTTTAATTTATTTTTGACTGCATCGGGTCTTTGTTGCTGCATGCGGACTCTCTCTAGTTGCGGCGAGCGGCGACGGAGGGGTGGGGGGGAGATACTCTTCGTTGCAGTGAGCGGGCCTCTCACTGCAGTGGCCTCTCCCGTTGCAGAGCGAAGGCCCCAGGTGTGCGGGCTTCAGCAGTTGCGGCACACAGGCTCAGCAGCTGTGGCTCGCGGGCTCTAGAGTGCAAGCTCAGCAGTTGTGGCACACAGGCCCAGCCACTCCACGGCATGTGGGATCTTCCCAGACCAGGGCCCAAAGCCATGTCCCCTGCATTGGCAGGTGGATTCTCAACCACTGTGCCACCAGGGAAGCCCTGTTTTGTTTTTTTATTAATTAAGTAATTTATTTATTTTTAGCTGGGTTGGGTCTTTGTTGCTGTATACGGGCTTTCTCTAGTTGCGGCGAGCGGGGGCTACTCTTCGTTGCGGTGCGCGGTCTTCTCATTGCGGTGGCTTTTCTTATTGTGGAGCATGGGCTATAGGCGCGGGCTTCAGTAGTTGTGGCACACGGGCTCAGTAGTTGTGGTGCATGGGCTTAGTTGCTCCGCAGCATGTGGGATCTTCCCGGACCAGGGCTTGAACCCGTGTCCCCTGCATTGGCAGACGGATTCTTAACCACTGCGCCACCAGGGAAGTCCCTCTCTCCCATTAAAAAAAGGACTACCTTTAACAAGAAAAGTAAGGACTTCTTGAAAAGTGTTCATTTCAGTGCACTTCCCAAATCAGCTCTGGGGCACCTGGCCTCCATTTGGTATCTGTCAGGAAAGCAGGACTTCTGGGAGCCTCAGCCTGGTCCAGGGCCACACTCTCAGTATTTTACGGTCCCCTTTGCTCTGACTATTAAGACACAGCCCCAGGTTACAGAAGCTGTGGTCCGTGGTGGGGGCCCTGCAGGGGGCCTCCTCTCCCCCCTCATGACCCACAGGTAACCTGACGGAGCTCTGCTCTGCTCAGCACAAGGACTGCTGCCTGTTTTCTTTTCTGCCTGGATCCAACACTGCTCCAGCTTCCCCTAGACTTTATGCACCCACACAACCCCCAAAAGACACTTTGGGAAGTCCTGGGAAGGCCACCTTCAATAGGACCATACAGAGGCTTCAAAGATTGCTTCCTATGGTTGCATGCAACTCTGAACATACTAAAAGCCAATGCATGGTGCTCTTCAAATGGGTGAAATGTGTGCCATGTGACTTACAGCTCAATAAAGTTGTTGAAAAGAAACTGCTCTCTGCCTGCCAGTGCAGCCTCACCCTCTGCGATCCCACCCTCATGCCGTGGTTCGGCCTGGCTGCCCTGCTACCGTTTTCTGAACATCACTCTTCCCATGCCTCTGAGTTTTGCAGATACTCTGCTCTTTCTCTCCCCTACCATGCCCATCTGGCAAATTTCTACTCGCTCTTCAAATCTTAATTTCAGTCCTTCATCTTCTGCGAAGCCACCCTGACCCCCCAAGCAGAGGAAGTTCCTTTGTCCTCGGGGCTTCCTCAACCCCCTCTGCATCTCTCTGTCCTGAGACTTTCTACCCCATTCTCGTATCTGACCCACTCACGGTTCTATGAGTTTCAACTCCAACACAGGGACGAGGACGGGGTAAGGACTTCAATGGAAGGCTGTTATATGAGTAAAAAGAGAAATGATAATGGAATATGGGCCGCAGCCCAGGAAAGCAAGCTTGGATCAGAACCCTGGGCTGGCAAGGATACCATAACGGGGCTTCCCTGGTGGCGCAGTGGTTAAGAATCCGCCTGCCAATGCAGGGGACACAAGTTCGAGCCCTGGTCCGGGAAGATCCCACATGCCATGGAGCAACTAAGCCCGCGCGCCACAACTACTGAGCCTGCTCTCTGGGGCTTGCGAGCCATAACTACTGAAGCCCATGCACCTAGAGCCCGTGCTCTGCAACAAGAGAAGCCACCGCAATGAGAAGCCCGCTTGCCGCAAACTAGAGAAACCCCGCGCACAGCAACGAAGACCCAACTCAGCCAAAAATAAATAAATAAATTTAAAAAAAAAAAAAGGGTAACATAACGATCCCAGGGGCCTCAAGGGAATAAGTAGCATGCTACAAAGGAGGCAGTCTTTAATGTAAAGCTCACCTCCTTTATTGCATTGTCCTAATAATAGCTACCATTTATTGAGCACTTAAAGTATGACAGACACTATTCTAAGAACTATACGTACTGTCTCATTGCTTTAAGGAACTCATTTTCCCCACCGAAAGTCCCAATGTCCACACGTAGTCTTTCCTAAAACTGATCCACCTTAGACTCCATATGCAGTGAAGCACAGAATCTCCTTTCCCACCTAAGGGAGAGTCTGTGAGAGCCAAGAGAGAAACTGCAGATAATATCAAAAGTGGAGATATTAATTTCACCCGCACAACAAATTTCACGGCAAAGCCCCATGCCTTAACTATGTATCTACCTTAAAATTATGTAAAAGTATAATTTTGAAAAGATGAAAAACAAATGTAGGGAGAAGAACAGCATCCAGATTGACCCTCCCACTGTGAACAACTAGAAACCTGGGAGGAAAAAGAAAACGGTTTTCAGACATTGGACAACAGCCAGCTCAGGACTGTGTCCTGACAGAAGAGAAACAAATGAGGTCAGCTCTGTGACCACTTGAGCTTTGTGTCGGGAGTCCAGGTCTGATCCATGGCAGAGAGGAGTCACTCAAAGACCAGCAGTGTCACTGAGTTGAGCAGACGGGGAATGGAAAGGAGAGCGCCAGGGGCAGCCAACCCACAAAGCTGTGTGTGAGCTCCTGGGCTCCCCACCCACGTGTGCATGTGGAAAGGAGGGGAAAAAAATCTTCCTCTACCCACGTTAGGTTCTCCGGGCTGGGGCCCTCTACATAACAAAAGAGGGAGTAAGGAGAGAAACATTGCTAGTGGGAAAGTCACGTGGGATAAACACTTTGGAATAAGGTTTGGCAGTTTCCACTCCACACACATCCATGCACTATATGACCCAGCAATTCCCCTCTGAGGAAGAGGAACAGAACTGTATGTCCATGAATGTTCACAGCGCTTCATTCGTAATTGTCACAAAGAGGAAATAACCCTTTTTCCATCAGCAGAGAGATGGGAATACTAGAGAGCACTGAACAGGGACCCGCTCTGACACTCTCCTAGACGTGCTGGTAAAGGAAAGTCTGGCACAGAAGAGTAAGTGGCTTCATCTCTATGAGGCTCTAGAAAAGGCAAATCTAATCAAGTGTTGCCTGGGGCCCAGACGGGAGCTGACTCGGAAGGGGCACCGAGACTCTTTGGGTTGATGGTGGTCGACGGTGGTTGGGTTGATACTCTGACTGTGGCAGTGGTTTCACAGGTATATACATTTAGCAAACCTCACTGAATTCTACTTCTAAAATGGGCAGTTAGTGTATGCAATAATGTATTCAATAAAATTGATAACAAATATATAAAATGAACCTGTATCAAACTTAACTCCTTAATGAAGGAAACAGCAGGCTAATAAAGCTGTTTCCAAAAAAAAAAAGCTATGAGAGAGAGAAGCAAATATATTATTCCCTGAAAGAAATAATATAAGAATAAGACTGTAAAATGAATACAAAATAAAGCTATGAGTCTTGGAATGTAATCTTTTCATTTGCATCTCTCTAGAATAATATTCATTTGCTTTGCTATAGCTCAAGAATCTTGCATCATAATCAGTTTTCTAGAATATAATGCCGAACTTTATAAAAGCCCCCAGATTACACCACCAGACTAACCCTGCAAAACACTCAGCAGGACACAGTAATCTCTCTGCCTCATATCTAAAATTTGGACAATTTTTCCTTACAATTAGAATCCTCGACATGTGTAAAAAGCATGCTGGGAAAAAACAATCTTCTATGAAGCTCTTCCTCCGTTTTTACTATCCTCAGCAATGAGAAAGGATTTGTGAGTATTTTCACTTTCCTGCAGCTCAGTCTGTAACTCAGTTGCATATTTTATATGATTTCAATGAGGGAGGAAGAGATCAAAAGTTTCCTTTTGAAAAAAAAAAAAGATTTCCTTTTGCTTTTGACAAATCAATGTTACATTTGGACATACATACTTTTACCTTACAAAAATTTTCAAGACCATTATTCAGACTCATAAGATGATTATTTTCATTAACATTTCCCAAAATATCATTGGCTATTGTAAATGTATACTAATTTTTTTACCTTGGCAAAGGTGAACTGGAATTAACAATTCTTCCATTTTCCCAGCCTCTTCTGAGCATGTTGAGTTAAACGAGGTGCCTCTAAGCAAAAGAGTAACAAGTATATTTAAGCGTCATGTGCTAATTCTTGGTATTACCGCCCTGAATTTTGAACTTTTAGCGTACTGCCCAGAAATTAAGAACATGAATGATTCTAACAACTTGGTAACAAATCATTTTGCAAATTAACTGTTTCAGTTACTTTCTTTCAGCAAAATCAAAGGAAGACCTGCTGAGTTGTTAGTTGAAAATCACTCAAAATGATTTTTTTTTTTTTTAAAGAAATTCACGTTCTTTTATTTATTTATTTATTTATGACTGTGTTGAGTCTTTGTTTCTGTGCGAGGGCTTTCTCTAGTTGCGGCAAGTGGGGGCCAGTCTTCATCGCGGTGCGCGGGCCTCTCACCATCGCGGCCTCTCTTGTTGCGGAGCACAGGCTCCAGACGCGCAGGCTCAGTAATTGTGGCTCACGGGCCCAGTTGCTCCGTGGCATGTGGGATCTTCCCAGACCAGGGCTCGAACCCGTGTCCCCTGCATCGGCAGGCAGATTCTCAACCACTGCGCCACCAGGGAAGCCCCAAAATGATTTTTGATCTTATATCGCCATCTGATTTTTGTTATAAAAGTTTGGAGAATTGAGAGACACTGCTATAACATAATTTTCTCTATTCCCATCTACATTAATGTGAACAAGAGTCTCAGCACTTACACACAAAAGCTAAAACTCGGGATATGTTTGGTGCATAATCTCTCCCATTCAAGCAAACAATAAATATCAATATTTGTAGGTCCATAAAATAACTTAAAAATATTTATTTCAATAAGAGATGTATTTCCAATAAAATTTACCTTTATATTAATTTAATAATTATCAAAATAGATAATATATTTATGATGTTTTAGTCAACTGTGTGGCTCAGAGACGTGTGGCCACTGGGAAGGCCCGGTCTCCCAAGGGAGGCTGTCTACCCTCAAAGCAGCCCCCATGTCAGGCTGCAAGGGTGGTCACCCCTGCTGTAAGCCAGGCCACGCTGCTGCTTTGTGGTCTGCCAGGGTTTGTGCAGGAGGGCTGGAGCTCCAGGGACCAGACGCCTCGAGCATTTCTCCTGGCTGGAGATTCTAACTAGGGCCAAACTCCCAGCCCCTCCATCGCCAGGCTGATGCAGTTTTTTTTAAAAAACACCAGCTTTTTGCAGAACTTTGCTACATTATCAGATTTGGATGCCAGCCCCTGAGAGCTCTCGTAAGTACTGCTCCTCCTTCCAACTGAGGTTGGTGATGTCAGCCCTGGGAACAGCGTGTACTAGAAATAAATTGCCTTTTAGAGGGACATGTCTCAGCCAGAGCAGTCAGGAAAAAGTGGGTCAGCATTTGGGTTTTTTTTTCTTTTTAAACAAGTACACTCATATCCAGAGCTTTATTTTGGGCACAAAGCCAAGTGAACTTGGCCTTTGCAGGGCTCTACCGTCCTGCCTGCCTTCCAGCTGGAGACCACGGAAAGTGATCCTGCACGTTGATTCAGGAGAACAGGGCTGGGGGCCCCATGCTTGTGGATCAACTCAAGGCTGAGATGAGGACCAACACTCACTCCAGTGGAGAGGGAGTTTGAGGAGAGTATCATTTTCCATCGCTGCCATAACGAATTACTACAAGTTTACAGGCTTAATACAAAGTTTTAGCTCACAGTTCACAGTAGTTGGAAGTCCAGTCCGTTTTCCCAGCTCATTTGAGTTGCTGGCAGAATTCAGTTCCTTGCGGTCGTAGGACTGAGGCCCCCATTTCCTTGCGGGCTGTCGGCCGGGACCGAAGTCTGGCTTCCAGAGGCTCCTTCCTCCATTGGCAAAGCCAGCAATGCCTGCTTGAGGCCCTCTCTTGTGAATCTCTCCTGCCTCTTCTTCTGTCCTCCAGGTTCTCCGACGGACTCTCTGTCTTCCTCTTCCTCTTCTAAGGGCTCAGTGTGATTATGATTGGCCCACCCGGATAATCCTGGATAATCTCTGCAACTCACTGCCGGTAACTCTATCATGGCTGCAGAGTCCCTTTTGTCTTGTCAAGTAGCGTATTCACAGGCAGATGTGAACGGGGACCACTGTTCCGCCCACCGCAGGAAGAAGCAGGCTCAGTGACAGGTTGACAGCCATCATCAGGGAGCTTGTTTGGACTGTCCCTGTTTTCTCCTGAGCCCTGCCCCGCCCTGTGCGCACACATTACCTCCAGGAGGCTGTGCTCGGAGGTCGGAAGCAGTGTGCCCAGGGTCCCAGAGCTGGTGAGAGGCAGAGCCCAGGGCTGTCGGGATTCAAGGACCAGAGGGGTTATGTCAGCCTACAGTCAGACAGTGAGGCCCGCACAACCCACCCCAGAGCCTGCAGTGGGCCGGGGTGTACGATTGGCCAACAACCTGTCCCTGTCACTGTCACCGCTGCCTGATGGCCAGCTCCCGCTCAGGCTCTGAATGTTCCAGGTCCTGACCTAGAACCAGGACACTTCAGGTGGGGACAGCAGGGGTTCTGGAGCCTCCACCAGCCTCCAGTGCTGGCTCTGCCACCTACCTGCTGGGTGACTTCTACTCTCTATACAACGGAGCAGATGACACCACCGCCTCATAGAGCTGTCAGGAGGGCAAACGAGGGAAAGCAGAGCTTGGCAAGTAGTGGCGACTACGTACGGGTTAGCTGTTACTGTTATTTTTTCAGAGCTCAGAGTCAGCAAGAACTGTGCCTGAGTCCCAGCTTGCTCGCTAGCACGTGACTCGGGTGCGTGACCCCAGCTGTCTGAGCCTCCCTGCTTCATGTGTAAAATAGAGACAGTAACGCTGACCTCAGGGGCTGCCGTGGAGATTACGTGCCTTAGGGCCTGAACAGGAGGGGCTCCTGCTACTGCCCAACCTTCTTCTCCCCACCTGCTAACGAGGCTGATTTTATCTCATCACGTGCGTGCACTTTGACTAAGTCACTCTCACCTCTGTGATCAACACAATAAGCAATTCCTGGGGATCCACTAAGTGCCGGGGCCTGTGTTGGGCTCTGCAAGGAGGCCTAATTAATCAGGCCCAGGCCTTGCCGCCCAGGAAGGGGGCAGAGGCTCACAGAGGGTGCAGAAAGGACAACCAAGGAGGCAGTGTTGGCCCTTGGTGGGTGAAGAGTGTGGGTGGGGGAGGAGCAACAGAGGAGAAGACAGCAGCATTAAAACAAGGAGAACATGTTACTTCCTCCCAGCCACTGGGAGTGAGACTTGCTCCTCCGGTAGGAGAGACGCCTGAGGGTGACGGGGTGCTCAGGACTTTCTGGAGGGATGCTCTCTGCTACAGAGAACAGAAAAGCCTAGGAACAGGCTTTCACGGTCAGGACCTCCACTACGTCACATTACAGAAGTCGGGTGCAGGCCAGTTATTTCAGGGGCCCCCCGTCTTTGTGCTTGGCTTCTCTTTGTGTGACCAGTGTCCCTCATGGCTGCAAGATTGGTCGCAGCAGCTCCAGGCCTCACACCCTTATATATCAAACCCAGAGACAGGAAAAAGGGATTGTTCTGTCTCAGACTTCTTTTTTTTAAATGGAGATATGATTCGCATAAATACAATGTACCATTTTAAAGTGTACAGTTCAGTAGCATTTAGTATATAACCGTTTCTAAATGTACAATTCAGTGGCACTAAGTATATTCACACTGTTGTGCAACCATCACCAACGTCCATATCCAGAACTCCTTGCATCTTGCAATACTGAAGCTCTATACTCATTAAACACTAACTCCCCATTCCTCCTCCCCCTTGGCCCCTGGCAAACACCACTACTTGTGTCTACGATCTTGATGACAGGCACACCTTTTTTTAATTGTGCTTCTCTTTATTACGCTTTGCAGATGTTGCATTTTTTACAAATTGAAGGTTTGGGGCAACCCTGCATAGAGCAAGTCTATTGGCACCATTTTTCCAACAGCATTTGCTTACTTTGTATCTTTGTGTCCCATTTTGGGTAATTCTCGAAATATTTCAAACTTTTTCATTACTATATACGTTATGGCGATCTGTGATCAGTGATCTTTGGTGTTACTATCGTAATTGTTTTGGGGCACCACGAACCGCTCCCATAGAAGATTGTAAACTTAGTCGGTTGTTGAAATGACAACAAAGAATTTAGAATATGACATGAACTCAGTTGATAAAGCAGTGGCAGGGTTTGAGAGGACTGACTCCAATTTTGAAAGAAGTTCTGTGGGTAAAAAGCTATCAAGCAGCACTGCCTGCTACGGAGAAATCGTTTGTGAAAGAGTCAGTCAATGCAGTGAACTTCTCTGTTGTCTTATTTTAAGAGAATGTCATGGCCACCCCAGCCTTCAGCAACCACCACCACGATCAGTCGGCAGCCATCAACGCCCAAGCAGGACCCTCCACCAGCAAAAAAGATTATGACCTGCTGAAGGCTCGGATAATAGTTAGCACTTTCAGCAATAAAGCATTTCTAAATTAAGATAGATACCTTTTTTTTTTTACATAATGCTATTGCACACTCAATAGACTTTTACAGTACAGTGTAAACATAACGTTTACATGCACTGGGAAACCAAAAAGTTTGTGTGACTCGCTTTGTTGCCATATTTGCTTGATTGCAGTGGTCTACAGCTGAACCCACAGCATCTCTGTGGTCTGCCTCTAAGTTCTCCTTCCACCTTTAAAGACCCTTGTGATTACATTGGGCACATGGATAATATAGGATAATCTCCCTACATTAGTGTCAGTTGATGAGCAACCCTAATTTAATCTGCAACTTTAATTGCCCTTTGCCACACAACCTGACATATTCACAGGTTCCTGGGATTAGGCTGGAGATATCTTTGGAGTCCATAATTCAGCCTACCACACAGTGTGAAGAAGAACTAGTAGACACATAGCAGGCACATCCACTTATATCTGGAGGCCCTTCCAGGTACCTAGATAACCCTGCATCCTCCGGGAGCAGCAGGGGCTGCAGCCCTTCGAACGAAGCCTGGGTCTGGGAGGATCTATGCTCTTATTTTTTCACTCCTGAAATAAATCTACTTTAGTCGATATCTTCAATATAGATTCAGGAGAGAACACTCAAAAAAGCGTTATTTCCACAGAAAATTCATAGCTAAGCCTGGGCCCTGTGTTCTTCTGTCTCAGGGCTGAGGGTTTTTTTTCGGCAAAAAAAGATGCAGAAAGAACAAGAAGACCCACCTGGTAGAAAGAACCCAGTCCTCGGAGTCAGCGAGCCCTGAATTTTTTAATGGGTTTTCTCATCAAAAGGCACAGAGTTCATTTCATGAAATGGGAGAAGATGGTTTCTGAAAGCAGCCCTGCTTGGATCAATTTAGTAATTCAAAGAAGGATGTTCTCAGGCACTGTGGCCCTGGCATTTTTCATTTGATTGTTGATTGAAAGAAAGAAGAAGAAAGGCTTATTTTTCTGATTTCTACTTGGGGCCCTTGAAATAAACACGCTCTGGATGAGCCTTAAATTCCTTCCCCCTGGGACACTGTGAATCTTAAGTGAATCACTCCCATTCTCTGAGTATTTACTAGGTACCTACCATGTGCCAGGCCCGGCACTGGGGAAACAAATGAGCAAGAAATGGTCCCTGTCTTCCAGAACTCAAGGGTGGCCTTGCATTTGTTAAATGCATCAGGAAAGAAATGGGGATGAGATTTTTTCAGGACATTTTTCCTTCCCTTAAACATGGGTATGACTTAGACCATGCTTATCTCCCTTCAGATTGAAAATATCCAGGGTGCCCTCCTGGGAAGGATTACAAGTGTTTTCTTTCAAATGTGACTTGGGCCAGGACAGCCAGGGGAGCCTGCTGAGAAGGGTGGATAAGAATTAAATACACCGAACAGCAAGGGCTGACATTTAAGCCATATTTTTAAATCTTAAAATGTATTGCAGGAAATCTAAAAATTAGAGAAAGAAGAAAAATATTCCATAATTGCACTTCTATAACACAACCACTGCTAGCAATTAAATGTACTTCCTTCTACTAGTCTAAGGAAGAGAGCAACCATTAAAAGGAGCAAGAGAAATACTCTAATATTAAGCAAAGAGGCAGGATGCTGAATTGGGCAAAGAGCAAGAAGCCAACACATGAGATATATCTGCAAGTGGTAAATGCTTGGGAGGGAATTTACACATGTGAAAATCATGGGGCTGGGATAGTGGAGGAATATGGAAAATTGTTTTAAATTCCCAAACTTCCGCAGTAGAGGTGTGGGCCTTACAGCTGCAGTTCAGATGAGACAAGGGAGTGTTCTGGGGGCCAAGTTTCACAGAGTAAAGCTTGTGAGTGAGTCAAAAAAAGATGCAGAAAGAACAAGACTCACCTAGTAGAAAGAATCCAGTCTTCAGAGTCAGCGAACCCTGAATTTGAAACTTAACTCCGCCTCTTCTGTGTTAGGTGACTCCAGGCAAGCTGTAGGGCTGCTCTGAGCCTTTGTGTCACCATCTAGAAAGTAGGGCTAAGACAGCTGGTGAGAGAGAGAGAGGATCGTTGTTCTGGAGGTGACCCCGTGGTAGGTGGCACATCCACTGAGCACGAGTAAGTGCTGGGCACCTGGGGGATGGGGGTGGTTACACAACTGTCTCTCCACTAAGTATGTGTGATCCTCACTTTACACGTGAGGACACAGAGGCAACAGAGTTAAGGAATGTGCCCAAGGAAGTGGCGGGACATGGCCAGCTGCAGGGTAGGCGAGTGGCTCCTGTTTGGCAGTGGGGGATGTCACCATCTCACAGAAGGGCCCTGGAGTAGGGCTTGGCAACTTCACCACCAGACCACCACTGCTTCCTTTTGCTTTATAATACAGTTGACACTCATTATTGGTGGTAGTTTTTTAATTCACCGCTAACACTGAATTAGCAAATCCTGGGCCATTGCTCCTCTGGAACATACAGGGCTAGGCTCCTGCGAACCCCTGGTCACATTTTCATAACCACCGTACATAACTTTGTCTTATGTGTGTTTCAGCTTAAAGACATTTTCTTTTTTTTTTAATTCACTGAACATATTTCATTTGTCTTTTAAAAACACATATATTTTAAAAATTATTTGTTTATTTGTTTTTTTGTTTATTTGGCTGTGCTGGGTCTTAGCTGCGGCACGCAGGATCTTCGTTGTGTTGTGCGGGATCTTTAGCTGCGGCACATGGGATCTAGTTCCCTGACCAGGGATCAAGCCCGGGCCCCCTGCATTGGGAGCACAGAGTCTTAACCACTAGACCACCAGGGAAGTCCCTAAAAACATATTTTTTAAGCCATGATGCAAAATTACTAGAAGTTACTATTACGTGACTGTAAATGTGCAAATTTTTCTTTTTTAAAAACAATTTTTAGGGCTTCCCTGGTGGCGCAGTGGTTGAGAGTCTGCCTGCCAATGCAGGGCACACGGGTTCGAGCCCTGGTCTGGGAAGATCCCACATGTCATGGAGCAGCTAGGCCCGTGAGCCACAATTACTGAGCCTGCGCGTCTGGAGCCTGTGCTCCGCAACAAGAGAGGCCGCGATAGTGAGAGGCCCGCACACCGCGATGAAGAGTGGCCTCCGCTTGCCACAACTAGAGAAAGCCCTCGCACAGAGACGAGGACCCAACACAGCCAAAAATAAATAAATAAATAAACAAAGTAAACAATGCGTTTTAAAAAAAATACATTAAAAAAAAAAGACTAAAGTTTAAAAAAAAATTTTTAAACTATCATTTTTAAAATTAGGGCTTCCCCGGTGGCGCAGTGGTTGAGAGTCTGCCTGCCGGTGCGGGGCACACGGGTTCGAGCCCTGGTCTGGGAGGATCCCGCATGCCACGGAGCGACTGGGCCCGTGAGCCACAACTACTGAGCCTGCGCGTCTGGAGCCTGTGCTCCGCAGCAGGAGAGGCCGCGGTAGTGGGAGGCCCGCGCACCGCGATGAGGAGTGGCCCCCACTTGCCACAGCTGGAGAGAGCTCTCGCACAGAAACGAAGACCCAACACAGCCATAAATAAATAAATAAATAAAATTTAAAATTAGTTAATTAATTTATTTTTGGTTGCATTGGGTCTTCGTTGCTGCGTGAGGGCTTTCTCTAGTTGCGGCAAGCGGGGTCTACTCTTCGTTGCGGTGCGCGGGCTTCTCGTTGCGGTGGCTTCTCTTGTTGCGGAGCATGGGCTCTAGGTGCGTGGGCTTCAGTAGTTGTGGCACGTGGGCTCAGTAGTTGTGGCTCATGGTCTCTAGAGCGCAGGCTCAGTAGTTGTGGCGCACAGGCTTAGTTGCTCCGCGGCATGTGGGATCTTCCCAGACCAGGGCTCAAACCTGTGCTCCCTGAATTGGCAGGCGGATTCTTAACCACTGCCCCACGAGGGAAGCCCCACATTTTTCTTTTTTTTAATTATTATTTTTTTTAAATTGAAGTATAGCTGGTTTACAAGGTTGTGTTAATTACTGCTGTACAGCAAAGTGATTCAGTTATACATATATATACATTCTTTTTTTAACATTCTTTTCTATTATGGTTTATCATAGGATATTGAATATAGTTTTCTGTGATATACAGTAGTAAAGACATTTTCTTTAATATGTCTTGTTGATTCCTTAATATTGAACTCACAAAGAAACTTGGGATAGCCATGGAAAATTATTTCCCTGAAGCTTTTTCTACCCCAAGTTTGCAGCTAATATGGTTATAATCACAGTGTGTGTATGACGTCATAGCCTGCTCTTGTTTAACAAAAGCATTTCTCATGCTGTTGCCAGTTATGTATAAAGATCATTTTCAAAATCTTTATGTAAAGTTTTTATTCCTGACATTAATAACTCCATTCTCACCCCCCCCCCCTTTACAACCCTAGAAAGAAAATTCAGCCAGACTAATGACAAGAGATAGTGGAGGGCAGGGGACAAGTGTGCCTCATTCTGTGTGTATGCATCTCAGTTTTTAAAAAAATAGATTTATTTATTTATTTATTTATTTTTGGCTGCACTGGGTCTTTGCTGCTGCATGCGGGCTCTCCCTAGTTGCGGCGAGCGGGGGCCACTCTTCGTTGTGGTGCATGGGCTTCTCATTGCGGTGCCTTCTCTTGTTGCGGAGCATGGGCTCTAAGCGTGCGTGGGCTTCAGTAGTTGTGGCACGCGGGCTCAATAGTTGTGGCTCACGGGCTCTAGAGCGCAGGCTCAGTAGTTGTGGCACGTGCGCTTAGTTGTTCCACGGCACATGGGATCTTCCCAGACCAGGGCTCGAACAAGTGTCCCCTGCATTGGCAGGCAGACTCTCAACCACTGCGCCACCAGGGAAGCCCTGCATCTCATTTTTAATGACTATACTTGATCCCATCAGGGTTATGTCACTGTGTGTTTAACCAAATGCCTATCATTGGACAGCTGAATTGTCCCATTTTTACTGTTATAAATAACACTGCAATGAACATCTTTGTGCATAATGATCTTTCCAAATTTTGGGTGATTTCCTTACAGACATTCCCAGGGGCAGAATTCTTGGGTCAAAGGCAAAGGCCCTCAAAGGCCTCAGATACATATGCCAGAGAACAGTTCAGTAAGTCGGCACAGTTGCACCCACCACGGTGTGTGTCTAAGAGCCCTTCCACACAAGCCACATTCGTTAAGAAGTCACTGCTTCATCTCACCATCCTTATTAATCAGACTCTTTGAAAATCGCCCAAGAGCTTCCAATCAGCAGGAGCTCCCACAGGGTCACCACACTGAGCCGACACAATTCCAGGCTGAAGGGAGGTCTGTGGCATTTCATGGGGTTCACAGCCCATGTGCTGGGGCTCAAGCCTCCTTCAGACCCCGCGGGAAGATGGGCAAACCTGATGACACAAGTGCTCGAGATGCTGACGTGGCCCTTCCCTGACTCTACATGGGGGCAACAGTGCCTTCTTTGCCCCAGACTGGCTTTTCCTGAATGCGCCCGCTATGTCAGCTGGAGTTCCCTGAATGTTTGCTCGTGTCTTGAAATTAAGGCAAAATCTCTCAAGAGAGATTTTCTTACACACACACACACACACACACACAAACTTATTGCTCAAAAGACAAAAGACCTCTTAAAAAAAAAAAAAAACAGTAAGGATTCCCCTAAAGGCTGAACATCTTGTCATATAAGAAACGTAAACTAATTGGCGTGCATTCTAGGCAAACCAATCTAGTCCTGAAACATATCTGGAATCTGTCTCTCGTTGTGGGATGCTGGCTCACTCCCAGTCTGTAAAATGACATGAAACAAGCTTTCCGATGGTTCCTTTTTCCTTCCTAGATGAGAAAGGGTCAAGGTGGTTGGTTCGTGCTACGGCAACAACATCATTTGTCGCCCTCGTTAGGACACTTTTGAGAGTGAAAGGAAAGTTTGCTAATTACTACTCTGGCTCAAAAGATGTAAACCAGGACCTTCTCTGCAAACCAGGACACATGCAAACACTCATCTGGTTAATCACAGGGCGAAATGCATGAATGGATGGCTGGTTAGACATTGATCTACTGCAGGCTCGGTGCCAGGCACGGGGGAGGTGCCTTTTCACGCTGGCTCGCTGGAGACGCACACCAGCCGCCAAATGGGGGCTGTTCTTTCACGGCTGGGGAGGTGGGTGGGCAGAGAGCCAAAGCAACTGGCCCAGTGCCACACACACAAGCAACCCCTGCCCCTCCGCCGGGAAGTAATGAAACTGGGCACCCAAATGAGCAGCAGGACAAAAAGTGCTCCCCGCCAGGCCGGGGCCCCTGAGGACCCTGTGCTGTGAGGCATGCAGACCCCGGAGCGGGTTGCTGGGTCTGAGGCCGAGAGCTCTGTAAACACCTCCGCCTGGGCGGAGTTCAGTTCCCGGGAGCTGGGGCGGAAGGCTCACAGTGGAGGCTGATCTGTGACGTGAAAGCTCCACGCAACCTTCACTGAGGGAGAAGCCCCCCAACTGCCCCTCCCCGCGCCAGCTCTCAGCGGGACAGACCCCAGGCTCCTGCCTCCTGGCCCCCCAGGGCCCGCCTACAAACCAAGCCACTCCAGGTTTCCAGCCTGCCCTTAACCCAGACCCAGGAAAGTGCTGGGTTCTGATGAGAAACACAAAAGCAGACAGACAATAGGGGTGTTAGTGACCCAGGAGAGAATGAGCAGGGCCGCCTGGAGAGGAATCTGGCCATGTGGGCAACACATGCGTGCCCTGGGGGACCTGATTCCCCCCACTTATTTCTGAGCCTAATCGCTGACGGGTGGAATGAAGAGTTATATGGTTTGTGAATCAAGAGGTAAATTCTGTAAGCCCGAGGGAGGGCATGGGCCATGGGGATAACGGTAAGATTTCTACACCAGAGCTGGACACTGAACCCCTTTGCACCTCCTCGCCACCCCGACCATCAGGAGTCTGGGCCCAGGGCCCCCCCTCCCTGACCACAGCTGCAAGTCCCGCCCGTCCTCGCCAACGTGGGCGCTAAGGCAGCCGGCCTCGGGAGCACGATTCCTAGCTGGATCTTCTGCCTGGAGTTTACTTGGCACCCCCGCCTTCACATGGGCTGTTCCTTCTGCCCGGAGTGCCTTTCCCTCTCTGCGCGGCTGGGGAACTCCTTCCTGCCTGTCCGTCAAGGCCCAGCTCCAGGCGGAAGGTCTGGAGGGGCAGTGGCCGAAATCGGGGTGAGGCAGGGTGGTGTCTGTGCGCCCGAGGTCTCACCTCATTTTCCTTTTACAGAACTGCTTCCTCTCCTTTTCCTCTATACTCAAGAGGTGTCGCTTCTGAGAAAGGAAAAGGTTACTTGTAATGATGGCGATAAGGATGCCAAGTGGGACTTCCCTGGTGGTCCAGTGGTTAGGACGCCGCGCTTCCACTGCAGGGGCCACGGGTTCCATCCCAGTCGGGGAACCAAGATCCCGCATGGCATGGGGCAGCCAAAAAAAAAAAGGATGCCAAGTCCCAGGTCAGATTCATCTCTACTGTGACACTCACCTTGCCCCACCAAGCGTCTTGGCCTCTTCCTTCTCGGGGCCCCCTGTGCCTGTTCTTCAGGAGGCTGATCACGGCTCGTGACTGCGTACATTTCTGCTGTTAGTTGAATGACGTCTCTCACCCCCACTGGCTCCATCAGAGCAGGGACAGTGTCTTTCCTTTTTTAAAAAAATCAACTTCATCGTGATATAATTTCATACGATAAAAGACATCTATTTTAAGTGTAGTTTAATGAGTTTTGGCAAACGTATACACCCTTGTAACCAACCATCACAAGCAAGATACACAACGTTTCCACCGTGCTCCCTGCGGCCAGCCCTGTCCCCACCCTGGCAGGCAACCAAGGATCTGTTTTCTGTCACTATGAATTCGTTCTGCCTGATCCGGAATTTCACATAGGCGGAGTCACGCGGCGTGTCCTCTTCTGTGTCTGGCTTCCTTGCTGTAGCGTAACGCTTTTGAGCCCCAGCCAGGTTGCCGTGCGGCTCAGTGGCTCTTTGTTTGCTGCTCAGTCCCTTGTACGGAGGAGCCACCATTTGTTAGGCTCCATCTGTCTGTGGGCATTTGGGTCGGTTCCATCTTTAGTCATTACGAATAAAGCTGATATGGACATTCAGGAACAATCATCTGTGTGGACATATGCATTTGTTTCTTTGGATAAATATTGGGACTGGAACTGTTGGGTCATGTGTAATAATATGGCTAACTTTTTAAGAGCTGCCAACCTGTTTTCCAAAGCGTCTGTACCGTATTCCTTCGTCAGCAGCATCGTGGGAGAGTGGCGGTTGCTAAACTCTCTCCAACACGGGGAACCACTGGACCGTGCCCCTTCTTGCAGAGTGCACATCCGCAGCCCCTGGCCCAGTGCTGCCCACCAAGGGACTCAATCCACCACTACAGAATGCATGAGTGAATGCACTTTGCTTTCGTTATTTTGTTAGCATTTTCAAACCGATGTTTATTCCACTGCTCTGGGGGGTTTATTTATTTATTTTTGGCTGTGTTGGGTCTTCGTTGCTGCACGTGGGCTTTCTCTAGTTGCAGCGAGCGGGGGCTACTCTTCGTTGCGGTGCGCGGGCTTCTCATTGCGGTGGCTTCTCTTGTTGCGGAGCAAGGCTCTAGGCGCGCGGGCTTCAGTAGTTGTGGCGCATGGGCTTAGCTGCTCCACGGCATGTGGGATCTTCCCAGACCAGGACTTGAACCCGTGTCCCCTGCATTGGCAGGCGGGTTCTTAACCACTGTGCCACCAGGGAAGTCCCTCTGGGTGTTTTTTAATCTTTTGTTATTTTTAATAATTACACAAATAATACATGCTCAGGGTATAGAAATTAGAATAGTAGTGAAAAAATAATTTTAAAATTACCCCTTAATCTCTCCATGCCGAGACCCATGTTCCAGGCTCAATACTGGGCACTGGGAAAACAAAGATGAAGAAAGCACACTGACTGTCTGCAGGGGCTCCCCAGGCTCCAGCTGCCTGGACAGGGGCCTCACATGGGGTCAGCCAGAAGAGGGGGGCACGCAGGGGAGGCGGTGAGGAAAGCCTTCAAGGGGGTGGAGAGGCATGAAGAAGGGACATGCGGGGGGCCTGGTGGACAGCGGTGGCCGGAAGTGGGCTCGTAGGTGGCTGGGACTTCCCAACCCCGAGGCTAAGGAGGATGCCGCCCCGCTGCCTCCTCAAATGCTGGGTGCTGCCCAGGATGCTGGTCCTGCTGCCCCGCTGCCTCCTCAAATGCTGGGCACCTCCCTGCAGCCACAGGGCACCGGCCCAGGACGCAGAGTCATGGAGGAGCCCGGCCCCTGGGTGCGCCCCTGGGTGTGTCCATGCTTGGGCACAATCTCCCCAGGAGCTCGCAGCCACCTTTGCTGACTCCTCCTCCTCCGGGTCCCAAGCACCGAATAACCAGGTTGGCTGGCTCCTTGGACCTCCCTTCTCCAGCTACTCTCTTTCCTTGGTCGCCTGACCAGCCTCTGGGCTCTACACATCATCCATCCAGTACTGACCCTCATATTTCTCTCCCCAGCCCTGCAGTCTCCCCTGTGCCCCAAGCTTAGGTGTCCATGGTATAGCTGCCTTTCTTTCCATCTGGCTGTCTCCCAGCCATCTGTGCCCTCAAAGGAACTCTTGACACTCCTGGTTCCCAAACCTGTTCTTTCTCCATTCTTTCCATCCCAGAAATGGGCACCACCGTTTGCTCTAATCCACAACCAAGAAATCATTCTTGATTCCTTTTTCCCTCCTCACCCACATCCAATCTATCACTAAATCCTATTGATTTCACCATCCAAACAGTTCCCAAATCCCTCCAGGTTTCTGTATGTCCAATGCTACCACGCCATTCAGAGACAACAGCAATTCTTGTCTGAACTGCCTCTTAACTGCTTCCATGATTACTACACCCCCAAGTTAAAATCATGCATCAGCCAATGACTTGTTTTTGTAGAAACAGAAAAATTCATCCTACAATTCATATGGAATCTCAAGGGACTCTGAATAGCCAAAATAATTTTTAAAAAGAAGAACAAAGTTGGAAGTCTCACATTTCTTCATTTCAAAACTTAATATAAAGCTGTCATAATCAAAACAGTGTTGGTACTGGCATAAAGACAGACACACTAACAAATAGAATAGAATAGAGAGCCCAGGAATAAACCCTTGCATACAAGGTCAAATGATTTTCAGCAGGAGTACCAAGACCACTCAATGGTGAAAGGACAGTCTTTTCAGCAAATGATGTTGGGAAAACTGAACATCCACCTGCAAAAAGAATGAGGTTGAATTCACCTTATATTATATACAAAAATTAACTCAAAATGGACCTAAGACCACAACTTAAGAGTTAAAACTATAAAACTCTTAAAAGAAACAGGAAAAAGCTTCATAGCATTGTACTTGGCAATGATTTCTTGGCTATGACACCAAAAGCAGAAGTGACAAAGGTGAAAAATAAATATGTTGGACTACATCAAGCTTAAAAATTTGTGTGCATCACGGAACACAATCAAGAGTGCAAAAGCAGGCATGGAATGGGAGAGAATATTTGCAAATCATGTATCTGATAAGGGGTTAATATCTAGAATAAAGAACTACAACTCAAATACAAAAAACAAACAACGGATTAAAATATGGGCAAAGGACTTAAATAGACTTTTCTCCAAAGAAAATGTACAAATGAGGGGATATATGTATACATATAGCTGATTCACTTTGCTGTATAGTGGAAACTAACATAACATTGTAAAGCAACTATACTCCAATAAAATTTAAAAAAGAAAAAGAAAAAGAAAATATACAAATGGCCAATAAGCCTGTGAAAAGATGCTCAACCTCACTAATTATGGAAATGCAAATCCAAACCACAATGAGATACTACTTTACACCGACTAGGAGAGCTATTATCAAAACCAAACAAACAAAAATGTTGGCTAGGGTGTGGAGAAACTGGAACCCTTATCCATGGCTGGTGGGAACATGAATATTGTGCAGCCACTGCGGAAAAAACTACGGATGTTCCTCAAAAAATTAAACACAGAATTACCATATGATCCAGCAACTTCACTTCTGGGTCTGTGTGTGTGTATGTATATATATATATATCCAACAGTTAAAAGCAGAGACTGGAACAGATATTTGTACACCCATGTTCATAGCAGCATTAGTCACCATAGTCAAAAGGCGGAAGCAACCCAAGCACCCATGGATGGATGGATAAACCAAATGTGGTCCATCCATACAATGGAATATTATTCAGCCTTAAAAAGGAAGGATGGACTTCCCTGTTGGCGCAGTGGTTAAGACCCCGCCTGCCAATGCAGGGGACACGGGTTTGAGCCCTGGTCCAGGAAGATCCCACATGCCGTGGAGCAACTAAGCCCGTGCGCCACAACTACTGAGTGCAGCTCTAGAGCCCATGAGCCACGACTGCTGAGGCCACGTGCCATAGCTCCTGAAGCCCACACACCTAGAGCCCATGCTCCGCAACAAGAGAAGCCACTGCACTGCAACAAAGAGTAGCCCCTGCTCACCGCAACTAGAGAAAGCCCGTGCGCAGCAATGAAGACCCAAGGCGACCAAAAATAAATTAATTAATTAAATAAATTAAAAAGAAATCCTTCTAAAAAAAAAAAGGAAGGAAGTTCTGACATGTGCTACAACATGATGAACCTTGAGGTCATTATGCTCAGTGAGCTAAGCCAGTCACAAGAGGACAAATGCTATGTGATTCCACTTACATGAGTGACCTGGAGTAAAGTTCAGAGACAGAAGGTAGGAGGGTGGGGCCCGGGGCTGGGGGAGGGGCTGGGGGCTTAGTGTTTCATGGGGACAGAGTTTCACTTTGGGAAGATGAAAAAGTTCTGGAGGTGGATGGTGGTGATGGCCACACAGCAGTGTGAATGTACTTAACGCTACTGAACTGTACACTTAAAAATGGTTCAAAAGATAAATTTTGTTGTATTTTGCCATAATAAAAAATTTATCCAAAAAAATCATATATCAGCTCTCATCTGTCACTTTTCCTCTCTAATGACTTCCCACTGCTCCGACCAGGACCCTGAGGCTCTGTACAGTGTGGCTCCCAGCAACCTTCCCCCTTGGCCAGACTGCTCCCCCCACCAGATGCCAGCCCCTCCCCCTCCACTCCCCACATGAAAATCTCTGCAAGCTGCCTGCCTGCTGGCAGCCATCACCACGGTGGGCTCTGGTTTGCCCACATTATCCCTGTATTCAGGCCATTATCTATAATGACAACCTGGCATAATTATATTTTTACAATTTATATAACTATATTCTATTGAGTTAAATGATCATTATTATCATTATAAAATATTTATTAAGCACTTCTAGCCATGCAAACCTAATAAGAGGTAGCCTCAGCTCTTAAAAATCTCCCTTCCGAATTCCATCCCAAATTCATTTCAACTTTGGTTATTCGTCCTTCTTGGAGAAGGAACAGGGAACTTCTATGCTTTTTGCCTGGGGCTTTATATGCATATAAACTTTACACCATATAAGCTTCTCAGTGAGGCTGGGGAGCAGATGTGATTAGCCTCCTCTTACAGACGAGAAACAAGAGAGTCAGACTGCGGGAGCTAGTAATTTAGTAATTTAGGTCTTTGTGATGGCAAAGCCTTTACCACTCCTCTCATGTAATGTGATAGCTTGGCTTATTAGGAAGGGCTTCTTTTTTTTGGCCTTATTTACATCTTACATGCCAAACACTGTGCCAGCCCAGTGGGATAAACACACAAGTAAACAGATCTTTCTAAAACAACGTCCTAAGTCGGGGGTCACAAACTCAAATGTTCACAGGAGCCAAGCAGGCAGTGGAAATGGTGAAGCAGACAGGTGAGTGATAGAGAGTGGTGGGGACGGTGGCCAACCCAAGAGCATGTGACTCATCTAACGACGACAGCCAGCTTTGCCATGAGGCAATGTGGGGTCATGTTGCCTGCCCCTCCCACTCTTCCAGTTGGATTTATAAGTGAAATCTCCAGAATTTTAAATGTTGGCAACTTTGGCAGGTACTGGTCATTGTCTAACCTGCAACCATTCCCTGCCTCAAACCTCACCTCCCACCCCCTCAATTTTTGTCAGTAGGGATCAGATACCCTTTGATCTCAGGAAGATAGCCCCAGGGGATAAATCTTAATTGGTATAAAGCAATCCTAGCAGTCTCATTCCCTTCGGCCAGTAATTGGTCTCAGGTCCCAATTCTGACAAATGAGATGTAAGGGGAACACTGCTAAGGAGATCTCCCATTCCTTAGTAAAAAGACAAAGGCTGGAGACCTAATGATGAAAGAGCCTTTTGCCTATGGCCCTTTCCCCTTGTTTCTGTCTAATGCAGTGATGAAGTCTGGAACAGCAGTGGCCTTTTTGGAACCATGAGGCAATAAGCATGAGGCCTAAAACCAACATGCCAAGAATGACAGAGCAGAAAGATGGAAAGACCCAAGGTCTTTGATGACATCCTTGCTGCATCAGCGCCAGATGCGGCCATGGCCACTATACATAAGCTCAATAGAGCAAGCACTGGGTAGTGCCAGAGGGTGGCTGGAGAAAGAGAACAAATGACGTGTACAAGTGAGGCATCCTGCCACTTGTTTATTAGAGGCCTCCCGTGTAGGAGCCCTTTGGTGAGTATGGACACGGGCTACACCTACCCTCACATCTCTCCTCATTCTGAGAAGTTCATCCACAAACCCCTTCCCCAGACCTTTTTGTCTTTAAGTCTCCAACCTTGTTCTTTCCAAGTTCCCAGACCATCTGTTAGCTGCTGCCCCTGCATTGCTGTAGATCCTGGACCTCTGGCTTTCTCTCCACCCAGGCAGGTGGCCTTCTGGGGGAACCCCTTCACCTCTACCTTTTGGGCACACTGGGGGAAGCTGTTTTGCACGGCATTCCAGGTCTGCGTGGTGCCAGCATATTTACAAAGCAATCTATTAACTGGGTCTGCGTTTTCCTTCTTCACTCTTCTGCCCACAGAGAGTCCACTGAGGCCACTGTTGTGGGGTGTGGGGGGATGGAGCAGGTGCCCTGGGAGTCTCAGCCACCTGGTCATGTGACTTACTTGTGCTTCTGGGACCTGCTCAAGGCTGATAGCATTGTCCACATCGACCTCCCCTCGATGGTGGAGTGTGGCATGTGGCTTAGCGGAGCACGTCACACCCAGCTCAGCTCACACACTCACGTGGGGTCTGGCATTTGGTCTCTACCAGTGTCCAGCAGAAAATCTGGAGCTGTGGTTCAAATGGAGAATAGTTATTTGCAGAAGATATCTCTTTGCTCCAAGCCCCTGAGAGTCTGTGCTATGACTCTGTTACTGGGATCTGCCAGAACTTCTTCCCACAGACACCCTGGCCTAGATCTGCAGTTATCTCGTGAATGGGTCAGAGCAGCACACTCAGATGATATTCAAGTAGTCTTTAAAAGTCAGAGAGCCACCAGCGCAGGTCACTCCAAACCTCACTCCACCGGCTTAGCTAAGCAAACTGATCAAGCCCCTCCTAGCTGTTGGAGCGAACACACACCGAATCCAGAATCTCTGGTAAATCGGCTATATTGATAAATTCAGCCCAAACCTACATTAAGCTCTGTCCACCTGGACTGGTGCCGTTAGAATCCGTTCACCTCACACTCCCCAAGTGTCTGACGATAAATGCATGAATATGCTGCAATTCTTTCACTGTGTGAATATCTCCTAAATCGAGCTTTGCTGTTGCTTCCCTGGGGCATGCTGGGATCTGACTCTGGTTATGGATTGGAGTTAATGAGGGGGTGAGTCTTGAGAAGACTCAGCATCCCTGTTGCCAGGTAAGCACAGATGAGCTCATTAATAGGACTTCAAGCAGGAGAAGACTGATCTCAGGCAGGCAGGGGGGTGCTATTTCCACTGACAAAGACGCTCAGAGGGATGGGGGGTTAAAAGTTTGCTTGTATCCTCCCAACCGTCCCTTTTCTAATTCTCAGGACCCCTCTCTTCCCAATAAACAGCCTAACTTCACAGAAGAGCCCAAGTGAAGCTGTGAATTCAACTTCTGTCATAATTATGCCTCAGGTAAGATTAAAGGCAGGTGTGACCTTTAGCCCCATTAGCCCTGAGGCTACAAAAGATAAGGAATGGCTTAGGGCTTGATCTGAGAATTTATAGCCTGAGCTTTCAATTTTCTTTCTGAAATCTCTCCCAGCCTCACGAGAAGCCCATCCCACAAGGCTCCACCGACTTGGGGCAGCCTTGTCTTCAGCGAGCCGTCCATCCAGGCAACGGTAGGTGACAACTTAAGTGACTGTTTGGCCAGGGCATGCATGCTGCCAGGAAGGTCATCCCTGCACCAGCACAATCAGATCAGATAACCAGCCCCAGATTCCCATTTTCGTGGGTCTGTTTCCTGGGACAAAGTACATATGTTTCAACATTCAACCAGGAAAGCAGAAACTTCTTTAGATAGTTCAAACAGAGAGGGATTTAATGCCGAGAATTGACTTCAAGGGTGTGGAAAAGCTGCAGGAGCATGAGGGAGCAGGTGCTGAGGTGCTGCTTGGAGATCAGGACGCTGGTACTATTCCTGGTTGGGGGCCGGGCCCACACTCCCCACTAGACCACCCAAGGTGTCGCTGCGGAGCAGACGCCCCCCACCCAGTGCGGATGACTCACTGTAGCCGCCCCCATCCCCACCTCCCCCCACCCCGAGTCCCCATGTGCTGCCAATGCCTTCACACAACCATAAAACGATGTCTCCTCCTCCATCCGCAACTGCACTCTCTCACCTGGGTCTCCCACTGGCAGAATCTAACCAGAAGCCAGCTGGTGGAAGATTCTGGGAAGTGTAGATACCCGCCTCCCAGCACCCCGGGTACAGATACAGCAGGGAACAAGGAAGGCAGCAGAAGCAATGGGCACACTTGAGACCATCGTGAGGGTAAGTGGGCTGACGGGTAAGAGCACCAACCACAGGACGATCTGCTAACTCATTGTGCTTTTTCTAGTGCAGGGAAGCTCTGACAATCATAGATTCCTTCATTCTCCCACTGTCTTAGGTTTGAAGCTTCTTTTTTTTGAATGCTGAGCATTTTCCCCCTTTTCTACAGATTTGTCTTTGCCGCACTCCTTACTTCTCAAAATGATTAATGACAACAAGATGCCCTGGCAGTTCCGCAACCGGAGCTTCTCACTCTCCTTGTCTCCTTGAATTCTTCTGGCTCTTTTCTGAGCCTTCCTCTTCTGTCCTCTTTCCTAAACTTAACCCATCCTGCTCTCAAACATGCCAGAAGAGAATGACAAACCTGATCAAAAAGCAGTAACCTGCTAGAGAAGCAAAACATCTAAAGACTGAAAAATGTCACCTTGCTTCTCGTGTGGACCCAAGGACCCTCTTGCACAGCTAGCTTATGGAGGAAAGGCACTCCTTTGCTTTGGAGCTGAATCCTGGAGGCTGAAGCAGCACCTTCTATCTCTGTTCTGCACAGGGCATGGTGCCATTCAGTCATCCCTCCGCAAGCGGGATGAGCTTTTAAGTTGGATCCAATCCCTTGCTTCAAGACTCTTATGGCTTTCCATCGCTCTCAGAACGAAAGCCAAGCTTCTCACCTGCCTGCCCGAGCGGGTGGCGCCTACCTTGTTCATCACATCTCCGGTGCTCTCTGCCTCACTCACTAAGCTCCAGCCACACTGGCCTTTTTATTCCTCAGATTTGCCAAGGCGTCTTCCTTCTCAGGTGTTTTCCCACAGGCTATTCTCTTCAGAGTGCACATCTTGTCCCAGCCCTTCTGCATGTCCTCCAGATCTGACCTTAAATCTCACTTCTCAGAGAGGCTGTCTCATCACTCGCACACTGGTCTGTTTCCTCATAGCACTTACCACGGGAGGTGTTATTTTTCTTGTCTTGCTTGTACTTGAAACTACGCTCCGTGAGAGCAAGGACCATAGCTGTCTTGCTTGCTGCCTGTACCTTTCCTTTGTGCCCAGAAGTGCCTGACATGTACTGGGTGCTACTGGACCAAGATCTGAGGTCACAATGGTGAAGATGACACTGTCCTTGCGTTCTCAGCCTTCACCTTCTAGTGACAAAGCACACAGCAGGTGCTAAGATGACTGGGTCATCACGGCTGAAGGTAGATGGGAAAACTTTTCTGGCACCACAAACGTCAGCAATCTGGGTCATCTGGGCTCTCTGGCTTTCGCTCCTCTCCTCAGGAAGCCTGAAGAGCAGTGATTTTCAGAACCTACTAAACTTGCAGAAACACGCTCTGCAAGTACGCATTTTATATTTTGTAATCATTACCTAAGTGATGGACAGAATGGAAATCAGAAAGGTTAAACAAGATCTATTTTTAATTTTCCAGACTTCTTTCATATGATCTTTGAAATCAAAGTTGATTGGAGTGACAGGACCTTGCAGCAGGAACCCTGAGACTTTACATAGTAGTTTAGGCTTTTGCAGGGTGCTGTACAGTTGACAAAGAGCTTTCTCGTTCTCAGCTCCTTTGATGCTCCCTGCTGACCTGTGAGGGAGGCAGTGCTGGATGGATGGGGCGACGACTTTAATCTTCATGTGCCAGGCATGTTCACACCTTTTAACAACCCCGAGACAGGTGCGACTCTCCTGTCTCATCTTTGCAAATGAGGAAACAGCAGTTCAGAGAGAGTACTTGCTTTGCCCGGGGTCATGCTGTTGTGAATGGTGGGACAATCTTATTCCACCTCCCAGCAGTATTCAATCCAGTTGATCAGTTTCTCCTTTCAGAAAAACTTTCTTCGATTGACTTTATGGACACACGATCTCTTGGTTTTCCTCTTACTCAGTGGCCACTTCTTCCCAGTTTCTTTTGCTGGATTTTCCTTCTCCTCTCCATCTCAGAACGCTGGAGTACCCCAGTTCGTGGTCCTTAGATCTTTCTACTTTATCCACACTCTCCTCCCAGATACTTTCATTCAGGTCCTTGGTTTTAATTACCACCTAGACAAGGGTGGCTTGTAATTCACCGCTCCAGCCTGAACTCCAGGCTGGAATAGCCAGTTGGCTCCTCAACGTTGCCACGAGTGTTCACAGGCAATTAAGACTTAACTTGCTCCAAACTACGCCTCTGCTAAATTTGCTCCTCCCACAGGGTTCCCCATCTCAGTAAACAGCACTACCATCCTTTCACTCATACTCCACACCACATTAGCAAGACCCTGATGAAATAAAACTTCTGTTTTAGGGCAGGACAAGGAAAAAAATTAATCATAAAATTCTGTTTGTTCGGGCCTCCTCCCTCCCTCCCTAATGTGCAGTATGCACCTGCACTACACGTCAGAGCTCCTCAAAGATGGGAGTGCCTGCTCAACCGTAAAGATCAATTTTTTTGTTTTTCTTTCTTCTGACGCTAGCAATGTAACTTCTTAAAAGAACATTGTTCTTTCCCAGCTCTGTAGGGGGTCATGGTGACTTGCTGCCCGCTTTGTACGTGCTTACCTGGACTACGCATCCTTGGTGAACTTTATGTAAAACATCAGTATGTCATTTTGATGTATGATCCTTTGTCTCAAAAATGTACAGACTATACCTTCGACTTCTAACAGGAGGAAGAGCTCTCAGAGCTTTCTGAGAATCTGCTTCCCAGGTGATAATCCTCAGTTTGGCTCGAATAAAATCCCTTTTTTTCTTCTTAACTTGATAGTTAATTGAATTTTCGTCGACAACTGTTGGCTCTACAAATTAGATCCCCAATCCTACCCTACTTCTACCACCTCCACTGTAGTCTAACCCATCGTCTCCCTCCATCCCTGTTACAGTTTCCTAACTGCACTCTCTGCCCGCCTCCGTTCTCGCCCCTCTCCAGTCTATTCACACACGGCAACCTGAGTATTCCTTGTAAAACTTAAGTGGGACCACCTTACTCTTCCCCAGGCCTCCCAACTCTCTGGGAAAGAATTCCATGACGTACAAGGCCCTATCTAGTCTGGCCCATGGCTACTTCTCATCATTCTTCTCCTAGCTCATTTCGCCTTAGCCACACTGGCATCCAATTCATCACCTGCAATCACCTTCTACTCTACAATCTCTTTGCTTCCACCCTTACAACCTCCTTATCCTCACGACTCCCCTCTGGTCTATTCACACTCAGCAGCCAGAGGGATCTTTCGAAAACTTAAGACACAACCCATCATCCCTCTGATACTTCCCATTTTTCTTAGAATAAAATCCAACAGGACCTAGCCCCTGGCTACCTCTCAGACTTCACCTAGCACACCTGGTTCACACAGCGGTCATTTTGAGCTTCTTGAAAGGCCTTTGCCTATCGCTCCTTTCCCCGGCAAAGCGCTTTCTCATAAACAGGGCTGTTTTCTCTCTTTGCTGCCCAGACTTCTCCTTTACTGCCCCGGTTTCTATCTTCTTACACTGCTTTGTTTTCCTTCATGGTACTTCTCAGCATCACACAGGTAGAACCCCCCCCGCCACGGTCGCCCCCCCACTCCCGCCCCGCCGAACCTGCTGGCCGCCCTTCTGCTCCGTCTGCGCAGCCTCGGGGGCGCGCAGCATCACGGGGCTTGTAGTCCGTCCCGCGGCCGCGCCTCCCGGCACTACAACTCCCACGGGGCAGCGGGACGCCGCTCCCGCACCGACCGTGTAGGCCGGCCACCTCGCGGCGGGTAGGGGCTGCCGCCGCGGGGGCGGGGCGCAGAGATGGCGGACGTGGTCGTGGGCAAGGAGAAGTGCGGGGAGCAGCGGCTGGTGTCGCTGCCCCTGTCCCGCATCCGGGTCATCATGAAGAGCTCCCCCGAGGTGTCCAGCATCAACCAGGAGGCGCTGGTGCTCACGGCCAAGGCCACGGTGAGGCGGGCAGCGCGGGGAGGAGTGAGGGGCGTGGGGCGGCGGTGGGGGCCACCCGGAACCATCGCGCCCCGCCGGGCCCCGCCGAGCTGCCCGGTCCCCTTCACGTGCGCGCGCGCGTCCTTTTGAGAGCCGCCTCACTCCCCTCCCACGCCGCGCGCGCCCCAGCTCCCCCGCGCGCTCTTCGCCCCACCCATCCGGCGCCTCGCGCGCCCGTCTCCCCGCCCACTCCGCTCCCGCTCTCCCTCGCGCGCCCGTCTCCCCGCCCACTCCGCTCCCGCCCTCCCTCGCGCGCTGGTCGCCACGCCCACTCCGCTCCCGCCCGCCCTCGCGCGGGTTTGGCTTGGGCGGTGGCGAGGAGACGCGCGGGCCTTCTTTGGTGTCTCTTTCTCCTCCTCCAGTCACCGTACTCCGGGCCCCAAAGCCTCTCTTTTTGTCGCTTCCGGCCTGTTTCGCGGCTTTGGGCCCCAGCTCTTCAAACGGTTCATTGAGAGGGCCGGCGGCTCCCTCAGGAGGTACGGCCCGGCACAGCCGCTCGCCCACCCTCTCCCAGTTTCCTGGGCCAGAATTGAAGTGATTTCGGGGACCTCAGTTTTAGCCCCCTCCTAGGTCCAGATAGATGATTTTGTCTCTTAATTTGGTCTAGGTAGGCCAGACCTTCCTGTTCTTACCCTGGGCCGGGTTTCTGCTGCAGAGTCTCACTTGCTTTAACTTCCCTTCGAGTCTGTTTCCCAGGCCGGCTAGTTCGGTAGACGGTGTCCGGTGCGGTGCGTTGGTCAGAGCTAAGGGAGGGGGGGAATCACATGGTCTTGGGATAGCTGTACAGTTTCGTTCTGTAGGTCTTAAGGAATTAAGAGTTTTGCAGGCACTTCTTTTAATCCCTTCTTGACTAACTTAGATGGAGTTAAAGTAAAACTGAGAGAGGGGCTCAGCTCAGGTGGGCTGCCCTTGGAAGGGTGTCCGGGCAGAATGGCAAAGTGACCATTTTTTACCTTCAAGCTAGTGACTGTTACAGTTGTAGGCGGACCACCTTAGACACAGTGTAGTCAAATACAAGACTAAAAGTCTGTTCCTGGCATAGAATTTTTGGATGGTCTCTTGCCCCCCTTTCTAACTGTAGAGATTGGGCATTAAACAAACACGATTCCTTGTTGTATGGCTTTTAAATATTTTTCGTAAGTTAGAAATCTAAAATAAACTTTCGGGAAATTCCTGCTGCCCTGCCAGTTTTAATTCAGCCTTGCTTTCTTTCCGACCTCGTATTTCTCCTTTCTCCAGTGATTTTCTGCAGTTCGATGAACCAAGATAATCTGAAATCATCTAAACTTCATGTAATTAAAAAGTAAGGTCTGTGGTAAATTTTCAAAGCACACCTTTCATCTTAACTTTTTCATTTTGTTTTAGGAACTCTTTGTTCAATACCTCGCCACCTATTCCTACAGACATGGCAGTGGAAAAGAAAAGAAAGCACTCACTTACAGTGATTTATCAGATACCGCAGAGGAATCGGAAATGTTTCAGTTTCTTGCAGGTACTTAGCCTTTGAAACATTCTGGTTAAAAAACAGCTTTTTCCCTGCTCTTTTTCTGCTTTCACTGAAGATGACATTTTGGCTGCTTTCTCCAGGTGTCAGAGTTGACCTGGCGTGGGGCGAGAGTTTTAGTTTTGTTGACTAGAGCATGTTTGTAATGCAGTTCACCTAGAGCAGGAGTTCAGTTGGCACCTGCACGGGGCTGTCTGGGCAGCCCACCCCCGCAGACTCGTCTTTACTTGGCTGCGGAAGCAGAAACCCATAGTTGCTGCTGTGGAACAGGCTGTGTGCACCACAGCTAAAAAAGGGCTTCCGGTGATCCTTGGGGCCAGCCGCTGTGTCAGGTGGGTCGGGCAGGGCTGCTCCTCGTGGGTACCAGCGCAGAGCGGAGTGTGGTTTGCAGCCACTGGAATAGATGCGGGTGTTGAGCCTTCGTCCAGAGGCAGTGCTGGTTTCCTGCTCTTTTACTCAGAAGTGTAGTCTGAACTTTGACTTGTCTTGGAACCTGTGTTAGAGGTCAGAGCAGGAACTAGCACGTTTGAAATTTGCATCGCTGATGTTAGCTTTATGTTTTTAAGATATATTACCAAAGAAGATTTTAGCTAGTAAGTATCTGAAGACACTTAAAGAGAAGAGGGAAGAGGAGGAGGAGGAGGAGAATGACAACGACGAGGAGAGTGATGACGACGAAGCGGAATCCTAAACCAAGAAGAAGCGCTTTAGAGATGAGCCTGGAGAGGACCCTCGCGGATCAGCACCTTTGCTCTGGAGCAGGCGCGAGTCTGTTCACTCTTCGGAGACTTCGCGTGCATGCCGTTCTTTCCTGGCTGAGACCAAGCGAAATGCACCTCTGCCATAAATAGCCAAAAGGAAAGGAACCCAGACAGCAGCTTCTCTTCCCCAGGCCCCCACTGCAGCTGGAGTGGGAGAGGACCACGAAAGGGCTGCGTACCGTGAGACACAGCCAGTCTGCAGGTGTAAGCTATAGAGGCAAAGACAGCTTTGCTTAACTTTCTAGTTTACAGATAGATTTTGAAGAACGTCTAGATATCAGTTGTGTAAATTCACATATGTATGTTTTGAAATTAGTTCTTGTGAACAGCTAGATCCTGTTTTAGCTAAATGTGTAGACTCTGGGTAGTATGTTACATTTGAATTTTCGTATTTGAAGAAAATTTCTGGCTTTGTATATGTCCAAATACTGCATTTTTTTTTTTTTAACTGTAAAGAAATAAATTTTTCTTTTTTAAAAGCTGTATATATTTTTATAGTGAAATGTTTTATGGAACTAGTTTTAGAACCCTCTGTTATTCTAATGCCCTGCTTATTATCTGGAAACATTTGTGAAATTTAAAAATGAGTACTTTCTTCTTTTTATTTTTCCTTTTTATTGGCGGCGCTGTGAGGCATGTGGGATCTTAGCTCCCCAACCAGGGATCAAACCCGCGCTCCCTGCAGTGGAAGCACAGAGTCTTAACCACCGGACCGCCGGGGAGGTCCAAAAATGAGCACTTTCTAACACTTTTACTCCTGGAGAAAAATTTCAAGTCAAATTATTAGATCAGATACAGTAAGAAATACTACCTCTGCGTAAGCACGTTTTTCTTAAAAAATTATAAAGCATTTTGTATACTGAAGATCTCTCTCATTTTACTGTTCCTTTCTTTACACCCATAGTAATTGTTTTTACTGTCCACAAGAGAAAACCATAAGCCCTATTTTTTTTCACGTAGGGTAAATTTTGGCTTTTGCCTTTTCTTTTTTTTTCCAATTGAGTTCGAATTTTCATCCAGTAAAATCACCCTTTAATGTCCATTCTGTTGGTTGTGTAAGCAATCAATATATAGAACAGTTCCATCACCCCAAATATTCCTCTGTATACGCTTGGAGTTAGTTCCTTCCCTTATCCCCAGGCAATCAATCACTGTCCCTCTTGTTTTTAAAATTTATTTTAAAATATTTTAAAATCTACTTTTTGGTGTACAGTTCTGAGTTTTGACAGATGCAGTGTCATGTAACCACCACCACAATTAAGATACAACAGTTCTGTCACCTCCCCCAAATTCCCTCATGGTCAAACTCCTTCCTACCCTTTACCTTGGCAGCCACTGATCTAGCTATTCTCTGCCCCCAGAGGAGGAGTCAGCAGACTTTTTCTGGAAAGGGCCATGTGGAAAATATTTGAAGTTTTATGGGCTACATAATCTCTGTCACAACTAGTCAACTCTGCTGTTGTAGTTCAAAAGCAGCCACAGTCAACACATACAGGAATGAGCGTGGCTGTACTTCAAAAAAACTTTATTTCTGGACACTGAAATTTAAATTTTATATAATTTTCATGTGTCATGAAATCTTCTGCCTTTTTTTCAACCATTTCAGAATGTAAAAGCCATTATTAGCTTATAGGCCATACAGAAACACAGCAGGCCGCATTTGACCCACAGACCATGGTTTGCCCACCCGTCTCTCCAAAGCGTCATATAAATGGGCTCACACAGTAGTAGCCTTTGAATCTGACTTTTACATTTAGCACATAGTGCATTTGGGATTCATCCATGTTGTCGCAGGTATCAGCAGTCTGTTCTTTTTCATTGCCGAGTAGCATTCCTCTGTATGGATATACCATTTGTTTATCCATTCCACAGGTGAATGGATAATTCCCAATTTGGGTTGTTTCCTGTTTTTTCTTTCTTTTTCTCTTTTTTTTTTTTCCTTTTAAAACTCTCAGAAATTTTTCTTGTTTCCTGTTTTGATGATTACAGATAAAGCCCTATAAGCCTTTGGTACAGGTTTTGTGTGACCATACGACTTCATTTCACTTGAGTGGAACTGCATATTTCATTTTACCAGAAACCACCAAACTGTGTTCTAAAGCGTCTGTACTATTTTGCATTCCCACCAGCAGTGAACCAGAGCTTCAGCTGCTCTGCGTCCTCTGCAAAACTTGGTATCAGGTTTTTTTGTTTTAATTTTAGCCATTTTAGTGGGTGTTGGTTTTAATTTACATTTTTCTAATGACAAATAATGTTGAACGTCTTTTCATTTGCTTGTTTACTGTCTATATATTTTCTTTGAACTGTCCAAATCTTTTGCTCATCTTTTTACGGGGTTATTTTCTTTTTGTTGGGGTTTCAGAGTTTTATATGTTCTGAATACAAGTCCTTTGCTAGATTATGTGATTTGCAAATATTTTCTACCTGCCTGTGGCTTGTCTTTTCATTCTCTTAACAGCATTGTTCAAAGAACAGAAATTATTTTTTTGAGAAATTCTTAATTTTGAGGAAGTCCATTTTATCACTTTTTTCCTTTGGGGATCATGCTTTTCTTGTTGTATATAAAAACTTGTCACCAAACCCAGAGTCACAAAGATCTCCTGTGTCAGTATCTTTCAAATGCCGCGTTGCCTTCAGTACCTCTGCCTATAGTAACGTGATGCTGTTTAAGAAATGCCCAGGAAAAATGGTTTTTGTGTGTAACCAGCTGAAACATCCTTAACCTATCATAAGCCCTTCAGATCCAATTATGTAGGGAGCTTTCATCCTTCTCAGTTCCTCCTTAAACCACATGCTAGTCTAGTACAGTAGCTTCCTAACTGGTTTCCTCACCATCTTTATAGCCTCTTTCCTCTTCCCGTCTTGCATGCTGCTGTCAAATTACCAAAACAATTTTATGAAGATTAATCTTTTTTTTCCTGTTAAGAAGCGTTAAAAACAGCTGATATTGGAGTAGCCATTGGGGGCTGAGCCTCTTCTGTGTGCATTGTGCACACTTTCATCTAATCTTCACAACTTGCAAAGTATCCATATTTTACAAAGAAGAGAATGAAAGCTCAGGTTAAGGAACTAGTCCAAGGCACACCTAGGAAGTGGTGGAACTAGGATTCAAATTCCAGACTACACTCTTCACTGGAGCTTAAAAAAGTGTGGTTTTCTCTGCACTGTCAATGGGGTCAATTCTTAACTTGGCAGTCGAGGCCCTGGACACTGATCTTGCTCTGCTTTATAGCCTGTTTTCCTACACGAACCTTCCATTCCTGCTGAGATGGGCTCCTTGTCCTCTATGGAGCATAAAGATCCCTTGTACATCCTCTGATCAAGGAGCTGTTTTCTTTTGTGAAATCTTTTCCTAATTCACATAACGTCACATCATCGTACTCTGTTTTTACACTTAGGGTTTCACAGTCAGATCATGACTGCTTCTGGCCATCCAGTGAATGATTGATAGTGAGATAACGGGAATGTAACAAAGTAAGGCCATATTTATGAAGTAAGGATACTGTAGGTCTCTCAGCAGTTTGTGTGTATTCTTTGTTTCAGCTAGCATGTCCCAGGGCCTGTGGGCACCAAGAGGCTTTGTGGTTTTGGATACCAAGAAGAAGTAAGAAGTACTAGGTCCTGTATACATTAAGGGGAAAAGAAAAAGAGAGAGAACTACATCTTGATTTTATTAGGGGAAAAAAAAAGCCTGGAACAGAATACACCAGAGTGCTAAGAGTAACTACCTCTCAGTGTTGTGATTACAGATAATTTACAGTTTCTATCTTTATGTTTATCTGAATTTTTACATTTTCTATAATGAACACATTATTCTCTATTTTATTTATTTTTGGCTGCGTTGGGTCTTTGTTGCTGCGCGCGGGCTTTCTCCAGTTGCAGTGAGCAGGGGCTACTCTTCGTTGTGGTGCGCGTGCTTCTCATTGTGGTGGCTTCTCTTGTAGCAGAGCACGGGCTCTAGGCGCGCAGGCTTCAGTAGTTGTGGCTCACGGGCTCTAGAGCGCAGGCTCAGTAGTTGTGGCGCACGGGCTTGGTTGCTCTGCGGCATGTGAGATCTTACCGGACCAGGGCTCGAACCTGTGTCCCCTGCGTTGGCAGGCGGATTCTTAACCACTGCGCCACCAGGGAAGCCCTATTCTTTTCTTAAAAACATTTTCCGTAAAAATCAGAAAATAGCTTTGGCTGTTTCAAAACAAAACAAAACAAAAACTTTGGCCTGCTTTAGCAACAGTGTGCATCCTAGGGATTTTCAGCTATATTTTTGGTTTTCTTAACCCAACCCTCCTTTCCTTTCCCAATACCACATATTCTTTCAGTACAGACAGAAGTCAAACACCGCCCAGAGGGAGGTCACCAGGCCCAGAGCCCCAGATATGGTCAGCTTTGATTCCCACACAACATGGAGCTCAGGGCTTTGCACTCGATTGGGGTTTAGCTGAATGGCTTTTTTCTTCTTCTTTTCTCATGGCTGCTAGAGTAGGAACACCCAGCTCATCCTAGGTACCACATTTGTTCTTCAATTCATTCCTGACGCTTTTCTCCCCAGACCCCAAATTCTCAGGGGCCCAACATATGGAATAAGGCTCTAGACTTCTATCACCAAAGGTGTGCTTCCACCTCAGAAGCCTGGAATCTTAACCCGTATGGAAGGAAGTCCCCAAATAAATATGTGAGTAAACAGAAGATCTTTGGGCGAGGCAGCTGTAAATACGAGGAATTTTATTTTATTTTTTGCTGACATACTATGAGGCAAAACAAAATTGACACCATACAAAATAACTTTATAAAATATCATTCACATCATATTGTATCAGATTTACAGCATTCTGTGCATGTTAAGGGTTATGTAAGGAGGTGAAAAAAACACTATGCCAAACTTTTTAGTATTAGTTTATATACACACAGTAAGAAACAAAACAAGTAACTGTTAGGTTTTCCATGAATTTATTGCAAAAATAGTGCAAACTACTTAACCTAGTAAGCTGTAAAACAAACTCTAAAGGACCCAGCTAAGCTTAAACACGACAATAGATGCTCAGTGTCTCAGCCTTTAGCTTTCTTCACCAGTTTAATCTTTGTCAATCAAGACCACTCCCCGTCTGTTCAGTTTGGGGTGAGTGCTGGGGAATAGAGAAGTGTGAAGACCGGCTCTTCAGAGCCCAGATGGATCCGGCTGCCTAGTGCCAGCAATACCTTTAGGATCATGCTACTTACTCAATGGCAATTTTGTGAGGTCTGTGTTGAAAACGTTACGATGCTATGATGTTTAAGTCTGACCTTAGAAATAAGTCGTCCAACCTCTTGATGATATGGAGAAAAGAATTAAGAAAGCAGCATGAACAGAAAGGATTGGGAACATTATTGTCTGCTTATAAACATGGTATCCTTTTTCTCAGGTGTATTTGGGTAAAGTATTAATCTCCTGGTGGGCAACCTTTGAACCAGATATTGCAGTACGTTAAAAAAAAAAAAAAAAAAAAAAAAAAAGATACTGTATCCCTACAAGAGTAACTTTAAAATCTCTTTTAACAGTCTACTGGGGTCCAAAAAGCATATATCTAAACAAAATCATAAGAGCAGAACAAAATGCTACGTATAAAAGCTAAAGAAACAAAATGCAGCATATTCAGGTTCTTTTTCTTGAGGTACCTATATAAATTTAATCACCTGCCCCAAAGTACTCTTGTTAGGTAAAAAACAAAATGCTTACTGGTGAGCCAATTGTAGGGCATTTATTATTATTGAGAAAGTGCAACAACGCTGATCTTTACATGCAGCATACTAAAGGATGATTTACTCTTTACAAAATATAGCTTAAGTATTGACCTGATGGAATTTTAAAAATTAAAAACATTTAACTAGAATCATCCCAATTTTTTTGAGATCCTGAAGCGAAAAGCCTCCCAAATCAACTTTCAAAGTTATGCCACTAAGGAATGTTGGTTCTCTTGTAAAGTTCAGAGATCTCTTTAAAATAGCAAAACTATATACTACAGGAAAGATCCCTAATTTTTATTTCTTATTGGTATAAAATCAAATTCTTAAGACTCCAAAATATTGTGTTACCTCCAAAGAATTAAGTTAAAAAAGATTGCCATAGTAGGAAAAGTCTAGACTTGTAAACTGCCAAATATAAAAGCATGGAAAGTCATCGATCTATCCGATTTTCTCACCTGCCAGAAAGCTTTCCTAACTTACAGAAACCCTGGGGCTGCTGCTGCAGGCAGCACCCCTCCCCTCCCCTCCCCCCACGGCCAGCGGCCCTCCCTTCCTCTGTCCATGGTCACCAACACCCACACCAGGAGGGTGGGAGAGATGACATCAACAATAGTCCATTCGCTGCTTAGGAAATAAACTTATAAAATACGCCAGAGGAAGGCCGGGAGGGCACGTGTGGTGAAAAAGCAATGACAAGAGTGTTTGTGAGTTGTTTTTGGTCGCCCCTTCATTGGCACAGAAAATGAAGTGATAGCTACAAATATATGCGTAGAAGAGTTTGGAATTTGCTTGTAAAATGTCAAATTTGCTCTTGGACATAATTCTATGTTTCTTTTCACAAGAGGGCAGTTGGGATTCCAGTATACGTTAGTGTTTAGTTGGCTGGGGTGATCTATCAAATTCCATGGCCAATTGGGCTTTTTCTCCCCATGTACAATATAAAATATTTAATTTCATACTGATTTTTTCAATGCATTAGGATTCAACACAAAAGGCACAAAATAAATAGATATTATTAAATAAACGGAAATTACGATTTCAAGCTTTGTGTGGAGTTATATTTCACTGTTTTGTTACTTTTTCCAATTTAATTTGACAGACTTAGTAAATAGCACCCAACTGTTTAACTGAGGTAGATCCACATTGTAAGGAAAGCTGGGTCCCCTCCATTTTATGTCTAAATTTAAGATGCTTTTACAAAAACAAAAATCCATTTAATCATATGCAGAAGCAATGACAGGTGGCACTACCTGAAGAAAGCTTAGAACATGAGCAGGTTTGCAAAGATTTATGCCTAAATCATACTCTCCATCAGCCATAAATACATCTCAGACTGGAGGGAAAAAAAAAAAATCAAACATTTAAAAATAACCCTGAAAAAGTCTCAAGACTTTTAGAACAGGTCTTTTTGACTGACTGCCACAGAAATGCACAATGGTCCATTTTCGTCAAGCAATGGCAACAGCCAAGCCAGACCAGAAAGAGAGAGAGAGAGAGAGAGAGAGAGACAGATCTGTATGTATCACTGAAAGTTTCCCTTTATAAGTCCGGAGAAAAGACTTGTTGAATTATGATATAGCATCTTGATCTGAACAGTTTAAAGTCATTCTGCCTAATATTTTTGCATACTGTGAAACTTACAAATTTAACATCTGATTAAGGCTTAATTTAAAGTGGCATTACCACCTACCATCATGCAAGCATTGGACATCCTCAAAACACACAGAATGGTATCAAACTAAAGACAAGGACAGGAAGCCTCAGATTTGTATTTAGCAGGTACTATAATTTTATATTTAATTTTACAATTAATGTAAGCAAATGAAAAGTTATACAGAGAGGCCAATGTATATAAATACTAGTTTATACAGGAACTGTCAATGTACACAACAGCACTGCACGGTTTCTATATTGCAAGCACAAGACATCGTCACGTAGACCCACCGCACAGGTAAACGAGTCCGCAGACAGTACGCGCAGTACCACCTGAAATGAGGCCCTTTAGCTGCTCAGCTTCTTAGAAAACAGTAAACTTTAAATGGTCATAATACATTTTGATTCAAAATGTCTTCTAAAATTTTTTTTGTGGGAGAAAATTAAGAAGGTCAAGATCTACCTATGGAACTTCTGAATTCATTTTTGTTTTTTTCAATTATTTTATAAAAATAAAATAAAACTAGAAAAGTCGATAAAACTCAGGGTTAAAACCCCTCAATACATATTAGGTAAGTAATCTGAAGTGTACCAGAGGTAAGAAAAAATCTGGATTTAGACACTACATTCTTGTATTTAATGAATAATTAGCCACTTTGCTGCACAGAAACTTACAATTATTCCCTTAAAACTTTTTAAAAAGTAAAAACTCACTTGCCACTACAGTTACAAAACATGATTTTATACCTTCAACAACTACATGTAAAATCCACTATCAAAATCAGGAGGCGAATTTCAGTTCAGTGCTAAACCGCAGACTTCCAGGATTTTAGTCACGTGTCTATTTGGCTTTGAAGAGGAGCCCACATCATCGCTGTGTTACGGCCCCCCAAAGCCGCCCGCATTCCCCCCGGTGCCTGGTAGGGGGAGACAGAAGGGCCAAGAGCTGCCACCTCGAAGGCTTTTCTAGACAGTTTAAAATAAGTAACACTGGGTTATTTCCCCCGCTTAAAACCATCCACTGACAGAGGAGGGTGGCTTTTAACTAGACCGTCAGCCGAGAAAACTGCTCAACTCAATACCTGGCCTGGAAAAGTCAGAGCTAAAACCTGCATCTTTGAGACGTCGAAACCCAAGTCCTACGTGCACAGCTCCAGGTGACACCACTCCCGAGGAAGCAGTTTCCCAGCACGTCACAAAACAACAACAACGCGGGGCACTCCAACAACTGAAATAGCACCTGACATCTGAGGACTTCCCACGCATTTTACAAAGACACGACTCCAATTCCAATTCCTTTTTGAAAACAATCTAGTTCCATTACACTCAACATTCTCATTGAGTGACCTTGAGAACAAAACCCCCAGGTCTGCCGGTGGTCACCGTCAGCACCTGACTAAGAGAGGGGTCCTGTGGACGGACTTGCTCAGGGCCTGGGAGGAGCCACGCGGCCAGAACCCAGTGATTTCCCACAGGAGACAGTGCTCAGGAGCCGAGGATCGGAGGCGGCTTCAAAGGCAGAGGGCCAGCGACTGACCGTGCGTCGGGCCAGGCTTCCTTCCCAACAACGCAGCCCCAACGTGATTTCGAAAGGACACTGAGGACCGGACTTGAAAGGCACGGAGGCTGAGACGGGGTCTCCAGAACACGCTCAGTCTGGCACCCCTGGCCTCTGGAGACCAGGGGAGGCCTGGGCACCGCCTGCCTCCTGGGTCAGAGGGGCTGCCCTCTCCCACCCCCCAGCATCGTTCCCAGCATCTCCAGAGTCCAGAGGAGCCCTGGGCCCCCCAGTTCCGTCCAGCGGGGCCGGGCAGCCCATCCGCGTCGCACCCCCCAGGCTGGTCGGTGGTGGTGGGCGGTGAGGGGGCACATTCCTAGCATCAACTCATGGTTCTGAGGACCTTGAAGATTCCAGAAGTACCGAATGAGGTTGGCCTGAACATCAAGCTCCTGGAGACACTTGGGGGTGGGGGTGGGGAGTCAATATTTGGTGTTGTAGCTTTAACTCTGAACTACTTGAGGCCAGGAAGTTGTAACTAGGAGATAATTCAGCCTCCTCCAACCGCCTAAAGAAGGGGCGTGAGGTGAGCATCCAAGCCTACAGTCACACCACCAAGGGCGTTTAAAGACCTAACACACCTGAATTTCTCACATCAACCAATAAGACAGAAAAGTGTTAACAAAAGCACCAGTAATCTTCAGGTCCCTCATCTTTAATGATCTTTCACGAACGCAAAGATGCCGGCGGAGGCCCACGTCAGGACGCTGGGGACATGAGTGCAGAAAGCAGGTGGGAGATCTGAGTCAACGGCTGACGTCACTAAAGCGAGGAGCCGGCCGCTGCGCAGCGGCCCCTGAAAAACCCTGTATGGGTTTCTGGCTGAAAACGAGGCCACTTCAGAGCCCAGCAGCCCCAGAAGCAGGTCAGCAGACGTGGCGGACACTCCCCAATGTCCACGCTTCTTAGGGTGGTCTGTGTCTATAGGACAGCGCGACTGCAGAATTACACATTCTTAGACTGCAAAGGACACTTGGCGCTTTCGGAATTAAAGCGCAGCATGCAGCGTTGAAGGCAAGGACTTCCTCGTAATGGTGCACCTGGAACCTCTCTGGGCCAAAGTCAAGGTCTGATGAGCGTCCAGAAGAGGGCGGAGCTGCCTCCTCACACCCAGACGCCTGCAACCGCAACAGCGCCCAACTGTCTCTCCAGAACTTAGGAGCAAACCAGTGCAAGTGATCTGGAGCAAATGCTCACCTTCTGAAGACGGGAGAACACGAGGAACCTAAAGAAAAGACGCGAAGGAGCAGGGGGGCGACACTGATCAACCCACAGCAGTGTGTGGGCAGACGAGATTTCTGACAGCAAAGTGGTTCATGACACGTGATGCCGAGCTCTCCCAGGCCAGCCTCCCCGCAGGCTGGCATCCTGGTCCAGGGCGCCAGCAGCAGGAACCCCTAATTCAAGATGCTGCCGCCCTGGACCCTGTGCTCCTTTCAAACAAAGGGCCTTGGATTTGAACAGAACATTTTGCTTTCAAACCTTAGCTCACTTTAAAGTATAGCGTGATAGTAACTCAAGGTTCCCAAGCCAAAGGTCAATGACATCTGCACTGCATTTTGAAACCATGCAGCTACTGAAGTACTATTTGCATGAGAGTCGGTGTTTAAGCACCTTTGTGATCTTACAGAGTGTACAAAAAGGGAGAAGAGAGTAGAAGGAGACACTTTCAACCCATTCATAAGTAAAGCAGGAAAAAAAAGTGCTTTCTTATGTCAAATAGGAAAGTGAAAAGCCAGGACAGTGGGTCGCTTCCAGGTCCCGCCACACACGGCCCTGCACCTGAGGACGGTGCAGAAAGGCCCTTGCGTTTCCTTCCTGCTGGCCACTGAGAGTCCTAACATCTCGGAGCCGGGCAGCCCTGAGGAGTCCCTGGTCCACCCCGGACACCCAGAGAGGGAGGAGGGGACTGCCCGTGGGTCACAGTATGGCACACAAATTTTCAAGCCAGAACTGAACAGAGAGATGTTCACAATTCAGTTGATTCAGGCAACATTTTGGCTATTTTCAGTGTGGATAGCTACACTTAAAAGCAAACATGAATCTATTAAGAATTCAGAGGTAGCCTTTATCTGCGTTTATTTATTTATTTTTAAACTAAAAGGTATTAGAAACCACCTTCTGTAGTGATATGGCTAAGCCAATACATTCACTTTAGACAATAAAATGGCAAAACATCCAAAAAAGCACTAAGTGAGGGCACCGAGATGGCATCAACATGACATTAACACACACTCAGATGACTGGTTTGGGTTTAAAAGCTCCTTTGTGTGTCTGATACTGTGTAGCCTGATCACAAACAGAATTACACACTGTGGGCTGGAGCACGTACTTCTCATCTGGCCAAATCACGAGGCCTAAAGGAACAGCACTGCGTCTCAGGTCTGCCCGGCATCTATGGGTTAAGCCACAAATGACAGTTTTGACATAACAGCGACCTCATGGCTTTAAAATGACGGGTGACCAAAGAGAAGCAAGGGAGGCCCTGACTCTCTAGTAACATTGGCCGTTCAGATGCTTCCTATCCAAGCTGTCAAATGCTGGAGGGAGCTAGCAGCAAATGCTTCAGGGAGTCATGGCAAATAACGAGGAATTAAACAGACCAGAAGTATTCAAAGGATTTACAATTAATCCTCTTAGAATTAAACCTCAGACCGCAAGGAGAGAGCACACTCTTCTTCCAATACACTGCAAACTTCCTTCCAGAAAAAGACAGCAACGAGGCTAATCTGTCCTTCATGAATGGTCAACACACACACATACACATGGCTGTAGAGGGGGAAGGGCAGCGGCCAGCCCACACGGCGCTAACACATAATACTGAAAAACGTGGCAGGATCACTAAAACAAAGCAACGCATTGTATTACATCATTTCTGCTATCCTAAATCTATTTACAATCATTTCAAACAAGTACAGCAGATGCAAAGTTGGACATAATAAAAAGGAAGCTGTCAAAAAATCAGTGCAATTATTTCGAGTTGAAAATTTTCCTTACAAAAAAAGTCAGCATGTGTGTGTAACACGGACAGCCCTATTACGAAGTCACACGTGCACTGTGTCTACGCTGAGAAACGTCACAGCAGCCGAAACTGCTGGCACGGCAGCCAGAGAGAATATTCTTGGTTACTTTGGGGGAGGGCTTAAAATACAAAGTATTTGCATTCTGAAAGTGAGGCGTATGAACACTGAGGAAGTTTCCATTCATTGTACATTCCTTTTCTCATGAGCGTGAGAGATGAGTCAAAGAGAGGTCACGGGGAAATTTCTATGGCTTGGCTGGGCCACTGTCTGGATTATGTCAACTTCTAAAGCTCCTCCTAATGGAACTGCCTTAGGTGTAGGAAAATGCCCATGAAAAATCCTCTGAACTGCCCAACAGATCAAAGTCCCACTCAAGGACTCCATCCAGATCCTGACGGGTGGCTCCATGAAACAGCCTAGTGCTTCCATGATGCCAAGCAACCAAAAGAAGCCGTCCCAGCCTCCAGAGGCCTCCTCGAGACAGTCTGGTGTCCCAACCGCACGACGCGTGGCTGGTCTACCCTTAACATATTGTATCAAATATATAATCTGACTGAAAAACTGCCTTGTAAAAATAAAATTTAAGTCACCCTGCAGATCAATGTTAAATTACATTGCTGCATATATAAGAAAAACAATTCATCCAGAAAAATTACATTTGTGGCTTTCAAAAATAAATCATCCAGCAAACTTGAAGGTAAACATTAGGTAATTTACAAAAGTTGGGGAAGATAATTTCTATCATATTCATCAGGTACCACATGCACTGGAATATCCATATCAGCCAAATCAAACCAGAGCAGAAAGGAAAAAATAAATAGCAACATTTGCATTTAACAACAATAAAAATAACATACAATATAACATCGATACCCACCCGCCCACAACCCTGCTGTAGGAATTGAACTTAAACTGCCTCTCCTAATGAGCACACGCTGGGGTAAACATCACAACAGCACTGCTTACGGCCAAACTCACACAGCGCGGAAATCACTCCACTTCCAACAAGTCCCTCCTGGGGAAGCCAGCGCAGTGGCCAGGGATCGCTCGTGGTTCTAGAGTGCAAACGTTCATGCACGGGAGTGTGAGAACACTACCAGAAAGCAACACAATCTTGAAAAGAAAAAGCAGACCCTACAATGTAGTATCAAGTGTACATGTGAAGTCTTCTCAAAACAGAAAACCAAAACCAAAATAAAACAATCCCTTTCTAAAAGTATAGGTATGCCCAGTTTTACAACACTTGTCTGAACTAGGAACGTCTGAGCTTATTATAATAAGTGCACAAACAGCAGGATGGAATCTCAGCAGGGCCAAAGGGCTCTCCTACAAAACGGCGACTTGAAGCAGCTCCCCCGGCTTTCTTTCGTCACTTAGCTATTAGGGTGAGGGCTTGTCGAACGTAACAGGAAGTGGTGAAGGGATGGGAATATGTTAACTTTTCTTACTGTGACTATTTTAAAATATACTAGGAAGAGTACCAGGATAACGATCTAATTGGGAGACCTCTTCTGAAGAGATGAGATAAATCCCAGTTTTTCTTTGAAATGAATCCAGATTTCTACTTCATAATTTTCACATTCAGTTTGCTTAAAGCAAGGCACACCTTACTTAGTGGGGTTGGGCAAAGCCGGCGGCGAGTGGACACCTCTGCAATTTGCACAGCCCCGCACAGGCCTCAGGAAACCTGTCAAATGCAGGCAGAGGCCGGAGGTGCCCGGAGCCCCTCTCGGGCGGCCACGAGGTTGCCCTGGGCGGGCGTGACGCACACAGAACGGGCAGGGCCCCTCTTGGCTTCCACGTGAACAGGGCTTGGACTTATTCTACTGCACCTTGAGGTTTTACGCTGTCTCAAAATTTATCCTAATAATGGGGGGGATTGGTAGAAATTTGGGAAAACGGTTCTTTACCTGAGAAATTGTAACTACAGCCATTTGAATTCTGAACCATCAGACATGTACAAAGGTATGCAGCTAACCCAGCTGGAGACGTTTGGTTTATGAATGCTTTTGAGTAGTAAAAGTTTTATAAAACAAGCACAGGGCTGTAACAAGTACCTTTCTCAAAGTACTTTGCCCCTCTAGAAAGAAAACTTTTCCTTCAAAACGATTTTTTAAAAATTTAGGTCTCATTTTCTGCCAGCCTGTGATCCTGCCCAGTGTATTCGCTTAGAACACGTTTCCCTGCATTGCTGGGGAGCCCCTCCCTGCCGGGCCCTGAGTGCTTGAGGGAGCACGCTCTCCAGAAGGCTCTAGATCAGAGGTTCTCAGACCCCAGGCAGCCCTGGGCCCCCGGCTGATGGTGTAAAACGCAGATGCCCAGCCGCCACCCCGGAGGCCTCAGCGAGCACAGGAGTCACAGCGTTTTTACGGCCAACGCCCCAACCACCGCCCCGACCACCGAGATACCGTTGCAAGTGGTAGAAACATACCTTTGAGACACACGGTTCTAGATGATCCTAAAAATGACTGAAAACTAACCTAAGTTCAGATTTTAAAAGTGTATTAGTGAAAAGATTCCCTCCTTAGCTTGAATGCTCCCGGTAACTTGAGCCAAGAGTGTACTGGTATCCTTCTGAATAGGAGAAAGTGCCACTTGCTAATAAAATGACAGGGAATTGCAACATTTCTTAGAGCAGAGGCTTCTGTCATTTAAAAAGACAAAAAAAAAAAAAAGATACAGCAAGAAGAGACTAATGCCATTAATAAGACACCCACATGCACACACGCGCGCACGCACACACGCACACACACACACCACTCTTGAGTATATATTGTCACAAATAATAGTCACCCCTTTGTCGTTGCCGCCAAAATCCAGGCCGAGTGTCCATGACAGCGCTTGCCCGCCCCCGCGGAGCCCTCACACAAGACCGAGGCGGGCGCTTACCCCGGCACGAGGCACCCTGGTCGGGACCCTCACCCCACCACAGCGCCAGAGGTAAATGTCAGGCCGGGATGGGAGGGCCATCAGCAGGGCCAGAGGAAACCTACAGAGCACGAAGCAGCACTAGGGAAAGGTTCATCTCCTTCCTAGAATCTCTGTACTGAATGTGGATTTGATTCTTAGAAAACCGCCTACAAGGACAAAAAGCCCATTTAGCACAAACGGAGCTCTCTGCTGTTACCCCTGTCGAGCTGTCCACGGCATCATTCTTAGTGCAATGGATTCTAGACTGGCAAACCCACGTCCGGGGCCCAGAACGCAAATCCTAGCAGAAGGGTCTGCCTCTCCTGCTGGCTTCGCCATCAGCCATCCTCCCGAGGGCTGGGCTCCTTCGCGGAACGCTGGCCTCGCATCCCGCAGAGCGCCACCACCGACAGCCTTCTCTGTGTTTCAGTGCATAGATCCTATGACGCTTGTCTAACAAACCACACGCAGAGAGAAGTGCACGCTGATACGCAGACTCGTTCCCAGGAGTGGAAGGATACATACATTCCATTTGTGCTTAATTGGCTGAGCGACACACGGGGATGAGGCGGGGAGGGGGAGTGACCGCTGGGAGAACACGCGGTCCTCCTGAGGGTCCAGGCTGCGCGGTCTACACGAGGGGGTGGGCCGCGGGCACACTGAGTCAATTGCATACTCCTGTACTTAAGCACTGAGAAACCACAAGGGTGGTCCAGGCTCCAGGCTCCAAAACACTCTTGATATGCTAAACAGATCACAAGAAGCACCCCGTAGTCAGTAAAATGAAAAACAGCATCTATCTATCACATTAATACTGCAAACCAGATATATATATTTTTCTCTTACATTAAAGACATAACAGTGAAAAAGGATTGTACTGTATTTATCACCACAGACCCGTATTCTTTAGAAACTTTGGAAAATAAATGTCACAGTCCTATAGGACAAATCTTATGATTAGACTGTCGGCATATTGTCTTTTTTCTTTTTTTAAATAAATTTTTATTAAAATGGCACTTGTCTGCCAATCCCTCTGGACCTATAAATGTTGTAAACACACACGGCCCACCTTCTGCCACCCCTCCTTCCTTCGGGCTGAGTGAAAGGCGGGCAGTGGCAGAACGAGAGACACCAGGGCGCCTCGCCTGGCCCCTGCCCTCGGATCCCGGACAGCTGGTGGGAGCCAGGTCAGGAGCACACAGGTGTCACTCTGAAATAAACTTTAGTGACAGCATCAGAATGTTCAAGGCTTTAAAACCACAATGTGTTTTATGTTGCTTTCACTCTCACAGAACGTTCACAGCTAGTTTGAGCCCATCAATTTCATATAGAATCATATGTTAAAAACAAGTAAATTGAACGACCAAATAAATTAAAAATGTTTTAAAGCCCTGAGTTCATAGACTGGTTTTAGGAGATTTTTAGGAAACACGGGACTCTATTTTAATAAGCAGCTTATAAGATTTTGGCAAACCATATTTCCTACGACAATGGGGTCTCATACAGGTCTGCAGTTCAAAATCCAAGTTTGAAATCTGGGACGGAAGGCATTCTGGAAAATGGAGAATCTACTAAAATCAATGGCGTCTCATGTTCGATGCTGGCTGTCACGGAAGGGCTGGGCATTTGTTGGTCTGAGTGTAGCTGGTCTCATGTGAATCCAACTCGGTACACAATCGTAAACACTAAAACATGTCAAGCAAAGTACATGGTGCGCAGCGTGTCCTGATGGACCTGGACTGCCTTTGCCAACGCCTGGTGGTCTCGTCCGTTACTCTGCCCGGAGGTATGGCTTCCTTCAGCACTGTGGGGATGGGGGACAGAGAGAGAGAGAGAGAGACAGAGAGAGACAGGGAGAGGAGAGAGAGAGAGAGCGCAGCCTTTAACGCACCACGAGGCAGCACACTGGCAGCTAAGTGAGGACCACGCACCAGCCATCTGGGGAGGCAGCCACACAGCTAACAAATGGCGGCGAAGATGCTAGCTTTCGGGTGTCTGTGTCAGGGTCGGCTCCAGCCACTGGCGCCCCACTGCTTCCCATTCCAGAAAAGCAGCTGCCAAAGCCTGTTGCAGAAACGACCCCAGCCAGGAAAGGCATGCCACTCACCTATCATGTTCTTTATCCACCAGGTGGTACCTGGCCCGGAAGGCCACCAGGTGAGCATAGTATGCTGGCGCCGGGATGGACACGGAGCGCGTGCAGCGCACGTAGGTGTGACACAGCTGGTAGGTGAGAATCTGCAGCTCATCGGAAGAGAAACGATTGTCATCCCAAAGCACGTGATAGTGGGAAGGCCTGCTTGTTCCCTAAAAGCAGATCAGAGGGTCAGAGAGGTGAACATGCAAGAGAGAAGTCCAGAACTCACCTGCAAAAGGGTGCTGCCGAGAGAAGCTGCGCTTCCACCCCACAGGAGAATCCTTCACAGAGGATACAGTGGGAGGACGTTCAGTGACAAGAAGGTATTTATATTATCCTATTATGTATCATTATAAACAGGCATCAGAGCCACATATTCTATGACCCCCTACTGGCAAAATAACAGACTATACACACATTTATTTGTGTAGAGAAAACTCATAGGAAAGATATAATACAGAAATGGTTGTCTGGAGGATAATGTCATTTGTATATACTAGGTTTTCTACAATGCTTTATTTATAAAGGCAAGAAGAAATCTCTAATAAGTTACACATTAACGCCTTTAAAATGGGAGTTTGAACATATATTTATTTTGTTCAGTGTATGCAGTCTGGAATCTTTCAAAACTGAAGGAGGTGGGGTTGGTCGCCTGGCCCATGCCCCAGGCGGAGTGCCCGCTGGGGCTCGGGTGCTGGCACGGCCGCTGCACTGCTCGCCGGGGCACCCATGACCGGTCAGCTAGGAGCGCGCTTGAGGGAAGGGCCTTTCTCTGGCTTCTCCCCACCCGCCTTCCCTGCCACTCAACCCAAGCCAGCCAGCAGGCCCTTCCTGACTCTCTGTCTGTGTTCAGGCTCCCGGGGACTGGTGGGCGGCAGACGCTCTTATCCTCTGATGAAGCACACATTCTGCGCCCCCTTTCAGCATTTAATCGGTGGCTGTCATGGGGGCCTGCGGGCAGTGGGGTATTTTGTATCAGAGGGTGTGCCGAGGACACGGCAATCACAGCAGAGCAGGACCCCTTGAGGCCCATTTTGTCACAGCACTTAAATGTCTCCAGTGTGAGATTTCCCCCATTAGAAAGTGCCCGCGCAGAAAATGGAGGGAGACAGGTTTATCCTTTAAACAAACCAGAGGCCCCGGGGGGCGAGGGGTCCACCCACCAGGAGGGAAGCCAGGAAAGACAGACTGTGATGGAAGCCGGGGTGGCCTGTACAGAAAAAGCGCCCGCCCGACACGGAAGCCATCACGGGGACAGACGTGCCCGGGAAACACTGCGGAAGCCTCCGTCCTCTCTGAGCCACGTTCCTCTTCTTCCTTTTTAACAACCTTTAAAAATGTAAACACCACTCAGCCCTAAGGCTGCACGCCGACAGGCTGCAGGCTGGATGCGGCCCACAGGCCAGTTTGCCAAGCCCTGTTCTAGAGCCACGGTGATGTGAAGGACGTGCAGGTGTATTTCCCGTGGCAGAAGTACAAAGTTTACGGTAAGCCCTCCAAGTTTAGGTTCACATCCCTTGGGGATGGATATTTAAGTCCTCACTTATAACTTGAAACACCCAAAAGCCCCTCTGTGGTGAAGCGGCACGGGCACCCAGAGCTAAGTTCCTCCTGTCCCAAGGGGCACAGCCTCGCAGATCCTGGTGGCTCAGCTCTGACAACAGGTACGCTGGACGTGGCACTTCTGAGGTGGCAACATTCTCTCAGAATCACTCTTGGCAAGCTGTGGGTCTCTTCGCTGGGAGGGACAAGGAATGCCACATGGTGACCTTCCCCGTACACCAGTGCCCGTGTGTGGTGGGCACGCGAGGCTGACCCCGCCCCTCTGTCACCTCTCAGACCCCATCTAGCTCGCCAAACTCCAAGCACACAGGGATGCCACTTGTCCCCGCCAGGCTGCCTGGCCTTCGCACTCATTGCTCCTTCTTCCTGGACCTCATCTCGGCTAAAATGGGAACCCACCCCCGCGCCAGCACAGCACCCCAGTGGGTCCTCCGTCCCCAACACCTGATGGTTCTCAGCCTCCACGGTTCACTGGTCAACCGCCTGCGCAGACGTCCCCTCGGGATGGCCTGCAGCCCCATCTGCGCTGCTCACCACCACGTCCCCAGTGCCCACTGGAGCACCTGGCACAAGGTTTGTGCCCTGCAAGTGTCTGCTGAATGTGTGGACGACACCCCAGAGACACCAAGACTGCGCAAAGTGGACCCTCTGTCCTTACCTGGATGCCAGCGTGACTACACAGGTAGAAGTCAAACTCGGTCGGGTGGGTGATTTTCGTGTCCACGGTCGTCCCTGCTGGAATGTTTCCGCTCTTCCCCACCTTCAGCAACACAGGAGTCCATTAGACACGCCCAGGGGACAAGAGGGCAAAGCAAGCAAGCAGGCAAGACGCGGCCACACTGCCTTGTGCTCTGAAGTCTTTAAACTGGCCAATACATTTGCTCAGTGCTATGGTGTTACAATTTAACATATACTAACAACTGAAATCAAATCAATTCCTGTTCTCTTTGGGCTGGGGTTAGTTTTCGCCATCTCATAAAGGCCCCTGAGGGAAATGCAGAGTCTTCCCTTCACTGAAGCATCTGCGTGGACCACCTGAAGGGTCTTCATTATTGTTGAGGCCAAGATGGAAACTGTCACCAACGTAACAAATCTAAGACCAGACGACGGACATGTGACAGCCGTCACCTGCCCACGTGCGCCCGCACGCGCGTGCACACACACACACACACACACACAATACTGAAGGCAGAAGAGCTAGAAAACCCTGACAGCTGTCAAGAGCTTCCCCACTCTACCGGGGGTTCAATCACCACCGCCAGGGAGGGCGGGTTGCTCCACCAGAGGCCATCCAAGGAGCTGGGGTGTGGGAGGACTACAAATTCTACCAAACCACTTAACTCCCAGTTTACACTCTAGCGTCGAAAAACCACCCAACATCCAGCTACGCTACTGGAACAGCAAAAAACTCCCAATCAGTCACGAAGTCACTGACTGATTTTTTTTTTTAGTCGTGCAATTTCAAATATACATACCAAAAAGAGAATCTCCAGTGTAACCCCTCTGCACCTTCAGATGTGTGTGTGTTTTTACTTCTTCTCAACCTTTTTTTACACCTTCAGATTATTTATTTATTTGTTTATTTATTTGTTCATTTATTTATTTATTTATTTATGGCTGCGTTGGGTCTTTGTTGCTGCACGTGGGCTTTCTCTAGTTGCGATGAGCGGGGGCTACTCTTTGTTGCAGTGCGTGGGCTTCTCACTGCAGTGGCTTCTCTTGTTGTGGAGCACGGGCTCTAGGCATGCAGGCTCAGTAGTTGTGGCGCACGAGCTTAGTTGCTCCACGGTATGTGGGATATTCCTGGACCAGGGATCGAACCCGTGTCCCCTGCACTGGCAGGCGGACTCTTAACCACTGCACCACCAGGGAAGTCCCAGATTTTTAAAATAAGTAAAATATTTGAAAAGAGTGCCTACCTTTGTATCCCTTCCATGCTGCAGTCTCAAATCTAGACTTTATTATTCCCACACATACTTTTATTCTCTGCTACATATTTAAGTCTCCGTTAGCATTATATTGTGTTACTTTGCAGATTTTAAAACTGTAGGGGCTTCCCTGGTGGCGCAGTGGTTAAGAATCCGCCTGCCAACGCAGGGGACGTGGGTTTGAGCGCTGGTCCGGGAAGATCCCACATGCCGCGGAGCAACTAAGCCCGTGTGCCACAACTACTGAGCCTGCACTCTAGAGCCGCGAGCCACAACTACTGAAGCCCGTGCACCTAGAGCCCGTGCTCTACAACAAGAGAAGCCACTGCAATAAGAAGCCTGCGCACCGCAACAAGGAGTAGCCTCTGCTCACCACAACTAGAGAAAGCCCACGTGCAGCAACGAAGATCCAATGCAGCCAAAAATAAATGAGCAAAATAAATAAATAAATTTATTTAAAAAAAAAACTGTATACATGTATCCTATATGTTTTGCTACTTTCTGTTTTTGCTCCGTATTACAATTTTGAGATGTAGTCATTTGGGAGAGATAGTTTATTATTTTTCATTGCTATATAAGTGCCAATATATAAATACATTACAACCTTTTCTCCTGTTAACAGACAGATTAACTTTTTGCTATTATAAACAATACTGCCAGAATACTCTTATAGAATACATGTCTTCTTGTACACAAGCGTGTGAGTTCCTCCACGGTAGATCTCTAGAATTGCCAAACAGTGTTCCAAGTTGGTTATCCTTTTGTATTCCCATCAAAAGTGTAGGAGAATCCTCCTCATAATAATGCATTTACTCTGTGCTAAGTGCTCTGCGTGTTAGCTCAGCCAACCCTCCCACCATCCTCAGAAGGTGGTCCAGGGGGTAGAGGGGCTGACAGCTTGTGGTCACGTAGCCCGGATGCTGAGGGGATGGATTGGAGCCAGGTTATCTGGCTCCAGACCCTTTGCTCCACATCACGGCACCCACATCCTTGACAACATTTGGTATTTATCAGGCTAACCTCATAATGTGAGTCCCCCCGACTTTTCCCATTCTCTGAAATACTTTATACAAGATTATTCTTCGAAGGTCTGGTAAAACTTGCCTATAAAAATCTCTGGACTAACTTCATAAAATAAGCTAAGTAGTTTCCCCCTTTTTCCTATGCTCTGCCACACTTTAAGATAATCTATTCTTGAAGCCTTAGTAAAGCTTGCCTGTAAAACTCTCTGGGCCTGATGCCTTTTGGAACAATGATTGGACTATCGTACTCAGCTGATTTTGGTAACTTATGTAATTCTACAAACAAGTGTTTGTTTCTTCTCAGTTTTCCAATGTGTTGTCATGAAGTTGTCATCATTCCATTATGATTCAAATAACACACACTCCCTCTGCAGCCATCATTCCCCTTCTGTTCCCAACATAATTACAAGTGTTCTCTCTTTTTGTTGAGTCTTGCTGGGTTTATCTATCTTCAGAGAAGTACCTTTTGCTTGTGTTAATCTGCTCTATTGCTTCTTCATTTTCTAGTTCACTATTTTCTATTCTGAGAGAGAAAGTGGGGGGCCGGAATAAGCTCACTTTGAGCCCTCCTGGCTCCTGGCAAGAGAGGTCTGCAGGCTGAGGTGGCAGGGGGCCTATGCACACCAGCTCCTCAGCTTTCCCTTGACCACTGGGACTGACTTCCTTCCTGTAGCTTCAGACTTATTCATGGCTCTCTTTCTTGTTTTCAACAAAAGTACCTATGTCTATACTCTTATCTGTAAATGCCTGCTTTAGTTGCACTGCACAAGGTTTGATATGAAATTCTCGTTTTTGTTCATTTCCGATAATTTCACAATTGATTATTCTCTTTACATTTTTAATGCACTGCTTTTTTTTTTCTTTTTAAATAAATACATTTATTTATTTATTTTTGGCTGCGCTGGGTCTTTGTTGCTGCGCGCGGGCTTTCTCCAGTTGCGGCGAGCAGCGGCTACTCTTCATTGCGGTGTGTGGGCTTCTCATTGCGGTGGCTTCTCTTGTTGCGGGGCACGGGCTCTAGGTGCGCGGGCTTCAGTAGTTGTGGCACGTGGGCTCAGAAGTTGTGCGGCACGGGCTTAGTTGCTCCGCGGCATGTGGGATCTTCCCGGACCAGAACTCGAACCTGTGTCCCCTGAATTGGCAGGCAGGTTCTTAACCACTGTGCCACCAGGGAAGCCCTGCAGTGGGCTTGAAATCAAAATTTTAAGTTTTCTTATGCTTTTTCCTACATAACAGAAAATATGGTTTGGGGACTTCCCTGGTGGCGCAGTGGTTAAGAATCTGCCTGCCAATGCAGGGGACACAGGTTCGAGCCCTGGTCCGGGAAGATCCCACATGCCGCAGAGCAACTAAGCCCGTGCACCACAACTACTGAGCCTGCACTCTAGAGCCCACAAGCCACAACTACTGAGCCCAAGCGCCACAACTACTGAAGCCCACGTGCCCTAGAGCCCGTGCACTGCAACTACTGAGCCCACGTGCCGCAATTACTGAAGCCTGAGCCCTCTAGGGCCCGTGTGCCTAGAGCCCGTGCTCCACAACAAGAGAAGCCACCGCAATGAGAAACCCGTGCACCGCAACGAAGAGTAGCCCCCACTCGCCGCAACTAGAGAAAGCCCGCGTGCAGCAACGAAGACCCAATGCAGCCCCCCAAAATAAATTAATTTTTTTTTAAAAATGTGGTTTGTAGAATACTGAGGTTTGGCAATCTCCTGAGACCTCTTTTGTGACCTGGGACAATGCCAGCTCATGTAAGCCCTCAGCGTGAGCTCAGATGTCACAGGCAGAGTTCTCTCTGTCAGGTCTGGCTCATTCCTTTCTTCCCATTTTCAGTTTTTATTAACTTGTGCCTGTTTCATTTTCTGATAGTGGTCTGTTAAAACAGACCTCTTTGATGGTGTGTTTGTCAATTTCTCCTTGAAATTCTGTCTGTTTTTGCTTCACATATTTTTAGGTCATGGCGTGAGGTACATCCACGCTCACAGCTGTTGTATCTTCTAGGTGATCATGACAAAGTATCCCTTTTCCTTGTTATTGACTCTCAATTTGCATTTTGTCTTCCATTTAGGCAAGAAGCATTTTCGGTGCTGTGGTGCCGCCGTGGCATCAGCGGGCTGCACCGTGCGGACACTAACCCCCGACTTCCAGCCCTGCTGGTGGACAGCCTGGTGGAACGTCCTTCCCTTCCGGGAGGTCTTTTTTCTCATGCAGTTACTTTGACGCTGTGCAGTTTTAGGACAATGTGTCTAGGTGTGGATTTATTTTTATTTATCCTGTTGGGAACAGGAGAGGGCTTTTAACCTAAGGGTTCTGATCTTTCTCCAACTGTGGACAATTCTCAGCAGTTACAACTACAAATCTTAAGTCTCCTGCATGCTCGTGGTTCTTGTTCTGGAACAGACAGGAGAGGGATGAGGAGCTTGGACACCGCTGTCTTTCAGTGTTTCTCCAGACCAGACCCCTGAGTGAGCTCCCCAGGCCCTCTTCCAGCACTCCAACCACCCTGTGGGCTCCCCACTTTACTGCATTCTACCGCATTCTCTACACTGTGCTGTCTATGACCATGGTTGCTAACTGGCCCTGAAACCTCCCCTTCGGTAACTTCCTTATCGGATAAATGACATCTGCCTGGACCTATCCCGGACCTGTGGGGTTTGCAGGTTCAAACTTCTCACCAAACTGAGGAGAGCCCTTCTCCAATGTCTCAGGCTGGGTCACCACGAAGGGCCGGGTCTCCCAAGAGCCTGGGAGGTGGTGCAGGGCATGAGACTCGTGTCCCTCGAGGCTGCACAGCCCAGGGTCGAGGACACTCACCCGCTCATTCTTGTCGGTGCAGAAGAGCCGAGTGTGGTGCCTCTTCTGGACCACTATGAACGTGATGCCTGGCTGGTAGTCTTTTTCTAGCTTAATGCATGCCTCTCGGATAGCCAGTAACTCGTGGTGAAGAACCTATGGAAAGAAAGAAGAACACGTTTGAGGATCATTATTATGTTTTCAGGCCTCTTGCTACCTTGGAACGAATCCCTTAATCATGTGTATGTTTGATACATATTTACGTTAAGGCTTGTAGTTCCACTAGCTTGTTGTTACCTGTGTGATTCTGACTCTCTGAGCCTGTTTCTTCATTAATATCATGGAGCAAACGATACCCAGGTTTCGTGGTTAAATGGTTTAGGTTAGATAATGGAGAAACAGGCTGAGCACGGTCTCTGGAATGTTCTAAGTGCTACCACCCACCGTGGACATGAGGCACTGTGGGAAACACATACATGAACAAATCAATCCAACAACTTAGTTTTGGATTGGAGAAGACGGAGAGACTCTAGTAAAAAACAAAACAAAACAAAACAAAAAAACCCAAAAAACTGCTGGCTTAGGAGCTGGACCTGAGTTCAAATCCTAGCTCTACCACTAAGCAACTGTGTGGCTTTGGAAAGCCATGCACCCTGTCTGATCCCCAGTTTTTTCAGTTTTAAAATGGGAACATCGCACCTTGCAAGCTTGCTGTGAAGACTAAAGTCACCTGCGAAGCGCGAGGAGTTAGGGTACGAGGATGCTGGCACTGTCTCTGCTCCCCCACCCGTGTCAGAGATGAACAGGCACACAGCCTGGCCCGGGGTGGTGATGGCTGCTACAGGGACCCCACACCTCAGGGTTTCAGCAACTGCCCTCACCAAATATTGTGTTGTGATGTCTCAAAAATATGTCTTGGGTTCTGGGTCCAGAAACCCCATTGTGGTGATTCTGTAAGGTGTGGAGTGCGTTCACAGAGAGAGAAAACGGAGGAAGACGCAAACCCTCTTCTGCAGTAAGAATGCCAGTGACAGAGGGTGAACGGGCGCTCAGACGAGGGGAGAGCATCTCCCAGCGGAGGGAACCGGACCCGAGAGGCGGCACAGGAGCCCCCAACCCAGGTTCCCACAGAGGCTCCGAATCAGGGGCCCTGGCCAGGAGCTACCAGACGGTCAAGGAACCTCGAAGCCATCCCCCTCGCCCGCTGCAGCCTCAGCTGCTCCTGCTCTGGACCAGGAAGTCACTGGCACCCGCGCCTTGTCGCGTGCCACCCCGCCTGTCTAGCAAGGTGGCCTGGGGCCTCTGGACACGCCGCAGTGCCTCTCAGGATGTCTTCCCGTCTGGGTGGGTCTCCTGCAGCATCGGATACTTCTGCCTTCCCTGCTACTATCTCTCGACAAAGCGTGTCCTGGAGACGCGGAGGGGGTGGAGGTGGCATTAGCCCTGTCCAAATATGGACACACTCAGGGCATCAATCCCCCGAGTTCCAGGCTCGGATGGATTCACTGCTGCCCACAGTCCCCTCGACTTGGAGATGCTGCGGGTGCTGTCACCTGGAGCGTAGCAACAAACCCCCTTTTGTCCTCACCTGCCCCGCCTCCAGTGCCCCGGTGTCTAAGAGGCTCCCCTGCCTTCCAGACGTTTCCTCAAGGCGATGCCCCACACGTCACCTAAGGTGCCGCCTCTCCCTCCACATCCAAACAGTGGCTGGGTCCTGTTGACTATTTCCAAAGGGCTCCCACCTACCCTCCTCCCGGCCACTGTCCTCACCCTGCTCTGCGCTCTCCCCACTCCGGCCCGCCCCCTCCTTGGCAGACAGAGGTGACCCCCAAGCCACAGCGGTGTCCCTGCCCCACAGAGACTCCCCACAGCCTGCAAGGCAAAGCCTGGAGCCGGGAGGGGCCCCCGGCTGGCGTGTGCTGGACCGAGTCCGCCGGGACAGGCCTCTCCACCCCACCTGCCGCAGGGTCCTGACAACCCCGAGCCCATCACCACCGCCCACATGGTGACCAGATAAACCTGGGGGCAAAAGGAAAACCACACCACTGTCTTCATTAGCGAACCCAAGAAGCTGTGCTGCCGAGAAACAGGTGAGTTTAAGACACCGACAAGAGGGCAGGGAAAAAGCGGGGGAGACGGCCGACCTGCTGGAACTGCCCCTCGGAGACACCGTCTCGGTAGAAGATGATGCGGGTGGGCTTGAAGCGTGTGGACTTGTAGAACTGGATGAGAAGCTCGCGCACCATGGCCGCCAGGTCCTGGATGATCTCCTGCCGGTGCTGCTGGACGCGCACGGTGGCGCAGTAGCGGTTCGGGTGGGCGTCCATGCTGCCCACGACCTGCGGGGCAGCGCGGGTTCAGCAGGAGCCCCGAGGGCCCTGCTCTGGGGGTGAAGGGGGTCCAGGAGGAGCCCCGAGGGCCCCCGCTCTGGGGGTGAAGGGGGTCCAGGAGGAGCCCCGAGGGCCCCCGCTCTGGGGGTGAAGGGGGTCCAGGAGGAGCCCCGAGGGCCCCCGCTCTGGGGGTGAAGGGGGTCCAGGAGGAGCCCCGAGGGCCCCCGCTCTGGGGGCAAAGGGGGTCCAGGAGAGGGCCCGTCACATGCAAACCCGCCACCTTCACGATTCTCCTGAGTGCGTGGCTGTAGTGCTTATAAACGTGTTCCGAGGAATAAAAGTTTGCCCGAGGGACCTAATAAAAAAATCAACGATTGTTCTGAACCCCTAATTTTGCTTGTGACTAGATGTGGCTGAATTACATCAGCCCAGAGAAGGTACCTGGCGACAGTGACAGTGTCCCTAATTCTTTCAAGCACACTGTTTTCCCAAAGCCACGTGCACCTCTACACACGACACTCCAAGATTCCGACCCCTAAGAGCGACGAGTGTCCCAAAGGCAAGCTGGCCTGAAACCAGTCGCCTGCAGGTGCCACCCAGAGGGAACCAGACGGCGAGTGCCAGGGACATGACCCCACCGGGCCACCGTGCTGCACTGTTCATGCTATCAGACAAGGAAAGGGCCAAGAAGTACGGAGATGCTGATTACGCAGGAACACACACCAACAGGGGGCCCGACAGGAGGCAATACTCACAGCGGCGATGGACGGCTTCTTCCCGTCCCCGGCAGGTGGGTGCGTGACATCCGCCCCCAGAAAGATGACGGGCTGCTGGAACACCGGAGGCCTGTGAGGGGAAGCAGGAGCGTCACAGGCCAAGACTCGGGGACACTGCCCGGACCTCTCAGGGTACTGGCACCAGCGTTACTTTGTGTGCTAAGGGAACTGTGGCCGTGTTTGTAAAGACTCCTTATCTTTCAGTCACATGCACAGAAAACCTTACAGGTGAAAAGCTGCTTGGTGTGAGACCTGCTTCAGAATAAGGCGGTGGGGGAGAGGGTGTAGACGGAGTGTGGACTGAACGAGAGTGCGGAGGTGCTGACAGCTGCTGTGGCTGGGCTCAGGGACACGAGGGTTCTACCCACGTAGACGGCTGAAAATTCCAAGACAACGATACACACAGAGAGTCCCATGGTTTGTCACCCAACCTCGGGCCTCCAGCCGCCCTGCAGGGTGCCCAGGAGCACGCTTGCTCTCTACGGGTTAGAGGCCAGTCGCAGCCCCGTTCTGACACCCCTCCGTCTCCAGACAAGACCACACACTCTCAGGGCTGCGACACTGCCCCAGTTGAGAAGCACTGCTCTAAGCTCTCTCCCTGGGTCTTCTAACCGCTGGCTGCACTCCAGAGGTCACGACCCTGAAGCGCCAGCGTTGGGGGCACGGTTCTCGAGCCAGCCGGCGGGTCCCAGACTCACCGGCTGTGCGTTCTGGAGCTTTCTCTCTCTATGCCTCGCTCTCCTCTTTTCCCTGACCGCGTGTGCTCTCCCGCCCACCCTGCGCCTGGCCCCCCCCACCCCGCGGCTCTTCCCTGCTGCCCCCTCCCCCAGTCCTGGATCGGCCCTGGGAGCATCCCGGAGCAGCATAACACACGCAGTTATGACTCACACCTTAAACCAGCAAAACCACACCTGCCTCCGGACTCCACTCTCCTCCCACAGCTCCCTCCCTCGCTTCCCTTGCTCGCCTTGTGGCAAAGCTCCTGGAATTAGCGGAACCGGGAACCCGTTTGCTGCCTCCCAAGCAGGCCTCCTGCTGCCATGGCAACAAGACTCCTCTTTGCAAGGTCACCGACGACCTGCACACGTCCCCCAGTCCCATGGTGGAGCCTCGGACCTCATCGCACTTGGCCGGTTGGCACCGAGTGACACAGCCACGCACTGGCTCTTCCCCCCACCCCACCCCCGACCCCACCAGGCTCCAGTGCTGGCTCCTCACCTCCACGACCTTTCTAACCCTTGACTCTCCAGGGCTGAGGGTTTGGACATCCTTCCTATCTACACCCTGCCCTGGGGGTTCTCTCCGGCCTAGAGACCTTAAATACCACCTCCACGTGAGGATCCCTAAACAGGCCTCTGTTTCCCCTCCTCCTCCCCCCACCCCAGCATCTCCCCTGGGAGGCTGACGCACCCGCCCAGCTTCCTCACCCAGTGCTGCCTAACCGCTCCAGACGTACAGGCTTGGACTCACCCTCGAGTCTCCTCTTCCATTCACAGACCATCCCGCCCCAGCCGTGCCCCAGCACCTCTCCTGGGACAACGCAGGAGGGCCTGGTCCCCACTCCACCCAGAGCTGGAGTCGCCTTTTAGAACGAGGTCACTGGAGCTACACCTCCACTCGTGAACCTCCCTCCCATGGATGCGCTCCCCCGGAGGGAGTGCCAGGCCCCCCAGCAGCCCTCTGCCCCTCAGTCTCTCAGTGGAACACCTGCCACACTCCTGGCAGGCTGCACCACAGGGCCCTTGCACGGCCTGTGCCCTCTGGAACGCTCTCCTCCCAGGCGTCTACATGATCCTGCCCCCCCCGCCCAGCGCCTGCAGTCTGCTTAGCGCCACCTCCCCTGTGAAACCCTCACCCTTCTGAGCTCCTGCCCCTACCGCTGTGTCACTGTTGCTCACCTGGGCAACGCATTTATGGACCCTCTCACCGGGGCCTGCGCTGGAGGGCCAGGACTCCTGCACACAGTAGGCGCTCAATAAACACAGAACCTGCCGCTGAGTGAACTGAGTCCAACGACCCCTCATCGCAGAGCCACCCCCTCCCAGGGCAGCCACCACATCTCACGTGCGGGACCCCGGCCCTGGGTGGGGTGAGAAGTCCCTTCTCCTCCGGCCCCTGCACCCGGTCCTCAGTGGCCTGCAGGTGGCCCTGGTCGCCTAGACCGAGAGCAGCCGAGACCCGCGTCCCCCTCACCTCCTTCACCCACTGTCCAGGGGAGCGGACGCCGGCCCCGGCCGGCCCCACCCCGGGGAGTCGCGCACCAACTGCCCCGCACGCGGCGGAAGGCCGGCCTCACCTCCCCTGGGGCAGCAGGATGTTGTTCACGCCGCCCAGTTTGACGTTGATCTTCAGGCAGAGGTTGGACAGGGTCTGCGGTGTGGTCCTCTGCACGTTCTTCATCTGCACACACTGCGTGGCCATCCCCAGCACCGTGTCTCCTACACGCTTGACCTCGGCTGCGGGGGGAATGGTGCCCTCAGGATGGCTCCCCGGCGCCTCCCCTCCGCCCGCCCCGCGCTGCCCCGCCCCACGTGCAGCCAAGCCCGTGGAAGAGGGGCCTGGCCCGAGAGGAGGTCAGAGCCCAGGTTCCAGCTCTGCTCCGCGCCGCCCAGGCCTGCGCTAGCTGCGGGGCGTCCCCCCCCACCCGCCCCCGCTCGCCCAGGGAGGCCGGGCGGTTCAGACAGCCCAGTCCTCGTCAGGAGCGTTTCCACGACTTATGCAGGCCTGCAGGGCGGTGCGGGCAGAGCCAGGCTGGAACCCGGGGCCTGCATCCCGAAGGCCACCCTCCGTCACAGTGCTCAGGACGGCAAGCAAGCCAACGCTCGAGTCGTTAAAATATAAACACGGGCGTTCTCAAATCCTCGGCAAGTGCAAATCCCACATCCAAGACCTCTCTGGGCCCACACCCCCTCTACTCCTGGCTTCCTTCATGAAGCAACTGGTCAGCCGCTCCCTGGGCGGGCCTGGGAGAAGATGCGTAGGATGGGAACTCCGGGGGCTTTCTCGTTCCTCCTTTCCCTGGACGTGGAGCAAGCGCTCTGTCACCGCCCAGACGGGGGATCCCGTCGGCGACACCGACACGCCTCTCTGCTCCCTTTGCCCTGGGGCACCCACACGCCTCCCGCACTGGGGCCTCTGGTTCCCAGGGGGCTTCCGGCAGACGCACCCGGCACCCACCTCCCCATGCCGCCACCACCTATCTACACCACCAGCGCCCCAGAGCTTCCTGAACCAGGGCCTGGGACTCCATCACAGGGGCCTGGTAACTTTCAGCCGAGGGAAAGTGCAACTGTCCTTCTGGCAGAAAGGGCTCTGATCAACTTCCAGAGGATTCTGAGGCGGGCACAGCTCACAAGTGCAGAAGCGAGTCCCAGGCAGGGGCTGAGGACGGCGCCCCGAGTGGACGACTCGCGTGCGTCTCCCGACTGCTCCTCCATCCGGCCGGCGTCTGCGGCGGGCGGCGGGCAAGGTAACCGCACACGCGTCGAGTCCTGTGCCACCGCAGGAGGCTGGCCTCCGGGAACCGCGGCCCCAGACGAGACCCCCAAGGGCGGCCCTGGGCACGTGCGCGGCCGCAATCAGAAACCACCTGGTCTTTCCTAGCTCTCGAGTGAGCCAGAGACAGGCAGCTCCTCGGTGCGGCAGAGACACAAAGGGCCGAGGCTGCCCTGCACACCCACAGTGCCACTGACAGCGGCCAGAGGCCTACCATAGACGGGGGTTTTTCCAGGCAGGATGACCACCACCAGCTGCAGGCCGGCGTACGTGTTCTTCAGATGCCGGAACATGGGCTCCACGCTATCTGCCCCCTGGGCGTATTTACAGAAGCACGGCTGGCCCTGGATGGGCATTCCTGCGTCTCTCGAGATCTTCCTGAGCTGCTCCGTGAAGGACCTGAAGGAGGAAGTTCATTACGTGAAGCACCGAGAGCGCCAGTGACTCAGAGCAACCGGAGGCCCCGAGGAAAGGGCACAGTTTTAACAGATCCAGACCCCAAACCATTTTCACTGAGATCCAAATCCGAGCTGAAGCCCTGGACAAGGCCACTTCAACACGGTAACAAACAAAGGCGGCCATTCGTGCTAACCACGCAGGTTACTGAAAAGTCACGATGAAACAGGAGACTTCAAATCGTGGCCACGCTGCCCCCTCACCAGCTGTGACACTCGCAGGGCAGTGACAAGTGCTGTCCTTTTAAAGCCGTGCGTGAGCAGCTGCCGCCCACTTGCCTGTGGATGCCGAGCGTTGTCAGGGTGAGGAAAACTGTGAGCTGACTGTCCCCTTGGATTTCCCCCCAGTTATTCCTGTGTGCACAACTTGGACTTGGATGACACAATCACGAGGGAAAACAAAACAGCCCACAGTTAGAGTAGCACCAGCAGCTGCGGCCGACAGGCCCTGTGAAATCACAGGCGGGGCTGCGGAGACGGATCCACGGCTTCTATTTTAAGCCCAGGAATAAAAGCGTCACCGCCTTTTACAGTAAAGTGAGGACACGCGACCCGCTCTGGCCAGTTAGCGCCCGACCCCCAGTACGTTAGCGCAGATGAAGAGACACACGAGTGCAGATCTGCACCTACGCCCACACGTGCACGTACCCTGGGGCCATCTGGCTCCAGGAAAAGTGAAGTGGGGGCCACGGACAGAACACGAGAGGGGAGGCACCCCGAGGTCGGACTCTAGCCCACTCTGTCCCCCAACACCCCGCGCTCCCAGCGGAGAAGCCAGCTCGTGCTGCTGGTGGCGTGGAGAGGCCCCGCCCCTCTCCAGAACCCTGAGAGCCACAGCCCTCCGGAGCCGCTCTCTGCTGCAACGCCCACCTGCTACCTTCCCCCGCTGTGTAGGCCCCCTCCTGCTCCCACCCGAGAGAGGCAGGAGACAAAAGCCTTCCTTTCCCTGTTGGGTCTGTTTGGCACAAAAGCATGAGCAACCAAACTGCATGTTTATGGAGCTGCTTTCAAAGGGTCTGACACTGGGCCAGGCTGGGCTGATACAGAAATATGAACCTAAAGTGTTTTTTAAAAATAATTTTAGTTCACTGAACACAGGCTTCTCCTTTGCCTCTACTTTGTACACTTATTCGTCATTTGCTGTTTTGTTTCTCACATAACCTGCTCCACCTCTCCACACTCGCTCCAACAGCGAGTCTGAGAAGCAAAGCAGCACCGGGGCCCCCACTCCCCGGCCCGGCCGCCCCAGGCAGTGCCCTTCGACGGGGAAAGGCTGCCACCCCCTGCCCTCCAAACGGAGCCCACGCCCCGCCCAGCCTGGCGGAGCGGCCCTCCCCGCGGTCCCTCTGCCCCTGCCCGTCCAAGGCCAGGTACTTCCGCTCCCGGGCGGCCTTACTTGAGGTGGACCTCCGTGCACTGGCGCTGGGGGGCGAAGCACGCGATGGCCCACACCTTGATCTCAATGCCTGTGTGGAACTGCTTGTTCCTCATGTCCCAAACGCCCTGGACAGGGGTGGCAATCGCTTTATTCTGCAAACGGCGAGAAGTTCAGAGTGAGAAGAAAATGGAAAACATATTCCTCTGACCTTGGATTTTGTCACTGTCCCTACTGCTGGTGGTCCCCTGACCAGACGGCAGCTCCTGAGGCTGAGAATGGAACCTTTGTGTAGACCCCCCATCTCTGAGCTGCCTGGCACCGCAGGGGTCCCGCAGGTGTGTGCAGGATGGATGGATGGATGGATGGGTGGATGGATGGAGGAAGGACAGACGGATGGACGGAGGGGGGAGAGGCGGCGGGAGGATGGAGGGGTGAAGAAGCAGATTGTGGGGAGCAGGGGAGGCCCGGAAGGCTGAGCAGGGGGGGCCCGGAGCTCCATTCACTCTCACGGGGAGCCTGGAGGAAAAGAAGTGCCTCACGACGCTACGGGAAGGCTTCTTGTCTTATAAACACGCTTCCGTTAATTTTACCTCATCCGTTATCAGTGGGGCAGCCAGGGAAGGGAAGGGAAGGGGAGCAAGGTGTTTCTTCCCAGCCCTGTGCCTGGGAGCAGACAGGCCAGCTAGGACCGAGCCCATTGCTGCCCCCGCTCCACACGCCACTGCCTGCAGTTGCTTAAGCTGTTCCCATTTGAGAAAAAAAAAAACAGCAGATAATGCATCCACTTAATTTTGTCATGTCTCAACCAGAAAGGACCAGGTCTCAACACTGTCACCGAAGGAATCTCTGAACTGCCTTCAAGTGATTCTGGAGCACGAGGGATGGTCAGCAAGGGACACTGTGACTGGAGCTGTGTTGGCTGGACCTTTGTGTGCCCTGCAGAGAAAGCTCTTGAGTCCCACAGACTGGGCCTGAGTCAGAGAGACGTCTTTGGCACTGGCCTCCATTTTTAGTTAGGGCCATGTGGAGGGGGCAGAGCTGTAATCCCAGGCCTGTGGGCAGCAGGCCCTGAAGGACAGGGCTGTGCCTGAGTTGCTGTCATTTACTCTGCAAAACTGTTTTTTAATGAAAAACACGTTTTTCCTACTAAAATAAGCATATTGTAAAAATCAAACATTACAGAAACGAATGTTTTTGTTTCCTATATTTTCTAAACTACTACCCAGCTCCTGCCAGCCTCCTTCTATAAGACAGAGCCACCACCAAGTGTGGTGTTCCAGACTCAGTAAGTAAACACACACACACACGGAGTTCCCACGGCAATGCACTCTTACTGTCCGAGTGTTTCTCAGCCTCAGTCCCACCGTGGACACGTGGCTGGCTGACTGCTCTGTGGCAGTCCTGTGCCCTGGAGGGTGCCAGCAGCCGCTGCCCATCAGATTCCAGCCTCCAGACATTGCCGGATATCCCCGGGGGACATTTAATGTTTTGTCTAACAGGACAATGGGTAGGGCAGGTGATGAGAAGTGTTTGCTCCCATTACAATGTTTAAGACATCTGGAAAAATTCATTCATTTAGAAGCATTAAAAAGTTTGGATCCTTACAATTCTAACATTCTTGCAAGGTTAGATTACAAGAGCTGCTTTGTTTTCCAGATGACTCCTGTCTTTACTAAAAGGTGGAAAGACGCTGGATATGCAATGTTGGTTTCACTAGGTAAGTCTCACTACTTCGGGCATCTCCTCACTGACTTGTGAAGGGGAATCCCCTTCTCCCTCCTAGGGCCACAGGGAGGGTTAAGAAGGTGCTGTGTCTGCAGTGTCTGAGCTCCCAGGTGCACAAGTGGGCTGAGAAGGAGCCAGGAGGCCTTGCTCAGAAGGCATCCTGCAGAGAACGGGGAGCAGCCCCCATGCCCACTGGCTAGGGTGGGGGTCCCCCCCACAAAGGAATACCATGCAACAGTCAAAAACAACAAGCCAAAGGTCACACACATTCCAAGATCTCCATGGGATCGAAGAGAAAATATTAAGTAAAAAAAAGGCAAGGCACAAACGTGTATTTAATATGCAGCTATTTGCACAAGAAGGGGTGAAAAAAATATGTGAATAATCCCTGGAGCGATTTTACAAGGAGAATTGCCTCCTGGGAAAGTAACCAGGATCTGGGGAGAAAGAGATTTTTTTCCCTATAATGCTTTGTATCTTTTGAACTTTGAAACACTTAAAAAAATAGAACTTATATTTTAAAATAAGAAAGGAAAAAGTCCTGCAAACAAAACTGAAGGGACTTCCCTGGTGGTGCCGTGGTTAAGAATCCGCCTACCAATGCAGGGAACACGGGTTCAAGCGCTGGTCCGGGAAGATCCCACATGCCGCGGAGCAGCTAAGCCCATGCACCACGACTACTGAGCCTGCATTCTAGAGCCCGCGAGCCACAACTACTGAAGCCCGCGTGCTCTAGGGCCTGCATGCCGCAACTACTGAGCCCGCATGCTGCAACTACTGAAGCCCGCGCGCCTAGAGCCCGTGCTCTGCAACAAGAGAAGCCACTGCAATGAGAAGCCCGCGCACCGCAGTGGAAGAGTAGCCTCCACTCGTCGCAACTAGAGAAAGCCCGTGCGCAGCAACAAAGAGCCAACGCAGCCAAAAAAACAAACAAACAAAAAAAAACTAAAGCTTGCCACAGGCACTGAGGACTGGAGTCCCACTCCATCAGGTAAAAAGGTGTCAAGTCATGCAGAACGCAGGCTCCCACAGGTGCTCACTGACCCATAAAAGCCATGACCTTTGTTTTCTCTCTCTCTCTCTCTCTCTCACTCTTTTTTTTGGCTGTGCCCCACGGCTTGTAGGACCTTAGTTCCCTGACCAGGGATTGAACCCAGGCCCTGGCAGCAAAAGCGCTGAGTCCTAACCACTGGATGGCCAGGGGATTCCCAAAGCTGTGACCTTGGAAGCTGAGCCCCACCACCTGCGCTGCGGCTAAGGGGGCGGTGCCAGGAGGAAAGGAGAGAAGAACTTCTTGTGAGCTCTAAGGGGCTCAAGGGTCAGGACTGTACTGACCAGAACCAGAGGTCAAATGGGCAAAAACAAACAAACAGAACTGTGCCTGTGACTAAACTGATGTACTTGCTCCCACATACCTCCAAAACAAAAGTTAGAAAGCAGAAAAGCGGCATGAACTTCTGGAGAATAACTCGTCACTGGCAGAGTATCTATCATACAAAGAATGATGCTTTTAAAATTTTGATGAGATAATAAAGTTTACCTTTTGAAAAGAAAAGGGGTGATTCAGAAAACTTTAAAAGGGTTAAGGAAACCAGTCCTTCATGAAGGCCCATAGCTGTTACAGGTTCACACTGGGGCAGGAAGAATTCTTTACCTTGACCATGGTCTACACCTCTGAGGGTGTGTGTGTGGGGGTCAGGTGCTGTGCCCCACCATCGACGTTCAGACACATACTCCCAACACCCACAAAACGCCCCACCCAGCCGTCTACCTACCCGGCCCCCGTAGAGGATGGAAGGCGGCTGGAGGACCCGCCCGGTCACATCAGTCATCTCGTCTTTGACCATGATTCCAAACTCACGAACATACGGATCTGTGTTAAAACTGGCACTTCTCATCTTGAAAAGGGAAGAGAGAAAAGGCACAGAGTCAGGGGTGGACTCTGCTTCCTTCCAGAAGCCGAGTCTGTCCAAAGCATCATGGGGCCTGGCCCTGGGCACCCTGAGCTGGCGTCCCCAGGGTCTCCCCACCCGAGGACTGGTCTGAGGATGTGACGCTCACCAATTTGCTAATCTCTTCCTGCCGATCGGGGGCTGACCTGGCAGTCGCTCTGATCATGGTTGAGGTCTGATTGTCGGTCAGCTTTTTTATACATCTCTGTCCCGCCACTATGTTACAGACCTACGAAGAAACGCAAGAACCGAGTGTCAGCACCGGGCTGGGGAGCGGGCGCGGGTCTGAGGCCAAGCGCGGGAGCTGGCGCCCAGCTCTGCCCGTGACACGTCTATTCGTCACGAGAGAACCGTGAAGCGCCACGCAGACGCCAGCGTGGAGGCTGTTCCTGAGATCCGCCAGGAACCGCACGCGGGAGGAGGCCCTCTGGTCCGAGGCAGAAACCACCCGAGGAAACCCAGCACGACAGAAACGCGAGCCGGGAGCCGTGCCGCTGAAAGCAGCACAGCCTCTGAGGTCACCCAGCAGCGGGGCGGGGTTGGCCTGTGTCCTCACCGTGGGCTGTGCGGACCGGACCCCCCGTCCTCAGACACGGGGGTGTAACGCAGAGCTGCCGGTGATGGGAAGGAAGTCTGCCTTCTGCACACAGCACAGGAGAAGCCAAACCAAGGGCCGGGTGTTTCAGTAACTGGATAAATACCGAGGATTTAAAACACTAACAGAAAAGACTTAAAAACTCGTGTCCTTGTTTCAGCATTTGATCTTTTCCCAGGCAAGGATTTTTCAAACCAGAAGTGAATTTTAGACTTCCTGAGCACATTTTCCTGGGTGCCAGGGGCCTGCTGGGCGCACACATATGGTCTCGACCTTCACACGAATCCTGTAAGTTACCAAACCCATCTTATTAATGAAGAAACTGAGGCTGGACCACATCTGTTAACCTGTCCCAGGTCCCACAGTGGCAGGAATAACACGGTTTGGGCCCGGGGTGCCAGCGGGGCCCCTGCCCCAGAAGTCCTCCTCCCAGCCCACAGAGATGGAGGGAGGGGGACTTGCCTCTAGGGGAAGGTAGGTGTGTTTCTGCTCCTGTCCGACTTGTAAACACGGGAGGTGAGGGTAGCGCAGGACCAGCTTGTGCCTGTCCTTAAAGTACTGGGCCACCGTGCACTCGACCGTCTGCCCGCTCTCCTGCTGCAGCGGGAACCTGGGCAAGAAAGAGGCGGCTCAGGCCCGGAGCGTCCCAGGCCCCCAGGGGACGGGTGACCGAGACCCGCGTGCCCGCTCACACAGGGGTGCTTTTGTGGGTCTGCTTTCTTAGGGCTGAAGAAGGTGGAGGGTGATTCAAAGCATCTCCCTGGGGGTCAAAACCAAATCATGCCCTCTGGCTTATCTGAACATTCCCAAGCTCCTAAACTTTCGTTTTATCTCTGGAGTTGCGAAGTAAAAAACACCCGCACGCCTACAATATGCAATAATCACAAATGACACATACATCTAGAGTACATGGAAAGGACTCAGGACAAATGAAGACAAACCCAGAAAGAAAAGCCTGTGCCCTTTCCAGCCGACCTCGCACTGACTCTGAAAGTCGTTTACTGGCTGAGTGCTCCAAGTGTCCGCCCCAGAAAACCTGAAACCTTCCAGAACAGGACAGTGAAAGGGACAAGCCGGGTCTGCTCAGGCCTCCGCAGCCACATGTGGTGGGCTGAGGCAGGAGAGGCCCACGTGCAGGGGCGGGCATCCTGCACTCACGGGGGGCAGCCCCCATGCAGGATGGGGCCGAGGGCGCTGGGCACAGGGGTAGGGGACCTCTGCCGACTCCTTTGCTCTGCCCGGTGGGAGGAGGTCATGGGGACAAGAACACAGGCTCACCTTGCCCCTCCTGCTGCACAGGACCCTGGGCGTCTTGGTATAACCAGTACCCAGAGACACACCAGGCACTTCCCACGGAGCGACCGCGAAATAAACTAACGAGTCCTCACTGGACCCAGGAGGCCTCAAGGTGGGGTGAGGGGGCCACACAACCTAAGACAGCACTGCATCCGTGCGGCCAGCACACTTACTACGTGGACCTGGACCCCAAACTGTCTGTGAAGTGACGGGAGCTCAAGGCAGAGGCCGCAGCGTCGGCCTGGGCCAGGCCACGCTTGTGGATCCAGGCAGCACTAACTGATCCCCACACCCTCCCAGGACGCCACTCAGCACGGAAAACTGGAAAATGAACCAAAAAGACCTTCCCTCGCCTGTCATATTCAAGAAGGAAAACTGACGGCGAGCCCCGCCCCCTCCCGCCCATACAGGGGGAATTTCATTATTTTATTTCACGAGGTGAAGTGTGCTTTCGGAATTTTACAACTAGCATGAAAATCCTTTGCAGAAGTGATTGCTGCAGAGTTTGGACATCTGAGTGACAGTGAAGGTCAGAGCTGATAAGCGTTTGACAGGAAGGCCGTTTACGTTTGGTGGCTGGCGGGCCGCCGGGTCACGTTGCAGACGCGGTACTTCCTCTTCATCTGCCCACAGTGCGTTATCTCCACCTTTAGACCTGAGGACACACAGCAGCTGGGCTTCAGCATCAAGACTCGCCTGGGCCTGCAGCGCACGCCCCACTATCAGCCCATCAGCTTTCAGGGGAACCTCACCCACAGACCCACGGCGAGGACCTTCCGGGTGACCCTCGGGCTGGGCCATCTCACCCCCAGGGACGCCCCCTGCCCCAGGGACGCCCGGGCCAGAGGCAGGGTGTGTTCTCAAAGACGAGGGGCGACGTGGGCTCGGCTGAGAGCGGGCCGTCAGCCGCCTCGGCCTTCCGTGCTTCCTTTGGGGTTATTTTTAGCAACGAGCACTGCTGCCGGCCTTTGAACACCCCCAGGAAGGACAGGTGCAGAGGGGCCAAGCCTACAGGGCCTGCCAGCTCTCCGACGACGGGCAGAAGGACACAGCCAGGTCACTGAACCCTGGGCTGCGTTTTCTTGAGTGGAAACCAGGCTCGGTTAAATGACAAGGAATCAACGTTCCGGAACGTCCTGAGAAACTGATTACACTCGTGCTGCAGCTGCCTGGCCCTCATAGCCGCGCCCGGACACTGCCGGGCCACCCCACGCAGAAAGTCATCATTTAGAAATCGGCCCCGCTCTGGGAAGCGGGTGTCCTTGTCCTGCGCTGATGTGTCTCTGAGGGCTGGCTCCTCCCGCTGCCCCCTGCCCCCTCCCCTCGGAAACACGAAGGAACAAGAACTTGGGAAACTCGGGGCCATCCAGGTCGCGTCCCTCATCCACCGTGCCGGGCAGCTAGTTACCTTTGATTTCTTTGGTAAACTTGACCCTTTGGGAATCTGTCAGAGGTTTTTGTTGTTCTTCAATACTTTTAAAATCCAAAACTTCACACACAAACTCGATTACTGGCTGTGCCTTATAAAACGCTGTTGCCGAGACTACAGGCGGGAAAAGAAGAGACAAAAGCCGAGACGTGACCGGGCCTGCCTGGCGAGGCCACTCCCACGGCCGCCCCCGCTCCCCCAGCTCCCCCAGCTCCCCCGGCTCACAGACTCCGAGGGGCAGCAGGAGGGGTTGGCAGAGGCTAAAGTCACCCTCTGAGGAAAACGCTGCGGTTTAAAAACAAAACCCATCAGCCGGTGATAACTGCAAGCCTGGGTATTCTGGCACTTTCTGACCACCTTCTGGTCTCGGGCACCCTGAAGCTTACTGTTCCCACGCGGGGTCCAACACAAAGGGGCAGCCGGGAAACCCCCTCGGCCCCTGAGCCACAGGCTGTGTCTGTGGAGGGGGCCCCGCGGAGGCTCTGACGGTCAAGCGTGAGCGCCACTACCCTCCGTGCACGAGCAGTGCGGCGGGCCGGGCGCGTGCGGAGGGGCCTCGCAGCCCCTCACCCCCCCGACGGCGGCCGGGGCTCCGCTTACCGTCGATATTCAGCATCATCTTCCAAAGAGAAGGCCGGACGGACTGATGGAAGCCAAACCACACCTCTCGGCCCCCGCCCAGCGGGTTGGAGCAGCCCTCGGACGCCGTGAAGAAGGAGCGGCCCACGGGGGTGTACCTGGAACGGGAGCCTTGTCTAGGGAGGCCGGCGGGCAGACACCCCGCAGACGCTCAAGCCGCCCGCCTGTGTCCACGGCCAACGCGCAGGGGGCACGCAGGAGAACTTCCTCCCGCGAGCCGAGGACACAGGGGTCTGGTCGCACCTCGTGCTCCCCACGCGATCCTCCCACCGCGATGCCTCGCCCGCAGCCCTCGGGTCTGCACACAGCACTTCACCTCCTTCTAGGATGGGGCGGGCAGGGGTGCAGGTGCGGGCGACCACAGTCAGCCAGCTGGGCCGGTCCCGCCCGGGCCTCGGGGCGTCTGGCACGGAGGGCCAAGGACCTCGCGGAGACCAAGCACCCAGGCCCCGTTCCCTTTCCACCCGGCTCCTCTATAGGGGGGAGAGGGGGGTGCAGAGCTCGGACCCCGTCTCGGGGGGCAGCGAGGTCCACGTGAGGGAGCACCTACGCCCTCCCAGGGGGGTGACTGACGGTGCTCAGAGACGGAGGCCACCGCGCTCTCCAGGGCAGCGGCCGCGGCATCACCGAGGCTCCCCGAGGGAAGACCCTGTCGCCTACAGGCCGAGCCACCAACCAGGACACGCACACTCTTTGCTTCCCCCAGCCTCTTTCTCTATTTCCCACAAACGAAAGACTTTCCTCCTGATTATAAAAGTAACATGGTGATTAATGCAAAGGAATTCAGAAAAAAAAAAAAATCACAGTAATTCCTGCCACTCTTTTAAAGAATGGATTCGACATTTTGGCAACAATCCTTAAGAGCTGGGGTGTTTTGCACCCACCTGCCTTCCTCACATCAACAGTTCCAAGCAGTGACAGACTACATGCAGGGGCCGGGGACCCTGCCAGGAGTGACAGCCTGCCCTGTGTTTCGAGAACACCAGGGTCCCCTTTAAATCTAACATGGCCCTTCAAGGAGACTCCTCTTACACTTACACCCTCCCCTCAAACCTTAGAGTTCTGGTCGGTATTGGGAGAGTTCAGTACGGAGGTTCGTTTCAGTTTTAGGTTCTCCTCCTTTCACTTAATCGTTCAAAGAGTTCCTGAGGCCCTACTGTGCACGACACCCGGGGAAGGAAGAGGCGTCCCACACTGGAAACCCGAGCGGTGGGTGTGGCTCGCACACGCCTGTCACGTGGGGAGCCGGTGTGGCCCTGCGCCTCCATCCGGTCAATCACGAGCCATCAAGGTGTCCTCCTACCCTCTGCCTCAACAAGTTCAAGTGTGGTGGTTAGTGGAAAGTAATCCCACCAAATAAAGCCGAAGTGTGTGGGTGTGCGAGCTTCCCGCAGTCCTGAAAGGCTCCTGCTCGTGGCGGAAGCCAGGCAAGCACAGAACCTGGAATGTGACTCCTGAGTGCGAGGGCGACTGAGAAACAGGACCAAGCTCGCACGTTGGGTGGAGTGAGCGGTGCACCCCGAGACAGGCAGGCAACCTTTGTGTGCTTGGCGGAGAACTCCAGCGATTTCTTTTTACATTACAGCTTTTCCCGAGCTGGCGTCGCCACTGCTTTCATCATAGAAACCCCTACGGCCGTCCCCGCCCTGTCCCCGAGAACCAGCGCCTCCTCAGACAGAGGATTCAGGCTTCTCGCTTCCCACCTCGTGGACGGTCCTCACCTCATGGACGGCAAATGCCTCATAACCACGTCCAGGGCCTGGATCGTCTCGAAGGGGACGCTGGGCAGCCGCCCCGAAAGTGCATCATGTAATGCCTGTAAGCTCACGCAGGACACCCACTTGATGGACACCTTGAAGATGCGGTCCTTCCCTTCTCCTGGCAACGTGACCTCCAGCTCCACCTGGGAGGGGATCCAGAGCACAGTTACTCACGCTGCCCTCTTAAGAAGCTACAGGGAGGTCAAGGGCGGCGGGCCAGCTTCCAGAAGCCCCAGGCTAGGGGAGTTCAGCCAGTCCTTCATCCAAGCACGGGGGGTGGGGGCGCACTCAGCCCCTCCTCCAGCGGCCAGGGACTGAAGCACAACGGGACTCCTTCCCACCACGGAGGTCTAGTGCTTCCCGAGCCCGACCCTGCACACGGTGGCAGCCGGGAGAGGCGAGGGGCCAAGAAGGCGTCCTGAGGCCGCACAGCAGCTGATCAGCTGGGGCCTGGGTCGGCCTCTCTGAGGAGGGCACCCCAGGAAGAGGAAAGCAGGGCGCAGGCACGAGCCTAGGCTGCTCCTGGGACAGAGGAAGGGGGTGTGGGCGGCTCACTGGGGGTCCTGGGGAGTTACTCTTTCTCCAGTGGGACTGAGAAAACTGCAGTGGCTCTGGGGGTTCCTGTTTTCTGGGTCCCTTAAGAGTCCAGGAGCTAGTTTTGCAGTGAATAAATCATGAACAAAAGCCTTCTCAGAACAGACATGAGGTAAAACAGAGCAAAACGCTAACAACAGCCTAGATGGCTGTGCATCCTCCAATGCCTTCGACGTTTCTGTCTGATTAAACTTGTCCACAATAAAACGTGGGCAGATCGCAGGCACTGAATGACGCATGTGGGCAGTGGGGACAAGCCAGGCTCTTCCCCAGGCACACAAGCCCTGATGCTGTTCCAAGGGCTGTCTATGCCCATCTGTGCAACAGGAAAGCGCTGCGGTACCAGCATCGCCAGGTTCAAGATGGCAGAGAAAGTAGCTTCAACTACCACAAGACCAATCAGAATTTCCTGGGAAGAAATTTAAATTCTCAGAATATTTACACAATAGCACTCAATGTTTATAACAGCCCTTTCCAACAGAACTTCCTGTGATAATGGAAACAGTCTTTTCTTGAGCTGACCAGGACAGAAGCCACTGGCCACTTGTGGCCACTGAGCACTTGAAATGTGGCTGGTGAGACTGCGGAACTAAAGTTTTAGCTTCATTAACTTCTAGTAGATTTGAGTGCACATAGCCACGTGCAGCTAGTGGCGGGTGTTCAGGACAATGGTCCAAGGTGCGCCCTCTGGAGCCAACGCTTGATGAACAGCAAATCCACTTCTCTCCCCGCCTCCCAGTAGGTCCTTCGCCCCTCACCACGCCCACACACCCTGCTCCACGTGACGCCCAGACCCACCTTTACCCAGTCCCTTCACTCCACCACTGAAACATTAAATTATTATTCGGTGACTGACTAATGCATCCTGAGCGTCACACACACAGACCCCACTCAGTTGACGACTGAAGCAATTCTGATATTTGCTGGTAATACTTCCCCATGTTTATGGAACATCTATTGGTAGGGCACAGACTATATACTTTATCCTTAAACACCCAAAAATCCCAGCAAGGGAGACTTGTTCACCATGCTTTATACAAAAAACACAGACCCTCAGACTTACAGTCCAGCCCGAGGCCACACAACCGTGAAAGGGCAGACGTGGGACTGGGAGCCAGCGGGGCTGCTGTCAAAGGCCCTTCCACTCACCACGTGATGACTGGGGTGGGGGGAGGGGGGCTGAGAGGTCCTGGCACCAGCCCCGCTCATTCATTCACGCCCTCCTTCCCCCGTCTCACCCGGCAGCCTGTGCTCGGCTCCTCTGCTCACTCTCCACTCTCAGGGGCTCCCTCCCTCACGCACTTGCTACGCCCCATTCAGACATCACCGGGGCAGCAACTAGACTGCACTGAAGTCCCCTGCACACCTGTGTCCGAGGTGTGCTCCAGCACAGGCCCACACACCAAGCCTGACGGCCCCAAAATGGAAACGGCCCGAGGTCCATCGAAGGGAGCAGTGAAAAAGGAACACGTTCTTCACAACGGATGGATTTCAAGCATCTAATACTGAATAAAAGTGGCAAGCCACAGAAGGACACTGCAGTATGATTCATCTCGGGGCAAAACATATGTTAAGGATGCACACACAGCTGATAAAACCAGTCAAGAAAGGGTCCATTTAACCCAGGTCATCAGGATGGTGGCCATGGGGGAGGGCGCTGGGGGAGGGCTTGAGTGTGGACCAGCAGAGACCTGCTCGCACGTCAGCAGAGGGGGTAAGCACTTCCGCCTATTCAGAAATGGTGCACCGAGGACACGGCCAACAGGTGGGTGGAAACGGCACGCTAGTTTCCATCTCCCACACAGACGTGTACAGCGGGCACTTCACGCCTACCGCACACGTCTCCACCCAGCAGCGCCTGGCGTATCTAAAGAACAATTCTGTGAACAGGAGCTAATTAGATGCTTGTCAATGTCATTCTTTAAAAATGCCTCTATAATCCAACTGAGTGGGATTCAGAGGGGCATATTTTCCTTTAGCAAAAGGTACTTCCATTTTTATTTTATTTATTTTTTTAAAACACCCTTCCTTTACTTATTTATTTATTTCTGTAATTTATTTATTTTTGGCTGCGCTGGGTCTTCGTTGCCGTGCACAGGCTTTCTCTAGTTGCGGTGAGCAGGGGCTACTCTTCGTTGCGGTGCGCGGGCCTCTCATTGCGGTGGCTTCTCTTGTTGCAGAGCACGGGCTCTAGGCGTGCGGGCTCAGTAGTTGTGGCTTGCGGGCTCTAGAGCACAGGCTCTGTAGTTGTGGCGCACGGGCTTAGCTGCTCTGCGGCACGTGGGATCTTCCCGGACCAGGGCTCGAACCCGTGTCCCCTGTATTGGCAGGTGGATTCTTAACCACTGCACCACCACGGAAGTCCTCTATTTTTAAATAGATTCTAGACCAGCCTCCTCCTGGCCCCCATAAAAAGGGAACAGAATAAGCTCCAGGCTCTACAACATTCTCTGTCAGTCACATCTCAAGAGGCCAACTGGTACAGGCATCTAATATCTTAGGGATGATGGAGATTTCAACAGAAATGTCACTCCAGGGGCAGGGTGGCACCCGGCTTCAGCAGTGACACGAGCCCAAGAGCAGTCCTCATGTCCGTCGGGGCTGCCGGCCACTGGACTCGCTCCGCACACCAAGACACTTCAACCTCTGAGCATCCTCAAGCTCTTGGTCCCAACCACGCAGCATCCAGGGGCAGTGTACGGGTTCCCAGCTCTGTAACCTCTGTGGCTCCTTTGGGTCCCGTCTGTAATACGGGACAGGTGGGCGGCCCACACGCCGCACAGATGCCTGTGCCAACCGAGGACGCCGGCAGCCCAGAAGCTGTGACACAGGAAGGCGACCACTGCCAGCTTTTGAATATGGACAGCGTTAGCAGGGACGTCACCCCAGGCTTGGAAAACGGTGAGGCAGATGTGAGAGTCAACGTGTCCAGGCAGACCACGGCCACACACTCAGTCCCTTCTGGCTGAACATCTCCAGGGCAACAGACTGGAACTGGGGCAGGAAGAGTCCCGCTTGGTGCCGCCGCCGTGCAGCTCGAAGCAGCGCCGACGAGAGCAGGGAGAGGCGTGCGCCGCCAGGGAGCAGCAGCCACGGCGCCCAGCGGGCTTTGCTCGTCCAGATGTGGCTGCCATCCGTCCCTGAGGAAGGCGTGACAGCGCGGGCAGGGCCTCGGGGCTGCCAGGCTCCACGCGCACAGGGCGCTCGGAGCGCAGGTCTTCTGTGACCGGCACAGCAACAGATCCCGTCAACGAGCAGCCCGTCCCCAGATGACCCGGGACAAAGCGCTGGGAGACGGCCGGGAGTTCAGTGACCGCGGCAGGAGAGCGACAGGTCCAGGGAGGGGCTGCGCTGCTGAGGAAGCCGCGCTTGCCGAGCGCCTCCACCCACCGATGGGCCAGAGCACGCGGACAAATGCCGCAGGCCCGGGCCTCCCCGGTGGCGCAGCGGCTAGGAACCCGCCTGCCAATGCAGGGGACACGGGTTCGAGCCCTGGTCTGGGAAGATCCCACGTGCCGCGGAGCAGCTAAGCCCGTGCACCACAACTACTCAGCCTGCGCTCTAGAACCCGCGAGCCACAGCTACTGAGCCCGCAGGTCACAACTACTGAAGCCCACACGCCTAGAGTCCGTGCTCCGCAACGAGAGAAGCCACCGCAATGAGAAGCCCGCACACAGCAACGAAGAGTAGCCCCCGCTCGCCGCAACTAGAGAAAGCCTGCGCGCAGCAACGAAGACCCAACACAGCCAAAAATAAATAAATAAATAAAATTTATTAAAAAAAAAAAAAAATGCCGCAGGTTCACTGGAGGGACCCTCAGTCCGAAGGCAGCAGGACTGCCTGAGGGGCAAACAAGGCCGAACAGACCCTCCACCTGTGGGCTCGCCAAGGATGGGGCCGCAAGGACGGCTCCCTGGCCCCCACCGCCTCTGCCCTCCCCTCCTGCCCCTCCTCAGACCTCCGACCCTCCAAGTGCAGAGGCCTCACCACCCTGCTCAGACTCTCCAGCCCGTCACCCCAGGTCAGCAGTCGCCAGCGGGGCACAGGCAGCCCGGCTCGCGGTCCGGGGCCCGGCGTTGGGGGAGAAGGAGCGCCGGGGACTCTGAAGGCTGGAGTGCCCTGCACGCACGGTCTGCTGCCCACGCGAGTGCGCGCCTGGCCTCACGGGACGCCTCCTTCTCAGAAGGAGACGCTCACACCTTCCCTGAATAAACGCAGAGAGGCTGTAGGTCCAGGAAGCTGCAGACCCGATGGCGGAGGGCTGGTGCCAGCACCAAGGACAACAAATGACACACATTCCCATCTGCAACTCACGTCCTGTTCCTGCTGAGGAGAGTCCAGAAGTTAAGCCCCAGCTTGTGAGCAGCCCTCACAGCCTCCACAGTCTCCTGCGCGGGGAGGCGGGGGGCCGGCCTGGCGCACCGGGTCTTCCAGCCGTGGCAGGGCTGGGCTCAAGGTGTGTGTGTGTGTGTGTGTGTGTGTGTGTGTGTGTGTGTGTGTGTGTGTGTGTGTGTGTGTGTGTGTGTGTGTGTGTGCGCGCGCGTGCAGGGCTGGGTTCAAGGGGTGTGTGTGTGTGTGTGTGTGTGTGTGTGTGTGTGTGTGTGTGTGTGCAGGACTGGGCTCAAGGTGTGTGTGTGTGTGTGTGAGCAGGAGTAGATCACAACAGCTGCCTTCCCTGAGTAAGGGCCTGGGGCCACATTCTGTGCACAGACCTGGGCCAGAGCCACCTGCGGCCCCCGGGCAGCCACTAGCAGACACAGGGTTACTGGGACATTAAAGGATTTCTTCTCTTACTACAAAAGTGCCCATGACACAAAGAAAAGTACCGTATAGAAAAGAGAGCAAACATAAAATGAAAAAAAAAGGATGACACTTTGCTACAAGACGTGAACATATGGAAATAGAAAAGGTTAACATCTTACATTAGCTCTCAAACGGAAGAGATTAATTTCTGCATCTCACGAATATTTGACAGAACCTTAAAGATGAGTGGAAGGAGGGGTCTGGAATCTGGAGACCCACGCTAACCAAACGCTGTGGCCTTGGCTAGGTCCTCTCAGCTCACCTGAAAAAAGGATGAGGATGGGTGGGACTCAGTTTAAGAGACACTGATGCCCACTGAGTCTTGGCAATACGTACGAAGGGCTGCTGTGGGCATCAGGGCGTCCACACGGACATGGGTCAGGACGACAGATGCGAACGCTTGGACCAGCAACAGCAGGTGTGAGCCTCTGCTAAGTGTGCGCCGTGTCCCACGTGTCCTACGGGCGTCGCCAGGAGGGCGGCTTGGAGATGCAGACACCCCAGACCCTGAACCAGAGCCAGCGCTTCACAGAGGCCCCAAGGCTGCAGGAAGCACACTGAAGGCGGAGAAGCTTTTCTTGGGGTGTGTTCACCCATTCAGTTGTCACAAGGACCCTGGGAGGTAGTTTCTATACCATCTCCCCATTTTATAGGAGTGGCAGGTGAGGCAGCTTACCCAAGGTCCCACCACGAGTTAAGGGCGAAGCCAGGCCTCGGATCAGACTTATTATTACCCTAGAACCCGTGTTAACTTCCACAATGATGTGTCTCAGATTTGAACACCATACACCCTCCCCACCCCTTCTGAAGGAAAAACACTCCTTAGCCCCTCCTAGTATCTAATTATAAATATGTACAGACAAAACTGTGAATAAACTCCTTATGCTTTTCTTTCTTACAGAACTTTAAACAAAAACAAATGTGCAAATTAAACACAAAACTTTGTAACTCATACATTTCAAATGCAGAGCATGTTAATTAGCAAGGGGTGACTGCTCAGCTGACAGGCACCGGGTCCTGGGGCTCCTTCAAGTTCAAAATCCCCCGCAGCCAGGCAAGGGCTGGGCGGAGCGACACTGTTATCTCCTAGAATCACCGCCAGGCCCTTCGGGGACAGAGCCCTTATCACCACAGGCCTGCCCTCGGCCCTAACTGCTCCTCCTATCTGAGCGTCACACTTCCCAGCCGCTGTGCTGCTGGGAGCTGAAACCACTGGCCCCACTGGCCATTCAGAAGGGCGAGAGGAGCTTAGTGGTTTTAAGATCATCATTAAAATGCAAGAGCAAAAACACGTCTGTGGAGAACTTGCAGGTCACGGGGCAGCAGTTTCAGACCCTCTAAGCTCTGAGCTGTTTTCCCTCTCGGGGACCCTGGGGGTAAGAAGCTAATTGTGTAGGTCATTCTTGAAGGGAATCAGCTTCTACAGTCTCGTTGGGATAACTGTTAAATTACTAGTTTGGGGTTTTTTTTAAAGTACGGGTAAAAATGATTTCCAAGCCGTCTTCGGTCCTCCTCTCTTATAAACAATAACCATCATCCGAGAGCAGCCCATTGGTTGAAAGATATGCCAAGAAGTAACAGCTTCTGGGCAGAAATTTCACTGCTTTTTAAATAAAACCACGGTAAGGACAAAGACAACAAGGAAAGGCGACACTTTAAAACAACCACTACTCCCAGGTTGATTAATTACCATGACATCACTTCAGATGACTCACTGGCTACGGCTGAATGACTGCTGTGTTTCACCGCCTCTGTCCCACACACACTCACCTGTGCAAACATACTTCTCCGTAGGTCTTTACAGCCCCGCCCTGTCATCCAGGCTCCTGTCTGGTGCTGGTTTGGGACGTGTGCGTGCACGTGTGTGCTTTACATTTAAAAGTTTAGTGGTTTCAAGAAGTTCTCAACGTCTTTCTCTGCACTTAGACAACTAAACCCTCTGCCACTGAAAACCGCGGCACACGGAAGGCAGTTTCTGTGGATCTCACGATGAAGCACACGACCGATCAGCGGCTCCTTCCTCACGGGTGAAGCGATTCAGTGTGTGACAAGAGGACAACGGACTTGACTTCTCGCCCGCTGCTCGATCCAACCCACCTCTGTGAGCTCACCTTATCCCTCCCAATCGGAAGGGGCATCGCCGTGTAGAGGTTCTTCCTTCCATCAAACACTGGCTTCCGGTCCCCAAAGATCTGTGCTTTAAAGTGCTGAACCATGTGCTCCACTATTTCCCTGAAACAAGACAGAATTCGAGCAAAACATCAATCAAATCAGCGAAATGGCACACAAGGACGACATTCTTCCGACACTGGTTTTTAAGCAGTTTTATAAGCCCCGTGGCTCCTTTTAATAACGTGACTTTCAACTTCCTTCTATAAGAAATCAAACTAGAACCTTCCATGGGTTTACGCTCACTCATTTAGTGACTCAAGCATGGGAGAACCCCCTCCCCGCCCAACACTGTGCACGCTGCATCCACGGAAGACTAGCTGCCACGTGTGACGTGCACACAGAGCGCCCCCCCACCCCGCCGACACCGCGGGCTGGCTCGCCCAGGGCCTCGGGCTCCTGTGGTTCGCGGTACAGCTCGCCCTGGGTGCTGCTGCCCTTTCAGTCGGGGCTCCGGCACGAAGACCCCGAACGTGCAGTGGAGGTTTGCTACTGTAAGCGACGAAGATTCTGGGGCTGTCTGCTCCTCGGGCGTGAACGGGAGCGGCAGGAACCCGGCGAGCACGAAGCAGCTGTTCCCCTGTGGGGCTCCGAGGACCGAACAGACCCGTGGCGCTACCTCGCCCCGTTTTGCCTATCTGTCCACGGCTCAGCAGAGGAACACACCGCGACGACCAGGGCCAGGGCCAGCTCAGCTCTCCTGCGGGCCCCGAGGCCCAGGGAAGCGCCAGGCCCACCAACCACCCTCTCTGCACTTCTCTGCTCCAAGGGAGCCCCACCTGGAACATCTCTGTCAGCATGTCACGTCAACTCACCCGACGCTGATAAAGAACAGATAGGAAAAGCTGTGATGCCTGCCTGGTCCCCAAAGGTCCTCGTAAGGGAAACATGCAAAGGATTGATAGCAAACGGACTGTTAGAGGCTCAAAATCTCAGCCATTATCAGGAAACAGCAGCTCATGGGATGTGGTAAAGAGGGAGATGGGTTCTGACAGCAGGGAAAGGGGAGGTGGGCAGAGGAGGGGGAGGCACATCTGAGCTCAGCCTTGTTGCCGTAAGGGTATTTCTCTGGGACACAGCCTTGGTCATCTTTCAGGACGCAAGAACCAGAAATTCATTCCATTCTTTTCCTTGAATGAGAAAAGCGGGCCTAAGAAGGGTTTGCTTATTCAAACTGGCTTTGCCCAGCTGACTTTCAACTGTGCTGGTTGCAGGAGGTGGGTCTCTGGGGATCCAGCTCATCCTGCCCCAAACGCCCACTGCCTGGGGAGTCCCTGGGACAGACGGAGCCTCTGCTTGGCTGGCTTCACCAAGAAGGCACCAGGCCTCTGATACCAACCGGGAGATCACAGCCCTAGCAGGTATAAAGCCTCAAGGACAGCTAGTGCAGCTCTGACCTCCAACCCCGCCGCCCCTGACCAGTAGCCAGGGTGCAATCTCACCTGCTGCTCCACACACTACTCTGGGCCACCTTCCTCCACGCTGTCTCCAGACCACTTCCTCCCCAAGCTTCAAGGACCCCATCTTCTTGGTCAAGACTTCACGGTCAACTCAAGGTCCAGATGGCTCCACTGGGGAGTCCCACCCACATTCAAAGAACAAATCAGCTAAATGAACTCAAATTTATCATGAACAGAATTAAGAGGGCACATGCCCCAGCTTATTTTATGAGGCTAGAAAAACTGTTATCTCAAAACACAACAAGGTGATCGTGGGACAATCTCACTTATAAACACAGATGCAGAACAAAATAAGAGAAAGCCCCACCCTCCACTGCTCCTCTCTCCCCCAAGATTGGAGTAGATCAGCCAAACCAATGTGGTCCTTCCTAAAGGGACCAGTAAAGTACACTACAATGAGAAATGGACTTCCCCACAGTTAAGTGTGTAGGTAATAAGGGATAGGGGACAACTAGTTCCAAGTGGCATACACAACTCTTTTATTTGGGAGTTGGAAACACCATAAGAAACAAAACAACCAACTGATATACCATATTCATGGACAGGAATATTCAATTCTGCAAACAAATTCATTCCTTCAATCCCAATGAAAATCCAGAGGGGTTAATTTTTATCTGATGGGATTTAATAAACTAATTCTAAAATGTATTTGGAAATAACAAAGGATAAAGGCTGGTAAGCACACTCTTGAAAAGGTACCTGGTGGACGTAAAAGCTACCATGACAGAGACAGCGTGGTGCTGGAGGAACAGACAAGCAGAACTCAGGAAAGAATCGAGGGCCCAGAAAAAGACCCACGGACATACAGACGTTCCATTTATGACAGAAGGAGGAGAAGAGAGAGGACAGAGAATACTTCTCAATACCTTGTGCTGAGGCAACTAGGTATCTAGTATTCAAAGCAATAAATGGAGCCCACGTGACACAAAACGTTTATCTACACTAACACTTACTGCTCTCAGCTGAATTCAACTGTTGGCATGATGACTCCACTTACACACCAAACTATGGGTGGGAGTCACGTCTTACCTAGGAACATCCAGCACCTGGCAGTTTGGCACACCAGGGGCTCAGTAAATATTTGTTCAAACAAGGAGGCTGTTCAGTCATTACCTCTGGAGTCACCCTGATGGACTATGAAGCAATCCTGCTCGGGTGACTAATGGTACACAGCCCTGACCACCACATGGACCAAGAGAAAGCATCCTCATTACCCACACGATGTCCCCATGCCTCGATGGCCCACTTGATCACCTTGTATCATCTTTTGCAAAACGTAAGTAGGGATCATACTGCTTAACTTTTATGACCTGATAGCAACTAATTCTAAAATGTGAAGGTCCCGTCTCTCTATCAGCCCAGACTGACTCCCAGAGGCTGGCCAGTGCCTTCCTGTCCTTCTCTCTCTGTTTTAACTGTGGTAAAATACAGATAACATAAAATTTGTCATCAGTCATTTTTACATGTACAGTTCAGGGGCATCAAGTACATCCACACTGTTGTACAATCATTACCACCATCCATGCCCAGAACTACTTCTTATTCCTCAAGAGAAGCTCCGTTCCCATTAAACAGTAACTCTCCCCACCCCCACACCCCTTTCCAGGTCCAAGGACTTTTTTGGACCAGATTCTCCCCAGCGACTGCTGAGAGATGTCTGAGCAGAACCACCTGGGCACATGTCATTCCTCAAGTCCCTGTGTTTAGTTCTTTCTTCATATCAAGTTTGACCACTGGAAAGCAAAGTTCCTGTACTACATCAGTTTGGCTCCCTGGACAAACACCTTTATTGAACCTAATTCTCAAGCTATGATCCTGACCTCACTCAAAAGGCAACAGCCCCCAGATACTATCTGTACACATTCTAGAGACTCATTACATGCTCAGTATCTTACAGAATGATCCACATATTAAAACGTAGAGTGAAGATGACAATGGCAAACGTGTTGGCACCTACTCTCTGCCAGGCTGCACATGGAACAACTCATTCAGTCCTCACAGTAACCTAGGAGGTCAACACCACCTCCATTTTACACACAAGGACACAGAGGCACAAGCCACACACTGGAGAGTGTCAGTGGCCAGATGTGAAACTGCCTCGTGGTTAACAGGACATGTCTGCTAATCCAGAGAGGCTGAAATGCTCCCTGGCAGGTTGTTTGCCTTGTTACCAAAATTCTGAGACGTTTCCTCTTTTAAAAAAAATGCATTCTTGTAATTTAAAAAACCCCAACAGACAAAAGTCCAAGACCAAATGACTTCACAGATGAATTCTACCAAACATTTAAAGAAAAGTTAAACCTATTCTTTTCAAACTATTCCAGAAAATTGAAGAGGAAGGAGTGCTTTCCGAACTCATCTGATGAGGCCAGCATCACCATGATACCAAAACCAAACAAAGACATCACAAAAAACAGAAAATTATAGGCTGATATCTGATAAACATAGATGCAAAAATCCTCAACAAAATGTAAGCAAATCAAATTCAGTAATACATTAGAAAGATCATACACCATAAAGTGGGATTTGTATCAGAGATGCAAGCATGTTTCGATATCTGCAAATCAATCAATGTGATATACCACATTAATGAACTGAAGAATAAAAATCATCATTACCTCAATAAATGCAGAAAAAGCGTTTGATAAAATTCAACATCTATTTATGATTAAAAACTCTCAACAAAGTGGGTATAGAGGAAACATACCTCAACATGACAAAGGCCATAATATGACAAACGGCCAACATCACACTCAATGGTGAACAGCTGAAAGCATTTCCTCTGAGAAGAGAAACAAGAAGACAAGGATGTCCACTCCTGCCACTTTGATACAACATAGTTTTATCTGATTGCCACAGCAATCAGATAAGAAAAAGAAATAAAAGGAATGCAAATTGGAAAGGAAGAAGTAAAACTGTCACTGTTTGCAGATGACATGACACTATATATAGAAAATCTTACTGACGCCACCAAAAACCTATTAGAACTAATACATGAATTAGGTAAAGGGGCAGGATACAAAATTAATATACAGAAATCTATTGCATTTCTATACACTAATAACGAACTATCACAAAGAGAAATTAAGGAAACAATCTCATCAAAAAGAGTAAAATACCTAGGAATAAATCTTACCAAGGAGGTAAAAGACCTGTACTCAGAAAACTATAAGACACTGATGAAAGAAACTGAAGACAACACAAACAGGTGGAAAGACATATTCATGGATTGGAAGAATTAATATTGTTAAAATGACCATACTACCCAAGGCACTCTACAGATTCCGTGTAGTCCCTATCAAAAAAACCAATGGCATTTTTCAGAGAACTAGAATAAATAACTCTAAAATTTATATGAAAATGCAAAAGACCCCAAACAGTCAAACAGTCAAAACAATCTTAAGAACCAAGCTGGAGGTATCATGCGCCCTGATTTCTAACTATACTACAAAGCTACAGTAATCAAAACAGTATGGTACTGGCACAAAAACAGACACACAGATCAGTGGAACAGAATACAGCCCAGAAATAAACCCAACTTACATGATCAATTAATCTATGGCAAGGGAGCCAAGAATATACAGTGGGGAAAAGACAGCCTCTTCAATAAACGGTGTTAGGAAAACTGGACAGCTACATGTAAAATAATCAAATTGGACTACTTTTTTTTACAAGAATATACTCAAAATGGATTAAAAACTTATATTTAAGACCTGAAACCATAAAACTCCCAGAAGAAAACATAGGCAGTATGCTCTTTGACATCATCTTAGCAGTATTTTTTTGGATCTGTCTCCTTAAGCAAGGAAGCAAAAGCAAAAATAAACAAATGGGACTACTTTCAACTAAAAAACTTTTCACAGCAAAGGAAATTATCAACAAAATGAAAAGGCCACCTACTGAATAGGAGAAGATATTTGCAAACAATATATCTGATAAGGGGTTAACATCCAAAATATACAAAGAACTCATATAACTCAACATCAAAAAACCAAACAACCTGATTAAAAATTGGCAGAGGACTTGAGTAGACATTTTTCCAAAGAAGATATACAGACGGCCAGACACATGAATAGATGCTCAACATCACTAATCATCAGGGAAATGCAAAACAAAACAATGAGATATAACCTCACGCCTATCAGAATGGTTGACAACAAATAAAAAGTGTTGGCAAGGATGTGGAAAAAAAGGGAACCCTTGTGCCCTGCTGAGGGGAATGTAAATTGGTGCAGCCACTATGGAAAAACAGTATGGAGGTTCCTCAAAAAGTTAAAAACTACCATACAATCTAACAATTCCAGTTCTGGATATTTTTCTGAAGAAAACAAAAACACTAATTAGATAAACAATATAAAAGATACATGCACCCCTATGTTAATGGCGGCATTATTTACAATAGCCAAGATATGGAAGCAAACTAAGTGTCCACTAGTAGATGAATGGATAAAGATGTACTGTGTGTGTGTGTGTATGTGTATATATATACATACACACACACACATACATACACTGGAGTATTACTCAACCATAAGAATGAACAAAATCTTGCCATTTTCAACAACATGGATGGACCTAGAAGGTATTATGTTAAGTGAAAGAAGTCAGACAAAGACAAATACTGTATGATTTCACTTAACAAGCAAAAAAACATAACAAAACAGAAAGAGACTCATAGACATAGAGAACAAACAGGTGGTTGCAGGGGGGGATGAGTGAAATAGGTGAGGGAGATTGAGAGGTATACAAACCTCCAGTTATAAAATAAATAAGTCACTAAACATTTTTTAATGTATTCTTTTGGTAATTTCTAATTACACAGATTTTTTCATTAATACATTCTCACTGTAAATTGCAAACACGGATAATGCTCCAAGTCCGCCTAGACCACCTCTTTACTTCAATTCTCTTCTCAGAAGCAACCTTATTATTTTTAAACCTATGCACTTATCAATACATAGGTACATAAAAAAAATACAGTGTATTATTTTTTTAAACACACATGGTTCTGGAGCTTGCTGTTTTCTCAGGATGTGTGTTTAACACCTTTCCTTGTCACTATATACAAAGTGGCATCAAGTCTAGAAATAGAAATGTTATTGTATCATGCACTGTAATGTAATATTAACAAACCACACAGTTGTCTATGTTTCCAGACGTGGTATTCATACTGTGAAACTCCATTTCATTGCTGTCCATCGTTTCACAGTACTCCACAGTATGTTTACTTAACCATCCCCATTGGTTGACACAGAAATGACTGCTTTTCTCTCTCGCTTTTTGCCATCACAATATTAGACATCCTTGTACATATCTCTCTTTGGGATAAACACTTAGAAGTAGAACTGGTGGGTCAAAGGTATATGGGGTATCATTTTTATTTACATATATACACAAAACCACCTTCTGAAAAGCCTGGACCGATGTACATTTCCTCCAGCGGCCAGCGCCCGTAAGCAGCAGGCTGCAAGTGACACAGTCATGCTGCCCTGCCCCGCTCTCCCCAAGCACAGCGTGAGCACTTGTGTAGTGCTCTCCTAGGGCCACTCGACAGAGCGCAGGAGGAACAAGAGGGAAAGTGCAGACAAAAGGTGAGGCGCACACCTTCTTCCTTCCAGTAGCCCATCCCGCGCTTCCGAGCACGGCACCGCTAATTCTGACCCATTGGCAAGGTTTCCTAGCGCTGGCCGTAAGGCCCGCACAGCCTAGACCAGCTCTGGGCACTGGCTGTTGTGTGTGACCAACTGCAGCCACGATGATACTGGAGGCATCCTGAGAAGAGGGACCTTGCCTTATACTGAACCCCTCCCACAGAAACCACTCAGAATGGCGATCGAGACTAAGGGCACACCGGGCTGGGATTCACAATGACTCATCAGAACGTGTGCAGATGGCATTTTTCTCTCAGTCTTGCACGAAGCCTCAGGGTTGAATTTATTAAATATCTACCATGTGCCCTGCACAGAGTTTGGGGAACTCAGAATTCAGACACTGCTTTAACAGAGGCTGCAGTGTGGAAGCAGGTGGGGTGTCGAGGACTGTCTGGACAGCGTCAGTGCCAGGGGACAGTCTGCGCAGGAGCTGCCTGCTCCTCCACCTCCCCTTCCACTCCGCGTCCCCTCTTCCAGTGCCGCCCCGATACTGTCAGTCACTGCTCTGACTCTCTCTTCCCAACTAGGGGCAGGAACCATGCCTACCTTGTCCCCCACCGTACACCCGCCGGCACAGTGCCTACCACACAGCGGAGGTTTCATAAATGTCGGCCGGTTGGTAGCATGGTTGCCAAGAGGGACTAAGTCAAGGTTTTAGCACGTGGGTTTTGCTAGCACAAAAACTTTACTTCCAACATTCTTCTAAGATGAATGATTACAATTTTGAGATTGGACCTTAGGCCAAAGTCCATCAGAATTAATAGTAAAAAGAAGAACCCTGAAGGTTCACACATTTAACTACGCAGCAACTCTCAGGTTGGCTCAAAACCCAGGGGAGCAGCATGGCATGCCAGTATGCGGGCTGGCCTTGCCACAAAATGCAGCTCAACACCCTTAAATATTTAAGGGCTGTTGTTTTTCTTTATATGATGTTCAGCTTGGTGTTGGCTAACCTTGGTTTTCTTTCTAGAAATATGGAAATTTAGTTAAAGTGGGATGAAGTCTTTTCCCATGAATGTGTCTGCTTACCTCATTACGGCTTAGGCTTCTCGCTCTATTTCCCTCTCTCAAACAATTCCTTTGCCTACCTATGCTACTTTACTTTCTTGGAAAGGTTTAAATATAGTATAAAATTAGCCTGGCACTTTAGGTAACTTGAAGATAACTTACTCTTCTGGCTGCCTTTCATGCCCCCCCCCCACCTTTTAATATACATACCCTTGCAGATTTTGTAACAACCAAATAAAATTCTAGCAATAAATTGAAAAAAAAATGCAGCTCGAGACCCATCTTTGCTGCTTTCTGTTTCATGAGGCAATTTCTAAACACTGGGTAACTCTAGAACCTTGCAGTCATAATTACAACAGGACCGTGGGGATACGGTCAGGTAAAAACATCGCATTTTAGTCACCGTCCGCCTTCTTCTGTTGCCAGATGACAAAGCCTTAGTCATGCCTATTTTCATACAAGAAAGCTTCTTGTACACTGTGGTCGATGGCATAATAAGAGCCCACTGCCACCATGCCAATCAAAAGCCCAGAAAATGTGCTTTTTCATGCCTTCATTCCAGCTCTAAGAGTATATCCAAATCAGATTCTCACAGGATTTTGTCCCAAGGAAACTCAAAATCAAACAAGCCCATTCATTGAGCGTCTCAGAGCATATAAGGCATATTAAAAGATCTCAGAAGACCTTTAGTAAATAAAGCTGTTTCAACCAGTTGTGCCCAAAGTTTTGGTTCACAAACACATATTTTAGTAAGCACATATTTAAAGGACCTCATATAACTGTCAAGTATTGTTTCTTTGGAGACATGTCTTTTGGGGATAAATACTCAGAAGTAGAATTGGTGGGTCAAAGGGTATATACTATTTTTATTTTAACATATATACGAAGCCACCTTCTAAAAAGTCTGGACCAATGTATATTGGCCACACTGAGTGAATCCAACTGTTTAGTTTTACAAATAAGGGAAATGAACCCCCAAACATTCTTTCTCATACAAAGATTGTGATCAGGAAAAAATTTACAGCAAAGAGCACTTCATAGGGCACCAGCACAAACTGGGTAACCAATCTGACTTATTATCAAACTGCAACTCAGAATTCTGTTTCTGACCATGACAAAGGAAGTAGACTTCTCCTCCTGCCCTAAAAAAACTAAAGAAACTAGAGAAAACCCGAGAGCTGTTTTTGACATTGTAAAACAGGCAGCTTAGGACTGTGACCACCGAGGGAAGGAGAACAGACATTCACTCCGCTGGGAACACTTTCCAAATCACAAAATGGGGAAGGCGTGTGAGAGAGCAGCAGTCTTGCTGTGCTGCAGAGACGGGGGCAGGAGAGGTAGGAATTTGTGGGGGAGGGTACCAGAGAAGATAGCAAAAGCCAGACTCCCTCAACGTGACATACATAATGCTCAACAGACAAAAAATTCACTATGCATGTGAATAAGCAAGGGAAGGTGACATGTAATCTAAGGGAAAACCTGCCAATAGAAACAGACCCTGAAATGACCCATCTGCTGTAATTAGCAGACACGGGCTGCTATCATAAATATGCTATTACTATAAATACATTCAAAGTCATCAAGAAAAAAGATGCAGCTATGAATGAACAGATGAGAAATCTCAGCAGAAATGTAAACTATGAAAAAGAACCAAATGCAAATTCTAGAAAAAGTACAATACATAAATGAAAAAAAATTTTGGATGGTTACCACAGAATATTGGATATTACCAAAAAAAGGTCGGGGGGGTGGGTAGATAAAGTGATCTTAAAGAGAGATCAATAAAGATTACCCAAACTGAGAAAAGAGGGAGAACAATTTTTTTTAAAAATCACAATCACAAGACAATATCAAATGGTCTAACATACACATAACTGCAGTCCTGGAAGTAGAGGAGGGAATGGGACAGGAAAAAAATTTAAAGAAATGACTGCCAGTATGTCACCCAAATAACATGAAAGATATAAACATTAAGGATCCCAAGAAGGAAAAATACAAAGAAAACTCCACCTAGGCATATCATAGTCAAACTGCTGAAAAGCAAAATTAACTAGAAAGTATTTGAAAGAAAAAAGACAGATACGGGAGAACTACAAACAACAACAACAACAAACAGATTTCATCAGAAACAGTGAGGATTAAAAGACGATGTAATAACATCTTTAAGGTGCTAGGGAAAAAACTATCAATTTAAAATTCTACATCCAGCAAAAATCTTTCAAAAATGAGGAGAAAATAAACATATTTGCAGATTTTAAAAAATGGTGGGAGAATTCATCACTGGCAGGTTTGTACAATGAGAAAGGATAAAAGATATTCTTCAGGCTGAGGGGGAAATGATGCCAGGTATAAACACTGATCAACAGAAAGAAATAAAGAGAATGAGATATGGTTAATATGTGGGTAAACAGACTATTTTCTTTTCTTAATTTCTTTAAAATAACAACATTGTACCATGGGGTTTATAACATATGTAGCAGTAAAACACATGTCAACAGTAGCAAAAGGAATTATACTAAAACTATAATTGTTCAAAAAAAAAAATTGACAAGTGTTTTTGTAACCTTCAGGAAGTCAAATGTTTCTTAGAACACACAATATAATAACCACTTTCAGGGACTTCCCTGGTGGCGCAGTGGTTAAGAATCCGCCTGCCAATGCAGGGGATACAGGTTCGAGCCCTGGTCCGGGAAGATCCCACATGCGGTGGAGCAACTAAGCCCACGTGCCACAACTACTGAGCCTGCGATCTAGAGCCCGTGAGCCATAACTCCTGAGCGCACGTGCCACAACTACTGAGCCTGCGATCTAGAGCCCGTGAGCCATAACTCCTGAGCCCACGTGCCACAACTACCCGAAGCCCGCGTGCCTACAGCCCGTGCTCCGAAACAAGAGAAGCCACCGCAATGAGAAGCCCACGCACAGCAAGGAAGAGTAGGCCCCTCTCGCCGCAACTAAAAAAAGCCCACACACAGCAACAAAGACCCAATGCAGCCAAAAATAAACAAACAAACAAACAAACAAATTAAAAAGGAGAGAGAAAGTCAAACAACTCATTGGAAAAAAAAAAGGAAATCATGCATGAAAAGGTGCTCAACTCATTAGTTATCAAGAAATGAAAATTAAACCACAATAAGAAACCATTACACACTCACCGAAACAGCAAAAATCAAAAAGACTAACCACACCAAGTGCTGACAAGGATGTGGAGCAGCGGGAACTCTCACTGCCAATGGGAGCGTGAGACGGTACAGGCACGTTGGAAAACTACTTGGCAGTGTCTCATACAGCTAAACCTACTCTACCCTTTGATCCACTCCCAGGTATTTATCTAAGAGAATTGAAAACGCGTGTTCACAAAAGACTTGAACAAGCAGTTCACAGCAGCTTCATTCATAACAGCAAAGCCCAGAGCGCCTAAGCACCTAATGAGAGGACGAGTAAATGAACCATGAAATAACTGTATCGTAACACATTCCTCTGCAACAAAAATGAGAAGCTATTAACACACACAATGGTACAGGTCAAGCTCAAAAACATGCTGAGAGGAGCAGGATGAAGGGGCAGCTCTCAGCTCTCGTGGCCCGTGGGCCGTGCGACTCCATTTTCCCAGGCAGGAAACGAGCCTCCAGGGACGGATCCCAGCACTGCTGGTGGGGGGCGGGGGCACTGGCAACTTTCGGGGGCGATGGGCGTGGCTAAACATTCGTCAAGACTCACCGAGCGGCACATTTACAACACAAGAACACTTAAAAAAAAAAAATGCAACAGGAGCTTCCTGGGGGGAAAAGGTCCGAAGGATCTGCAGAGAATCGAAGGGTTGATTCGTTTTAAAATAAAGGACAAAACAGAATACCTGTTAACTCTTCTTGGGCATTTCTCTGGCTTGATATCCAACTCATAATGATAGATGTCAATTTTTGGAATGTCCATTTCAAAGAAGTTGGCCTGTAACTTGATCGTTCTCCCGGAGGTCCCGAAGTCGGGTCTGGGTGGAGGCTTGAAGGCATACCCTTGGACGGGTGGCGGTGGCGGTGGAGGAGGGGCAAGCACTGGAAATGGCAAAGAGAACGCCTGTTACCCAGGGACCACGCTGAGAGGGGCCTGGCGCCTGCCCCGTGCACGCTGCCCTCCCCACCTCCCTGGACCCCGCCATCACAGGCCCCGCTGGCACTGCCATTCCCTCCTTCCCCCCTGCTCCTCCTCCCCTTGAAACTCACCCCCCACCCCGCCCGGGGCCACCTCATCACAGAGCCCCCCCAGTGCCAGGCTCAAGGTCCCCCAGAGCGCGGCCCTCCTCGGCCACTCGGCCTCGACACTGCACCTTGCCCTCCTTGCTCAGACTCTTCCCTCCCTGGTCCCCCCTCGCTCGGCTTTTCTCCACCGGCCCTCTTCACTTCTTCTGACAGGCTCACAGTTCCAGCCCTGCACCCACAGTTCAAAGTCCTTCCCCCAGGCCTGCGCCTCCATCGATGAGGCTGCGGTCTACTCCACTGTCAAGACCCTTCCCACACATTCTTCATGGCCAACTGCTCAACAATGCTCACCACTTTACCCGCTTTTCTCTCTAACGCCTCTTTTCCTATCCATCTCTCTCTGCCTCAGCTCGGGTTCCCATTTCATCCTAGTGGGGGCTCGGCTTCCAGGCCCCTCACCCACTTTCCACACATTCTGATCTCACCCCGGCCAGATACCTTGGTGGCCGCCCAGCACGCAGCCCCGACATTTAGGCACTCACGTCTCGGCCTTATCTTCTGCAGCTCTAAGGACCCTCCCCACCAAGAACCAGCCTCACACTTCAGAGCCCGCACATGCCAGCTCCCGCCCAAGAATCCCGAAGAACCCATTCCCTCCTGTAGCCCTCGTGTGTCCAGCTCACTTTGCTCGCGTTTCCAGCACGAGGCTGCCGCGCCGTGCGCTGTCCTCACGCTTGGCCCTCCGCCTGGCGAGCTGGACCACGAGCAGCTTGCGGGTCAAGGTCTGCGGGAGCGCCTGACGCTCAGGAGCCAGCCCATCCGTTCACACGTGGGAAAGCCCAAGCTCACGCAGGCAAAGGAAGGTTGCCAGAGTCGCCCACCAAGTGTCCTCTGCCACGGACCACCGAAGCCACGAAGGAAGGTGTTTGCAACATCAAGAGTCAAGAACGCAGAGCCTCCCGACACCGACACTCACACCCAGACCTTGGCACTGCGCCCCTGAGAACCACTTCCTACACCACAGCCCCTCTTCCAGGGACTTCCGACGGCTGTGCTTGGGTCAACGTGGTACTCAACTACCCCTGCCATCTCTCTCCTGGAAGCCAAGACTCAACACCCCCTTCTCTGCAAAACGCCAAGATCACCTTTCCACAAAGGAGTCTCAACAGTAAGCCAATTCGTTACTTAAAAATGCTTTATGATACCTCTTTGGTTACCACACTTGCCATGCACACTTCTGTTCTCTTTCTTTGCGTGTGAGAGATTAAAGATGGGGCAGTGTGATCGTCAGCAAACGAGACAAAGGCAAAGGGGTAAGACTCATACGGAATTAAAGGGACAAAGATCGCCATGACAGTGTCCCTCCTCCGTGACTCGTAAATCCATTAACTTAATCGAGGAGTGCTTTTCTCCCCCCACAGACCGTTAAAAAAAACAAAAACAAAACAAAACAAAAAAACGCTTCGTCCCAACTCGAATTTTCAGTAATTCCATTAATAAAATTCAAACTCGTTTTAGGAAAAAAACCAATGAAAAAAATTTCCGATTAACAGTGTACCTTTAATTTTCGCTCAAATATCTTTGTTTCAAAAAAGTTCTCATTTAAAAAAAAATTCCATGTACTGCAATCCCTACTGACACTCACTGGAAACAAAAGTACTCTACAAAAAATAATAGAAGCTGTTCTTACTGTATTTCTGACACAGAAAAACTCAGGGAGTCTTTGAATTACTTGTTTTATACTTTGGTTTCTTTCTATGAGAAAAGGTTATTTTTTAGGTTATAACCTTTTAGGTTATAACCTTTTAGGTTAATAACCTTTTAGAAAAGGTTATGAGACCTTTTCTATGAAAAAAGGTCTAAAGGTTATTAATCTCACTGAGCTAAACCATCTGGAGACCTTCGGGTCTCTCTCCACTAAGCTACCATGACTTCGTAGATGACACATTCACAGCCTTGCACAGCAGCCCATCCCTTCAGCAAGCACGCCTGGGTGCCCCTTACGTGCTGGGTAGAGTGCCAGAGACCAAAGATACAAAACTAAACAGAGTTCTCAAGCAGCTCACACATCACCTCCCAGGAGAGCGTCTGAGTGCAGGACATCCAGTGGATTAGTGTGTTTACTTCTCCAAAGTCAGCAGGTCACACGGGGTCCTCGCACTGAGGGTCCTGACCACGCCAAGGAGGGGACACCGCTTGCTCCCTGGGGACAGATGCAGATTCTCTGCACTCAGCACTGAGTGCCCACTGACACGAGGTCTCTGTCCTCAGATGGACTCCCACCCGGCAAGAGGAATCTTGTGAACGTAGAGTCAAGGTTAAACCTTTGTGTCCCGAGAAATGTCCAGCCACAGAGCCACAGAAATCCGGCCCCCAGGGCAGCCTGAAGAACCAGAGCACGATCCACACTGAAGGGAGTCCCAGCTCCCAAAGTGCTGCCCCGGTTTCCCTTCTTGCAGCTGATTTACAGTGCCGTGTAAGTTTCACGTGCACAGCACAGTGATTCCGTTTTACACATACAGATATACAGTATACATATACACGCATATTTACACACATGTATATTCTTTTTCAGAATCTTTTCCCTTGTAGGTTATTACATAATACCGAGTATAGTTCCCTGTGCTATACAGTAGGCCCCTTCTGGTTCACGTTCCCTAACTGCGCCTCACAGCTACGGAGCAAAGGGGTCGCCTGTGAACCGTGAAGCTGGCCAAGGCCCAGAGAGCAACACAGCGGGCGTGCCCACTCCATCCCACTCCCCAGGCTGCCCCCGCCCCCGCCCAAGCCCGCCGGCCTTACCTACCTCTCAGCAAGGCAGGGTCAGGCCTGGGGCCCACCTCTCAGGCTGAGCCTACGCCTCCTATACCCCCAACACCCACCACTTGGACACGATAAGCCGCGGGAAACAAGGAGAACAGTTCACCAGTTTGCGTCACTAACCTGTATTAATAAAAGCAATGGGGGAAATGCAATGGTAAATTATTCATAAAATATATAATTTCATAAGATATTTCTTCCTTGCTTCTAGCTTTTAATAATGAAAATACTGACAGTTCATGGGGAGGCGTATGGAATATAAAGTCACAAGTTAAAGCCCTCTAAGCAGAGGGAACAGGGTGAGGACCTGTGTGTTTGTGTTTTTTTTAAATATAAATTGATTGATTGATTGATTTAGGTTGCACTGGGTCTTACTTGCTGCGCTCGGGCTTTCCCTAGTTGCGCTGAGCGGGGGCTACTCTTTGTTGCAGTGCATGGGCTTCTCTTGTTGCAGAGCACAGGCTATTGGCATGCGGGCTCAGTAGTTGTGGCTCACGGGCTCCAGAGCGCAGGCTCAGAAGTTGTGGCACATGGGCTTAGTTGCTCCACGGCACGTGGGATCTTCCTGGACCAGGGCTCGAACCCGTGTCCCCTGCATTGGCAGGCAGATTCTTAATCACTGCGCCACCAGGGAAGCCCAGGACCTGTGTTTCATACCTTCGGGAAGGAAACTCTCCCACCGAGGGACATGAAAACTGCGCCGGGCCTCAGTCCTGAGACACCTTGGATCTATTTTTCTGATGCGCAGGGAGTCCCAAGTGTAAACGGTCGAAACAAGCAGGAAGATCCACAAACAAAGCTCCGGAGAGGACGCAGCGGAGCAGTGGAAGGACAGAGCTCCGCCCCGAGAGGACGCAGCGGAGCAGTGGAAGGACAGAGCTCCGCCCGCGCTGGGAAGGGACGCGGGACACAGGGGATTGGGAGGAGGTGTCAGCTCCTGGCCCCGAGGCCAAAAGGAGGGACGAATGGGCACACACGTGTGACACGGGGAACCGAAAATCCAGCCCAGCGTCACCTAGAGGTGAGCTCTCCAGGCGCTCCCCTCGCACGGCCCGCGGCCCTTCTCACTGCAGCAGGAATGGGGGCTGCCATGCACAGGTGCACCGGACGGGCGGGGTGTCGGAGGAAAAGGATGAGGAGGGGACATGGGGAGACCCCAGAGCACAAGCTCCCTGGTTGAGCTTCTTACCCTGCGCTCCCAGGAGCGGTGCCACCAACATCTACAAATAAATGGAAGCCCAAGGAACAGCACAACAGGAGGCAGCATCTGGGGAGGAGTTCACGGAGCTGGCGTTAAGCCAACTGGCCGTGGCGCTGGCCGCCTGCTCAGCAGGGACCCAGCCCCAAGTGCCTACCCCCCTTAAGATGCCACCTCACCTCCCCTGCTCCTGCCGTGCCGGCAGGCTGAGCGAGCGATCCCCCAGCTTCCAAGCTCTCTCACATCTCCTCCCCTCTTCACGGAGAAATTCAGGTCTGACCTTCCTGTGAACACTGTCGGCAGACACCCCAGCCTCGCTCCTCCCAACCCCAGGCAGCATGCACAGCACATTTCCCACCCAGCAACTCATCAAACAGCTTTGTTTGGGATGGATTTCCCGCTGTTAGGCTTGCCTCGGCACGGGGCAAAACCTTTGGGATCAGGAAGGCAAACGCTTCTTTCTCGTCCAGCAACACTGTCTGTCACGGCGGGAAAGGACTCGTCCACAGCAACCGCCAGCACAGCCCCAGCACTTCAGTGAGTCGGCCACCAGCCCCTGTTCCTGACCAGAGTGCTGTGGGCAGACGTCCCCGAGCCTGAGAATCCAGCACAGCGTCAGGGACAAAGTAGGCACCGAGTGTTTGCCGAGTTGATCATCCAGCACGTGTGTTTAAAATTTCCATCTTCAGAGCCACAGCTCAATCAGTGAAAGGGAAACATGTAGTGAATGAGTAATCGGCTTCCTGTATGAGTAACCGGGTCATAGAAACCAGAAAGCTTTCAAGAGATTCCACGGGAGGCGAGCCTGTCATTGCACTGGGCGTCCTGCAGAAACCCACCCCCAAGGTTTGGACTGTCGCTGGCCTGTCAGAGGAAGGTCCCAGAGCAGGGCTGTGAGACACCTGCCTTCACCATCTCTTGGCAGCCCCTCGCCAGAGCTGTTCGCTCGTCCCAGCCCCCCCCGGAGCGAGGGGTGGAGGCACAGGGACGCAAACCCACACATCACCCCTCCTCTCTCCCACCCGGAACTGGGGACGCGGGTCACACACCCGAGGAGCCAAGGAGATACCCTGAGACTGCTGCCTATACGGACCAGCACTGGCGGGGCCCCAAGACGCCAGGCAACCTCCCAGTCAGCTAAGACCCCCTCCGAGAGAAGGAAGTTTGGCCTCCTTCCGAATGTGCCAGGTATCCAAGAGCTCGCGGCGGGGCCATTCTTCACCGACTAGATCGCGGGGCACTCCCTAAAGCAGCACCCGTGGGTAACTGCCACTCAAGGAAGCCGTCTTGTTTCCTTACCCATGACGGTAGACGTGGGCGACTGGGTGAATCTTTCCTATACTGTAGTCTTCTCTCTGATTATCAAAACACACCCTTATTACAGAAGATGTAGAAAAATACAAAGAAAATTTAAATCATCTGTTATGCCAGAAGGTGACTAACAGGCAAAGCTAGGACTCAGACACAGGTCCTGTTGTCATCAGAGCATGTGAGGTTTGCCACCAAAGCGGAGCTGCCTCAAGTCCTCCTGAGAGAGTAGACAAGTTTAAATCAAACAAGGGACTCTCCTGGTGGTCCAGTGGTTAAGAATCCTGGTTGGTGAACTAAGATCCCACATGCCATGGAGCAGCTAAGCCCATGCGCTCTAGAGCCCACTCCCCTCAACTAGAGAGCCCACACGCCACAACTACTGAGCCCATGCACCACAGCCAGAGAGAAGCCCGTGCGCTGCAACAAAGAGCCTGCGTGCCGCAACTAAGACCCCACGCAGCCAAATAAATAAATAAATATTTTTTAAAAATACACTCGGGGGACTTCCCTGGTGGCGCAGTGGTTGAGAATCCGCCTGCCAATGCAGCAGACACGGGTTCCAGCCCTGATCCGGGAAGATCCCACATGCCGCAGAGCAACTGAGCCCGTGCGCCACAACTACTGAGCCCGCGTGCCGCAACTACTGAGCCTGTGCGCTCTGGAGCCCGTGTGCCACAACTAGAGAGAAGCCCGTGCACCGCAACTAGAGAAGCTGCGCGCTACAACGAAAGATCCCACATGCCGCAACTAAGACCCGAACCAGACAAATAAATAAATATTTATAAACAGACAAACAAAATTAATAAGAGAGATGCACTAACGGTGCATAATCATCCAGCCTCACCCAGTTCATTCAATTAGCATTTCAGAGCATAATCATAGCTGCCGCTTACTGAGGTCTGTGTCCCAGACAAGCAGAAAACACAGGACTCTCTTGTCACGTGATGGCGGTCACAGACGCCACAATGTACGTTTAAAACCTGAAGCTCCTTCAAAATCATGATATTTATTAGACCTGCTGCTGGACCTTGTTATTAAAGGTGGTAAAGGACCCATCTGTTACTCTGTCACCCTTTTGGTTTGGTATTTTGATAACTATTTCAGTACAACCAGTTTTCTTTGTCATCCTATGTATTTTGTTCTTTGCCTTAAAAAACATTATTCTGGAAAGGGATCCATCCACAAGCGTCACCAGACTGACAAAGAGGTTCACGACTGCACACTTTTGGGAACCACCTGCTCTAAGGGAACAGGGAGGCCTCGTCTCTAAGCAGGGAGGAGGGCGGTTCGGCTGCTGGTAACGTCACAAAGCCTCCGTGGTCTCCTGGCGGTGTGGAGGGTGGGCAGGTCTGACGTCCCTCCCCCAGGAGCAGCCCCGCAGACAGCACCACGCCCTGCAGGCCAACAGGGGCTCTGTCTCCATGGCTGCCCTGCGATCACCCATCCCTGACGTGACGTGAGCTCACGATTTACCGGCTGCCATGACAACAGGATCTCCAGGCTTCTGCTCATCACACGCCTACCACGCCTACCACGCGGCTGAGCTGGGAATCAGAAATCAGACATCTTGATAAGGCCTGACAGCAGCGCCCCAGGGCCCACGGCTCTGCCGCTGTCCACCTAGGGCCATGGCAGCGGATCCTGGGAAGAAGCAAGGCAAAACTCCCTGATGACCAGCGTGGAAATCAAGCTGTCCCGGGGTGAGCAAGGGGACAAGCATCATTGTTCAGAGATGCTCTTCATTTCTGCTATTTTCTAAGTACTTAGGCACACGGAACTGAACTTTCAAAAACTGCAAACCACATTAGGTGAGGCACCGAGACCTGGAATCGGCTTGGCCTCCGCCCTGCGCCTTCACCCCAGCTCTGCTGTTCAAGCACAGACGCCAAGGTCCGGGTGCCAGCTTACACCATCAGGCCGAGAACAGCATTCCTGACCACGGATGACTTGAAATAAATCACAGAACCTGGAGGCTGGAGTCACCTTGGACAACCTTGGAGACCCAGAGGAGACAGCAACTCACCCTCACCTGCTCTAAGCCATCAACTGTGAGCCGGATCTGGGCAGGTGCTGGGGTCACAGTGCCGAGGCAGGTCTGGGGGCTTGCTCTCGGGGAGGGCCAGGAAACAGCGCAAAGGAACCGAGCGGCAAGCACCAGGACTTCCCAGAAGGGGCACAGTGCTGCCTGCCCCGTCCCCGGCCCCCGCTCCGACACCGCTCCTTCCACCACATGTTATTATGAGTTATCTGACATTCAAGAACAAAAAGATCTGCGTGACTGTTCACTCCTGGGTGACTGAAATGTTCCTTAAGAAAAGTCTAAATTACGTCCTGTCTGTACTCACTGGCTGTTCGGTGCTGCTTGAACTTGGGCCACAGCCTTGCTGGGAGGCTGGAGGGTGGGGCACTCCTCCAGGAAGTGAGCCCAGCCCACCAGCACCCAAGTGTTAGTGGGGCTGGGATCAAAGATTTGCCACCCAGATACCAGGAGGCCATTGTAAAGCTCTTTCCAGAATCTCAAAGTAAGCGTTAGTATTCAAAGCCATGCATCCTCTATTTTCCTTTTAGAATTCTGTTTTCATTATATTGGGTATCACAACCAGAAACTATGAAGGCAAAAGAAAGTGATAAAAACAGCTCAGGGCTGTCCAGCTCTTCCACGCCAAGCCTGGGGCCAAGCCGGGTGTGGCCATCAGCTCCTTGACGCTTCTGGATGTCGCTGTCAGGACACGGAGGCTTCGGGGATGCGTGATGTGTCAGGCTCCCCGGGCCAGGCCTGGGTCTGTGTGTCTCCTCGCGGGCTAGAAGAGCTCGTCAGGCACAGACCAGAGAGCAGATGCCGACCGACCAGCACTCTCCCGCTGAAACCAGGACACACGGTTACCACTGACCAAATCCACCTGCTGCCTACACAGGCAGGTCTCGCTTGTGGCCACCGAAACTGACTGAACTGCATTACACAATCGCAGCAGCCTTTTCGGTGACGTGAGTGGAAGCAGCCTCAGGACGAAGCACTAAGAATGCAGACAGGCACGCCTGCTGTCAGCTGGAGATCAAGTCAAACCTGACTGCAGCGTCAGACCCGGGCGGCCGACAGCCAACTGTGAGCAGGGAAACAAAGCAAACCCAGCCGAGTTCCCGGAGAAACGGACCATCTGACCAGACACCAGGACCCAGGAAGGCTCGCCCACACGCACGTCCGGCCCGAGTGCCCCGCCAAGTGGAGCTGGGATGGAACCCAGGCCGAGACACAGACGCCTCCGCCTGGCCCGGGTCTCGCTCCCGCTGCCCCGCGAGCTCAGAGTCAGCTCGGGGCAGGGAGGACCCAGGCCCGGTCACTGCAGGAGGACTTGCTCTCAGCAATGTCTGGTGCCACCGGCGTTCCGATGGGATAGTCAACGTCAGCCCAGAGCGCAGGGGCTCTGGGGACACCGCACGGCACGAGGCTGACCATCAAGCCCCGCTGACGCCCCCAGGCCTGCAGGTCCCAGCCCGGGCCGTGAGCCCCTCTCCCCTGTGCCCACAGCACCCAGAGGACTTTCGCTTCCTCCTCGCGCCCTTGGGCAGGCTTGCACAGCAACTCGGCTAGATGAAGAGGAAGGGCGGGCTGGGCGGAGCCCGGTGACACACTGGCAGCCTCCCCAGACCGGGGAGGGGATGGGGACAGGCCCTGCAAGGAAGGCAGCCAGCCGTGGTCTGCAGACCTGTTCTCTGTAAATGTGTCACCCCCTCGCGCGGGCCACCGTTCCTGTAAGCCTTTCACGTCTTCCTCTCTCGGTGGAAATTCCCACCTGGTTCTTGGTAACATGCAAAGAAAGGGCCCCGACAGCGGCCTGAACAGGGAGCTGACCCCAGGGGCAGATGCGCCCAGGTGAGAGCCGGCCGCAAAGGTCAGGCCGGCAGGTCAGCGCCAGGACAGCTGCTGACCCGAAACCCTGAAGGTATTCAGCCTTCTCCCGGGGAGCATGCAGCTTGCACGGGAAGAGGCCACAAGCCAGACGGACCACTGAGGATGAATTACAAGACAAGCACCCCGCTACCCTCGTGTCAGTGACTCATATTAGTCTCTATTTTTGTTGCAAACTCAAAGAACTTTGTCTACGATGGGGTTTTTTTGGTTGGTTTTTTTTTTTTTAAATAAATTTACTTATTTATTTATTTATTTTTGGCTACGTTGGGTCTTCGTTGCTGCGCGTGGGCTTTCTCTAGTTGTGGTGAGCGGGGGCTACTCTTGTTGCGGTGCGTGGGCTTCTCATTGCAGTGGCTTCTCTTGTTGCGGGGCACGGGCTCTAGGCGCGCGGGCTTCAGTAGTTGTGGCACGTGGGCTCAGTAGTTGTGGCGCATGGGCTTAGTTGCTCCGCGGCATGTGGGATCTTCCCGGACCAGGGCTTGAACCCGTGTCCCCTGCATTGGCAGGTGGATTCCTAGCCGCTGCGCCACCAGGGAAGTCCGACAATGGGTTTTTAAGTGGGCTTTTGTGGTTAACCTGAAACTCCCACCAGCATTTAAAACAGAATCTTCTTTGAGGAACAGTCCCCAAAGCCACCCCTGTGATGTGTAAAAAGAAAACTTTTTTTCTCATAGAAAATGTTTTAATGAACTTTCCCTCTTAAGTTAAAAATGCCCCCTCTGATTCACCATCTGTCTTCACTCAACGATATCAGAAATACTATAATCAACACAAGGAAGGATTAAAGAAATACTTGTAAAATGCAAATTACCTCCTACAGAAATGTCCCCCAAATGGCTGATATGACATTATTGTGGACTAGTGGTTCTTTCAAGCGTTTGTCAGAGAGTTTGGAAGCACTTTACAAAAAAGCCCCGTGAAAACAGGAAAACTATCTTATATGTGCATTTCTCCCACACATTTCTCTGCAGCACTTACTAGCTCTGATTTTACAGTTACTTTGTGACTCTCTGATTAGTAACTGCCTTTCCCACCGACATAAGCATCACCAGGGCAGAGGTTAGGTCTGGTTTGGTGCAACAGTTTAATGAATGACTGAACAAACGAGTGCACAGATGAAAAAAGAATAGCTCAGTGTCACACCAACTCTTAGTAGAAACGCCTTTACTGATTTATAACTCAATGCCAAGTGTTTTGTGGCAAAAACATGAGGCATTCATGTGAGGACTATCATTCCGTCTTGGGCGAGCAGCCTGCCCCATTTCAGCTCAAGAGGCCGGCACTGATCGAGCACCTGCTACGTTCCGGGCACGAGACTTCAGGCGCCTCCTCGTCGTTCTCACGTCCACCCTCTCGGACACTGTCTTCACTCCACAGGTGAGGAACCAGGGCGGCACAGAGGGCACCGTGCCCGCCGACCACAGGGCCGACACCAAAGCAGTCCCCACTGAGCCCTCGCCAACGCAATCCCTCGACTCCCCCAGCCTCCCTTACGGAAGAGTTCACATGACATCTCTCATACTTCAGGAAAGTCTTTTTCTCCACAGAACCCAGATCCTTTTCATCACCCCAAACATACAGGAATCTAACCTATCATCCCTCTAAAGCAGCTGGGAAAGTTCAGAAAACTCAATTTAGTGCCCTTTTACATTAACTACTTCATCCTAGTTACCTGGAACACCTCTCAGTACCTACAGAAAACGTGTGATTTCTCTTTGTAATATGTATATTATTATTTTGAGCTCCCATAATAATTCAGGAAGTAATAGCCACCACTAGTGCACCAGGCACATACACTGTGTATCATGCGTATCATCTCGTCTAGTCCTCACCCTGGGTAAGGCAAACACGATCCCACTTTACAGATGGGAAACCGAGGTGACCAGAAGGTGAGTGACAGGCAAAGCCGGGATTCAGACACAGGTCTTGCTGCCCTCACAGCACGAGAGCTTTGCTAGCAAGCCGAACTGCACAGCGCTCAGTGCCCTCCCCGAGATCCGCATGCCCGGCCCTACGCTGAGCACCTCCACACACCGGCTCCGACCCCACTCACCGGGCACCGCCTGAGCACCCTCGACTCCCCTGCTCTCGGGGTGCCCACCTTCAGAAGGGGGCGGGCAGACACGTCAGAGAGAGGCCGGAAGCAGGCCGCTATGACAGGTCATGGGGGGGCGAAGGTGGCATGTCCATGAGTGGGACAGGAGGACAAGAACAGCTTTCTGAATATTAAAAAATTAAGGAGAGCTTCCTTACATTTTATTAAAAATAAATTCCAGGGCTTCCCTGGTGGTGCAGTGGTTAAGAACCTGCCTGCCAACACAGAGGACACGGGTTCGAGCCCTGGTCCGGGAAGATCCCACATGCCGCGGAGCAACTGAGCCCGTGAGCCACAACTACTGAGCCTGCACTCTAGAGCCCGCGAGCCACAACTACGGAAGCCCATGCGCCACAACTACTGAAGCCCATGCACCTAGAGCCCGTGCTCCGCAACAAGAGAAGCCACTGCAATGAGAAGCCCACGCACCACTACGAAGAGTAGCTCCCGCTCGCCGCAACTAGAGAAAGCCCGCACGCAGCAACAAAGACCCAGTGCAGCCAAAAAATAAATAAATAAAACAAATAAATTTATTTAAAAAAAATTCCAAATGGATACAAACTGTAAATAGACATTTTTAAGTGAAACAAAAACATCCAAAGAAATATATTAAAATTGAATAACCTTTTATAATTATGGGGTGGGAGCCAAAAGCAGAGGTCACAACAGGCAAGCTTGAGTACATGAGATTTTTTAAGACTTCTCTAATCACTGGATAAACTCAGAAAATTTTGACATAATAAACTCACAAACCTAGAATATAAACCTGGATATAGAGTTTAAATTTCTAAGGATTAAAAACTCCAACTGGAAAATGGGCAACATCTATAAATGGAGAGTGTGCATAGGAAACCCTAGTAGCCAACAAACATAGAAAATACATTCAGCCTTTAGTCAAAGAAATCCCCACCCCCCCCAAAAAAACTGTAAGTAATTTTTTGCCCAGCTGGCATTTATAAGAGCTTGGGGAAAAAAATCACGCTTATCCAAACTAGGTGGTTTTGAAGGTATGTTTCAGAAATCTTTTAAAATCATGTGCCTTTTGATCTAGTTAACTCAATGTCTAGGTGTTCATCCTAAAATACCCAGATACGTATACCTAAGAGTGTTTATCGTAGTATATCATAATAAAAGACTGACAGTGACAAAAACGTCCATCAGTAGAGGGCTGGTTAAATAAACCATTACAGTAATTTCCTGACACAACACATCTACAATTATTACATGGAAAGATGTCCAAGTGGAAGAAAGTTCCAAAATAGTGTTTGATGCAATCACATTTGTCCTCTATTTACACACGTGCACGTACACACACACACGCACACACACGCTTGGTGTATGAATGGGAAAACTTAAGGAAGGATGAAAAACAAAATATTGACGGTGATTATTTCCTAAATGGTCATACTATGATTGGTCTTCTTTATGCCTCTGTATTTTTTAAGTGGGCATATTTTATCTATTATTGGAAAAATAATAATAAGGCTAATTTTTTAAAAACCTACAAGATATAGGCACAGTCATTACCCCCATTTAATAGATAACCACACTGACTTTAAAACTTGCCTAATTCAGGATTTGTGGCAGGCCTGTTAAGACTTCCGTCTGCATTTTACAGATGAACAGAGTGAGATGAGAAGGTTAAGCCCCTCGCCCACGGCAGGCAGCAGGTGCCCAGCTCCATGTCTGGAAGACAGGGCAGCCTCCGCCTCCCTCTGCAGCCAGGAGGCCTGGAAGGACCCTAGGTGCCGGGCAGTGCCTGGGGACCCGCCAAAGGGCACCCACCTGCCAGGGCAGGGTGTAAACCTAGATGTCCTCGCCCCAAGCTCACCACGTGCTTCTGCACTGTTGCCTGCACACGTGTTATATGAAACACAAGATTAAAGCCACAGTTTGGGTTTTACAGCCCAGATAAGGGGAACCCACACTGCAACTGCACACGAGAAAAAAAGCAGCTCAGACGCTGTTTCTGCCCATGTCGGAATGTGGCCCTCGGCACACGGGGTGGGCCTGCTCCCACCCAGAGCTCTGACTCAGGCTGGGGTCCCCCTTCTCCCTCCACACACGCTGAATCATCTTCTGAGGTGGCAAGAAACCACCGCCTTGTACGTGCAAGCACTAGGGGAGACCGACGCTGGAGGGCCCACTCTGGGGAAGCGAGTCTGCACCAATGCTGGGCGAGGTCCGCGTGGCAAGCCCACGACTCGCTGGAGCAGTGACGCCAAACGGCAGGGGGCCACCCACGGACAGATGGCATTTCTTTCTCTTTTTTTAAATGGAAAATAAAACCCAATACAGAGGGCACGCCTCACCTATTCAGGGCAGGTACCATTCTTTTAACTACTTGAGCGCCATCTGCACACACGCAGGTGAGCAGCAAAGGAGAGGGGCTGGCGGCCTCGCCCCACTCCCACCCCCCCCCCCAATGGCTTTTCAGGCAGTAAAGGCTTGGCCGCTAACGGGCTTCTGAGCCAGGGCCTTTTCCCTGGGAACTACCTGCTGACTTCAAGCCTTAAGTTTAATTTCGGTAATGGACTAAGGATAAATTAGCATTCACATAGCTCCAGCTAATGCAAATCCGCTAAAACCTGACCTATCAGCATTACCTGTAAGGCCTGATGAATTTTAAGAGAAAGAGAATCAGGAAGAAAAAAAACGACATCAAGAATGAAAAACCAACATTTTAGTTCTGTCCCACAGGGCTACTGAGTGAAGTCTTAGCCTTTCGCCTGCCTTGAAAAGAGAAAATGTCTATTTCTACCAGCTGGGCTGCTGCTGACACACACCCGTGTCACTCAGAACCAAGGTGCCATGTCATCTGCCCGGCTGGGGAACTGACAGGTGACCCTGGATGCCCAGGCTGCAGGGCGTCCGTCCACCACTGAGTGGATTATTCTACGTGGTCCAGCACAAGAGGAGGAGGAGGAGGAGGAAGGAACAAGATGGGACAGCACGGACAGGCCCAGGTGCCCACAACGCAGCTCAGCCGCCCAATGCGGCAACACCAGTGGGAGAGGGATGAACTCCAGGGTTTCCACGTCTGACCCTCATGGGAACAGAGCGCCCGTCCCTGCCTGAAGGATGACTTCGGGGGGTGATGGCCAGATGTTTTGAAGTCACTGCACAAAAAGAACTATTTTGGACCAACCAAGGCAGCAGGACTCAACCATTCAGAAGTTTGGGTTGGTCCCCAGAGGTGTGACATTCCAAAGCAGTTCATTCTAATCAACTGTCAAACCAAACACTGCTGAAGTCTTCACCGGGAGTGATTCTACATTTCTTCCTGTTTAACCTACTATCTTTTAAAATCATTTTACCCAAGACGAGGCTCAGCCTGTCTTCATTCCTTGCCTCAGCTCCGCTTCCCTTGCTCTGAGCGCGTCCCTCACCCTCTCTGTGAGCTGTTGTTCCTCACTTCCTCCCTGAAAACAGGAAATCCTGCAGACAGACCTCCTGGGCCCACGAGCCCGCCTCACTGCACGTCTTCCCCCGGCTCTGCTGTTGCTGTTTGCTCAACTAGAGGAAAGCGATAATAACCCAACACTTTCCCCAACTGACCTCTCCGCCTGTGATGTTTCTTCCGCACTGTGTATGCGTCCACTGCCAGGGCCCATTCTACCTTGTGCTTTGGCAGTTCGCAGGCCAAGATATCTGTCTTCCCACAACCCTGAGGCTGACTCCTGTCGCCGCCCCAGCACGCCGTTGGGCCTGGCAGGTCGTCAATGCTGGGTGAGCGCTCACTGAAACTGGACCGTAACTCCGCATCTGTAACAATGTCCGTAATCCCACTGACAAGCCTGCATCTGAACAAGGGCACTGCATTCATTTGCCCAACCGGTGTTAAGGATTCTATAAAGTGGTCTATCACTGGCTCCACTTCATAGACGGAGTGGGTTGAAATTAATGATTAGGGTCCCACAGTTAGAAGGTAGGCGCGCTGGAATTTGAAGCAACAGCCTGCAGGATTGTGAGGCCCCACACCTTCAGTGACAGGGCGGCCCCCAGAGCCAGCCAGCAGCGAAGGGGGCTCAGCTGTGCAGCCAGCTGGGCGTGCTGCGTCGGCCCTGGGAACCTGCATCTGCAGGGCCCTGACGGCCCACGGCCTGGAGGCCTGGGCAGCCCCTAACTGAGACACTTACTACACACAGAAAAGTGGTCCTAGCGCTTCTAGCCATTTTAAAGCTATTTCTTTAAACTAGGTGGCATGTATACAGACATTCTTTATATAGCTTGTAAGTTTTTACTTGTTTGAAAACAAGATCCTCTCATGATTTAGAAAATAAAAACAAACAAAACAGACAGGAGCCCCTTCCAACTTGGCATAAGGGACTTCCTGGACCTGATAAAGATCATCTAATAAAAACCTCCTGAAAACATCACTCACACAGCAAAGCATTTCTTCTGAGGACAGAACCAAACCACGAGGCTTGGAATCACCACTTGAACAGATCTGAGCAAGGGCGGTAACAAAAGAAAAAGAAACATGCAATGTGACTGGAAATGAAGACACAAAACTGCCACACACAGACGACATGACCACCTACATAAAGTTAAGACGGAATCCACAGATGCTGTTAGAACTAAAAAGAACTCAACAGGCTTGCTGGAAAGAAGATTTCAGAAATCCATTGCACCCCTGTATGTGAGCAACTACTAATTAGGAAAGTTAATTTACAAAGACGCCATTTACAAACAACATCGTCAAACTGTAAGGTATGAAAGAGGCGCAGGTATAAAACCGACTTGAAAGACGGCTTGGTGAAGCAACACTGCCCTCGGCAAGAGCCTCCGCCTTCGGCCTCGGGGTTAAGTACCCGTTCCACTCAGAGCCCTGCGGCACACGCCACGGCCGCCTTAAAGATCCCGGAAGCGTGCACTCACTCAGAGGAAAAGGAAACCAGATTCTGGGTGGCCGTCTCATGTTCGAACACAGGTGCAGTGTGTAACCCTCTGCAAATAGTTCTGCTGAGCACGATAAGGTTATTCCCAGGAATACCTTCCAGGGCCTGGACCACTGGCACCTCACATTTTCTGGAACGCTCACGACACCTCTGCAAGGCAGGGATTATCACCACTTTGCAGAAGAGGCCGAGACTGACAGGTGAGGTGACCTGCCCGAGGTCACACAGCCGGCAGCACAGGCGGGACCTGGACTCCTCCAGCCAAGCCGGCTGAGTGGGGACCGGGGCGGGGGCGTCGGGAAGGGTGAGGAGTTCTAGCGCCTACAACGTGGGCTGATGTGTAGCTGAGCACGTGCGGTCAGTGCTTCCCACACGCTGTCACTGAGGAATTCTTGGCATTCGACGGCCACCTCCAACAACACAGCCAACCGTGTTGCCGTGCTGCCTGAGTTTCAAGTCTTTTGGAAGGACAACACATCAGCGGCTTTAAAACCGCCCAAATCCTTCGACGTCAAGAGACAGGGCCCACGCCCCCTTCCCTTGAGCCCGGACAGGCCTGTGACGGCTCGGACCGGCGGTGGGGTGCGAAGGGGAGATGACGCCGGGACTCATGAGCGGAGTCACAACCACCAGGCGCTTCCACGCCCTCTCTGGAAACGTCTGCTCTCCAGACACGTCCTCCTGACACACTTCCTCGGGGAGCCCAGCCTGGCCACGTGAGAGGCCCCCGCGGGCAGCCCAGCTGAGGCCGGCCTTGGCGTCGCCCCAGCCCAGGTGCCAGACGTGAGAGTGGAGACGTCCCCAGACGGTTCCAGCCCGGAGCCACCGCGCTCTCTCCCAGCCACGGCCTCGTGGGGCAGGGACACCGCAGCCTCCATGCCCGGTCCGGACCCCGACCCAGCGAGGCCACGGGCGGCGACAGGCAACAGGCACAAACACCAATTTCTGAGCAGTGCCGCCCCCTACTCAGTCCTGTCGTGGTAAACAGGCAACATAAGCGTCTTCGAAGAAGCACACGTGGAGCTGAGGCAGGGTCCGAGGGGGGTCCTTTGTCAGTCATGTCCCCATTCAGGGAAGCGGGGGTGGCGGTCAATGGCACAAGTCTGGGCTCTGGGTGCCCGGAGCCCAGTCAGCCCGACACTAGGAGGGGCTGGAGGCAGCAGGCCTTGCGATGACTGAGAGCTGGGCAAGGACGTCTCTGAGGGCAGAGAGCAAACCACAAAGTTGGTCAGCTCGGAGAAAGCGGGCTCCCCTGGGATCCAGGACTGTGCAACGCTGGTCTGACCGGAGCCCCGTGGGGGACAGGAAAAATCTGCTCATTGGGCCCCCGGTCCTCTGTGACCGCCAGCCTCCCGGGACCCCTCTGCGCACTCCCACGGCCCACTCCCGCCCACAGCTGCCCACCTGCTTCCTGCCCCCCTGCCCCCAGCTCCCCGCTCTCCGCAGAGGGAATAACAGCCATCAGGAGGGGGCTCCCGAGGCCAACCGCCCCACGCCTGCGGCAGACCAGGGGCCGAAATCGGGGCCAGCGCTCCCGCAACCCCTCCTCCTCTCTGCGCCACGATTCTCCCTCTGCCCGCTCACTCCCAGCAGCACACACGCACGCTGCGATGACTCCCGTCTTAAACAAGACAGAGAGAGAAAAGGTCTTCTAAGACACTGGAGAGAAAAACACAGATCAGCTATAAAGCACCCACAGAGAGCCGACTTTGACAGCAACATGTATGGCTGAAAAAGAGGAGGAACAGCGACGAGCTAAAAGGGAGTAACTCTCAACCTATAAACGTGCACTCAGAAACTTTCCCTGAAGAATGAGAACAAAGATGTTCTCAGACAGCGAGCCCTCAGCAGACCTGAGGAACAAAGCAATCTTGGGCTCCCACCTCCCCCTCCAACTACCCATCAGCCGGCTGCACCTGCTGCTCTCCTCCGAATTCTCCCCAGTCAGGCCTGTGCCCCAGGCAGCCCCAACACACCTCCCACCAGCCCATCGCTCCTCCTGCATCAAGTCTCTGCTTGCTCCAGCCTCCCTTCCCGCCTCCCCAGCTGTTCCTCCTCTGTGCCCGGCCAGTTCCGCCCGCCTTCCCCTCCTGCCCTCCCAGCCCTGCGCACCAGCTCTGCCCCACACGTCCAGCCACAGCACGCCCCGGTGATCACGCCCGGCCCCGCACTGCCAGCCCCCTGACCTCCGCTGGGCTCTTCTCTGGCTCGCATGTCCCACGAGCCCCCTGCTGCCCTCTCAACACCTCCGCCGGGACGCCCAACAGACAGCCCGGGTCTGACGCGTCCTAGCCCACCCCACCCTCCCCAGGACCCTCTGCTGACCCCCCAACCCCTCTGCACTGGTTGCTCCTCCGACTCCTCTGAACCCGCGTAACAGGGTCACTAAGACCCTGCATTATTAACACCTCCCACGCCGGTGTCCTCGGCTCAGGCCGAAGTGCCGGTGTCACCCGACTCTGTCCCTCACATCTCACACCTAGCCCGCGACTGAATCCGACTGCCCTCCACCTTTCAACACCTGTACCGTGCAGACTCCTTCAGCTCCACCATCTCCACCGTTGGCACACAGGTCCAAGCCGTCATATCTCCTGGTGGGTGACCCCACAATTCCTAACGGGTCCCCTCTGTGTCCACACAGCAGCCAGAGACTGGAGGGCAAACGACGTCACTGTTCAAACCCCCAGCGGCCCCCGATCTCAATCAGAGTAACAGCCGGAGTCCTGCCACTGCCCTGACCTCTCTCGCATCTCCTACTGCTCCCCTCTTTGCCCGACAGGCTCCCACCCCAAGGCCTTTGCACCTGCCACTTCTTCTGCTCGAAGCCCACTTTCCTCAGAGGTCCGTGTGGCTTGCTCGCTTGCTTCCCTCCTTCAGGTCTTTGTTTACACGTCACCTTCTTAGCAGAGACCACTGCCGGCCGCCTGGTTAACAACAGCATCCGCCCTTCCGCCTCCTCGTGCTCCACCTGCCTCTCCAGCACCTGCTGCCTGGCACGTTCCGCATCGAGTCCTCCGTGCACCAGGCAAACCCGACGAGGGCAGCGTGCACTGCTCTACCCCAGCGCTTAGAGCAACTCCCGGCAAGGAGCACGCTGACGGATGTGAGTGGCTGTGAGGAATGAGCTCAGGTAGATTCTAATTTTCTTCTCGCTCCCTCACCATGGCAGTCTGCTGGCTGGCTGCCGTGCTCTGGTTGCGTGTTCCTCTATGGCAAGTGGGCATATGCTGCCCAGCTACATGGCTCGTGCAGGCAACGGTGGGTTAGGTGTGCGTAGGCAGGAGGGAGGCTACGGGCGGACCCTTGGAAACCCCACAGACCTCCCCTCCAGGCCCCTCGCCTTCAGGGTGGAGATGCACTCAGCCTTGCTCTCAGGATGCTCCCGGAACAGGGCATGAACCCCACACACCCCTGGAAATTTATACAGAGGAAAAATAAACCTCCATGAGTTTGGATTCCTACAGGAGCCGTTATGTTTAGATCTATTTAAGAGCTTCATGTGCCCCAACTAACGCATCCTTCTGTAGTCACTATGTTTTTCTACAATGAACACAAGTCTTTTTATTTTTAATAGAATAAAATAGAGGTTAAAAATAAACATTACAAAGGAAAAACTTCGACAGTTACAGAAAAATAGAGAAGATGAAAAGGCAGAGGGCTATGTACCAGATGAAGGAACAAGAAAAAACCCCAGAAAACCAACTAAATGAAGTGGAGATAGGCAACCTTCCAGAGAAAGAATTCAGAATAATGATAGTGAAGATGATCCAGGACCTCGGAATAAGAATGGAGGCAAAGATTGAGAAGATGCAAGAAATGATTAACAAAGACCTAGAAGAATTAAAGAACAAACAAACAGAGATGACCAATACAATAACTGAAATGAAAACTACACTAGAAGGAATCAATAGCAGAATAACTGAGGCAGAAGAACGGATAAGTGACCTGGAAGACAGAATGGTGGAATTCACTGCTGCGGAACAGACTAAAGAAAAAAGAATGAAAAGAAATGAAGACAGCCTAAGAGACCTCTGGGACAACATTAAACGCAACAACATTCGCATTATAGGGGTCCCAGAAGGAGAAGAGAGAGAGAAAGGACCAGAGAAAATATTTGAAGAGATTATAGTCGAAAACTTCCCTAACATGGGAAAGGAAATAGCCACCCAAGTCCAGGAAGCGCAGAGAGTCCCATACAGAATAAACCCAAGGAGAAACACGCCGAGACACATAGTAATCAAAGTGGCAAAAATTAAAGACAAAGAAAAATTATTGAAAGCAGCAAGGGAAAAACAACAAATAACATACAAGGGGATTCCCATAAGGTTAACAGCTGATTTCTCAGCAGAAACTCTGCAAGCCAGAAGGGAGTGGCATGATATACTTAAAGTGATGAAAGGGAAGAACCTACAACCAAGATTACTCTACCCGGCAAGGATCTCATTTAGATTTGATGGAGAAATCAAAAGCTTTACAGACAAGCAAAAGCTAAGAGAATTCAGCACCACCAAACCAGCTCTACAACAAATGCTAAAGGAACTTCTCTAAGTGGGAAACACAAGAGAAGAAAAGGACCTACAAAAACAAACCCAAAACAATTAAGAAAATGGTCATAGGAACACACATATCGATAATTACCTTAAACGTGAATGGATTAAACGCCCCAACCAAAAGACATAGACTGGCTGAATGGATACAAAAACAAGACCCATATATATGCTGTCTACAAGAGACCCACTTCAGACCTAGGGACACATACAGACTGAAAGTGAGGGGATGGAAAAAGATATTCCATGCAAATGGAAATCAAAAGAAAGCTGGAGTAGCTATACTCATATCAGATAAAATAGACTTTAAAATAAAAAATGTTACAAGAGACAAGGAAGGACACTACATAATGATCCAGGGATCAATCCAAGAAGAAGATATAACAATTATAAATATATATGCACCCAACATAGGAGCACGTCAATACATAAGGCAACTGCTAACAGCTATAAAAGAGGAAATCGACAGTAACACAGTAATAGTGGGGGACTTTAACACTTCACTTACACCAATGGACAGATCATCCAAAATGAAAATAAATAAGGAAACAGAAGCTTTAAATGACACAATAGACCAGATAGATTTAATTGATATATATAGGACATTCCATCCAAAAACAGCAGATTACACGTTCTTCTCAAGTGCGCACGGAACATTCTCCAGGATAGATCACATCTTGGGTCACAAATCAAGCCTCAGTAAATTTAAGAAAATTGAAATCATACCAAGCATCTTTTCTGACCACAACGCTATGAGATTAAAAATGAATTACAGGGAAAAAAACGTAAAAAAGACAAACACATGGAGGCTAAACAATACGTTACTAAATAACCAAGAGATCACTGAAGAAATCAAAGAGGAAATAAAAAAATACCTAGAGACAAATGACAATGAAAACACGACGACCCAAAACCTATGGGATGCAGCAAAAGCGGTGCTAAGAGGGAAGTTTATAGCTATACAAGCCTACCTAAAGAAACAAGACAAATCTCAAGTAAACAATCTAACCTTACACCTAAAGAAACTAGAGAAAGAAGAACAAACAAAACCCAAAGTTAGCAGAAGGAAAGAAATCATAAAGATCAGAGCAGAAATAAATGAAATAGAAACAAAGAAAACAATAGCAAAGATCAATAAAACTAAAAGTTGGTTCTTTGAGAAGATAAACAAAATTGATAAGCCATTAGCCAGACTCATCAAGAAAAAGAGGGAGAGGACTCAAATCAATAAAATCAGAAATGAAAAAGGAGAAGTTACAACAGACACCGCAGAAATACAAAACATCCTAAGAGACTACTATAAGCAACTTTATGCCAATAAAATGGACAACCTGGAAGAAATGGACAAATTCTTAGAAAGGTATAACCTTCCAAGACTGAATCAGGAAGAAACAGAAAATATGAACAGACCAATCACAAGTAATGAAATTGAAACTGTGATTAAAAATCTTCCAACAAACAAAAGTCCAGGACCAGATGGCTTCACAGGTGAATTCTATCAAACATTTAGAGAAGAGCTAACACCCATCCTTCTCAAACTCTTCCAAAAAATTGCAGAGGAAGGAACACTCCCAAACTCATTCTATGAGGCCACCATCACCCTGATACCAAAACCAGACAAAGACACTACAAAAAAAGAAAATTACAGACCAATATCACTGATGAATATAGATGCAAAAATCCTCAACAAAATACTAGCAAACAGAATCCAACAACACATTAAAAGGATCATACACCACGATCAAGTGGGATTTATCCCAGGGATGCAAGGATTCTTCAATATACGCAAATCAATCAATGGGATACACCATATTAACAAATTGAAGAATAAAAACCATATGATCATCTCAATAGATGCAGAAAAAGCTTTTGACAAAATTCAACACCCATTCCTGATAAAAACTCTCCAGAAAGTGGGCATAGAGGGAACCTACCTCAACATAATAAAGGCCATATATGACAAACCCACAGCAAACATCATTCTCAATGGTGAAAAACTGAAAGCATTTCCTCTAAGATCAGGAACGAGACAAGGATGTCCACTCTCACCACTATTATTCAACATAGTTCTGGAAGTCCTAGCCACGGCAATCAGAGAAGAAAAAGAAATAAAAGGAATACAAATTGGAAAAGAGGAAGTAAAACTGTCACTGTTTGCGGATGACATGATACTATACATAGAGAATCCTAAAACTGCCACCAGAAAACTGCTAGAGCTAATTAATGAATATGGTAAAGTTGCAGGATACAAAATTAATGCACAGAAATCTCTTGCATTCCTATACACTAATGATGAAAAATCTGAAAGAGAAATTATGGAAACACTCCCATTTACCATTGCAACAAAAAGAATAAAATACCTAGGAATAAACCTACCTAGGGAGACAAAAGACCTGTATGCAGAAAACTATAAGACACTGATGAAAGAAATTAAAGATGATACCAACAGATGGAGAGATATACCATGTTCTTGGATTGGAAGAATCAACATTGTGAAAATGAGTATACTACCCAAAGCAATCTACAGATTCAGTGCAATCCCTATCAAATTACCAATGGCATTTTTTACGGAGCTAGAACAAATCATCTTAAAATTTGTATGGAGACACAAAAGACCCTGAATAGCCAAAGCAGTCTGGAGGCAAAAAAATGGAGCTGGAGGAATCAGACTCCCTGACTTCAGACTATACTACAAAGCTACAGTAATCAAGACAATATGGTACTGGCACAAAAACAGAAACATAGATCAATGGAACAAGATAGAAAGCCCAGAGATTAACCCATGCACCTATGGTCAACTAATCTATGACAAAGGAGGCAAAGATATACAATGGAGAAAAGACAGTCTCTTCAATAAGTGGTGCTGGGAAAACTGGACAGCTACATGTAAAAGAATGAAATTAGAATACTCCCTAACACCATACACAAAAATAAACTCAAAATGGATTAGAGACCTAAATATAAGACTGGACACTATAAAACTCTTAGAGGAAAACATAGGAAGAACACTCTTTGACATAAATCACAGCAAGATCTTTTTTGATCCACCTCCTAGAGTAATGGAAATAAAAACAAAAATAAACAAGTGGGACCTAATGAAACTTCAAAGCTTTTGCACAGCAAAGGAAACCATAAACAAGACGAAAAGACAGCCCTCAGAATGGGAGAAAATATTTGCAAACGAATCAACGGACAAAGGATTAATCTCCAAAATATATAAACAGCTCATTCAGCTCAATATCAAAGAAACAAACACCCCAATCCAAAAATGGGCAGAAGACCTAAATAGACATTTCTCCAAAGAAGACATACAGACGGCCACGAAGCACATGAAAAGATGCTCAACATCACTAATTATTAGAGAAATGCAAATCAAAACTACAATGAGGTATCACCTCACTCCTGTTAGAATGGGCATCATCAGAAAGTCTACAAACAACAAATGCTGGAGAGGGTGTGGAGAAAAGGGAACCCTCTTGCACTGTTGGTGGGAATGTAAATTGATACAGCCACTATGGAGAACAATATGGAGGTTCCTTAAAAAACTAAAAATAGAATTACCATATGACCCAGCAATCCCACTACTGGGCATATACCCAGAGAAAACCGTAATTCAAAAAGACACATGCACCCGAATGTTCATTGCAGCACTATTTACAATAGCCAGGTCATGGAAGCAACCTAAATGCCCATCAACAGACGAATGGATAAAGAAGATGTGGTACATATATACAATGGAATATTACTCAGCCATAAAAAGGAACGAAATTGAGTCATTTGTTGAGACGTGGATGGATCTAGAGACTGTCATACAGAGTGAAGTAAGTCAGAAAGAGAAAAACAAATATCATATATTAATGCATGTATGTGGAACCTAGAAAAATGGTACAGATGAGCCAGTCTGCAGGGCAGAAGTTGAGACACAGATGTAGAGAATGGACATATGGACACCAAGGGGGGAAAACTGCGGTGAGGTGGGGATGGTGGTGTGCTGAATTGGGCGATTGGGATTGACATGTATACACTGATGTGTATAAAATTGATGCCTAATAAGAACCTGCAGTATAAAAAAACAAACAAAACAACTAATACTAAACTTTCATTGGGTTATTTGTATGGAAATATGTTAATATAAATGTTTCAGACATTACATGAAATTTCTAAAAATCTAAAAAAAAAAAAAAAAAAAAAAAACAAAGGAAAAACTTCAGCCTCTCTTTATGATATCTTTTTTGAGGTAAACATGGTTTCTTGTTACACATCAAACTATTCCCAGCCTGGATATCTACAGGGTCATGTCTGCAACACTGCCACTGTAAAGGAAAAAAATACTTCCTCTCCTCAGTGATATATTTAGAAACCAAGCGTTTCAACTCAGATTTTGTTATAAGAATACTCCCATGTTTACTTTAAATTATAATCATGATACTTTAAAAAGAAATGTTACTTTAAATGTTAATAAAACAAGGCACACATTGAATAGCAAATATCATGGTGCTATTACCAAACAAACAGATCCCAGAATGTTCCTTATTCCAAGAAAAGTATCTGAAAAGACGAAATAAAATAAGCTTTAGCTCTAAGACATAAAATTTCCTTGCACACTTTAGCAAGGCTCCTATGGCCGATACCCGTGGCTCAATCCAATACAACTAAGCATTAATTTGACTGTAATCCCCACACTTGGAATGAAAGCAACTCCCCGAGGGGATACTTAAAAGCAAATTTACTAAACGACACAAATCGGAAAATTCCCCAAATCTGTACAACTAGATATTTGAAACGTCACTTCTAAATAGTGGCACCCCGTAGAGGTACAATTTTTTTGCGTCAGAATAATTCATTAGGAGTAAATTTGTTGAAAATCAAGCAGATCAAACCCCAGGACTGCTGGGCCTCTTAAATCAATTCTTCTGTAAGAGAAACAAGCCCACAATTTAAAATAAATATAAATGTGTTTCTGAGTTTTTCAGAAGACTGAAAAAAAATTTAATGGTACTTGCCCACATCTTGGATTGTGGATGGTGCCAGATGCGGAGTGCTGACTGTTATCTTGAAGTGACATAATTGTGGCATTTTCCCATCCACACCAGGCCCCACCATTAGCTAGAGATCTATGCATGCCCAGTGCCCTCTGCAGCTTGGTGAAGACAAGAGTCAGGGTCTCCTGCACCCTGGTGGGCCTCACTGAGCTTAAGGTAGAACCACAAATGTCATTTTTGGTTGGTCATGATTCATACCTCAGAGTGAAGTATGCTGGCGTCTTCAAGCTCAACTCCAAGTTTGGAAATCTAGGATCATGAATATGCATGAAATGATCAAGCCCAGTTGTTTTTTTTTTTACAATATTAAAATTCACATAACATAAAATTTACCATCCTAACCATTTTAAAGTGTACAATTTAGTGGCTTTTAGTACATTCACAATGTTGAGCAACCTTTGCCACTGTATTTCCAGAACGTTTTCATCACCCCAAGAAGAAACCACATATGCATTAAGCAGTCCTTCCCCGTTCCCTCCTACCCTCAGCCCCTGGCAACCACTGATCTGCTCTGCCTCAGTCCTTTCACCTGCCCCGGGCATTTCGTACAAATGGACTCAGCCCCCGTCGCAGCTTGTCTCCACAAGGAGCTCTGCAGATAGGGCTGATGGCCTGCAGCTGGGGTCCCTCCCACCTCAGGTGCACTGCCTGCCATCAACTTTCCACAACGACATGGGCTTTCAAAGGAGTCTGCGTGTTTCTGCTGCTCACTCTTCTAGGATCCTGCCTTCCGGGGGGTGGGGGCGGGGGGGGTGGGGAATGAGACGCAGCGGGGAGCAGCGCTGAAGGTGCTGGACGTCCAGGCCCCTGAGGGGACCAGCCAAGGTGGGAAAGCTGTCCAGCCAGCCTGCGGTGGCCCAGGCGCACCCAGCGGGCCTGGAGGCTCCGGCCAAGGGGAGACGCTGTTTGGAGGCTCAGGCCAAGGGGAGACGCTGTTTGGAGGCTCCGGCCAAGGGGAGACGCTGTTTGGAGGCTCAGGCCAAGGGGAGACGCTGTTTGGAGGCTCAGGCCAAGGGGAGACGCTGTTTGGAGGCTCAGGCCAAGGGGAGACGCTGTTTGGAGGCTCAGGCCAAGGGGAGACGCTGTTTGGAGCCAGAGCTTGGGGGAGCACCAGGCAAACGAAACAAGGGAAAACATCCTAAAACGTGAGCGGCCAGCGCGTGCCCTGCACTGAGGGAAAAGTCAGAAGCAGACTCGGCCTCTGCTGGGCAGGGAGCTGGGAGTTAACTCTCAAGAACCTGAAAATCACACAGGCAGAAATGTTTAGGTACGGTAGAATTAACAGCTAATTCTGTGCACAAATACTGATTCACACACACCAACAGTAAACACGCCTTTGGGAAATCTGAGCGCTTACTGTATACGTCATGATACGAAGGAGGGGCCGTTCCTCAAGAGTCAGTGTTGTGACCCTGTTTCAAGAGGGAGTCCCCATCTTTCAGAGACACACACTGAAGTATGTGTGGATAAATGATGCGATGTGGGATTTCTTTCAAAACGTACCAGTAAGACAGGCCACGTGTTGGTACTTCCTGAGGCTGAGTGATGAATACCCAGGGACCACTAGACTTTCCTTTTATACATGTTAGGAAGTTAAAAGTACCTTTAAAGTTTGAAAGACATAACAGCAAATGCGGGGATGATCACGGTGGATGGGATTCCCGGAGGAAAGAAGTGAGTGGGGCTGAGGGCAGCTGCAGAAGCGGCGCCCCAGGCAGGGAAGACCCCCTCCCAGGCAGGGACGCACGAGGGCCAGGCCACCGCTCTGAACCAGAGGGCACACGTGCCTGGAACCGCTCGCGACGGTGTGGGCGAGCACACGGGCATTCTCCCGGGAAGGGTGCAGAGCGCTCATCGGTGGTGCTGGAGCTGCTGCGTGAGGGCGGTGGGCTCTGAGTCAGCCGTGACCCCGGGGCCAGCTGACCGGCTGGTGGCAGCCTTGCACATGAGTCCAGGCTCACAGGCCCTCCAGCAGCCTCCTCCTGACCGCAGGTGCGAACAGGGAGATGAATGACCCCAAACACGGCGGACGAAGCTAAGTGAGGGGAACTTTTCCAGAAAGGAGGGGAAAGCTACCAGCCTGCTCAGAGGCCTCAGAGTCAGCCCAGGAGCAAAGTGAGGATGGGCAAGTTAAGAGCCCTCGTGCAGGGAAAACTGCCGGGCTTGCAGAAGTCCTCAGCAAAGGGACATGTCAATCAACTCCTGCAAAACGAAGCAGAGTGTCAGAAATAACTGTTTTCCCCACTCTGTCTAATACGCCGTGCCTTCAAGTCATGAAATATACTAAATATGACCAATAGTATAACCAAATTATGCAGAATTTGTTGCTTTTTCATGCTTATCACTCAGTCATGCTCACTGAGTTTGACTTAAAAAACCTTACATCTGGGACTTCCCTGGCGGTCCAGTGGTTAAGACTCTGCACTTCCACTGCAGGGGACCCAGGTTCAATCCCTGGTCGGGGAACTAAGATCCCACATGCTACACGGTGCGGCCAAAAAACCGAAACCAAAACGAACAAAAACCTTAAAGCTCAGGAAGGTTTACTAAAAATTAGGTAAGATTTCCCCAAAATAATATACACAGAGGAAGAACGCTGTTCTTCAGAACATCAACTGCATTTTAATTCGCCCGAAGGAAGCAGGTAGATTCTAATCCCTGAGGAAGGGGCTCAGTGCGACACACAAGCAGGCACCTGTAGCTCCCACCTGCTGCCCTCCCTTCCCACAAGGCAAACAGGGATCAATGGCGACGTTCTCCAAAAGCCGCCGCTCTCAGCACACGGCGGAAGATGAGCGAGACGGGCCTGTGTCCCCCGACAAAAGAGTCACACACATTTCAATTCTGGTAAGGCTCGAAGGCACAGCAAATGAAGAATTTTATAATTTAAAACTTTAATATTTGGAAACCACCCCAAATTTCCATCAACAAATGAATGGATAAAACGAAATGTGGTCTATCCCTACAGTGAAATATTATTCAGCCATAGAGAGGCATGAAGTACTGACACCTGCTACAACCTGGATGAACCCTGAGAACACTGCTAGCCGAAAGAAGCCAAATACAAAAGCCCACCCCTCGTATAATTCCATTCACACGAAACATCCAGAACAGGCAGATACAGAGGCAGAAAGCAGGGGAGCGGCTGCCAGCAGCTGGGAGAACGCAGAACGGAGAGGGACAGCTATGGGTACAGGGTTTCTCTTCAGGTGACGAAAAGGTTCTGGAACCAGGTCAGAGGTGGTGGTTTGCAAACACTGTGAATGTACTTAATGCCCTGAATAGTATACTTTAAAATGGTAAATTTGATGCCATATGTATTTTATGCACCTACCTACATAGATACAAATATATATACATACATACATACACACATACGCCATACTTCCTGGATGTATCTTCTCGGCACTGAGCCCCCGAGCCCCACGGAGAGGAACTGGGGCCTTCCCCTGGGGTCTCCAGTGGAGAACACACTCACTGCATGAATTATCAGCACCAACAGATTCTTCAGATCTTCAGCAACAACACATGAAAATACTGTGGTAAACAGGGAGACCAGCCCGGTGCTCTGTGACCACCTAGAGGGGCGGGATAGGGAGGGTGGAAGGGAGACGCAAGAGGGAGGGGATACGGGGATATATGCATATGTATAGCTGATTCACTTTGTTATACACCAGAAACTAACACACCATTGTAAAGCAATTATACTCCAATAAAGATGTTAAAAAATAAAATAAAATAAAATAAAAATACAGTGGTAATTTGGGGCTTTGTGAGCTGTATCTTGAGAAAATAAAACTGTTGTTTTTTTTTAATATTAGTGTCATACAAGACAGAGATAACCAATCAGAACCTGGGTTTTTACACGTTTCTTTGACAATACTGATACACCACCTCTGTTCTCACTCAGCCGTGCCCGCTGGCAAGGCCCCGCCTCTCTCCAGTGCTACACCACCAGCTCCTGGGCACACTGGCCGTATCCCCTTTCGTCCTCCTCTCCACAATCGTCAGTGGAGACCCCAACAGACGGTCTCTCTCCCCCATCCTGGGAGTTGCTCAGGTCCAGCAGGTTGCCCGCAGGCCGGGCGGGCACAGCACAGGCGGAGGGAAGGTCATGGCCGGTGGCATACAGCGTGTCATTTGGAAACCTCACCCGAGCAGAGCTGTTTGCAGCTACCCAAGCGGGCACGGGTGCCAGGAAAACCACCAAGCCCTGCACTCTCGGCCAGCCGAGTTTCTGTGCTTCGGGGCCAGCGATCTACCAGACCTAGAAAACACCAGGAACACTAAACGCTAAAGGGGCTAGATGGAAGCAGTAAGGGAGGGGCTTCTCTGCCAGGTTTTTGCTCTCTAGTCGCTCCAAAGAGTGACACCAGGGTCACCTGCCGGGTCACAGAACAGAGTGCTCTGGACGTCTGAACACCTAAACGGGCACTTTGCGGTGGCCTCAAGGAGCGTCCCCCCACGCAGGATCAGCACGGCAGAGGAGCCGGGCCACTGCCAGGTCTGTCCGTCCACCTGCCCGTCCATCCATCCAGTGTCCAGCGCTCCTCCTGCCCACCCGGCACCTCCCACTGCACCGGGACCTCCCTGCGGGTCCCACCAACACCACCTCCAGGGACTGACACCCACCAGACCCTCTTAACCATGTGCCAGCTTGGCGGGACCGTGAGCTCCCTGACGGGCTGGCTGGTCACGGACACCCCGAAGGGAAGGAGACGGACGCTGGGGAACAAGCCGACTGCCTGTGGGCCGTGGGGGAACACCAAGGCATCCTGACTTAGCTATCCGGCAGGGGTTCACAAGAAAACCGTTTCGAGCAGATCCTGGGAAGAAGGAGTTTCCATCTGCAGGAAAGGGGACCGGGACCTACGCGGCCAGAAGTGCGGGGCAGGGGGCCGGGCGAGGAGGGCAGAGGGAGGGGAGCCGGGCGGGGCGGGTGAGGTCCCGGTCCTGACCCGCTCCAGGGTTTAGAACGCCTTCTATAAATAGCTGGCAACCTTTGATTGTGTCCAAGTAGGCAGCGTGGCCACAGCAGGGCCCCGGCCGCAGCCCCGCAGGACCGTGCCGTGCTCGGGCCTCGGCACGCAGGTCCTTCCTCGGCTGCGCGCTCCCGCTCCGGCCGGAACCTGCTCTCCAGAGTCCTGCCCTAGCCCAGCGCGGCACACATTCTCCCCACTGATTGTCTGCCCATCTGCCCCCACCAGACCCCAAGCTCCCTGAGAGCAGGAATCACCTGCTTTGGCCCACGTGCTCTTCAGCATCTAGGACAGGGCCCAGCCCCAGAGCAGCGCTCCACACCCGGAAGGAAGGCGGGGACAGCGACAGCGACCAGGAGCAGAGGGCAGCGGGGGGACACGGCCCTGGTCCTGACAATGGACGGGGGCTTCTGCCCCTGTCCCTGGGCCAGGGCCGTGACAGGACAGCAGGTGAGTCAGCACAACTCTTGACCAACAATTTTCACACACGGGGAATTGACTGCCTGCTCGTTAGGAATCAATTAGAACACTTTCCTCTATGTAGGTCACACCATTCACTCATATTTTTTCTAGAGCAGGTCAGAAGCTACGAGCAAAAGCCCCTAAAAACCACTCGAAGATGCAGCCAAGCGATGGTGCTTCACACAAGCACCCCTGGCAACAAATCTCCAAGAGGGCCCCAGGCTGTTTCCTGGGGAGGGAGGGGGGATACACTTTATTTTTAAATACAGTGGTGATAAAGAACAAGCAGGACAGGCGGCAGGGAAGGGGGGAGGGTCTTTCTCGAGGCCCACAGAAACGTTTTACACTCCTTCTGGATGCCAGCCAGGAATGGAAGCACTTCCAGACCGATAACCTCAGAAGAACATCCCAACTCAGTGTGCTCAGATTATCAGAAAATTCCATCAGCATCTGCTGGCGAAGACAGAGGCTTTCTTAACAGGACAAATTTTATAAACACCTCACAAAAAGCACAAATAGAATTCAGCAAACTAAAGACACCACTCACTTAAGTTGCCTATTTTCAAAAAGAGCTCTGAGACCTGAGGGAGAGCCACACTCCTTCACCAAGAACTCAAAAGAAATCACTGACCCCATTCCCTTCCGCAGCAGAGACGAGGGTCCCTGTTCCGTCCCACAGTCAATCCTACGGCTTCCCACCTACACCTGCTCCAAGGAACAGGCCATCCAGGTCTGTTCCAGCCCCAAACCCCTCCTGCAGTCCCAGATGGGCCACACAAACAAGAATTCAAACTCCAAATCGGACTGTCTTCTTGGGTAGTTTTATTAAAACATGCTTGTAAATCATGATACAATTTAATTAAAGTGGAACATCTCTCTAACACACTGTGGAATTAAGTATTCACACACAGATCGTTCGGTAGATTGAAACAGAACTCAGGATTCTCCTGATTCAGCAGTTCTTCACGAGCGGTCCTGGGAACTCCTGGGGGGTCCTAAGACCCTTTGAGGGGATTCCCAAGGTCAAAACTATGTTCATCTAATACTGAGATGTCATTTGCCCTTTCTGTGCTGACAACTGCACTGATGGTTCAATGGCAGGTAAAATTGCAGGTGCCTCAGCACCAACCAAGGCAGTGGTGCTGATCTGTGCTCTTACCGGATCCATCCCAGAATGGGGAAAACCCAGTTTACCTAGAAATGTCCTTAACAAAGCAGTAGAATGCGTTCATGAAACACTGACTCTCAGGCCTTCTCACTATCTGTGTGAGAAGCAGGAAATGTTCGTATCCCAAGGTACGATGGAATGCCGAGGAAGAGAGATTGTGTCAGTGTGAGCTGTGAGCTGACCTCCTTTTTCAACGGAGACTGGAGCTGGGAGTTGGGCAAACACCGTCTCAAAACTGAACCAAGTGGGCTTGCCCCTCCAAGAACACGGCTGCCAGTATTTGTTGCGATGATAAGATTCAAGCTTTAACGTGACAATTAGAATTGTGGAAAACTTGTACTCGCCGCCACGAGCTTAAAGCCTCCAAATACTTAGACTTGTGGCGAGAGCAGCAGTGATGTGATGTCCCCGAGTGTGACTCTTCCCTGTGTTTGAAAGACCTGAAAACTCTGCAAACCAATGTCCTCCAATGACGACGCGGGACGTCACTAAGTCACCTGGCTACAGATCGATTCACGCAGCAACGGGTGCGGTTCTGGACCCTGCACGGCAACTAGCTTGTAAGAAACTACGTCTTGCTGCGTTCTGGTGTGGTGGCAAAGAAGAGCATCCGCAACCTGCAAAGGCCTCTAACACTCCTCCCTTTCAGCCACAGGTCAGTGTGAGGCCAGAGTTTCTTCATATACTTCAACCAAAACACCATGTCCCAGCAGACTGAAGGCAGAAACCAACTGCTGCTTTTATTAAGCCAAACCTAAAGGAGAGTTACAAAAATGTGAAGCACCACTCTTCTCATCACATCGTTTTTAGTTTTAAACAATTCTTTCATAAGAATATGATATATTAATGCACACCAGATTTCTTGTCAGTACATTAAATATTCGTCATTACAGCACATTAAGTATTTTTTAACGCCCTCAATTTTAAGATCTTATACAGTGTATAACCCACATAAACAAAGGGTCTGTGGGGACCTTGGTAATTTGAGAATATAAAGAGGTCCTGACACAAAAGGTTCCAGAACCACCGCCTGAATTGATCATTTTGCGGGGGTGGCTGGCCATGCAGCGTGGCTCCGCCTTGCATTTCTCCAGGAATAAGGGCCAGGGCGGCAAATGTCAGGGACCCGAAGGAAACTCTTGACTGTAAAAGAGGTACTGCAGACATTTCTGATCTGGTGCCCAACAGATAAGAACAGCAACAAGAGTTGGGTGGTCTGACCATCCCCGGTGACTGTGCTCTCTTGCCACCGTTTGGTGGCTCGCCTGACCAGTCGACCAGAGACGGCTTCACCACCAGTGCTGTGTCTTGCTGGTATGAGAGGTGAGCAATTAAAGACTGCACTCCACAGCCACTCTCTCTAGGAAACTACCCACCAAAACGGGAAGCGGACATATACAGAAAATGTCACCAGAATAAACACAAAGTCAATCACTAGTAAACATGGCAGTAGCCTGCACTTATTCCAAAGGAACTGAAATGATCCACAGCAGACCTCAATGGTTAAGTGATTTACAACTGTCTTTGAATTAACACAGTTAGTTTTCTCCTAATACCCACAACCAGGGATGGGGAGGAAGGTGGGCACACAAAGTCTGCGTAAGTACTGAGCTCTCAGGACCCTGTAACACAGGGACGAGTGCACCGTGCACCTTCTGTGCAGGTTTGGCAAATCATCACTTCACCTCCAAGTGCATCCAGTTACTTCAGTTTAAACAACTACTTGTCAAGTGCTCAAGTCAGAGACAGCAAACATCATTCACTTCAAACTACATAAAATTTCACCAGGAACAGGATCTGAGCAAACAGGTGCTCTTCGCCACTTTCAGGGAGCAGACAGCATCCTGAACGGGCACCGTGCCGGAGGGCCACGGGCTGGTACCCACTCGTCACCAGCCCTGGGATCGCCACAGGTTACGCAGCTGCAGAGGAGAGGGGAAATCACCTGAGGACTCTCGAAGCCCACAGCATGCTTCCCTTTGCCTATTTTCCAGTTTAACCTAAAAAAAAAAAGCAGCAACGACCCCCACCTCCTCCCCCACCTCCCCCACTGCTGCACTAACACGCCACACGACGGAACCGGCTCTCAAGGTGGCGACACGCTACGAGTACACAGACTAAGGGGTGACGGTGAGGGCCGCCTCACAAGCCGTGGCTCCCCGCGCCGCCTCCCCAAGTGCAGCCCGTTTCATTCTGATGTAAAGACGGGGGAAATGGTACAGGCATGCAGGAGCCGGGCTTTAACAAGGCCCCTCATCCTGTCACCCCATCTGGTCATCATCCTTCACAAAAGCATGTGAAAACGATCAGACGTCAGTGAGTGGGAAGAAAATGCCTGGGGTGCCAGCAAAGGAAGGTTAATGGAAATCCCCTCCTGGGGCAAACTGGAGGGCACCACGGCCCGAAACAGACTCAGAAATCCATGGTTTTAAAGAAAGCAAAAGTAAAACTCAGTCAGTACTCACTAATTCAAAACAGCATCCCTCCCCCACCAAAATCAACTGAACGTTCTTTAATCAAAACACTGGAAAATCCAAACCCACTTAAGCTAAGTCAATTTTTCCCTTTTATTTTGTAATGAAGTTTGTGCTACTACAAAGAACTCCCTTACGAAGTCCTGTACATTTGCATAATAATGGCAAAGCCTTGCAGCTACCTCCCATGCGTTCATCAACCCCAGCGAGTTCACCCACCTTTCTGGGCACTCGGGGGTCAAGGTTCTAGGACCGCAGGTAGCTGCCCAGGTCCAAATCGGGGATCCAGCACTTCCTGCTGTGTGCCCTGCACTCTGTGCCTCAGTTTCCTCACTTCCATAATGGGAGGTGTGACAGGTCCGCTAAGGTCAAGCCTGAATACGAAAAGCACCCTCTGAAAACTTAAAAGCTTCTGCACAGCAAAGGAAAACATAAACAAGATGAAAAGACAACCCATAGAATGGGAGAAAATATTTGCAAATGAAGCAACTGACAAAGGATTAATCTCCAAAATTTACAAGCAGCTCATGCAGCTCAATATCAAAAAAACAAAAACCCAATCCAAACATGGGCAGAAGACCTAAATAGACATTTCTCCAAAGATATACAGATTGCCAACAAACACATGAAAGGATGCTCAACATCACTAATCATTAGAGAAATGCAAATCAAAACTACAATGAGGTATCACCTCACACTGGTCAGAATGGCCATCACCAAAAAATCCACAAACAATAAATGCTGGAGAGGGTGTGGAGAAAAGGGAACCCTCTTGCACTGTTGGTGGGAATGTAAGTTGATGCAGCCACTATGGAGAACAGTATGGAGGTTCCTTAAAAACTAAAAATAGAACTACCATACGACCCAGCAATCCCACTACTGGGCATATACCCTGAGAAAACCATAATTTAAAAAGAGTCATGTACCACAATGTTCATTGCAGCTCTATTTACAATAGCCAGGACATGGAAGCAACCTAAATGCCCATCAACAGATGAATGGATAAAGATGTGGCACATATATACAATGGGATATTACTCAGCCATAAAAAGAAACGAAATTGAGTTATTTGTAGGGAGGTGAATGGACCTAGAGTCTGTCATACAGAGTGAAGTAAGTCAGAAAGAGAAAAACAAATACCGTATGCTAACACATATAGATGGAATCTAAAAAAAAAAAAAAAATGGTTATGAAGAACCACTGCTGGACAGGAACAAAGACGCAGATGTAGAGAGTGGACTTGAGGACACGGGGAGGGGGAAGGGTAAGCCGGGACGAAGTGAGAGAGTGGCATGGACATAATACACACTACCAAATGTAAAATAGATAGCTAGTGGGAAGCAGCCGCATAGCACAGGGAGGGAGATCACCTTGGTGCTTTGTGACCACCTAGAGGGGTGGGATAGGGAGGGAGGGAGGGAGATGTGGGGATGCAAGAGGGAGGAGATACGGGGATGCATGTATATGTATAGCTGATTCACTTTGTTATACAGCAGAAACTAACACAACATTGTAAAGCAATTATACTCCAATAAAGATGTTAAAAAAAAAAAAAGCACCCTCCGAGTGGCACGCAGCCAGCAGGACACCCACTGAGCTGCCACTGCCATCACTGAACTGACCTCCTGCACCCTGCAGTCTTCATACACCTGCCAACTGAGGCCACTTCCCGAGTCTCAAACTTCACGTGTGTGATTCTCATTAATGCCCTCCTCATACACGGACCTGCGGCCACTGCCTGCAGGTCACCGCCATTCACTCATTCATTGCTTTCAGCACAGTCCACAGTTAGCTGCTTCCTAAGTCCTGTAATCACGCTGTAAATAGCACTTTTAGCTGTAAGGATACAGGTATTGATTGGCTAAATGCAAACATTTAAAACAAACCACTTTTAAAGTAAGCAAAAAATGGGACTTCCCTGGTGGTCCAGTGGGTAGGACTCCGTGTTCTCAACGCAGGGGGCCCGCGTTCGATCCCTGGTCAGGGAACAAGCCAGGTTAGATCCCGCAGCATGCTGCAGATAAGAAGTCCGCATGCCACAACAAAGATCCCGTGTGCCGCAACAAAGACCCAGCGCAGCCAAAATAAATAAATAAATATTTTAAAATGAAATAAAATAAGCAAAAATATAATAAAGTGGATGGAGACAGGGCACCACGCGGCACTCAGGTCCTACTGGCCCAGGAGCAGCCAACCAGGGCTCAGCCGCCACCAGCTGCCTACACCTGCTCCTAGGCTCCAGGGCCCACAGGGGGCCACTCGCTGCTGCCCTGGCCCCAGGGAGTCTGCCGAGCGCAGGGCCCAGCTCTCACCACACTGAACAGCCGTCTGAGCGGTGGCAGAGACAAAGCCAAAGAGCCAAAACGAAGAGGGGCCCTCTCCACTAGTGGATCAACAGCTGATATTTTAGGGACAGAATAAAAGGGCACCACACATCAGGTCAGAAATAGTAGTTTCTGTGGACTGTGGCATGCTGTGGGGAGATACACACAAGTTAAATGAAATTTTAACACGCTCAGAGTGGTTTTGCTAGTTTAAAAAGCTGGACGAGCTTCTTGGAAGTGTCGGTTTTCCAGCTCTCCACACAGCTTTGTTACACGCAGCGATGTTCCCCTTCCGGGCACCACATATCCCATCCACGCAGTTGCCTGTTTCAAATTAAAACACACTATTGAGTTACAGCACTAACGGGTCTGCTTTGTTTCTTCTGGGGCTTTGTTTAGAAATAACTTCGACAATGTCCAAGCAAACATCTTGGACCAAAGACCAGAACAGTCACTTAGAAGAACAAGAAAAAGCTGTTCCCATTCAAAGAAGGTTTTTTTACGAGAAACACATACTACATCACTCATGTATATCAATTTGTAATCTCCAATCTCTAAACCAAAGCTCACCCCCATTGGCGCACCTTTCTGGAATATAATGGAAGATCCTGTGGACTGACGGGCGTGCTGTCACGCAGGGCACGCTCAGTGGAGTACTGGGGGCACTGCAGAGGGTTTGCACTGGGTGGTCCACGTCCTTGCACAGGCACCCCTGTGACCAAGCCCTGCACAACTTCTCTGCCCCGTGGCCCAGGCCAGAGAGGAGCCTCCCCAAGACGTCCCCAAGCCCGCACCTGCCTCATGCAGCCCTCACCAGCCCCAGGCAGCACTGGCACAAACGTCCCTCTAAGCGTAATTTTCAGATTCCTCTAAGAAGGGCATACTCCTTAAAGAAGCCACAACATTTCTTCCACCCGCTAAAACCATCGCTGTAATAGTAAGTAACATGCAATGAGCACACCCTAGGCATCAGCAGGCACTTTCCACGTTAACTCATTTTTTACCTTCACAATAAAATGACTGTTTAATATGATCATTGTAACAACAAGTTATATTAATTATTATGTAACTAACAATCATATAACATTGACAATTACAACGAATAAGTATAATTAACATTTATTATAACTAAATATATCTCTATATTACATATAAAATACATTATGCTGACAAACGTTCTGATAGCTCTGACACATAATTTTACATTGTTATTAGTTATAATAAAAATTGGTACTATCATCACCCCCCTTTTACAGGCACCAGCAGTAACGTGGCGAGTGAGGTGACGCTGTGAACCCAGGACGCAGCTGCAGAGCCCCCGCCCAGTTCCCTTGGGCTCCCCCAGAAGGGCAGCTCCCCGGGGGGTGGAGCAGCTCCATTCTTCTCTGTTCTCAGCCTTGGGATGCGGTCCGCCCAGAAGGTGCTCAGCAGGTGCCCCGGAGCCCACCTTACGCATGAAGTCGGCTTATTAGCACAGGGCATGTGTGATTAACACCTAGGGAATCGACATGTCTTGGCACTAACCGTTTCTATCTAAGCGCCTGTGTGTTTTTAGTAAGCAGCCTGTCTACACACACACACACACACACACACACACACACACACACACACCCTCCACCAAATGGATACCGACGACCTAATCTCCACAGTGGTGCGGATGCAGCCGCAAGACGTGGTCCTGCCCTCTGGCAGCTTAGGGTCAGTGAGAGACAGGACACCAAGCCATCCCTCAACACTTTACTGGGGACGGTAAAAAAGTGCTCTGAGGAAGAGTGTGAGCTCTGAGTACACGTAAGGATGATAGTGAAACCAGCAGCTACAGGAGTGCTCGAGCCTGTTAACCCACCGAACCTTCACACTGACTCTCTGAGGGAATTACTGGCACGTCATCGTCCTCTCCGTCCCGCGCCTCGGTCTCATGCCCAGTTGGTACAGCGGCCACGAGAACTGTCACACAGCTGGGTGGCACCTAACCAGGAATCAGGCCACAGCTGCCCGTGCTCATTACCTGCGTCCCGTGGGAGACCACCACCTGACACACGTGTGCTGCCATCATTATTTACTTTAAACACTGTTGTAAACATACCTCCCCAACAAATAAATAGCACTCAGAAATGCTCAAGATAATGGCGAAAAGAAACAACATAAAATTTTAAGTGTAGGCTAACCCCCGCTGTGTATGTATAGAAAAACATGTCTGGAAGCAAACACATACATACTGTTAACACATTAACTATTTCTTCTAAGGAATATTACCGGTGGATATTTTCTCTTTTTATTTCAGTATCTTCTAAATTATTTGAAATGAGCATGTATTCCTTTTATCATGAGGGTAGAATAATTTTTTTTTTTTAATTATAACCAAAAGGCAACAGTGCCTGTGGTCACGGTCCAGACGGTAAGAAAAACCTGTGGAGTGGAAGGGAGGGGTCGGCGCCCCTGTTCTGGAGATCACGGCTGCTGTTCCTGGTCCGGGAAGGCTGCCCCCAGCCGATCGGTTCCCACGGCAGCCAGTGAGGGGGCGGCACGCGTGCCTGGGCTTCTAACTGCACCAACAGTCCATCTGCGCAGAGCAAACAGCCAGCCCTCCCAGGCAGCGGCCACTGTCACCAAGTCTGTCACCAAGTCCCTACTCCTGGGCTCTGGCACATACTTGCAGCAACCCTAACGTTTAGGAGGGCAACCCTATAACAGAGCTGGGGTCCCGAGTCGCCTCAATTTGTTTCAGATTTCAACTGCAACACGGATAACAGTCTCATTTTCACACCAGACTGCTTACTGCCATCCACAAACATTAACCTAAATTTCTTTTTTCTTTTTTTTCTTTTTGGCCACGCTGCACGGCTTGTGGGATCTTAGTTCCCCAGCCAGGGACTGAACCCACGCCCTCGGCAGTGAAAGTACAGAGTCCTAACCACTGGACTACCAGGGAATTCCCTAAACTGAATTTCTCATATACTAGAAGAACTCAGAGCAAGGACACAAGAGACACAAAACAACAATGCTCAACTATACTTTAATTAAAATAAATTAAAAATAAAACAATAACACAATGTAGCATATGCTGCACAGCTCTCTCAGTAACTGTTAGAGAAGGGAGGAGAGAGCAGAGCCGGCGCCCTAAGACTGTGTGCTAACCCCAGCCAAGGGGGTGGACAAGAGCGAGGGAGGAACTTCGGAAGCCGACACCCTGACTGAGCACTCCACGGCACCCTGAGTACTCCACAACACCCTGACTGAGTACTCCACGGCGCCCTGACTGAGTACTCCACGGCGCCCTGACTGAGTCCTCCACGGCGCCCTGACTGAGTACTCCACCACGCCCTGACTGAGTACTCCACAACACCCTGACTGAGCACTCCACGGCGCCCTGACTGAGTACTCCACGGCGCCCTGACTGAGTACTCCACAACACCCTGACTGAGTACTCCACGGCGCCCTGACTGAGTACTCCACGGCGCCCTGACTGAGTCCTCCACGGCGCCCTGACTGAGTACTCCACCACGCCCTGACTGAGTACTCCACAACACCCTGACTGAGCACTCCACGGCGCCCTGACTGAGCACTCCACGGCGCCCTGACTGAGTACTCCACGGCGCCCTGACTGAGTACTCCACGGCGCCCTGACTGAGCACTCCACAACACCCTGACTGAGTACTCCATGGCGCCCTGACTGAGTACTCCACAACACCCTGACTGAGTACTCCACGGCGCCCTGACTGAGCACTCCACGGCGCCCTGACTGAGTACTCCACGGCGCCCTGACTGAGTACTCCACCACACCCTGAGCACTCCACGGCGCCCTGACTGAGCACTCCACGGCGCCCTGACTGAGTACTCCACGGCGCCCTGACTGAGTACTCCACGGCGCCCTGACTGAGTACTCCACCACGCCCTGACTGAGTACTCCACAACACCCTGACTGAGCACTCCACGGCGCCCTGACTGAGTACTCCACGGCGCCCTGACTGAGTACTCCACAACACCCTGACTGAGTACTCCACGGCGCCCTGACTGAGTACTCCACGGCGCCCTGACTGAGTCCTCCACGGCGCCCTGACTGAGTACTCCACCACGCCCTGACTGAGTACTCCACAACACCCTGACTGAGCACTCCACGGCGCCCTGACTGAGCACTCCACGGCGCCCTGACTGAGTACTCCACGGCGCCCTGACTGAGTACTCCACGGCGCCCTGACTGAGCACTCCACAACACCCTGACTGAGTACTCCATGGCGCCCTGACTGAGTACTCCACAACACCCTGACTGAGTACTCCACGGCGCCCTGACTGAGCACTCCACGGCGCCCTGACTGAGTACTCCACGGCGCCCTGACTGAGTACTCCACCACACCCTGAGCACTCCACGGCGCCCTGACTGAGCACTCCACGGCGCCCTGACTGAGTACTCCACGGCGCCCTGACTGAGTACTCCACGGCGCCCTGACTGAGTACTCCACGGCGCCCTGACTGAGCACTCCACGGCGCCCTGACTGAGCACTCCACGGCGCCCTGACTGAGTACTCCACGGCGCCCTGACTGAGTACTCCACGGCGCCCTGACTGAGTACTCCACGGCGCCCTGACTGAGCACTCCACGGCGCCCTGACTGAGTACTCCACGGCGCCCTGACTGAGTACTCCACGGCGCCCTGACTGAGTACTCCACGGCGCCCTGACTGAGCACTCCACGGCGCCCTGACTGAGTACTCCACGGCGCCCTGAGTACTCCACCACGCCCTGACTGAGTACTCCACGGCGCCCTGACTGAGCACTCCACCACGCCCTGACTGAGTACTCCACCACGCCCTGACTGAGTACTCCACGGCGCCCTGACTGAGTACTCCACGGCGCCCTGACTGAGTACTCCACGGCGCCCTGACTGAGCCCTCCACGACGCCCTGAGTACTCCACGGCGCCCTGACTGAGCCCTCCACGGCCAAATGCTGGGGAGCCATGCGCAGATCAGTCCTCCAGGGAGCAGGCTTGTTTCTCCCAGGGGCCGGGGAGTCATTCTAAAACTACTTTCTGTGTATGCTAGGTCTGAACAAATAAGCAAATACATTGTGGATAATGAGACCCAGACTTCTCACTACCTGATGAAGAAGTTATAAACAAGGAAAGAAGAAAGCAAGAATAAACCATGTGATATTGGATTGGAATCAGAAATGCAAGTGTGAACTCATGGTTTCTAATACGTACACAGAGAGATACATACAGATGTGTATGTCCAGGCATGTGAGTACAAATACATGTATATCCTGTGTACACTGAGAGAACCAGAAGCGAGGGCACCCCAGGGGGCTAGAAGCACACTCGGCAAGCAGGTCTCAGCCTCTCACACCGTTTCTCCAAGAAAAAGAACCAGGGCTCCTCGACGAAATGAATTGGGGCAGGAAAAATACAAGAAGAGACTGGAGTACCCTGTAGGTCCAGGAGGGAAATAATTAGAAAACGATGGGGTGTGTTGAAAAGACGGAGGCACCAACCTGAAAGAGCTCCACATCAAGGTCACAAAAGACAAAGAAAGAACGAGGAATTGTCACAGATTGGAGAAAGTGAGGGGACGTGCAAGGTAGGCCCCCAAGGCTGGATGGGGGCCCAGAACTGGACAGCGGGTGTCCGGGAAATGGACATTAGTCAGACTAACAGCCAAATGTGAGTAAGATCTTTAGATGAGGTAACAGTACTATGCCAATGTTAATCTCCTGGTTTTCATAACTGTCCTCTAATTATATAAGATGATAACATTGGGGGAGCTGGTACGGGAACTCTATTGTAGTACTATTTTGGCTACTTTCCTGTAAGTCTAAAATTATTTCAAAATAAATGAATACTTATGAATGCAATGACAGGATACTTCAAGCAACGGAGGGTGGGGAGCAGGGGAGAAACAGACGAGCAAGGCTGCACTGAATGGCTGAGCGGAGTGACGGCCACACGGGGGCTCCTTGTATTGCTCCCTCTACTTTCATGTACATTTGAAACTTTCTTCACTAAAAAGTCCTTTAAAAATTTTTTCAAAGTCTGCAAAACTCAACTTAAATCTGCCCACTTCTACTAGTACGCTGCATCACCACCCATCCAAGCCCCAAGTCAATCAGACATCTTCCAGACCCTCTGCTCTCCCTAAACCACACCTGCTCCATCCTCCGCCCGCAGGACCTCTCCAGTGTGACACTTCTGCGCATTTCCAAGCCACTTCCCATCTCTTCTCCACCCGGCAGCCAGCGGCTCCTCAGAAACACACAAGGCATGTGTGCATCTCTCACACCTGCTCCCCAGCATTCTGGATTAAAAGAGCTGTGCTCAGGGCGGCCTCTGCCCCTGGGCCCGTGCAGCCCATCCCGGGTGCAGCCCGATCCCAGGCCCCCCACAGGCCAGGGTCCCCGCCACATTCGCTCTGGAATGTGCCCCCTCCCGCCTGCACTAAAACATCCGCCATCTCGCATGTGGTGACCATGCATTGCACGTCTGTGTTCATGACTCGGTCAGTGAGCTCAGGGGGCAGAAGCCACCTGGGTTTGCACCCATCATTGTTCCCCGAGCACTGAGCAAGACGCCTAGCACATAGCTGGCACTCAGTATTTACTCAAAGAGTGAGCATTTTTGACATTAGACACACAGGCCTGACCTGGGTATTGGACTCTCATATTCTTTCCCACCCTGTTAAAGTATGTTTAGCTTTACTGTGTTTATCTAATTGTCCAGGTTCCAAACATACTCTAGACTCTAGCACAAAGAAATGGATATGCCTTATAGCTATTAGGCAGATCTTGGCAAAACATGCTTAAATCTAATATCTTTTTCCACTTTGGTAAGTAACAGAATATGCCAGATATGATATACTACATTAAGAACTCCACTTCACTTTCTAAAAGGCTGTGAGGACAATAATCAGTGTCGGTGAGGACGTGGAGAAACAAACCACTGCTGGCAGAAACGTAAAGTGGTGCAGCCGCCATGGAAACAGTTCAGCAGCTCTTCACAAAGTTACAGAGTAAAGCCCAGCAATTCCACTCCTAGGTATGCGCCCACGAGAAATGAAGACATATGCCACACACCATATACGAATATGGTGTAAACGAATGTCCACAGCAGCGCTATTCATAACAGCCAAAAGGCAGAAACCACTCAAGTGCCCATCAACAACAGATGAATGGATAAACAAACTGTGATATAGCCACATAAGGGGTTATTCAACCATAAAGAAAAATGAAGTGCTGACACACACTAGGACACAAATCCTGAAAACATCATGCTCAGTGAAAAAAGCCAGACATAAAAGGTCATATATTTTATGATTCCATTTACATGAAACATCCAGATGAAGCAAATCCACAGACAGAATGCAGACCGGTGGCTGCCAGGGACGGAGGGAGTGGGGGATGGGGAGTGACTCCTTAATGGGTACAGGATTTTCTTTTGCGGTGATGAAAATGTCTTGGCACCAGACAGAGGTGATGGTCGCCTGACACTGAATGTACTAAATGCCACTGAATTGTTCACTTTAAAATGGTTTGTTATGTGAATTTCATCTCAATTAAAAAAAAAAAAAAAAGAGGCTGTGACATTTTGAAAACACCGCCTCTCTGAAACACCGATCTTTTTTCTCTCCCTTTGTTAACGTGCAGACACACTTGGAATAGACCACACAAGTAACAGAAGCAGGGGAAACTGCTGTAGGTTTGCCTCAAAGGAGGCCAGGGACCTTGACCAGGGGAATAAAACCCCACCTTACAGCAGCAGCCTGAGCATGCCCAACCTGAAAGGTGACTCTGCAAGATTCTTTAACAACCATCATTCTACGACACGGACTTAAAAACACCTATTTCAATAAAAACATGCAAAAATAAAATATAAACCGCTCTTCAAATAAACGTTTGTTGGAATGACACCAGGTACCATCGGATAGCTTAGCAGGGTGTGTCTCATCCTTAAAGTACGTCGTGCTGGGATGGCGACTCGCCGGCCAGCCAGGAGGGCACCACCCTCGCCCGCTGCCCCCCGTGGCAGACTCTGATAAACCCATCTGGGAGCCCTCCTCCTCCTCCGATAAGCCCAGACTGGGGCTCAGCCTCTTTCTCAACACGATGCTCCAGGCACCCAGGACGCCCACCATCTCAGGTGAGATGCTTCCCTGGTGGAATGAGATTCAAATCCCTCAAAAAGTCAACCTAGTTCTTTGTTTCTCTTCTAAAGACAAAAGAAAAAAAAATTGCCACCCAGAGTTCCTACAGTTTTATAACCAAATTTCTCACCATCTTTTCTATTTACGTCACAGCATTTATTTATTTATTTAAATGTATTTATTTTATTTATTTATTTTTGGCTGCCTTGGATCTTTGTTGCTGCGCGCGGGCTTTCTCTAGTTGCGGCGAGCGGGGGCTACTCTTCGTTGCAGTGCGCGGGCTTCTCATTGCGGTGGCTTCTCTTGTTGCGGAACACGGGCTCTAGGCGCGCGGGCTTCAGTAGTTGTGGCATGAGGGCTCAGTAGTTGTGGCACACGGGCTTAGTTGCCCCGCGGCATGTGGGATCTTCTAAGACCAGGGATCAAACCCGTGTCCCCTGCATCGGCAGGTGGAGTCTAGCCACTGCACCACCAGGGAAGCCCACAGCATTTATTTCTCAGAGAATTTTCACCCAAGACATGCATTTTCCCCTTAACTCACCCCTAGAATCCCATCACTGAGAGAAGGTGGCTCACCAGCCCTTTATCACAGGACCCCAGCACCTGGTGAAACCACAACTCTCAGCTCGGTCCCGAGTCCCATCCCAGCACCACACCTGCCCAGCCCTGCCCTGGGCACCTGCACGCATTAATGTGCTTTATCCTCACAAGCAGGGAGGCACTTATCGCCACTTTACAGGTGAAGACACTGGCTACAAACAGGCGCAGGTGCTCTCTCAGGCTCCCCCTTCCACGTGCCCGTGCAGCTTCTAGCTGGGTGCCTCCTTCCAGGCCTGTCTCCTGAGGGCACGGCTTTGGACAAGATCTTAGGAAGCCAAGAGGGAGGCAGTCGGCCTCTAACGGCCAGAGCAGCAGCCCGGCTCAGGGTTGCCCGCGCTGAACCTACCAGCACCGAGGGCCAGTTCACTCACCGAGGGCGGTGGAGAGGTTGCAGGGTGCTGCGGAAGACTTCCCTGCCTGCCCCTTGAGAGGTCATGCGTTTACCTTCCCACGGACATCCACTACCTATCTAAGTAGATCCGTTGGCGAGTGGCCCCCGGTCCACTTCCCTCCACACTGCCCGACAGTCAGCACCCTGGACTCCAGGCAGAGCTGGAGAGAACCACAGGGCGCCAGGGGTAAGGGAGGGCCAAGCGAGAAGAGGCGCCACGCCGGGCTGGCGGCAGGGCTTTTCAGACGTGTACACAAGTTTCAACTCAATTGATTTAGCTTTTAAACAATAAAGAATTGAACGTAATAAGGATTTATTGAGTAAAAAGAAAACACTACGGTAGACACTGGAAAGACAAAAGATAACCAAGATGGTCCTGGGCGGCGAGCAAATGGAGTTTACAACAGAATGAAGGAAACAGGCCCCCACCAGGCAAAATGCACCGGGTGCTATAAAGATGCAAAGTGAATGCCACGGATTTTCTTCTCCCGGATTTCTTAGGATCGCCTTAAATTTAGCATATCTATAAAAGAAAACTTACCCCTGCTGCTCCTTCCTTACCCATGGTCTGCCTCGCTGACGCCGGCAGGTCAACTGGGAGGAGTGGTTTTCACCTCCTGCCCCAGACACAGGCCTCCCTGCTCTCTCCACTCTCCTCCCCTCAGCACTGACCTGCCACCAACAGGGAACCTTACCACGCCCCCACCAAACACAGGTGAAGACTCCTGTCACCGGCCAGACCACCCCAGCCTGTCACACACCTGCCAAATACTCAGAGGGTCCCCGTTACCTGCAGAACAGAAAAAAGCCCCACCCTCAGCTCACCTCCCGGGTACCCACAGCATCACCTCCAAACCCCCGACATCACGCTCAGTGCCCGCCTACCTGGACCAGCCTCTCTTCTCAACAGGTTGTTGGGCCTTCCTGCTGTTCACCTACATTCCTCTGCCTTCACGACAGATCCAAACCCAAACAGCTGCCCAGGGGAAGTTTTTGTTGTGGATACAGAGCATCAGCGTTGTACAAACCCTAATGAATTGAATTAATGGAACCTAATGATTAACGATCAACAGCAACTAGTATTCACACCAAAAAAAAAAAAGCAACAAAACCCAAAAAAGTAGAACCTGCCTCAGATCAAGCCTTTAGGTCTGACCACTGATTTGCAGGAAATCCACACAGGACAGACAGACACGCTGAATTACACCAAGAAGATGCAATCAGCGAAATCTAGTTGGTGGGGAAATGTGACAGCACACACAGCCAGGTTCTTCAACCCACCAACAGTAAGCAGTCGGAAAGAAGAAGGCAAAAACTAGAGCTTAAGAGAGTGGTTGTTTAGGGGGGACCAGCTCGGTGCTCTGTGACCACCTAGAGGGGTGGGATGGGGAGGGTGGGAGGGACACGCAACAGGGAGGGGATATGGGGATATACGTATGTGTATAGCTGATTCACTCTGTTATAAAGCAGAAACTAACACAACATTGTAAAGCAATTATACTCCAATAAAGATGCTAGAAAAAAAAAAAAGAGTGGTTGTTTAGGTCTGGTGGGTGGGCAGGAATGAGGAGTCACAGCTAAGGAGTACAGCCTTTCTTTGGGGGGAGGGGACAAAAATGTCCAAAATTAGGTTGTGGGGATGGTTGCACAAGTCTGTGAAGGTACTAAAGCGCGCGGAGTTTTACACTTTAAATGGTGAATTGTGCGGTACGTGAGTTACATCTCAATAAAGCTCTTATTTTAAGACTATATTGAAGACTCACATCAGCCAATCACAATGTGGGCCTTACCTGGATCCCGATTCAATCAGCTGTTAACAATCCATGACATGTGAGAAACTGAGCAGATCTGGACTAACTGTGTGGTCCAGGACACTGGTAACTAGGGGTTATGTGAGGGGGGAGGGGGAGGAAAAGACAGACATCCTTATCTCCCAGGGACACCCTCAGACATACTGTAAATTAAATGAGATGACTGGGGTCTGCATCAAGACAAGGAGCAGGGGGGACTTCCCTGGTGGTCCAGTGGGTAAGACCCCAAGCTCCCAGTGCAGGGGGCCCAGGTTCGATCCCTGGTCGGGGAACTAGATCCCGCATGAACGCCGCAACTAAGAGTTCGCATGCCACAACTAAAGATCCCGCGTGCCGAAGATCCCATGTGCCTCGACTAAGACCTGACGCAGCCAAAATAAGTAAATCAATATTAAAAAAAAAAAAAAAAAAAAAAAAAAAAAAAGACAAGCTGCAGGGACTTCCCTGGCGGTCCAGCAGTTAAGACTCCAAGCTTCCACTGCAGGGGGTGCAGGTCCGATCCCTAGTAGGGGAAAAAGTTCCCTCATGCTGCTCAGTGCGGCCAAACATAAAAAAAGACAAGTGCAAGGGGCAGGCCTGCGACTGGGGTTCCTGATGAAACAAGGCTGCCGGTGGCGACTGGCGGGGGCGGGACACAGGCTCTTCCCTCCGCTCGTGCTCTCCAGCTGCCCCCGGCTCAGCCCTCCATGCTAACCTCCTCCAGGCCGGCTCCCCGCCTCCACACGTCCACGGAGATCACTGTAAAAACCCTGCCGGCTGATGCCCTCCTCTGCCCAGTCCCTCCTGGGCTCAAAGTCCCGCCAAAGGCTCCAAGCTCAGCATGACCTCCCTCCCTCCCCTTCTTCTGGTCCAAGTTGCTCCAAGGTGCCTTCTCAATGCACCTGCACTGACCACCATGCAGCAGGGCCCTGATCCTGCTCACCTGGCTTCTCCATCACAGGTGCCCCAGGCACACTTTACAAGCACATTACTTGTACACGACTTGTTTCAGTTCTCCATCTCCCCTCACATGTGCTCTGACTGTTCACCCCCAAAGGCTTTCCATGCCTCCAGATCAAGGTTAAGTTGTGATTACCAGTCTTGGCGCTGAGACGCCCTCCAAGTCTAACATGATGTTCTTGTAGTGAGGCACGTGTGTTCACACTGAACAAACCGCACACTTGTTAAAACAGCAGCACACAGCGGGAACAAAAGGTCCCCAGCGATGTCCCCCGCCCCCAGTCACCACGTGGAATCACAGGTAGAAAAGTGTCTCCTGGTTCAGCCAGCTGTGCCAGCTAATCACCTGGAGAAGGAATCTGGTGCTCCCCGGCACCACTGCCACCACGTGGTCACGCCAGGCGGGTCCCCACTGCACAGCACAGCTGGGTCTGTTCTGAACGACTCTGCCAGGAACGTGAGCTCCGAGCATCAAGGCCAACCCTTCACTTCCCTGGTACTGAGCCGTACAAGGCAGCTGTGGATACACAGCACCTGGTAAATGGTATTTATCAGGGATGTGGTCTGTGAAATGTATTCGTATGCCTCACGGCTTACAGAGTGAAGACCCAGGGGTCAGCCAGGAGGGTCAAGGAGAGGAGCACGCGTCTGACGGAGAGAAGCCACTGTGTGCGGAGTAAACAGCAGGATAAAGTGACCGAGGGAGGGACACAGCAACTCGCAGGCACTTCCTGGGGCCACGCATGAGGGAAGCGACAGCAACCCGCCCGCGTTCTGTCACCTGATCAGAGCACCTCCACCGTCAGGTGTTCATCCTCTGTATGAGGTTTGGAGAGGCCGAGCGAGTGCCCAGCCACACAGTCAGGATTCAAGCGAGGTCGGCCTGACCTGGAGCCCGCGCTCTGGGTTTGTATCACAGCGAGAGGAGGTCTGCCGGCGAGTCACGGCGACACCTAGCTCCCGGGAGCTCCAGACTCTCTGACACCCCAGTTTTTGTCCAAAGTTACCCTTTTTATCGCTCTGCATCTCCTTTGCCTTCTCTCCACTTTTCACTTGTACTTCTCTGTTAGCTCCTTTGTTCCTACAAAAAACAAATGATGCCACCTCCTGCTACCCGTAAGGCCAGAAGTCCTCGGTTTTCTCTCGTTCTGCTCGCCCGCCGCGTGGATGGGACCGTGCTCCGCAAGAGTAGCGGCAGGGGCTCTGAGAGCACAAGTGCCGCGGGGACGGGAGCCTCGGTCACGGTCTCTGAGACTCAGACGCAGCACCAGCTCCAGAGCACCCCGGTCACGCCAAACACCCGGCCACGGTCGCGTCTCGCATGAGCTCGGTTAAAGCAGGGGCCTGAGAAGCTGGTGAGCAAGTCCCCAGCGCAGGGGCCTCCCACCCTCCAGCCTCACAAACGAACGGCACAAAGCACGCCCACCTACCCCTGGGCCGCGGGAACGGGCCCGCCGGGTTCAAGCTGCCCCACCAGCATCAATGTGGCGTTGTAAGAAGCTACTCTCAATGGCTGTGTTATTTAACTTGGAGTCAAAGCTGATGAAACATCTCAAATGACTCAGACCTACGAACCTCGGCATTTTGACCTTTTATGTGCAACTCTCTAAGTACTACAGCTCAGAGCTGAGACACCCAGAAATAACGTGGAAAACCACAAAAACAGTGCCCCCTTGAGTGACTGCCCGGGAGGCGGGAGGGAGAGTCAAGATGGGCTTCAGCTGCAGCGAGGCAGACTGAGGTCAGCAGCCACCCGGATTCCTGAGCTGGCTGGTTTCGGCCAGGCTCCAGTTCTGTTTGTCGGTTGCTATGGGTTCTTACAGATGGACACAGAACACTTCTCACTGAGAATTCACTGAAGTCCCCAGTAATAACCTTTAGAAGTCTCCTTCTGACCCAGTTCTAAGTGAAGTTGTAGACAAGTTGTATTCAAAGCAACCTGGAACCGTAACTACAGCCACTGAAAAGGAGTGGTCGTCATTCAACCAGACCTTCAAGCTTTCTCAGGAAGGGAACCGCAGGTAAACTACAGTTAACTCCTTACGGTGCATCGCAAGAGCCTCTTCAGAACACCCACACTCCCACCTAGAACCCCTCCCCTCCACCGGCGACCCCCCTCTCTCGGGGGCTGCCCTCCAAGGTGTGTTTCCGGCATGAGCTGCTCCCTGGGGCTGCACGAGGCTCGTTTTGGCTTCCTCTCCCCGCCCTCTCTCCCAACACCAATGGGTCTCAAGCTCCTCCTAAAAAGCAAGCACCTGGGACATTTGCAAAATGGAATTTCCTGGGTCTTCAGGGGCAGAGATGGGGAAAAGCCTTCAGGTGATTCTGCGACCAGCTGCGGAGGTGGGCGCCAGGCTGCATTCTCCCAGGGCCCCAGTTCCCACTCACTGAGCACCGGCTGTGGGCGGGCCCGTGAAGCCATGTCCCCCCGAGCCCAAGCCCCGGTCCTCCACCTCCAGCGCCCGCCTCAGCCTTCCAGAACCTCAAACTCCACGTGTCCACGTGCCACGCACAAGTCCCCTCCCCGGAGCCCGCTGGCCCTTCTGCCGGTCACAAAGCCAGACGCGACGGCACCTTCTTGTTCAAACATTCAACAAGCGGGGTCAGGAAGGCGAGGATGTGGCCAGCTCCCCACTCCCCCCTCACGGGCTCTTGCTCTGGGCGGGCCCCTGATTCCCCCCATGAGGAGGCAGGACCAGACCACTGTGCAGACTCGCACCCACCCTCGCCGGAGACGAAGGTCCAGCACATCTCATCTCATGCGCACAGCAACCCTGAGGTTGGTGCTGTCCCCCCCATTTTCGAAGTGCGAAAGCTGAGGCTTAGAAAAGATACACAACCGCCAAAGTCACGGAGCTGGTGAGGCGTGGTTTGGAGCCCAGACACTAGCGGATGCCGCTGCCAAGTGGCGTCTACCTGGTAAGTGCAGACGACGAGATGCAAAGCTAGGCCAGGGCCAGAGTGCCGGCCGCTGGCTGCTTATACCCACAGGGCACCCAGCCCGCTACCCACGGCCATCCCACCCAGACGGGGTCCACTGTCTTAGACCCTGACTGCCCACCTCTTCCGTCACACCTGCCCCCATGCTGCTCTGCCAAGGCCGCCTCTTCCACCTGCAGGGCTGCTGGAATTACCTTCCTAGGACCCGTGCGATCACATGACAGTCCGCACGCCACCAAAGCAGATGGCGCCTTTCCTGGTGGGACGTGCCGCCTCCCCTACCACCTGCCCACCGGCCGCTGGGCGTTCACACCCTCTGTCCCCGGGCCCACTACCTCCTTCCTCAGCTCCAGTCACATCAGAGGTCCACAGAGGAACAAATGCACCACGGGACGAAGAGGCGGACACCTAAGGCGGCCGGGCCCAGACGAGGAACCTGAGGCCCAGGATGGGGACAGGGCTGGAGCCCACGACCAGGCTCCCTGCCTGCCCACTGCTCCAGCCATGACCTTGAGGACAGTGAGAGGAAGGAGAGGAAAGTGGGGTTTCAAGTTCTCAGCAGGCAGGGCTGGGCCGTCTCCCCCACCTGCAGTTCCACAGGAGGGGGACGCAGCGCACCCCCGCGGCACAAAGCAGCAGCCCTCTAAGAGCACGCCTGTGACCTTCAGGTTGTATGAGGACTTTAGTAGGTGGCAAGCACTGGCGAGTCAGCCGAGTCAGCGATGCTGAAGCCCTTTGTTTCTGAGCCTGTCTGCAAGGCTACGACTTAGGGAATGCTGTTGGGGAGACGTCCACCCTGATTTGCCGCCGTCCGTGCACACCTGTCGTCCCAGGGAAGTAATTAAGAGTGCCCTGTTTCACTTGCACAAGTTCCCAGTTTAGAGGATAAACTGTGGCGTCGCCAAGGGTACAGCTCTGTCCAAAGATAAATTAGGAGGGCACAGCTGCCCGGGCACAAAGCGTGAGGAGGTTTCAGGGTTTTAAATTTTGAGGGAAAAAAATGCAGACAAAAAATTAGAATAGTAAATACTTAATGACCTCTTCACTGCCTAGAGTGAAAAAGGACAGGCCTGTAACCCCAGCACCAAACCCCAGCCCCCCGGGAGGCAAGGGCGCTGGCGGCGGAGGCAGCTCAGCTGGGGGTGGGGCCGCAAAGTCGAGAGAAATGACTGGGAGCAAACAGGACAGAAGGGCGCTGAGAGCCGTCTCCCTACCACACACTGGGGAAGGAGGGGTCCACCGAGTCGGACAAGGAGAGAAGCTGCACGAGAGGCACGAGCCCCAGGCACGTTTTCCGCATCACACCGTGGTCCTTCTGCTGACAGAGCCCCACGTAAAGAGTGGATTCCACTGCACTGAAAATTAAAGGTGCAAAGCGGCCTGTCCCAAAACATCGCTGAAGATTAAGTGCGTCTGAATTAAACTTACGAGCAACTGGGTCTCATCAGCCTTCCCCAAAGAAACACAGGGACCCTGAACAATTAAAGAAAACTGGGGGGAAAGATATACATCCTCCGAAGAAGAGATCTTAAGGATCTCATGGTCTTCACAAGTCAGCGGGCGGGGGGTGGGGGGTGGGGGGTGGGCTAGCTGTAGAGTCGAGATTAAAGAGCCTCAAAGGCATAAAACCGAATTCACATGTGAACTTTTAATAAAATTCAGGATTCAAAACAACCGGGAAGTAAACACACTTCTGCGATAATGAGAAAAATTGATTATGGACTGTTAAGTGTGACAATAGCATTGAGTTTTAAATGTCCCCATCCTTCAGACATGGTACTTAAGTATTCAGGGTGAAACGACAGATCTGGAACTCACTCAAGAATATTTCCTCAAAGAAAAAAGAGAAAGGGGCAGATTTGAAGCAAATGTGGAAAATCTTGATAGTTGTTGAAGCTGGTGATGGATAAATAAATGGAAGCCGTATTATACCAGTCACTCTACTCATGTGTACTTTAAATTAATTCACAATAGAAACTATTTTAAAAGTCAAGTGATACATTCTGAGCGTTCACAAAACAAGAGGGCAGCAGACTACCCAGCCACGCCCTCCAGCCTGACGCAGCTTCACCCGGGCAAAGGCGGCTGCTATTTGGCAACAGTGCACCGTTATTGGAAGACCCGTCACATCTTCACTGAGATAACTGAGGGAGAAGAAGCGGGGTGCAGCAGGAGTTAAATGACACTAGAAACCACAGTGAAAGTTGGTCATTCTCAGAGTCATAATCCTTAGCTGTCGCTGAAGTTACTTTGTAGCAAAGCTGTGAGGAATTAACTCACAGGAGTCTGAGCACAGTGAAACCGACAGAAACAATCCCCTCGGGAGCATGCAATACTGAGACTCCATTTAAGGTCTTTAAGTGGTTAAAAAAAAAACAAACTGATTGATCATCTATGAAGGTTCAGGGTCACTGGGGAGTCCACGCATTCTAAACCACTAACTCTTTGGAAGAGTTAAAAAACAAACAAACAAACAAAGAAATAGTAACATACCTAACTTTAGAGTCCAGATACCAATTCACATATGTAATAGCATTTGTAACGGGCATAACGCAGGCTTACTGTGGACTCTACTTTTTATATTAATTTACTTAGTAAGTCACTTAATAATTGTATTAAAATGGGAAGTAGCAAAACTATCTGTAATTTTTTCTACAATCCAGATCAAATGTCTTTTTATTATTCTAAATTAGGAAATACATTAAAAAGAGTTTCATTGAAGAGACTCTATTCCAAAAATTCCTCTTAAAAATTAAAAGCCTTAGTGTGTAGAATAAAATTAAACAGCACCACAGCCTTATAATTACAGCACGCGTGCATAGCCTGAAATTTGGTTTCATTCCCATCCTGCCATTGGCTAAGAACTATCCTACAGACCCATTTATTTTTTCAACCAAAGCTGTCCGATTTCAGGGCAGGTTTATCTGTGAACCAAGAACAAGGGGCCCTCTCCCCACCAGGCCACAGTGCAGAGGCCCACATCAGAGCATGATTTTTCCAAGAGCCGTTAAGGACCTGAAATGAGCCTGGAGATCCGGAGAACTAAAGCTTTTTTGAAAATGAAATAGACCAGAAAAGATCCCAGTGCAGAGCACACAGCATCGGTTAGCGGTGCTTCCTGAAGCTCGAGTTTCAATTACACCCGAACACGCGAGGACATGGGTCCAGTCTACATGGAACAGGTGTTTCTTACTGGGGGTCAAGGTCAAAAGGACTGAGAGCCACTTCTCTAAGGAGAATGTATGGAGAGTCAGCGGGGATCAGACAGACCGTCCTAATGCTCGCTGGCCATATGACCCTCGCAAGGCTCTTAACCTCTCTGAGCCTCTGTTGTCCATCTTCAAAATGACCACCACCAACTTAGCAAGCTGTCCAATGGATTAGTTAACGTCAGACACAACACAAAGGTTTGACCTTCCTCAAGGTTCTTCGCTTTTTCTGGGCCTTCAACTTTTAAACTGAAAATGCGAAAAAATTGTAGCGCGTAGTGGCTAACACTTGCTGGGCTCCTCTACAGGGATCAGCGGGGAGATTCTCACTCACAGAGGTGAGGGCCGACCCTGCCATGTCACGGGTGGGCGCTGCCCATCCGGGGCTTCACGGAGCCAAGTCTGCTCCCAGGACCGTGACTACAGAGCCCCCGGCCCTTCCCCGCCAGGGCTGAGTCACCTTCCAGATTACGGTTAAAACCATTACGCCTAAAATCATTCTTCTATCAAACTGCTGAGGGCCCGTAAGGATTTAAAAGTTGGTCAGGCTCAGCCTTGGAGAACCTTTCTAACTAAGGGACATCAAAAAAAAGGATTCACAAGGCAGAGAACTGTTTGTGAAGAGACACAGCAGTGGGGGGAAACGTCAAGGGACCCAAATGCATCAGGAGAGCCCGGAACAGGTCGGGCCAGGGCCCCATCAGCAGGAGGCCGGGGAGGGCTAGGGCCCCTGGGAGAAGGCAGCACTGTGCCGAGGCGGCAGGGCCTGCAGCCCGCTGGAGCCTGGTGGACAAAGGGGACGGGATATGCCCTGTCCAAGTGGCAGGGCCAGCGGGAAATTTAGGAGCCACGTGCCTGGCGGGAGAAGGGAGAAAGCTTAACAACACTTAACCATTTTCTTGGCCCAGCAAGTTAATCGCCCTTCTACTCTGCATCAAAAAAAAAAAAAAAGTTAAAAAAAAAGTGTTACTGCTTTAAGTTTTTTAGAACTTTTCTAAATAAAGAGAGGCTGACTAGTAAGAAGGGAGGCTAAGGAAATCAGCACATCTCCTTACCTTCCTCTAGTAAATTGCAAAAGGCAAATTAGTACTTGAATAAGGAGCCGGCGTGTCTGGAATGAAAATGAGACGCACGCAGTTTTAGGGTTTTAGGGTGCCGCTTCCTATCCCTCTCAGTCTACGGCCCTAACTACCAGCACGAACTGGCCAAAATTCGGCATTTCCAGACTTTCCTTCAGAGAAGGGGCCGCAGAAGTACTGGCAAAAAGAAAAACGAAACTGAGAGCGCTCCAGGCTCGCCGCGGCTCGGTCTGCGCCGAGCAGCCGCGCTCCTCCCCGTGCCGCCCGCGCCCCGAGCTCGGCGCCCCCGGCCCGGGCCTCAACGCCCTCGGGCGCTTAGAGCCCGGCCCGGGCCTCGGCCCCGCCAGCCCCGCCGGCCCCGCGCGGCTCAAGGGCCCAGGAGCCTGGCGCAGGAGGCCGGGCCAGGCGGGCGCCCGGGCCTCGGGCCTACACGCGGGCCGCCCGGCCCAGTCCCGGCTCCGGCCCGGTCCCAGCCCTCCGGACCGCGGCGGGAACGCGGCGCAGGGAGGGCCCAGGCCGCGCGGGGCGCCCCGACGACTCGGGCCCGAGGAGGCCAGGGCTGCGTGTCCGCCGCGGGGCCGAGGAAACGGCCGGCGGCCCCGACCCCCGGCCTCCCGGCCCGCCAGCCCCGGTCCCCCGGCGCCCGCCCGCTGCCCGCGCCGCGCCGCGCTCGCGCCCAGCCCGCCAACCGCCGCCGGCGCCGCGGGGAGGAGCGCGCGAGCGGCCGGGCCGGCGCCCCGAGCGCGAGGACTCACCGGGGCCGGCTCCCGAGTACATGGTGGTGCCGCCGAGGGGCTCCGGGGCCGAGGGGCGGCCGCGCGCGCGCCACGGGCCCCGACGCCGCGAGCCGCGAGGGAGCCGCCGGCCGCACGATCCGCCCCGGCGCGGCCGCCAAACAGGTTTACCCGACGCGGCCGGGGCGGCGGGCGGAGGCGGCGGGCGGGCTGGCGGCGGGCGGGCGGGGGAGGGGCGAGGGAGAGCGGGCGGGGGAGGGGGAGGGCGGCCGGGAGGAGGGCGGGGGAGGAGGGAGGGGCCGGGGGAGGGGAGGCGGGGCGGGTCCGCGCGGCGGCGGCGGCGGCGGCGGCGGCGGCGGCGGCGGCGGCGGGGGGAGGGGGGGCGAGCAGGGGATCCGGGGCGCGGGCGCGGGGCCGGGGGGGCCTGGGGGGCGTCCCTCGCAGCCACTCAGAAGAACGACGTCTCCTCCGACTGGGCGGAGCGGGCCGCGCGGCGCTGCCACCGGAGGCCGGGAAGAAAGAAAAGAAAACACACCCCTTGTTTCCCCGCCGCCGGCGGCGCGCGCGGGGAGCCCGTTCTGGCTGCTCGCGGGCCGGACCCTTCCCCACCCTTAGCCCCCGCCGGACCGGGTGAACTTGGGCACCGTGTTGACGTGGTGGTGTCGCGTCCTGGCGCCCCGGCATCTCCGCCAGGCTTTTTTAAGTTATTAACGAAACAGGAATGTCGCGAAGGTTCCTCCCGACCCGGAGCTTGAACTTGAACGCGCCCCGGTCCTCGCTCACTACCACACCGCCACCTCCCGGCCGAGAACCCAGATATCCATCTAAAGAACTTTAGTTTTTGGTCAATTTTAGCTGCTATCAGTGATCAGATCAAAATAACACGCCCCATTCCAGCCCTCGGGGCCTCCCCAGTTTCTTTACGTGGGGCCCTTATCCAACCCCCTCACGCTCCTCCGTGCCTCTCGGTATTTGCCCCACTTGTGCGGATACGTCTCCCTCCAGCCCAAATCCGCCCCCATGGATCAAGTCCCCTGGGATCCAGCTGCTTTCTGGAGCCTTTTCCAGGGAGGCCAGCCAGAGGCCAACTCCTTTCTCCCCTCATTGGTGGGCGATTAGCAACCAGAAGGTGAAATACAATCCCAAATTGCCCATTGTCATTTAAACACATTTGCCATCTCATTCCTTCATCCTATAAGCAGGTATTATCTGCACACTGCGTGCCAGTAACTCTGTGTTCCTCCGGCCTCGGATGGTAGGAAGACGAACCGGAGTCTTGCTTGCAAGCATCCAATAGGTTTATTTCTCGTCTCTGCAGGTCCCCAAGGACGTTCTTAAATAAATGCAGGAGGACCAGCCTGTCCTCCAGGGAGAAGCTGAAAAGGCCTTCGATCTTCACCAAGTCACTGATACGAACAGGAGTCGGTCTCATGGCATCAGCCTCAGAGACGCCCATCCATCCCTCTCCAATCCTCTGCCCACCACCTCCACCCTCACCGAGGCCTGGACCACCTCTCCACCTTACACTCATGCTGTGGGAACACAAATCCGCACTTGACCCTAGGCAGCTACTCAGCCGTAATGTGTGTTTAGGAACCCAGGAAGTCCGGGTAAGAAGGCACACCAGGGTGGGACTGGGTACCACCCAGATGTCCATCAGTCTTCGAATAGGCGGTGAGAGCCACATATACTCATAAAGTGGAATCTAGCGATGAAAATGAACACCCTTCATCAAAGTACAACAACGTGGATGAATCTCTACAAGGTTGAGTGAAAGAAGCCAGAAGTCATACTGCATGAGTCCATGTATAAAATTTCTAAAACAGGCGAAATTGAACTGCATTGTTGAGGGAGGCATCGTTTAGTGGTAAAAAGCTGAAGAGAAAAAAAGGTGGCTACCTAAGAGTCAGAATGGTGGGTGGGTACTGCTGGGTATAGGGGTGCTGTGACCACGGAGAGGCCTGGGGCTTCGGGGGCGCGAGCCTCCTGCCCATGACAGAGCTGTTCATTTTGCAAGTCTCTTAAGCTGCACATTTTTTAAAAATATACTTTTCTGTACCTTTGCTATATTTCACCATAAAGACATTTAAAAATCATAATCATAAATGTTATCCCTCTTATATTTAGGACCCTCCACGCCCGAGGGCTGCTCTGCGTCCGCCTGGTCCCCTCCCTCACACAGCCACCGCACTATCTTCCGCCCCAAATCACTGAATCACTCGGAGGCCTCACGGCTCTGCTGTGTGCTCCTGTAATCTCGAGCCTCAGAAAGCGCCCCGAAGGCGCTGTAATTGCCGCCTCCCTTCAACTCGCCTTCTGCTTCTTTGATGCTCGCGTTGGGTAACTTTGTTGCAAGGGCTCCTTTGCAAGTCCGGCCAGATACTGTCTACCCAGCGCTTCCTTGCGTCGCTTCTCTGCAGAGACAGCGCTGGCCTAAGCCCCGCCTCCCCGCCCTCCCTCACCAGGGATCCTCCTTCGCCCGCGTCTCCCAGGCATCATGCCCCACCGCTAGTGTCGAGGAATCCCGCCCCCTTTCTGTGCGCCCCGCCTTGTCCCCCACGAGCTCCAGGCCACGTCCGTCTCCTCTCCCCTCCTCCCAACCCGCTCTTTCACCAGTGTCCCAAGCACTGCCAAGATTCGCCATCCACGGAAGCAAAGCCCAGGCCCCTCTGCCGTGTGCCTCTTCCCCAGGGAGTGAGTTCACTTAACCCACTCAATCCAGTCCACGCAGTTCTCTGGGAAATGCCTCTAGAACCTTCTCCAGCCCTTCACTGCTCTGCTTCTCCAGGCCTTCATCCAACACTTGGGTGTTGACCACATGGGGTGGGCTCCTGGGGCTTCTGGGGCCCAGTCCTTCTCTCGGATACCATTCATTGCTCTGTATTTGGATCCCATACAGGTCCCTCTGCTCTGCTAAGCCTGCAGGGCTGTAAGCACAGCCAGGGACCCCACAGGTTTGCATGTCAGGCACACCGGATCCAGAGCAGTAACCCTGCAGGAAAGGCAAAGGACACTCGGGAAAACACACAGCTCGCTGCTGTGGCCATCGGGCCCACAAAGCACTCAATGTTGGGGGCCCTTTGTCTCTTCAAGACTAAAATGTGGGCACTGAAATAAAACAGTTTCCAAAAACATCTTCTGCATGTGATAAACGAGGGGTTAGGAGGTCAAATAAGCTGGGAAGCATTGAGTTAAACAACACTAAACAGATTTTTTGGCTGAAGACCTTCTCAGAGCCTTTAACACAGTATTAACAGTTATGATTCCAGTGACTTCCCTGGTGGTCCAGTGGTTAGGACTCCATGCTTCCACTGCAGGGGGCACAGGTTCCATCCCTGCGTGGGCAGCCAAAAAATTAAAAAAAAAAAAAAAAAAGAGTTGTGATTCTACAAAGAGGAAGGAGGGGAACAGACTGGATGTGTCCCAGCCCACTGGACCACAGAACCCTTTTATCACAGGGTACCTCCAGGTTCCGTGGAGCACACTTTGGGAAACACTGCGGTAGAGCTCTTCTATGATGCCTTCCAGCTCTAAGCTTCTAAGATTCTCTGAATAAAAATATTGGCTGTTTTCCTGAATTAAAAACTCAAGAGCATGGTTGTGAGTTGACAAAAGCCCATATGTTCCTGATACGTTCTCTCATATCAGGAACAAACGACACTCCTAAGCAATTTCTTCACACTGAACCCAACATTAAATGCAAACCACTTAGTTTGAATACATAAATAACTTTGTCATTTGTGTACCCAACAGAGGCTAAGTGGAGAATCCTGAATATGCAAGCAACCAGGGCCACCTCCTTGCACCACCCTGGAGGCGTTGACACCACTGTGCACAGAGGCTGTCATCCACTGGAACACGGAAGTGCAGGGGAGGGGGCATCTAATGTGTGTCCAGGAGACATCGTTTACTCTAGAGTGTGTTCCTTCCTCTGTATGATAAGGAAAGAATAGCCAAGATGCCACTGACACTGAAAAAGTAACTCAAAATGGATGAAGGATTTAAATGTAAACATAAAGCTATAAAACTTTAAAAATAATAGGAGAAAATCTCTGGGTTCTAGGGCCACTAGGCAAACAGTTCTAAGGGACAATCCACAAAAATAAAAGTGGATACCCTGGACTTCATCAAAATTAAAGCTTTTGCTCTGTGAAAGCCTCCATTAAAAGCTTAAAAAGACAAGCTGTAGAGTAGGAGAAAATATTTGCATACCGCATATCTGACAAAGGACTAGTATCTAGAATATAGAAAGAACTCTCAAAATTCAACTGTAAAAGAGCAAAAAATCTGTTCAGAACATGGGCAATAGACACGGAGAGACATTTCACTATAGAGAAGAGGCCAATGGCAAACAGGCACATGAAAAGATGTTCAACATCACTGATCATTAGAGAAACGCAAACTCAAACCACAACAAGATAACAACACATACCTATCAGAATGGCTAAAATAAAAAATATTGACAGCAACAAAGCTAAGGAGAATGTGGAGAAACTAGATCACTCTTGCTTTGCTGGTGGGAACGTCCAATGGTACAGCCTTTAGGGAAAACAGTTTGGCAGTTTCTCAAAACACCAAACATATAGCTACCACATGACCCAGCAATCGTACTCCTGGGCATTTCTCCCAGAGAAGTGACGACTCGTGTTTACACATAAATCTGTACATGAATATTTATAGCAGCTTTATTTGTATAACCCCAAACTGGAAACAACCCAAATGTCCTTCAGTGGGTGAATGGTTAAACCAACTGTGGTTGGTCCACACCATGGAATACTCCTCAGCAGTATAAAGGAGCAAACTATTGAAATACACAACCACTTGGATGAATCTCAAGAATTATGCAGAGGGAGAAAAAGCCAATTCCAAAAGGTTACATATTGTATGATTGCATTTATATACCACTCCTGAAATGACAAAGTAATAGAAATGAAGAAGAGATTAGTGGCTGCCAGAGGCTGAAAGGGGGTGGATGGGAGGGAAGATGGTGGGCTATGAAAAGATGCCATGAAGGACCCTCCTGGTGGTAGAAAAGTTCTGTATCTTGACCTTATCAATGTTGTGTGTTTTTTTTTCAATTTTTATTGATTGATTGATTGATTTTGGGCTGCACTGGGTCTTCGTTGCTGTGCGCTGGCTTTCTCTAGTTGCGGCGAGCGGGGGCTACTCTTCGTTGTGGTGCGTGGACTTCTTATTGTTGTGGTTTCTCTTGTCATGGAGCACAGGCTCTAGGCACGCAGGCTTCAGTAGTTGCAGCTCACGGGCTCAGTAGTTGCAGCTCACGGGCTCTAGAGCGCAGGCTTAGTAGTTGTGGCGCATGGGCTTAGTTGCTCCACGGCATGTGGGATCTTCCCGGACCAGAGATCCAACCCACATCCCCTGCATTGGCAGGTGGATTCTTAACCACTGCGCCACCAGGGAAGTCCCGACCTTATCAATGTTAATATCCTGGTTGTGATATTGTATGGTAGTTTTCCAAGATATTGCCATTGGGGAGACTGGATAAAGGGTACCTGGGATCCCTCCATTTTATTTCTTACTTAACTGCATGTAAATCTACAATTATCTCAAAACAAACAGGTTAATAATACTTCAAAAGAAAAAAAAACCAAAACACTCTCGTGTGCCAGAACCATACCCCCAAACAGACACACACACCCCAGGACAGAATTATTAGATTAATGCCAATGCACCTTGCAAGAAATGTCTCTTTCCTGCCTGGAGAAGTCAGGTCCCAGGCTTAAACCTCTAAAAAACAGTTCCTAGGACGTTCGAAGCTGCTTTCCAGGGAGTTACAACACAATCCAACCTCCCAACAAAGGTCACTTACCTCTGAAGCTATGTGAGTGAGGAGACTCACCTGTGTGGTCGCCCTCAGGTTCACGCACGAGGGCTGTAGCTCAACCAGCGACCCCTGTACTTTCCATGTTCTCTGTGAATCCCACCCCTCTCCACCGCCAGTGCTCCAGTAGACAGTTTCATCGCCACCATCAGGGACCGTCAGAAAAAAATATCAGCAACAGATGTGCACTGGGAAAGCGCCACCTGTTTGTTTGTTTGTTTCCTTCATCTGTCATTGAAATATTAAATGTACACTTTGGATATCTCATGGGATTACCCATCAAAAGCGAACTGTTGGTAATCTGAAAAGAAGAGCTGAAACACCCCGGGGATGCCGTGTTCTCCTGGAAGAACTACGTTAGCAGCTGAGTTGCTCGGTGACTCAGGTGACATTTGGCACGTGCCTTTACACACAGCATCCCAAGGTGTTACGCGGTGTTAGTATCCTGTGCAGACTGTATTCTCACGACTGCTGCCTTTATTAGGGGGCAACAGAAGCAGCCAAAAGACATCCTCATCATCCGACCAGAGGAGAGAGGGTTGGCAGTGACGGGAGCCAACCAGACCCCTGCCCACCCCCCAGCCCCCAGCTCCATCCACCCCACAGAGCCTGGAGGTGAGCCGTCAGAAAGGCCAAGGAGGTGACCACGTGGTGTTGTGGTGACATGGTGACAGCCACGTCTTTCAGATCTGCCACCACCATCCTCTATCGGCCTGATGGCCTGGCCCCTAGCGGGATGGGGTAGAGGGGCCTGCACGTCACATTCCGTCCTCTGTGAGAGCGTCGGAATACTGGCTACACCTTCTGCTTTTCCAGACAGGGATAAGTCTTTTTCGGTTTTATGAACTGTTTCTATTCAAACTGCTGCATTTTCCACAAAGGCATTGATCTCCACCTTTCAGGCTGGCACACTTACTTGATGACCCTTAAACTTAACTCAAGATCCATTTCCTCTTTGAAGGAACTGGGGTCCCACCTGCAAGGTGTGGGTGGCCTTGCCTCCCCTGTTCCCAGCCTGGGGACAGCCCAGGTTTCTGGAGCACAGCGTGAGACCATCCCACCCCCACCAAGCACGTGCCAACGCCACAAAGAACTTGTTTATGTTGTAAGGTCAAGAGTTACAAACTCATCCAAATATATGTTCCTCAAAGTTCTTGGGGGTGAATGTGGATGTGGTGTATGCAACTTGTAGCATTTCCTGGAGTCAAAAGAAATAAATAAAGGCTATTTTTCATATAGGGAGAAACCATTAAGTAAACATTATACTATTTATGAAAGGAATAAAGCATATAAAGTGTAAACAAGTATTCATTTTTAACTCTCCACAATGATTCCTCTCTACTATCATTTTTATCATCTAGCATGATGTTTCTTTGAAATAATTTACCGATGAACTATCATTTAGCAAGGTTTTTGTCTATAAGGTCAATATTTTTAAATTAACCATAATTCTATATACTAGTGACAATTAAAAATTAAATGTAAAGAGTAAAACATCAAAAATCTAAGAATTCATGTAATAAAAGATGTGCAAAACACATCAGAAATCTATAAAACAGAAATCTATAAGGCATTACCGAGAAATTTCATAAGACCTAAATAAATGGAGGAAGAGAGCATGTTCCTGAACTCACTAGTGTAAAGATGTCACTTGTCCCCAAATTGATCTATAGATTCAGTGCAATCCCAATACGTTTGTTTGTTTGTTTTTGCGGGGTGGTTGCAGGGGATGGGATTTGACAAGCGTATTTTACAATTTGTATGGAAATACAAAGGGCAAAAGCAGCTAAGACGCTCTTGAGAAGAAGAACCAGGTGGCACAGCTTGCGCTGCCAGATCAGGACTTATTATGAAGCCATAGTAATTAAGACAGAATGGCATTGCCTGTCAGTAGACAGAGACCAATGGAAGAGAAGAGAGAGGCCAGAAAGTGACCCCACATACGCAGTCACTTGACTTATGAAGAAGCACCTCAGAGCAGTGGGGAAAGGATGAGCTTTCTCCTAAGTAGTGCTGGGACAATTAGGTATCCATATGGGAAAAATGCATCAAAACTCAATTCCAGGGGGATTCTAGACTAAACGTGAAAGGTAAAACAATAACAACTTTAAAAGACAATACAGGAGGGCTTCCCTGGTGGCGCAGTGGTTAAGAATCCGCCTGCCAATGCAGGGGACACGGGTTTGATCCCTGGTCCGGGAAGATCCCACATGCCGCAGAGCAACTAAGCCCGTGCGCCACAACTACTGAGTCTAGGGCTCTAGAGCCGCGAGCCACAACTATTGAGCCCACATGCCACAACTACTGAGCCCGTGTGCCACAACTACTGAAGCCCGTGTGCCTAGAGCCCGTGTTCCACAACAAGAGAAGCCACCACAATGAGAAGCCCACACACCCCAACAAAGAGTAGCCCCCGCTCGCCGCAACTAGAGAAAGCTTGCGCGCAGCAACAAAGACCCAACGCAGCCAAAAAAAAAAAAAAAGACAAAAAAGACAATATAGGAGACTGTTTTCATGACCTTGAGGTAGGGAAAGATTTCTTAACTGAGGCAAAAGAACACTACCATGAAGAAAAATTGAACTTCATTAAATTAAGAACTTCTTTTCATCAGAAGACACCATAAGTGTGCCCCTTATGTGGAACTGATTTTTTAAAAACTAGAAAAAAATCCTGAGACTATTAGGAAAATTTGAATTCTGACTGGATATTTCATGATATTAAGGAATAATTATTAAATTTTTAAAGCTCTGATAATGGTGTTTTGATTATGTCAATAAAAGGGAGTGCTTATCTTTTTTCTTTCTTTTTTGTTTTTTTGGGCACACGGCACGGCTTGCGGGATCTTAGTTCCCCAACCAGGGATCGAACCCGGGCTGTGGCAGTGAAAGCACCAAGTCCTAACCACTAGACCGCCAGGAAGTTCCCTCAATATTTTACGTAAGTCCCTCTCCATCACCTGCCAGCCCTTCCCCATGACCGTGGATGTCACCTCTTCAGCGCCTTGGAGCATCCAGCTCCCCGCAAGGCCCCTGCCCCACCTGCCGCAGCTGGCTCCCCTTGGCCTGCTCTGGTCTACGCGCCTCTCTTTTCAAAGCACGTTAGGTGCTGTCACTTCTTGAAAAACGTCCCCGCCACCCTGTTGCTCGCGGGGTAGAGACACAGCCAGGTGTGGCCTGCATCCTCGGGAACAGCCCTGCCCTCCCGTCCCTGCTCTGGACCGGGCCACCCCGCTGCCTTCATCGCATGTCCTCACGATGCCCTGAGCCTAGGCCTGAGGGCTGTTCGGAGAGCAAACCCAGAGGAAAACCCAGGTGTCCACACTGGAGGGAGTCAGAGGCCAACATGCCTGTCTTCTGCCCACACCTAGAACGTCACCTGCCTTTCTGAATGGCACCACGCGAGGGGCGTTGAGGAAGACAGGAAGGGCAGCTAGCACTTACGCCGTGCTTGGGTTTCTGTCCCATAAACACCATCTTGGGGAAGCTAGATGGCCTCACTTCTCTGAAGAGGCAGGGGGTGGAGCCTCGCTGCTCTGGGATGGGTCCTGTGTCCCCCGCACCTGCTGGGGTTAGCGTGCCGTCCTCACTGGGACAACCCGGGCTGGGTGTGGTCAGCAGTGAGGGTACACACGTCTCGCTCCTACTGTGGGGCCTGGTACTCCAGCGGGCGCTCTGTAATGGCGCCCCAACACCCACCCGAGGTCCTCTGTCTCAAGATCCTGTCCTTTCCCCATGGCCGTGCACACAGGGGGCGATCAGAACCGGGACACATCCGGATCCAGTGCAGTCACAGCAGAGAACGCCGTGAATCAGTCTGGGGTGGAGGGGGCTGCCGCTTCCATCCTCTTACTGGGCTCTCAAGTTGAGAAGCGAAGAGTCTCGTTCTGTGTTTCTTGAAAAAGCAGAGCTGAGAGTGGCTCCGGGAGAGGAATAACCTCCTGCCCCCCAGGATCGTGCAGGAGCGTGAATATGGCATCGTGAGCTTCCTCCGGCCCAAGTGCCTGTTCTCAGCACCGCACATGTATTTCCTCATTCAGTCCTCAGGCTATAGGTGGGAAACAGGCAGGGGACCACACAGCCCATGAGCACAGAGCCCGGCTTTGAACCCGCGCAGCTTGGTCCCAACCTCGACACCAGCCACCTCCCAACAGGCGCAGGGGGGCCGTCACACCAAGGGTTCCACAGCTGATCTCTTGGTTTCTTCTGACTGTGAAGTTCACTGATGCACTTGGCATTGCTGGTCCCCAGTTTTGTTCACATACTCCCTAAAGTAATTTAAAATATGTTTTATCTCCCTCACACATTAAGTTGACACCTAAAATATTTCATAAGTTTAAATAGCTACAAAAGAATACAATTTCTGGCATACTGTAAATATTGACACTTAAAAATAAAACTGTCATATCACTTTAAAATGTAACCAGATGGAATATAAATAGCATATCAATTTGATATCCAACACGATCCATTACAAACAGTACATGATGAACCTCTAATGCTTAGACACCTCTTTCTGTTACCCACAGAAATCATCTTTTCCTTTGACTGCTGCCAGGTTATTTATCCTAAAATAATATTTTTACATTTGAAAGTTTTATGGATCACTCTACAACATACTTCTCTACAACAAAAATGTGTAAATAAATTGAAATTTTGTTTTATTTCCTGCGATGCTCTAAGTGTTAAAAATAATTCTTCTGGATTTATTTATCACTATGATTATCAGTTCACAATTGAGCAAAACACAAATATATGACACATTTGGAGGAATAATTCTCAGCCATGAAAAGTACACTTCTGTTGGAGATGCATCTTTTAATATTCATTCTTTTTTAAAATAAATTTATTTATTTATTTTTGGCTGCATTGGGTCTTTGTTGCTGTGCACGGCTTTCTCTAGTTGCGGCGATCAGGGGGCTACTCTTTGTTGTGGTGCGCGAGCTTCTCACTGCGGTGGCTTCTCCTTGCAGAGCACGGGCTCTAGGCGCGCGGGTTTCAGTAGTTGTGGCATGCAGGTTTCAGTAGTTGTGGTGTGTGGGCTCAGTAGTTGCGGCGCACGGGCTCAGTTGCTCCGCGTCATGTGGGATCTTCCCGACCAGGGCTCGAACCCGTGTCCCCTGCATTGGCAGGCGGATTCTTAACCACTGCGCCACCAGGAAAGCCCGGAAACGCGTCTTTTAAAGTAAGGAATGGGGCCCGGGAAGGACTGCTGGCCGGATTGAGACAAGGCTCGATTCTGCAGATGTCAGTGCCGAGGGCCGTGTTCCCATCAGTGGTGGTGGGAATGGAAGGGGCTGTGTCACTGCAGCGCGGCAGCTCTGACCCTTCCCAGTGACGTGCCAAAGTCGCATAGTGAACCCCCCTGACAATTACATGTGATGACCGACGGCTGGCCGGCTGACCCTTCAACGAGCTCTGCCTTCACGGTGAGGAAAGCCCCATGCTGGAAATCACCTGGCTTTCACAAGGATCTTTTATGACCCCAATAGAGTCTGCAAGAAAGGCGTGGTGGATCCGATCGCTGCCCAAAAGTCACGGCTCCTGCCTCTTCTCCCACTGGAACGGTTTATTTCTAGATCCGTTGACGCTGGGCTCAACCATGTGACTTGCGTAGACCACTAGGATGTCAGCAGAGCTGCCCTAAGAGGCCTTAGATGCCGTTGTGGGGCTGGGCCCGGGACTTGGCCCCCTCCCCATGGCCCACACACGTCACCGAGAGGAACCTTCCTCATCCTGGACCCTGGGTGACCGGGGAGCCTCCAGTCCAAGCGTAGCTGGGTCAGCCGGCTGCCAGCTGGTGCACAGAAGCACAGTGAAATGAGTAAGCGATGTTACACAGCGAAAGCTGATTCAAAACCCCGAGGGGCTTTTTTTAAAAAGGGAAATTGACAAACTGATTTCACTTGTGTTTTTTCTTGGCCGTGTGGCTTGCGGGATCTTAGTTCCCCAACCAGGAATTGAACTGGCACCCTCGGCAGTGAAAGCGCGGAGTCCTAACCACTGGAATTCCCTCAGAATTTATATATAACTGCAAATGAGTTAGAAGAGCCAAAAAGAAAATATCTTGAAAAAAGAACAAAGTTAGATGACTCACACCGGCAACTTCAAGACTGATTATAAAGTGACAGTCATCAAGGTGGTGTGGTCTGGGCAGAGAAGTACTTTCCTGAGATTGATGTCTAATATTCTTTCACTTAGAGGCACCAAGTTTAACTCAAGGTCTAAGGGGCATAAAATATTGTTCATTCATTTATACCTCTGCCAATAAAATGTTTTTAAAATGAAAGTTTTTATCACTTCTTTAAATAAATTTTTTTGTCAAACTCTTAGAGCCGCAGATTTAGTTTATTCAATTTATGCAAAAATATGGCATAGAATCTGATTTGTAGAGCCTGTCCTCCTTGTCAAACCTGTCAGCCAAAGAGACACGCTCCTGTCAGAAGGCGACTTCGTTTTACAATTCAAATGCTAATATGTTTCCAGGAATTTTATAGAATCCACTTAGAATTAAATCAAGGAATGCATTTTGTAAGACAGATTAGTAAAAGCAGTCAAAATTAAACTAAAGCTCTAAAGTAATTAATGTATCTATTTTACAATGTGTTTCACGACCAAGAAAATAAATAGATATGCTCTTTAACATTACTTAATTTATAATAATACAATGTAGCATGTACCCAGCATGATAAGGCACTTATGAAGCAAGGGGCTGGATAGGAAGCACGGTATTCCTTTGGTAAATGTGTGTGAATGTGTGTACTGATGTGTGTTTTTCGGCTTTTGAGATTAATTAAATGGGAATCAAGTATAAAAATCAGAAATAATTCCATTCATTTTTGTTAAACATCACAATCGGATTTTCTTAATGAATTTAAAGAGAAAGGCATATATACTGCTTAAAAACAATCACTCTGACAGCTCACGTGTCATATTTACTTTTCGTTGTTGGGAGTGGGAAATATTAAGCATTTGAGAAGCTGAAGTAAGATGAGGACTGATCAAAATTAGAGCAGTTCTTGAAATGATTTAATAAAATGGGTTTTAACTACCTCACTGATTAATGCTCATCCATGGTGAAAGAGACTGTGCAGAAGTTTCATCTGGGTTTTATCCAATGTATCTTGAAAACTGGGATAGTTCCAGAAGACACTCCAGTCCGATTTCACAGAACTGTCATTGTCACCGTCACTGTTTCAGCTCTGTGAAGGGGCTTTCTCTTTCCACCTAATGACAGGCCATCCAGGGTGAGTCCTGAGGTTAGCAAAAAAAGAGAATTGCTGCATATATCTAAAAAGGTATTTTTGGCATTTAATATTTCTTATCAATGTCTTTGCTTTGCTCTCATGAGACTCCACGGCCGCTCTGGTCTTCGATGCATATTGGGGACACACGGGGAACAGTCTAGGTCACCCCTCCCCCAGCCCCACTCACTGAATTCAGAACATCCCAACAACCAACGTGCCCAGAGCCTGGGCCCCAGGGCACACGGTCCAGGCCTGGCCATGAATAGTCTCCCAAGCTCAGGTCCAGGCCTGAGGTGGACTTCGGACAGGGGAGGGGCCTTCCTTCCTCACAGGGAGAAGCATCTGGAGAAGTGGGGCCTCTGGAAAGGGACCCTCGGAGCTCTTCAGGCTCCCTGGTGATGTGGGGACCCAGGGGCTCCTCCCCAGCTCGGAGACCATGGTTCCTCCACGCTCTGGGACTCAGACCGACTGACCTGGAGACGCTGGACGGGGCTCCCTGAGTCAGGAAACGCCGGAGCCACGCACGAGAGATGCAGGCTTCTGATCCACTCCTGCATCGCTGCTGGAAGGGAATGTGGTCCGTGTCCTCCACACCAGACGTAGAAAGGGCACTTGTGTGTTACAATGACTGGCACCTCGGGAGATTTAACCGGTAAGTTTCTGCCTACAACTTTATCCACAGGATAGGAAAGGGCTGGGACAGCTACGCCGAGTGGTTCCAAGATGGTACAGGACAGACCAGGGGCCTGGTCTGGACCGCTTAGATGGGTCAGTTCCCTAATGAATTCCTATGGGACACTAAGGACCGTTAGCATCAATCCCTTACATTTGTTTTCCTTTTTTATTGTGGTAAAATGCACATAACACACAACGCACACAACATAAAAGCTACCATTTTAAAGTATGTGGTTCAGTGGCATTAAGTATTTGGTTGGCCAAAAGGTTTGTTCGTTTTTTTCCTGAAAGATGGCTCTAGCAGTGCTTAGTTGTCTTTAACTTTATTCGAAACAATTTTGTTAGATTGTATGTGACAGCTGTCATACGAGCATGCATTTTAAAAAACCTTATCAAAATTGATGAATTTTTGTGTAATTGAACGTGGAAGAAAAAAGCAACATTTTTGGCATATTATGCTTTATTATTTCAAGAAATGCAACCGAAACGCAAAACAAGATTTGTGCAGTGTATGGAGAAGGTGCTGTGATGGATTGAATGTGTCAACAGTGGTTTGAGAAGCTTCGTGCTGGAGACTTCGCACTGGACGAAGCTCCACGGTCGGGTGGACCAGTTGAAGTTGATAGCGATCAAATCGAGACATTAATTGAGAACAGTCAACATTATACCACGAGGGAGACAGACGACATACTCAAAATATGCAAATCAAGTGTTGAAAACCATTTGTACCAGCTTGGTTATGTTAATCGCTTTGATGTTTGGGTTCCACATAAGTTAAATGGCAAAAAAACTTCTTGACCGTTGTTTCCCCATGCAATTCTCTACTTAAATGTAACGAAAACATTCGTTTTTAAAACAAATTGTGGGGACTTCCCTGGTGGTGCAGTGGTTAAGAATCTGCCTGCCAATGCAGGGGATACGGGTTCGAGCCCTGGTCCGGGAAGATCCCACATGCCGTGGAGCAACTAAGCCTGTGTGCCACAACTACTGAGCCTGCGCTCTAGAGCCCGTGAGCCACAACTACTGAGCCCACGTGCCACAGCTACTGAAGCCCACGTGCCACAGCTACTGAAGCCCACGTGCCTAGAGCCCGTGCTCCGCAACGAAGAGTAGCCCCCACTCGTCGAAACTAGAGAAAGCCCACGCGCAGCAACGAAGACCCAATGCAGCCAAAAATAAATAAATACATAAATAAATAAATAAAAACAAAATAAAACAAATTGTGACGGGCGATGAAAAGTGGATAATGTACAATGATGTGGAAAGGAAGAGCTTGTGGGGCAAGCGAAATGAACCACCACCACCCACATCAAAGGCTCGTCTTCATCCAAAGAAGCTGATGTGTATACGGTGGGATCAGAATGGAGTCCTCTACTATGAGCTCCTTCTGGAAAACCAAGCGATTAACTCCAACAAGTACTGCTCCCAATTAGACCAAATGAAAGCAGCACTTGACAAAAAGCATCTAGAATTAGCAGAAAACGACAATCTTCCATCAGGATAACACAAGATCGCATGTTTCTTTGATGACCAGGCAAAAACTGTTAGATTGGCTGGGAAGTTCTGATTCATCTGCCGTATTCACCAGATATTGCACCTTCAGATTTCCATTTATTTAGGTCTTTACAAAATTCTCTTAATGGAAAAAATGTCAATTCCCTGGAAGACTGTAAAAGGCACCTGGAACAGTTCTTTGCTAAAAAAGATAAAGTTCTGGGAAGATGGAATTATGAAGTTGCCTGGAAAATGGCAGAAGGTAGTGGAACAAAATGGTGAATACGTTGTTCAATAAAGTTCTTGGTGAAAATGAAAAATGTGCCTTTTACTTTTACTTTAAAACCGAAAGAACTTTTTGGCCAACCCACTACATTCATAAAGTTGTGCTATCATCACATCTGTTCTAGTCCCAGACTTGACGTGTCATCACCCCAAACAGAAAGCCTGTACTCAGCAGCACCCCGCACCAGCCCCGGCAACCACTACTCTGCTTTCTGTGCCTGTGGCTTTGCCACTTGGCATAGCTCGTGCAAATGGAGTCATGCAGTGTGTGGCCTTGTGTGTCTGGCTCCTTCCACTGAGCATAATTTTGATCCCCTGCATTTTGAGGTTCCCTTTATCTAGGGTAACATGCCCATTGTTGGCTTCCAGGTGCAACTGTGGCAGAAGTGAAGGTGGGCCCCAGCACCCGAAGCCCATCACCCTGTCACAAGCCCAGGAACCCAGCTCTCCGGCTCTCCCCTCCAGCAAGGCCGAGGGCACCATCCTGGGGCTGGGACCAGCTGGGTCCCAGCTCTGCGGTCTCTCTCTCTGGCCTCCTTGAGGGTAAACACTGGCGAACGATCCAGGCTGAGTGCTTGGGTCTCCTTCAGCCCAAGGAGCCCGGGATTCCCATCATTTCTTATTAAGGTGTTGGTTACTAATAAGACCTGGTGTGTTAAGCGTCAGGGACATTCCTGCTTTGATGTGGCTCAAGAAGCTGCAAACCAAGGTTTCCGTCCCTGAGAGTGGAACCCGGGCCCGGTGAGAGCGGGGTGGGCTGTTCCGTGTCCACAGTCGTGGTCAGGCTAGGCCTGGCTTGGTCTCGCCAGGAGGAGCCGGGACGCAGGTCTGGTCCTGTCTGCCCAGTGCACTGGCGTCTCCAGGTGGCTAAGGCCCCTATCTTTGAGCGGTGTGTGCTGCATATGACACTCACCTCTCCAGACCCGGCCCCGACCCCGACCCCGCGGGACCCCAGAAGCCAGGCAGGGATGGAGCCCCACACGTGAAACGATGAGCTGTGAGCAGTGGAGGAAGGGGAGGGGGGGAATGTGTGCCCCACAGGCCCCAGTAGGGCCCCTGCCCCTGCCCCGAGATGCCCGCCACTTAGGGGCGTCCTAGAGAAAGACCTCTGGGAGCAGGGCCAGCGTGGGGAGAGGCACGGCAGCAGCCTCCAGAGCCTCCGGGAGACGGCATCTCAGGACCACCGGAACGGAAGGGTTCTGGGAAGATGTTCACAGTGAGACCAGGAAAGACCTGACACACTGAGTTTAAAAAATTAAGATTCTAAGTAGGAGTTCTGAAGCTGAGGAATATCCTAAAAGTAATGGAAGAATAAGGAAACAGAAAAATCAATGTTTTTGTGACCTTAAAGAACTTAAAAAAACAAAAAAAAGTGTGGGACTTTGAACTCCAATAAAATGTTCCATCAGGAGCAGAGAAGAGGTGCAAAAGAAACAGAACACAAGCACAACACAGCACCGTTTAGACACAGACGGTGAGCTGCCGGTGCCTTGCCGCTGGCACTGGCTTTGCAGTGACTAAGCACGTGTGTGTTTGGGGGTGATTCACCCCCCACCCCGCTTCCTGTGACTCACTCAGTGGCAGCAGATTTGTAATAATTTCCTGGGAAGTTACTCATTAGCTGATTTCTCCAGATTACTTTCCATGGTTGGGCAAACAACTAGCCAGTGTCCAAGAGAGAAGCCGGGAGGTAGAGGTGTTCCGGCTGAGACCCAGGGAGGCTGGGGTCTGCAGAGGCCCCCGAGGGAGGGCTGGTTTGCCCAGTGCCCCTCCCTGATGGGTCAGGGCAAGTTGTCGGAGGGCTGTGAGGCCAGGTGAGGGCGAGACGGGAAGACGAAGGACAGAGATGGGGTACCTTTCAAGAGTACCTGAGAGTGTCCCGGGGACCCCTGGGGACCTTGAGGGTTTGGGGGAGGAGAGGTTTGGTCCCTCTGGGGCAGGGCCTGGAGGAGGCGGGACACAGGGAAGGGCTGGTCCAAGGGCAACTCGAGGGGCAGAGGAGCCCAGGGGCGGGGCTCACGGCACAGGTGGGGCAGGGCGGCTGGAAGAGGAAGAGGAGCGGGGTCTGTGTCGGGGCAATTGGACTCCCAGACCCTGCTAGGTGGGGCTCTTTGGAATTTGCAAAATCACCCCCAAGTAGAGTTAGCTTTGGACCTGTGCTGCACCTGGGGGCAGGGGGTGCGGGTGTGGGAGGACTAATGCCCGCTCACAACCGTGACACCAGTACACCTTGCCCCCCACCTGGGCATGCCCACGATGACGCCCTCCAGCCCAAGACCAAGAACACAGCAGCAGCTGAACGTGTCGGGCTGTTGCTCGCTGCAGCGAGGGAGAACACACATCTTGAGGAACCAAGGGGGCGTCTTTAGAAAAGACTTAACTTGTGTGCATTAGAGTCCTGGCGCCACTGGCTGAGAACAGCACACATGCTTCCTCCTACAGGTGAAGCCAGGAGTCTGAACTTAGTCTTGCTGGACTAGAGGCGAGGCTGGCAGGGCCGGCCCCTTCTGGAGGCTCTAGGGGAGAATTCACTCCTCGACTCTTTCAGCTTTTGGACTCGGCCCACATTCCTTGGCTTGTGGGTGCATCACTCCAATTTCTGCCTTCATTGTCACACTGCCTTCTCCCCTTCTGTAGACAAACGTTCCCTCTTGTAAGGGTCCCTGTGAGTTACACCAGGCCCACCCCGACAGTCCAGGGTAATAGACCCACCTCAATACCCTTAACTTAATCGCACGAAAAGTCCCATTTGCCATAGAAGGGAGCACTCACAGGTTCTAGGGATCAGCAGGTGGACGTCTCGGGGGCCATCATTCAGCCTCTAGCACAGCGGAATCTGGGATGGGGTGAGGTCATCTGGGGGAGGGCTGAGCAAGTGGGGTCTGCTCCGCATTAGACTTGGTTTGCTCTTGGGAAGAGGGGGTAGCTTTGTGACTGGGCATCTTATCGGTCTTGTCGGGAGGGAGGGGCAGCTGTGGGTGGTAAAGCAGTAGGAATCGCTCAAGTCAGCAGGGGGCAGGTGGGGGGAATGGTTGGCCACTTTTGTTGTCTGGACAACTCATGGTTTTGTCTTGGTCCATCACAGTCACAGACTGACCTGTGTGATGTCCACATCCTGTGAAATTGCTGGGGTTCAGCAGCACACAGGCCGTGCTGTGAGGGCCAGGCCAGCTCCCAGATGTCAGGGGCTGCCCTGCTCCAGGCTTCCACATCCAGTCTAAGCTGGGGGAGGAGAAACATTTCAAACCGAATAAGAGTTTGGATTTTGATTATCAACTGGAATGAACTGGGCTTACGTCATTCTGGTCTGGACTGGACTTTCCAACAGCAGACCAGAGGGGCCACGGATGTACTATTTACTTACCTGCTTTGCTCACTCCTGGGCCCCCAGGGCTTAGGACAGGGCTAAGAAAAGGGAAGACGGCAAGTGTTGGCAAGGCTGTGGAGAAACTGGAATTCTTATACGTTGCTAATGAAAATGTAAAATAGTGCAGCCACTTCAGAAAATACTCTGGCAGTTTCTCAAATGGTTAAACATAGAATTAGCATATGACCCAGAAATTCCATTCCTAGGTATACACCCAAGACAAATAAAAATATAAGTCTGCACAAAAACTCATACACAAATTTGCATAGGAGCATTATTCATACATAGAACCAAACAGTAGCAACAACCCAAATGTCCATCAGCTGATGAGATTTTGTGGTCTATCCCTACAACGGAATATTATTTAGTGATTTAACAAGGAAAGAAGTACTGAAACATACTACAACATGGACGAGCCTTGACAACATTATGACACTGAGGACCACACATTGTGTGATTCCATTTGTATGGAAAGATCCAGAAGAGGCAAATCCCTGGAGCCAGAAAGTGGAGTCGTGATCGCCAGAGGCTGGCGGTGGAGGGGGATGGGTAAGGGGTGCTGGGCTTCTTTTGGAAGCAATGAAGTGTGCTGAAGTTGACCGTGGTGATGGCTGGCCACAAGGCAAAGGCTGGCAGGTCCACATGACCCAGAATGTTCTAGGCCTGTGTGGCTGAGGTGGAGGGGGACAGAGAGCCATGGTAGGAAGCTGGCAGGTCTGGCCATGCCAGGCCCTGGAGGAGTCTGAATTCTAATATTTTATTTTAAGTGCCAGGAAGCCTTTGGAGGTTATGAGCGGGGTGGGGGTGGGGTGGTGTGTGTGTGTGTGTACGTGCGTGAGCGCGTGTGTTGAGAGACATGGTCTGATTATAATTTAAAAAGATAAACATACTCTACTGGCCAGGGAGCTAAGAATGTTTTTACATTTTTAAAGGGTTGTCAAAACAGAAAAAAAAAGATAACGCGACAGGGATCATATCCAACCTGCAAAGCCTGAAATAGTCACTGTCTGGCTTTTTATCGAAAAAGTTTGCTGACCTCCGCATGTCTTCAGAGAAAACCAAGGGCGGAGCCGTCAGTCCTTTCTTGGGTGAAAGAAGGATCTGGGGGAGGGACTGAGAGTGAGGCTTTGCCCTGGATGAGATGCTGTTGGGAGGGGGTAGTTTTGTGACTGGGTCTAGAAGGAGGGGGACGGAGAGCCGGAATGAAGCGGCGCGATGCAGACCACCCAGGACCTGCTGTCACCTGTCCCCACTTACACGTCCCCTGGACTCCTGCAGACACCGTGGGTGACCATTCATCCTCCTACATAAGTAGGTACCTAATGTTTTTTAATAAGACATTTGATACTTTTTATTATCGTGGTAAAATACACACAACACAAAATTAACCATTTTAACCATTTTTAAAGTGTACAATTCAGTGGCATTAAGTACATTCACCATGTTGTACAGCCATCATCATTACCTAGTTCCAGAAACTTTCCATCACCCCAGATGGAAACGCTGTATCCATTAGGCAGTCACTCCCTATTCCTCCTCAGCCCCGGGCAACCGCTGATCTGCTTTCTGTCTTTAGGGATCTGCCTATTCTGGACATTTCCTATAAATAGAATGTAAAGGAAAAAACTTTTGTTTTACTTTACATTGCTTACAACACTTTACTCACAATATTTCCCTTCTGACACTTCTGGTCCCTCAACGTGTGGGTGTTTTTCCCACACCAAGCAATTCTGCAACACCAGCTGGTACCCTGCAATTAACTCCGTCCTGACCCCATCTACCAGGAGACAGCATCAGACCCCCCCGGCGAAGGGCTCAGCCACAGGCTGTTCTGTTCTCCAGTGCCGATGGCACCATCACCCGTGCTACTGATGCCAGAGACTGACCCTCCCCTCAGGTCCCATGAATTTGCTAGTGCAGCTCACAGAACTCTGGAAGACATTTAACTTATTAGATTTCATTATAAAGAACAGTTTATTATGAAGAACCAGTTTGTTACAAAGAACAGAACTCAGGAACATCCAGAAGGAAGAGATGTGCAGGGCAAGGTGTGTGGGAAGGGGCGTGGAGCGGCCAGCCCACCCCGGGCACGCCCCAGCACCTCCGCGCGCTCACTAACCCGGAAGCTCTGACCCCGTCTGCGTGGGTTTTTATGGAGGTACCACTGCGTAGGCACGACTGATCAAAGTCCCAACCCTGTAGTCATGGGGAGTTCCTCTAGCAACCAGCCCCCTTCCCCAAAGTCTCCTCATTAACATAAAATCAGGTGCCACTGAAAGGGGCTTGTTAAGAATTAATTCCAAAGGACACCGGTGTCTCTCTCATCTCCTAGGAAATTCCAAGGTTTTTGAGAGCTCTGTACCAGGAATGGGAGGAACATCAAATTTCTGTTTCTTATTATAAATCACAAAATCACATGGAATCACACAATCTGTGGCCTTTTGTGTCTGGCTTGTTTCACAACCTCATGTTTTCAAGGGCCATCTATGTTGTAGTGTGCGTCGGCACTTCATTTCTTTTTATGGCTGAATAATATTCCACTGTGTGGACACACCACACTTTGTTTATTCACTTGCTGAATTTGTTAATTATCTTTAACAGTTTTTATGGATTTTTTAGGATTTTCCGTGTATAAGATCACATCACCTGCGAATAGAAGTAGCTCTACTTTTCTCTTTCCAATGTGGACGCCCTTTATTTACTTTCTTGCCTAACTGCTCTGGCTGGAACTTCCAGTCCTACATTGAACGTTAAGTGGTGAAACTGGCATCTTTGCCTTGTTCCTAATCTTGGGGCAATTAAAAAATTTTTTGACTTGGCTGTATTTTCTAATGTTCTTCAGTGTATGTGCACCACTTTGTACACTTGTGCAATAAAAAAAGATGAATTTTTAAAAAGAAGTCAATGCCTAAAAATGTTTGGGTAAATTTAAAGAGCATTCTTCCCCCAGAGGGGAAAATAACTAGAAAGATTGTCTGTTTTTGTTGTCAAATTCATCAAGATAACAAACTAAAGTCAAGTATGATTTAAAAGTTTTAAAAGATGTGCAGCCCTCATTGGTGGTACACAGACCTGGTCAGACCTGGGCTCAGAGCGTGGCAGTCAGCCCCACCCAACAAGGGGGGCCCCAAATAGAGAGACTGAGCCTGACTCCCCTGAGAGTGGTTGACAGTGTCCGGCACTTGCACTCGGTTTTGGCTGCTGTGTCCTGCCCTCTGCTGCATGAAGGGACAGCACGAGGGGCTGGGTGGGGTCGGAGTTTGGGGTGCATCACTCCAGGCTGGGGCAGGTGAACAGAGACAGAAAAGGGCTGGACCCACCAAGGACACAGTGTAAATGACTGCATTTCTATGTACTGAGCCACCAACAATTGAACAATTTCATTTGCAGCAATGAATGGACCTAGAGGTTATCATACTAAGTGAAGTAAGTCAGATAAAGACAAGTATCACATGATATCACTTACATGTGGAATCCAAAAAAATGAAGACTTAGAAAACAAACTTACGGTTACCAAAGGGGAAAGTGTGTGTGGGGGGGGAGGGATAAATCAGGAGATTGGGATGAACAGATACACACACTGCTATATATAAAATAGATAAACAACAAGGACCTACTGTAGAGCACACGCAACTGTACTCATTATCTTGTAATAACCTATAATGGAAGAGAATGTACAAAAAGAATATATATATTTACATATATATAACTGAATTACTTTGCTGTACCCCTGAAACAATGTAAATCAACTATAATTCAATTAAAAAAATAGAATAGAAAATAGTATATGTCACACCTAGGTTAAGCAAAAAATAAATAAAATTAAAAAAGAAAAAAGAAAAATTTAAAACATATTAGCATCAAAAACATAGAACAGGAATACAGCTAACAAAAGATGTTTAAGATCTTTATTTACACTGAAAACAGCACGGCATTACTAAAATTAAAGATATAAAGAAATAGAGATATATTAAGTTCATGTTTTTAAGACTCAACATTCTGAAGATACCTGTTCTCCCCAAACTGACCTAAAAAGCCAATGAAGTTCCAATCACAACAATCCCTCCACCAGTTTTTCAGGTAAAATTACACTGAGGTGCAGTTAAGAAAATGAACAGCCATGCCCCAGACTGGGAGAAAACGTGTGGGAAACAAGTATCTGACAAAGACTAGTATCTGGGACACAGAGGGAATTCCTACCACCCAGTGGGTAGGAATTCCTATCTACCCAACAGAATGATGAACAGCCCAATTTTATTTTATTTAATTAATTAACTAATTAATTTATTTTGGCCATGCCACATGGCTTGAGGGATCTTAGTTCCCTGACCAGGGATCGAACCTGTGCCCTCGGCAATGGAAGTGCCGAGTCTTAACCACTGGACAGCCAGGGAATTCCCAAACAGCCCAATTTTAAACAGGGCAAAATATGTGAGCAGAGACTTCCGGGAAAGATATATAAATGGCCAGTAAGTATAGGAAAAGATGCTCAATATCATTGTACATTAAGAAACACAATTAAAATGAGATGGAACACATATTCACTAGAAAGTCTAAAATTATAAAAGACTGACAATGCCAAATACTGGTGAGAATGTGGCGCAGCAGGAAGGTTTATGTGTTGTTGGTTGGAGTGTAAAATGGTATAATTACATTGGAAAACGGTTTGGCAGTTCTTAATAAAGTTGAACACTTACCATAAGTTCCAGAAATTTTGCTCATAGTTGTTTGCCCACGAGAAATGGAAACACGTGTATTTGTACACAAATGTCCACGGTGACTTCATTCATAATAACCAGATTGAAAACAGCTCAAATGTCCCATCCACCAACAGGTGACAGGTGAACTGGCTGTGAGACCACCGAGTACCATCAGAAATAAAGAAGAACAAATCCTGATGACGCAACAACACGGATATTCCAAAACATCACCGAGTCAAAGAAGCCAGAAACAGAAGAGTGCATACAGTAGTTCCAGAAGCAACCTGGTGTGTAAGACCAGATCTACGGTGCAAGAGACCAGGCCAGCGGCTGCCTCGGTGGGTGTGGGGACTGATGGGGAACTGGATGTACACGTTTGAAGAGAGTCATCCAGCTGTTCACTCAGCAGGTTCTTACTCTGTGTGAATTACATCTCAATAAAGTTGATAAAAGGCAAGCAGGGTGGCTGTACCCTTCTGGGGAAGCAGTGGCTAGGAGGGACCCCAGGCAGACTTTTGGGGTGCTGGTGCTGTCCTGTTCCTGAGTCTGGGCGCCAGTGACATGAGTGTGCTCCTCTGTGAAAAATTCAATAAGCTCAACATTTACGTGCCCTTTTCTCTATTTAAATGACTCTTTAATTAAAATAATGTTAAAATATATGGAGCTGGAGAAAGACAGAGGGCGAGGTCGTGGGCAGGCCCGTATTCGCTTTCTTTACTGCTTCTCCTGGCCAGCGTGGACAGGGTCGAATGCCTCACTGGGTAGCTGCCGTCTGCAGCACCATGTGGCGGAGTCACGGGGTGGCCCTTCTGACGGCCCCGGGGCCACCGAGCCGGCCAGCCAACACCATCCGCTATCTGTCTCCACCCGTCCTCACAACCAAAATGCCTTTCCCTCTGACTTACAGGACGTTTCCAGACTTACCTGCAGTTCTCGGTACGGGGCAGAGAACACGCGCTGCGGCCGTGGCTCACAGCCCCGCAGTGGAGCCCCCGGGAGCACGTGGAGCGCTTCATCGTTCACACCGCTCGTTTTATTTAACCTCACGATCACCATCCTAAAGACGAGGAAGCGGAGACTGGAGAGCCCGAGAGAAGCTCAGAGGGGCGACATCCCCGACCTTCTCTTCAGACGAAGAGGACGCCAGGCAGCCCAGAGGGGATTGACTCTGCTGCACACGGGGACGCGCGTCTTCCTGCAGGACACGCTCGAGTCCCTCCACTGGGGGCTGGGCGCCGGCTCTTCTCCCTCCAGGTCCCCAGCGCTGCAGACCCCAGTCCTGCGTGCCAGAGGCTCAGCGAGATGAGGCTGGGTCTGGGGTCTGTCACGCTGATGGTTCCCTTAAGAGAACAGGTTCCCCGAGGCTGGACAGGTGGCGGTGACACCAAGCCTGCGGAGGGAAGTCCTTCAGGGACGACATCACCCTAGCTCGGTTTCTGCATTTAACCGTGAAGATGGAACAAGAAGGTTAACTTATGAGGAATGTTCTTGACTTGTTGACAAGATAAAGAATAAAAGAAACTAATCATTATCGAGAGCTTTCCTGTATGTTAGTTTATCTGACAAGTCACCTGAGAAATTTCAAATGATCTGAAGGAACAAAACCAAAAGAAAGGATATTACACCAAGCACTTTACTGGTAACACCTTTTTAATAGGTCAAAGTAACTGTACAGTTCATTATATTCTTCCTGAGAATAATTTATATCCCCCAACAAACTAAAGAGAGGGCATATTTTTCAAAATTATTTAACAGAATGGATGGTAAAACTGGACATCGAAAGGAAACCAAATCTCTGTTTTGCCCAATTCTTTCCTGGGAAGACAGACACAATGAAGGGTTAGTTAACTCCAGTGGCTGTAAAATAGTCAACATGGCTTTAATCTTTCTTTATAAATTATATAAAAATGGAAAACAGGGATGGTTCCAGAACTTCTTCTCAATGCAGTTTGGAGGTGCTCTGGTACAAAGCATTTCTGCTTCCAAGAGAAATAACAGCGCTACAAAAAACTGGCACATTATTCTGGTGAAAAAAGACAAAAGTTTTTAGTGTGTTCTACAGCTAGTTTCCAACCAAATGCTTCACATACTCACATGAAAGTAAAAGGCAGGAAAGACAAGAGGGTTGTAGTTTTTTTCTGAAATTACTCAAGTCTTCAAAATATAGCTTTTATATTCTTTCTTTGTAAAGTGGTATTAGCATATTGCAACTGAACAGTGTTCTAACGACAAAAATTCCAGCCTGGAGAGTAAGTCTGCGGTTGGCAAAGGGATTCTCAGCCCCTTGGGTTTCCTGGAATCCTCCGCTTCCTCCTGTCTTCTTCCAAGGACCAGTCCGGCCAGTTCAGGAACCAGTGCATCACTGCCTCGGCCGCTTCCACGAAAGTACATCCTGATGTGAACAAAATCTGTTCTTCATGATTCTTTAAAAGCTTCTCATGTACAATTTTTATTCTCAGAAAAATGCCACATTTTGGATCCCGGACTTTTCTGAACACCATGATTAAAGAACCAAAACCAAAACAACCCACATCAAAATGTGGTTAAACTTATATGAGATTTTCAACCAGCCTCAGCCAGAGTGTTGGCACTGTGAGTGCTGGCGCCCACGGCCGGGCAGAGCCTCGCTGCTGGTGGCGGCGGAGCGGGGAGCAGGCCCTGGCACTCAGTGCGGCCTCGTCTGCCCCAGGGCCTTCAGTCTGGCCTGGTCGATGACATCGAGCAGGTTCTTGGCGTCCACGGCCAGGGCGTGCGCGGCCGTCAGCATCTGCTTCTTGTACTCCTGCTGCAGGCTGGTCATGACGTACTGCTGGGCCAGCTTCATCTTGTTGATGAGCTCCCCCAGGTCGGAGTTCAGCAGCTTCTGGGCCATCTCAATCTGCAAGAACAAGAGGGTCAGGAGAGCCTCCTGCAGCCAACACTCAGGGCATTCTTAGGCGCTTTTCTTAGGTGCCTCCAGGAGAAGAAACTTTCTTCCTTCCCCTAAACAAGACAGAACCTGGTCTTCACCTCCAGGCCCGCACGCTTTCTACTGCACCTGCTCCAAGACCTTCCTTTGCTATGCAGGAGATGGTTCAAGGATGTCACCAGACACTTGCTCCACTCTGATGTAAGCTCTAGACCCTTCCAAGCGGATCAGAGGTGGGAAGCGGGGGCAGGGGCGGTGGAAGGAGCCACAGGGCTGGAGAGCTTTGCTTGGGGTGTCTCGCGATCCCTCCGACCTGTGTACTTAACCAGCGGCGATCTAGCCACGTGCTCTTTCAACAATCAGCGAGCACTTACTGTACACAAGGCCCTTGGAGTCGTGGACTCAAGAGTGACCCAGTGTGTCTGTGCTCACAGCCCAGTGTGGGGGAAGCACGCACAGAGCTGCCCATCACACGTGGGAAAATCACACCATAGAAATGGGCCCGGGGAGGAGCAGTTCACTCCTTCTGAGAGGGGCGGAGACTCCACAGAGGAGAACTCGCCTGCATGTGGCCGAGACTGCGTGAGCCGGCTGGCTTCCTCCGTGAAGGGCCTCGTAAGCCCCCCACGTTCACCTTGGTCCTGCTGAACTTAGCAACGGGGAGGCCTAAGGAATTTTAGGAAGGGGAATAACATAATCGAGACAGGGCTCTGGTGGCAGTGCGGCAAGTAAACGGAAGGGCAGGGAGAGCCCAGAGGTGGAGTAAGCAGCTGAGAGGCTGCTGTGATACCTCAGGGAAGAGGGGACGTGGCCGTGAGGATGGAGAAGCAAGGCCCGACCTGAGACTCGTGGGTGACACAGGCTGTCCGCACGTGCATACGTGTGTGTGCGCGCGCGCGTGTGGTTCGTGCTGGGCAGGGTGGTGAGTGCATGCTGGTCACACTGACCCTGCAAGCAGAATGTGCTACAGGGACAGACGTCCCGCGGACAGCTAGCGCCCGGGGCACAGGGAGTGGGCCCACTCACAGCACAGAGGGTGAGGGCCTCAAACATCTGGATCTGTGGGCGTGGGGAGCCCTGCCAAGGACAAAAGCCATCTCTAAAACACAAGTCCGGGGAGCACCTTGGGGGCGGCCACCATCGGGGCAGCAAAGAAAGGCTGGGGGTGGGGCGGGCAAGGCTCTGAAACTCCAGGGGTCTCGCCAAGGGGTCAGGGCGGTGGGGGGATGGCCTCCGGTGACCCCTGGGCGGGTGCAGTAGAGAGGTCAGGGACAGCTGGGTCCAGAGGGCGGGAGGGGAGCAGGAAGAAGCACACGGCGTGCGGAAGAACCAGGTACACAGAGGTCACTGCAGCCGTTATCAGCTCACGTAGCAAGTTAGAAATGGTCCTGCCAAAATATCCATCCATTAGGATACCACTTGCTTGCCTCTGGCACCTGGAGCGTCTTCATTTGGGGGCAAAATCCTTGCTCATTGTGGAAAACCAATTAAATTTCTAATAAAGCAGATAAACTAGCTAATCTCCAAACTGGAGAGAAATATTAAGCTACACGGTGACACCAGTCAGAGGCATTTTCCAAAATGATTTAAGTGGTGTCATGCAGGTGAACTGATGCCACTTACAGGACCAGCTGCAGGAGCTGTGCCCGACGGCCCCGCGTGTCCAGACACCCTGCTGGGCGTGCTGCCCTCGGACACGACCTCCGAGGAGGACGCAGCCTCACCGCAGATGTAAAACCTCAGCCTGACCGGGAGGAAGCATCAGCCTTTAGAGAACTTCCCTCAGCTCCACGTCAGGGAGGCTCTGGAACACGGGGGCCTACACTCCATCGCAGAAGACAGTGCGGGGCTGAGGGGCTGCCCCAGGAGAGAGGCGCACAGACACGCTGGGCGGTGTCAGGGGCCACGTGAGCCCCAGGCTGTCTCCAGCCAGAGGGAGAAGCATTACTGGGGTGACTGGTGAACCCAGACCACCACCTGCTGACAGATGAGCACACTGGCCAGTGTTAAATTCCAGGACGTGGTGACCGTGCAGGGTAAGAGAACGGCCCGTTATTCGAAAACACAAACGCAAACACTAAAGGTAAGAGGGCGAGATGCGCACAAGCGGCCGCAGGCGGCTCTGGAGAAGTAAAGCGTGCGCGTGCAGAGAGGGGCCGCAGACGGGGAAGGCGGCGCGACCCGGGCGAGCGTGCTCGCAAGCTCTCGGTGCTGCTCTCAGAGCTTTTCCGCCAGTTTGGAATCGTTTCACAGTAAAAACTAAGAAAACAGAAACCAGCAGAGTGCCTGCTGGGGGAAGGACAGATCACGCACACCGAGAGAGAAAGCAGAAAAGCGGACGCGGGAGCTGGAAGGGCGAGGCGCGGGAAGTGAGCGGGGCTGGGTGCAGACCCCAACGCTAAGCCTATTTACTAGTTACGAGGAATGTTTATATCGCTGCTTTAAGTGGAAAACCAAGGTCACTTGCAAACTCGAATTTTTCCAGAGGAATTCGAGGAAGGAGGGCAGGATGCCTCTCGCGGTCCGTTTCCACAGCCTCCGTCCTCTCCCTGGAGGGTTCCAGGGCGGCAGCAGCCCCAATCCTGCGCTCCCCACCTGTCCTCACGGACGCCCCGTCCTTCAGGCCGGGACCCCACACGCGGTGCGGTGGCTCCACTCGGCCCCGAAGGTGGACGGCCAGGCGCCGGAGTCCCGCCCTGGGGCCCGGCCAGGAGGTCACGCCTGCAGGGCGCGCGATGTGCTCGCCCCGCCACACTGCCCTCTGGATGAGGCCCTACCTCTCGGTGGGTGCTGGCGGGCAGGGCGGGAATGGTCTCATCCACGGTGGCCAACAGCGTCCTCAGGGCCAAGCCGACTTCCTAACAGACAGGACCACACCCAGCGTTAGGACGCACGTCAAGGAGTTTCACGCCAGCAATGACAGTGTTTCCTTCCAGTTACATGATTTTTCATTTCCGTTTCACCACTTTAGGGAAAATTTCTTTCTTTTTTTTTTTAAGGAAAATTTCTGTGTTTCTTTTCCACAGTGCTGAGCCTGATCTCATTAAGTTATGAGGCAATTGCCCCCAGATTCAGATCTCTGAATACTCACTGCTCTACTGTCTGGGGAACCGGGGAATGGAGGCTCATGTAAGAAAAGCCGCGAGGGTGCCCAGGGAAGGCGGTGCTGGGGCTGTGTGCACTCCATGACTCTCTTCTCTCCCCAGTGCTTGCCAAAGCCTCGTGGGCCACCAAAAAGGACGTAACTGCTGCCACACGTGGGAACGACAGGTGGCAGTCTGCTATGGAGGCCATTCTGACCCCAGGGCTTCGTCCACTATGTACACGGAGCACAAGAGCCCTCCCCCTGCCACTCGGAGCTTAAAGGGACCAATTGCGATTAAAAACGATATGACGTTAGAGTTAAAATGTTTGTCGCTGTCATTCTTATGAGGGTCAACTATGTAATGACTCAGGTGCTAAGTTATACATGCAGTATGAACAAGACCAGTATGGACATGCTAGTTATTGACACTGGATCAACAAAAAGAGCGTCATTTTGCCACAGTAATACGGTTAAAAAAGCAGCTTCTATAAAATCACCATAAAAAGTCTTATTATGTACAGAATTTTGATTGCTTTTGTATATTGTTGAGTTTATTAGTATTTTTTAAAAACCCGTCTGTGGTTCATGCAAGTTCACCCTTCAGAACTTCGGTTTTAAGTGTACGGGAGTATAGCCTAAAAACGAAGCCAGAATGGATTAACTGTGCTCCCCACAAAACATCACGGCTTCCAAGCAGCTACTCCACACTGATGGTTTAAAAGAAGCTGTGCCAGAGATTGCTCCTTGGTACACTAAAAACGGTGTTCAGTCCTGCAACTCAATGACAAAAAGCCAAACAAGCCTATTAAAAAGTGGGCAAACGACTTGAACAGACATTTCTCCAAAGATGACACACAAATGGCCAACACAAAAAAGCACACGAAGAGATGTTCAACCTCACTAATCATCAGGGAAATGCAAATCAAAAGCACAGTGAGGTACCACCTCACACACATTAGGATGGCTACTGTCAAAAAAAACCCACAAAAAAACAGAAAATAAAAAGTGTTAGTGAGGATGGAGAGAAACTAGAACCCTTGTGCACTGCTGATGGGAATGTAAATTGGTGCAGCCATTGTGGAAAACAGTATGGTGTATCCTCAAAAAATTAGGAATAGAACTACCATACGATCCAGCAATTCCACTTCTGAGTAAATGCCCAAAAGAACTGAAAGCAGGGTCTCCAAGTGTCATCTGTCTTGGCACTTTAACACTGTAATTACCTCCCCTAAGTCATAATGGCATCAGACTGTGAGTATTCTGCATCTTTCCTCACTCAAGATCACATGTATGAGCAGCAGTTATTGACAGACTCTGTTGCTCAGGACATTCCGGGGTCAAGGTCTGGAATGGCCGTGATCACCACGTGATGCAGACCTTCTGAAGAGTCAGGCTGGGCCCGAAGGGCACAGGGAACGCCTCCTGCTCCACATGACGGGGCTGAGCTCACCTTCACCATGGGGACATACTCCTCTGGCGGGGCTGGCTGGATCCTGCTGGACATCTCGATGACCGCTCTCACCAGGCCCGTCACGTTCTCGTACACCCTGTCATTGGAGCGGTCCAGGTTGGCAGTGGGAGGGGGGCTGATTTCCTGGGGCTGAAGCTGCCAACACAGAAGGCGGTTATCTTTCTATCCTCCAGCAGATGGCGTCATATCACTGCAACTAGGTTAGAAAGGGTCTTTAAAAGAGATCAAAGCAGATCACATAACTGATCTTCTTGTCTTAGGGGACACAGTTCAGCTTGGGGATGACAGCAAAGCAATTCATCCAAGTGACAAATAAATAAGGCACCTTTTTTTCTAACTTTGAGCTCAGTTAAAGGAAATGAGATGGAATCACACACATTATACTAAAAGCCCCCGGATTCATTCAGAGAAGTGATTCACTGTCCCCCCAAAATCATTCACCAAAAGAGAAAGAACCCAGATATTTTACATCTCTCTGAGGATTTAGAGACAGTTGGCTAAGGGGTCAAGTGTTCTACATTGAGACTATAAGAATTTCCACTTAGTTTGAATTTTGCAGTAAAACCTGTATGGCTCAGCTTAATTGCCTTCAAACCACCCAAATGGAAACGTGTATTCCTTTTATGGTTATAAAAAGTGGGCAAATGCAAGTCTTCTTTAAACGGACACCATCTGCTTCCAGAACGCTGCTGACGTGGGAGCTGTGCAGGTGCTGCTCTGTTGGTGGGGGGCGGGCACTGCCCCCTCACCCGCAGCTGTGATGGGGGTGAACATATGTAAAACTGCCCGTCCCAGGGCCCGGGCACAGAGAGACTTCAACAAATGTTATCCAAGACAACCTGAGCCCTGAAGGCTGCACAAGGGCCTCTAGGGAACCTTCAGCGTACTGAAAAAGTCGAATTGGCCACCCTAGGCACAAAAAGGACTGCACACAGCTACTTGGAGAAGACTAAATGACAGCGCCCAACAGTTGTTCATTCATCAATCTGCTGCCAGTGCTCAACTCTGGGTGCCCACCCCTGAGGCCTGAGACACAAAGGGACGAGAACGTTCCCTCCCTGCGGAGATGTTCATGTCTCACTCTTGGGCAAATACAAATGCTGCTTTTGGTGACAAACCAAGCAAAAGCGCCCTCCCCAGGCTTCCCGATTCCTGGTCCAGAGTCGCATGCAGAGCGGGGTGCGATAGAGAGCTGGACAGACACACAGATACCATGTGCTTACCCTCCACGGCTATTGTCGAACGGAAGGTGAGGACAAGTTAAAGAAATTTATCAGAGAAAGGGAAAAAAGAAAAACAATATTAATAAAGGCAGCAGACAAAACCCCCGTAAAAACACATGAGCAGAACAAGAGGAGCGAGTTTCTGCCTGTCGGCTCAGTTCGCGGGCCATCAACGTGTAGCCGCTGGGCCGTCTGTTCAGGGCACCCGCACACTCAGTAGGGGTCTGCCATGCACCATGCTTGTTTTCACAAATAAATGAGGAAAACAACATGCAAAGCCCGAGAATGACAATCTGGCAGCCGTGCAAGAATCCAAAGAATTAAGGGTCTTTAAAAAGAAAGAAAGCGTATCTATGCTTGTATTCACGGAAAGCTGCCCATTGGACATCTGAGTGATTCTGGAGAAACTGCACACCCTCACTCCCTGGGCCTGGTCCCAACATCCAACATCCCTGGAAATGGCCTTCGACCTAGCCAGCCTGCTGTAATACAGATGCCTGGCTTGGGGCTGTGTTTAAAGATATCAGGAGCTTATTTTAAAAACTAAAACATAAAACCCTTCATTTGAACCAGTTCTTATGGTTGGGTTCCTTTACTTTAAACTTAGAAATTTTAATGTTTTTTTTTCTCTACAGTTTAAACCAAGCCTATTCTACTGTAACATAACAGGTAACGTTAATTGAGAGAAATATGGATTTCTTGACCTTTCCTTAGAATTGTCTGAAAAAAGTATACCCTTTGGTATAGAAGTTTAGCAGAGCCCTAAATTCTGAGGTCCAACCCTCCACACTGTCTGTTTTCTGTGCACTAGAAAAAGGGAGGTTACTCATGGCAGCATCACTTCCAAGAGAAGCCCTGTCAGCATTTTATCTTCTGCACTGAGATGCTGAATGGGGCAAGAGGGCCAGCTCAAAGGGGATCAACGTAAAAGGCTGTGTTTCCTCAGGAGGCGGCTGGGGCTCCATCAAGAAGAACTACAGTTCTGGACTCCAGGAGGTGAGGGTGGTTTGTCCTAACCCGTTCAAAGCTTCTGCTCTTTTGTGTTCACCCTTTGCCCAACTGTCACAGAAGCGCTGTCACAAAGCTTCCGGGGGCCATTCACAGGGACCCTCCCAAAGGCACCAGCTTGGTGTGCAGAGACAGCTGTCACTGGTTTCCTACCTTCTGGAGCTTGACCACTTGGAGGCCCCTTGGCAGGCAGTTAGGACACACCACTGCCCGCAGGGACGCAGCCAATCCCAACCACTTGAGGTGGGGGGGGGGGTGGTTCTCAAAGACTCCGATAATTCAGAGCCGAAATGTAAAGCCACCAAGGAGAAACTGAGACTGATTTCTGGCTAGGAGTTGGATGAACTACTTCAGTTACACCCAGGTAAAGGTAAGCATTTCTGTATTAAAAGAGTACTGTTCTTTCAGGCTGGATTTGATAACCTCTACCAAACAGACATGTCATGAAGAAGTAGAGACATATACTTCACACTTACTAATTATTAAAAAATGTTTACTGAGTGTATTTTTTATTTTTTGGCCATGTTGGGTCTTCGTTGCTCTGCGCAGGCTTTTCTCTAGTTGCAGCAAGCGGGGGCTACTTTTCGTTGCAGTGCGCGGGCTTCTCATTGTCGTGGCTTCTCCTGTTGTGGAGCATGGGCTCTAGGCGCACGGGCTTCAGTAGTTACAGCATGCAGGCTCAGTAGCTGTGGCTCGCGGGCTCTAGAGCGCAGGCTCAGTAGTTGTGGCGCACGGGCTTAGTTGCTCCACAGCATGTGGGATCTTCCCGGACCAGGGATCGAACCCGTGTCCCCTGCATTGGCAGGCGGATTCTTAACCACTGTGCCACCTGGGAAGTCCCCTGAGTGTATTTTTAAAAAATATTTATTTATTTATTTGGCTGCATGGGGTCTTAATTGCGGCGCACAGGCTCTTTGTTGCAGCGCACGGGCTTCTCTCTAGTTGTGGTGCATGGGCTCAGCAGTTGTGGCACGCGGGCTCTAGAGCGCAGGCTTAGTTGCCCCGCAGCATGTGGGATCTTAGTTCCCCCACCAGGGATCGAACCCGTGTCCCCTGCATTGGAAGGCGGATTCTTAACCACTGGACTGCCAGGGAAGTCCCCTCCTGAGTGTACTTTAAGTAAGCACACTTAAAAGATTCCTTTCCATAAAGATTTCTACTTGCTCAATACCCTATAATAAGGGTATTTCCCAATTATATTTATTCAAATGTAAAAAATGAATATAGGTCAGAATTCTAAGTTGGTATCTGATCCACTTTTAAAGTTGGCTTTTTATTGCAGTACAAGCCCTTTTGAAAGTTTCTTCTTTTGCTTATGAAAAATGAAAAAAGTTCATTAACCCAATTTCTCTCTTTCCTTTTAAAATTTATGTCAAGAAACCACACTGGGAAAGGGTGTATCCTCCTTTGCTCCTCTGTGGTGCTAGTGGAGCTGCAGGGAGGCTTCTTGGGCCTGGAGGCCCAGAAGCTGGGGGAGCCAAGCCCCAGGCAGCCCCCAGGACCAGCACCCTGATTTCCAGGAGCTGACTGCCCGACCCTTGGTGCAGGGGCGCCTCTGGCACCGTGGTTCCTGCGTTAGGCTCCGCAGGGAGCAGGCTGGTCCCAGACAGTGCCAGCTGCTTCACTACTGGTCACCGCCCTCCAGCTGTAGGCTGGCTCGCAACTGGAGATGACATTTTCTCTGCCTGGGGACAACCTCTCTGACTTGCTAAGATGGCACTACACCTGCTTCTATCCAGGAATCAGCCGCTTGGCTCTGGGGGTAAACCTGGAGCGGCAGCACATGTGTGTGTGTGGAAAGCCAGGTCTGCCACTAGGTGATGGTCCAGCTATGGGGAGGCCGTAACCTTGAACACGCCCTGTAATTTCTGGGAACTGTAGCCGCCTCATGCCACAGGTGGGAACAATAGTAAGACCACCAATTCCGTGAGGCTGATGTGAGGATTTAAAATACATGGGGCAGGGTCTGCCACAGCAGGTGGCACTCAATGAATGGTGGTTATTAGTGAAACAAAGCTTATCTTAACTGATCCCATAGCTATTGAATTCTAAGATGTACCTTTTTCTACGCACCACGAAGAAGGAAAAAAATGCCAGTTAAATTACCGTCTTGATTTTAGAGATATTAAAATGTGAAGACAGGGACTTCCCTGGTGGTGCAGTGGTTAAGAATCTGCCTGCCAATGCAGGGGACATGGGTTCCATCCCTGGTCTGGGAAGATCCCATGTGCCACGGAGCAACTAAGCCTGTGCGACACAACTACTGAGCCTGCAATCTAGAGCCTGTGAGCCACAACTACTGAGCCCGCATGCTACAACTACTGAAGCCCGTGCGCCTAGAGTCCGTGCTCCGCAACAAGAGAAGCCACCACAATGAGAAGCCTGCGCACCGCAATGAAGAGTAGCCCCTGCTCGCCGCAACTAGAGAAAGCCCGCATGCAGCATCGAAGACCCAATGCAGCCAAAGATAAATAAATAAATAAATAAATTAATAAAATAAATAAATAAATAAATAAAATGTGAAGACAAAATGTATCAGAATTGAGAAGTAGGACATATTTTGAGAGATAACTGACCTAATGGAAAGTGGAGTGTACCCCTCTCCTTAAATGGGCACACAGAGGAGGCGGCTGTGGTCCCCAGCACACGCTGCTTTACACACGCTGGCCCCAGACGGCAAAGGATGGAAGTCGCCCACTAGGCCACACTGACACACTTGGAGACACTGAGCCTACAGAAGGCCTTGCTTTCCCCAGGCGTCCTGGTTTGATTCATTTGTAAAACCAGAAGCCACCCCAGCACTTTTATCTCAAAGAAACATTCTGTCTGATAAGAGGAAAATGTCTTCAGAATGTTAAGATCTGACTGAGGCCCTAGAATCTATCACATGAGAGAAAAACAGAAAAGAGAGTTTTCCAGTAGTTTGTCCTGACTCAGAGGAGTCTGGAGCCGACCAAGGAGCCCTCCCAATCCCACCGAGCCCCGACCCCACTGCACATCGCAGGGTCATCGCCCAGAGCGAAAGGCTCCGTGGGGTCCTGGGCTGCGCACAGGCTCTGGTGCTCACCTTGACACCCTCATTGTAATTGTCCCCGGGGCTGCCGAGGCTGGCGAGGCTGCTCAGGTGCCCGGGGGCTCCGGGACGCGGTGGTTTCTTTGGTGGAGCTGCAGGATCTGGTAAAGGAATGAGTCCCATTACGTAACGTACATTAATGAAGAGAATGGAAACAACCCCCAAACAAACAAACACGGATTCGTGTTATTACAACAGAAGCTAATCTCGGAGAGGGCACCCTACAGAGGTGTTTCTGATGCATTAGAGCAGTAAAGTCTGTTTTCCAACATTCTAGTCGTGGGCTGAATTTGGTAAACACCATACTTGCTATGGTCTGTAGGGGGAAGAGTGTTAACACAACATGAGGTTTTTCAAAGCTAAGAAACTATACATCAAAACCCCCGTCCCTCCAAATTATACAAATCTTGTGACACTCCATTCATTTCTTCATTTACCTGGTTTGCCCACAGGCTGATATATGTGCTGGTTTCCAGTCTGTGGGAAAAGAAAAAGCCGGGTCAGTGCAGCAGGGCGCACAACAGGATAACGGCCTCCCCTGCCCACCCTCTCCACCCACCCCCTTGACCCCTGGGCTAAACGCTGGGGTCAAAGACCAGGGCTTCCCTGGTGGCGCAGTGGCTGAGAATCTGCCTGCCAATGCAGGGGACATGGGTTCGAGCCCTGGTCTGGGAAGATCCCACATGCTGCGGAGCAACTAGGCCCATGAGCCACAATTACTGAGCCTGCGCGTCTGGAGCCTGTGCTCCGCAGCAAGAGAGGCCGCGATAGTGAGAGGCCCGCGCACCGCGATGAAGAGTGGCCCCCGCTTGCCGCAACTAGAGAAAGCCCTCGCACAGAAACGAAGACCCAACACAGCCATAAATAAATAAATAAATAAATAAATAAAAATTAAAAAAAAAAAAAGACCAACAAGACGGGGGAGGGGCCTGCCTTCAAGGCCTCAGGTGGGGACAGGGGATTAGGCTAATAAGCAAATAATGCCAATGGGGTATGGGATAAGGGCTGCGATAGAAGGAATCACGATGGGAACACGGTCAGGGGTGGTCACACCAATTTCAAATTTTCTTTAAAGAAATTATGCCCATGGAGGTCTCCAGTTCAACTTCATGGGTGTGAAATCTGTCCTGTGTCCGGAAACTCTCCCCCACCCCCTCCTTCTCTGATTACAAGAAGGAGTGCCATCAGGCACAATGACGATGAGAAGAGGTTTCCTAGCACTGGGATGTCTATGTTGTCACTGTCACCTGAAGAACCTGGTGTGACACCGCCATTCGTTCTGGACAAGCCACAGGCCCAGCCAGGAAGCCAAACCACCCCAGGCACAGGAAAAAAGGCAGGTCCACATAGGACCAGCCCTAGTCTAGGGTGTCACGCCTGCTGCTACGATTACAGCCACTTATCCTAGGCTGACTGAATGAAAAGAAGTATCTTCAAACTATATCCTTTTGAAAAGAGGGACTTTCCTTGCTTATTTTGAAACAATAAACTGGCTGAAATACATATACTTCAAGGTGCTTTACTTTTACTGAGTAGACATCCACTTCTTTAAAATAAAGGACCGTGAGACAGCACACAGTCACAACTGCTCCTTGCCCAGGATCACGGCTGCTTGCACCAGGCCACTGAACACTCCCGATTTGAAAGACTAGAGAAACCCTCCGAGCGGGAAGGTGTGAAGAAGAAGGACTCCTCAACACAGTGGGAAGCGGGCCAAAACCCTGCAAAGAGACAGACTGTGGCTATGCTGTGCTGTGCTCACTGGCCAGCAGTAAAAAGACTTAAAGAATTTCCTGATACTAAGGGAACAAGAAAGTGCGATAATTAGAAAATCCTATCCTCAGAACTTTCTGGATCAGTTCAACAAATGTTATGTATGTCCCTGTGTGCAGAGGCTGACGGGCTGGGTAGTGGGACGGGCCGGGCTCTGGTTCTGCTGCGTGTGCAGTGCTGGCCCTGGAGGAGTGAGTCACTCACCGGTTTGAGGCTTTGGTTTTCCCGTTTGAACGCGGAGGCTAGTGACACTTACCCCTACGGGGGGGTTGTCACAAAATGAACATGCTGCCAACTTGCATATTATTTTGAAAATCCAAATAGGTTCTTTTTTAGACATATGTTTTTTTTTTAATTTTAATAAATTTATTAATTTATTTATTTTTAGCTGTGTTGGGTCTTCGTTTCTGTGCGAGGGCTTCCTCTAGTTGCGGCCAGCGGGGGCCACTCTTCATCGCGGTGCGCGGGCCTCTCACTATCGTGGCCTCTCTTGCGGAGCACAGGCTCCAGACGCGCAGGCTCAGTAACTGTGTCTCACGGGCCCAGTTGCTCCGCAGCATGTGGGATCTTCCCAGACCAGTGCTCGAACCCGTGTCCCCTGCATTGGCAGGCAGATTCTCAACCACTGCACCACCAGGGAAGCCCCCAAATAGTTTTTATTTTTACTTTTTATGCACACAGACGGGATCAATTTCCGTGAGGCAGTGACTAGAGTCTATTAACTAGCTCAGACCTACTGACAGTCTACACTGCTTTCCAGCCAAACGTTTCTTCCTGAAACTGGGGCCCATTTTCAAAAGTGTTAAGTTGGAGCACTTTGAGAAGTGGGCCAAACCAAATAGTTATCTTAGTAAAGGATAGAAGCAGAAAAGCCAGCAACCGTCAGCGTGTGTTATGAGCCCCACAGCTTAACCCAGACCCTGGAGGGGAGAGGCCTGCAGAGCAGGCTGGCGCTTGGTCACGCTGAGTGCCCTGTCCGGCGTCCGGCATGAGGACCAGCGACCTTGGGCAAGTTTCCTACGGGCCTCGGTTGACTCATCTGTGGCGTGTGGATGGCACGGCGCCTGGCCTGACAGGAGTGCTGAGGACTCATGAGGGGACAGGAGGGAAGCACCCAGCACAGCGCCCGCTCCGTCAGGACTAGGCACGCCCACTGTCACCCAGGCCTGGCGTGCGGCAAGTCCTATGAGATCACAAGCGGCCCCGTCATGCGTTGTCCGTTTCACAAAGTGTTTCTCAATAATCCTTCTGTCTCATCATTCATTCATTCATTCACTCACTCCACATACGTTCTGGGTACCTTCTACATGCCACATCTTGGAACAAACAGGATTTTCCTTTTCTAAAAAATGTTCCTATTAGTGATGTTATAAATAGCTGGTCCCTTGAATAGGGTTTACTTTCATGCTTATTCTCACTCTTTCCTCTTAACAATTTGGGACCAACTGCTCAATATGTTATCATTTTTTTAATTGAAGAAGTCTTGATGCACACTGTAAGTTACAGGTGTACAGTATAGTGATTCACAATTTTTAAAGGTTATGCTCCATTTGTAGTTATTATAAAATATTGGCTATATTCGCTGTGTTCTACAATACATCCTTGCAGCTCATTTTTTTGGCCGCACTGTGTGACTTGCGGGATCTTAGTTCCCTGACAAAGGATTGAACCCGGGCCCTGGCAGTGAAAGTGCCGAGTCCTAACCACTGCATCGCCAGGGAATTCCCATTGTAGCTGATTTTATACAAAACAATTTATACCTCTTAATCTCCTACCCTTGTATTGCCCCTCTCCACTGTTAACCACTAATTTGTTCTCTATATCTGAGTCTTTTTGTTATATCCACTAGTTTGTAAGTGATATTATACAATATTTGTCTGTCTGACTTATTCACTTAGCATAATACCCTCCAAGTCCATCCATGTTGCTGCAAATGGCAAAATTTCATTTTTTTGGCTGAGTAGTATTCCATTGTATATATACACCACAGCTTCTTTATCCATTCATCTGTTGATGAACTTGGGTTGCTTCCATATCTTGGCAATTATAAATAATGCTGCCATGAACACTGGAGTACATGTATCTTTTCAAATTAATGTTTCTGGTTTTTTTCGGATATATGCCCAGGAGTGGGATTGCTGAATCATATGGTAGTTCTATTTTTTAGTTTTTTGACACCTCCATACTGTTTTCCACAGTGGCTGCACCAATTTACATTCCCACCAGTGTACAAGGGTTCCCCTTTCTCCGCATCCTCACCAACATTTGTTATTTGCGTTCTTTTTGATAATGGCCATTCTGACCAGTGTGAGGTGATATCTTACTGGGCTTTTGATTTGCATTTCTCTGATGATTAGCCATGTTGAGCATCTTTTCATGTGTCTGTTGGCCATCTGCATTTCCTCTTTGGAAAAATGTCTATTCAGGTCTTCTGCCCATTTTTTAATTGGGTTGCTTTGTTTTTTTTGACATTGAGTTGTATGAGCTGTTTATATATTTTGTATATTAACCCAATATCAGTCATACCATTTGTAAATATTTTCTCCCATTCAGTAGGTTGTTTTTCATTTTGTCAATGGTTTCCTTTGCTGTGCAAAAGCTTTTAAGTTTAAATTGGTCCCATTTCTTTATATTTGCTTTGATTTCCTTTGCTTTAGGAGACAGATCAAAAAAATATTGCTATGCTTTATGTCAAAGAGTGTTCTGCCTATGTTTTCCTCTAAGAATTTTATGGTCTCTGGTCTTATATTTAGGTCTCTTAAAAATCTTTAAAAATTAAAAAAATTTTTTTGTTTCCTTTTGTTCCTGATCTTAAAGTCTTTAATCCATTTTGAGTTTATTTTTGCATATGGTGTTGGAGAATGTTCTAATTTCATTCTTTTACATGTAGCTGTCCAGTTGTCCCAGCACCACTTATTGAAGAGACTGTCTTTTCTCCATTGTATATTCTTGCCTCTGTCATACATTAATTGATCGTAAGTGCGTGGGTTTACTTCCGGGCTCTCTATTCTGTTCCATTGATCTGTATGTCTGTTTTGGTGCCAGTACCTTACTGTTTTGATTACTATAGCTTTGTAGTATAGTCTGAAGTCAGGGTGGGTGATTCAGCTCTGTTCTTCTTTCTCAAGATTGTTGTGGCTATTTGAGTTCTTCTGTGTTTTCATACATATTTTAAAATTATTTGTTCTAGTTTTATAAAACATGCTATTAGTATTTTGATAGGGATTGCACTGAATCTGTAGATTGCCTTGGGTAGTATGGTCATTTTAACAATGTTACTTCTTCCAATCCAAGAACACAGTATATCTTTCCATCCGTTCGTGTCCTCTTCAATTTCTTTCATCAGTGTCTTCTAGTTTTCCAAGAACAGGGCTTTTACTTTTTTTTTTTTAATTAATTAATTAATTTTGGCTGCATTGGGTCTTCATTGCTGAGTGCAGGCTTTCTCTAGTTGTGGCGAGCGGGGGCTACTCTTTGTTGCAGTGCGCGGGCTTCTCATTGCGGTGGCTTCTCTTGTTGTGGAGCATAAGCTCTAAGCGTGCGGGCTTCAGTAGTTGTGGCATGCGGGCTCAGTAGTTGTGGCTCGCAGGCTCTAGAGCACAGGCTCAGTAGTTGTAGCGCATGGGCTTAGTTGCTCCGCGGCATGTGGGATCTTCCCGGACCAGGGCTCAAACCCATGTCCCCTGCATTGGCAGGTGGATTCTTAACCACTGCACCACCAGGGAAGTCCCAGGGCTTTTACTTCTTTAGGTAGGTTTAATCCTAGGTATCTTATTCTTTTTGATGTGATGGTAAATGGGATTGTTTCCTTATTTTCTCTGATAGTTCATTCTTAATCTACAGAAATGTGATAGATTTCTGTATATTAATTTTGTATCCTGTAACTTTACTGAATTCACTGATGAGCTCTAGTAGCTTTCTGGTGGCATTTTTAGAATTTTCTATGTAAGTATCATGTCATCTGCAAACAGTGACAGTTTTATTTCTTCCTTTCCAATTTGGATTCCTTTTATTTCTTTTTCCTGTCTGATTGCTGTGGCTAGGACTTCCAATACTATGTTGAATAAAAGTGACGAGAGTCAGCATCCTTGTCTTGTTCCTGATCTTAGAGGGAATGCTTTCAGCTATATGTCATCTTTCCAGTATAAGGAAAGAGCACTGCATGTGGAGACGTTAACTGGGGAACAGTGTGATTTTGCACTTGTGGACTAAGGAATGCCTAATATTCTGTCTGTAGAGCCCATTGTGCCAGCATATCTTATGGGAAATGCCAAACCTTCACATGCTAGCGACTGAACACATCTTCTAGGGGCCAGATCTTAGGGGGAGCTGGATTTTATAGCACAGACTAGGGAAAACTATGCATCTTGGAGCTGGATGACGACACAGTCTCATGTATGTATGTATGTGTACGCATGTGTGTCTAGAAATGAAATGGTTTATTTCTACTCATAGGCCTTATTAGGGTGGATGGAGATTTATCTCCCTAAGTCCGTTACCCAGCAAGTGCAGGTTTCCCCTTTTTACTGGGGATTTCTTTAAGTTGTAAAGAAATCTGCATTTATTTTAACCAGGTATCTGCTAATGGAAATCCTAACAATTTTAACTACTCTCCCCTGAAGACCAGGGACTATTTCTAGCAGGCTTTAAATATATTTGGAATAATGATAATAAGCTAGGTCTTTAAATATATTTGGAATAATGATAATAAGCTAGGTCTTTAAAGAGAATTTCAGGCACTTCCCCTTACAACACCCAGAAGAAAAAAATCTTGCTTGAACAAGTTTCCTGTGACTGGAAACTTTCAGAAAACACAAAACAAGAGTATAAAAATGTAGCAGATGACAACTTGTAGCAACAGTTAATTTGTGTACGTATTTCTTTAGGACACAGAGAGTTCAGCTTACTATTGAAAAGAGTGTATTAGTAACGGGGTAGAAATTTTTCTAGCCGAATACTCATGTCGGGCTGCGTACTCTAAGTTTTAATAATCTTGGCTAAAACGTTGATTTTAGTTATAGAATGAATTATTGTGTTCCATACGACAAATGCTAGTAAGCCTGGATATCCCAGGACACAAAGTGGTCCAGATCCTGATGAGAACGTGGGCAGCTGCTTACCGGGCCCTGAGAACCTCCATCCTCCCTGTCGATGCTGCCTCGAGAGAGCCGCACGTCAGGTTTCTAGAGAAACGAAAGCAAACCGAACAGTTTCATTCTTGGTTTGAAAACCACTGACATATTTCTGTACTAAGTTTCTTCCTTTTGTAACACAATTGTCCTCTGAATAAGAAGAGTTAAAAGTTCCCCAGTTTCACAAAAATTATCAAAGCCCAGGTCAGCTGCCCCAGCAAAGCCCCTTTCTCCGCACACGTGCATAGCTAACAGGACTGGCACCTGTGCCCTAGTCCCACATGACACATGAAGATGTGCACTTCACCTCTCTTCCTAGCAGCAAAGCGAGTTTTCTTCACTAAGAAAATCCCCACCCCAGGAGGAGGCACCAATGCCTGCTTCCTGGCAGGTTAAGGCTTATATGTACTTGGCTGTCTTGCCAAAGCAGCAAATGGTCCAGTGACAAGTTTTCCCCCGGCACTGCAACCAGAATACAGAAACCAAACAGAGAAATCTTGACTTAATATAAGTAAGAGTAAATGAACTTCACTAACATAATTATGATTAACAAAGTAGGCCACATGCTGTCAAGGTGTGGAGCTTGGTAGGTTTTCTCCTCGTGAAAGCAATGCTGTGAGGCGGTCCCAGCCTGCCCCACGATGGCATGGATTTCACGGAGTCCCTAGGCAGCCACGCCGACTCCTGCCCCCTGCCCCCGCCAGGCACACTGGCTGACCGCTCATCTCTTAGTCTCTGCCAGTGCGCTGTATCTTACAGACCCTCTATTTGGCAGAGATCAGGCAGTAACAACTTCCTTGTTAGACAAAGAACGTCTTGACGTCAGATTCGTCGTACTTTCGACACCTGAGGAGGGCCCAGCACTGAGGACACCATCCGCAAGCACCTGTCGGGGCTGCTGATGGAGAAACAAGCTTCGTCTCTCCCTTCTTTTAAATGTGTGTTTTCAAAAGTGAAGCCATGTCCTATAATTTCATAACCTTCATATAATATTATATAGTGGAAATTGGTAAAAACGTTAGAATACTGTACAATATTCCAGAGCATGAATGCTGTCATACACAGAGAAAGGTGGAAACAGCCTGGGCTCTGGCAGTAGCCATCGGGGCTCAGGTCAGCCTCCCACCCTTGCCAGCTGTGTGACCCAGGCCTCAGCTTCTTCATCTCTAAGGTGGGGCAATAACAGCACTTGCCGAGCACTACCCCAATCCTTGTCAGGATTAAACGAGTTAATATTGGCAAAGTACTGAGTACTGAGTCACTGCCACGTACGTGTCAAGTAGAATAAACAGTTCTCCTGCTGTTTGTTGACCATTTGGGCCATTTTCAAAATTTCAACTGTATAAATAGGCTGTGGGTAAACATCTTTGTATACAAATCTTTGACTAAATTCCTGAATCTGTTCCTGGCGACAGATTTCTAAGAATTGAATTACTGAGTCACAGGGTTTAAACATTTGAAAAATTGAGCGTATCAGCTGCCAAGCTGCTCCTGCCTCTGTCCGTGATGGACTGTGCCCCACCCAGCACTGCTGGACTTCACTTAAAACTTGCAGCCAATCAATAAACAAAATGCCATCTGTTGCAATCTGCCCCTCCCCCTTCCCTAAGTAGTAGAACATCTCTGTTTCCTCTCACAGATGCTAAGCTGCCTTGGACAAGGTTCACCTCTCCTAACCCATTTCCTCACCCACACAGTTATTATAAGGATTAAGTAAGTGCTTGGCACAGAAATGTGCACATATGAGATGGTTAGTAAATATGTGCTGAAGGAATGCGTTAATAAAAATGCAAAGGAGAAAAGATTTTACAGAGGAGGAACGTGAAGCTTAGAAAGGCAGAACCGGTTGCTACAGGTGACACGAGCTGGATTCAATCAGGCAACAAATATTTAGTGAGTATCTTCTACGTGCAGAAAATATTTTATTTACGTTTTTACTTAAACCAAAGCAGTTCATATATTGTTTGCTTATAGAGTAAGGTGCTGGGTTTCATGTATTTACATGAATTATCTACTTTTACTTTCATATAAAATACATGAAATGACTTATTTTTCTTTATGCACAACAATTCCCCAATGATATACTTTTCCAAAGACAGAGTTTCAATCTTAAAGGAGGCCTATCTATGTAAAGTCCACTTGTGTTCTGTGAATAGAAATACTTAAGCGTTTTCCTCATATAGTCGACAGAGCCTGTCTGAATAAAAGTGTCACGCTGGGAACTAAAGAGCAATCTAGCCAAAGACAGCCTGTCAAAAAGGAGAGATTCTATTACTGTTTCTGCTACTGCGTGAAGCTAAATTCTCCTGTTTTCCCCTTACAGAATATTCTAGATCTCTAGCCCTCTGGGACCCAAACCAGCCACCCCAGGACCCAGCCCCTCCTATCAGCAGGCTGGCAGCCACTGCACAAGGCAGGGCCAGGCAGCCAACAGGGCTGGGCCAGCCTCACCTACCAGCTGCCCATGGTAGCCGGCCCAGCCACAGCAGAAGGACCCACACAACCCACACATGGGACAAAAGCATACAGCTCTGGTGACCAAAGGGGAGGGTGCTGCTGGGCTCCACGGGATGTCTCGTACACAAGGCCGCTTCTCCAAGACTGAAAAAATGTAACTGACCCCTCCTAATACATAGAGATAAACACAGAGAATTAGGCAAAATGAGGAGACAGAGGAATTCCAAATAAAAGAATAAGATAAAACCCCAGAAGAAGAACTAAGCAAAGTGGAGATGTGCAATCTACCGACTAAAGAGTTCAAGGTAATGATCATAAAGACGCTCAACAAACTTGGGAGAAGAATGGGTGAACACAGCGAGAGTTTAACGAAGAGTTGGAAAATACAAAGAAGAACCCAACAGAGCTGAAGAATACAATAACTGAAAAAACACCCTAGAAGGAATCAACAGTAGACTGGATACAGAGGAATGGGGAACGGATCAGTGAACTGGAAGGCAGAGCGGTGGAAATCACCCAAGATAAACAGAAAAAAGAAGAAAAAAAAAAAAAGAGGATAGTTTGAGACCTCTGGGACAACATCAAGCATACTAACATTCAAATTATAGGCGTCCCAAAAGGAGAAAAGAGAAAGGGGTGGAGACCTTATTTGAAAAAAATCATAGCTGAAAACTTCCCTAACATGGGGAGGGAAAGAGACATCCAAGTCGAAGTACAGAGAAGCCCAAACAAGATGAACCCAAAGAGGTCCACACTAGACACATAATTAAAATGGCAAAAACTAAAGATAAAGAGAGAATCTTAAAACCAGTAAGAGAAAAGCAACTTGTTATGGACAAGAGAACTGCCATAAGACTATAAGTTGACTTTTCAACAGAAACTTTGCAGGCCAGAAGAAGTGGAACCATACATTCAAAATAATGAACGGAAAAAACCTACAACCAAGAATACTCTACCCAGCAAGGCTATCATTCAGCTTTGAAGGAGAGATAAAGAGTTTAACAGACAAGCAAAAGGTAAAAGAGTTCAGCACCACAAAACTGGCTTTACAAGAAATGTTAAAGGGACTTCTCTAATCAAAAAAGAAAAGACCATAACTAGAAATATACAAATTATGAAAGGAATTCCCTGGTGGTGCACTGGTTAAGAATCCGCCTGCCAATGCAGCGGACACGGGTTTGAGCCCTGGTCCAGGAAGATCCCCACTGAGCAACTAAGCCCGTGTGGCACAACTACTGAGCCTGCGCTCTAGAGCCCATGAGCCACAACTACTGAGCCCACGTGTCACAACTACTGAAGCCTGAGTGCCTAGAGCCCATGCTCCGCAACAGGAGAAGCCACCACAGTGAGCCTGCGCACTGCAAGGAAGAGTAGCCCCCGCTTGCCTCAACTAGAGAAAGCCCACGCAACAACGAAGACCCAATGCAGCCAAAAAAATAAATAAATAAAAGTAATAAAGTTCCTTTAAAAAATAAAAGTATTAAAACAAACAAACAAACCCCATTGGTAAAGGCAGACATACCGTAAAGGTAGTAAATCAACCACTTATAAGGCAAGTAAGAAGGTTAAAAGACAAAAGTAATAAAATAATCTAATCCACAAGAGTAGTTAAGGGATACTGAAAACAAAAAGATGTAAAATATGTGAAAAACATTAAATGTGGAGGTAGGGGAGTAAAAACGCAGGGTTGTTAGACTGTGTTCAAACTTAAGAGAATGTCAATGCATACATATCATATATATGCATATGACAACATACATACATGTTGTTAAATACAAGTCTCATGGTAACTACAAACCAAACATCTGTAATAGGTACACACGCACAAAAGAGAAAGGAATCCAAACATAACACTAAAGATAGTCATCAAATCACAAGGGAAGAAAGTAAAAGAAGAAAGGAAAAACAACAACAATAAAACCCTACAGGAATTCCCTGGTGGCGCAATGGTTAAGAATCCGCCTGCCAATGCAGGGGACACAGATTTGAGCCCTGGTCCGGGGAGATCCCACATGCCGCGGAGCACCTAAGCCCGTGCACCACAGCTACTGAGCCTGTGCTCTAGAGCCTGCGAGCCACAACTACTGAAGCCCGTGCGCCTAGAGCCCGTGCTACGCAACAAGAGAAGCCACCGCAGTGAGAAGCCCACGCACCGCAACAAAGAGTAGCCCCTGCCTGCTGCAACTAGAGAAAGCCCACGCGCAGCAACGAAGACCCAATGCAGCCAAAAAACAAAAAAAACAAAAACCAACCCTACAAAACCCAGAAAACTGAACAAAACGGCAGTAAGTACATACTATCGATAATTACTTTACATGTAAATGAACTAAATGCTCCAATCAAAAGACACAGAGTGGTTGAATGGATTAAAAAAAACAAGACCCATATAAATGCTGCCTATAAGAGACTCACTTCAGTCTTCAGACTCCCTGCCTTCAGACTGACTATACTGCAAAGCTAGTCATCAAAACAGTATAGTACTGGCACAAAAACAGACACATAGATGAGTGGAACAGAACAGACAGTCCAGAAATGAACTACATGATCCATTAGTCAATGACAAAGGAGGCAAGTACATACAATGGTTGAATAGACAGCCTCTTTAATAAATGCTGTTAGGAACACTGGGCAGCTATATGCAAAAGAATCTAACTGGACTACTTTCTCACACCATGTACAGAAAGAAACTCAGAATGGATTTAAAGACTTAAATGTAAGACCTGAAACCATAAAAACCCCAGAAGAAAACACAGGCAGTATGCTCTTTGACATCATCTTAGCGGTATTTTTTCGGATCTGTCTCCTCAAGCAAGGGAAACAAAAGCAAAAATAAACAAATGGGACTATTTCAAACTAAGAAGTTTTTGCACAGTGAAGGAAACCGTCAACAAAACAAAAAGGCTGCCTACTGACTGGGAGAAGATATTTGCAAATCACATATATGATAAGAAGTTAATATCCAAGATATATAAAGACCTCATTCAACTTAACATTAAAAAAAGAATAATCCAAACAACCTGATCAAAAAAAGATCAGAGGACCTGAAGAGACATTTTTCCAAAGAAGACATGGAGATGACCAGCCGGCATATAGAAAAATGCTCAACATCACTAATCATCAGGGAAATGCAAATCAAAGCTCAATGCGCTATCACCTCACACCTGTCAGAATGGCTATTATCAAAAAGACAACAAATAACGTGTTGGTGAGGATGTGGAGAAAAGGGAACCCTCGTGCACTGTTGGTGGGAAGGTAAATTGGTGCAGCCACTATGGAGAACAGTATGGAGGCTCCTCAAAAGTTAAAAATAGAACTGTCATATAATCCAGTAATTCCAGTTCCGGGTATTTTTCTGAAGAAAACCAAAAAACTACTTTGAAAAGATATATGCACCCCTACGTTCACTGCAGCATTATTTACAAGATATGGAAGCAACCTAAGTGCCCATTTATAGAGGAACGGATAAAGAAGATGTGGTACATATACACACAATGGAATATTAGTCGGCCGTAAAAAAAGAATGAAATCTTGCCATTTGCAACAACATAGAGGGTATCATGCAAAGTGAAGTCAGTCAATCGGAGAAAGACAAATACTGTATGATTTCACTTATATGTAGAATCTACAAAAACAAAAAACAAATAACCTCCCCCCAAACAAATGAACAAACAGAACAGAAATGGACTCACAGATACAGAGAATAGGTGGTTGCCAGAGGGGAGGGGCGGGGGGGGGGTGAGTGAAATAGGTGAGGGAGATTAAGAGGGACAAACTTCCAGTTATAAAATAAATGGGTCAATGAGATGTAATGTACAGTGTGGGGAATGGATTGGCTAATACTGTAATAACTTTGTATGGTGACAGATGTAACTAGACCTACACTGATGATCATTTTGTAATATATAAAAATATTGAATCACTATGTTGTACACCTGAAACTAATATAATATTCTAAGTCAATTACACTTCAAAATAAAATATTCTGGGTCTGAAGACAGTAATACTAAAGACAAAAATGAGGCAATTTCTATTTAAAATCTTACAGAAATGGATCACAGACATAAAGAATGTCTGGGCCTATTTGATTATTTTCCCCATCAGGTATGCATTTTCTTTCTTTTCAAACTCAGGTATAACTTGTATACAACAAAGGCCACAGTTCTTAAGTGTAAAGGTCAGTATCCCTGCCTAACACGCCACCCCAATCAAGACACCGAGCAGATAACCCGCAGGCTCCAGTTCGCCAAAGGGGCCTCTCCTCTGACTTCCAGCCCAGATGACCTCTCCTCTGACTTCCAGCCCAGATGACTGTTTCTGAACTTCATACAGATGGGTCTTGTAAGAAGCACTCTTGTGTGTCTGGCATCTTTTGTGAACACGGTGTCTAAGACTCAGCCCTGTGGTCGTGTGTAGTAGTTTGTTCCTTTTTACTGTTGTGCAACATGCCCTTGTTGCATCTGTTCTGCTGTTAATGGGCAGGTGGGTTATCTCCAGTTCTTTTCCGTGTGGGCATGCGTATTCCCTTCTCTTAGGCAACAGATGGGGGCTGAAGGTGCTGCTTTCGGTTCTGGGGACACAGTAGCCAACCAGGCTTGATCTCTAGTCCCATGTTGCTATCGCTCTAGAAAACTTCAAACCTAAGGCTTTCAACTCAAAAGTCCTTTCCCCTTGCACTACACTGTCTTCAAATCTGGACTGTGGGAGACACATGGGAGGGATGTGGCCTGGCTGAGAGCAGAGGCCCCGTCTTGGATTCTCTGACCCCGTCTTGATGTTCATCTTTCATTCCTGCTGACTGGCGCTGCTGCAAGAGGGAAAACAGCTCAAACATTCATTTCCTTTCTCAGGACACAAAGCAGGCTTTATATACTCAAAACTTTCTCATTTTAAAATTAAAATCCTATCTTCAGCACAGCCCTGCATTAGAAAATGACTGTATGCATGGCAATAAAAATAAACAAGTAACACAGTTACTCTCTCTTTAAGCAGCACCCAATAGGAAAGAAAGTCCTCTCAGTGGACTGAGGTTCTAGTCAAGGCTGCCGGCTCTCTCTGGCCAGTTTGCAAGAGAGCTTTTACAGACGTGGATTCACAGGCACAGAGGCAACTCAGAAACCACTCGGGCTGCACTGAGATCAGAGAAGGGGGTGGGGACACCACAAAGACCCTTCGCTGTAGGTCACAGCTGTGTGCCCCAGGGCAAGAGCCTGCCGGCTGTGTGCCGATGGAGGGATGCATCTGAAGGATGCTTGACTCTCTAAAGTGCTCGATAAAAAGTAACCTCACACAGTGATGTAAGTCCTAAAACCGGAGGCTTCAATAAACAGCTATCGATTCTGATCTGTTAGAAAATATCTGGGAATCGCTACGGACAAAGCAACTTTAATTTTTCCAGTAAGAACGTGACTCTTCCACCCGGGTACAAGCTGACCTCACGGAAGGGCGCAGCAGGGCTGCTCCCAGCACAGTCCGAGGACCAGGGCGGGTCAGGAATGATTTGCTGTTACCAGGTCATGATGAGACAGAAACAGAGGATGAGCATCTTTAGACATTTCTAGAGCAGTCTGAAATAGTAATTTTTAGGTCTGTTGGAGCTCATAATAAAAGTTTGTATACCTTTTTAAAAATTTCCTTTTTCTAGTAACTGCTTTTTATTTTATTTTACTAGAGTATCAGGTCTACAGTGGTTTAGGAAAAAAAAATAGAAACGGGTCCTCCTTCACTGACAGCTTGAGAAGCCTGCACAGGGAAGCACCTGGGCCTAAAAGGCTCCATGTCCTGCACACAGATGCTGGCTCCTCGGGGAAACACGGTGGTTAGACACAGCCAGGGCCTTGTTAGCCAGCTGCTCAAAACAGCCTACCTAAGGGAGCCTTAACAACAGCAAAAACGAATTAAGGGGAAAAAAAACACAAAAAAACAAACAACGAATTAAGGTTCACTGATAACAAATCCAGTGAAAGGGTGTCCAGCTCCTGAGTGATACCAGCGACGCTCCTTTGCAGAATCCCTTCGACACTGGCTAAAAGCTCTCACCCCATCTATTACACTCATCTTGGGTTGGGAGCTGCCTGCAGGTATTCTGGGCGAGGTGTACGATCTAGGATTCTAGATTTTCATCAATGCAGCACTCCTGGCTGCTAAGGAGAACAAACTGAATGAGAGATTAAAAGCCCTTGGAAAAGTTAGTGGTGTATTCCTTATCTCTTCCACTGTTTACATGTTATATATTTAATCCTCCACTGAACCCTACGGAAAAGCATTCTTGCGTTTTACAGAGGAAATTATAATTATTTTACAGATTAACAAATCACAGCATAGAGAGGTTAAACAACTTACGTAGGGCCGCGGTAACTAGGATTTTGAAGTCTCCCCTAGCTGACTCCAGCGCCTAGGCTCCTGTACTCGGTGTGCCCTCACGCTGGCATGTTCTTCAGCTGCTCAGCCTGCCCTGACGGCCCTGCATGCTGGGCCTCCCCTGCGCTCCGTCCTGTCACAACCAGGGCTGACCTAGAGGGGCTGCATCTCAAGGACAGGAAGGATGGAGGGCCCGGGTGGTCATCCTGTGGCGGCCACGGGAAGGTTTTAAGTCAGAAAAGGCCAGGATCAGACCCGAGGTGTAGAAATGCCACCGTGGCTGTGGCATGAAACACAGCCTGGAGGGGACAGGATCTCACAGGCCCCGGCCTTTACATTTACTTGCCCCTGCCTCCTCACCTTCCCTCCCCTGGCAGCGGCGCTGTGGCTTGCCCACCCAGTTGCTTACGCCGGGGGTGGGCCCGTCCTGACGGCTCGCTTGCTCTCAGCCCCCCACCTACACCGGCTGCCTGACCAACGGCCAACGCAGATGGGGCAGGGATTATTCGACTGAGGACATCAACATTGTTTTGATCTTGAAACCATTAACAATGACAATAATAAATCACTCTTGCTTATGAAGATCGATAGGAAATTCTAATAAGACATCACGAACAAAAGACACCAGGACCTTCAAAGGATCATCAACCACGACTTAGTGGGGACTTGTCTCTCTGGAACACGGGTCCAGCATAAAACCAAGCAAAATGCTTCACGTAATTCATCACGTTAAGCCTTTTAAAAGCTTTAAAAAGGTTATTTTTAAAATAGAGAGCCAACATTATACTTAATGGAGAAAACTATTACGGACATTATCTTTAAAAATAAAAGCAGGCAAGAACCTATCTAATACAAAAGTTGGCAGGAGATGCTTCAGGGGCAATATGAGATACATAACTGAAAATGAAGAAAGAAAATGTTTTCTAAAAAGTGGTAACTGTGCATGAATAGAAAAAATCCAAGGAAATCAGTCAGAAAGATTTCATGGGATAAATATTGTTACATACAAGATAATTTTCTAAAAATCAACTGCATATGCATATATGGAAATAACAACTAAAAAGTTCAATGAAAATGAGATACCATTATCAGTGACGGGAAGCTCTAAATGAATGGGCAGCAATTTAATAAGGGAAGATATGGACTTAGAGAAAATTATAAAGTTACATGGGAGAAACAAAAGGGGTCAGGAACAAATGGAAATGTCCCAGGCTGAGGAGACAGGTACACTGAGGCTGTCACAGGACACAGCACTGACTGGACGCCCCGGGGGGAGTTCATTATACGACTTCATCAGTGGATTTTCAACGTGGCTTGGAAGCCATCTGGAGTGACAGAAATGATCTACGTATGGAGAATGGGTTATACGGACTTACGCATTTATCAAAACTCACCAAACTGTATGCTTAAGATCTGCGCAGGCCACTGTCTGTAAATTACCTCAATTAAAAGGAACAACCCCTACGGCTGGTGAGCCGGCAGCGTCTGGAGCCTGTGATTCAGAGTACCTGCCATCACTGGGAAGACGGAGCCTGGGCCCGGGCCAATCACCTTCCCCACTAGCAAGCTCTTCCCAAGGCATGAGCATACTTCCTGAGCCTGTCTGCCCTGCAAATTCCAATCTAGCTCGGGGCCTGGGCGCCAACACCATCCCGACTCCGAGCAGCACCCCCAGGCCCCCCTCCCGCTTCTCGCCGCCGGCTGTGCCCTGTCAGAGCGGCTCACAGCCGCGGCCTTCCTCCACTCTCAGGGCAATCATACACCAGACACTGGTATTTAAGTATATTAACTCGAGTTTGAAGAGTTTGTAACACTGCCTTTTTAAAATACAAATCCATGCGGGAAAGTACGCTATCTGGACAAAAGGTTAAAAGGTAGGGCTAGGGAACAGCAGCTGTATTCTTGGAACTGATATAATATCCAAACAGATTCGCTCAGATTAGTAAATAATAATAACCAATTTTTGCCGCTTGCCTTATAATCTCAAGATATGCTGATTTAAATAATTTAGAATTCTGATATGATGAAACTTTTGTTCAAAAGCGAACGGTTCACCGCGCCCAGCGCCATTCTGTATACGTCACAGTAAATGCACGTGTGGAGGAGCACCAGGCTGTGGGAGCGCCGAGCCGTGTGCAGCCGGGCACCCAGCACGGCTGGCAGAGTGGCGGGCACCAAAGGCCCCGGCTCGGCCAATGCTAGCCAGTGGTCTTGGGCAATTTCCTCATCTCTAAAATGAGGGTAATAAAGGACAGGTTCACATTCCTTTATCCTCGTTTCCAAAATCTAAAAGGTACTAAAAGACTGGTAAGTTTGTTTGTTTTTTTAAGCTTGAAGGAAACTAATTTTGTGGCAAAACCTGACCTGAACTGATGTGAGGGCTGTCTTTACAGCTGGTAATGTGAACACCTGTGTTTTGCTGTAAGAGTGTTAGTGCTTTTAACTCTGTATGCTATTGGAATACTTATATAATATACAGCATGTGCTTCATATTTTATTAACTTTCTTTTTTTTTTTTGGCCACACTGCAAGGTTTACGGGATCTTAGTTCCCTGACCAGGGATTGTACCTGGGCCCCGGCAGTGAAAGCGCTGAGTCCTAACCACTGGACCGCCAAGGGATTCCCTTCATTAACTTTCTAAAGCAAAAAAATAGTGTAGCACATAGAACCCTCAAGAGTTTCGGATAAAATATTTTGGACCTGTCTCTCCCCCACAGGGTGGTTATAAAGACTGAATGACTTTCTGTATGAGAAATACGTAGGATGGTCACCGACACGTGATAAGTATTTTGTACGATCTTAACCATTAAGCTGTGACGGGGCTGTGTGCATTAGTCCTGTCTGGCAGTTAACTGAGTGTGGAGTGTGTGTGATGTCTGCAGGCCTAAATTTTAAAAGAAAAAGAAAAGAAAGGTGAGAAAGTGCCTCCACCTAATATGATCTGCTCCCAGGTCCCCGTTCATGCCAAGACGGCCCTCATGCCCCCTGCAGCGAGGGCAGTGGCCACCCGGATAGGCTAAAATGCGCCTCACCAAACTTGTGCGCAGCTTGCTTTGTTTAATTTGAAACTACAGTCTTCAAAAAGAAAGCCCCGTATAAAGAGTGAAATCAGGATCACAGGTGATGAACCGCTGTCTTGTAAAACCACTGGTTGTTGATTTAATGTTTCTGTGCCTGTAGGACTCCCAGAGATGCCATGAACAGCATTGTATCCCCTCATCAGTGTCTGGTCCCTCAGCATAGAGGGTGACGTAGAGGCGGCCTCGGGATGTTTATGGTCAAAGCGTGAGGGAGCAGCTCTGGACCAGCCAGGTACGGGCTTTGCGGAAGCACTCCGAGTCCTGGCTCCGTCCAGCCTTTCTTCTCTTCAGGCTACTTCAGGAAGGCTGAAATAGCTGTGCAGGGTGACAGGGGAGGGGTCCTGAGGCTGAGGACCACGTGACACACACAGACCACTCTGTCACCGCTCCTCTACCCCCAGGGACTTCTGAGGGGCTGTCGACAAGAGTTGTCCCAGGAAGACATTTGCTGCCCGCAACCCCAGAGGCATGTGGCAGGAGGTCTGCATCTCTCAGACCTTGAACCAGAGGAGCCCAGGAAGGCAAGCCCGGGGCCCCCGGGCTGTCTAGCTATGTGCCCTGCAGTAGCGAGGCTAACTCAGTAGCGCTGAGTAGCGCTGAAGCGTTGCCTCTGGGGCAACGTCTTACGTGCAAGCTGACACTTCAGTGGGAGTTGTTTCTGTGTAAACGTGGCAGTAACACAAAACCACAGAAACGGTTCTACATCTGAGCCCATAATGCTACTACTGACATCCTAGAAATTTATCCTGAAAAAGTAATTCAAGAAAAGCGAACGACCCACTATTGCAAGTTTTAGGAAGCAGACGTAAAACAAAGGCTCCTGCTTTGGAAAAGATGAAGTCTGCGATCATGTGCAGTAGAGCCGACTCCAGAGGCTCAGGGGCGGAAGACCTTTCTGAGACTCAGTTACCAGAAACCTCTCCTCCTTCTCCAGCCAGCGCTGATCCTCTTCCATCTCCTGCTGCTGCCGGATCAGCCGCTCCTCCATCAGGTGGGTCGGCAACACCTGCCCGATGCCACGCAGGTCCAGTGTGGCAGAGTCCTGGAGGACGAGTTAAAAGGTCCACTCTCAGAAGGCTGTGTATGAGGCTCTTACTTTTTCTTTCTGTGTGTCTTTCCAAACAATTAAGCAAAATAGCAGGCGTGGTGGAAGTAGGGTCTCTTCTACTCTGCCGGCGGGAACAACTTTTCTGAGGGTTACAAGTTAACGTGTGTGAAACAGCTTTAAAAAGCATACAATTGTTCACTTGCAGGGACTACTCTAAAGAAGTAATCCAAGATACGAGGCAGAGAATGCATCATTAGTTAGAGCGAAAAAGTGGAAACAATCTGGAAGTAAAATAATGGGAGGAGGATTAAATACGACACACACATATTACGGAGTATAAAGCATGTTTACTCCAAGGAAAGGAGCTTGAAGAGCAGACAACTACAGTTGTTCTTGGATTCAAAGAAATGATTTTTAATATTATAGGAGTGGTTCTTGGTTTTACCACGAAAATTTAGTAAAAATTAACACGGTCCACAGAGCTGGAGGCTGTTTGTTCCTTGGCCTCATGTAGGGCTCTGCTTTTCAAATGAATGGGCTAATGATGGTAGCATCTCTCCATCGTTTAGCGAAGAAGATTCACAGACCCCGAGAGCATCTGATCCGAGAATGAGGGCATCTAAATTGAGAAATCTTAGCGTTTAGAAATCCTGTACCTTGGGCACAGACTCATCAGTTAACAACGCAAAGCCCAAGAACATCCAATTTACCTCCACGTTGGGCTGCCACATCGCTATCTCCTGTGGTCTGTGATTCCACGAATCTGTTTGGTCCAAAAGAGGTGCCTGACCTGGGTAGATGCTGCCAGCCATGGCTGTGATTCCATGTGAGCCAGGGTAGCCAGAGACCTGCGGGTGAGTGAAGCGGCCAGGTCACGGTCTGACACGGTACGACTTCTGCACAGTTCTGCTTTCCACGTGAAAGGAAGTAACTGAGATTACAGAGAATAATGTGGCAGCAGAATAACGGCTCCTCAAGGCTGTCCACGTCCTAATCCCTGGAACCTGTGTGAATATGGCAGCTTACATGCCAAAGGGACTGTGCAGATGTGATTATAAATTAGGAATCATTAGGTGGGGAGATTATCCTGGACGATCTGAGTGGACCCAATGTGATCATAAGGGTCCCTAAAAATGCAAGAGGGAAGCAGAAGGGGACAGAAAGGGGATGTGGCTACTGAAGAACAGTCAGAGAGATACTTGGGCTTTGAAGTGGAGGAAGGGGCCATGAGCTAAGGAATGCAGGTGCCTCTAGAAGCCGGTAAAGGCAAGGAAATGGACTCTCAACTGCAGCCTCGAGAAAGGTTGTCTGTTATGGCCACAGCAGCTAGCTAATGCAAATAGACACTAGGAAACCAGGAATTCTTCACTTTGGAATTTTACACTTATTACAATGCTGAGAGCAGACCATCCTCGGATGTAAAAGCAATGGGCTATAAACATGGCTAAGCCATCTCTCTACAAATCCCTTTCCTGCCCAACTCACTACTACTCCACCAGCAAAGAACAAACAAAACCCCCAAATGCTTGTCCTCTAGTGAACCAGGGTGGATGGTGAGAGAAGACAGGCCTTCACAGTCTAACAATGATGATGAAGGCAGAGAAAAACATTTAGTTGGCCACGGAGAAAAATTTCAAGGCAGAAGGAAAGTGAGAGGAATTTCTTTACATGGTTCTCCCTCAATCAAGAGAAAGAGAGACAAGGAATCAGTATCTGTTTCCCTAACTCATTAGGCTGGTACTGGGCAGCCAGGGTTGTCAGCTACTTTTTAAATGAGATAAAGCACAGCCAAATCCACATTTCCAAATTCCCTTCAACAAAGATTTCATGCATTGTTAGGTCTCTAGGCATTGATTTATACCAAAATTCCATACTGACAATATGTAATTACTACACTTTCAAATAAGATGTACAGGGAGTTCTCACAGTTTATTTGAATGAAAATATTTTAATAAAAAACTCTACTAAACATAAAATGCTGTATCAGCGACTATTTTTGGTCAGAAGGGATATATCACTGCCAGAGAACTTCTAGGAAGTTTCACAACAAAGAGATTTCAAATGATCTAAGGCAGTTTTCTATATGACACCAACGACGTGAAAGGATCAAATGAGCATTTCAAGCTGAAAAGGCCTACAGGAAGTGTCCCATAGCTGTTCTTATTTACAAGGTAAGGAAACGTGGGGCTTGGGAGAGGATCATTCATTTGTTCGATGAAAAAAATGAATGTTTTCATTTATAAATATATACAATATATACTTCCCCACCCCCAAATGTGCTGAAGAATAAAACCACACATCTTATAACGGTAATGAACGGTATACCTGGTAGTGATTGGTCTGTACCATGTGCTGTGGGCTGGGATGAAACCCTTCGCTGGACCTCGGACTAGGATAACCAGGTCTGCTGGGCTGTGAACAAATCAACAGAGCATCACATGAATAAGTATTCTGATGATTTTGGTAAATCCGCATTTTATTAAAAAGAATAGAAAAAGATAATTTTCTATAAGAGCTTAGTTGGAAAGAATGATAAAGGGTGTGAAGACATTTCCATGGGGGTAACAGTCTTTTCAACAAATAACGCTGGGACAACAGGATATCCACATGCGAAAAATGAAGCTGGACCCCTTCCTCACAACATACATAGAAATTAACTCAACATGGATCACATTTCTAAACGTGAGAGCTAAAACGATAAAACGCTTAGAAGAAAACACAGGAGTAAATCTCTGTGACCCTGGGTTAGGCCATGGTTTCTTAGGATGCCAAAAGCTCAGTCAACAAAAGAAAAGATAAACTGGACTTCATCAAAATTAAAAGTTTTGTGTTGCAAATGACAACATCAAGAAAGTGAAAAGACAACCCATGAATGGAAGAAAGTATCTGCAAATCATCTATCTGATAAGATTCATATCCAGAATATAGAAAGAACTCTTATAACTGAACAAGAAAATGACAAATAATCTAAGTAAACAGTGAGCAAAAGACCTGAGTAGACCCAAAGAAGATATACCAATGGCCAATAAGCACATAAGAAGATGCTCAATACCATTCAGCATCACGGAAATGCAAACCTGGAGGCTTTCCTTTCTGCTCCTCACCGGCTGGGAGCACGTGGGTGAACCAGCCGGATTCTATTTCCTCATCTATAGAACTGGGTTGACTTGGAGGGACCCTGAGGTCACTTCCAGCTCTAAAATCCTCATTGTTTGACACGTGAATTTAAAGTTCAGAGCAAAAAGAACGGTCTAGTCTGAAATGGAAGATAAGTCAATAAAGTCTCCTAAACCTGAGGGATTTAACAAAGTGGAAACTCAGGGCTCTCCAGGTGAATAAAGACCAGAATTGAAGGAAATAGACTTGGGGCCCAGCGAGCCCGGGGGAGGAAGGAAAACGCCTCAGTGCCCGTGTCGCTTTCCCGTGGACACAGGTGGTCCTGGATGAACACACACTCCGCTTCGGCTAAGTTCTGAGCGAGCCTGAGTCTCGAAACAGTGTCACCCCCTCTGCCTGGAATGCGTGCCGCCTCCTGTCCCGCGTCTCCCGCGTCACCCCTCCCTCTCCCTCCTGACACAGAAGCGTATCCCCCGCTCTCCTCCGAGCACGTGGACCGCAGCCACCCCTGCACTTGCTCCCGCCCTGCGGTGCGGGCCTGTTAAATAAGCCTCTGAGGGTGGGGAAGGCTCCCCCACCCCTTTAGCCCTGTCGCATTTCAGCCCCCAGGTGCAGTCTACTCCAAACTTAACTAAATGTGAGGACGGATCCCCAAGACCCCCCGAAAGAGTGAAGGGCATGAAGGGGGAGTCACGGGCTTTGCTTGTGTGCTAGGGTGGCAATTTTGTTCCATGAAGCCCTAGGGACTACTCTTCAGATTTATATTTTTAAAGGTTTCATTTAACCAAGTGGTTAAAAAGAGGCAAAAATGTTTGACTATCTCTGTACTCTGACATTTCAGTGGCCACAGCCGTATTAAAGGTGTGTGTTAATATGTATGCATTACAATGGTCGTACGGCAAAGGCTTCCTGGAGTCCAAGTACGGGAGGGTGCAGACCCAGGAATTAGGACAGTATTCACAGCTATCTGACAGGTGGACAGTTGTGTCTGCTGGCTTACATTTTGGAGGTGGCAGGTAAGTAACACAGGCAAAAATAAAAACTTTTACTCAATGTGTCCTACGTGTAGAGCAAGGTGTTGTATGTACAATCTGATAAGTCTGAGAGCAATGCTACAAAGAAGTATTATCACCCCACCTTACAGAGGAGAAAACAGAGGCTCAGAGAGGTCAGGCGATGCGAACAGGCTGCACAGCTGGTAGTGGCAGAACTGCCCGCCTCCAGAGTCTGCTGTGCTGTGCTGCTACTCTATGACAAGCACACTGTGACTCACCCAATAAAAGGGGAATTACAAAAGGAACGACCAAAGAACGGCAAAATCTCCACAGAACATCCTCCAGTGGCTCAAATACTCACATGGGTAGCAAACGGTAACACTTGTAAGGTTCCATTTCAAAATAAAGATAACAGATAAAAACATGAAAACATGTCTTACAGAAGACGAAACGACTGCACCAAGAACACCACAAAATGGAACTTTGTTAGCCACCCGCTGTGGAGAGCACGGACGTATTGCTAAAAGTTCTGTTTTCCTCCTCTAGAAGCACAGACTCAGCGTGGTGGCCAAGAGGGCAGGCCAGGAAATGGCCAGCGCCGGGCCGGGGCAACTCGCCCACTGTGCCTCAACAGTGAAGTGGGGACAGGGCTGCCACGAAGATCGAATGAGCTGAGCTGGGCTGAGGTATCCAGACGTGTCACCTGCTACTAAGTACAAGGTTTAGCAGGGTGATTGCACCTCCTCCTCAAAGACAGAAACTTGGATTTTCATGAAGCAAACTATGGAGCTAGGGGAGTTTTTGTCGAAAGCCTCCCAAGTGAGGAGGAAGAAAAAGGAAAACCCAAGACATCCTACACTCGTGGTCCTCAGCTGGATGGCAGTGCCCCCGATGGGGGCCTAGGGTACTGAGAGGGCGCTCCTGCTGCCTGCAGGGCCCGGCACTGAGGGTGGCAGGCAGGCGGGAGGGACAGCGGGGCTGAACAGCAGGGCCCGTGCTACGTTCAGATCTTTCTCCACCTTACACAGGTAAAACAACAACAAGGAGCCCTATAGTCTGAACTGAGAACCAACTCCGCCTGACATACAAACACAAATGATATTCTGCATAGTTTATCAGACACTGAACTTTCCGGAAGAGCAACTACTGTGAATACTGATGGACAATTTTACTTGGTTTCGTTTGAACTTTACCAAGATTTTTCACCCTTCTAGAAAATCACATCATCAAGACGAATGAGATCCACAGTCAGCTGTGGCTGCAGGGCCTGCGTGCGTAGCTGCTGTATCCAGGGCAAGCCTACCACACACAGGTGTGGGCACCTGGCTCCTCCACCACACCTCCCAGTGTAATTATACCGGAGTATTTTATACAGGTGTGTGCGTAATGCTAGTAGAAGTTACTTTTATTTCTCTTGTATAGTTCACAGTCTCTTGGCAGTATTGGTATCTTGAAATTATTAAGTCATTTTATAACCTATGTATTTTATTTTAGGATTAGTAAATGGGGCATTATAAAATATTTTTTATATAAATGGAATGCTGGGTCTGATCAGGGCTGAGAAACACTATGCTGAGGCAGCTATTCTCAGGACCCCTTTACATTCTCAGAAATTACTGAGGCCTCCACGAGCCTTTGCTTATCTGGAATATATCTACCAATATTTACATTATTAGAAATGAAAACATCCAGCATCTGCATATATATACTAATGTAGGTGATCTTCTACCCATTAAATTTTTTTTTTTTTTTTGGCCGCACTGCGCGGCTTGTGGGATCTTAGTGGGGTCTCAGTTCCCTGACCAGAGATTGAACCTGGGCCCTCGGCAATGGAAGACCTGAGTCCTAACCACTGGACTGCTGGGGAATTCTCTCTACCCATTAAAATTTTAATCTGGGGACTTCCCTGGTGGCACAGTGGTTAAGAATCCACCTGCCAATGCAGGCGACATGGGTTCGAGCCCTTGTCCGGGAGGATCCCACATGCCATGGAGCAACTAAGCCCGTGCACCACAACTACTGAGCCTGTGCTCTAGAGCCCACGAGCCACAACTACTGAGCCCGCGAGCCACAACTACTGAGCCCACATGCCGCATCTACTGAAGCCCGCGTGCCTAGAGCCCGTGCTCCACGACAAGAGAAGCCACTGCAATGAGAAGCTTGCACACCGCGACGAAGAGTAGCCCCCACTCGCCACAACTAGAGAAAGCCCGTGCGCAGCAATGAAGACCCAATGCAGCCAAAAATAAATAAATAAATAAAAATTTTTTTAAAATCTGGGGGCTGCCAACCTTTTAATTTGGGGATCAAAGAGTAAATATTTTATTTATTTGGTCACGCCATGCAGCTTGCGGGATCTTAGTTCCCTGACCAGGGATTGAACCTGTACCCTCAGCAGTGAAAGCGTGGAGTCCTAACCACTGGACCGCCAGGGAATTCCCAAAGAGTAAATATTTTAATCTTTTTGAGCCATACTGTAACGGAACCACTCAAGTCCGTCTGTGTAGGGGGTACCCAGCCATGGACAACACACAAGCCAAGGGGGCAGTTCATGCAATAAAACGTTCATCAACAGAAACAGGCAGTGGGGTATAGTCTGCTGACTCATTCTGAAGGGTAGAACCATCTCTGACTACAGAAAAGAGCTTCAAAATATACACGTTGAAAACATCCTAAAGAAAGAAATGTGAGGATATTTAAAAATTTAAGCAGAACTCACCCTTGTTCTGTAAACAAAGAAGCCTAACCATCTCCATCTCCGCCCATGAACTTAATATCATAGCCTTCAAAACTCAGCCACATGAAAATTATTAAAAATCATACAGATTGAGATACGTAATCATGTTTAGATGGAAAAGGTTAATTCTGTGAGTTTTAGGGGAATGCTGCATCATTTGTGCTAATCACCAACTATGTAGAGTTCCTTACACTCCTGTGACTAAAAAAAGTGCTGTGAATGCATTATCTCATTTGGTCTTCACAACACCCCTAAGAGGTGGGGAACACTAGTACCCTCACTTCACAGATGAGGAAAGTGAGGCTGGGAACAGGAAGGTAACCCACCTGCTCATCAGAGCCACCTGTGAACAGATCCACTTGGTTTCCAGGCCTGAGAAATTAACTTCAAGACTCTCTGGTGCTGGACCCTTCCACAATAGTTAGTGAGGAAACAGGCAAACCCGTGTATACAAGGTGGAGGCCGCAGATGCTGGGGTGCATAGGTTTTCGGTGGGTAACTAGGGACTTCGTTGTTGTTGTAACACGAGGAGAGACAGAGAAATGTTGTGGTCTCAGCACTAACCAGCTCAGAGTAACACCAAGAGAACGGACCACAGGCCCTCCTCCTTCTCTGGGCCTCAGTTTTCCCACTGGTGGAGGAAGCCAGACTACAGAACCCTTCACCTCTAAAATTCTGAAGAACTGGGTCAGTCACCTGTGTTCACTTTCAATGTGTAATAATATTTACTGTAATAGTTTAAAACAATGGCCGAGAAAACAGATTTCAGGCATCATGATAAAAAAAATGGGTACAATATTTAAATAGCACTTTTTGTTAACAGATTTCTGAACATTTTTCAAAAAGAAAATGAAGTAAAGAATTGTCAGAGTTCCTTTAATATATTTTTAGCTAATCAAATATAAAGTAGCAGGTAACTATTAACTGCAAAAAAGCCTATTATCTATTTACCATCCAGAAAATGATCTGAACTGGATTATTCATGGCAAATAAGCCACTGTGTGAAAATACCATCCTGTCAAAAGCAAAAGGAGAACAAAGAACCCTAACCTGAGGAGAGTGTTTAGGGCCACCTGTGTCCAGCCCCAGCCCGGCTGAGCAAGAGGGGAAGGCTCTGGCCGCCTGCGGAAGGCCGGAAGGAGGGAAGGACGGAGGGCAGGGCTGCGATGCTGCTGGCAGACCTCCCCACGCTGACAACCCGGATGCCGGCCACAGATGAGAAAAAGGCAGAAAATGTGCACCAGGTTCTCAGCAAAACAAAACAAAGCCCAAAAGGAACCGGGTCAGGTGGAAGTTGACTCCTTTCAAAATAAAGCAAAACGTAAAGCGTTCTTGGCTTGGTTATAGTCTATCTGATCATCAGGACGGTCCCTGACGCCAGCAGAGAGAAACCTCCCCGAGCCGGGCGTGCTCACTTAAGTCTGATGATGGGGGCGTGGTGGGGGGGGATTGGAAGGTCAGGCCTAATCCAATCACTCATGATTTCGAACAGCCCAGAGCTGCAAAATTTGGGAAACGGGTGCACGTTGGGGTGGTATGCGGCGGGGTGAACAAGGAACAGAAGTTGCAGTGATTACTCTTAGAATAACCCGCCATTTGGTTTTCTCCCCACAGACATAAACCTCCCTACAGCATAAACCTCAAAAGTTAGTAGGCATAATGCCAGAGATGGGGTGGGGGCCTTTGCTACCTTGGGTGGTGCTTCGTCGGACCCTCCGGAGTCCCAGGACACTGTGACCTGCCTTCTGGACTCCATCCTCATCCGTTCTTCTTGCTGGACCTTCTCCTCCTCCAGGATTGTGCTAGAGAGACAACAGAGTATGTAAGGGGAGCTGACACCGGGGGAGCTCGCACACACCAGACCCCACCCTGACATACCCGAGGAGCCCCGCGGGTGGCGGCGGAGGCCAATAAAGAAAGGGAAAGAGGATCGGGTTTCTAACTTCACAAAAGGGTTCCAGAATAGCCTTGATGCTTGCAAGGGGCACAGCTTCAGGTAAGGGAAGGACAGCGGGCAACACGAGGAGGAGCTGGGAAACCAAAGAGGGGCCAGGATGGACGGTTCGGACGCCGGCTTCCTTTAAGCAGCAGAGTTTCCCTGAGCAAATCCCGAGCAGCGCTCCGCACAGCACAGACCCAGCCCTCACAGTGTCACCACATCAGCACAGCGACCGACCAAACAGCCATCCGGCCCAACGCTCCCCAAACGGCTCACGACCTCCTATCAACTTTCACTTTAAGCGGCCCTTTGCCTCATCAGGGGGGAAGGAAATGCAACAGTATCTACAAGCACTTCTGAAACTCCTGCCGGCTTGAAACTGGCAACTCCGCACCGGGTCACGCGGCTACTTACCCGCCGGGCTGCTTAGGGCTCCGCACCTGGGCTCTGGGCCATCGCGGGAGCGGCCACCGCCCTCTGCTGCCCGCCCGCCCGCTGCCCCGCCGCCGCGTCCTGGGGCTTCCCAGTCCCAGCCTCCTGGTGGAGGGCAGCAGAGAACCTCCCAGCGCCAGCAGCTCATGAGAGAGTGAGGTCAGCGGCCCCAGAGCCTTTCTTTCTAATCTGGGAATCCAGCTCGACTGTTTCCAGGAGACATTCCTGCTGCCTGGAGGCGAGGGCAGGCCGTTTCTCACGCAGCTGCACTCATGCAACTTACAGCAGCAGAGGACACACAGAATTCATCTCGTAACTGCCCTGAGTCAGCAAGCCCTTACTCCAGATGCGAGTTTTGTTTTGTTTTGTTTTTAAGGAAAGGGAACGCTTCCCTCAATGACCACATCAACACTTTAGAGAAAAGCAACCCCCTCCTCAAAATATGATTTCGTTTTTCTTCTCACTCCATCTAAACAATCATGGCTGAGAAAACAGCACAACGCTTCAACAACGGTGCAGGCTCTGGCGGCACCCTCGAGGCTGGCCAGATGCACGCCGAGCCAGAGCCGTCGGGACCCTGGCCTCAGGTCCCACGATTCACAGGTCAAGTGCGTGCGACAGCCTGTTTGCTTGGCCTTTGCCCGCGTTGGGCTGAGAGCTGCCCCCTTCCACGTGCCCAGAACCAGCACAGACCCTGGACCACAGTCTGCCTGAGTGGTGACAGGGGAGTGAAGCCGCCATCAGCCGAGCACGGGCACTGGCTGGTGATGAAGACCGGTCACCACCTCCCCGTGCCTCGCAGGGGACGGGTGCAGGCTGCCGGGAGGGTGGCCGCTGGGAGCAGGGGTTCAGACAGACCCCTGGCCGGAGAGAGGGCTGCCCCCGATTAGGAGCTTTTCAGCGCCCTGCTCTCAATCACCTGGCCCTCAAAACAAGTAACAGACTCCAAGTCAGAATTTCCAAAAACTGCGTAGTTTTAAACAACTGAAAAGTCCATAACAATCAGGAAAAAATCAAGTAAAAAAAACTGTCCTTATTTCTAACTTCTTCAAATCATTAAAATAAAGGCAAGCTATGAGAAGGCCAAGCGTGACATGTTCTTTAAGGCAATGGAACTCTATTTTAGATAGGTCTCACGAAGGCAATTTATTTCACATGGGCTGTTTCGTGAACTGGGCCACCCTGACCTGAAGGTTACTGCTCCCCACAAACACCTCCAAATAGGTCATGGGAGGCCCTGCACAAGGAGACCCTCTTGGGCTCCACCTGCCCTGATCCTTCGCCCACACTCACTGTCCCCTGTTCTCTGACCCACTGATTCACTGTCTGACTCCTCCCTCTCGGCCCTGCATCACCTGCTACCACTGGACACGGAACGCAGGGGTAATCGGGAAGCGAGTTCCTCAGTATCATTCCAAAAAATAACATGTCAAAACGCTTCAGAGAAAACATAATTTGTTGCTCAGAGTAGTGCAGAATATAAATAACTCATGAAGTATCTGTTTTTACAATGGGAAGGCTCTTCCATAGATGGAGTAAGAGGGCCCATGGAGACAGTTCTGAACTTTCCTCCTTACAGCTGCTGAGGAACCCAGAGCAAAAAACTGGAATGTGCAGAGTGTCAAGGAGGTCAAATTTAAACATATTTTCCCAAAGTCCAAGTATTTTTAGTAGCAATACATTCTGTTTGAAAGCTTTTAGCTGCCTAATGTGAACTGGCAATGAGCCCTCATGCTTCTTCCTGGGATGGTGGTTTCTAAGTCTCACACTCACCAAGAGATGAAACTATAAGAGCTAATAAGACTTTCCATTTAACAAACGTTAGAACATGTAAGAATCATTCTTTGTTTATCCATGAGCCCCATCTAGGAAGAGAATTGGGAAGAGGGGAAAGGAGTATTTATTTAATGTTAGTTTTATTTTTTATCACTACTTCCCTCACTTTAGGAGAAAAAGTCATCAAAGTAATCAATTCACAGTAAAGGACATAAAAACTTGCAAGCATGCGTCGACTCTTCTCGGCCTGTGGCACTCCCTGTGAAACCTGGTCTCCGGGGCTCCACAAGCTGGTATGGAGAGGTCTCACTAAATTTCCGTTCTGGAGCAGCAAGACGTGATTTTACTTCTAAGGTATTTTCATAGAGAGCAATAAAGTGGTCTAATAGCGTCTTCGTTTCCAGTACCAAGCTAAGATTCGGAAGCAAATCTCCAACACAGACAAGATTTAGAGTGGACGGGGCGATCAGTCCGAGTGGGTGACCAGCTGTTCCCGCTGTCCCAGCAGAAAGGGCACCAGCTACGAGCAGCACCTTCACTGAGCTGGGCAGCAGGGCCCATTTCAACTTGTGTCCTCCTTCATAAATGGGAACGATACTGCCTGTCCTATCCACTGTTAGGATGGAGAAATAAAGTCGGTGAAAAAACCCAGTAAGACTTTTCTAAGTAAATGCTACCTAGTTCTGTACTTTTACCTGCCTTATGTTTTTTTAAATCTATTTCATTTCTGTAGCATTTTTCCTGAGAATGATTATAGTAATACTATTCTTTTCTTTGAAACTACATTTCTTCTATGCTTGAAAAACTTTTTAAAAGAAGATTGGACTTTGATCACCTAAACATAATAATTTTATGATGACATCACAAAATTTGCTTTGGACAGAAAATCAGTCTGGATTCATAGCTACTTAGGCTAATTTGAAAAACATCCAGAGAAAGAGCAGCAAGAAACTGGATGAAAAAAAAAGCCACGAGGGAAATGGCTTGTTTTGGCAAGTTCATGGGAATGCCAGCTTTGAAACACGATCTCTTCTAAGTACCCAACATCGCCTCACCACAAAGGAATGGAGCTGACCCTTCAACAACCCCCCTTGGTATCTTCGCAGAAAACAAGGCTTGAGACAAAGCTGGGACGGCACCTCCGCAGCGGGCAGTGACCAGTGCTGCAGCACATGCCTCCCTCCTTCTTCTCTTATAAACACGCACAGCAGACGGAACATCTCGCTTCACGAATACAACAAAACTGCATCTCTCTTTACTTATTATGTATCTCAAACCGCAGGAAATAACGCACTTTTGTTTGGTTATGGTGTTACACATCTCAAAATTATTTAAAAAAAGTGATTTCTACTAAAATCTTACTTTAGAATGGTGACCTCTTTGTATTTCTGGCAAGTTAGAGAAGCTCCTATTTGACCAATCCTCTTGCAGATAGCAACTACAGACTAGGACAGAAGAAACAGCCCTGTGACAGCACAAAGCAGTTAGGCTCTGGACGGAGCTGCCACTAGGAGGAAGGGAACGGCACTGGGTGAGTCCCCAATTTAATGGCCACTAGCCAGAAAGCCAGCCCCAGTCTTACTGGTTTGAAGAACCAGAGGACTGAATTTGGGTCGCCTCAGCTGGTGGAAAGTGAGGGGGGAAATCCCAGGAAGAAGAGAGCCAGGGAGAGGTACCGCAAATTCTGAGTATAAATGCTGCCTGAATCACTAGCTGACCCCTGTACTATGCACATATAGGGCATAGGCTGAACTCAGCTGAATCGGGATTCGAGCTCACAGAATGGAGAGAGTTTGCAATATGAGACCTGCCAAGTTAGCTGCCTGCTAAACCCAACCAACCAACCAACAAACCAACCAACCAACCACTCTTCAGAGGAATAATACTGAATCCAGAGTTTCTGCAACCTATCAGTCACAATGTCCACAACATAATCTAAAATCACTTGATGTACAAATAAACATTAAAATGTAATCCACTCTCAAGAGGAAAAGAAATCTAAAGGAAGCTGACTCCAATGGTTACTCAGAAGTTGTAATTAGCAAGCAAGGACTCTGAAGAGCTATTATTATATTCAAGGACATAAAGGAAAATTTGGTCATATTTAATGAAAAGATAGGAAATGCCAGCAGAGAAACAAAAGGTATAAAAAAGAGCCAAATGAAAATTCCTAATGAAAAATAAAATATCTGAAATAAAATCTCCACAGAATTGGATGATCAGTGGGATGGAGATGAGAGAAGAGTCAGGAAAATTAAAGATAAATCAATAAAATTATCCAATCTGAAGAACTTAGAGAAAAAAGATTGGGGGAAAACAGAAAAAGAACAGAGCCCCTGGAACCTGAAGGACACTATCAAAAGATTTAACATACATGGAACTAGAGTTTTAGAAGAGAGAAAATGGAGTGGAAAAAATATCTGAAGAAATAATGGTCAAGAACATACATTTACAGATTCAAGAGGTTCAGTGAAGCCCAAATATGATCAATACAACAAAAACCACACCCAAGCACATCCTAGTTATAAACTGCTGAAAACCAAAGATAAAATCATGGAAGAAGCCAGAAAAAATGACACATTACATACAGAAGAGTAATAATTTAAAAGGCCAGTGACTTCTCATTAGAAATAACAGAGGCCAGAAGATAATGAAAGAAAGCTTTAAGGTGCTGAAAGAAAGAAAAAAAAAAAAAAAGAAAAAGAAAAATGCTGTCAACTCAGAGTTCTATATCCAGTGTAATGAAGTTCAATTCATTTTCAGATTAAAAAAAAAAAAACCCAAAACTAATCAACAGGCCCACACCACAAGAAATGTTAAAGAAGTTCTTCAGACAGATGGGAAAACCAAATGGAAGAAAGATCTTTAGGAAAGAATAAAGAGCACTGTATGGGGTTAAATATAAAAGATTTTCCCCTTACCTTCCTCAAAACACTATTAAAAACACAAAGTGTAATCTTACTTTATGAGGTTACTACCATATATGAATATAATATACACGACATCTAGAGCAAAAACGACTAAGGTGATGGTAAATGAAGCTTCCACACTTTAAGTGAAATACAGTTATTAACTCTCAGTAGACGGTGCAAAGTTAACGATGTATAATGTAACACTTGGAGCAATCACTAAAAATACAATGTAAAAGGTATTTCTAAAATGCAAATCTGGGGGGTTGAGAGGAAGAGGTGCAGAAGGTAAGCCAGTGGCTTCTCAGCACCAAACCCTCTTCATGAGAACCGACCCGCTGCCACGGGGGCTGCCGCTCCCTCCCCTCTAAGCTCAGGTGCCCGGAGACTGGGCTGAGACGGAGCCAGCGCTGCTCCACTCGTTCCCTGCATCCCTGCATCAACCTCGCCGCCCCGTCCCTCTGTAACCTGAAGAGGGACGGGCCACCTACAGCCTCTGGCCCTTCACTGTCCAGAGGGGAGGACAGACATTCATGGTTACTCCACTCTTCCCCCATGTTTTTAGGGGTAATAACCCTGGAGACAAAATTTAGGGAAGGGGAATTAAGAACAACTAGAGAGAGAAGGAAAATGGTGCCAGAAACAGGACTGAAGGGAAGGAATTACAGCAGCTACCGGATGAGTCTGAGGATTTCACTGCGGGTTCTGAGGGCGACCTTCAAATAGTAAGTATGTGGATTACAGCTGAAGTGTGAACTTCATCTAGTCAAAGTTCTCTCTTACAAATAAGACAAGGGAGGGGAAGTGGGCAGAGCGCGGGGAAGTGCAGGGGGTGGAGGCAGCCAGCAACCCATTCAGTGGGGAGGGGCATACGGTGGTAAAGAGACCCAGAAAAGCAGTGGTCCTGGACTTCGGAGAAAAGGGCCCAGGGTCTTGGATCCACCCTTTGTTAGCTGCACAATCCGGGCAAGTCATAGGGTTTTTCTGAGCCTCAGGTTCCTTAAGTGAAAAGGGCAACAGTATCTCACCCTTAAGAATTATTGTGAAATCAGTGAGGTAATCACGTGAAAATGATCTGTGAAGCCACGTAAGTACAAAGGACTAATTTTTATGAAATTTAAGTTTAAATCTCACCAGAAATTTGTTTACTTCACATAAAACCAAATTCTGGAGGTGAAGCTAAAGTAGAGATGCACCTGTACAGGTCTGAACATCTGTGTGCGGGGGGGTCCAATGAAGGGCAAGAGCTACCCGCAGGGCTTCCCTGGTGGCGCAGTGGTTGAGAATCTGCCTGCCAATGCAGGGGACACGGGTTCGAGCCCTGGTCTGGGAAGATCCCACATGCCGCGGAGCAACTAGGCCCATGAGCCACAACTACTAAGCCTGCGCGTCTGGAGCCTGTGCTCTGCAACAAGAGAGGCCGCAACAGTGAGAGGCCCGTGCACCACGATGAAGGGTGGCCCCCGCTCGCTGCAACTAGAGAAAGCCCTCGCACAGAAACGAAGACCCAGCACAGCCAAAAATAAATAAATAAATAAATAAAATAAATAAATTAAAAAAAAAAAAAAAGAGCTACCTGCAGGTAAGAAACAGTTATGACATAAGTTTTAGTGGAAACAATTTAAATTTTACATTAAATTCCCATGAAATTTAGATTTACTATTTACTTTTTATTACTGGGAAGACTAAGGCCCCAAACCAAACAAACATTTTAAGATGTAAATACAGGGGTAATTGAGAAACAGGTTACTCTTCTAGATGACGCCAAGACCCAACAGGACGGCAGTGAGAAGGAAAATGCCGATATGATGACTAAGGAGGAATTTAGACACCACCTCTGAAAGGAATTTGGGGAGCAGATACAAAACCACTTTAAAAGCACAGCGAAGAAGCACAAGTCACCTCATCTTATTAATCAAATCTAGAGTTTTTAATCTAGAGTTCACATTTTAGGATAAATGAAGAATCAAAAAGGACTCAAAAAGAAAAAAAAACCTGTACAAGATGTCCATAAGACATCTACAAAATGTCAAAAAGATGTGCCTTGCATTTTGGTATCTGGAAAATAATAGCTACCCCTTTTACATTTGAAGAACCAGTTTTTTTTTTAAACAGTAACTGATCATTTTCTGTACCGAAGACCTCCAGGTCCCTTGCGGATCTTCAGAAAAAGCTTTGTTTTTACTGCTACTACCAGAGCAGCCACCAAGTGTGTGTACCCACCACGAGCATGAAAACTAAATGCATTTTAGATGATTTTATTTAATCCTGAAACCTAGAGGACAGGTAGGATTTGTGATTCTGCTCTCCCAGGGAGGCTAAGTCACTCACCCAAGGTCACCTTAGGTCAAACAGATTTCTCAACGGCCAGCTTTGTATGATAAAGTTAAGAAGCAAACGTGACGATATCAAGTTATAATAACAAACAAACAACATCCACAACTCCCCCCAGACCCAAGCTGGAGACAAGGCTATGTATTACGGGTACAGGACAAGTACACAGCAGGCAAGTGCGGACGCCGGCCAATGCACACTGGCGTGGCTTGCCTCTAGCTGCCTCAAGTACCCCTGGAGAGACTCAGCCTCGCCGAAAACTTCCACAACTGCTTGCCACTAACTCTGGGATTACAGAGGGCCACAGCAGCCAAATGCAACACACTCAAGATGTGACAGCAAAACAGCGATAACACGTGGAAACTATGTCACCCATCAAAACCCTTGGGTGGGGGGCCTCTGTGCCGAAGCCAGAGATGCTGCCATTCTGTTGGGGGACTTTCTCTGGTTGACACTCAAGCAAATGTAAGAGAACCAGCTGCAGGAATTCCTTGTAACAGTAGGTTTTTTTTCCCTTTTCTTTCTTCTTTTTCCTTTTAAACTAAACAATATTAACAACTTGCCCACTAGTCAAAATCATAATCAGAGTACTTACTAATGTCTAGCCATGGCTCAAACAAAGTGTAGAGCGTGACAGTTGACAGCTTGCGTCCTGGACTCAGGTGAGCGTGCCTTGAATCCCAGCTCTGTGACCCCAGCTCAACTGCCTAACCTCAGTTTCCGTTTCCTCATTTGTAAACTGATGATGACAATATTACCTACATCTCCCAGGACCGTGAGGATTCAGATGAAATAATGTGTGAAAGTTCACGGCACACGTGTGGCAACAGAAAGCACTCAGTCAGCGTTGGTTTTCAATGTTGTAATTTCTAAGGTTGACGGCAGAGGATGGAGACTGGCTCCTAGTGAACATGGTGTTGGTTTAAAGGGCTTCCTAAAGCACTCAGGGTCAGAGGGCCTTCCAGGCAGACACCTACTAAGTCAGTGATCTTTAGAATAGAAAACCTCAGGTAAATTGTTTACATACCACTTACGTTATTTTTTCTTTCTTTAACCTACCCTTCATATGTGAAAATGGCATGCTTAGAAACAAGGATCGATTTCCAAAGGTTTTAAAAAAACTATGGCTGGAGCAACAGGAGCTTTCATCACTGCTGGGGACACGGCATTGGTGCATCCACTTTGGAAAACAGGCGCTATCAGTACATAAAGCTAAAGCCGCGCACACCTGCGGACGCCTGAATACGCATCCACCAGACATTCTTGTACACGTGCTCACCCAATGACACTCCTGTTATGTCCCTACAGCAGCAGTCTTGAGAGCCCCAAGATGGAAAGTATCTGAATTTCCACCAGTAGTATAAGGGATAAACTATGGTATATTTACAAATGGGACACATACAGCAACGAGAGTGAAGTCCAACTACCTGAGTAACATGGGTGATCTCAAACTAAATGTTGAGCAAAATAAACCATAAACAAGAAAGTACACACTGAATGATAGCGTTTACATAAAGTTCAAAACCAGGCAGAACCAGTCTATGGTGAGTGGTTATCCCTGGAGGGGGAACAGTAATTGGAAAAGGGGCCTCTCGTGGGTCTCTGGGGTGCAGGCAGTGCCGTTTTCTTGTTCTAGATGCTGGTTACAGGAATGGGCCCAATTTGTGAAAACTGAGTGAGCTGTTTACTTCTTGGCATGTTTATATGTTCACATCTTTGCATGTCAATAAAAAGTTAGAAAAATACAAAAATTAGGGTACAAAATTTAAATCAATAATTTTATTTATTACCCTCATTTGTCTAAAAGGGATTTAAGAAGCCACACGTTAACTTAAAATGTTTCCCTGAGATAAAACTGACAATCTTTTCCTATAATGGCACAAACACCTTAATGACGCAGAGCACTGCCGGGAAACGCTGTCTTTGAACATAAACTCCAAAGGGGCAAATACTCAAGAGGTTTTACTGCGGTCTTCTTGTCACAGTATCTACCAAAGAATTAACTGACTAGCTAGGGATTAAATGACTTTTCATTCAAAAAATATTTAGTGCACTCTTATAACCTGTCAGTCACACATTACGAAATGCTAGAGCTCATGTTATGAGAAATTTCCTATTGAGGAATTTCTCACACTTGCTACTAGGCTGCCCAGAGGTTAATCTCATTCTCCTCAATGAGGCACATCTATGAATAAGGACACAGGATGGCAGGAGGACAGGCCCTGTGGTCACAGAGACTGACCCATCCCAGTACAACCCTCTGCCTAACAAGAGTCACCGAGAGCCACTTTTCTTAACTTACGATACAGTAGAAACAAGACGTGGTCCAGCCAAAGATGAGTGGAGCCCACAATAAACTGAGGCTATTTGCAGCATTTTCTCTTTAGATAGACAAGGAGAATGGGATTTGAGAACATTTTTAACTGCCCTGGGGTAAGGGCTATCCAAAATTTACTACTTTGTTAGAATCTTGGATATAATAAAAATTTTTAAAAACTCAATAAGGAATGTGTTTAATTACTTGTGATACATTGTTACATATAGATGTCCAAGCAGCTAGTATATTATAAAGTTACATTTTATTTGGCTTATTTGGTAGCCATATTCTACATGTTCCAACTATAAAGTTAAACTCCACTTCTGACTAATACAAAACAGACAAACTAATGGTCAATAATCTGTACTAATTGTTCACAAGAAAGCATCTATAAATAGGTACATGATGTTTTTATATGTGTGTGTGTATAAAATAATTATATTTAGTTCTAAGACTTCATCTGGGACAGTTTTTGGAGCTACTCCACCTTAAAGCAACAGTCCTCCAGCCAGCGTCAGCATGAGTTTTGTGTGAGCTAAGCATGAACTCAGCAGCTGTCTGGTCCTCACTGGGCCCAGCTCCTGGCCTGGGGGTGTGGGCAACACCGAGGTGAGTATGACGATCCCTGTCCTCAAGGAGCTTCAGTCTAGTAGGGGATGAGACGTACTAGACTGTGAGCTCCTCGAGGGCAGGAAAAGTGTTTGGTTCTCTTGCCCAGTGACCAGCACCAGGCCCAGCTACGTGGTGCTCAGTGTTTGTGGAGCTGACCGGACCGGGATGTGGCCATCTGCGGCCCACAGGGCGAGCACGGCCAGAAGAAGCAAGAGTTCTGGACAGCCCACGGGCAGAGCAGGGAAAGAGGCTGAGGAAGACAGTAGGGCTGATTTCAGCAGGTGCAGAAGGAGGCCTTCCTGGCGGAGGCGTGGGGTTAGTTTGGCCACAGTGTGAGAAAGGGATGGAAAGACACTGGCCGTAACTCAAGGAGCCTTAAATGCTACCCTGAAGCCTCAAACTAACACAGGGGGTGCCAGGAACCCACTGAAAGTTGTCTTGAGCGAGGGAGTTACTCTCCCACTTCGACGGTTCGGTAAGACTGACTGATGAAGCATGCGGGCCGGGGGCGGGGGCAGGGCGGTGAGGAGAGCTGGGAGGAGGGAGTGGGTCCGAAGACACTGAGGTGAGGATGCTCCAGCTGGTCAGCTGGCACAGGCGGGCGAGGAGTTACTGACGACTCCCAGATGCAGGTGGAGACAAAGGCCCCACTGCAACCTACACAAGCTGAGGGGCAGGAGGCAGGCAAGAGGAGACGGTAACGGCTTTGCTTTAGGATAAACACCATGTCCTCCAACTGAAGACACAGGTCTGGGACTTGTGAGAAAAGGCAGGACTGAAGCTAAAGACAGACGGAGGTGGGTAGCGAAGCCACAGGAACAGTTAAGCAAGCAACCAAGGAGAAGTACTGAGGGGAGGGGAGGAGGCTGTGGACAGAAGCCGGCGGATGCGCCGAGTAACGGGGAAGAACGCGCCGGGGAGGCGGGCGGGTGGAACTGGTATCAGAGGGGCGTTTCATGGACAGAATCTATCAGATTCTGAGGAAAGGTCAAGGAGGAACAAAAAAATTTATGAGCAAAACACGAAACGAAGCATGTTCGAAAACCAGCTCCAACAGGGACAGCAGGTATAGCCAAGCTGCATGAGAATTAAGAACCTGCAGAGCTCCAGCCTGAAGAGAGCTGTCCTGAAAGACCTGAGGGGCCGCCAGGCGTGAGGCCCCGGAAGCAGGCCCGGAGGGGGGGCGGCAGGGGTGTCACCGTGCGGCCAGCGGTGCCGACCCCACCTCCTCGGCCGGACTTCAAACGCCGGGGGCAGGACTGTGTTTTGCTCACCGCTGGGCCCACAGAACCTAGCTCAGAACAAAGGAGACACTTAGCAAAACAGCTGCTGCCTGGACGAATCTCCCCCACTTCTCACTAAGGCCCTGCTCCTTCCCGGAAACGCTCTCCTTGGAGGAAACTCTTCAGTCGGGCAGGAGGCGCTGCCGGAGGTTAGGTGAGGCTGAGAGGGTTCAAGCGCCAGGGGATAAGGGTGGGCTAGAACAGCTGCCGGGGCTTTTGGACCCTGACATTTGGTAATTTTTATGAAAAAAGACGAAAATATAGCAAATAAAAAAACTCAAATAAAATCAGGGGAGTGTACTCCAAACATGAAACAGCACATTAAACCATGGCGTTGGCTGGTTGGTTATGTATTATACTAAAATATCTTGTTGATTAAAGTATTAAGTCTCAATCTAGACTTCAGTTCGACAAGTGTTTATTGAGCACTGACCAGGTGCTGGTCCTAAGCTCTGCCCCAGGCCTACAGAAATGAGCAATACGGGATGAGGGCCACCTGTCGAGGCCTCTGAGTCCGGCCAGTAGCAGGTCAGCTCTGCGCAGACCCTCTGGGGGGCCCAGCACACTAAGAAGTCCGTGTGTTCCTTCCAGGGGACTGGGGGCTGCTGGAGGTTTGGGTCTAATGGCGTCTGGCACGAAGTAGGAGTCACAAAACGGTAGCTGAACAGGTTAACGTGGATGTCTGAGCTATAACAACAGAAGCGCTGAAGAGGTGCCACAGGAGGGGCTGTCTCTTTGGGGGTGGGGCACATGAGGGAGGCTTCCTGCAGGAGGCAACCCTGAGCTGGGCTCCAAAGACTGAAGAGAAGCGCCCTGCGGGCGAGCGGGGGAAGGCAGAGGCGCCGGGTGCCGCTGGGGCAGAGGAAGGGGTGGTGTGAGGCGAGACTGGGGAGTGGGCGGGGACTAGACCACGCGGAGCCTGTGGGCTGTGCCACGTTGGTCAGCAGTCAGGGCAGAGACACCTGATCACAATTTGAAGTTTATTAAGACTTGAAGACATAATCTTCTTAAGGTTCTAACAATGTGTAAATAAATACAAATCCATAAAGGGGTAATTACGTTTACCCAAGAAACAGGTTTGCCTCAGATGTACTGATAAAAGGACCTGCCTGGGAGAAGCAGCGGAGGCCTGCCCCCCCCCGCCCCCAGACCCCGCCCCCGGCCCCGCCCCCCATCCTACCTGAGCTGAGCTTTGAGCTCAGTGAAGCGGGGCCGCCGGCTGGGGTCGTAGGCCCAGCACTTGGTCATGAGGCTGTAGAGGGTGGGAGGGCAGTTTGGAGGCATGGGCAACCTCTCCCCATTCTCAATGCGGCCGATCACATCATTGTTCTTCACGCCTTGAAAGGGCTTCACACCGTGCATCAGTATCTCCCACATACACACACCTGTGAGGTGGGGATGAAAACACAACAGTGAACTTAGCAGCAGGAGTGCAATTCCCATGTTTCAGGAATAACTTCATAGTTGGTACGAGAGAACCAGCTGTGTGATTACAGGCACATCAGCCAAATAAAGCAGCATTCAGCTCTGTTATCAAATAAGAACAGGAATACTAATTTAGTATGATGCGAATAATGAAATAGTATTATCAAGAAAAAACCCATTATTTTCCTAAGAGGTTTGTTTATTTCTCTAAAAAAATCTACATTAGAAAATGGCCCACCAGCTACAGTGATATTTCATAGCATAGCTTAGTGAACCAATTCAAAAAAAGCTGAATGAATTTTAGATTTCCCTCCACTTTAGTCCAACCTGCTTATGATCACAGCAGCTGGCTTGAAGCTTAACAAAGAAAACTCTGCAACTTAAGTCTTATGCTTTCAGAGTACTCAGATTCCTCTACAGATTCCCATCACTTGGCACTTTGGCCACTCAGATCTGCACCTGAACACGCTCCTTCGTGACTTTGCTTGTGCTGAATTCTAGATTCAATGCCTTTCATTTTCTTCTCCACCAGTTCTCTTCTTCCAGGTCCCTTTGTGAGTTTCCTGCACTGCCTGCCCTGCCCCCTAGGAAGCTCCCGTCTACCCCACCGCAAGTGTGCCCCATACACCGGGTCCTGGGGGCAGAGGGGCGGTGACCGTCTTTCTGTATCTTCAGCACCTAAGATGCTGTGTGCCTCAGAGGAGGAAGGCATACCATTATGCCATTATATCACATTAATGTGAGTTAGATCTGAAATTAGCCAAAAGTCCAGCAACTTCAAAGTAGAGTATATGACAAAAATAATGCCTTAGTTCTGCTTTTCTCACCAGAAATTATGACAACATCATTAGTAATAACAACACTGGGTATCATTTCTTGAGACCTTCATATGTGTCTGGCACCTTTCCTTGAAATTTACACTATCCTTAATTCTCACACCTTACATTTCTTTAAAAACTGTATTTTATCAAATCTGAGATGCCACTGATTATAAGAGATAATTATCTTATATTACCAAAAAGGGGGGGGGGATATGCTGCCCACTAAGTTATAATGTGATCCTTTGTTACCTCTTAGAATTATTTTATTCTTACCAAAGAGCGGTTTTAAACTCATTCGGACAAGAAAGTAGCAGCAATATGAACAAAACAGTCTACATGAGTGTAGGCAAGGACCCACGTGACACACACCCCCGACTAACACCAACTGTGAAAGGCCACTGATCTGTGACAAATCCTACTTCAGAAATGTGAAAAAACAGGCATCTCAGACTCTTTGAAATGTGAAATCCTCTTGAGAGGACAAGTAACCTGCTCTATGGGTCACAAAGCTGACAGGTGAGGTCTTGGGATCTGAAGCCAATTGGACTCCAGCGCCTTCTCCAATCATGTCACACCGCTTCCTGTTGTATTGAATTCCTTCCTTTACCTAATATCAGTTAGGGCACTAAATGGTTACTGAAAGTCAACAGCAGGGAAGCAGAAGAAAAAATGAGAACACGTACTTCATGTATATAAAGTTATATTTATTTATAGGAAAAAGAAGGTGCATAAACTTAACAGGGCATCTCCTGGGAAGTAGTTTAAAATCCGGCAGAGAAAATATGCACACGGGACTATTCACAAGATCTACACGTGAGTGTCTCGACAGAGAGAGAAAGTGCTGGGAAGGCAGAGAAAGGAAGTCTATGTCTGGATGGCACACCTGCTACATGGGGCTTCATGGCAGAGCGGATATTTCAGGTGAATGAAGAAACTCTTTCCAACCGCTTCCTGCAGGTTAAAAAGAGCTTCAGCTGGAGGAGGAGGTGTCCAGAAAGCAGGAGAAACACCAGGAAAGCGGGGCGGGGACGGGGTGTCATCCACACCAAAAAGGCGAGTGGTTTAAAAATCCGGATAAGGTAGTGGAAGTAAGTACTGCAGAGTGAGTGAGAGCCACACTCTCGCTCCACTGGGGGCTTGGCAAGAACGCAGAGCAGGAGGACGACGACAGGGACGGACTCGGAGCAGGAAGGAGGGGACACAGTGGACACCAGAGCAGCAGCAGCTACAGAACACGAAGGGTCATGCTTCCAAGACTTGAGACAAGTCAGGAAGGGGTCAGATTCCAGAACAGAGATGAAGGGCAATCTCAGACATGCTGGATCTGGGGGCCATCACAGAACCGCACGGACAGGTTAACCATTTACGTCACTCACATAAAAGGAATGTCTGAGGCCGTGGAGACAGGAGAGAAGGGAGGACATAGCACCTCCCTGAGAGGGAGGAAGGCGGAGTGAGAAGGGGCTAGAGGCAGGACCTTGGACCCCGCGGGCCACGCCTGGGCGCACGGCACATGCCGACATCTGAGGAACCAAGGAGGGCACGGGCGAGCAATGAGGGAGGCCAGGCAAGGGAAGGCAAACCAACCTACAGACTCTGACAACAGACAGAGCTAAATCCCTCTCAGAGAATATGTGAACTGTAATTCTAACACAAAAGTTTTCAAATACTCACCAAACATCCATACGTCACTAGCTGAGGTAAAACGGCGAAAATTGATTGACTCTGGAGCCATCCATTTAATAGGCAATTTTCCTTTGGAAGCTAGAAGATTAATTTTAGAAAGTAAAACTTCCCTGTCACCTGCTTAGGAATCTAACAGTTAGAGCTAGCTGAGATTTTTAGTGCCAAAATCTCTGGGAGAACTGCCTCGCACTCCCTGATGCTGGGTTGTTGGGGGGGACAGGGGAGAGGCAGGCAGCAGGGGAGGAGGGAGCCCGGGTCGCCGGGCGGCGTCAGCTCCCAGCTCGGCTGTGCAGGCTTCATGTACAGGCTGGGGGCCCGGCTTTAGAGACGGCCTGGTAGCGACACACAGTCAATTCTCATTCACGGTGGTTACGCTCTATCAAGTCGCTTTCAACACCGAACCATCGCTCCCGGGAGAAATGTGTACATACATATTCATACCCCACATAGATGATAACCTTAAATCCTAAACACTTATCCTGGCAGGTTCTGACTTCTTTGGAAAATGAGGCATGGATGTGCTGCTGAGCTGCCTGAGGCCCTGCTCCCCGCCCCCCGACCCGGCACACAGGGGCCGCAGCCGGGGTTCCAACCTGCCCGACTGGCCCAGAGCCAGAGGGGCTGCCCCTCTCCTCGCTGTCCAACAGCCCAAACGGACACCTTGTCACTGCCCCGTGCACATCCACACCTGACTATGAACGCATCGGAGTGTGGATTCGGGAAGTCACAAGTCTCAGCAAGCAGACGCATGTGCAAAAATAGAATCCACAAAATATGAGGATGGGCTGTACCACCACCAGGAGGTGAAGAGCAGGAGGGGGCGACAGAATGAAAAGGACACTCTTAGGAAAGCCTGAAACTGGCCCTCTTTAGAGGCCTAGAATCTTTCCTCTGTGCCACCTCCCTCAACATTCTCTCACCAGATACCAGCCCTCAAGGAGTCCTAATTCCAAAAGGCAGAAACAGTTTCTCAAATCCAGCGGAAGTGAGAGGGTGTTGCAGGGGGAGCGGCGGGGGGGGGGGAGGAGGAGCTGCAGGCGCCAGGTGGAGACAGGCCCTGATCCAGAGGCCCCGGAGCACGGTGCCGGGCTCTGCAGAGCTGTCAGGGGCTGGACTTCCTTCTATAAGCAAGGGTGCCTCTCAAGACTTTTAATCAGAAGACAATTACATTTGTTTCATTAATTTTCTTCCACTTAACTTCATGCACCTTCATGACAACTGAGGTCAAAGCCTCTGATTCCCTCACAACAAATGACTCTCCAGCTGTGCTCCGAGCGAGGAACCCCTAACCCCGAGGGGCTGTTCTCCTGAAGCCTAGCAGGATCTAGACTTACGGACCTCTCTGAGATAACAATGTGTGAACTCGTCAGTTGCCCACTTTAAGTGATGTCTAGATGATTAAGAGTCTTGGCCACCGTGCTGTTTGGAGTTTAGCCCTTTAGTGGAATTCTAGGGTTTGGACTAGTCAGGATGTGAGGTGATATGAAATGTATTTTATAACAGTGGAAAGGTGGCCTGGTCGTTTTTAAATTAAATGACTACATAATCAAAATGAATAAACAACCAGACTTTTCCTTCCACATAACAAAGGATCAGGCTGTAGTATACAGAAAGCATTTGGACAGAGAACAGTCAGCAGCTACAGTATAAATGAAAAAGACTAATTTTGTATGTAAGATTAGGGCTCATTTTGCAACTACGTAAAAATCAAACAAACTGAGCAAGAAACTGGCCTTTGTAAAATGGTAGTAATAACTAGAAAATATACTAAAAGCATAATATGGACTTATTATCCAAACCTTAGCTGAAGTACCAGGAATATGAAAATTAATAATAATTTGAAGAACCAAGTCAATCTGATTCCAAGATTGGGAAAATTAAAGAAAAAATCCCATCAGCTAGAGTTCAGCTCCAAAGCTAAAGGATCAAAGTCTCTAGAGCCAGCAGACTGCAGATCTGTAAGTCCGGCGGCATTCACTGAGCCAGGGCACCCACCGCTCTGCTGGGAGGTTAGCCAGCTGTGTCTACGAAGTGGAGGGCATCCGGGCTCATTCCAGCTTTTGGCTACTAGAAATAAAGCTACAATGAACAAACACCAGTTTTGTGTAAATGTGAGTTTTCATTTCTCTGGGAGAAATGCCTAGGCGTGTAATAGCTAGGTCATATGGGAGGTGCATGTTCAGTTTTTTAAGAATCTGCAAAACTCTTTTCCAGAGCAGCTGTACCATTTTACATCTGCACAAGCAATTTACGTTCTCTGTGCCTGCCAGCATTTTGTGTTGTCACTACCGTTACTTTAGCCATCCTGACAGGTGTGCACGATACCTCCCCGTGGGCTCACTCTGCATTTCCCTAGTGGGTAATGTGCTTACGTGCCATCTGAATACCCGCTGTAGTGGAATCTCTCTTCATATCTTCTGCCCACTTTCTACCTGTGTCCTTTCTTTTTTTACTGCTGAGTTTTGAGAGTTCTATCTGTAGTCTAGGTACCAGTCCTTTGTTAGATATGTGGTTGGCAAATACTTCCTCCCACTCTGTAGTTTGTCTTTTCATCCTTCTGCCTGGGTCTTCTGCAGAACAAAAATTTTAAATTTTGATGAGGAAGAAGCTATCAATTTTTCCCTTTTATGTACGTTTTTGGTGTCAAGCCTAAGGACTCTTTTGCCTGGCCCTAGATCCGAAAACTTTACTCCTATGTTTTTTCCTAAAAGTCTTGTAGTTTTATGTCTTATATTTAAGTCTATGATCCATTTGAGTTAATGGCAAGTAAGTTTAGGTTGAGGGTCGTTTCTTGGCCAGGGATGACCAACTGCTCCAGCACCTTTGTTGAGAAGGCTGTCTTTCCTCCACGGACCTGACTGTACACCACTATCAAAAATCAGCTGAGCATATCAGAATGTACCTTTTTCAGAATTAGAAATCATTGAAGATCCTGAGCCTGTTTCTTATTTATTGCTCTGATTTCTTACCTTTGTAGTAAGTACTGTCTTCCATATATCGGGATAATCCAAAGTCTCCTAATTTTACACAATCGTTTGAGGACACCAGAACATTCCGAGCAGCAATGTCCCTGATAAGGAAGAATTTGGGACAATACATTTTAATACAAGGGAAAAACCCCACAAACTCATCTAAGTTATATAAAGACATACAGGTACTTTGAAAGACAGCTTATATACAATACAAACAGGAGCTTTATTATACACTGAAAAAGAAATACTTTTATTATTTTACTTCAAATATATTCCTTTTGGCAGATATTTACTCATTAATATGGTGACTACTATTTTGAATGATGGTGAAGAATATTCTCAAATAATGAAACCACTTATTAGTTTTCATGCAATCATATTGCCGGCTGCATTAACTAATAGACAGTATACACGACCAGGGTGTGTAACTCTACTGTTACTAAAAAACCTCATTAATAAAAGTAAAATGATCTTTGGAACACTTGTAAACGATTTTGCTGATGCAGTCCGTTTCAGTGCCGGATAACAAAACTCTAACACAATACAAGGCAAATAAGTTGTAAGGGCTTTAACTTGTATTCAAATAAGAGACCCAGATTATGAACAGAAATTCTGCAGAAGGCCAACAGATGTCACTCCTGGCGCTATGGTGTCCTGGAAAGTCCCAGGACAATATCTGTTTTAGGTCCATAGTGCCACGTAGAGGCTGTCAGTAGTATTTGTGGAAGGAATAATGGACCTGTTTCATACTCCATGTGAGGAAAACCCCCTCAAATCCATGTGTTCCCACGCCAGGGCACCACACTTGGCTGGGATACGCACAGCAGGACATTTAGTGCCGTCCGTGTATGAGAGTTGGGGGAACGAAAGGTCTCAGGGCACAGTGAGAACCTCTCCCCACCTCCTTCCTGCTCAGAGGCAGCTCACCAGCTTCACGCCCAGGTCTCACCTGTGCACAAATCTTTTGCTCTCTAGGTACGCAAGGGCTGTGCTAAGCTGATAGGCATAGAGGATCAGAGATGCTAGATCCAAACTGTATTTCCTTACTTGCAGAAATGACCTCAGCTTTTTGAACGGTGACCAAAAAAGAAAAAAGAGAAAGAATTAGTGTCAGAGACTAAAAATCAACAGCAGAAGAGCTATATTCAAAAACAATGCTGATCATTTCCAAATGCATTTTTATGAGAATGGCTTCAATTCTACCCTAATAAAAAAAGCATAATGAAAGAAACATATCAGCTCAGAAATTATGGTTAATCATTCTTTACTTGAGATCCAATTGCAAAATTGGAATCTTCATGATTCTAGACACATTTCTGAAAAAACACAGAAAGATGCTTCCAGGGAATGAATAAAGGCACAGTATAAAATACTGCCAGATAATGAGAGCTGGAGAACAAAAAGCTCCAGTTACCGTTCAAACAAGCCTCCTCCACAGCCATGGTCAGTCCACCTCCCTCAGACCTCCCCATGCCCCAGGCAGACCTGAGCACAAGGGGATGAAAGGAAGGGGAGGCAAGAGGTTCTCCCTCTGCCCCCAGGAAGTTCTGGGTGAAGAAGGATAAAATGGTCCCGTGTTGGGTATTTACGCACTAGGCCTTCTGGCCCTTACTACCGCTATCATGACTAATTCATCTAAATGCTAATAATATAGCAAAGAAGGCAGATGAATTTAACACTCCAATCCTACAAAATCTCCTACATAAAGGAGAAATATTGATGATTTAAGCCAGAAGAATTAGCAAATTCTCCAAAAACAAAAGCAGAAAAATAATGTGAACCAAAAAAATGCGTAAACACTCCATTTTATTTGGCAAGGCATGGTCGAGGAAGGAAAGACACTGGAGAGGCCGTCAGATACTCCACTCGCCGCCTCTGTTACCCAGGCTGAAGGGGAGAGCAGTGGGAGGCGCCGGGCAGTGGCCTGTCCTCGGAAGGCAGGGCTGATGCCGTCACGAAGAGGATGACGGGCCCAAAGCACCCTCGGGTTCCTGATAACAGAAAACCCCAGTTTTCATTGAAAGCAAGACTGTTTGGTGTCCTTCAAAGAAGAAGTAACGTGTATGATGTGTCAGAAGGTTAAACTACTAGATTTCAGTGCCACAGAGTCATGTGTAGACATCTGGAAATGACATCGCCGTGTTTGCCCCAAGCAGGGGCCCACAGAGCCGCCTGGGGACACAGACTGAGGGTGGCGCCCAGGCCTGCCCGCCCTCCTGTGGCTCAGCAGGCCCGGGTGGGACCAGCGTCCAGGCGGTGGTGATACACCAACTAAAGAGCTTCTGTGTTCCAGAGAGAGTCAAATAAGGACATCTGCCCACAGTCTGTTACTCACGTTTTAAAAAGAAACTGTGACTAACATGAGTTGGTCTGAAAGACACTGAAAAGTGAATGCCCAAAAAGATGAAGCAACTGTTCTGATTTACGTAAATTCAGCCTTAATTTACCCAAACTCCACCAACGTTGCTTCTTTCACTCTCAGATCCCTGGGCTTGTTCTTCAGACGACAGCAACAGAGAGGGAACAAAGAACCGCTTGGTCACCTGTTGCTTCCAGTCCTGACAAATCCTTTGATGGGAAGACACTGCTGCCAGCACTGAGTTAGGGGATTACTTGGGAACTCACTGATGAAGACGCTCAACTCAGATGCACTAGGGTGTATGCCGCACACTTCCCCGAGGGGGCCGGCGGAGCGGGCGGGAGGCGGAGGTGGGGCAGGTACCTCTCCGAGCGTGCACAGCTCCATGATGATCCAGACGGGGTTCTCTGTGATGACTCCGATCAGCTTCACAATGTGAGGGTGGTCAAACTGGCGCATCGTTACTGGGGGAAAACAGTGGTCCACGGTCAGTCTTCTGAAAATATTTCAGTTTCCTGAAGACTAGTTCAAATAAGACTCAAGGCATTTTAATGGGGAACTCCTTGGTGGTCCAGTGGTTAGGACTCGGCACTTTCACTGCCAGGGCCCAGGTTCAATCCCTGGTCGGGGAACTAAGATTCCACAAGCTGTGTGGCACAGCCAAAAAATAAGAATTAAAAAAAACTCAAGGCTAATGATGTGGAAACTGGGAATTCAATTCCACCGGTCAGGTCAGCTCACAAGTCGCCATAAAATGGCACAAAAAAAGCACACCACGTGAGGCACAAGATGCCACTGCAGTGAACTTGTGAGCAGCTTTACAGGGGGACATACTGTGAGGGTTAAGGGTTCAGAAAACGTCCTCTTATTTTCCACGGACAAATCTGACCTGGGGCTAACTTTCTAGGTTTTCCTCTGGAAATCTCATCAAGTTGGAACGTGTGATTCGTTTTCTAAGCAATACCCTTCATGGTAAAAACCACCCCTGATTGGTTAAGTTGCTGACGGGGTAGCAGGAGCTCCCCTGAGCGTGGGTGTGGCTGGGTGTCCCCTGCAGAGCCCCAGAGCCCACAGTGACGGGTCTGTGAGGACTTCTACTTCGGACCCAGGTGGCTCCCGAGTCCACCACTGCGGCCTCATCCCCTCACAGTACCAGATCACTATCAGGGCTAAGCAAACGAGTTCCCAGACTGCTGTGAGGACTTCGCTACAGGAGAAATGCTGGCCTGCTGTTTCCAGTCCTGTACTCCCCTCAAAGCAAGTCTGATGCCAGATATGGCCTGTGGCCGTCACGTGAGTTTGACTGCCTCACTGAGCCCAAGATGACCAAGAGGGCCCTGCACGTATACGCACGTACCTATGTGTGGGTGCGTATTTTTAAGTGTGTATACATTTCTAATATCTAGTATCAGGGCTAAGGAGGTCACCTGCATAGTACACTCACTAGGGTTAGTGAGAACAGGACAACCTTCACAGAACTCCAGAACCTCAAAACGGGAAGTGACTTTACATGTGACCTACTGCAGTGGTCCCCAAAGTACCTGGACTTCACAGACTATTGAAATGAAAAAAATTTTTTTAAATTTTGGGAACCAATACAGGGTTGACTTTTATGATGCCAAGCAAGGACATGAGAATCACAGCAGGAGCAAATATCTTTTAGTATCCATTTGAGTGTGGAGCCCCGTGTGGAGCAACTCAGCGCTGGGTACGTCTGCGGAGACAGGCCTCTCACTGTGTTCACTCTAGACACCCTACAGCCGTCCCTCAGTATCCACAGGGGGTTGGTTCCAGAACCCCCAGGGGGAAACCAAAATCTGCGGATGCTCAAGTCCTTCTGAAAAATGGCAGAGTATTTGCACGTAACCTATGCACATCCTCTTTATACTTTAAATCATCTCTAGGTTACTTGTAATACCTAATACAATGTAAACGCTATGTAAATAGATACCGGAGCGCAGCAAATTCAAGCTTTTGCTTTTTGGAACTTTCTGGAATTTTTTTTCCACATATTTTCAATCCGAAGTTGGTTGAATCTGCAGATGCAGAACTTGTGGACATGGAGGACTGTATATCCTACCAACGCACCCAAGGATTACACTGGCTTCTTGCAAAGTCACCCCACACTCACTTGAGAGAACTCAAACCCTTAAGGTATTTTCTCCCCCTCAATTTTGCCTACATATTCCAAAAACAGGACCTGGTAGTTAAAAACAAACAAACAAACAAGCAAACCGCCCCCCCCCCCCACATAAACACCTGGCACAAAATCCAAAATGTATCACTGAATTTCATCTTGTCAATTCAGTTCATCACTTAAGTATAATGTGATATTTTTGGATAAACATTCAGGAACCCAGTATATTCACTCATTTTCAATCGACTTACCATCATTTTTGGTTTTATGTTACCCTTTACAGAAGTAATTATTAAAAATACTACACAGTGCAGGGCTAAGAGGAGAATCTTGTGGTCACTAGGAAACTCTATCCCTGCTGAAATAAAACCCAATAGGTGTAGTAGTTTGACCTGTTATTCATTCACCCAGGGCAAGGAGCTCAGGCCAGGGGCGGCTGTTTGCTTTCACAAACTAAATTTCACTGGGACACAGTCTTGCTCAGCCCTTTATGTGCTGTCTGTGGCTCTTTCACACCCCGATGGCAGAGCTGAGCAGCTGTGACAAGAGACCATCTGGCCTGCAGAGCCTAAGATATTTACTATATGGTCCTTTATAGAAAAAGTTTACTTCCCCTCTTACGTATAGAGCCTGTCAAAGCCCTACAGGATTTTAGGTATACTATGTCCATCATGTTTCTCTGAAATAACAGCCTTTCAAAAAGAGAACAAGGTTAGTTTGAACTGACTACTCCTATGAAACTCTAAAGTTTATTTCTGTAATGGTGATTCCAAAGCCCTACAAAAATCACGATACAATAACTGTTGATAAAAATTTTAGAGAAAGAGAAGCAATTTTAAAAATGTGCATTTTTGAAAATATATAATACACTTTACCACCAAAGGTAAGGCAGACAGGCTGTTAGGTAATGATGGCTGATGTATATTCTGTGTTTTCTTGGCCTAGATGCCCTGAAGAAATAAACTAGTTGAGACAGAAGTCATCACCAGGCCTTGTCTTGTACTTAAGTCAAAGATCCAGGAATACGATTAGGATTTGCTTCAACTTAACTGATGAAGTTACAATATGACTCACTCCATGACTTGTTACTCATTGGACTCCTGGGTGATAAATGTTTTTGAAATTCAATGTACATGTGATGAAGGACACCAAGACTCATTCACACGACCAGTGGCTACTGAGTGCCTTCTATGAGTTAAGCCCTATGCTGTCTCTGGGTCTGAGCGGTGAGCAGAACAGACATGCTCCTTGCCCCACTGGGGCTTAAAGTCTAGAGGGAGACAGAGACAAGAGTAACTTAAACAATGTGTGTGTGTGTGTGTGTGTGTGTGTGTATATTTATTTGTTTGTTTATTTTGGCTGCACCCAGTCTTAGCTGCAGCGTGTGGGATCTTTGTTGTGGCATGCAGGATCTTTTTTTTTTTTAACGGCGGCATGCGGACTCTTAGTTGCGGCATGCATGTGGGATCTAGTTCCCGGATCAGGGATGGAATCCGGGTCCCCTGCACTGGGAGCGCAGAGTCTTACCCACTGGACCTCCAGGGAAGTCCCTAGACAATGTATATTTAATTATGGATACTTAGGAAGGGAAAGAGCAGGGTCCTGTGACAAAGCCTCCTAAGGAGACACTGTTTAAGTACGTGGTCAGAGGGGACAAGCCGAACGGAAGCAGGAAGGCGACCCGGCTTGAGGGCAGGCGGGAAGGAGCCTGATGCGTGCAAACGGGCAGGACCAGAGCCTGGCTCTCCGAGGGTCTGCCCTCAGGAGAGAGGACCCATCACACACAAGTCGCCACAGCAGCCCCTCGGGACGGGCAGCGCTTCCTCTCCCTCACTCATCCGTGGGCTCCATCCCACAGGGACTGTGTCTGTCCCGCTCACCCCCAACTCCAGGGCCTGCTGGCATCTCTATATCTGCCCAATGCCAGGGTGAAGATGGCTATGGCACAAGGTACCAGAGGATGAAGGGACAGGAAGTCGATCTGCCTTTACATCCCAAACATGACGGCTGACCTGGGAAGCTCTGTAGACACGTGCCTCTACAAATACAGATACTAATTGCATGGCAAGGTAATAAATGTAGTTGTCTCACTAAAAGTCAAAACATTATTTTTCTTACATCTTCAGAGACAGTTTGGATTTCACGGAAAGTCAAATGGAGTTCCACATACATTTCTAGAAACTTACAGGCTTCTTGAAGGAATTTCTCTCTCACGCTGTCCGAAGTACAGTTTTTACATGTTTTAATTGCAACCGCCAAAGCTGGATTCTCCTGTGACGGGGACACATGCAACAAGAGGGTCTCTATGTTAATCAATGGGCATGTTGAGGACAGGCTGTTTATTCTGCAACTCTGGATTCTGGATCAGACAGAACCAGAATTGTACAATCTCAAGAGTGAGAGGAACAGTTAAAATCCTCTGTAGAAAACCCCCAGAAAACAGACATGCATGTAAAACGCTGCAGGCGATTCGTCTGTTCCACAGACATTTCCTCTCCGTAGCGCCCGGCACTCCTGTAGGGGCTTAGGCTGCACCAGTGAACAAGGGCCGGCGACCCCTGTGCCACTCCAGCTGACGTCCCAGAGGAGGATACAGACAAACACGGTGAACGAGACATCCATCGCGGACTGGAGCGGGTTAGAAGGTAACCTCCGCGAGAGGAGAGGAGAAGAGAGGGGATGAGAACAAAGAACTGCTGGAGGGGAGGGGAGGGAATGCCGGCCAGGGCAGAGGGAGGGGTCGGACCCTGTGGCTTCCACCCTAAGTGAGAGGCCCCCGGAAGGGGAGGTGAGGAAAGGCGCCACGGAGGCGGGGGGGCAGGAAGACAGCGGGCTGGGTGTCGGGGAGGGCGAGTTCGGGTTTCTGGTGAGAGAAGGGGGAGATCAGAAGCCCAGCTCTGGACAAGACAGGCTTGAGGTGTCCGTGGGACGGCAGCTTGCTGGCACAGAGGCGCATCTGTTAAACGTCTGAGTTTCGGGCCTTCTGAGAGTCACTAGCAACACAGGGCACCTCAGTGAAACCACTCTGCTCTGAATGACTTAGCCTTTGTCCTCTGTAACTAGACAGCAAACTGCTAGGACCAGCACCATGAATTCTACCTCTATGTGAACCTAAGGCTGATTGGTATACTTTAGAAATGACACAAAATGCCCATTTTACAGGAGATCTGAATAACAACAGAAGCTTCTGTAAGACCATAAATCATCATCAATCCTGTCAATTCAACTCAAATATTGAACATGGTGCTTTATTAAGATAGTAAAGAAACGCAAGGAAAACACTGCTCTCTAAAAATGCATAGTTTCAAGTGGATGCTAAGCCTGAGATTCCACGGGCAGCAGGTCTACAAAGGGGTGTACGTGAGCAGACCAGGTGGCTCGGCTATCAGTCCATGGACTAGGCCTGGTGACTAGTGGCCCCAGGCTGCAGAGGCCTGGGGGGTGCCGAGCTGTCAGAGCGGCTGGTCACAGAGACCTGATGCTGGAGAAGAAGTCAGTCCACAACAAGCAAGACCAGAACTGAGCAGAGGGTTTTCTAAAAGCCTTTAAAAGGGGGCAGATCCAAACACATCTAGGTAACTGCTCACGACACGATTTTCATTACCTTCTTTACAACACAAGCAGAGTTTAGGGGGACAGAGCAGTTCCTCAATGTTGAATGAAAATGCCACCCTGGTGCCCACGAGGCCGAGGTGAGGGGTAGGTGATGAGGCTGGGAGTTAGTAACAGCTAGCAGACACTCAAAAGATCTTAACAAGTGAGTCTAGAGAAGGACTGCTCTGGGATGAATTAAGAGAAAATAGATTTAAAGCATGGTTTTTAAGACTAGGATAATAATGATGCGAGAATGTGCAAATGATCAGCGATGCTCAAATAATAAAAATAAACCTGATAACTGGGCCTAAGAAAGAAAAAAAAGTGTGTGCTGGGAGCCTTCAGATACGCCTCATGCCCATGACTCTCAGAATGAGAGGCTGCCCTGCCGCCCCATGTGCTGCCCCTGCACCCGGCCCAGTTCCCCTCTGCTCGCTTCTCCTCCTCCTCGTCCTCCTCCTCCTCCCCCGCTCGGCTCCACCTGGGCTCCCTGCACTGGTTCGCCACCCTGCCTGGCACACTCCCCATGGGGAGCTCAGGGACTGTCCCTCCTTGCTCAGGTCTCTGCTCACGTGTCAGCGTCTCACGGGAAGAGGGCCCTGACCTCCCCAAGCCCAGGCTTTGTTTTTCTCGGAGCACAGATTCCCCACTTGATACTCAGCGTGTTTGCTTTTGCCTGTCCCCTTGTGCCTCAGATAGAATTTAAGGTCTGTAAGAGCAGGAACCCTGACCGTTTTGTTCATTACAATGTCCCCACCACCGAGCTGCCACTTGGGGGACGATTGACAAATAACTGCTAAAAGAATTCACTGAATCTCAAGTAACGTAACCAGTGCTGGGTTCTTGCCCATGAAATCTATGCTGAGTTACACTTGACCAATTATTAAGAATCCCTGATAAAATGTTATTACATCTTAAAGAACACTGAAGAGCACCATCTGGGAAAAGGATTTTTAACGGAAACCTAGAGAAACGAACTGGCTGTAAAATGAGACTCCCACATGAAAAACAAAATAGACAAGCATTCACATACGATGTGTATCAGAAAGACATTCAACAAAAAAAGTGAACGCTGATATTTTCCTGGAGGCTGGGATTCATTCAACAAATACTTAGTAAACACTACGGATATTTTAAAAAATTGTTCTCTTGTATTTTTACAACTAAAATGAATTACTTAAAAGTGAATGAAATAAAGTCTATCAGCCCTGCTGTTAGCTGTGTGATCCCGGTAAGTCCCTGTACTCCAGGAACCTCAGAATGCTTGCTTATTAAGAATTTTGGAGATGTAAGGAAGCTCAGAGACCACTGGGTTCAAGTCCAATAATTTAGATCAAGAAGCCTCACCTCCCTTACATCTCACAGTGAGGTAGATCCAGGTCTAAGATTTAGGTCTTTTGATCAAATTTAGATCCAGGGCTCTTTCTAATGCATTTTGCCTCAAGAGCAGAGTTAAGAGAATTAAGAAGATAAACAATACAGATATAGTGAAAAAAAAAAAATTGGAAAAGGCGATAATGGATAAAAATATATAATAAATGATATAGTTTTATACAAGAATAAGGGTAAAGACTTTCAAAACTGAACTTTAAAAAACAGAATCTCTAACAACAGTTATCTATTTTCCTCTAAGGAAAGACTTTTACAGTCCTCTGGTTATAAAAGTAATGATCAGTGTATCCCTAGTGCATGTGTAAAGGATATGGAAAATTGATAGATAAGGAGACACAGGGGGGAAAAATGCCATTTGCAGTTTCCATATCAGGGGGTCACAAAAGGTCAATCATCTGTGCTATTATATCCCTACTAAAGCCATCTCTGTTCACTGTGATTATTCTAGTTAAAAATAGTTTCTTGAACAAGTACGTACTGTTATTTTAAACTGTCATTTAAAAATTACTGATCTAATAAAAAAAGACATACAGCAGCAAGCGTTGGTTGGGGTGTGGAGAAATGGGCAACCTTACACATTGCTGCTAGGAACTGAAACTGGGGCAGTTTCTTTGGAAAAAAGCTTAGCAGGTTGGCAGAAAGTTAAACAGTTGCTAGATGACCCAGCAATTCCACTCCTAGACACACATATTCAAGAGAACCGAAAACTATGTTCACACAAAAACTTGTACACGAGTGTTCATAGCAGCATTGTGCATAACAGCCAAAAAGTGGTAATAACCCAAATGACCATCAACTGATGACTGGGGAATCAAAAAGTGGTCTATCCATACAATGGGACGTTATTTGGCCATAAAAAGAAATGAAGTACTGACACAGGCTACCCACGTGGATGAACCTGACAACATTATGCTAATGGAAAGAAACCAATCACACAAGGCCACACACTGTATGATTTCACTTATATGAAATGTCCAGAACAGGCAACTCTAGAGAAAGAGAAAGCAAACTGGTGATTGGCAAGGGCTGGGGAGAGGGTGGAATGGGAAGTGACTGCTAACGGGTATGGGGCTTCTTTTGTCTTTTCTTTCTTTCAAAGTGAAGTATAGTTGATTTATAATATTATATCAGTTTAAGGTGTACAACATAGTGATTCAAAATTTTTATAGATTATATTCCATTTAAAGTTATTATAAAAAAGGTTATCATATAATATTGACTATATTCCCTGTGCTGTACAATATACTCTTGTTGCTTATTTATTTGATACATAGTAGTTTGCACTTCTTAATCCCATACCTATTGTGCCCCTCCCCCCATCCGCTTTCCCCACTGGTAACCACTAGTTTGTTCTCTATGTCTACGAGTCTGTTTCTGTTATGTTACATTGGTTCATTTCTTTTATTTTTTTAGATTCCACATATAAGCGATAACATAACAGTATTTGTCTTTCTCTGTTTGACTTATTTCACTAAGCATAATACCCTCCAGGTCCATCCATGGTGTTGCAAATGGCAAAATTTCATTCTTTATTATGGCTGGGTAATATTCCATTGTATACATACACATACCATATCTTCTTTATCCATTCATCTGTTGACGGACACTTAGGATGCTTCCATGTCTTGGCTATTGTAAATAATGCTACTATGAACACTGGGGTGCATGTATCTTTTCAAATTAGTGTTTTTGTTTTCTTTGGATACATACCCGGGAGTGGAACTGCTGGACCACATGGTAGTTCTATTTTTACTTTTTTGAAGAACCTCCATACTGTTTTCCACAGTGGCTGCACCAATTTACATTCCTACCATCAGTGTACAAGGCTTCCCTCTTCTCCACATCCTCGCCAAGGTATGGGGTTTCTTTTGAGGTAAAGAAAATGTTCCAAAATTGACTGTGGTGGTGGCCGTACAACTCTGTGAATATACTAAAGAACCACTGAATTGTGCACTTTAACAGAGTGAATTTCATAGTACGCGAACTATATCTCAATGAGATGATTCTTAAATAAATCGTTTTAAAAATTCACTGATCTCTTTTGGAGGGCAACTTGGGACAAATTAATGTTCTTTTCTTGAAAATGCAGGTAATTGGGAATGCTGGCTAACTGTTGTTGACTTTGCATCTATTTGTTATCTCTTTGTCAATTGCACCCAAGGGAACAATCATCTATGGAATCCATTGAGGACAGAGGCTGGATGAAAGACTAAAATGAATAAAAGACCCAGCTCTCAGGAGCTAATTCTGCCAGTTTTTGGTTTCTGGATATAGCAAGTGAGTTGACATATATGACAAGCTTTATGGAGGACAACTGCAAATACCCGGAAGAGCTAAGGAGCCACGAAGACAAACAGGAGCAGTCTACACGTAAGCAGGGACGGCTCGTAAGCAGGGACGGCTCGGGCTGCTGGCGGTCTGACAGGACTCACCGGGCTTGTGTAAGCGCCTTGGTGCACGTCTCCAAACTGGCCCTCTCCAATGCACCGTCCGAGTTCTATTCTTTCTCTCTGAATCTCATAGTCCCTGGCTGCAAAACATGATCCACACACCAGAAGATACTTCAGTGCAACATCCCCAGTGTAGAAAACACTGGACACACTTCATTTCATCATCATCCATGAGTAAAAACTTCATTGGTGGCACATCATTCTATGAAAATGCTTTAAACAGAGTGGAATTCTCTTAAACAGTATTTTTAAAGGAATTTATGTAACTGTTACAGCACTGCTTGAATTACCAAAATGAGGAGTTTTATACAAGGTAGATTTTTTTCATATTTTTGAATGTCTGATTTAGCTGATTATCTATTTGATGGTTTTCTAAATAATTGCTCCAAGTTTATGTATGTTTAATTAATATGAGCCATTAGTTCAGGTATTAATATATGAAGGCTAAAAAACAGGTATTTAAAGCAATTATTTTACAAGTAACTAAAGTCTGTAAATATGGAGGGAACAAAAAATTGTCTCATGAGTAGCTTTATAAGTTTAAGAGTTTTCCACTTTTTTATAATCCTATCTATATTATTCACGGAGCTAAAAGAGTTTAAAGAGGGAGCTTCTAAGAACTGATTTCAAAATCAGATGACTTGGAATCAAGGTTGAACGTATCACATAATAATTTACGAGTATTTTATATTTTTGAGAGCATGTGCCTCAAATTAATGTATTAAATTGTTATGATTTATACAAAACCAATTATTTAGCAGGCTGTTGAGACACATGGAAAGAAAATACCCACTAGGAACCTAGTGGATGATTCTAATCCAATTAACTACTTGGTATTTTGATTTCTTCTAATTTGTCAAATTATAAATCATACAGAAAATTCAACCCAAATTTTAGATGGTTATTTTCCTCTTTAAAATCACTTTAGCTAGTAGTTCCATTGATTTAACAGCATGAGTAAACCAATGAAAAAATTTAAAAATAAAAGTTAACTGAAAACTGAAACATCCCGTTATCATTCCATGGGTTGCAATTGCAAGCAAATGCAGTTATTTTAAAGGAATCCTGTTACCTTCATCTATTCCATAGCTTTCTGTATTGCAATTAAGAGAGAAAAAAATTGAAGACCTTGCTTAGAAATAACTAATAGCAATTAGGTTAACAACAACAAACTCGGAGAGTACGTTTCAATATTTACTTTATTAAATATTTTGACTACCAACACGGGTCAAAAAAGAGGACCAAACACAAGTAACAACACAAGTAATATCCTCAAGCTAACTCAATGTGATATACAATGCTTTACATTTCTATCCCATAAATTCCTGTATGATAACCCATATTTGTGGGGTTTGGATAAAAGTTAGCCACGTTGGACATTTACCACTCAACTATGAAAATATATGAATAAAAATCTGGATACTCTGCAGGAATGTACAAATGACTAAATGGCTAACTAAAACTTTAAACCTAAATTTAAACATTTTTCCAAATTGCTACTGCAATTCAAAGTAAACACATTTAAGTTTCAGCTCTTGCCTCTGTTTCAAATCACTAACCTGGGAGCTCTTGAAAGGAGGGGCCCACCCAGGATAATGTTTGCCTGAGAGGGCTGGGCTGTTTCTCTTTATTTTGGTAACTCTCCTCAATGTATATGGTAAATCTATTGAGAACAACTTTTAAAATATTTACACAACAGGGTAAAGCACCTGAAACATTTATTTTACAAATACATGGAGCTCTACCGAAACCAGGACATCAGATGTTGAATTATCAGGCCTCTGAGGCTGTGAGGTGGACTCCTAATTGGGCCTCTTTAAGAGGCAGGGTTAACTTTTTTTTTAACCTGAGTGAAATTCCAAGGTTGTCTCCAACTCAAGAGCTGTGACTATATACACGCCACCACAAGGGCTGGGGCTCCCAGACTCTTGTCACCAGCAAGCTGCACAGCAGAGAGAAGAAGAGGGTGACACTGCTAGGCTGCTGGGGGGGGCGGGGGTCAGTGAAGAGTCCTTCTCTCCCCACACCTCCAGCTCGGAGCTGGACGGACTGGACGCGGGAGGCTCTTTGTAATTGCTTAGTCAAGGGCAATAAGAAGATGAAAGTTCAAAGGGGAAATGCAATCCATTGAATGTGTATATTTAAAGAGCTGTATACATGTGTGAGTATACATATTTAACTTTAAATACTAATTTCCTACAGAGAGGAAATGCTCTAATCATTAAAGGTTATAGTATCATAGAGCCAGAAAACAAGATTACATTACAAAAACCCCATAAGTGAACTGACTCATTATAGATATTTGAGTTTCAGGCTTCCGACCTGGCAGTGGGCACATACAATACAGAATTCTAAAGGCTGAAAAGAATATTTCTGTTATGAACTCAATAAAGTCTTAAAAGTAGTTCTAAAAGGACAATAAATACCTAAACCGTTTAAACACGAGATATTTAAAAGTTAAGTATCTGTCAGCTCTGCACGAGAACAAAATCAGAAGTCTACTCACTCGAGGGCATGGTGTAGGTATCTTCTTCGTCGATAATCTCAGCATAGTCGTCTGTTTCTGTAGGAAAGGAAACAGAGGTTAAATATTCAACCCCCTGGCCTTTAATATAATTTGAAAAGGCAAAATGATCTGCCTAAACCCCCTACCATGCTGACATTATTCTTAAAACACTATTACTCAATTTTTGCTCACACGTGAGTCATTTATGGAAATAAAAGTGACATCATGGTCCAACATGTCATAATACACAGACTTGTTCCTCAGAGAGCAAAGAGACTAACAGAGAAAGCCCTTGTGGAAAACAGAAAGACATGAAACAACTGTTTGCACGATTCAAACCCACCAAGCGGTACTGACTGCAAAGCTCTCCCTCAACTGCACCAAATACACGTTATAAACCACACCGCTGTCTACCGGGATTTCTCCAAACGAGACCGGTACCTCCAGAACACAGCTTAGATTTCATTCAAAGTTTGACTCCACAGCAGTCTGGATGTTCTCCTTTAGAAAACAAAACGGCAGGCTGACTTTTGAGGAGATTAACTGGGCTAACTTACTTCATTTGTTCAGGGTGAAAGCAACCCAGGAATTTCTCTCTTGTAACTTTTCACTCAGATATTTAAACAGTATGCATTAATGTCAAAAGGGTAAAAGATGTGCCAAAGAGAATAAAGTCAGAACAAATAGCATATTGAAATGAGTTCTCTTCCGACTAACGTCAAGGAGTTCCAATGTTTCCACTAATTCCTTTCAGTAATGCAGCAACTTAAAGACCCACCACCATATTAGTGGGGGGAAAACCCCTTTTGTAGAAAACACCTACTCACTTGGATAACAATTACACTGAAAAATCACTCAGGTCTTGTCTGTCTTCCTCTTTCTGGAAAGAGGAAAACCTTTAGTAGCTCTATGCTCAAGGGTTTAGGCTGATGGGCCAGGAAAGGAGGGGCAGTACTTTCTGAATTATCATCTGAAGAGAGATCGTTTTCAAAATTTAACCTCAGAGAAACTAAAAGCTAAAGAACTAAAAGTTCTTTCTTCTGTGCTGTCATTATTACTCCATTCAGATATTAAAATTATAGAAACCAAAGAAAATAGAGACTACATATAGTTTACGGTTTCTAGACATCAACTCTTCTACATACTGCTACAGTAACAACTGAGACCAAATCTAAGAGCAACTGGAAGAATTCATTTCTTTCTTCTTTTTTTTTTTTTAAATTTATTTATTTATCTTTGGCTGCGTTGGGTCCTCGTTGCTGCGCGCGGGCTTTCTCTAGCCGCGGCGAGGGGGCTACTCTTTGTTGCCGTGCACGGGCTTCTCATTGCGGTGGCCTCTCTTGTTGCGGAGCACGGGCTCTACAGTGCAGGCTCAGCAGTTGTGGCACACGGGCTTAGTTGCTCCGTGGCATGTGGGATCTTCCTGGACCAGGGCTCGAACCCGTGTCCCCTGCATTGGCAGGTGGATTCTCAACCACTGACCCACCAGGGAAGCCCAAGAATTCATTTCTTAATTTGTAGTCATCATTAAAAGTGATTAAAGAAAAAACAAATTCAACTGGCAGAATGTAAAGTCAATAAATCGGTTCTCCTTTAGACATTTAGCAAATGTGACCTATTTGTAAGTCCTGTATGCCAGGTGGATAATTTATATTATTCTTACATGTTTATAAGTAATACTACTTCCAGGATTAAAGAAAAAAATTAATCTACCCCAAACCTTACATTCTTTATTCCTACATTTCTCCCTCCTATCTTGTTCTCAGTGACTACCAGGAAGAGTGAGCCATGGTTCCTAGGCCGATAGCCTTGCTTTTGTGTAAGGTGAGATGCAATTTGGGGATGGAGGTGGTGCTAAGGCAGAGGCAAGGAAAGGGCTAAGCGGGGGAATGTGCCGGGGCTAAGGCCCCACAGACGGACACTCAGCCACTCACTCTGTCTGCAGCCGGATGAGCTCCCCTCACGCCCCTCTCTCAGAGCACATGCAACTAAGGCTCAATTTCCTGCAACCACAGACCCACCCTTGCTGCCCCCTTTCACGCAAAGCACACACCCTTAGAGGCCAAACACATTAGCTGACCCTGAGGGGCCGGATTCTGCCAGTGAAACTGCCCAGATCTCTTGCCTCTGCTGCCCTGCTACCAGATTTGCTCCGGAATCTTCAACACCCCCTGCACCTGGCTCTCAGCTCTATTAAGGAGATATCAGGGACCCATCGACTCCGCGGGCACTGAAGTTTCCCAAGGCTGTTGGGGTCACTGACCGCCTGTCCCTCCGTCTCTGTGGGTAATGGTGTCTGCCACCTGAGTGTCACCTGTTCAGAGACCCCTCCTCACCCCCATCTCTCTCGATCACGTTGCCTGACAAGTTTTGCTCGGGGCCCATCACTACCAACCCTCTGATGGTCCTCTGGTTCCTAGTCAACCGTGTGCCCCCATCCAGAGCAGAGCCCCCAGGGCAGTGGGCCCTGCTGTATGTACCTTGTTTACGCTGTTCTCAGCGTCCAAACCAGGGCCGGCCCGGGAGGCACCCAGTAAGCACTTGCTGAACGAAAGGGAGGAGTGCCCTTCAACAGTGCAGGAGGGGACGGTGCTCCCCGTGACCCGGAGGCGAGGAAGCCAGGCCAGCCACAGCTGCGCGTCTGGGCGCTGCTCCACCCCAGGAGCCGCTGAACCTGTCTGCGCTTCAGCTGTGCCCTCACGTGCCCAATGAGAGCACGTCCACCTGGTGGGGCTGTGGTGAGGATTACAGAGAGGCACATGAAGTTGTGGTGTGGCCCTGCACACAGGTGGGAGGCTCCTTGGTTCCCTCCTGCTGAGGCCTCTGGAAGGAGCCTTCCTGGTGGGACTGTAAGGGCTTCCCGGACTGCCTCTTCTTATAAAACTCTCAGCAGGGATACCAACTCTGAACCGGCTTCAAGGAGTAAGAAGAAAATGGCTCATGTATCAGGCTAACACACAAAAGTGACGTGGGAAAAACCAAGTTGCATACACTTGCATTAATTCACACAATCACAAGAAAAAGCCTGCAGTTTTTTTCTTTCAGTGCTATGTGAATTCTACAAAAGAACTTTGGGGATTATCCAAGCTCCCTGAGCATTACTCATGATGACACGTGGGTGTGGCTATGGGTACCGTGACGTCACGTGAACAGAGAATTTTTGCTGCTGTGTCCTTCTTGAGTTGGTTCTTATGCAGCAGGGTCAACACTGTTGAAGGCACGTGGAACTACAAAGGTTTTACCGTAACCTTCTATATAGGGCTTTTCAAGTGGGGATGCTCGGCATATTTCTCTAAGAATTCTTGATACTGATTTGGTTCTATTTTCTCTTTTTTTCTTTCCTGGTTTTTAGGATTATGGGACAGTATGACACTGAGATGAGAGGTACTTTTACATACTCAAGGGCCCCTGAAAAACTGGAGTCCACCCTGAAACCGCCTGGCCTCCAAAATAATGACATAAAAGAAGAAAAATATAAAGGAAAAGGAAACGGGTTCAAAGATCTCGTCACACATAAAGGAAAGCAGCTCTGCATTCTCCACTTGACCAGGATGACAACTAATGGAGCGCCCACCATAACGCCAGACACGGTCATAAACAACTACACGTATCGTCATTTAATCCTCAGGAACGTCGTACATGGTGGTACTGCTATCGTCATCCCCGTTTCCCAGGCAGGAAGCTGGGGCCCCCAGAGGCATCCTAAGTTTCTCACGGTCCCCAGCCACTCAGCGGCGGCTGGCACGGCGAGCAGCGCTCCAGTAGAGCTCCTGGGCTGCCGTGTTCTGTGCTTCGTTCTTTATTATCTCCCAAAACGTTTCTGGGGACTTTTATTTGTGAGACCAGATACCTGATGCTTCGAAACCTCGGAGTGTTCCCCTAAGGATGTTCTGGGACTTCACCCCCAACATGGGCATCCCTGGAAGGCTTATCTGGGCCTGTGCACTTGGGAGACAATTCTAGGACCATGAGTCAAATATTTCAAAGTAAACATTTTGAAAAATGGATGGAGACTTCTGAAACCTTGGATAACACTGTAATTTGAAAGGTTTGGTATCTTAATACGTGGTAAAATAAAAATGAGGGGAAGACACGTTAAAAGGGCAGAAACCTTCAGCTCAGAAATTAGGAGAGAAAGGTACAAGGTTCTTGTTTTAAAACAAGGTAAAAGAGGCCTAGTGAAGTCACTACTGAAACCAGTGACACGCCTGTCGTGCTCCGTCACGCAAAGAGCCTGAAGCCTCCGGAGTCACCATGAAGGGGTCAGTTTCCAGCTGGAGAGGGACAGAGCAGTGGACGCTCGGCTGTAAACAAAAGGAAGTGCACCGGAGCCTGCAGGCCCACAAAGCTCTCAGGAGCCGACCACCCGCTCACTCCCCCTCGGGGAAGAGGGGCAGGCCCGGTGATTCCCTCTCCACCTCCTCCACCTGCCCTTTGGGGCCTGACACCAACACGCTTCTGAGGACAGCCTCTGGCCCGTGCCCTGCTGCCTTCAGGAGGCCTGATGAGTCACCACCCCCAGGGTAACGCGTGCACAGTCACGGGATTGCTCAGCAATTCAGTGGGACCAAGCAACATCACAGCTTCTCACCCCACCTGCACATGTGACCCTGCCGTGAGCCCTGGAAGTGGTGACCGGCTTTGGGGAGGGGGGGCGGGCAGGGACAGGAGGGCTTTCAGGAAGCCAGGAAGGGCCCCGCTGTGCTCTGTGACCTGCACCGGGGTCGGCAAGCTTTTTCTGCAAAAGGTCTGACAGTACGTATTTTAGACTTAACTGCTCACAAAGTCGCCACTGCAACAACTTAACTCTGCTGTTCAGATTGCAGGGGTGAGCAGACACGTCATGAGTGAACGTGTCACTATGTTCCAGCAAAACTTTACTGATGGACACAGAAATTTGAATTTCACATAGTTTTGATGCCAGGTACTATTCTTTGATTTTACCCCCAACCATTAAGAACTGTAATAATCGTTCTTAGTTCAAGGAGCAATACAAACACAGAGGTGAGCCGTATTTGGCCCACAGGCCTTAGTCTGTGGAAGTCTCAGCTTATTCACCTGTAAAATGGCGATAATAATACTCACTCTAATTCACAGTATTGGGAAATTCAAATGTGGGGAAAATGCACGATGTTTTCTTTAGATAAATAATGTGGTAATAACCACTTGTTAATACACATTTGTTGAAATTTTCATGCTTTCACAGTAATCCTCACAACAACCATCAAGGCCTTTTACAGATGAAGACTCCAGAGATGAAGTGCTTTGCCCCAGGTCACCCAACTGGCCAGCTGGTGACAGGACGGGGCGAGGCTGGAGCCTGGGACCTGACCACTCACCCAGCGGCCCTGGATTGGTCACCAGTGTCCTCACCCGCACGGCAGCGAGGAGAACACCCATCACGCTCTGAACGCCTGCCGGGAGACTCGCTGGCGCAGGGCACGCACGTGGGGGGCGGCCACCCAGCAACCACCAAGGAGTCGGCCCGGAAACGAGGCGCAGAGCTTCGAGCTGGAGGTCCCCGGAGGCAAGGCGCTTTCCAAGTCGCATTTAGTCCAGACGTCTCACTGCAAGCACTCTGCTCACGGTGCTCAAGTCGTCAAGCAGACACACACGCAAGCACAGATGGGCTCTTCAGTGAAAGCATTCTTTCATTAATCGTGAGGAAACATGCAACCCCCCTTAATTTTAGTTTATAAACCTTACTCCTTATCGTAAGAGTACAAAGCTTCGTGCAGGCAGTACACAACGGAAATGGAAAACAAGACACTACACGTGACTTCTAAATTTCTAGATTATGAAAGTGATAACCTCGGCTGCCTGAAAAATACTCATTAGCACTCCTGCTGATGGTTCTCTAATTATTTTAGTCTGTTTGACTCTTAAAAATCACTCTTCCTTCTTTCCTTTCCACTACCTCACTCCCAAACTAACAATTACTACATACGTACGTGCGGAGGAGTGTGCAAATTTCTCCCATGTACTGCTGAATGATTCCGTTTTGACAATTTTTCTTCACTTCTAAAATTCGCTATGAATAGATACAACTTGCATTTACCACTGAGACGCGGTAAAGAAACTGACAGTTACCCTTCCCATGTCAAAGCCCTGAATAATTCTGAAGAGATCGCTGACTCACACCATGGTTTTTTCATACTTGTTTTGTTGGATCAAAGCCACATTTTGCCTTGCATTAAATACTGAATGATATTTATATCCATAAATAATTATATTAATAACACAAACATGAAAATAAATATTACCGTCCCCACTAATTTCATCTGCAGATCCGGGTGGCATGCAAAGAAAGGGGGAGGAGAGAGAGAGGGGAGGGGGGAGGGGAGGGGAGGGAGGGAGAGAGGGAAAACGCTATTAAAATGACAAGCAAATCAAAGTGTAAGGAAAACACAAAAATTACCCCCCCAGTCTAATTCAAAAGATAAAAGAAAGATCATAGGAGTTAGCATGTTTACTTGACTTAAGGGCATTAATGCGAGTTTTAAGCCATCCACACGTTACCCCAAGTAAATAGCAGTTTAAGTGTGTTTCTGCCGCATTAAGCAAAACTGATTTGATTGCTTCTCAGTTAAATGTTAAAAATGACTCTACGTTCCTCAAAAGGAATTTGTATCCTCTTAGAAATGAACACCATGGGTCATTAATGTGTACCCCACACAATAAGCAGGGAACAGCCCTCAGCAAGCCTGCCCAGGATTCCAGCCTCTCCAAAGAAGCTTAAGGAGCACAGCACCTGAGGCTCTGCTGGTGAGCTTCCACTTAACATTTATACAGTGTTTGTAGAAATGACTCTTCCAGCTGTCACAGATCATCTTCCCTTTGCTAGAAAACTGCCCCCCCCCCCCGTGGCCTCTGCTCTGCAGCACCCTGAGTATCTGCCCCCGAGGCAGGAAAGGCAGACCCCCGGGGCTCACTCGGACCATCCTTCTCCATTAATCGCATGCCAGGTCAGGAAACCCACGAGGCAAAGGTACCTGCCGGCCCCTTTGGTAAAACACTAAGATCCCACAGGGGAAACCGGGAAGAGACTTCTCACCCTGTCATGCATTTAAAAACCAGCAAACGGGCAAACAGTCTTCTATGAGGAGAGCGGCCCACAGTACCGCTGCCGGGCAGTGGACAGCACTCACTGACCCCCAGTACAGGCACACCCGCTCAGGATAATCTACAAGCATCTGGTTAGGCTGCTGCCTGGGGCGCTGTGGTTAGTAAGAGTCTGTGCAAAGATGAGTGCAGTACCAGCAGAAGGAGGTTCGTGGGAACAGAAGACCAAAGGGAGAAAGCGCCTAGCTTTCTTAACTTTATGTTGGCAGTGACTGACTCCTTTATAAAGAGGCAGGAGGAGGAAAGAGAAAAACAGAAACACATTTTAATACAAGAGCAAACTTATATTTTAAGGCATATCTATAAAAACAAAGACAAAATTGCAATGCTTTTATGTGACTACTGGCACACTTGATTTCTTAATATAACTGAGTTTTAAGAAACATATTAATATTTTAAAATGCAATTTTCCCTCTTAGGAAAGATTAGCACTAGACACAGAAACTTTTAGCAAGACATAAAGAGAGTCAGCCAGCTCCACAAAGCCAGCCAAGTAAAGGTACAGATACCTTTACAAATAACAAAACTGAAACAAAATGAAATGAGACAAACAACGAAGACCAATAAATAATTCAAGATTCTTGTGAACATCTAACATTCAACCACAAAGAAAAAAATTGCAGAAAACTAGCAGATCCTGATTTGTGAAAGAGCTTTATAAGCACTTTCCCCCAAATCATCAGCAAAGACACAGACCTTAAGTGTACACCTTAAATAAACTGCCTTAACATAAAAAACATAAGAACATCTGAATACATAGGTTGCAAAGCCCCTCCCCCGCCTACCAGCATCCTTTGTTCATTCACTCTCATTCATGTGCTGAAAACTCACTTGAAAGTCAACTCTCTCTGTATGAGGCACTTGCTGGATGAACAAGCACCCAGGACAGTAGAACAGAGAAGAAACAACTGCAGTACGCTAAGGGCAAGAGCAGACAAGTCAAACTAGAGTCAAAACAAGGGATGTATAACCCTTTAAAATGCAGCGGTGACACCATGTGACAGAAAAGATGCAGTGGGCATGCACAACTTAACTGCAGATCCACAGGGTCCCATCAAGAAAGGTAAGGATTCCAGGTGTGGCCCCAGGGAGAGCAGGGTCAGGATGAAGACGGCAACAACTTACGGCCATCAGTTAGGAACAGAAATGAGAAGAACTGAAACAGACAACGTGGTCACGTTCCCACAGGGTGTGCTGTTATCCCAACAATGTGCACTGTTCCATCTTCTCCCCTTAGCACACACTCAACTTCCTGTGTGATGACTCCAGAGGGCAGCTCCCTGTGTTTTATCAGTTAAGAACACGAAAACAGTGCCCTGTGCCAGGCGGGACAGAATTCCGGATGGGGTGGAGGGGCAATAGCTATAGAGGTCATTGAGATGAAACAAGAACACAGACTGTAGACAAGATAAGAGCATTCTATCAGTGTCAAATTCCCTGGTTTTGGTAATGACACTGTGACTGTCTAAGAGGATGTCGTTGGTCTTAGGAAATGCACACTGAAACATTTATAAGTAAAGGGGCATACCATGTCTGCAACTTGCTTTCAAATGTTTCAAAAAAAAAAAAAAAAAAAGAAGAAGAAGAAGAAGACATACAAATGGCCAATAGGCACATGAAAAGATGCTCAACACTGCTAATTACTAGAGAAATGCAAATCAAAACTACATTGAGGTATATTACCTCACGCTGGCTAGAATGGCCATTACCAAAAAGTCTATAAATAATAAACGCTGGAGAAGGTGTGGAGAAAAAGGAACCCTCCTCCTACACTGCCGGTGGGAATGTAAATTGATACAGCCACTATGGAGAACAGTATGGAGATTCCTTAAAAAAATAAAATACAGAACAACCATATGATCCAGCAATCCCACTCCTGGGCATATATCTGGAGAAAACTCTAATTCGAAAAGAGACATGCACCCCAATGTTCATAGCCAGCACTATTTACAATAGCCAAGACATGGAAGCAACCTAAATGTCCATCGACAGAGAGATGGATAAAGAAGATGTGGTACATATATACAATGGAACAGTACTCAGCCATAAAAAAAGAATGAAATAATGCCATTTGCAGCACCATGGATGGACCTAGAGATTATCATACTACATGAAGCAAGTCAGACAAAGACAAATATTGTATGATATCACTTATATGTGGGATCTAAAAAATAATACAAATGAATCTACTTACGAAACAAATAGACTCAGACACAGAAAACAAACTTATGATTATCAAAGGGGGATGTGGGGAGATAAGTTCAGAGTACGGGATGCACAGATACACACTGCTACATATAAAACAGATAAGCCACAAGGACCTACTGTATAGCACAGCAATTATACTCACTATTTTGTAATAACCTATAATAGAAAATAATCTGCAAAAAAAACCCTGAATCACTTTGTTTTACACCTGAAACTAACACAATATTGTAAATCTACTATACTTCAATTTTAAAAAAGAAAAAAAAAGTAGAGGGAAGGAGAAAGCAAGTGGGCCAAAATATAGACATAGTGAATTTGAGTAAAGAACATATGAGACTTCACTTTACTATTCTTACGACCATCCTCTATGTGTAAAATTATGGAAAAATAAAATATACAAAAATCTCTATTTGGATTCAGATTCTGGCTCCACTACTCACCCCATGGCATTAGAAAAGTTACCCAACTTCTGTTTCTGTTTTCCTATTTGTAAAATGAGGCAGTAACAGAAGCTTCCTCAAGTAAAGAGATGCAGAGAGGATTCCATGAATTCCCAGGGCACCCGGCGCAGGACAACCGCTCCGTAAGCGCAAGCTATTCCTACCTTTCAATTTTTTATCTTATTTCTAAACTAAGGTAATGAATATTCTTCATATTAACTTAAAAGGCAAATACTTTTTAAAAAATATAAGCATAACTTTTTTTGAGTAATAACAAGAATATTATCCACACCATAAAAAAAAGTGTTAGGACCCTTCCTTTATTTTATCCAAGATGACTACTTTAATTATGTTTGCTGAACACCTACCATGAGCTAACAGCACACTGTGTACGTGCTGGGGCTACAGCAGTGAAACAGGCCCCCCCATTCTTTCCTTGTTGAGCTTACGTTCTGGGTTGGGGAAAAGATGATTAAGTGAGTAAACTGTGTGGTACATCAACATGTAAGTGCCATGGAGAAAAAACTCAGAGCAGACGCAGGACAGGGAGTGTTTTCCTGTGGGGCTGCACCTCTAAATATGGAAGGAGTCGTTTGCTAAAAGCTTTCCAGAGCAGAGGTGAGCCTGGGGCACTGGCCAAGGAGAGCAGGGAGGTCGGGCGGGGATGGGGTGGGGTGGCGGCGTGGGGGGGGGTTGGCAAACATACTTATCGGTCACCCATTTCTCAGGGCAACTGAACAGCTGATGAGCGAAGGCTGTCTTTAGAAGTATAACAGCGGGGCTTCCCTGGTGGCACAGTGGTGAAGAATCCACCTGGCAATGCAGGGGACACGGGTTCGAGCCCTGGTCCGGGAAGATCCCACATGCCGCGGAGCAACTAAGCCCATGCGCCACAACTACCGGGCCTGTGCTCTGGAGCCTGTGAGCCACAACTACTGAGCCCACGAGCCACAACTACTGAAGCCTGCGCGCCTAGAGCCCGTGCTCCACAACAAGAGAAGCCACAGCAGTGAGAAGCCCGCGCACCGCAACGAAGAGTAGCCCCCGCTCGCCGCAACTAGAGAAAGCCCGTGTGCGGCAACGAAGACCCAAAGCAGCCAAAAAAAAAAAAAAGAAGTATAACAGCGAAATAAACGAAGATGACGTGAATGCACCCGTGGCCATGCTGTGGCCCCGAATGAAATCCCTGCACAAACATCAGTAGCTGCCAGAGCCACGAGGTGAAACACAGACTCTGTGAACCTACGGATCGGCTTAACGTCACAGAGACAGCAGCCAGATGTTACACAGCACCTATGCGTGGTCTTGTAAAAACAAAATCTTTGAGTCTGAATCTGACCAAACTCCTCTCGATCCTAACGACCAGGCCATAGGTAAGTCAGGAGGAATACAGGGGCTGGAGGGGGACCTGCTCAACACAGCATCATGGAACGGCACTTGGCCAGACCCAGAGTGTCGGGCACAGCGTACAGGACACGATTTCCTCAACAGATAAACTGCGATCAAGAAAAAAAGAAGGGGGGCGGCAGCGCACAGAGGCAGGAGGAGACAGGAGACGCAGCCAAGTTCACCCAGCCCTGCTTGTCTGACCCCAGACTGGACGACACCAAGTGTGAAAATGCCTTAACCAGGGAATCCGAGCACTGACCAGACCGCTGGTATTAAGGAATTCCTGTGAACGTTCTTACAGTGTAGTAATGTTGTTTTTAAAAAGTCTTTGTCTTTTAGAAATGTTTACAGAGGAATATGCCTTCGAGGCACTTGAGACCATCTGTGGGGAGTGTGTGTCTGTGTGGGTGGGGACAGAGGTGAGGTGTGGCTGGTTTTCAGCTGCTGAACCTGGGTGACAGAGCCTGGAGGATCGCTACACAATCTACTCGCTCTGCTTCTGTGTGCGTCTGGAGTTTCCCATGACAAAGAGTTAAAAAGCTAAGAATTCAAAAGCATGACGATATCCACCATTCACATGGCCTCTTGCTTGTAAAAATATCAAATGCATTTTATCTTGACTCATGCAGTTGATTTTAACAAATTCCACAATATGATGCAGCCACGACATGCTACTAGAAACCCGTGAGGTCAAATTCCAGAATTCATATTTTAAAAGTTTCAAGCCTTCCTTTAAAATTTTTCTCTGTGAAGGGGGGGGAAAAAAAACTGGGTCTTCGGATGTTAGCAATATCTGTTTTTATGTTTAACAAGATGATACTTGGGCTTCTTGTAGTAATAAATTTTAAGAAGATTATTAAAGTTTATTTATTAATGTGTTAATAATTTTAGCAAGAGGATTAAGATGGCTCATCAGCTAAATAAACCCAAACACTGGCCACCGTGAAGCACACTTTCATACAGACAAAAATGCACCCTTGCTCAAAGTGCTCTCCTGAGGGAAGCACCGCACTGTCCCTTGCTATGCGGAGGCTATTAGGAGGGGGTGGCCACACTCTAGTCTGCACGCTGAGTTCACAGGACTAAGAGGACGGATCCATGTGGCCTGGAAAGAGTTTACATAAGTAAATATCCTCTTTAAATTTCTGTTGTGCTCATGATTGCTCCGATCTCACTCGGGCTCTTTTTCATCTGAAAGTGTCTCAGGCTACTCCCCCCTGGGGGTCCTACAAGTGTCTGCCTGTCTCCAGGCCTGCAGCTGAGAGGTTCAGTCCAATTCCAGGGTGAGGAACAGGAAGCCATCTGGCTCCGGGTCCTTCTTGGGTGTTACTCTACAACACATGATGTAGACGCTTCAGCACCCATGTGACTCCAGAGTATTCTTCTCAACTCCCTTAGAAGCCAGAGAGGTGAGGGACATCATCAAGGAGCATCCTCAAATCTCGAAAGAGGCAAAGAGAGTTCAGATGCTGTGACAATGGTGCGAGAAGGGCTGCTAGGACGAAGGAAGTAGCACGGTGGGGGTGGTGGTGGGGTGGTGGTGATGGTGTATTTTCATGATCACTTCCTTGTTCACGTGCCACACGATCAACCGCCCTGCCCCTACCTGGTCAGAGACGGCTAAACGTCTCTCCTAACGCCAGACTGACTACAGAATGCTAGTCGTGGCTGTTGGAATTAAAAGAATTTCCAGTAAGCCAGGTACTATGAACATGTCAAACCCCCAATACGTTCGACTCGGTGCACGTAAAAATCACCAGTAGCATTAATTTGATTAAATTATTTCATAAGGCATATAATTTACAAAAATTAACTTCACATGTACTAGGTGACAATACTCTATTAGGGAACTTAAAAAAAAATCCCTAAAAGCTTTCGTTTAAATCAAGTTTTCAGCACAGACAGAGACTACCTTCTAAATCAGTGTTATCACAAGTGAAACTAGGATGTAAACCAGACAAAAGAAACTCTTTCAAACTTCAAAACGGGGCAGACTTTTGGATTCCAACAGAACAGTCAGAAATGAGTCAGGACTATGCTATTCCTGATAAATGGGAGAAAAATTACCCTGAAATCAGACTCAGACTCTTCCAAAACCACTCCTCCCTTCTACACACGGACATCTCAAGCTTTCCAGTGACTCGGTGTGGTCTAACGGAAAGGCGATGGGTTTGGAGCCCAGATCTGGGTTTGCATCCGGCTCTCTGCCACTGCTAGCTACGTGAGCCAGGCCTCGTCACCTCAGCCCATCTATGAAGTGGAAACATGAGGAAGACTGTCCCGAGCTTCAAACAAGACAGTGCTTGTGAACGCGCCTGGCATAATCTCTGAGCCTCATTCACATGTAAATAACTATCAGTACTTATATTTACAAAGCAGTGGCAGAAAAATGAATGAATAACAGACCTAGTGTTTCAGAGACTGTGAGAAAAAAAGGGGGAAAAACGCAAATAATTATTATGGACTATACATATACCACTTTATATTTTACAGAACTTTACAGTTTACAAACTACTTTTGCATATATAAAGTAACTGCTTGATAACAGAAATGCACAATTTTCCCTAGAAGGAGTCACTTCCCATTTTCACTGTACAAACAGAATGCTTAAATAAATGCAATTAAACTATCCTGACTCTTAGAGTAAAATATTCCAAAATCAGTCTGTTGGACCCATCCTAAATGGGCCGGTAAGCCCCCATTGTGGGGCCACTTGGGTGGTCAGCCTGTATTTAGTAGAACCCAACTTTACCCAGACATTCAAGGAACCTCCCTCAGTACTTTTTAATGAGTTGGTTTTGTAATCTCTTCTTTAAACCCTGCACTCAGAGGCTTGGGAATTGCATTTATGTATGTTGAATCTGATTAGCTGACATGACCTCTTTCTTTTCAACAAATAAAAACATGAAACTTCAATCTCAAAAAAAAAAAATAAAGTAACTGCTTTAGAATTTGTAATGAAGCAGCTTAACGCAAATAACATTTATTTTGCTAAGTTTATTTTCGTTTAGAACAATTTTTAGTCACTAACTTGAGAAACCTAAAGGTAATCTTAAATAACTGGAATGATGTTGTATGATTAACTAAACCAGAAGAATCTGTTATAAAGTAAAAAAAAATTTTTTTTTAATTTATAATAAATACTGAAAAAGTTTCATCACAAAGTGGTGCATTTGATCATCAACCAAGGGCTCAGCAGATGCAATCAAACCAAACATTTCTAACAAAAGAAAGAGGTCATTGCACTGGTTGTCATGACAGACACATAAGAGAGAAAATCGTCTTCTGATCTCCATCCCATTACTACAACCCAGATGTGTGACAAGAGCCACGTGCACAGTGCAGTGGCCATCATGCGTTACCTGTATTTCTGTTACACTTAAGGTCCTACTGCTTGATTAAGGGCCTGGTTATTAAAAAACAAAACAGAACCCTGAAACACAAAAACCAACCAAACAAAAACCAAAGTTTATACCTTTGAAATATTTAAAATTCAGCTTTATTCATTGATTTTCCTCGGAAATACCTATATTCCTGGGGAATCTTCACCCACACGAACGTGGCTCAAGCACGCCTCCCCCCTCGCCCCGATCCTAGCACCCCTCTCTCTGACCACTTACAGACCCCTTGTCTGTAGTACAAGCAACGACCTCTCCACTATAGTTCTAACTGAGCTCCAGAACGTGTGCTTACACATTTCCTAAGAACTTACACTTAGGCTAAAAAAAATTACTCTAGGGCCTCAGAGAAATGTGCCCAAGGAAATGCACTATTCTGCTAGATATTTTTGTAAATCTGTTAACCTTATACTTATTTTTATAGAGAAACTTTGTCTAGATTTCAGAGATAAACTCTGCATGTATTCAACATCAACTGTAACTGTGCCCTTACTGGAGATGATCTGATAACTACATTTCCTCCTACAATGAGATTGGAAGGAGGGCCTGGTACCCCGTCATCACGAGCTGAGAACTGTCTGAAGGCACCTAGACCCCCATTCTCCCTGCTTGCTGGCCTCCATGCCCCTTACCCAAAACCACCTAGGAGTGTGTCCAGAACAGTTCACAGTGACCAGCTCACAGCAAGCGTCTGAGAGTCCAGCAACTCTCAAGGTCACTGCTCGCTCTGGGTGGGGGTCCCTGCCTTTCCTCCTCCTGTTACCGTGCGTGGAGCACATTCCTCCAAGTCCCAGCACCTCTCCGTACCTTGCTCGGGCATCCGATTCATTTAAAGACAATCACTAAGCACTATGTCCCAGACAATAAACAACAAATAAAACACGTCTTTGCCTATGATGGGGGCAGGGTCTAGTGGACAAGAAGGTTTCTAAAATCATTACATCTATTTAAAGACTATCGACAATAGTGAGACATATGGTGGGCTAGAGAACTCCGAGGAAGAAGAGTCCTGGAGTAGCCAGGGAAGGCTTCTAGGAGGTGGTGGCATCTGAAGCCAGCCTTGAAGATCAGGTAAGAACTTTTCAGTTATGAATGTAAATAGGGGAATCAGACAAGTCCCACTTTCTCCATCTTCTGAAGTGATTCTTCATCTGTACCTGGGGTAATCTCCCTTAAATTGTTATTGAAAGGCAATATAGCCTAGAGGACAATAATGACCTGAGTTCAATCCTAGCTCCATCATTTTCAAGTTGTGTGACACTGAACAAGTGTGTTCACCTCTCTGAATTTCTTTCCTCCTATTTGTGAAATGGGGAGACGACAAAGACCTCGTGAGATCGTCGTAGGGATGAACGAGATAATACCTAACGCTGTGCACAGCACACTGAGAACCTAATAGAGACCCGTCACCTCTTAGCTGTGTGTGACCTCGCCTGCCCTGCTCTCTGCCACTCCGGCTGGCGCTGGGTTTGCCAAGTCGCTGCTTCAGCGCTTGCTGTCGCGCAATGTGTGCGTTTAGTCACCTGCTCAGAGAGACTCCTCTTGACCCCAACCTTAAACAGTCCCACCCCTCGCTCTCCATTTGCCTGCTTTATTTTAACTCAGCGTCCGTCTGTCTCCTCCACAGAACGTCGGCTCCACAAGGGGAGGGCCTGGCTTTGTTCACTATCGTACCCCAGCATCTGGAACAGTGCCTGGCACACGGCAGGCACTCAGATGTATCTGTTGACGGAATTACCGTAAAACGGGAAATGTAAAACTGGAGTAGTATCCACCTTGTAGGGTTTGCTGGGGCCAAACGAGATGGACCCTGACAGAGAAACAAGTCACCACGGCCGGCACACAGACTGAGCCTCACCACCACCCCACCAGCCTGGAGACAGATCAGCTCGCGGTGGGGGAGCAGACGCGGCGCTCTGCAGGGTCCGGGGTGGGGGGGGTTGGTCTCCCCTCAGTGTCAGCACTACACCCACGCGGTGCCGGGTTTCCAGGCTGCTAGGTAAGGAAGAACCCCGGGGTTTAGCAACAGTACCGGCTTTCTTGGTGTCAACTTAATAACTTATGGGCGACGTGCAAGGCACAGCTCCTGGCTGGCCAGGCTGGTGCGATGTTATTCTCTAGTCTCTGTGGAAGACACAAATAAAGCACAGTGAGTCCACTTCCACAAAAGGGAGCGAGCCATAGGCGGGCTGACGAAGGATCAACAGGCATCTAAGACGTCAGGCCCGTCACTGAATATCCACAAGACGCTGAGAGCTCTTCCTGGCCTGTCTCGGTGAACCACCAAAGTGGTAGTCACGTGTGAAACGGCATCACTGACTCTAAAGAACGAAAGACCTTGACAAGTGACAATGAAAAGGACATGCCGAACGGCGGAGCAGCTCAAGCAGAACGACGGAGGGAAGGAGGTGGGGCGGAGGGCTGGACGCCCGGCTTTATTTGGCTGAAGAGCAATGCGGGGGAGAGCCGGCGAGGCAGGCTGTGCCCAGACCACGGGAGGCCGCTGGGGGCTGAGCCGAGGAGTCAGAACTTGGTCTGATGGACTGTAAGTCGTTCCTGAAAGTTTCTGCCCAGGGACCCGCCTATTTAAGTTCAGTAAAGGCGGTAGCCATCAGGCAGCTACTGCAGAGACGGGGCTGAAGCATGAGCTTCTAGTCAAGGGATAACCAGGGAGAAACAAGGAAGGCGGACTCAGAAAGGAGGGATTGGCTGGGAGAGGTAAAACCGGCAGGTGTTGTGAGCAGCAGCTGTGAAAAAACTCTGAGGACATCAGGAAATGGAAGGAACAAGACCTGAAGCTTCTGTGAGGCGTGTTGTGTTTCATCACTAGCTGGGGTCACGATGAGCCCAACAGGGCGTGTCAGCTCTGTATCACGCGGGGCAGCTGTGAAGCACGCGTGCGGCAGCCACGGCGGCGACGGCCTCACTCCCGTGCCTGCCTCCAGTCTGGCAAGGAGAGGACCAGGGCACTTACGAATTACTCAAAGCGGGCTCAATCTCACCTCTTCTATGGAACACGCCACGGAACAGCCTTTGATGCCCGCAACTGACAGGGCCCTGTACCACCTCGCCACTCTGGCACGTGGTGGCCTTCCTCGCTCCGCCGGAGGGCCTGCTCTCCGTCCGCTGCACCTCCTGCTCCCGCCACAGGCTGGAGATGAGCGCGCTTAGCGGCCCCGCGTCACCGCGGGGGTTTGGAGAGCCCGGTGGAGGCGGAGTGCGTGCCGGCAACCCTGCAGCCCGCCGGGCGTCTGGCACTGCCCAGCAGTACCAGCTCCAGCCCTTAACACTCCTCTCCCCCCATCAGGAAGGGATCAGTTTCCTGAGCCGCAGCGCTCCGGCCCACACACACCCGCCCCACGCGGTTCATCACTGGAGCATCTTTGCTAAGCATATGGATACGAGCACAGATATTTCTTGAGAAGGGGGCTGTGGGAAGTTTGTGGACAATTAAAAAAAAAAAAGCAATTCTATTTGTACACTGGAACACTAGAAAATAATTCAGTCATCAACAAGGCAAAAGCACAAAACTAAATTTTAGGTAAAAATTAACTCAAGGTAAATTAAACTAACAGGAATTAGATTTCTTCTAAGTCAGATTGTCAGATACTAGAGTTTTAGGAAGCTATATTTTAGAAATGTGACATACATAAGAACATATTATATGTGTGTGTATGGATATACATGTATACGCATACATGTATAAATATACACGTATAGTATATGTATCAATATTTTAAGATACCAAACCTGGGTCCATAGAAGATGCTTTTTGCTTTTTCCCCACCTTTCCTCTATTTTCCACATTTTTAAATGGGGAAAAAAGGCACATGTATTCTGAAAACATATCAAGGAAAGCACACCACACTCATCACACCAGCAAATAGTTAAGATAATGTTTATGTCAACATCTTAACTATATTTTTAAAAAAGCAATATTCAAACACCATTTTATGTTAATTGTAAAAGATAAAAGCTGTTTAAAAATGTTTCACATTTCCTGAACTTCAAAAAATAATAAATATACAAAGTATATTATGCTAATTTCTGCTACATTACAAAGATAAGTTATAATGGCAGTTTCAAAAGTAAAAATTTTCACTCTAAATATAATTAACATGGAATTAAAACTGAAAAATAACTTGGAATTCTATACAATCCTGTGAGTAATCTAGTATTATACACGTATGTCTCATTAAAAAAAAATCAGTGAGCTATATTTAAACCTATTTCATGATGGTAAAATTATGCAAATTTTAAAAATTATTAATAATTTTTAATGTTTAATTTTTATAAGCTGTTCTAGAAAGAAGTAATCCTAATACAAATGAGCAGACGTCTAACACACGGCGACTTCCTCCCACGGCGGCGGGCCCTCTGCCTGACGCCTGTGGGGCCTCTTACCTGACACGGAGACGGCGTGGGTCCGAACGCCCTGCTTCTCGCTGTTGGCCAGCCTGGAACAGAGGTGCAAAGCCGTGAGTGCCACGCTCTTCAGACCACACCGCCAGCATTCATTCAAACCGTGAGCTGCCCAGAATCAGGACGACTGTGCCACTTCCCAGGGAGAAGCACAGTCTAGAGGGGTGATTTTGTAAAATAACGGATTCTACCACCTGAGGCCCTTAAAGTCACCAGACCGCTTTAATGTTTTAAAGACCAGAAATTAAGACAGAGAAGTGAAGGAACGCTGAACTATAACACCACTGAATGTGGTGTACGTGGCTTAGATTAACTTTAATTTAGATGCTGGACTGCAAGGGAGTAGCCGGTTATACCACAGAGGGAACGATGCCTGGGACTGAGATGCGAATGTGAAACACTGTTACACGACTGGCCCTGCTTCAATTTCGAGCACGTCCAAGAGCAGGCAGCTCATTGACATATATTGTTATTATTTACAGACTGAAACAAGGTAAGCTTAATGCATCCGGTTATTTGTTTCATGAAACAGCTCGACAACGTTAGTGTTTTACATACACACCCACATAAAATAACATTTTGGCCAAAGGTTTCAGTGACGTTTTTAAAAAATCCAAGTATAGTTCAGTTTAAAATTTTTGGAAAAGCGTAAAACAGAGAAAAAAGGAACCCTATAGTCTTTATTTATTTTTTAAAATATTTTTGTTGCATTTCTTTTATTTATTTTTAAGTCTATTTATTTATTTATTTTTGGCTGCTTTGGTTCTTCGTTGCTGTGCACGGCTTTCTCTAGTTGCGGTGAGCAGGGGCTACTCTTTGCTGCGGTGCACAGGCTTCTCATTGTGGTGGCTTCTCTTATTGTGGAGCACGGGCTCTAGGCGTGCGGGCTTCAGTAGTTGCAGCACATGGGCTCAGTAGTTGTGGCTCGTGGGCTCTAGAGCAGGCTCAGTAGTTGTGGCGCACGGGCTTCGGTGTTCCGCGGCATGTGGGATCTTCCCGGACCAGGGCTCCAACCTGTGTCCCCTGCATTGGCAGGCGGATTCTTAACCACTGCACCACCAGGGAAGCCCAGAACCCTATAGTCTTTAGCTGTCAAAGCTACTTTCTCTTTTTATAAAAGAAAACTTTTTCCTGCTACATAAGCCTTTACTCTAGAAGTACTAAGTAAGAATTTTTCCTAGTATATAGAATTTATATTAGGTAATACGGAAGCTTAAAATAGTATATCCCAATTGAGAACTAGAAATATTCAATATGCAACTGCATAACCTCTATAATTAAGGGTTACAGCACAAAGCCATAGCCGTGAGTTCCTTTTATGGAATTCTCTGAAGATGTGAAATGGTATCTTTATTATAAAAGTTTAACCAAAGTTGTTTTCTAACAAATCACCAGCTCCTCTTCTATTGCAGCTCCATGACTTACTGTCACTATCTCTGAACTACGTTTATCAGGAGGTCACAGGTGCACACATTCATAATAAGCAGGTTACACCATCCGCCTCTGTATCCTGTTGATAGGACACCGGGGTCTTCCTTTGCTGTGGGTTGGGATGCTACTTCAAACCAACTTACAACTGCAGGGATATCTGCTCTTCTCTGATCAGTGGCAATAACAGGTCTGCTGCTCTATGATTTGGGGAAATTCTGCTCTTTTAAAGTTTGCTTTATTTGTTCAGTTTTTCTAGGATTTCTTAGCACTTCTAACCTACTCCCTTCTTCCTCACTTTTTTATCTGTGTTTATGATTCCAGTGTGTTTTAATACTCAAAGTCATCTCTTAAAGACTTTCCACAATTGAAGATACTATGAGCATTAGTTCCTTGCCTGATGTGGGACATTAATAAATATCTATTAAATATTGTTGAGTTTGTGAAACACAAGGCCTAAAAGCTAAGAGAAAGCTGGTCTCGCCCATCCCTCCACTCGCCTGCCCAGCTACTGTGTACCTACTGTGTGCCAGATACTGCCCAGTGTCAGGTCTACCACGTCACATGACCCTGGCCATCAACTAGGCCACAGGGTGTGAGCAGCAGAGAGGTGATTGTTTAATGTGAGGTAAGTTATAGGAAAACACACAGGGCTGCTCCTGGGACTGGGGTTTCCAGAGGCAGGGATGCAGGATGAGACTCGAGCAGGGCCCTGCTGAGGACAAGGCTGGAGGGAAGGAAGGACGGAGGACTCGAGGAACTGAGGGAGGCTCAGTGTGACTGCAGAGCGAGCATGAGGAGCGGGAGGGGAGGCTGGAGGGGTGGCAGGGACCGTCGGGCAGCCTCCTGCCAGCTGGCGGAGGATGCGGCCTGAATCTAAGAGCAGCAGCAGCCACGCAAGGGGTTCAAGAGGAAAGGTCCCTTCTGCTGCTGTAGGGGACGGGTGGGACGGTGGGCACGACGGGACAGGCAAAGGCGGGTAGGAGGTGTGCAGAACCGGGAGCCCAGAGGACCCGAGACTGCTCTCCTCTGAGGCGGGCCCTTGGCTGGCGTTTAGGAGGGCTCCCGCCAACCCCGAACTAGTAAGTGTGCGTCACTGTCCTTAGACTGTTCGTGCAAGTAATATGGTTCGTGCTGAACCCTGGCTTTCCTTCTGGGAGTCTGGAATTTGGGTGCATGCCAGGCAAAGTGTGCATACACGACCAGGCCCCCACAAAAGCCGGGGCACCGAGTCTCCAACTAGCTTCCCTGGTAGGCAACACTCCACGTCATCACAACTCATTCCCGAGGATCAGGTGCGCCCTACCCGAGTCCCTGAGAGAGGGCTCCTGGGAGCCTGCCCCTGGCTTCCTCGGGACTTCACGCCGTTGCTCTCTGCCTGGCCGATTTTGCTTTGTATTCCCTGGCAGCCATACATCACAGCTGAGAGTATGATTACGTGCTGAGCCTTGGGAGTTCCTTCTAGAGAATCACTGAACGGGGCAGTCTTGGGGACCTCGACACAGGAGTCTACTGGAGGAGCTCAGACAGGTGATAACAGCTGAAAACCGGGGAGGGACGGTGGGAATGTGAAGTGGATGGATCTTATAGTTAGGAAGCAGAAAGGAAGGAATTGACGGTAGACCGGTGACAGAGGAGAGAGAGTGACAGAACAGAGGTGACGCCCAGGTTCTACCCTCTTCATCCCTATATGCAGTGGCCTCTCAGGTGCTCTATTCTCTGCAGGTGCCTTGGGATTCTCTTCAAATCTCTGAGTGCTCAGCACACAGCTGTAATTGTTTATTTACCTGTATATCTGAATGGCTAGATTGTAACTTTCATTTGGTCCCCAATTCCTAGCACAATGGCTGAGAACAGAGAAGTTTTGGCATTCTTTTACTTGTACAGATTGAAACATCTACTATGAAATTCATGACATAAACAAATTTGAAAATTAACATAAACTACATATCTTTAATTTTCTCACTTGTAAAATAGCCAGAATGGTATCTATTTTCAGGTTCTTATAAATATTGTCACTGACTATAAAGTGACTGTTTGACAACAGACCTCCCTCATATGATCACTACTATTCTTGAGCTCTCTACTGAACTTAAAGGGAAAATTCACTCTAACACTTTTGATTAAACCTAAATACATGATTTACAATTGACTTGATTTCTTTCTGGAAACATTTGTTTTCCAGTTTCCTAATCATATACGTAGAAATTTGATTACTCAGGCAAATAGATAATAAAGCATAGTGACTTCCTCCCAGTTTCTAATGCACAGGAATTACAAGACACACAAAGCAGTACTTACTTTGGTATCGATGGCAAAGCCCGTTCACCTTCTGGGGAAAAAACAGAAAGAGAGAGATGAGATTCCTTCTATTCCTTTTGAAAAGATTATGTATAGAAATCAGAGAAAGAAGATGAGTCCTATTTCAGAATTTTAGCAATAACCCTTTAAAACGAAGTTGGTATACTGCCTATCTATCTTAGGTTTCCATGGCTTTATTTTCAGTATTTATGACAAATATACACTACCTGCAGGTGCAGACTATATAAAAGGTATTGCCAATCAAAACCAAATGCTAAGGGATAAACTGATGAAAGATATTCTTCCCAGGAGACTCTAGAAGATGAAGAATTTCTCATAATCAAAGCTAACATTCTTTACCAAAGAGTGAACGTCCTGCGGCAACACCAAAACCTGTGCAGGGAACACACAGAAGTCCAAAGGAAACAAAGCCACAGGTTGTGTTCCTGCAGGAACAGGGGCAGCCAAGGGGCCCAGCAGCCTCAGAGGCGTGGCCTGAAGTGTCCTGTGGACTCGACTTCGGGAGGTGCCAAGGCCCCCACGACGGTGGCAGACTCCCCCGTCACGGCTGGGCTCTGGCCAGTGCATCACAGGGAAGCTCCGGACTCTGCTCAGGGGCTGGGGAGATGCGCTCCCTCCCCTTCATCAGTGAACCAGGAAGCATGGAGGCCCCTGCTTTAATCTCTTTTATCGGATGAATCTGGTGGTAAACCCATCCCACCACTCCCCTCGCTCCCCAGGCCACAGGTTACCCTTGTCCAGGTCTCCCGTCCCTCCTCCTATGCCCCGGTCCCGTGTGAGTGCAGGCTAGGTCCCGTGTGAGTGCAGGCCGTACGGCCCTGAACACAGCATGATGCCCTCACACATTCCATCCCTTCAAAGATTCTCTTCCTTCTGGTGGAAGCTTCATCCCTCAATCTTTCAAAGCTCAATTCAAGCTCAACCTCCTCAAAGGAGCCCTTCCTGGAACACCCCACGTGGCTCTGGAGGGCCTTCCTGTGCTTCTGCTGCATTAGCAGAGCGCTTCCCACCTATCAGACAACTTAGAAGGTCAGACTTAACCTGCCCACAGGCCACCCCCACCCAGCAGAGGACCTGGCACTCACAGCCACTGCATAATACCCAATACACTGCAGAAACTTCATCCAAATTTCCTCACTATGACTTTTTCACATCCAAATTTCAAGCAAAATAACCACGTTATACCGTGAAGACCAAACTTAGAATAACTGGAAAATCCTGTCATTAGTTTATTACCCCATGGATGCTACCACCACCACCTTACCCACACTCAACACTGTCAATTAATCATACGGGCTTTCAAATGACACGTCCGTGTGATTTCTAGCTGTTTTACTCTCTCTGTTGAAATTTCTAATTCCTTGGAGAGAAAAAGGAACCAGATTATGAAATATTTGGTTAATACAGGCTTTATAAGAAGCTGGGCAGGAGTTGGAAGAAGGCTGAAAATGAGGTGATTAACAACTGAAGGAGCGTAAGAGAGTCAATTTTCAGGAAACAAGAACGTAGCAGAATATTGAGAAAAATGGCAACAGACACTGTGAGTAGCAGCATTATAAAAATCTCTAAGTTCTCACTAACTAAAATGCCCAGTTAGTTCTAGGAGCTAATTTCTGACACTGCTTTAAATTTATCAGTTGAATGAGTAACACATGCTTTCTCATGGCATTCATGTGGTCTCTTATTTCTCAGAATAAATTCCTTAGGATTCAGGATGCATCTTTGTATTAACCCACATTTTAATTTTCATTTTTAGAACTGAGGCTTTTCATTTTTGAATAAAATTTTTAATCTACTGTTTTTTAATTAAATAATCAATACAGATTCACTGTAACAAATCTAATCATAAAGGTCTATAATGTAGACAAGTTGAAGCCCCCCCGCCTTCACGTACAATTCCACCTTCCTTAGGGGTATTCATTGTCCACACTTAACGTTCCAGACTACCAGACTCCTTGTATGCTTATAAACACACACAGGTTTGGCTATACACACACACGTGCATGTAGGTTTCAGCACGGAAACAGGGCCAGCTCGTCTTTTCAAACAGCTGCATGGCATCTCACACTCCCTTATTTATTAGCTACTAGCTCCACCCCTGCAGACACCGGGGTCGTTCCACATTTTGTGCTACCGAAGACAGTGCGGCAGGGGCGCCGCATCAGTGGTTCTGTGGGGCTGTTTCCAGGAGGGGCCGGCAGCGCCAGGAGCAACCGAAAGCACTGTCCCAGCTCACGCCGACACAGTGGAGTGCGGAGGGCACTTCGCAACAGCCCCACCAAGAATGGGTATCACGGTCTTTCCACCCATCTAACAACAGGTTAACAGACACAGAATGCTATCTGTCACTGTCTGTGTCCATACGCTTACTGGACAGTGTACGTCCGTTCTTCTATAGGTGCCCATTTTTACCCTCTTATTCAATGAGCTAGAAGAACACTTGAAAAATAAGAGATTTTAATTCTTTATTGTATGTATTACAGATGTTTCCCCTTCTGTGTCACGGCTTTAAAAAGCACTTCTTTTACTAGTAGAAGCGCTTTCATACTTATGCACCGATGAACTCTACAGATTTGCTCTCCGTGCCTTCTGGGTTTTGTGTCAGGCTTAGGAGCAGCCCCACCCTCACAATGTGCAGTATTTACCACCATCCTCTGTACAGAAACCCTCCTTGAGAACGATGAAATTATGACCCTGATTCGCACAATTCTTTCCTCTGAGGAGAATTTTACTAAGATTGAATTTTACTAAGATTGAAAAATTGCTACTGAGCTTTCTTGCAAGTAAAGGAAAGGTCAGATAACGCCCCACAATAAGGGCCAAGGTCACACTGCGACTCTGCTGGAACCTGGTTCAGGGCATCGGACTTGTGACTCTTAGTTTTCTGCCCCAACGATACCACCTTTAAAAGAACTTTCTAAATTCAAAGCAATTATGGTGGATCACAGAGCTAACAAAGTGCACCTGGGCACATCAGACCTCAGGTGTAGAACTTACACGTCACTATAATTGTTAACACTCGCAAACGTGTATGTGCTCCCTACCATTAAGCAGTTTATAGTCTAGAGAGGACAGATGGGTACGTACATAATCGTTACTTAAAGTACATACCAGGAAAATGGTACGTTAGAGTTGTGGAAACGTGTTTCACATTTATTTGAAATTAAAAAAAAAACTAAATTAAAAAATGCACATGTGCTCTTGTCCACTTATTTCTGACTATAATCCATTAAAACATTTGACTGAAAATATTTCAATTAGGCAATATAACCTCACTTTAGGTATCTATTATAAAATAGTCATGTAATAAGTACATATGCTGTGATTTAGAATAAAGTAAATAAATTATCAGACTCAATAATTAATTCTATAAAGACAACATAAAATTGGTAACAACCAATGCCCTACTAGGTTTTTATGAGAAGCATGTTCATTTATGCTGTTTTCATATGAATGAAGAATTTAATGCATCTCATTTCATGAGATTTGATATCAAAATGTTTCTCCCTAGAGGGGAAAAAAAGCCAATTAAAAACCAACACAGAAAGATGTTAAAGCTTCAAACATTTAATGACTAATGTCTGAATGTTATTTTTTTGTGTACCAACAAATTGATGAAGAACATTTTCGTAAATCAGGATGAAATTTAAAAATTATTCACTAAAAAGAAGATAGGCGATATGGCACATTTAACATTTTTCATAGAATACTATCTTTATATGAAGCAACTTTCCCAAAACATTTAAATAATGTTTGCAAGGTACATACCCCCATTTAAAGCACAAAATGAAAACTCAAAAGCTCATGATGCAAAAATTTTAACTGAGAGTAGCCTTTAGATATTTCTAAAAGCAACTTCATTACTATATTTCACATAAAGAAAGCTATGATAAATACACACTATATTTTAGGAAAGCAATAAATGAAGAGGCTTTATTGGTCTGATCATAGTGGGAAAAACATTTTTGCTAGATTAGCCACACCCTGGAATCCATGCACTTACTGGCCTTTTGGTTCAAGGCTTTAGATACCGTTTTCAGAGCACAACACCCTGACACTAACTTTTAAACAAAGGTTCCAATGATGCCTCTGCTTCACACCCTCCCTCAACGCCCTCCACCTGCTGTCAGCACAGAGAACTTGACCGCTGGGCAGGCAGGGCTCTCTGCTGTGTCTACACTTGGAGCTCAGGGCTTTGTCATCTGCTTCCCTTGTGTGTCTCCACATACGCTTCCCCATTTGCTCACCGCTCAGTCGTCTCCGACTCCCTCTAGGGATCGTCCTACCCACAGATGGGAGTGCTGGCAGGGATCCTGTGTACCCACCTACCATGCTATAAAGTAGGTACCATTCTTCCATTATGGACGAGGAATCTCCAAGCCAAGGCTCATCCAGTGTGTAAAGATCACACTGAAACTAGCAGCAGCATTGCAACGACAGCAACACTGAAGTTTCTGACGCTGTACATGCCAGCACGGCCCCAAGCCACCTACACACAGGGCCGTCCCCCCACGACTACACAAGACAGGGACCACTCTTCGTGTCTTGTGGGACGGAACTGAGGCACAGAAAGTTAAGTACTTTGCAGATGGCATGCACTCATGATTTGAACCCATAGGTCAATACAATTCCAAAGTCCAGCTTTTTCCTGCTTTATTTCAGAAATCCAAATCCTCTGAAACACCCCATCTTACTGCCTTGCGAAAGGCTAAATAAAGAGACACAGTCATGTTTCTAAGGTTCATCACATCATGCTTAGAACTACTGCTCTAAGCTTTTGAGATCTATGAGAAAAAATAGGAAAGAGACTTTATTTATCATGAGTTACAAGAGATTTAAAAAAAAAAAAAATGACCCAGAACATAATCCCAAAAGTTTATTTAAAAATGTTAATGGTAACCTAGAAAATACATTAAGTATGTTGCTCAAAACAAAAGGGTCTAAACACAATGTTTCCTTTAAGCTCTGTCCAAACCCAGCTCTTAGGCTGTGAGCTGGGTCACTTCCCTAGAAAAGCAAGAATACGGATCCACTGGGCTGAATTATTCACTCACTCTTCACTTTCACAGAGCGATCTAGAAGGACTGCAGGCTGTGGGGTGAGCTCGGCTAACGATTCAGAGGGGGCGCTGGAACAGAAGGAGAGCTCACCTTTCTGGGGCCTGATGATGAAAGACTGCGTGGCCCCGTGCACCAGCCGGCAGTACCCGTCTATCAGGTCAGCCATGTTCTCGGCGATGGTCAGGGACGGTGCTGTCACTGTCAGAGGCTGGACAGGGGAGAAGACCCGGAGAGAGCTGTTATTGTTCTTTGCAGTAATCAAAGGGACAGCTGCGCTATGACATCAGATCTCTAGATACACTTGAATGCAGAGAGGAGTGGGAGCGAAACAAGATCTGTCGTAAGGTCTGAGTGAAAAAGGAAGTTTGATATTTAAGGATGTTATTCCTAGAATGTGTGACAGAAGGCAAACCCAGGCAAAAAAAGAAAAATCACTTAAACCGAGACTCCCTTTCTAGAATAAAAAGAGGTGAAAAAAACACTTCCCTTCAGAACGTCTGGTCCCTTAGGCACGCTCTAATTAAGAAAAGAATTTAGAAAATTAGTAAGCTAAAGTAGAGCTTATTTTAGAAACTAGACAAACGTGGAGTAAATTTTTATTAACCATCCATCGTAATTTTTCTGACATTAAAGAAAATTAGTGGAATTTCATTATTTTGAGCAGGCATAGCATGTTCTGCCTAAGAGCTTAGAAACCACACTTTTCAAATTAAACATGCAATTATGATAAATTTCCTAAAAACCTATCATTAAATGTTATCCAGGAGATAATCAAAGCTGTATTTTACTTTCAAACACAAGTATGTCCTAACTCATGTAGTCTTCATAACCTCCTTCCAAAGGGACAACTTATCTCACCTGCATTATCCTAAGTATTATTTGGGGGTAGCAAACAGAAAGGAGGACAGCCTGAAAATCATGGTGCAAACAAGAAATTACTGAGATATTTTCAGGAAATTTCAATTTGCAATACGGTTTCAGTATTTCATGGCATCACTTGTTTAATTCTGAGAACCAACTGCCTGGAGCCTAGGAACGCTGCGACCCCAAGGCAGCAGGAGCAAGAAGACGTGAGGAGCACTGAAAACAAGCCATCCCAGCAGGGGCTGCGGCAGAGCAGAGCCCAGGTGTGCGAGCGGGACCGGGCGAGCCCCCAGAACGGGCTTCGCCCACGAGTACACCTGCGTGTGCCGCCAGGCTGTGCAGACTCTTCAGCATGTGAGTATTCTCTGTCCGTCTTTCAGAAAGGTCACCTTATGCAGTATTTGCCAAGTGTTCATTTCTCGTGCCAGGCCTGCCTTTACTTTCCACACCACGTGCTGATTAAGAAGAGGCTCTGGGTCCAGACTGTCTGGGATGAACTCCATGTCTACCACCTACTAGGACCGTGGCCACCATCCTGTGCTTGGTTCCCTCATCTACAGACTGGGGGTAACCAAAGTATCTCAAAGTGCCTCTTCCGCTGGGTTCTGAGGATGCTGTGTGTTGCCCTTGGCTTCTGTGTTAAGTGTCGGACAGTGGGGACATATGTGGCAGAAAGTACCAGCTGCTGCCACGGTTATTTTCCTAATTATTACCCCCCAGAGAATGTCACATACTGCACAGTCTGGGAAATAACACTGTAACACAGTTTACAGAATTTATATAATTCTAAGAGGCTGATTTTCTTGGTAATTCATGATAATCTTCCAGCACCTCCACAATAAGGCTCCATTAATGTTTAAACCTGTTTCCTATTCTTGAGGGCATTTAATCATTATTATTTGTACCGTAGCGCTCATTACATTAGAGGAAGCTGTGATTCTGATGACCCATGAATACGTCACCTGCATCCAGAAACAATCGTCATTTCTACAACAGCGCTTTACTTTCGTCTTCCCACCATGACGCACGTGAGCCCTCCTTACCTCGGGCGCTCCTGCGATCTTCAGCTGCAGCGTCCCTTTCCTGTCCTTGTCTTCGCTGTTTGAATACTGAATGGTCTGCACTTGATTGAAGTCGGCCAGGTGTGTGGGCTTTGGGAAGAAAAGGCAAACACTCTGGACCACAGACGCAGTCCTCATGGTCCCAAGCCCACCTCATCCTCCTGAGGACGCCTCCCTGGACGGGATGTCTGAGGAAGCCAACTGTCCCTGTCGCCTGGGGGCCTTTCTCCCTCTGAGGAGTGGTCACGGACCTCCTAGGGCCCCTTGCTCACTTCACGGTCAGGGACGTGTCTGCTCTCTGCGCCCCTGCTGGCCGAGGGGCGCTCCATCCTCGGGGGCTGCACAGGCGGCCACCAGTCCCACATGATGCAGGACAGAGAAGGGGAGAAGGGAGTCCCGGACCTGACTCGCCCTCTGGCTGGGGGGGCCGTGTGAAACTGCTGGCCTGTGGGAGCGTTCTGCTCCTCTTCTCACAGGCGGAGGGACCTGTTCCCACTCCCAATGCACCCTGAGCTCGAACAAGTCTCTGAAACGTTCTCAAGTTCCAGAGTGTAACCGTGCTAGGGAGACGGCGGGTATCCAAAGGACCCGCCCCACACAGACAGGCCAAGAGAGACACTGTCCACTTTCCCAAGAGGAGTGAACTCTTTTTTCTTATGCAGACAGAATATGCCCATCCGTCTTTCATCCTCTACCATTTCATGACAACGACCGGTTTGCGCGAGACGATTCCGACAGGTTTATCCAAAACAATCGGCCTCGTTAGGACCTCTTTCTCTTAGAACATCACGGGTATCAGCCCCTCCCTGCCAAGCGCCCCACTCAGCACAGATTACGCCACTGGGACTGAGCCGGAATTACGGTTCCGAAGGGGACTCCTACCCCGCGCCCCTTCTCAGCGAAGCGTCTCTGCAGCACTGCTCCCAGGCACGGCTGTGCTCTGTCAGGCCCTGCGCACGGACACCCACGGGCAGTCCTCCATCCGCTGGGCAGCACACAGCACGGCCCCCACGCCCGGCCCTCTCTTGGCCTCTGTGGCCTCTGCCCTCATGGGCTTTCCTCCTCCTTCCCTGGCTCTCCTTCCTTTTCCTGGCTTCTCCCCTACTCAACCCACAAATGTTCAAGTGCCACAGGGCTCTGTGCTGGGCCCCGTTCTTCTCCCCAGCTGTGCAAGGCCTGCCCGGCGAACACCATCCAGTCCTGTGGCACAAGTACCATCTCCAGTCCTGAGCTCGGACTCAAGTATCCAACTCCCTACGTGACATCCCCGCGTGGACATTGGAGACAGACTGACCGCACACCCAGCACAGTCACGGGGACCCCCTTCCCCCTCCAGTCTTCCTCACTTCAACAAAAGCATCACCATTCAACCTGGTTCCTGAGTGGAAATATGAAGGCACGATTACTGACTCCCCTCCTTCCCTTACCCCATATCCAGCCCAGCTCCCAACACCCAGAATCCGTGCGTTTTCCCTCATCCCCACGGCCACCACTCCAGTACAAGCCACCGTCTTGCACGGTGCTCAGAATCCGTCCTGCAATTGTTTCCCAGCCAGTGTCCCTTCATCCGTGTTCGTCCTCTACACAGACAGCCCCCGGAAGCCAGGGAGGTACTTTAAAATGTAAATCTGGTCCTATTAAGTCCCCTGTAAAAACGGTATAATGCTAGTCAAAAGGAATCAAACACCCACCTGATCTGACCTCTGCCTGCCTCTCTGACCTAACTCCCCACCAGGACCTCGTCTTGATGGGATGTGCTCTGGTCTCAGTGGGGCAGGGCCATTCCCTGGGGGTTGTTTTCAGCTGACCAAAGAATGAGGAACATGAATAAGGACCAGGGCTGTGAGAGGCCATATAATGTGCAGGAAATTCCCACATGGTGAAAAACTGTCTTGTGTCCTGAATGGCTTTCAAACGTCCTGGTGTTTATTCATGCTGGTGAAAAACCTGACTCTAGAACCCACATCTATTTTGAAACACAAAGTATGCTCTGCATGGAATTTTCCAGGAATGCAACTTAGGTGTAATTCAGGGAATATTACACTTTCCTGTCTTTGGAATGTTACTATGAGTTGCTCACCATTTTGGAAAAGGACATCACCGAGGGCAATGCTAGTCTGATGTTTGAGCTGCTGGCACAAGGTACATACACTGTCATAGAGGAGGCCTGAGGGTCCTTCTAACACACTGGGGACCAAATATCATTAAGTCAGTGGTGACACATGAAATGAGAAATATCTCAATTAGTTTCAGTAAATGGTTATATTAAAATATTCCCATTACTGGCATCTTACAATTTAAAAAAATTTCCAAAGCACAAAAAGAAAGTTGAGTTATGGAAATTATTGTATTTAACTTATTTTTTATTCCTTCTTTTAACCCATTGTTTTTCTGACTCATTCTGACATTATCCCTCAAGGTCGGCCACATAAAAAGAATAAATTTTAAAGAAGTACTTAAAGGGAACAGCAGAAGGAAAGAATAAAAATAACCAAAAGATATTAGGAAAAGGAAATCTGTGAAGATAAATACTGAAATTAATGAAGACAAATAGATCAATGCTATAACCCTAACCGCTAAGCCTGTCCTTCAAAAGCAGCTGAAATAAATCCTTTGCAAATCTGAAAAGAAGAGACAAATCCAAATAGACAAGCTTAGGACTGAGAAAGGATATAGAAATAAAGTTACTGGAAAGATCATAAGAGTATCACGAGATGGAACTCCATGGCAACAATTTAAAAATGTAGAGAAGCAGATGAAACGCTAACAGTATGAATTACCAAAACTGACACAAGAAATGGAAAACCTGAATAGATCTATTACTACTGGAAAGGTTGAAAAAATGGTTAAACACCCACCATTGAAAAAGGCACCATGTGGTTACATAGATTGATTCTATCCACCTTCACAGAACACACAACTCTACCTTGACTTAAAATATTTCAGGCCACAAAATGATGAAAAGCCCCCTAATTCGCCTGATAAAATTAGTGTAACTTCTAATATCATGTCCTCATAGAGCTAATATAAAAAGACTAGATTGATCTCACTTATAAATAGTTGCAAAAATTCTATATATTAGCACATATAATAAATCACTATTTCAAAAGAATAATATAACATAACCAAGTAGGAGTTATTAAATGGCTCAATATCAGCACCTCTAATCAAGATAATATAAAATAATAACAAATTAAAAGAGAAAAAACCAGGATCATATCATTAAGGCTGAAAAAGCCTTCAGTTAAATTTAGTTGCCACTCCTAATAAAAATTCTAAGCAGAGAAGGGCATAATTTAGAAACATGAAAGATACTTTACTAAAGGGACTTTCCTGGTGGTGCAGTGGGTAACACTCTGCACCCCCAATCAGGGGGCCCGGGTTCGATCCCTGGTCAGGGAACTAGATCCCACACGCATGATGCAACTAAGAGTTCGCATGCTGCAACTAAGGAGACCATGTGCTGCAACTAAGACCCCACACAACCAAATAAATAAATATTTTTTTAAAAAAAAGATACATTACTAAAACCCAACATCAAAAATTATCCTAAATGATGACATACTTTTAACTGATAAATTAAAACCTAAAACAAGATAGGGATATCCTCTACCACCCGTTATTAAACATGATCTTCAAGGTGCCTGTGAATATGAGAACAGGAAAGAACTGCATAGATTAAAGAAAAAAGTTAAAACTATTCTTTTTTTGCTGATTACATGATTATATACCTACAAAATCTAAGATTCTAATAAAAAATGACTTATTAAATGAACAAGGTTGCTGAATATATGATAAACAACAATCAAGTATATTCTGCTATGCTCACAGTATGAATTTTAAATTGGAAATGGCCAAAAAAATTTTCCCAATAAGGCCAAAAACTCTATAATACTTATGAATTAGCTTAATACAAAAAATCAATACGAAAAGGACTATGACATCTTATTGAAGGATGTAAAAGAAGTCCTGAACGGGCTTCCCTGGTGGCGCAGTGGTTAAGAGTCCACCTGCCAATGCAGGGGACATGGGTACGAGCCCTGGTCCGGGAAGATCCCACATGCCGTGAAGCAACTAGCCCGTGCGCCACAACTACTGAGCCTGAGCTCTACAGCCCATGCTCCGCAACAAGACAAGCCACCACAATGAGAAGCCCGCGCACTGCAACGAAGAGTAGCCCCCGCTCACCGCAACTAGAGAAAGCCTGCGCGCAGCAAAGAAGACCCAATGCAGCCAAAAATAAATAAATAATTAAAAAAAAAAAAGAAGTCCTGAACAAATAGAAAGATATACCATATTCTTGGACAGATAACTAGTATCTACTTTCACAAATTAACAAACAAGTTGGAATCCCAACAGAATTTTCTGCTAATTCTGTAACTTTGGTTTTGAAAGACTAAACAGCCAGTAACAGCCAGGAAAGTGTACAAAAGAAAAACGATATATGCAGAAAGTGTACAAAAAAAAGATGACACAGGGATGCAGCACCAACCCAGAGCAATCCCATCTGGATGGAATCGGTACAGAAAGAGAGAACTGTGTCCTTGGACCAGAACAGAGGACCCAGCATTAGATCACAAAGATGGCAGAAATTCAACTGAGGTAAAAGATACGATTACTGTGCTGACACGGCTGGCTGCTCACTGGGATACCAACAAGAAGAGCAACAAGGGGGCAATGCCAGCAGCCAGCATCCTCTAAGTGCTTCCTCTGTGCAAGGCCTTCACCTCAACACTGCACACTCAGTACCCACTTAATCCTCCTACCACCCCTCTTAGGGAGTTGTAATCATTATTGCCATTTTGCTGACGAGGAAACACAAGCCGGCTGTGAAGAAATGGACTCAAAGTCACAAGGCCAGCATGAAGAGTGACCCGCTGGGAACCCCGGCTGCACACTCCAGAGCCCATCCTCCGGACACACCACAGGCCCACCTTGTACCATACACAAAATTCCACAGGGGCTAAATGCGAAAGGACAAAGAAAACCTTGCAAGAGAATACGAGAGACTACAAATCACAGAGAAGACAGATAACGTCACAGGGCTTTCTGAAGAGGTCGTGCCACTTTATACCCTCACAGAGTGTGTGAAACGTCCAGCTGTTCCACATGCCTGCCAACACCTGGAATTACACATCTTTTTCATCTCAGCCATTCTGGTAGATGTGTAATAGTATCGCACTGTGCATTTATCTGATGACTATGAGGCTGAACGTCGTTTCACTTATGTCTTAACTATTTGGACATCCTCTATTGGGTTGGCTGCCCTTTTCTTAGTGATTTTTTTGATCCTGGAAAGAGCCAGAAGAGGCTGTTTCAAAGGACATGCTACAAGTACAAATATACTTAAATTAGATGTAGAACTGAATGAAGAAATTAGTATCTAAAACTTCTCCAGATAAACTGTAACAACCCCATTCAGATCTCACCAACATATGTGCAATTTGTGTGATTCCTTTCCTTCCTGACTAAAGAATTTCAAAAACTTTCGACCTAGGCTGTCTCTTCCTTTCATTCCCTTGAGCAATAAATGCTCTGAAACGGAAAGCTTTAATGGCAGAATGATGTCTTTTCCAAGAGAATCCTCATTTCCTTATTTTGATTCCCCTTTGTCCACAATCAGGTCCGACGGGAGGTGTGTTCCACACAGGCCGCTCCCAAGACTTGTCCAAAGCACACTTACGTTGCAGCCCTTGTCTGTGAGGTAACTGATTCCTTCTTCGGGGCCAATCGCCAGCTCCACCGAAATAATCCAGCTTGACTTGAGGTGAAACAGGTGACGGCAAAGGTACCAGAAGGAAAAAGATATTTTAGATAAAGAACCATGGACATATTAAAGGACCAAAGGGGGGCTGGACTAGCTTGCTACTGATCTTTGTAACCAAATAATACAAAATATTTACAACTTCATGGTGCAGCATCTGCTGAGCCTAAGCAGAGACAGACAGACTGTGCTCATTCCAGTGGGTCTCAAGCCAATGGTTTCTTTGGGAAGATTATCTGAATAGGTAAACTAGCCCTTAGAGAACAGTTAATCAATGAATCGCTGGGCTGGAATAAAAAAAAAAATCTTAGGCATGCTATTAAAAAAGGATGGTTTTAGTCTCACGTTGACACATTTTCTTTTTGTATTTTTCCCACTGTAAAATGATAAAATATTCTCATGTTGTTAAAAATGTGACAAATTAGATTTCAATCAGAAATTTAGATATACATGGATAAGAAAAAGCAAAAGAAATCACACCTAGTCCCACCCTATTTCCAGGTCCCCATACTTACACCAAGGGCACACTTGAAGCATTCTTTATCAAATCTGTACACTGGGGAGAGGATCTCAAAGAATTTCAAAATACTTTCTTCTCTATTAAGGTTGGCAAACTGTCTAAATGTTTGTTGGATCAATTTTCTTAGTGTTTTGGCCTGCATGATAAAATTACAAACATCTTTTTAGAGCCAACAATGAGTAAAGACCACAGCAATAACAGCCAACACCAAGGAACATTTCTTGTCCAGCCACCACTTAATACCACCTCCGTTCACCAAATGTTGTATTTATCAGAGCTTTGTTTCTTTTTTTAAAAAAAAAATTATAGTAAAATACACATAAAATATACCATCGCAACCATTTTCAAGTATACAGTTCAGTAGTACCGAGCTTTATTTCTTAAACAGAAATTGGTAAAGCAATAATTGGCTTATTAGAACATGTGGTAAATAGGCATTAAAAATATAAGGGCTATATTCGCATGTGACCTGGAGTCGGCAAAGGAGGGGACATAAAGGCACTCACACATCCCAACCTGGGAGGGGAAGTCGACACACCCTTTCTGAAGGCAATTTGGCAATAAGAAATCAAAAACTTTAAAACCATAACCTTTGAGAAATTATTCTTTAGGAATGATGAAAGACTATGCAAAGATCCAGCAACAAGGAGGTTCAGCACGGAAGTGTGTAGAGTACCCCACAACCGGCCATGCACGCTGCAGTGTGTCTGCTACCCAGATGTCCTAAGACTGCTGTGCACATCCCATTGACTGACATGAAAATCCGTATCACAGTGCTACATGAAAAAATAAGACAAGGCAATCTGTTGTAGTGTAGATGCCTTTAAAAGTAGAGCACAGGATATGGGCCTCACACAGGCAGGCACACGCACCAACGCACAGTGAAGACAAACCAGCCATGCCTCTCTTCTCTGTGTAGTGGGATCACAGGTGATCTCTGGGTGCCTTTTCACTTATCTGAGTTTTCTATTTATAAACCATGAGCATCTGGATGGTGGAGGGTGGCGAGCCCACAGTCTATGGTGTGCCAGAGAGAGGAGTGTGGCCTGAGGGGGCCAGCGGGCAAAGGATGTGTGATGGATGAGGTCTGGGGAAGGGGGCAAGAGGATGCAGGCCACAGGAAGCAATTGGGTCCACCCTGGTGAGATGCAAAGCCCTGGGGCGGCCTGGAATAGGAATATTGTGATCCGACATAGGTTTTAACAGGAATACTCCGGCCGCTATGCTGGGAACAGTATGAAGGGAGCAGGAGAGGTCCAGTGAGATGCCACCAAAATAATCCAGGCGAGAGGTGATGGGACCCAGGCACTGCTGCACAAGTGTAGAAGCAGAAAGGAGTGAGTAGTAGTCAGATTTCAGACCTGTTTTGAAAACAGAACCAACAGGATGTACTGAGAGGTAAGAGTTACCACTGAACTGAAATGGCCAAGACCGGGAGAAGCGAGGCGGAGGAGGGTCTTAGAGAATAGCAGGGGCCGCCTGAGCCTCGGTGTGAGAAGCACACAGACAGGAAGCAAAGCCAGGAGACTGGAGACAGGACCAGGGCGGGGATCTGGAGGGGCAGGGACAGGACCTCATCCCATGGCGGCCTGCTCATCTCAGCAGTCAGGGAAGTGGGAGCAGGTGAATCAGGAGGGGGTGGCATACTTTGGTGGGTCAGGGCAGTGACAGCCTGCCTGGAGTGGCCTGAAGGTACCAGTGTGGTCAAAGGATTGCTGGATCTGGGACACCGCAGAGTGAGCTGGACAGCTAGGAGCTGTGGTCAGCGGGGGATCCAGTTCCAGAGGGGCTGCAGTTACTGGAGATGAAGACCAGGGCGCGAGGCGGCGGCGGGCAGAGAGCAGGCCCTAGATAACCTAGGGCCGGTGACTTTTATTTCAACAGCTGGCTCTGCTCCTGCAGAGAAGGTGTGGGGGAGAATGGAAGCAGAAAGACCGGCGCCGGGCACGCATGGCCGCCTGGATGATGCTCGAGATGGCAGGGAAAGCGGGAAGTCGACACAACTCGAGTTTTGGGTGGAACAAGCGGGCAAACAGAAGGGGCGGGCTCCGGGAAGATAAAGTCACGTTAATTCTGAACGTGCCTGAGATCCGCAAGTCTCCCGATCTGAACCACTGAGCATAAGGCTGGATATAGACCCGAGCTCAGGAGACAGCAGGGCTGGGTCAGAACGTTACCGTCTCCAGCCGACGTGATTACAGGCATGGAGCCTGATGACTCCCACAAATACAGTGGCCGCAGGAAAGAAGTGCGGGCCAAAGCCTGCTTGGTAGGCCAACACTGGTTTTAACCAGGGCTGGGGTTCTGACAGGTGAGCCAAGTGTGGAACTATAGGCGATTGGAAGAGTATCAGTTATGGTTTTAGATCACAGGAACTAAACTGAAGAGAAGCAAAATGCGTTCAAGGGCAGCAAGGCTTGACTATCAGATGTTACCTACAGCATGAGTGGTTGGCCTTGGACACTATGTAAATGAAAAGTCTGGGACGCGTGGTTTGGGGGAGAGCCGTCCAAGCTCTGGCCACGAGCCCAGAGACTGAAAAAGGCCACTCTCACCACAGCTGAGACGGCATTTAACAGCTGTTCTGACTCCAGGCTTTGCAAACACTCTCTGCGTCTCCTCTTGAGCATTAGAACCACACATGTGCACGTGCCCACCTGAGCTTTCCACCTGAAATTCCCAGACACCTGAAACCTGGCGTGCCACCAAGAGAACTTGTGACTTTCTTCCAGGCCTGGTCCTCCTCATCTCAGCAAATCTCCCAGCGGCTTAGAGACAGAAACCTAGGCGGCAACCTTGACCTCTTTCGCCCACCTCTCAAAACCCACTGCACTGACACATCCTCAAAGTGCTTTTCCAAAAGCCACATTCTTTTCTCTAAGCTTCCCAAGCAGGAGCCCCGCTCTTGCCTTGATTTCTGTGATGGTCTCCCGTGGATACAGAATTCTGGTAGAAGAGAGACTAGTGAAAAACAAGGAAATGGAAATACCTGTGATGTGAGCATTATACGTAGTTAGTTCTCTATTAAGTGTGTAGAAGTAACTCACACGTGACAGGTAAATACGCATACGTGTAAACATGAAATGCAACACCTTACGGTCCCTGCTCATCCTCGTTCTCCTACCGAGCCCACGGCACAGGCGCTCCCCATTCCGCGTCTCCTTCCCTCGCTGTTGTCCCCCGACCCACAGCACCCGTGGAATGGGTGTGCACGGGGTCAACTAAACTGTGCACCTGACCACTCAACCTGCCGGAAAACTTCTGAGTAACTGGGCAAATCGGTTTGAAAATAGTAACTGTGCAGTGTTAGCAGACAGACAGCCCGAGCTACAGTTTCACGCCTCTGTGTCATCCAGCTGACTCTGTCAGTTTTCCGCATGCTGCTCTGCCTGGCCCCTCCCGAGTCCTACACGTCACCCGGCTAAGACAGGAGGTCACACTCATAAGCGGCAGCCGCAGGAGCTGCAGGAGGGAGCGCGCCCATTCAGGGCTACTTCCTGGGACACAGAGCCACACCCCGGCTCCCCGCCCAGCAAGGGTGGGCGCACCTGGCCAGGAGTGAGTGCCTGAGCTTTCTCGGGGTCTCTACTTCAATGTGGCCACCCAAGAGGACTGAGATTTCCGGCCTGCAGCAGCCAGTGTTGGGCAGGAACTAGAAAACCCTCGCTATCTGAAAGGAGCCCCAGATTCGTTTCTAAGAAGGATGCCTCAGAAAGCATCAGTTCTTTCCTCCTTTCTCAGTAAGGAAAAAATTCCACAAAATCTGACTTCCTAGAATCTCTTGATATTAATCAATACACTTCCCTGTTTATAGGGTTTCAACATCTGCTTTGTGTTTGCCCAGACTTAGGAAACAAGGCATCTATCAATGAATGCTAGTCAATTTTAAACCAATTTATATATAGAGAGAAAACTACTCAAAATGAGGCAGTATTATTAGGATGAATCATCGGAAATTGCTGCTATTCAGCCTTCTGAACAACAAAAATAATTTCATATTAATCAACCCAATATTTATCAGATGCTGCTAGCAACAATGGACTCCGAGGGCCTCCTGGATGAAAAAGTTATAATGTAGCGCTAAAGAGAATATGCAAAAAAAAAGGAGCAGGCTAAGAAATATTAATTGAGGAATTATCTCCCCACCTACCAAATGCTAAACATAGATACGGTAACAGTGCATGCGAAGTGTGTGTTTTTTAACTGACGTGTAACGTTGTATTAGTTTCGGGTGTACAATGTAATAATTCAGTATTTGTATATACTGTGAAATGATCGCCACAGTAAGTCTAGTTAACACCCAACACCTCACAGAGTGACACATTTTTCTTGTGATGAGAACTTTTAAGACATACCCTCTTAGCAACTTTCAAATATGTAAAACAGTGTTGATAACTACAGTCACCTCACATCCCTGGGACTTACTTTTATAACTGGAGTCTGTACCTTTTGAGCCCTGCACCCATTTCACCCACTCCAACCTCTGGCAGCCATAACCTGTTCTCTGTATCTAGGAGCTGGCTTTTTTTCTTTTCATATAAGTGAGGTCACACAGTATTTGTCTCTCTCTGTCTGACTTACTTCACTGAGCACAATGTCCTCAAGGCCCATCCACATTGCTGCAAGTGGCAAGATTTCCTTCTTTTTATGGCTGAGTAGCATTCCATTGTGTATGTGTGTGTGTGTACGTCTGAAGCGTGCTTTTTTCCCACCCTACTTACAGAAGCCCAGACCGGACGGACACTTCCGTGCTGACACCAGGCCTCATTCTCCCTGGCACGCAGCAGACGCCAGGAGTTGGTCGCTGAATGACTGCTGAGCCAGGCACTTCCGTGCTAACCACAGGGATGGGAATGGTGACTAAACTAAGTGCTCCCGAAAGGACCCTAGGAAACCACTCTATTACTTTGAAGTACAGATACTTCAAAAAACTGATACCTATTGATCTTGCAACATTTCTAGTTCTGAAATTACATTTCTGCTGTGAATTATACTCAAATAAGTTGAAATTTGGCTATTTTATTTGCAACATAATTTGAGATTTACAGAAGAGCTGCAAAGACAGTACGGAATTCCTGCCCAGCGCCCACCTCCCCACTACCCCTGCCCTGGAAGTTAACATCTCACACGACACTGGCACATCCGTTAAAATTAAGAAACCAACATTGGTACAAGAGTACTTGCTAGCTGCAGACTTTACTCAGACCCCTTGGTTTGCCCACTGACGCCCTCTCACTGCTCCAGGACCCCACACTGCATTTACTCATGTCTCCCCATCGCCCAGCTGTCAATTTTGTAGACTATCCTCAGGTTGGGATTGACTTGTTTTACTGGTACAGTGTTTTTAAAAATGTGCCTCTGGCACTACTAAGATCAAAGAGTCAGAAAATTTAAATATCTTGTAAATTATTCTTAGTAATCGGGCACATACACCCCAATCCTGTTTTGCCATCAATCAATCATAGCTTAAGTTCCATCAAATATAAGGTAACCTTTCAACCCTTCAATGTGAGCATTAACTACAAATGATCTTCTAGAAATCTAGATATGAAGGGAAAAAGGCATATAAAACAAAATGGCCTTTGGAAAAGCAAATACTAATTGGTCTAGCCATTCTATAGGGCTAGTCCGGGAGAAACAAGAAGCTGATGTGAATTTCTTGTTAGCTGAAGTTTCACTGGCAATAGTTTTGAAGAGGAGACTGTCTGAACACAACCTAATTTGTACTGTAGCTGTTACACACCTATGGGTATACGTTTATGTCAGTCATACCCACAAGAGTCTGATGGCAATCAGTTGAAAGAATTTACATAGAAGGTGAAAAAATTTTGGCACAAGGATATGAACTACTGATTAAGCTATTTAAGAAGCCAAATATACATTATTTGTTTTACAAAAGTATACTGATTTCCTTTATATTAGAAAGCATGTGAGAAATGAAACACTAGACGAATCTGTACCTAAGAAACAGAAGCTAAAAGTCAATTCTCTTCTCCCTGCTTGCATCAAAATCAGCAGCAACTGAACCTTTCAGAAAACACAAGTGCTATCTGTTTGGCTCGTGAAGTTTTCTCAAGCTCCACAGGGTCAGTTCCTTCCCCTCCACTCCCCGTGCGCACACACAAGGCTCAGCTACCACTGCATCCAGGGCTGACACTGCACACCTTGATTACCTTAATCACCTCCAACCCTTCTTGATTGGAGTGTTTTTGCTTTCGATCTGTCCTCCATGCTGCTGTCAGGTTTATGTTCTAAAGTCCAAAAGGTGACCATGTCCCTCCCCTGCCATGAAACCTGCCATGAACACCCAGGGCCCCTACGTGCTCTCATCTGAGTACTGACATCCACACAGGTGACCGCAGTGTCTGAGCTCTGGTCACAGGGCTGACCTGACTGCCAGCTGGAGCCCAAACAGCAGCAGAAGCGCATTAGGGTCGGCAGCAGGGTCAGGATGAGGAAGGCCGGTCAGGCTGGGTCCTGAGGGACAGCCTGAAAGACACCTGGAGGGGACAAGTCCTGTGCAGGAACGGGGACGTTTCTGGAGTGACAGCAGGGGCAGAGCGGGCTGCCCAGGGAAACGAGCTTCTCCAGCCTTCCGATTCTTCTATCTTGTGAAGGAGTATCACCTGCGCTATTCTCATGCCTCCTTCTACACGGTACCCTCTACCTGGAAAGTGCCTCCTCTAAGTCCAGTCATCTTTCAAGTGGCCCTTAAACTTATTCATTCATTTTTTCACTTAAATAAGATTTACTGAATGTTACTGTGTGCCGGGGATTATGCCAAACACAGGGTTTAGAGCAGAGAACACAGCAGATGTTATCTTTGTCCTCATGGATCTTAAAATATAATGGAAGCAGGCAGACAAAATGCAAACAAGTAAATATCTAGTAATTAAAACCTGAGAAAGTAAAATTAAAAATTAAGATCCTGAGCAGGACCCTAAGGTAGAGGATGTTTCTTCAGCCCCCCTTGGGGAGGTGAGCAGTCTGTATGGGAGAGGCTGAGCTTTAGAAGAGCCGGCGATGGGGGACCTCCCCAGGGCCTTCTCACCTCGGCTACACTTACACCATGGCACCTGTGAGCTGGACCTGGGGTGGCTTGTTTGGAGTTTGAGGATCCTTTTTAAATACAGAATAACTTTTTGGACTCCCAAATGCCAGCAGTCATACCTCCTGTGATAACTGCTTATCTACACACGGCTCTAAGGAGACTTCGCAGTAATTCTCAGGCCACCCTGGGACTAATGTTTGAGCACCGATGGTGCTACTAATGTGATATAGCCATTTTCTTATCCTTTCCTGCTTTTTACTTTTACCCTGGGTGGTGCACTTCTCTGTCCAATGATGGGGTGAATGCCCTGAAGAACGGTGTCTTACACTTGTGAGAGTCTCCCCCTGGGTCCACCCAGCAAAGGGCAGGCTGATGCATAGGGTGGGCTTCTGCGCCCACGCCAGGGCCTCACTCTCCAGGTCAAACTGCGTCCCAAGTGATTCAAGGTGATTGGGTCAGAACTTTCAGCAAGGCAGGCTGGCTTCCGAGCCAGTTCTCTGAACCCCTGTGTTCTGTCTTATCCCACTTGGGCCTCAGTGAGTGGGACGGTTTTCCACATGGCTGCTCTAGTGTGGAACATGTCCTCTGTGATGAAAAGTCAGAGCCGTAAGAGCCACAGTTTATAAACTGCACTGTGACAGGTGCTTGTGGCGGTAACTTATACATATACACACACTCATCTGCTAAATAGCCACACCAACCCTACAAAATATCATTTTCTTCGTTGTGGAAATAAGAAACCAGGTCCAAAACCATGAGGCTAGGAAATGGCAGAGTTCATCTGAGCTGGACTCTATCTTGATCCAAAGCTGCGTCCTCACACCACACTGGACCATGTTCTGCATGGGCTGGGGAACCACACCTCAGGTCCCCGGTGTCCCCTCCCCTGCAGTGGGAGCTACAGGCAGAGACAGGAACTGGTGTTCTGCAAGAGTTACTAACGGGGAGGAGTGCCCTTGGTCGAAACAAGAGAAGACAGACCTTCAGAACACACTTCTACGCGTGCGCACGCACGCGTGCACACACGCTACAGCTGCCACTATGGCTCTTTTACGTACCGCTTCTTTACTTTCGTGTGTCAAAATACCCAAGACCGTAAAGACTTAGGTGATGAGGACCGCTGTGAACGCAACTTTCTTGGTGTTGTACTTAGCCGGGTGCACTCGCAATCAAGAAGCGAAACCATGGTTTTCTGGCAGAATGTTACACCTTTAAAAATCTACTTGCCATCAGTATGACTAGAATAACTGCCAGCTTTTTATATTATGACTTTTACACATAAAGGAGGAAACCACATACCACGGGGGAGGTGTTTGCCTAGCACGGTCACCTATTATGATAAAGCAGACTCTAATTACCTTGACTGAATCCAGTAAACTCCTAGGAAAAAATCGCTTCAAACCAACATCTTTTCTGAAATATAAAAAGAAGTGTATTAACAAATAACACCACCAAATCAATGAATAACATGACATTGTCACAAGAACATAAAAGCAGTTTAAATTATTTACCCTTCCACACGTTATTCTAGAAGGAAATAAGTATAATAAAGCTCCAATGTACCCGCACAGTCATGAAGCAGGTGGGACAAGTAATTTTCTAGATCTGTGCAGGAAACACCGATACAAGTTGGTTTAGGTAGAAAGTCTTTTTTTTTTTAAGCCTTACTATTGCAAACCCTCTAAAATATTGCCTCTTTGTAAATTACAACATGTAAACAAACTGTGCTTCTCTGAACATTGTCTGAAGGTTAGCCTTATAAACCTCGATTCCAACTGGGTAATGCTGTATTTGTATAGAAAGTAGACTGGCCTGATTAGGGAAAGATCTGGGATATAGCAGGGAAGTTTAAATACCTTAGATTAATCCTAAAAGTTGACTGTTTTTAAAAATAAACTTTTTGATTAACATTAATCAATGTTTATAATCTCAGTTTCACACAGGAAACAAAACAAAAAAAGAGAAATTAAGTGAGTGGCCTAAGGTCAAAAAGCTGAATGTGTGGAAATGCTGAAAATCCCAGTCATTTTCTTTAGATCAAGCTACAAAATCAATCATTAGTAACAAGAGCCTCAAAGCATTCCGGCCAAGAAAATCGATGGAAAGAATGGCTCACTCTCATTTTCCACTTACTTTGGGTACTAAGTGAGCCAGGCTTTTGGCCACTAGAGGGCAATCGTGCGCTAGTAAGATGAAATAAAGCCTCTAGACATGAAAGATTATCAGGAGACACATGGAAAATATAAAAGGATCAAGAAGGAGAAAAGCGAAATACAGGCACCTTTTCAGGATTACATAAAAAAGTAAAATGAATATAAAGTATATTAAAAAAATAAAGCAGGGATGACTTCTTCACACGTAACTGTAAGTTAGCAGGTATTACCAATGAAACCATAGAAAGCATGTCAGAGTTTATATGGTTGACTCTAGATCCCAACGTTTTAACCCCCTATCCCATACTCTACTAGTTAGCACCTAAACCGGTGAACTCCCTGCTAAACGCTGGTCTCAGTTCTCACACTCTTCTTCACTCTGTGATGATGATGACGGCCACGTTCACTACACCCGTACAAAATCCTTCCTCAGCTCCCATGACACACAGTTTTCTGGTTTTACTTATCAGCAAATTCATACAACTCCTGGCTTTCCATTTATTTTTCTAACCACTTTTGTTTATAACTTCCCTTCCTTATCTTTTCAGATATGAACAGGGAAAAGTGTCCACCCAAGTTCTTCCACTTTTTGTTGCCTCCTAAAAAGACAGGAACTTTGCATTTTAAGGATTTGGGTGCTAATCACTATGGGAAGTAGCAAAATAAGCACATAAAAGATAAACCAACACCCTAGAATCTTAGAGGCATTATTCCTGAGCATTTTCTTCCCTATCTTCCTTTGCAGGCAGCTATTCCATAATAAAAAGAACTTATTTTCATAGAGGGAGCTCTGCACTGGAATCCTGGCTTTGCCGTAGGAAGGATTTGGCTATGCCCTCATGCCTGTCAACCTCAGTGACCCACGTGTAAAATAGGGATGCTAATCCCTGCTGCCACCAGCGGTGCTGAGGAGACAGTGAGAATGTGTTAAGTCCCTAGAACTCTACACGGGTAGTTCCCCTTCCCCTGGAAACACCCGGGACGCCCCTCCTGTCTGGCAAGAGTCTGGTCTACAGGCCTGACTAGCCGTCGTCTTGAGCAGAGGGAGGCGTGACCTGATGTTGCCGAGAGCAGACATGCTGTAGGGAGGAGGGGAGGACACAGGCCGGAAGGCAGGCGGGAGGGAGGCTCTGCCGGGAGCCCGGAGGAGGGCGGTGGGAGGGAGGGTGGGCAGCAGAGACTCAGGGATGCTCTGGACGCAGAGCCAGCGGTGCTGAACGAAAGGTGACAAGGGAAGGCTGAGGCACCAGGAAGAGGAAGGCCGGGGGCCCGGGGGTGCCTCCTGGGACTTCTGCTTCTGGCGAGGGGTCGAGCAGGGTGCACGAGACCTCCTGGTGGAGATCTCAAGGAGGCAGCTGGCCACGGAAGTCTTTGGATGGGGGGGCAGGGAACACCAGGGCCAGGGATGGCCTCTTCCCCACGGTGAGACCATCAGCTGCCACTACTCAACACCACTCTGCGGCTATCGGTTGGCCAAAAAGTTCGTTCGGGTTTTTCCATAAACTATTACAGAAAACCCAAATGAACTTTTTTGGCCAACCCAATATTTTTCTTAGAGTTCAATGGAAAGTAGAAAATTTATCATACTCATTTTTGTCACAAATGGAAAATTAAAGATGGACCAAGGGGGTTGAATTTTTCTGTGTGAAAATAAAGCCTATTACCAGGTGTTACTTTTACTTCCAAGGTGAGGACAACTCCATTTAAGGAAAAAAAAGCTAAGGCCAACTAATGCTTAGCAAGTATGCAGTTTAGTTTTTCCAACTACTTTTGAGTAATAATGAGTCTGTAACACCTGCCCATACATTAGAACCCTTTAAAATGGGACACATGGCAAGTGAGAAAATAAAAATGAGGCTAAAGAACACAGAATTGCTGGGAGAATTCCATACCACCACCACCCCCCTCCACACATTCTGATTTAACTTTACCAAGAAGCCCATCTACGAGGCTTGGCGGTGGAGGACACTGGGAAACACCTCAGGCGCTGCGCTCACGGTTTAGGGAAAGCCTCCTGAGACACCTGCAGTCAGCACTCTCCAGGAAGCCTGGCAGGGCCACACAGGCTGTCCCATCTCACACGTGGCCACCTCCCTCCAGCCCGTGTCGGGCACTGGCTTTCGAGGAGCTCTCTGATGGGCAGCAGGCTAGCTCTCAGCTTTATGTGACACAAAACTCACTTGAGCCCAAAGTCTGCACAGCCGTGAGGTAAGGTGAACAAAACAGTAAACACTACTGATGTAGCACAAACAAAATAAAACTACTGGCCTTTATAATGAGGCAATTCTTTACTATGTAAATAGTTACCAAAGGGTAGATCCTAAATACAGGTAAACTCATTTGACTAAAACTAGCTTTCATGAAACTTTTAGGATACAGCCACCCCCCAATTCCCAAACCCCAGTATCAGGCTGTCAGATTTCCCACGTGAGCTCAAAGGAACCTTCTTAACCCACACGCGCAGTTAACGAGATATTAATATTAGGTGAGAACGCACTGTCCACAAGAGTAGCCCCATGAAGGATTCACACTTAAATTAGCTAAGATTCAGTTAACAATCTAGTTCCCAGATGCACCGGCTCCACTTCAGGTGCTCAGGAGCCACGGGGGCTAAGGGCGCCCGCGCTGGCTGGGCGGACAGGACTCTTCACAGCCTAGGGCACTGCGATGGTGGCGCGGGCTTACAGCAATGAAATCTCGGCCTCGGCTCCCTGGGTCCCGGGGCTCCTCAGAGAGGGCGGTGGGCCCGGCCACACAGCCCCAAGGGGACAACCACGACCGCCTGCGACTCCCAGGGGGCCCGCTCAGCAAGACCACCGCGGATCCCGCAGGAGGGAGTGGGGGCCAGACAGGAGCCTGGGCTGGGCCTGCCCGTGCACGGGAGCAGGATCTCCCAGTAACTCTTCCTCCGACTTTTCTCTAAGATGCAACTCACTCTGATTTGAGGCTTCAAAGAAAGCAAGCCTGTTGTACTCCCCCCGCTTCCCCACACTGGGCACCACTTTAGGTATGGGGGGGAGGGGGAGAGGGGAGTCACTGCCCTGCGGTCTCTTCCTTGGGTGAGACACTGACCCGAGCTGTGCAAGCACATGACAGGCACCATCAGCACGCTCTCAGAGCCCGGAAAGTTACTCGTTGAGATCTGGGGTGTCTGGGGCTTAAAACTGTATTTGTGATCAATTTTAAACCAGAATTTTCTTAGTTAACGTTTAATTTACCTCTGTCCTTCTAATGAAACGTTCAGACCACTGCTGGCTGATGAGGCCGTCTTGCTCTTTCCCTTTTGTTAAATCTCAGAGCTCTGCCTTCCCCCCACGACTGTGCCATCCTCCTGCACCCCTGACCACACTCGCCGTCAGACGGTCCAGGCAGCAGGCGCCGCTCCCCGCATCAGGGGGAAGAGGCACCATCCAGCGGTTCGCACCCCACACCAGCTCCCCGATGATCTTTCTGGAGCGCACTCGGGTACCGCCTAGCTACTCCCAGCCGGGAGCCTTGTCCTGCGCACACGTGCGTTCATGCCCAAAACCCATGACACAGCAGGCCTTGGAGCCCTGAGGCTTGAATAGCTTTATTTACATACATTAAGCTTCTTATAAGTGAATTCTCAGGTCAAGTATAAACTTATCTCTCCTTCGGCACTACTTCTGAGAAGATTCAGATCTTGTCTGTTGGCTTTAACTAATTAATACTTTGTGGACGTAACTCTCATAAATTTAAAGCCCCAGCAAAAAAGGCAACCAAAAACGACTTTAAAATAAAACTATAACGCACGTTTTCATACAGTATTCCTATCTTATCCTCGCCCCAAAACTCTCAAGAATTGAGTATCATTAAGAATATCACTGAGGTCCTTTAACCTCTAAAATGATACCTTAAGCCTCTTAAAAACTGATAAAACTTAGAATTCTCTAACTTCAATGGAAATTGCTGTTTGCTTCTTAATGATCCTCTCCTTCAACCTGAGTAATGAGAAGTCATCTTCAGCCAGGTACACCAGGTGATGCTGCCTTCCTCTCCCGGAGCCAGGTGTGGCCATGTGACACTGTTTCAGCCAATGTCATGTTTCAGAGTGTTTCAGCACTACATGCACATATGTGTCCTTAAAGGGGGCTGGGAGAGAGAGAAAAGGTCCATCTCTTCCTCCTTGTGACAGGTAAGGTCAACCAGCCATCTTAGGCTACCAGGTGGCAGCTATGGATGATGGTGGCAAGATTCAAGGGGCCTAGTGCCCTGGTGATGAGGAGCACTGACTGCCTAGCACTCGTTTTATGTGAAAGAGAAAGTACCTTCTATCTGAGTTAAGCCACTGTCAATCAATTCATGCCAAATCTGTGAGCATCCCCTTCACTGATAAATTATTACAGGCAGCTAAAAAAAGCACTAGATTATTATTGACAAGAAAGACAATTTTTAAAAATGAATGAAAATAATGCACAATTAGAATTAACCTCAGCTAATTTTACATCACAAATTTATTCACTGAGGAAGTATCGATGGAATACCTAATAAACATCAGACACTTTGCTAAGTGCTGGAAATATCAGGAGGTCCCTACATCAATACAGCTTACTCTAGTAGAGAAGAGACACAGTTACACAAACAACTACAGCAAAATACATTAAATGCAAAGATGATTAAAAATGAATATTTAAAAAAAGCAAACCACTTAATAAGGAAATGAGCAGAACTGAAAAGTTACGTGATTCATTTAAAATAATTTCACAGTATAATTCTGTACGTTGAAGAAGAATCATTGGTACATAAGATTCTTCCTTCTACAATATCACATTAGGAACCATAATTTTAACACTGTATTATTAGCTTATTTTGGTTTCATCTGTCATTGTCAGCAATGCAGTTTTTAAGCTTAAAACATTTTTCTTAACATATCTCATCTGACTCCCGTCTCTGATTTACAAGAGGCGTGAATAAAAGAGCCACCCGAGTACACTCCAGAGTGCGCCCTGCAGGGTAAGACCCCAGGAGGCCACGTTCTGGGCCTGCGGCTGGAGGTCCACGGCCAGTACTTCCCCTCTGCCTACAGAAGAGGCACCTTGGTCCTACCAGGGTTGGAAAGACAGAGAAAAAAGAGACTAATTAACTCTTTAGTTGGTTTAAAGAAAAAATGCAAACGTTTTTAGATAGTGCTTTTCCCACTCTCCGAAGTTGGGCCTGATTATTTATTGCATAATTGAAAATAGTTATTCTGAAATGTGGTAAAGCTGAAGGAGTTTTCTTCAGTACATTATAAATTACAGAGACTGTCCATACATTTTCTGGTGAAACTAAGCAACTATATGGACTATTTCACAGTTTTTCTCCTTACTGGCAAGAAAAACCAGAACCCTAAAATAAACTAACAAGAAACAAGTAATATTCTGCATTCATGTATAATTCTTTTCCATACTGAGAAAATATTTACACTTCTAAGTGGCTCCAGGCTACTAGCAACAACCAGTAGGCAAGGGTAATGCTGAACCCCCCGAGGCCCTGGCTGCCGGTCGCCGGGCAGGACGGCCTCCGTGTGCTTGGAGAACCACTTCCCAGCCACACCTCGTCCACAGCCCTGGCTGGGCCTTTTCAACAGCTGCGGTGGAAGACAGAACCCAGGGAACAGTACTGAGAAAACATCACGATTACACTAGAATTGCTAAGGAGTAGAGAATCTTCACCTTCCAAGAACAAGGTGAAATAAAGAAAACTACAAGATGACAAGAGCAGAATTTTACCACCAAAGACACATATAAAAGAATTTCTAAACAATATACTTTAAGAAAAAGGGAACTGCTATCAGAAGACAGGCTGAGCTACAACAACGAATGTTTAACCAACACAGTAATAAACAAGTAGGTCTGCAGGACCCCACCCTATACACCCGAAGTGCTGGAGGTGAAGAGGGCTGACCCAGTGCCGCCCGCAGGCGGCGATGCTGGGCCTGGACTGAGCTGGGGCCTGAGGGAGGGCGAGTTGTGCCATTCACTCCCTGGCTCTCGTCAGATGCCCACTCCGGAGGCCCACCCAGCAGTCTTGGGCCACCAGGCGTTGATTCAAGCCACTTGGGAGCTTGAGGAAGTCAGAGGAACAGCAGATAGAGACAGCCCAGCAAGCCTAGAGTCACTGTCAGATACAGAGCACAAAACAGCTGGCATGAAAAGCTTGAAGAAATAAACGGCACAATCACATACGTGAGCAACAGAGATTACCAGGAATGGAGAGCGTATTACATCACAGGAAACTGAATTTCTGGAAGTGAAAAATATAAGTGGTGAGGTGAAAACCCGAATGGACAGGGTATGTCAAGAAGACACTACTTAAAAGGGAATTAAGGATTTAGAAGACAAATCTAAAGAAATCACACACACACTGCCACAAGAAACAGAGATGAAAAATATGAAAGATGTTAAGAGATATAAAGGCTGAAAAAACATCCAGTTGACAATTAAAGAGATAATGGCATATATTTTCCACATGAAAAACATGAATCCACAGAATCAGGAAAACACATCTTGTTCCAAGTTGGGCTTATAAAAAAGAAATCCAAGCCTAAGACATGGTGAAACTAGAAAAGACCAAAAACAGGAGATTCTTCAACTTTTTCTATGTTTATAGTTTCTTTCTAATAAATGACTGGAGAAAAATGATCTTACACTAGTCCACAGAGAAAGTCTCAACAAAAGCCAAAGAAGCTCTTATCACAGAGACCATACTCTCTGATCATAATGCAATTAAGCTAGAAGTTAATTTTAAAAAGAAAGTCAGGGCTTCCCTGGTGGTGCAGTGGTTAAGAATCCGCCTGCCAATGCAGGGGACACGGGTTCGAGCCCTAGTCCAGGAAAATCCCACATGCCGCGCAGCAACTAAGCCCATGAGCCACAACTACTGAGCCTGCACTCTAGAGCCCACGAGCCACAACTACTGAAGCCCGCATGCCTAGAGCCCGTGCTCCGCAACAAGAGAAGCCACTGCAATGAGAAGCCCGCGCACTGCAACTAAGAGTAGGCCCCACTCTCCGCAACTAGAGAAAGCCTGCGCGCAGCAACAAAGATGCAACTCAGCCATAAATAAATAAATAAATTTATTTATTTAAAAAAAAAAAAGTCAAAAAATATCCACACATTTGGAAATGTAAAAATAGAAATAAATCCACAAAACTTTTAGAACAAACATTAGGTCTTGAAACGCAAAATCAGAATGAAAGTAATGGACAGATTTTACCACGTTAAAAAAGAAAAACTTCTGTATGATGAAAAGCTATATAATCATAGTTAAAAGACAAACTGGGGACTTCCCTGGAATCCACCTGCCAATGCAAGGGTCACAGGTTCGATCCCTGGTCTGGGAAGATCCCACATGCCGCGGAGCAACTAAGCCCGTGCGCCGCAACTACTGAGCCTGCGCTCTAGAGCCCACGAGCCACAACTACTGAGCCCGCGTGATGCAACTACTAAAGCCCAGGCACCTAGAGCCCGTGCTCCGCAACAAGAGAAGCCACTGCAGTGCTCGCTTCGGCAGCACATATACTAAAATTGGAAAGATACAGAGAAGATTAGCGTGGCCCCTGCACAAGGATGACACGCAAATTCGTGAAGCATTCCATATTTTTAAGCAGCTGCATAGCACAGGGAGATCAGCTCAGTGCTTTGTGACCACCGAGAGGGGTGGGATAGGGAGGGTGAGAGGGAGATGCAAGAGGGAGGAGATATGGGAAAATATGTATATGTATAGCTGATTCACTCTGTTATAAAGCAGAAACTAACACAGCATTGTAAAGCAATTATACTCCAATAAAGATGTTAAAAAGAAAAAAAAAAGCCACCTCAATGAGAAGCCTGCACACTGCAACAGAGAGTAGCCCCCGCGCACCGCAACTAGAGAAAGCCCGCGCGCAGCAACAAAGACCCAACGCACCCAAAAATAAATAAAAATTTAAAATAAATAAATAAATAAAAGACAAATTGGGAGAGAATATATACAACAAATATTACGAACCATGGGTTAGTATGACAAAGATCTCAATAAGAAAAAAACATAAACATAATGGAAAACAGATGAAAAGTACAATTTACAAAAGGAATATAAAACGGCCCCAAATGGGAGGGTGCTTAAGCTCTCTCCTCTGGATAATGATCCCAGTGATAATTACGGGCAACATTTATTCAGTGCTGGGCACTATATTAAGCTCTTGACATGATTCCCTCTCTTAACTCCCCACATCAACCCAATATGTAGGTAGGTATCACCATGGTCCCTACTTTACAGATTTGGAACCAGAAACCCAGGGCTTTACTGATCCAGGACAGTGAGTGGAAGAGCCAGCCAACAGGGGAGCAACCTGCTGCAAGAGCCCCCTCCATCGCCCCACTTCTCACACTGAGATGGGGTAGTGAATTCACACAACTTACGCCATTATGAAGAACCCCTATGGCGAGGCAGAAGCAGAGGAATTCAGAAAGTAGGTACAGCAAACCAGCACAGTAACAGCCAGAAACTGGAAGTCTCTCATACTGCCCCTTCTTTTCCTTAACCATCATGTTTACTTAATTTAAATATCTTACATATAGAATAACTAATACAAAACGGCCATTTTTGGAATAACAGATAATTCCGTTTTTCATCAATATCCTCTAAGGAGGTCTCTAACTGACAAAATCACGCTGTACTGCTTTGTTCTGTTTGCAGTTGGCAATAGTCACTGGCCCTAATTCATGTCTGGTGATTCCCACACTTCCCATGCCACTGACCCCACAGACACTGTGAAGTTCTGGAGGCACTGATTAATACTCCAGTGGGCCCTCTTCCACATATCTGTTCTCCTGCTGCCTCGATTTCTGTGATTTTTAGAAATAAGCCAAATTCACACCAACTTTAATGCAATTTTTGACTCTCATTTCAAATAAATCTTGAACTTAACGCTCCTCTCTCCAAATATACCTCCAAATCCATCTTGATGGATACCTGGCTTCATTTTCTTTCTTTTTACAGACTTTTCTTGTTGCCAAAAACATGCAAATGTATCATCCACGGAGATTTCCCCCAGGTACCTGTTCTCTTCATTCCCATGACACCTCTGGCTCTCACCCAGCTGCCATGGCTCAGTTACCCTTCCCGTTCCGACGTGGGCCTCTCATAACGACAGGCTGGGACACAGTCCACATCACAGTGGCCCTGAGGACAACTCTCTGACGGCCGGGCACGCTACAACGCAAGCCACTGACCTGGCCCTCCTGCTCCAACTTCGCACAATGATTCACCTTTTTAGATCATCTCTAAGTACCTGCTGGCTTTTTCCTCTTCAATTCTCTCGTTCTTTTTTTTTAAGAAATGGAAAATTTTATTCGACCCGAATTGGAGGATTATAACCTGGGAAGAGCATCTCAGAAAGCTTTGAGAACTGTTCCCAAGATAAACTTTTTATTTTAGAATAGTTGTAGATTTACAGAAAAGCTGCAAAGATAGTACAGAGAGTTCCTTGAATAGCCCACACCTGGCTTTCCCTTGCATTACTATGGCACCTCTGTCATAACTAATAAACCGGTTCTGATACATCATTACTAACAAACCCTACACTTTCAGATCTCATCAGTGTTTTCCTTAATGTCATTTTTCTGTTTCACAGGATCCAATTTAATCATCACATCTCCTTAGGTTCCTCTTGGCTTGTGTCAGTTTCTCAGACTTTCCTTGTTTTTAAAGATCTTGACAGTTTTGAGTAGTACTGGTTTGGTAATTGTAAAACATCCCTCAACTGAGAATTACCTGTTTTTCGCAAGTCTGGATTGGGTTTTTAGGATTTGGGGAAGCAGACCACAGAGACGAAGTGTCATTCTCAACAGATCACACACCAAGGGCACACATGCCATCAACATAACTGTTGGTGTTGATGCTGACCTTGACCACCTGGCTGAGGTAGCACCTGTCAGATGGCTCCACTGTCAGGTTACTTACACACCCTTCCACACTGTATTCTTTAGACACATGACACTAAGCAGAGCCCACACTATAGGGTGGGATTTTATGATCTGCCTCCTCAGCCTGTATCTATATAAATTACTTAGAATTCTTCTATGTGGGAGATTTATCACTTCTCTATATATTTATTTATTCAATTATTTATATTCATATAGGCCCATGGATATTTATTTCATACTCTGGGCTATAACCCAAAACTAAGTCATTCGTTGTTGCCCAAATGCCCTACGTTTGGTCACTGGGACTCCAATTTGATGCTCTGACAGAGCCCCACCATCTGCTTTTCTGAGCACTTGCTCCTTTCCAGCTCTACAAGATGCTCTAGGCTCATCATGTATCTCCCCCTGCCCCTCGGATCAGGAGTCCTGCTTCCTTTCATTGAAGAATGATATTAGAAACCAAGATCTAGGCACTGGGTACCATCAGAGATTTTTTTTTAAGCTGTGGTTTTAGTGATTTTATAACATAGAAAATAAACCAACATTTCTGTTTCCTTTTTCATTTAAATAACACAAACGTTCCCTCAGAACTGAAAATCAACACGTCCCAACCAACTTACCCTCCTTCCCTTCAAACACGAAATTGTTTCTGTGACTGACATGCCCACTGGCCCAGGACAGAAAACCGAGAGTCCCTAGATGCCTCCTTGGCCTCCTTCACCCCAATCCAACCAGGCAGCCAGCCCGCAGACCCTGACCTCTACTGCTCCTGCTATGGAGTCCACGTCAGAGCCTCATTCTTGCTCCAGGAGAAAGGAAAGATGCAACAGTTTCTGGGTTCCTACTTCCATTATTAACTTTCTTTAATATCATTCCAATTTGGGAATATGGAATTCTCCATCACAAAGCTCCTCCTGTCACGGACCTGGTTCATTGAGTCATCACGGCTCAGGCTCAGGACCGAGTCCTCTGGAGGCCGTGTCAGAACGCCTGGAGCTGTTTACAACACACACCCCCGCCCTCCCCAACGGGCAAGGTGTTCTACCCGCAGTGAACTGACGTGCACGTTCTGTGTCTTCGCAAATGCTGCGCTCTCTCCCAGGGCTGGCTGGTTCCCGAGCAGCAGCCCCGCCTGCCCACGCTCCTTCTCCACCACTCAGGCTAGACAACATCTCCCATCAGACATCAGACGTGGAGTACCACCCCACACACACCCTCTAGAAGCTTCTACTTCAGTTCCTACTATATTATTTTACAACTCTGCTTACTGTCTGAGAGTCTCCCTTCCAGCTGTAAGCTTCCTGAGGGTGAAAACTTTGGATTATCCACTCTGCATCTCAAGCACTTAGCTGCCAAGGACTCAGTAGATGCTCAGTAATCTTTGTTAAATGAACGAATAAACAAAGAAACAAATGGATATTTTTCAAATATTCCTATTTTTCAAAAACCTCCATTTGAAATGAGAACAAACCTAGCATGTACCTGAGACAAGACCTTCAATGATTCCTCTGAATCTGGTAATTTGTATTTTAAGCAGTAGGAAGAGTCTTTCAGGCTGAATGTGGCAATTTTAAACAAAAACCTAAACCACCTAAACCACAGTGAATGTTAGTTTTTTTTGTTTTTTTTTTAATGTTATTAATGGTATTGTTGCTTCTATGCTGTCAACTGAAGGGCAGGGAAAATTCTACTTAAAATAATTCTGCCTACTAAGATATCCCAGTTGATCTCTAAAAGTTTTCATTCAACTCTAACAACTCCGTGTTTTATCCTTATTTAATCTGTTAAGAGGCACAACATTATGTGATGGATGTGTCCATAAACACACAACCACAAATATTTAGTGAGTGCCTTATACGCTGCACACTGTCACGAAACTTACATTATGCTAATACAGTAGGTCCAGAAATCAAGGGATGAATCCACACCGCAACGAGACAGGCTGCCCAGGGCGCTACCTCACTTGTCACAACTGGGACAAAGGAGGCTTGTGTGACTGCAAAATAACTATCACGCCTACCACCAGTTATTAGTGCAAATGGTCGGACCTGCTCCATAACTAATTCCCCCAAATATTTACTTCTACTTTTATTTTCAAATGACCACACCTCCCCTGTAAAATCTTGTTTTCAAAATGGTGGGACATTATACTTTCACAGTGTCATAGCAGTTGGGCTGACCCGGAAAGTCCAAATAAAATCCAAAGCCATGTCAAGCCTCTTATTATCGCAGAGTACTTATGGACAACCTTTTACTTCACTGTAGTAACATCTTCCAAATAGCACAAGAATTTCAGTAATAATATGGCCAGGAAAAGTGTTGGCAAAAAGTTGCACTATTGCTAATGAAAATAATGCTGGAAATAACAAATATCAGTGATTTTTTTGCTGAATTAATTATCAACAGATAAAGGGCAGAACTTTCCGCCTCCCAAGACATAAGCCCCACTTTGTCTTATATGCATTTTAATACTCTAACGTAATAGTCTAACGACTGTTAACTTCACTATTGGAAAAATATTCAGTTATCCTAAATTTTCTGATACATGAGCAACAAATAACTCCCATCTTTCCACTTTTTTTTAACTAAGGGAAAAAAAACCCTAATAAACTTATAAAGAGAATATAAATAATAACAATTTCATAGTTCAATATAAATTAGAAGTGAAACTCCATCCCAATATGGTTAAATCTACAGAGACAGAAAAGTTTATTATTTATGTGTTAACATGCCAAAGAATATTAACCTTACGACATTTATCAACAAATTTAAATGTTTGCTAACACAATTAACGTCACCAAGAATTCATTTCTTAATAAAACTTTCCTCTTCCAGATATAAAAGTTTTAGAAACAGTAGTGTTTCAGAGTTAATATTAAGTTTTAAGTAAAGATAAACCAGTAAAATCTACAGTTCGAAAAGTGACTTAGCTCTCAATGCTTGCAGGCAGCGCCTGGACGTGCCGCACTTACTCTAATACTTCATAGTTAGACTTCTTCTCCAGGGCGTTGCCCCGCATCTCCCAGTAGGACCGCCTAAAAGCAGAGAAGATACACACACTCATAGACTGGTATTGGGAATGTCTGCGATGTTAAATGATTAACAACTGTGAAAGGGGGGTATCTAACCACTACGCGGCTAAGCCACAAACATTCTCATAAACAACGAATAAAGAACAAATTTGATTCGCAGCATTTTTCCTACATCCTAATGCAGCATAAATCAGTTAACACAGACCGTATCTCTACTGAACAATCTCACGTTCCCTTTTGATGTGAAGCAGGTCTGGCTCTTTGCAAAATGAGAAACCAGATTCCAGCTGTAAAAGAGATCAGCTACATTCGCTACTTGTACTTGGCCTTTCCTCAAGGGACAGTGCCAGGAACCCCAGGCTGCCCCTGTGGCCGGTGCACACCCCACCTACTCCTGGGAAGACCCACAGTTACTAAGGAAACAGTATGGGACCTGCAGCAGAATCATCGCAGTGGGCTAGTCCAGGTAACAGGCGCCAGGCTCTGCAGAGAAGTGCTGCCTATCTCACTGAGTGTTCACAGTCTGGATTTCACCTCTTATTCCAAGTTACATGTTCAAGCAATTTCAGGGCTTACTGGAACCAAGTCCTTTCTCTGCAAAATCTGCCCCAAGTGGGTGGGATTCTCTGCGTGTACAGTTATCTCACAAAGGGACAAGGTCTAGCTCGAGCTGCTTTGGAACACACAGATATTACAAATCATCTGAAGTGATTTCCCAGGAGAATGTGTAATCAACAAGACTGTTTCAAACTTGTCTGTAATAACAGGAATACTGGTTTTGCTTTTTAAATTTGTTTGACTTTTTCTTTGGCCTACTTAAAATCGAAAGTACTAGATTTCGACAAAAAATTTTAAAGGGCCCAAAAAGGATCACTTAATTTGTTCTCCTGTTTTCAATTCATGTGGGGGAGGAGTTTGGGAGGGGTAGCTGGACGGGTGACTACTTTGTCAAGTTTTTCCTTCAGAGTTCAAAAATCAGTGACCTCAAACAGGGGAGAGGAGGAGAAGGATAAACGTAAATGGAGAGGCCAGAGTGGGAGGGGAACCCAGAGAGGCACGCCTGCCATTCGCGTGGGACCTAATGCTCCTGGACCCTTCTTCCAAGCAATACATCACAGCGTTGTCTGTGGGAAGGAAAGAGCGCCAAGTTTGCTTCCCAAGCAAAAACTGTAAAGGCCAGGAACGGGAAGAGACCAGTGAGAGATGGCTTTTTTTTTTATTGGAATATATAATTAAGGTTGAAAACAAATTTTAATGAAGAGTTGAGAGTTATACTTAATGATCTTTGGGTCCTTGTAGGAACCGTGATTTGATAGCCTTATATAATATAAAAAACAGTGATCTCTCGGGAAAATTATCACTGTTTTGAGTACACGTAATCAAATTTTAGCTAATTTAACCAACACATCTTAAACTAGCAGTCTGGGGTAAATTTTTTTTTTTTTTTGGCTGCGTTGGGTCTTCGTTGTTGCCCGCGGGCTTTCTCTAGTTGCGGCGAGCGGGGGCTACTCTTCCTTGCAGTGCACAGCCTTCTCATTGCGGTGGCCTCTCTTGTTGCGGAGCATGGGCTCTAGGCACGTGGGCTTCAGTAGTTGTGGCTCATGGGCTCTAGAGTGCAGGCTCAGTAGTTGTGGCACACGGGCTTAGTTGCTCCACGGCATGTGGGATCTTCCCGGACCAGGGCTCGAACCCGTGTCCCCTGCATCGGCAGGCGGATTCCCAACCACTGTGCCACCAGGGAAGCCCCGAGCCGGGGTAAATTCTAGTTAAAATTATACCTGACAAAGGTAAAATATTCCTTTCGCTCCTTTCGTTTTAAACGGTGGCACAGGATACATGACAAAAGGTGACAAATGCTATCAGCAGTAAGAACTGCACTCTCAGCCCCATCTCCCATAACGGCAGCCATTAGACATATATAGCTATTTACGTCCACATTTAAACCACACTGCCCGTCTGAGTGCTCAGTACCCACCTTGGCTAGTGGCTGGCACGTGGGATCTCACAGGTACTGAGCACTTCCTTCACCACAGAAGGTCCCACTGGGGAGCTCAGCCTTAGACTTGCTTACACACTTGTACTCTTATAAATCATTCAATTCTAAATATAATATTTTAAAAGATTCTAAAATTAGCAGTGTCAACACAATTCAGAATATTTTCAAATTTTACTCAAGTTTTATTCAGTATTTTATTGATAATCTTTATCAGGAAAGGAAAATACCTAGAAAAAATAGCAGAAAACACTGTTGAATGAAGACCTCAATGTCTAGTTACCCCCTTACCGTATTTCTAGACAACCCAACTTCAAAGCAATGTCCTGGTCCACTTGATCAGCGATCTCCAACATATAATCGCTCTTCACCTACAATAAAAAGGAAAGGGTAAAATAATGTTGTTGTAAGAGAATATGTTTTAAACTTAGTCATTAAGTAAATGTTTACTGGGTGCCATTTACATGCTTTATACACACTGTGTCAATAATCACGCTAGATGCTGGATATAAAATGAGTAATACCAAAGAATAGTTAAAGAGTCAAACAGTCTTCCTTTATGAAGAACATACATGATCTATGAGCACTTAAACGTCATCTGAATCACAATAACGTCAAGCTGCTTTCTACCCTCCGTGTTGTCAAAGGGAAAACAAGAAGGGAGATCTCCATTTCCAGGCAAACTGGCGGTGGCTGTATTTTCTGAACTCAAACTACAGTCCCAGCACCATTTTTTGGACCTCAATGCAAAGGCAAAGAAAACTAACATTATTTCAAAATCCATTTAATCCTGCAACTGATGTGCTTCCACCTAACCATCGACTATAAGTGATGAATCTGCAAAGTGATAACATGCTTGAAGTGTGATATAAAGAGAAGGATCTAACAAATTGCGCAAAGGCCTTCCAACCAATGACTGTGAGGGGCTGATGTCAGTATCCGAGAGCACGTATCAGGGTGAAGATGTTTTCAAAGATGAAATATGTAAAATCTCACAGCTCAGCATCAAGAGATCAAGATCTGCAATTGATTTTGATGACAGGGAGCACTCATTCTGAACCTCGATTAAGTGAAATGTTACTCCTCCCCCAGAAAGGAACTCTGCTCCTCTCATTAGCAGACCTGTATTACAAAAAAACTGCACTCAATTATTATATTATGAATTTCACCAATACAAAACTCCGTGGAAATCTGTCTTGTCTCTTGTTCTATAAGTATTTCATAATACCCTTCCCTCCATTTGGCCTCTTGACCCTCAACCCTAAAATATTTACTCTCTGGTCCTTCACAAAAAAAGTTATGTTGACTTCTGCCCTAGGAAAAACTCCACAGATCCTGTTCTTCAACTATTGCTACCTCGCCTGTCAGTTCGCTTGTTCAAAAGATTTCTAGTCCGAAGTTAACTACTTTGCCAACCTTATAGTGATAGTTCATAACCTTCCCTTGAAAAGACCCCCAAACCTCCCAACCTCCTTCCTCCCGTTATTTTAATTCCCTGGCCAGACCAACAAATACTGAAACCAGCCACCCACCTCCTTCTCCATGCTTATTGCTGAGCAACTGGAGAAACTCTGCTCTGTGCTTCGCTTTACGTTCATGACGACAAACCTCAAACGATCGCCTGAGACTGCTTGGAAATTCAGCAATGCCTGCCTAGGAAGCTTGGCAACACACTGATTCACACTTTCTCCAGTCAACCAGCCACATCTCTTTCTTACAGAGAAAATAAAAGTCTTCAGACGGGGATGCCCTCTTTAACGTACCAGAACCTATAACCTGAGGGGCATGTGTGCTCACCTACTCACTCCTCTCAGGATGGGGGCGATGCCCGCTCAGCCAGCAGTGATCTATTTCTGATCTAAACGCCAAACCTTTGCTCTATTTTCCTCTGAAACCTTTGCTCTATTTTCTGCATTAGCACCTTTACCTAGCTGGTCCATAAACACTGACTGACTGAAGACTGAGCAAATGAATTAAAGAATAAAGTCATCAAACTAGGGTTTGGATACCTCTGTGTGTAAATGTTATTTTCCATAAGAGTTACAAGCAATAGTAATTTCTATTCCTTAAATATAGCAGGCATTTAAGACTGATTCAATAGAACTGAATTATTCAACCCACTAAATTAAAAGGCTTTGATTCTAGAATCACTCTGTTTACACTTCAATTGGCTCTTTCTCCTCTACAGCAAAAAATAAATACAAATTTTAAAACTTTTTTGCATCTTAAGTAGGTTTATTACTAAACACAAAAATGGAGAGATAAATAAAGACTGTATTTATGTGAGTTAGAGAAACACCACAGTTGTTCTGACTGAAGCATTCAGTGGATCTTAGCTTATGGTTTGGTGCAGACTTTGAAGCAACCAGAGCAGAACAGCAATTACATGTTGAGGAAAATGCATCATTACAAAACTATCTTAAGATTAGTTACTATAATATTTAAACACTATTCAAAGGTGGAAAAATGTAATCACATGCTTTATTCAGTCATCAAAACCAAATTCATATTAGTTGCAAAAATGAAAACAAAGAGAAAATTAACTTAACGATCTTCATGGAAAATCCCTTATTTATGAACATGACTTAAAAGTTCTGAGAGCTGTTTCTCTTACAGCGACAATCTACTACTCTCGACTCAGAGCTGTATGGCTGCGGCCTGAGGCCCATTCACTGTGTGCGGTGATCCGCGTTTTCTGCCAAGTGTGCTGATCCACGAGGGAACCAGCCATCTCAGCAGACCCCCCCCCTCCTCCTTACCCCACCCTGTGGCAGCTGCCCTCTGTGAGGGCAGGGAGCAACCCCCCGCAAGGTCCCTGTCACCCAGGCTCCAGAGGGGGTGTTCTCTGAACCACTGTGCACATCACGTCCTGATGTTGGGCTCATGCAATTTTCTTCAAAATGTAGGGTTTTTAACACTCAGTGTTCATTTCTTTATAAAACATTTCTAACTTTCATGCTTTCATTTGTGAAATAAATGCAATTTATTGAACATTTAAGTGTGCATATATATAGCTATATAGTTGCTTACAGTAAATATACTCACATTGCCAAGTCAGACAGATTTATACATAACTCTCATTTAATATTCACAGCATCACTGTGAGTTGGATCCTACTATAATCCCCAATTAAAAGCCTTAGAAAGAACCTAAAAAGAATGAAGATGATAGCAGAGGAGCTACTTATTATTCCAGGGGTTAGGTATTATGCTGTTTTAGATACATTATTTATAGTCTGTACAATAACTCTTCAAGATAGGCCTTAGTCCTCTTTTATACACAAAAACCAGAAAGCTTAATTACTCAAAGTTAATGTACTCAAGGTCACACAGCAAGCGTTAAACTTAAAACTCAAAAACCCATCCACTGACCCCCATAACTCAAGCTTCAGTGTGTTCCTATACCTTCTTGTGAACTCTCAGAAAGTGTAGGCATTCTCCACTAGAAGGAAGATTAATGACCAGTAAGGACCACAGCTCATAACCCTGGTAGCCCCAGGGTCTAACATGACAGCTTCACATGCATGCCCCAGTCTGTTTTACCACTGTCATTGTGTTGTATTCTTTTTTATACCATGGATTACTACTGTTTATTAACTCCAAATCCAGCAAATTTCCAAGAGCCTTTCAAGCAAAGATCTCTGAATGTTGTTCTTTGTTTTATTAAATTAATTTGTTTCCATATTGATGTCAAATTCCTGCTTAAAAAACAGGATGTATCTGGACTTCCTTCTGTGGGCAAGTATTGTATTTACATTCATGAGTTTTTTCACCTTATTCTGCAATAGCACTAAAGCACAGGTTTTAATATAAAAACCACTCACATCTCTAATAAAAGTACTAATCCTAAATTGCTCCATAATTTATTCCATATGCCAAGTCAATGCTTTGGCTACCACATGAGATCTTTTGCCTTGTTTTGGTCTCTTCTGAATATTCTGTCAGCTACATGAATTTATCACATAGACCTGAAAGTCCTCGATAGTGTGTGTAAAGAAAATGGGGCTGAGGGCAGACAAATGTGTATATAACCGTCTACATCATACACCACCTGAGGGATCCGAGGCAGTCGGCCAAGTTGGCTCAACTGGCAGGCACTCCTCCCTGAGTTCTGTGAGATCACAGAGTGGAGTGTCTGTATGCAGAAGGAACCCAATGGCAGGTCTTAATTAAAACAAACTCCTTGATTTTCTCTTGCGTACATGAGCTATAAAAATATATAAATTAAAGAATTATGCTATCTTACTGAGTCAAATGCTTTCTCCACAACTGAGTAAGTCATTTAACATAGCATTTAACAGGTATTCATTCAACAAATATTTACTGAATGCCTACCATGTGCCAAGATACAGCAATGAATAAAACTTGTATATGGAATTTACAGGGACATAATGGTGGGTAAATTTTGATTGGAAAAGGACTGCTCTGGATGTTACACTGAGAACAGACTATAGAAGGAGATGACCAAAGCTAGAAAACCTGTATGACAAGAAGTGTTTCCATTGTTTCCTTTTTCTTGTCCATATATAATGGAAAAGTAACCATAAATATACTAGAGATACTTGAAGAATCACATCAATTTTTAAAAAGAAGACCTAATGTTGAGAGTGCACACGCACACACACAAACCAATGTGATTTCTCAAATTCCAAAGGCATATAGTTCCTTTGTTTCTTGGATTTTTTTGACATCTTCTAATAAATCTCATCCAAATTTTTGAACATCAGGGCATTAGCATTAAAACTCAATCATCACTAATAAGTCATTCGAGAGAATCAATTAGGCACCTAAAAACCATGTCTTACTGTGTTGTGCACACAATGGCGAAGGCAGACTTTACGTCTGCTCTCACTGAACGGCACACTCTATTAGTGGGGGCAACAGATAATAACAGGGAAATACAACGTGCAGACAACAGACCCGTGACTGCCAGGGCTTAGGGGAGGGGCAGGCTGTGACCAAGCAGCACCAGGGAGCTTCTCTGTGTTGGTGAGACAGTTCTGTGTCTTCATTACAGTAGTAGTCACATCCATCTGTACCTACGATAAAACTGCATAGAACTACAGACACACTCTTAACACACAAACACACGAGTGCACGTAAAAACTGGTGAAATCTGAACATGATCTGTAGTCTACTTAGTAGTATTGTGTCAATGTCAATTTCCCTATTTTTATATTGTACTATATCATGATTGTAATGGAAACTGCTTGACTATACACATCTGTCAGAGCTCACTGAGCTGTACACTGAAGTTGGTGATTCTTATTGCATGTAAAATTATACCTCAGTAAAACTAATTTTAAAATATTAAAAAAAAATTGGATGTTAAATGAGAAATGTACAGGTGTCATGGAAGGCTTTACATAGAAAACACCGCTTAAAATTAAGAGTTAATCACAGACATAGAAAACAATCTTATGGTTACCAAAGGGGAAAGGGAGGGGGGGGAGACATAAATTAGGAGTTTGGGATTAGCAGATACAAACTACTACATACAAAATAAACAACAAAGTCCTACTGTAATAGCACAGGGAACTATATTCAATATCTTGTAATAAACCACAATGGAAAAGAATATGAAAAAGAATATATATATATGTAACTGAATCACGGTGCTGTACAGCAGAAACTAACCCAACATTGTAAATCAACTATACTTCAATTTTTAAAAAAAAGAGTTACTGAATGAATAGAAATGATCTAAGTCCAGGAAAGGAAAGAGGAGTCATGCAGAAAAATGTTAACTCAGCAGGCCTGTGTTGCTCAAACCCTACACATTCCCAAGATTGTGACTGGCTCTTGGCCTCCTGGAACCGGAACTCCTGAAATGTTCTGAGAAGAGTGCCTTTGCCCACCTGAAGCCTCGGGCCACACTGTACCAGTCTGACTGGAGAATTCATATGCACAATGTGATGATGATGAACACCTGCCTCCTCCCTGGGGCCTGGAGCCCGACTACCTGAGGTCCCACAGGTGCTGCGCGCCCAGGAGATGGAGCCTGATAAAAACCTTCAACGCCCACGCTCAGCAGGGTCCCAGGCTGGCGAGCCTCTGCACCTGTTGTCACACATCACGTGCTGCGCCATGGGACTCCCCTGGGAGGGGCCCGGGGAAGCTTCCACTTAATTTCCTCTGGACATCACCCCGCAGACCCCTTCCCTTTGCTGCCTGTCCTCTGTATCCTTTTGCTATAATAAACTAAAACCAGAAATATAACAACCTCTGAGTCCTGTAAATCCTTCTGATGAACGACTGAACTTGAGGGTGGTGTTGGGGATCCTGAGACAGCAGTATTTCTACCAAAGAAAGAATCTGCCCAAGGCCCTGAGGTAGACTAAAGGCAAACTTAAAATAGCAGCAGGGAAGAATAACTGTGAGAGACTGACCATTTCTGCCTCCCATTTCTAAAGTCTTTTACAGAGAAGGATGAACAAAAAACTATGGGTTGAACAGTATAAATATGACAGAGTTTACCTAAGTCCTCAATAACCATAAAACTTTTTGAATCACCAAAACCATACAGGAGTGGAAAAGGAGAAAAAAAAGGTACATTATTAAATCTATTAAAGAAGTACAGAAAATGTATCTTCTAATGAATCAGACTTAGACCTATATTTAATTTTAACTTCTTTCTGGAAAAGGACAGCTAATAATTCCCACATTGAAAATGTCAGGTTTTAAACTAAACTTTCCCACTTGGAGCTTCCATTTCAAAATGTTTTAACTGACAGAAAGCTTTATGGCCAAGAAACTACAGTTAAAGAAATCATTTCTGATAATATAATTATCTAAATAAAAACACGTAAAAATAAAAAATTGGAGTAAGATAACAGAAAGATTGACCAACAAAATATAAGTGTGCCCTGGCCCCTCACACATCTCTGCAGTTTAGGTTCCAAACCATAAAGTTAGGGTGCTGGACTCAATGTCTTCTTCAGCTTCCCACTGGAACTTTTTTTGTCAAATAAACCACGAATTATGTTACAGTTAATGTTTTTTAAGAGCAAACCGATGGATATACTCATTTTAAATCCTAATATTTTTGTAGGAGAAAACAGTGACAACCTCATGTCAGACACAGGCATCTCAGAAGCTGAAAATGTCAGTGGTACCAAATGGGTCCTACACAAGTTCAGCATCATCGATGCACAGTTAGTTAATACGACAACTTCTTGACTAAACATGGACAGAGCCCTTCAAACTAACGGCCACTACTATTTGCAAAAGGTTGCCAATCAAATACACCTTTAACAAACCAGAGAGATTAAGAATAAAATGTTATATGGCAAAGGCAAAATTCAACTTCAAGGCAAAACATACTTTTCTTGCTTTACAATAAGCCATTAGCTTTGGCATCAAAACTTATTTTTTTAGACGCCTGCTCTACAGTGAATAGGGTTATAACAAGATTCTAGTTTATTTTTAGAGTGTGCTGATTAATATCTTTCAGAATATTCTAAAATGGGTCAAAAACATTTAGTGAGTCATCTGTGGCATGTCACACTGGTGGTCACATTTAGGACATCTTTGAATGAAACTATGTGCATCCACAGAATCATCTCCCACCAGGAGCCCAACGCTCAATACACCCACTGACATGTTGTTTTCCTCATGACTCCATCCAAACAAGGGGCATGATGAGTAGTGGGATTGGGTGAAATTTCAAAATAAGGAATAATAAAATTAAGGTAGTTTATTATAAGTTTTCTTTCTCTTTCATGGGATGGAACTAGTATAGAGGAAATCTAAACATAATTCTTTTACTTCTATCCTGATAAAAGAACCAAAGTAATAAAAATACTGATTCTTCTAAAACAGAAATAACAGATAACACTCAGGAGTATTCACTATTCCCCAATGTAGACCCTCAAGATTCCCACACATGAAGTTCAACAAAATGCTAGGCTCGTAACAAACATGCAAGAAAACAAGCCGCTGTGAATAAGAGTCAGTGTAGGTCACCACCAACAGATGTAAAGCCCACAGACTCCAGATGTTACAATTCGGATTCAGAATAGAGACATCAACCCCATCGGAAATGATAAAAAAAAGGAGGGGGCAGAAAAATTAGTTAATAATAAGGGCCATAAAAGATGGCCTGGCAGACTGAAGAATGGGGGGTGGGGGGAAGAGATAAAACTTAAAAAATAAATAAAAATCCAACAAATGCACTAGACATCAAATTGGCCACAGCTGAGGAGGGCTGGTGATCTGAGAGATTTATGTGAATCCAGATCTCAGGGAGACAGGAGTTGAGAACAAAAAAGAGGCGTCAGTAGATACAGTCTGAGAAGTTCTGATGGAGATCTCAACTGAAATCTCAGGAGGAATAACTAAAAAGGGAGAAAAGGCGGTATCTGAGCAGACGCCAACGAAGACATCTCCAGGACCGATTAAAACGACAGGAACCCAGAGGTCCTGGCCACACAACACAGATCAAGCAGGAAAAATAAGTGGGAATCCCACCTAGTTTGTAATAAAACTGCAAAACACTGAGGACAAGTAAGGGTCTTAAAGCCACCCAGAGAGAGGAGACAGATGACCTACAAAATAGACTACGACAGCCATTTCTCAACAGCAGCCACAGGGATCGTACACAGCAGAGAACACCGCCGAAGTTCTGAGGGAGAACGACTCCCACGTGGTTCTGAACCAGAACCGCGGTTCTCCCAGCAACACCATCCTTCAAGCAGGAAGAGAGAACAGAGACGCAGGAGCTGCGAACAGCACAATGAAAAATCTCAAACCGATGGTTATCTACCGAGCTCACCGCACAGCCAGAGGAGACACGTTCACTCAAGCAAAGCTGAACCCCTGGCAAAATCTCAACATGCAAGACGATGAAACAAGTCCAAAAAGTCTGAACGAGTTCAAATGAACCACAGTTTCTAACCACAGTGCAAATTACTGTGGAAATGAACCAAAAGGGATAAAATTTTAAAGCCCTATGTGATCACTTCCATTTCTACCAACACAGTGGACCCAATGTCCTGGCCACAGTGCTCATTGAAAAGAACTAAAAATGCTGAATAAAATATTTTTTAAAGTCTTCTGAAAAGCTTCTATGAGCTGAATAACAAACGAACAAAACCAAACCAAAAACCTACTCAGACTAATGATGGAATGCAGAGGGCTCAGGGGAGAGCTAGAGTCAGCTTCTATCCTAAGGCCAGAATTGAGATGTGCACACGTATGCTGTAAAACGTGACAACCAGCAAACAAAAGTAAGGGAATGATAAATACACAACTCAGGACCATGGCTGTCTGCCTGGAGTGAAGGGGTTGGGATGGGGGGGTGTCACAGGGACATGGGACCAGGAAACATCAGGCATGTTCTCTTCCTCTAGGCAGTGGGGTCAGAGGTATTCATTTTATTATTAAGTATCACACCTTACTAAAGAACACGTGTATCAGATGTTACAGAATCTAAACATGTCATCAAAACCTGCGCCCCTTAAAAGTGGATCAATTTAGCTTGGAATTCAGTGAAATTATATGTATGCATATGTGTATGCATCTTAACATATTTGCATCAAATATTAAATAACTTTAAAATTAAATAGTGGGTGTCATCAAATTCTGAGGCCCTTATAAAATAATTTCTCTCAGAATTTGGTGAAAATTTCCACACACAAGTTCTTACAGATATTTCAGCTGCATTCTCAGTTCAAAAGACTTTGGCTATAAATAGCTGAAGGGCCAATTTTTTATTTATACTTTTTTTTTGGCATGTTTGTTTAAATAGGAGGAAGTTCTGAATTCCTAACTGATTTTTCAACACTGAAATTAAATCTGTTCCCAAGTTGGGTACTGCCTGGGTAGGATAACGTTTGGATCACCTCTAATAGTTCTAGAAATAAATAAATAAATTCTAGTTCTAGAACTTCCATACACAGACCAGGATAGACTCTGCACTGAAAGATTATCACAAGAAGTCAAATAAATATAAAATTACTTGCCAAAGCAGCAATGCAAAAATCATACTATTTCTAAAACTTTGTCAGATGAGGGTAAATATACATTTTTCTCACATAAATGGAACTATATTACACGCTTTATTTTTTATATGGCCTGTTTTAAACAATAGCATTTAACATCACAACTTCCATACCCATGAACTGAGCCGCAGTTCAGTAGTTATAGGCCTGGATAAGCGGTAACACCGGCCATCAGCACGGGAAAGAGGTGTTACTATCACCACACTTCTATTTCCTTTAAATTACAAGTACTTGGTAGGATATTATAAAAGCATACACAAAATGAAAGTAATTATTAGGACAGAGATAAGTTAAGTGATGTTTTAGAATATTTTCTGGACTTCTAAAACTGTAACATAAGATTTAACAATTTTAAAAAATTTAAAAGGGGATAGGCTGAAGAAGAGAAATTCTAGAAATGGATGAAAGCAGAAGGTGGGGTGGAGGGGCTGGAAGGTTTGCATACAGAGCACATGGGAAGGAAGAGGTGGGTCCCACCCCACAGTGTGCAGCTCACGTTTGTATTGTGACACCCAAGTGGAAATGCTGAATCCTCAAAAGCCTGGTACTGTGTACAGACTGAAATTCCAGGTGTTATTGGGCAGGTATATGGTAGACAATCAGACCTCACTTAATCAACATAAAGACCCTATGCAGGAGGTGTTATATACCTACGTGTGAAGAAACTAAGGGAGGCACCTGGAGTCACAGAGCTGTGAGACGCAGAACGGGAACAGTCTGTGGGCTAACGACACCTCACACTTCTCGGGCTTTACAGAGGCCACTCACCTGAATCACAGACTGCAGTAAGATACGTCCTATTAGTAAAAGAAAATCTGGGATACACTGGTACGTGTGCTAGCTTTTAATCATATACACAGAAGCAAGGTTTCCCGAAAGGAAAAAGTAGGACAACCTAGTAACAGCGTGAAAGGAACATAAAAGTTGCCAACTTTTAGGTTAGCCTAGAAATTATAAAAAGGAATAACTGAGAGCTATTTAGGCCCATCTCATGCATCCTGGAAATCAATGTCACTAAAGGAGCCACAGATATAGATATAGATACCAGTGATATAGACCATCTACAAGAGAGAAGAATACAATATAAATACATCCGTTAACTGAACTCTGTCGCCTCCTTCACCAAAATACGAAGCTCGGCAGACGGCTAGAGGGACAGATGTAAGGACGTAGAAGAGAGGCAGCCTGTAAACTGAAACCGCTCCGTAATGAGTAGACCTCACACACGCTCAGCTGGAGTCCAAACAGGATTTCTCTCTGCTTCGTTGAACGCAACTCCCTCTCCCATTTGACTCCGTATTATTATAAATCTTCAAAAGTTCCCGCAAGTACCTCACCTAACACCTTACATTCCCTATATGACTTCTACCTCAGGGACAAGAAAACATCCCAAGAGCTGGATGCTGCTCTCAAAGGTTGGATCTTAAAAGCAGGAATATCCACTTACCTCAACAGGGAAATGAAACCATCTACCTGGCGCTCCTACCGAATCCCACCCACCTTTTCTCCTTCCTGACACTGAGTGCCTGGGTTGATGCCGTCGGCCTCTTTCTTCTTCATTTTCATGCTCCAGTTCGTTCAGTCTCTAGTCCTAGCAAATCCATCCACTAAATTTGCTTCCTACCACACCGTTGGACCTCCCAGCTTTCTAGCTTCCTGCCCAAATGGGTGACGAGCCCTCACTAGGTTACAGCCTTTTTAAGACCCAATCCATCCCTGGTACGGCCATCACATCAGGGCAGTCTTATTTAAAAAAAAAATTCTGATCATGACATTTGCTAATTAAATTCTATAAATGCTCCCAATTATCTGCAGGAGAAAACCGAAAACCCTCTCTTTACATGATGTGGTCCCATCTCTCTCACCTGTTTCCTTTCAAATCATTTTAGCTCAGATTTAAACGCACCATGTTTTTTCTAACGTACCTCTCTTCCTCACCTACAAAGCTGGAGACTCCTTAAAGCAGGGGTCCCCAACCCCCAGGCCGCAGACTGGTACCGGCCCACGGCCTGTTAGGAACTGGGCCACACAGCAGGAGGTGAGCGGCGCCCCATCCCTCACATCACCGCCTGAACCATCCCCCCCCCCCCCCCCCCGGTCCATGGAAAAACTGTCCTCCACGAAACCGGTCCCTGGTGCCAAAAATGTTGGGGACCACTGCGTTAAAGGACAGTTTGCAGGGGAGCCGCCTGGACCCCAAACCTCCCCTGTGTTAGCACCTCCGCCCAGGCATGGCCACACCATTTGTGCTTACAAACAGCACAGGATTGAACACAAAGGTGCTGTTTACAGGAAATCCACTAGACTGAGGAATTGAGAAGTACAGATTATGTCATTAATTTCTGCATTCTTGACCCCGAATAGACATTTAATGAATAATTTTACTAAAATAAAAAATTTCCCAGCGTATTTAATTGCAAAATTGTATGTACAAATGTCTCGCTGATATTCATTAGACTTTTTTTGAACTCTTCACAAATACTTACAAGTAGCATTTATTTGATTGGAAAACTGTTTTGGTTCATTTATGCCACAAGTATTTATTGTCTAACTAATACAGGGTAAAAAGAAAGCTCCTTTCAGTGTAAAAAAGTCAATTCTGCTTTGTTGTGCAAAGTGCTATTGAGATTATATGGGTATAGTTGGCTCTGAATAAACATCTGACAAATTTGTTGATATTCAGGCATGATAATTACACTTGAATTAAAGACAGAACAATGGTTGTGTCACTTAGGACCTCCTGTCTCTACTTAAAAGAAGTATCTTTTAAGATTTGCCCAAGCATACAAAAATTCACAGTGTCAACAATTCATAATTTCCTACTAATTATAAGAATCTCACTGCCCTACGATGACAAATTTATATTCTCCCAAATGTTAGGTTTAATCTAATTCTAAAATAAAACCATGAAATAAATAGGATTCAAAGAAACAAAGAAAAAAAGTGTTATTAAAGCATCCTCCTGTACCTGTTGATAGAAGAAATTCAGAGTTGGCTTGTCTTCAGTAAACTGGTTTAGAAATCCTTTTGGCAAATAACGAATTCTCAATTCATATCTAAAAAAAAATTAACAAAATAAAGCAATTAGAAATAAGTCATTTTCTCAATTCATAGTCTACAATATTGAGTATGGCACTGCCAATTACTCTGAAGTATCATTTTAAAAATAAGTTAAAATATAATCAATTAATCTGTCAATGTAAATGTTTTCTTTTTCAGCACAAAAACGTGCATGTGAGTATGCTACAGCTCGAGGATTCTGCAGGAGACAGAGCATGATGAGAAGCCCAGAGGGCGCCCAGAAGTCCCTCCAGCCCCACTGCCCAGGGGCAGCACCACCTTCCACTCCCCAGAGGTGGGCTCTGCATGCCTGGAGGCACACAGGAGGTACTCCCGTGTGTCCGGCTTCTTTCATTCACCAATATGCTCGCCAGACTCCTCCCTATCGAGTAACTGCAGTTTGCTCACAGCTGACAGTCCTGCACTGTATGGTAGACCACAATCATTCATCCACAATACCGTGATGGCCGTTTGAGTAGTTTCCACCTTGGGGCTACTAAGAATAATGCTACGAGCACTCTTTATCTTCCTCTAAAAAAGTAATTCTGCTCAGGAAGCCAAACTTCAAGAATGGTCAAAACAAACGAATTTCACCAGAATGCTCTCTCTGTGCCTCATTCTGTGTATGTGTGTGTCCGCCCATATGAACACTCGCATGCACGCCTTTTGGTGAACGTATGTACACATCTCTGCCGGACGTAGACCAGGAGCATCATCACTGGAGCCTAACGAGCACACACCTCAGGCAGCGCAGATGTGACCAGAGACTAAGGTAAAAGGCTGTACCACTGCACACTCCCACAAGCAGCACGGGCGCTCCGGTTCCACTGTTCCTCACCTCTACTTGGTACTTCTAACCTTTTCATTTTAGGACCTCTGATATTTACAGCAAGAGCACACAGTGGTTTTAATTAGTACCTCCTTGATGAGTAACACAGATGGGCACTTCTTCATTTGATAATTGACCATTTTTGGTTATCTTCTTTTGTGAAGTGTCTGCTAAAGCTTTTGCCCCTTTTTTACTGAGTCATCTGTGTCATCCCCCCCACCCCCAACCCCGCCACTGACTTGTAGGTATTCTTTACATGTTCTGGACGTAAGGCCTTTGTTAGGCTTAGTGAATATCCTCTCCCACTCTATGGCTTGCCTTTCACTATTTTAATGGTACCTTTTAAAAATTATTTTTAAAATCTTTTTAACAGTATCTTTTGAGGAAGAAAGTTTGTGATTTTTATGCAGTCCTATTTATTCCTTTTCTTTTTAATAAATTATCTTAGTGTTTTGTTTATAAAATATTTGCCTACACAAAGGTTATAAAGATATGAATTTTTTCTAGAAGTTTCATAAACTGATCTTTTAAAAATGTATTAGGCTCACAGGGAAAATAATGCAAAGTAATCAGTACAATTCTTTTGGTTCAATTAAGGGTAGAAAAAGTGCAAGATACACATACACAAGTTCTGCTGAGATTTTTAAGTGTCCGTCTTATTAAAATACACAACTGCCAAACAATGAGGTTCCATTGTACTTTTGCTCTCTGAAGGTGTTCCAATACTGCAGATATTTTACATTGGGCAACTATTTACAGAAGCACAATAGGTTTCATTTAGACTTACCAGGCACCTTATATGCACCATTTCTCTTAATCAACATAATAATCAAAGAACAAAAGTGTACTTATTCACATTCAGCAGACCACGAGAACGATGCTGGCAAAAGTAAGCAACCAGTTCCAAGGCTGGAAGCTCCAGGATCAAACAGGCTGCAGGAGGCTTTGGTATTAATGTTACTCCATTTTAATGATTTAAAAAAAAAAAAAAAAAAAAACTGCTCCAAAAGTCAAACATTTGGCAGCCTGGCTCCACCTCCACACCCTTAACATCCAGCATCCTGATGACGATATCAACTAACGTTTAGGGACTACTCAGGATACGACAGAAATTGTGATAAGCATTTTAACCAGATGACTTCTTTTCATCAGCAACAACCCCACAAGAAGCAGAGAGAACGTGGGCCCTGGATCAAGACTGCCTGCGCCTGAATTCTGGCTCCCTCACTTGTTCACTGTCTGCCATCACCTCTCTGTGCCTCAATTTCCTCATCAGGACGCCGGGAGAAGTGAATGAGCCGTCACTGCACATCATCACAACCATCTGGACGGTTTATCTACCTCATCAGTCATTACTCAACAACGATTTACTTCGGCACCAATCATCTACAGGCACAATTCGAGAGGCTGGGAAGACATTAGTGAATAAAACAGGCACGAAGTACCAGCCTTCAAAAAGTTTCTATTTTTGTGGTGGAAGCCAGACAGCAAACACATAAGTATCTTTGAGGTGGTAGGTAATGTGATAAAGGCAAATAAGCCAAATAAGGGGAGTAACAAATGATGAAGTACTATTTTATAAAGGGAATTGGTGAAGGACACTCTGACTCAGTGATACCTGAAGGAAGATCTAAAGGAAGTAAGGAAGGGAGTTATGCAGTTATGTGCAGGGAGGAGCATGTGTAAAGGCCCTGAGGCCAGAGGGTGCCTGGGTGCAAATGCAGCTATAGCCCACTGACCGAGGGCAGTGAGTAAAAGGGCTTCCAGGAGGGGTGGGATCAGGAGCTGGCAGACCTCACAGGACCCTGCTCATCATGGTGGTGGGGCTCATCCCAGAGAGAAAGGAAGCTCCAGGAGCACTGTGGCCAGAGCAGTAACATCGCATTACTGAGGCCCAGCCAGGTGGTACTAGGTAGAGCAGACACCAGGGACCAAAGGGAGGCCAGGAGGGGACTGGCCAGAAATAGTGACCAGGTTACTATTTCACCCAATTTTCGTAGAGATGGGGGAGAAAAGAATTTTGGGAATTAGGTAATTTTGCCAAGGTCCCACAGCTATTAGGAGGCAGACCTGGGATTCCACTTCAACATGCCTGAATGCCCAGAGGCAGAATGAAACTAAGAGAAGGCACCTGTGCTTAGAAACAGAGAGGAATGTAAGTTGATCTTGGTCATGGGGGTGGGCAAGGTCTTTAGATCGTATTAAGGGTCTTGGTCCCTGCTTCAGCCCACTACCGTCTAGCATATTCCCCCTCACAACCCTACGGACACTTTGCTCAAGGCCTCCGAATTTAATTCCAGTCCAAACACCTCACCCCAGTCCGTAAACCGCAGCACCTGAGGCCCACTCGCGCCAGCATCGCCACTCCCTTCTCCTCCGTGAAACTCACCGTTTTCCTCATACTTCTGCTACTCTGCTAAGAGCCTGGCTGTGTCCTGACACATGTCCACGTCTCTGCTCTAGGCCACTCCATGGATTTCTGAGCAGCGGCTAACTACAACATGCCCAAAATAAAACCATCCTTTTGCTTCTACTAAGTAATACATTAACATTAATGCCACCAACAACTAACTGCCTCAGTCTTACCTCCAACTATGAGCACCAAGATACCCACATGCTAACGGACGACTGATGGGGAGGAGCAGGAAATGTTTCTGAAAAGCTGAGTTGGATGAAGATCTGATAACCCGGATAGCGAGAAGGATTAGCTAGCCAGACTGCGAGTAGTGAAATAAACAAAAGTACAATTTCACGAAACTACACAGATGACCCTCATAAACAATGTGGTGTGGACAGCTCTTTCTTACAATAGACTTCCAGTTAAAAACCCTAGAAGGAAGGATAGAAATAGAAACTCACCATTTGGCAAAAATTACAGTAATGAATACTGCAAAAAAGAATCACCAATGATGCTGAGATTAGTGGGAGAAAATACAGTGAGAAACAGAGTATATGCACAGTCTCTGTACTTCCCCAGAAGATATTACTTAACTACAAAGGGGACAATAATAACTTTATAACAGAGAAACCTGGCCACCACCTTACATCAAATGATCCAAGTTAAAACCGCCAGTAAAATGAGTCATAGCATCATCGAAGACTTCCTGCTAAAATGCAGTGAGAAAACCAACATCTTGACTGTGGTGCTCTTCCCCAAATGCATAAGCTCAATATAATCATGAAAAAAACAAAACAAAAAAAACCCAGACAAACCCAAATTGAGGAACACGGTACAACCAGCCAGTGTTCTTCAAAAGGGTCAAGGTCATCAAGGACAAAGACAGCCTGAGGACATGTCCCAGATTAGAAAAGACCCAAGGCAACAGGACACTGAGACACATGGTGCTCTGATCTGGATCCTGGGCCAGAGGAGGGACAACTGTGAAATTTGATGACGTCTGTAGATTAGTTAATAGTATTGTATCAATGTTAAGTTCCTGGTTTCAATATCTGGACTATGTTTAAGTAAGATTTTAACATTTAGTGAAGCTGACTGAAGGGTACACAGGATTTCTGTGTACTATTTTTGCAACTTTTGATACATATTGAGAATAAAAAGAAATTCTCACATACCTAAGACTGACTATTCTGTAGCTGTGATAACATATAACCACCAGAAGGAGTTTTAAACCAGCCTGGTCAATAAACAGCAGTTCTGTGTAGCCACAGACCGGCCAGAAATCTGTTCATCTTTGTGCTGTCAGTGTCTGGTGCAGAAGTATCCAATAAATGTTCAATTAATAAATCAGCAAATGTGGAAGTCCATCCTGTTTTTTAAAGGGGTCACTTCCAAACTTGTCAGAATGTTCCTCTATTTACTCTTACAGCTTTAAATCTTCTAAAGAACTCTTGTTGAATTCAGTGTCATAATGAAAGACTAGCTTTTCAAATTAAGGTATAGGCACACGGAATGTTGTTTCAAGATAACATAGAAAGCTATCAAAATACAATCTAAAACTTCCTAAGCTATCATTAGTCATTTTCTTTTGTCATCTTTGAAAAGGGAAACCTTTCCTCTATATAAAAGACATTTTTTTTCCTGCAAAGGTCTGAAAAAAAAAATCCTCCCTTTGCAGACCGAGGAGCTGCCCAACAGCCGTGAGCAGAATGTGAACCACATCTGATAATGATGAAAAGGACTTTCTTTCCCACCTGCTCTGCAGAAGCCCCACAATTCTCTCTCAAATGCCGAGAGAGCCTCCCCTCAGACCTGGCTCTCAAAGCCCTGAATCCTACACCAAAAGGACTGGGCCATTTAATACCTGATTAACCTGCTCAGAAGTCAGACCAGTCCATGTAAGTGATTCCAGATAACCAAAATTTAGTCATCAAAATTTAACTAGAATTTAATTATCTAGGTGCAAAACTTTAAAGTTTACATCTGTTTGGTAGAAGTCTCTCAAAACTGCATGATAGATACCTTTTGCTACACTATAAAGTAGGTATGGTACTGTAATTCAAACTTTTTTGGCTGACTCAAGATCCTAGCAAACACCATCCACCTAACCGAGATCTCCCAGGACCCCAGGGACAGATGAGCAAGTGCCTGCTCCCCGGAAGACTGGGAAGGAAGCAGGGCCCGTGCCTGTGCATGCGGCGCAGTGGCCTCAGGCTCTGCCTCAGGACCCGAGGAGTCCACACAAGTCCCTGAGGGCTCTTAAGAGGACGGGAGGGGCCAGGGTGCTCTCCCCACAGAGGCTCTAGACCGACCATCTCCCCCAGCCCTTCATTTACATGTTCAATATTGTCTTACCCATCTGATGTGTTCCCAACAATATTCTTAGGTTTATTTTTCTTTCTACTTTGTAAAAGTATATCATGCTGTGTGTCATCTCCTGGGACTTTTCGTTTTTTAACTGAGGTAAAATTCACATAAAAAGTAACCATTTTAGGGAATTCCCTGGCGGTCCAGTGGTCAGGACGCCATGCTCTCACTGCCAGAGCCTGGGTTCAATCCCTGCTTGGGGAACTAAGATCCTGCAAGCCAGTGGCGCACCACCCCCCCACCCCCGAAAGTAACCACTTTGATGTGTGCAACTCAATGGTACTGCTGTTTAGTGCACTCACACAGCTGTCCTGGGACTGCCTTTTGTCACACAATGGTATCTAAGATTGATCCACACTGTTGCAAGTCCTGATGGTTCATTTTGACTAGAGTAACATTCCACTGTGAATATTCTGCAACTGATTTAACCATCACTGGCTAGTCTACGAACGTTCTTGGGTCTCTAGCCTAGCAGAGAAATGCGAGAGTCTCTCGAGGACAGAACTTGAAGTGGAACAGCAGGAGAGCAGGGCATGTCATGAGGACGCTATGCCATTTTCCCAATGGTTTTACCAATTTACATTCTCCCCAGCAGGGCAGGCAAGATCCTGTCAGATCCATAACCTCTCCTGCTATTAATTCTGTCAGACAACTTACTTTTCGCCAACCAGACAGTGTAAGACGGAATCTAATGGCCTAGATTCGTACTTCCCTGAGCACTGAGAAAGATGACAGTGTCCTCCTGTGATTACTAGTCAAACTTGTCTTCTCTTTTATGAAAACAGCTTCAAGCCTCATGCCAATTTGAGACTTCATATTGATCAGCAGAATATCTTCTCCTAGTTGCAACTTGTTTCTGCACCTTTTTTTTTTTTGGCCGTACCTCATGGCTTGTGGGATCTTAGTTCCCTGACCAGGGACTGAACCCACGCCCTCAGTAGTGAAAACACAGAGTCCTAACCACCAGACCGCCAGGGAATTACCATTTCTGCAGCTTTGAAAATACACCTTTTGATAAACAGAATGTTATCACCTCATTAAAGTCAAATTTATTATTCTCGTCTTTCAGAGTGAACGTTTTTGGAGTATTAAGAAAACCTTCCTATTCTAGGGCCAAAGACACATTCAACTATATTTTCCATTAAGCTTTCTCTCCTTTTTTTTTTAAACTTAATCCATCTCAGGTGGATTTCTGTGTATTGTTCAAGGTAGGATCTAATTTTGTTGTTATTCTTCCTACGAGGATAGCCATTTATCAAATCAGCCCTTCCTTTCCCCAATGACACGTCATGACATCTCTGTAAGGCCATCCTGCCTGAGACAGTTACGACCAAATGTGTGTGCTGCAGCTGCTTACTGAGGTCTTAGAAGAACTGAAGACTCCATTAAACAAGTTTAGATCTCAGGTTTATTTAACAGTATGAAGAGATACTCTAGCAGATACTGCAAAAAAGAAAAATCTATGTTCAAAAACCCCACAGGAATGGAAACTAATATCCAATTATTCTGATGAGTCTTGGCACTTTCATTTGAATATTAACATCCTACTTCTCAGAACTAAAGCCAGAGCTGCAGTTGCCTTCACATGTCCACCCATGGACTGAGAGAGGAGGTCTCAATGTTCTGTTTCTTTTTTTTTTCAATTTTTAAAATTTTCAATGGAGTATAGTTGAGTTACAATGTTGTGTTAGCTTCAGGTGTCCAGCAAATTGTCAACGTTCTGTTTCTTGCAGTCACATACCTAACACAGGAATAAAGAGCGAGCTGGTGCATGGACCCAGTTTCTACTCTGCCACCCGTTTAAGCTGTGTGACCACGGGCAGGTCAACAAGCCTCTCAGGCAATGTCTGACACACAGCAAGAAGCGTGTTAATGTGAAGACTGTTACTAACATAAACTAGTCCTGTTCAGTTCCTAGTTGATAATTTCACTATCACTGATTCAACTTCCACTTAAAATATTTTTTACTGGGTGCCTACTATATACCTGGCACGCCCAGAACCGAGCAGTGAATACAACGGAGTCCCTGAGGGAGAGAGACTGTACCAGGCGGGCAGTGGGCTCTGTAGACAGAAAGGCTGGAAAAGGCCCTGGGGAGGAGGTGACAGTGGAGCACCTGTCCTAACGAAGGGAGGTCCAAGCCAGGCCGGAAATGGCAGACGAGTACACACAGCAGTTGAGCATCAAGTTCAAAGGCACCAGGAACAATGCGCTTGGTTTGTTCAAGAGCCAGTAAGAGCGCCAGTGTGGCCAAGGTCAAGCAAGTGAAAAGTTGGAAAAGATAAAGGCAAAAGGAGAAGTGAGATGAAGGGTTACTGTATTCAATAAGCAAGAAGGCTGGCAACAGAGAAGAGACCATCAAATGAGACCCTACCCTGAGTATCTAAGAAAACAGAATACTAAAATTTCAAAGGGACCAGAGTCGCTCAAATGGAGGAGGGGGAGGAGCAGGAGATGGAGACGAGGACCAGGAAGTAATCACAAGCTGAGAGTGGGCTCCAGGGGTGACGGGGGGGCTCCCGGGAGCTTCTGAGCAGGGACGACCTACACATTTTAAAAGATTTGTTAGCAAATGCGGTGAGCTCTACCTTAAACATATCTCGGTACAGCTGCTTCTCACTCCTTCAAGTACTACTCCCCACAGCCATCGTCTTCTGTGACTTTTTCCTGGGTTACTGCAATAACCTATCCATTGGTTTCCTGCATGTATCCAATAAAGAGTGAATTTAATGCCAAAGGCAGGTCTAAGGTGGGCAGAAAGAGGAAAAGAGGTCACTGGAGCAGCCCCAAACGTCAAGGCTAAGCAGGAGAAGACAGACCGTGATGGTCAGTAAAAGAGGAGGAAAACCTTCACCAGAAGAGTCTGGTAAACAGGAGGCTAAATGAAGGAAGTACACTCAGTATCCACAGGGGAATTGTTCCAGGATCCCCCGCAGACACCCAAATCCTCGTATGCTCACGTCAACTGGCACAGTCTGCATATGTAAGAAGCACACACACCCTCTCGTATACTTGAAAGCATCGCTAGATTACTTATAGTAGTACCTTATACAATGCAAGTGCTACGTAAATAGATGCTGGCACAGCAAATTCAAGTTTTGCTTTTTGGAACTTTCTGGAATTTCCGCCCCCAGAATTTTGTATCGGCGGTTGGTTGAATCCATGGCTGCGGAAGCAGGGAACCTGCGGGTGCTGAGGGCCAGCTGCATGTGGACAGGAGGACGTGACTGTGGCCGTGAGCTACCGCAGAGAGTAGACTGGACGGCCAAGGGACAGACCCCATCAAAGCCAGGCCCTCAGCAGGCTGGGCCTTTTCCTTTGCACCATAAATTATTATTGTTTTTAAAAATAAATTTATTTATTTTATTATTTTATTTTATTTATTTATTGTTTCTGGCTGCGTTGGGTCTTTGTTGCTGCGCGCAGGCTTCTCTGGTTGCGGCGAGCGGGGGCTACTCTTCGTTACGGCGCACGGGCTTCTCATTGTGGTGGCTTCTCTTGTTGCGGAGCACGGGCTCCATGTGCACAGGCTCAGCAGTTGTGGCATGTGAGATCAGTAGTTGTGGCTCGCGGGCTCTAGAGCACAGGCTCAGTAGTTGCAGCGCATGGGCTTAGCTACTCTGCGGCATGTGGGATCTTTCCGGACCAGGGCTTGAACCTGGGTCCCCTGCACTGGCAGGCAGATTCTCAACCACTGCGCCACCCGGGAAGCCCGAACCGTAAATTATGTAGAGATGTGTTTTTAAATTGCTCAATATACTGTTGCGTGCAGGATCCTGTATTTCTACATTAGAAGAAGTAGTTAGATACATAATTTTAAAACTAGTGTTTACTTACTACTGTTGGCGCTCTTCCTTTTAATTATTAGGAGAGGTAAGTTTTATTCCTTTAATACTAGTTTTGCTTTATACCTTTTGAGGAATGTCTAGGAATTTATAAGTTTAAGAGTTATATCTATTTCTATAGTTATTAAATTCTTGGTGAAATGAGCCTTTTATTGTTATGTAGTTGCCCTCTACATCCATAATAATTCTTGTTTGCCTGAAAATTTTTTGCACAGGATACTAATAGCATAATACTAATCTTTTTTTTTTCCTGGTTATTATTTGTCTGGTATACTTGTACTCATGTTTTATGTGAGAGTTATTCAAATTGAAAATCAGGACTCATTAGTAGGTAGGAAAATTCTTTTTACTATTTATTTATTAATTTATTTTACTTAAGTAGAACAAAACAGAATGACATTGAAGAGAAAACCCTTAGACTTCAGTGTAAATAATAAGGCTGAGTATGTTTCATGGAATATGTAGGCCCGTTATTTACAAACAGCTCTGAGATGCACAAACAGGTACACGTGCACTAAATCTCAAGGCAAAACACATTTCTTCCTGTAAGTCAAAGAAAAATGTCTGAACATCACTGTTTTGGATACAGCCTAGAAATAGCAGAGAGCTAGAATTTATTTTTTAATCACACTCTGATAACCTATGACCATTCACCGTTAGTATACCTGCATCTTATTTGTGATTTCTATTTATCCTGTTTCCTATACCTTTTCTCTATCTCTTTCCTTCTTTTTGATCCCTACGTTTCTCTAATACCTACTTACCCAACTACAGTTTAAGTTATATTTCTAATGTTTGAGCTGTTATCCTTGTATTTAAGTTATATTTCTAATGTTTGGGCTGTTACCCTCGTATTTAGCCGCTATCTGTTCTTAAGGGAATTTAACTGTGCAAACAAATACAGGCTGCCAGTTACATTTTCCCACCACTTTGAACGTACAATCCCTCCATTGTCTTGGCATCAATCATGCTGTAAGAAGTCTGAATTTTTCTCTGCTTGCTTTTAACATCCTCTCTTTTTCTTTTGTACTACACTATTTTACTATAATTTGCCAAAGTATGCATTTAGTTTTATTCGCCCTGTTTGAGATTTTTTGTTAATCCTGCATTTAAGGACGCACGTCACTCACTGATTCTATAAAGTTCTCAGCTATTTTCTCTTCAGATTATTTCCTCTTCCTCATCCTTTTTATTTTCTTCTTCAGAGTTCCTGTTAGAAAAGGGTTGACCTTCTCATTCTCCATGTTACATAAACTGCTTTCATAATTTCCATCTGTTCATCTCTGTGCTACGTTTTGGGCAAATTTTCTCAGATCTACCTTCTTGTTTACTAAGTTTTCAGCTATGTCTAATCTGCTGCTTTATCTATCCAATGATTTCCAGAACTTCTGTTTTGTTCTTTTTCAAATCTGCTTGGTTATTTAACAGCCTCCTGTTCCCCACTGACACTTTAGAACAATCTGTATTAACCCTCACACTCTGGACGATAGCACGCATGTATCAATGGTATCTCTGATCACATTTCCTTCTCTCATCGCCTCTACCGACGATCCACTCACCTTCACTCATCTTATAAGCCTGGCTACACTCTCAGAGTTTTGAAGATCACACTATTCCCATTGAGACAGGCATGTTGATTTTAAAAACCCATACTGTGAAGTCAGATAGCTAAATCCAAATCAAAACTGTGTCACAAACTATCTATGTGAATGCAGCTTAAATCAATTTTGTTGTGCCTCTGTTTTCATCTGTAAAATAAGGATAGCAGGTCTTTACCTCCTAGGGTTTGGGTAAATGAAATATACAGTTTACAAATATATAAATCACAAATAGCACACAGCTGGCACAGTGCCTGGCTCTAAGAGCCACTCGATGGTGACAATACATCAATGCCATCATCTTCACCAGTACTAGCAGTAGCACCTTCATCACCCTTCACTTGAAGAGGGTCAGCCAAATCTTCCTTACTTTTGAGGATCCAGGCTCCACTAAAAAAAATAGCCTACTCAATTTTACTTGAAATTAGGTAAAATAAGTTGGCTTAAAAGAACAAAAGCAAAGCTTGTATACACACAGGGATCTACATTCAACACTTTACTGAGCACTAAAACTATTGCTATAATGAAGGCTGCCTCTGACATGTCTGCATAAACACAGAAGGTAACAAAGTTGTGTTGATTAAAAATACCTAGAGGTATTTCCAAGTAACTTTTAGATATTCTTAGTTTTTAAACACTTATTTAATTAATTGACCAAATAGATGGAAGTCAAATCTTTGCTAGCCAGTGATGAAAAGCAACCAAACTATACTCTCACGGACTATTTTGTTAGCTCGGTTCCAGCTATTTGATAAATTTGAAAATACAACTATATTTCTTTGATAAACCGTAATTGGGTCAAGATTTTATTCAACTAAAGATTTACTCACCTAAACATGTTTGTTTTTCTTTTTAATCTTTCTAATCTTCTCAAGTTAGATCCTTGAACTGAAAGTTAATGACATTTGAATGCTCTCTTCACTCTATAACCATCTTTACCTCTGCAGCATTATCTATAAAAACGGGAACCACTGTGTAAGAATCCCGTTCTATAAGTTATACTTCTCTCAAACGTGTTTTTAGATGTATAATTTCCTACAAACATCTTGGTTTACTTAAACGTGAAAAAAATTATTAGGAGAGAACCAGGAAAAGGACAATTTATAGGGAATTCTTTTAACTGACCTTGAATGGTTTTAGTTTCATTAAGGTCAGTATGACTCACTAAGAGATTACTTCCTAATTTCAATGTTATGTGTGAACATCCAAGATACGCTGACTCTTTTCAGTGGGCTGTGGATTACTGTACTGGGCACAATAAAGCGAGCTCTGCAGCCCATTAATAAGGTAATTGGGTGTGGTCTCCTCAGGCACAGGGAATCCTGCTGCACGAAAGGGTGCCAGCAGAACAGGAAGTACAAGTACCAGGGCTTGAGTCCTCCTCAGAGCAGAGGCTGGACAGAGCAGCACTGACAACAGAAGTGTGAGGAGCGAAAGGGCATCACAAAAGAATGAGATCAGTCAGACGGCTCGAGCAAGTCCAAGTCAGTGGGGCCCCAAGACGGACTACACAGAAGTGTAGAAGAGATCACTAGTTAATAATTACCGGCCAGCTCTATTTATACAGGAGTCCCAATGACAATCAGTGCGAAAATTAAGCATAGATAATCATCCTCTTGTGCGTGTCTCTAATATGCAAAACAAATCAAGTTCGAGTCACCCCAAAGTAGGTTTGTAATCTTACTTCCACTCCTCTGGTGGGTGTGCAAGTTCATACTTCTCCCTCACATTGGAGACACCCATATCCAAATGGAGCCAGTGAACCTCCTCTGACCGCAGGTGACTGAGGCGAAATCCATAGCAGGCCACGTGCTTTACTTTGTGACTGTCCACTATCTTCTGAATGATGCCCTAAAACATACCCCCCACAAAAACGACTGTTATAAACAAAAAACTGCATGCTAAAAATTAATGCAATGTTCATTTCTTTTAGTTAATTATCAGAAATCTTTGGTAAAAGAGTATCAATTTAAATAAATCACTTAATTTTACTTAGAAATCTTTTTTCACAAAAAGTACTTTTATGAACAAAGAAAAGTTTTTTAAAAACCACAAAAAGAGGCACTTCCCCTTTCTTTATTGATTTCTGCAGCTCCACCTCTGCGTCACCCCAACTCATCAAAGCACACGGCCACACCTCAGGTGGCTTCCTAAGAATGAGACCTGTGGAAGGTTATACTTTCTGAACCAACGATATTGTTGAGAACAGGCTGCAACCTTAATATCATTTTTTAAAAACACACATTTAGGAACATATAATTAAGGCCATGTTTCTGATAGTACTGATGACATATGAAAAGCTACTTAAAGTTAGGCCTAGCCACCTGCTCTGCGCTCTCTATAGGTTAACATGCAGCAATTCACAATAGCCCCCAACCCAACTTTTCTAACACGTGTGCCCCATGAGTTCAGAGGAGATGAAGGTGACCTTTGAAGGAGGGCATCAGGGAAGGCTCCCTAGAGAAGGCGGCGTTTACCCTGGGGCTGTGGAAAAGAAAGTGTTAATTAGAACTGATTCTTGCCCTGTGCCCACAGAGATGTGTAAGTCGTGCGTCTATGTCTGTAAATGGGTAGCACACGTGGAAGACACCTTGGGAATACGATGGAGACCATCTGCCACCCTTACGTGAGCAGGTGCTAATCACCATCCATTGCAATCTTCTCAATATTTTAGGACATTAATAAGGTTTTTTTTTTAATGATTCTGACATTAACATGAAAATGTCTATCATGGAAAATCAGAACTATCTACTAGAGAAAAACATCATTGGTTTTTAAAGATTAGCAATTAACTGAAGCTAACATATAACTTATAATGTAAGACACATCTTAAAAGTTCTGCACACACTAGTATTTATTATGGCACAATGCTGTTGATAATACAACTAAGGATGTCCCCAGCCCTACCCGTAAGAACAGATAAATAATAACATGTACTATATTCAAAAACTGTCAAGGACCAGCGAGTCCACACCACGGGCAGGACGTGTGCCGCACTCCTGTACCTGCACATGCCGACCACCCTTCCTGACTCCTCAATCCCCAGGACAAAGCTGTGCATCAAGCCCAGGAAAGCGGCAGAGGAAGGATGGAGGGAGGGAGCAAACGTGGCACCAGAGAGAAAGCATGAAAAAGAACCCGGCTGGAAGAGCTGACAACAGCTTCAGGAAGAAGATGAACTCTTACTGGGACAGGAGGCATGTCTGCAGCCTACAGAACTCCGGGGTGGGGTGGGGGGCGGGGGGGATTGGGGTGGTACCTGGGATGAGCATAAAACGTTTTTTCTGGCTTCTGGATTCAAGGCCTGAATATCTGACAGGGCCGCTGTGAATGACAGTGCAGGCTGAACACCACCCAAGGGCATCCTGCCAGCGGATGGTGGGAGCCCAGATCCAGCTTCAAGCTCGCCTGCAAATCTTGTGCTCTGGGGTGCAGGATCTGCCTACAGGAAGGGCCATCTTTTTCTGCTAATTCTCTGAAAGGCGACTTGTGCAGCTTCTCCTTGCCAACATCCAAATCCCTGAGCTGCAAAGGACAGGCGCTGGCGCCTCTTTCAAACTCCCACAAAAGCGCCTTTGTCTCTCGCCCCCGCTCTGCCAGCTCACTCCCGAGAGCGCACAGGCTCTAGTTACCCTGCTCATCTCCCCTCGATTCCACAACAGCCCCCGATCTTTGTGTCTTGGTCTGTCTACCCCTCCATGCCCCGATGTAGAGTGTAAGGCAGGGCACAACCATTCGTTATGCTCGTATTTGCCATCAACACCCCGGGAGAAACCCCATCTTCGCTGGGTGCCTGCCCTGATGACCCCTCGCACAGCACAGGTGACCCTCATGTCCTCTGACTCACGGGCACACACAGGAGCCCACCTGCAGAGAAGCAGTATCAATGAGAGGGGCTTCGTCCAAAAACATGGTGATGATTAGGGGGAAGGCAGGTTCCTAGTCTTGAAGTCTTGTAGAATAGACAGAATTTTAGTCAGTTCCCTTGATCGCACTGCCAGAAGACAGGAATAATGTCAAGTCTGGGTTTGCGTAACCAGAGTCCCCAAACTGTAGGACCTGGTGCCTAAACCAAGTTGCAATTTCACTCTCCACTGAACAATTAAGCAATAAACACAGGCATTCCCTTTTATTTCACTTTTTGCTTTTCCATGATGCTTCCATACTGAGTTCCGTCCCAGTCTCATTCTCTAATACTCTCATAAATGCCACTTCGGACTTAGTCTGGATAGCAGCCAAGATTATGAGTGGACAAGGTGCTTAAATATTTGATGCTAAATGTACATAAGTACTCAGTAAAAAGTACTGATAATTCTGAGAACCAACTATTTGGTTCTGAATAACTGAACAAATAACTTTGAGAACTAAATTTTTAGTGAGAAATGCAAACTCAACGCTACCATATGGAAACATTACCATTTCCATATCACACACACACACACACACACACACACACACACACACACACACGTTAGTATATGTGTATATTATTTTGGAATATGTACATTTAGAAAAGGGACTGTCTCTAGGGAGCTAAGAGGACAAGGGTTCATAATATGCCACTGATGGTATCCAAATTAAATTTAAATTTCTCATCCTGGCTTTAAAGGCTCATGACAATCTAGTCCTACAATACACAAAGCAACACTTAGCTACTGTGAAAACTCCTTTTATTCATTTATATCACAGCCCAGGCCTTAGAAATATACACTTTTCCTGATTAAATTCTCATGTTAGATATTCACGGTAAAGGATTCTTCTCAAACTTGGAAATAAAAGAAGCCAGTGTCTGCCTCGTGCTTGTATTTCATCAGGAACATAGCAATTCAGCCATTTTACTACTGGGAGATAGTTATTTTCTTTTCTGTTTCCTTGTTTTGGGGGAAAGGGAGGTGGAAATGCAAGTAATCCTGCGAGGAGCATCCTTCTAGCCTGTCGTCATACATACGTACAGGCACTGCTTAGAAACAGACGTGCTGGGTCAAGAGCTACTTAAAATATGACATTTTGGTAAGTACAGCCAAACTGTGCACCAACAAAACTATACCGATTACACTTGACACATAATGTGACAGACTGTCCCTCATCTCATACCAATAATGGATGAAATCAATCTTAAAACGTTTATCAGTGTGATGGACCAAACTGGGGCGGGGCGGGGGTTGCTGTTATAATTTACGTTTCCCTGATTGCTGACTAGTGAGATGAGGCTGTAATTGTGTTTGTTTCTGAGAGTTCTTGCTATGACTTTGCTCGGTTCAACCTGGCCACTTATCTTTTAGACAGCGCTTTGAAAAGAAGTGGCCTTCTCCCCGGTGGAGAGCACTCACACGGCCGCGTCCTTCACATCCATTCGCCCGTGAATGTGCACCCCTCCACTGTTCAGCAACCACCTACAGGCCCGCTGCACGCCTGGTGCTAGCGACCCAATGACGATGAGATGCGATTCTGACCCTCAGAAGTCTCAGAGTTGAGCAGGAGGAGGACATGATAATGAATGCATGCAGGAGAGTAATTCATCTGTGGGGAAGGTAAGGCAGGGGACAAGATGATAATGGACATTTCATATTTTTAGCTATCGCCTCACAAGCAGTTTGCAACATTTCTCCATTTATCACAAGAGGAGGTATCTGAGGTCACACGTATTGTTCTTAACACTGTTCATCTCTTTACTTCCTCCTAAGAATTGATTTGTCTTTTATCCTGTCCAGGGGTTGTTATTCTCAGCGTGCTCTCTTTCAGATACTCCTTACATTTAGGAATCAATGGGTTCCGACCATTCTTCTCTGATCGCACCTGTAGAGGTAGGAGCCTAGCGTCATTCAGTTACCAAAACAAGATGTGGAAATCCAGTCCTGCTCTCCAACAGCCAGGGCATCACCTCCTGCTCTTGGTTCAGCAGCAGACGAGGGGCCCTCCTAACAGTCCTCAAGACAAAGCATGCACTTTTGTCTCGACGATCTATAGTCACTCTTAGTTTCTCATTGCTACTGTAACAAATGACCACAAACTTAGGGGCTCAGAATAACACAAATGTGTGACTTTCCAGTTGTGTAGATCACAAGTCTGAAATGGGTATCACTGGGCTAAAACAAAGGCATCAGTAAGGGTGTGCTGCTTGCTGGAAGCTCAGGATGGGTAACAAGGAGCCAGGCCCTGTAGGTCCTTGTGGGCCACTGGGGGAATGTGGCTTTTCTCTGAGAGAAATGGGGAGCTACTGGGGGTTTTGAGCAAATTACTGATTAGAAGACCAGCATGTTAGAGAAATGGTTCAGGAAGCAGAACGTAAAAGTGGGTGACCAGTAGGATGGAAGGTCACAGGGCAAGATGGGGAGAGGAATGGGCTAGGGGCTCCTGAAGGACTTGAATATTCACTCCAAATAGAGGAAGGCATTGGAAGGTTCCGAGCGGAGGAGTGATGCGCTCTGGCTCTCATGTTAACAGGACCGTTCTGGCTGCTGGGTTGTGATGTCAGTTAGGAGACCACGTGGCTCCGAGAAAGGTGTGCAGTTGAGGTCCTAGGAGGTGGGGGATTCCAGGTACACTCTGAGGACGACGTGGACAGGATTAGCTAATGTATTGGATGCAGGGTCTAAGCAAAAGGAGTAAAATATGATGCCAAGGGCCCTACTTAACTAAAAGAAGGGGAGACCCTTCCTCTGAAGCGCTGATGGTTCTTTTGGAGAAAGAAAGGCAAAGACAGAGAAGAGAGGGACAGGTGCAGCTGGGCGGCATTAGGTCTGAAACTGAAAACGAAACAAATCAGCACGGGGTACAGTTGTGGACTAGGCAGAGCATGGCATGAAACCACGGCCACGGCTTTAAGAGCCTCTGAAGACGCATGAGGGCAGCAAGGGAGCCAGCCTCTCGCACCCCACACAGTACTTCCCTCTGGGTCCACGCTTCTTCATGCTCTGCGATGTCATCTAGCTGTGGTTTCAAACAGAGCCTATGGTATGAACTTCCTACCTCCTTGTTTCTCTACAGATACCTTCACTCCATGTTTTTGTGATTGATAATGTATTTGGTATAGACTCCAGAGGTACAAGCTGTTCCCCAGAGCCTCTGAGGACACTGCTCCTATGTTATCCTGCATCCAGCATCGCAGATTAAAGTCTGATGTAAATGTTGTTCTTTTTCCTAAGCAGGAGACTTCTCTGGTAGAATCTGGATCTTCTCTATACCCTTATTATTCTGAAGTATCACTACAATGTTTCTAGACGACAAATCTTATTCAGCATTGTCCACCATGGGTTAATCTTGGCTCTTCTGCACTGACCCCACACTTATCTCCAGAGCTGCCTGAAGCATGGTACTGACACTCAGCTATGGCCAAGATAAGTGATGTTTGCGACCATGGGCTACTGGTTATTTGGGGCAGGACACAACTAGCCTGCACCACTGTTTAGTAATCATAACTGGATTTCCAACTTGCACCTGATTTTGGTGGCACTTGGGCAGTTACACGGGGCAAGGCTGGCTACGGAGATGGAACGTGCCTCTGTGCCCATCTCACAGATCCCACCATAAAGAGGCCTTAGCCCTCCTCACACCTGGGTGCTGCACACATGGCCGGTGATGGCTGAGAGCATCCAAGGTCACGAGGCCTATGCCTGAGATGTCCAAAGCCCTTCAATGAATACCGTTTTCCTACTGCTGCTGTACATACTCTACCTATTCCCAGTGGAGTCCTGTGAATCCTTTCAGCATCCTCTATACAATTAATGTATAATTAGCACAAATATGTAATAAGAGTGAAATCTATTAAAGCATGAGAAATAAAACCTCTGTAATGAATTATAACAAGAATCCAGATTTTTCCTGGTGAAAATAAACCTTTCAACTCCTCCAAAGTTCTGGTTCTTCTGCGTCAAGCAGTCTCTCAGATAATTACCTTCTATAGAGCACCGCTGTCCAGCAGAAATATAACGCAAGCTACATATGTTGTTTTAAAATTTCTAGCAGTCACTTTAAAAAAGTGTAAAACGAAACAGGTGAATTCAATTTTAATGATATATTTTCTTTAACCTAGCATGCCAAGAACAAAATTATAACAAATTACTGATGAGATTTTACATTCTTTTTCATACTAAATCTCTGAAATCCAGTTGTATTTTTATACTTACAAAACATCAATTCAGACTAGCTACATTCAAGTATTCAGCAGTTGCACACGGCTACCACATCGGGCAGTGCAGCAACAGAGTCTGAGACTCAATCTAATTATTCATCAACTCTGGATAACAATAAGCTACCTCCTTTCAGAAAATGGTTGATTTTTAGATCCACCCATTAATTAAGTTACATGAAAATACTGCATTTTCAAATGTTACAGCAGTAGAAGGAAGTGGGTTATGAATAATACCCACCTGCCATCACAGTGACCCAGTACTATGTTGATTTCATGCTATTCCAGGAGAGGGCTGAGGTCAAGCAATGCCAATAGAGGTTTCTCTGCCTCATGTTGTAAAATCAATCATCAACTGCTAAGACTTGCTAATTTTCAAACACTTATCAATTACTATGAAATAAAACAACTTGCTCTTTGGCCACACAGATTTGCTCATACTGATCTTCATAAACGTTTAACAGATATGCTCTCATAACTTATGTGTTTGTATCTGGTTTAAATTTTTCTTCACAATATGAACGTTCTGATGTCTGGTAAGACTTCAACGTTGGCTAAAGGCGGACGTGTGTCAGTGATCACTGGTCCTCTTCGTGGTATGGGTCCTCTCACGCGCAGTACCTGTGATACTAAAGCCACGGCACATCTGTCACGGAGTCCTTCCCAGGTGAAATTTCTGATATGATAAATTCTGAACATTTGCTAATGTCTTGTCAAATTCATAATCTTTGAAAGGCTCCCCTCCTGCACAAATACTCTTAAGTTTATTAAGGCTGATGCAATGATTTAAAGAATTTCCTCTCTCATTGTATCCGAAATTTATAAAAACTAGAACATACCCTAACAGCCTTCCCATAAACGTTACCTTTACAAGGTTTCTCTCCAGTGACTGTGTTTATAAGGTTAAATATAAAACAGAACTATAGAAAAACTAGAAAAAGCCAGCAAGCTTCATAGAAAACTTGTAAAAAGAGACTACTATATTTCAAGTGTAGCACATGGATAGATACTGACACGTTTCAATCCTAAGTGAATGATTCTCCTTTTAATAATTAGTCCGTTTGAATAGTCAGTATTACAGTATCACAGAGGTAACAGAATATTATATATAATGCATATGTAGTATGTAGCCTTAAATCTAAATTCTACCAATCCCTTTATTATACTTAAAAACAGTTAAGGCATACAAGTCAAAGAGTACAAATTACTTTGTTTCTTTATTACTGAAAGCAGGGGAGATGCATCTGATGGTCCTACTCTCTGGACACTTGTCCTCCTTAAAGATGAATAGGGACTAAGTGAAAGAGCAGGAAGGAGGAGGGGTTTCTTCAACACCTGACCAAAATAAACATCCTGAAAATTTACATTTTGAACTCAGTTTTCTGAGATCGTGGTGCTCACTCCTCACTCTCAGCAACCTCTGCCTACACTGTGCTCCCCTCACAATTCTTTACCGCCCACTCTCATCAACACCCAGAGGAAAGTGTGTCCAGCCACCTCTCACAGTCACACGCAGTGACACCCCTGCCGGCCCTCGTCATCTGCAACACCCCGGGAAGCACTGCCTGCACCGCACTGCAATTAAGGCCATGGGCATCTCGCCCACAACAGACTGGAAGCTGTATGACCAGGACCTTTAATATCCCCAGAACCTTGCCAAGTGTCTGGTATATAGAAGATATACATATATTTTTTTTAAGAATCTATCCTACCTGGAGTCATGCAAATACCTTCAAAATTACACTTTCTAGAAAATAATTTATTTCAACAGTATTAGAGACTATTTTAATTCCTTTGTTTCCTTGTATATTTCAAAGAATTTTTTTAAAAACAGGAGAGAAAAACAAGTCAATGGCATTATATGAATAATATGATGCAGTTAACTATTTTTCTAAGAAATGTTACGTAAATCAAAACTCTGGTCCGTCACATATTAACTCAATAAATGCTACAGAGAAAAGTTAACATCTCTGAAATATGGGAATAAAAATTATTACTCCGCCTTTTTTTGGTATGTGCCATTAACATCTAACCTACATATACACTGAGGATGTGTCCTAGGACAATGTACTTACCCTGACGTCAGTAGCATCTCCATGCCTGATAATACTGGCCCAAGTGGTTGGCTCACTGTTGCTTTCAAAATAATGAAAGACCTTCAACACTCGCTCCATGGCCCCAGGGGAACGTTCCACACCGGTACCCAGGTGAGTCTTGGTACTTGAATTCGGTGTGTGATTCAAGTTTGGGTCAAGGTAAGCAGCTGCCATTATTCTGCTAGATGCTAGGTATCTGTCATATTCTGTAAAAGGAAAAAAAAATTTTCAGTGTACAATATTTGAAATCTACTGATTAAAATGTGTTTTGTTGATACTGACATAACAACACTGTTCTTTATTCTCTCCCTATTTTGTTATATGCAGAAGTTGAGCCTGAGGAGAACTGGGACCTAATCTACCAAGATAATCACTGTATTCCATCCCCTACCCCCTGCCACCCCCAGACCCAGAGCAGTACCTGATTCACAGTAGAATAATAAATACTGGTTAAACAAATTATTAAAAGGCCAGGAACCCTATCTCAGCTCCATCAAAAATCACTGTGTTATCTGTAAACAACATAACTTAACACCACCCTCCTTTTAAATCACAGCCTTTAAATTTGTGAGAAAATCTCACTGGAGAGCCAAATATGTTAATTTTGCTGCCTACTTTTGAAAACTTTTATGTGAAATACAAGTTCTTTCTTCATACACTGAAAATTCAGTCACAACTGAAAACAAAACAAAACCAAAAAGCACATATGACTAAGTTTTTTAAAGTGTGATAGGGGACTCCCCTGGTGGCTCTGTGGTTAAGAATCCACCTGCCAATGCACGGGATACAGGTTTGAGCCTTGGTCCAGGAAGATCCTACATGCCGCGGAGCAACTAAGCCCGTGCGCCACAACTACTGAGCCTGCGCTCTAGAGCCCGTGAGCCACAACTACTGAGCCCGCGAGCCACAACTACTGAAGCCCGTGCACCTAGAGCCCGAGCTCCGCAACAAGAGAAGCCACTGCAAGGAGAAGCCCGTGCACGGCAATGAAGAGTAGCCCCGCTTGCCGCAATTAGAGAAAGCCCATGCGCAGCAACAAAGACCCAACGCAGCCAAAAATAAATAGATGAATAAATAAATTCATTAAAAATAAATAAATAAAGTGTGATAGGAGGACGTCCATTTGAATGTGAGGGAATAGCTCGGGCAAGACCACAATTCCCACTGAGAAAACTCAGAGAAGCCGGATTAGAAAACAACCCAGATGTGTGGAGCCCAAGACACTAGGAGGTGACACAGATGGAGAAGGAACAGGTCCTCAACAGCCGCCTTTCCCCAAAGGGCGTTTGCCAATTCTGGGCATTCAAGACCCTGAAGAGCTAAAGAAAAGGCACTAACACACACACACACACACACACACACACACACACACACACACACACACGGTGCTATTTGTCCCTTGACGACAGCCACCAGTCCTGAAACCAAGCCCAGTGGGCACCTCCAAAAGCAGAGGGAAGTTGAAGACACACAGAGGGGACGAGGGGCACAGCTGATTATATACACCCTCTTACCTTTTGGCAGCATACAGATGATCTGAACAGCATGATGAATAAACGATCTAACTGACATATAACATACTACACCCAACAGCAACTCACCTTTGCAGGTGAAATAGTTACTAAAATTGACCACGTGCTAGGTGAAAGCACAAGATTCAATAAATATCAAAGGACTAAAATTACTGAGAGTATGCTGTGTTGTGTCTAGCATTAAGCTGGACACCAACAAAAAGATAACTAGCAAATTCCCAACTGTCTGGAAATTAAGCAATGTATTTCAAGTAACTTATTAGCCAAACAAGGAACTCAAACCCTCAAAGGGTTTCTAGGGCGCTGAAAGTACTCCGTATGTCACTATGATGATGGATGTGAGTCCTTATACGTGTGTCCAAACCCACAGAACGTACAACGCCAAGAGTGACCCGCCATGGGAGGGACGGACTTCGGGTGATTATGATGTGTCGTCGCAGGCTCGTCAGCTGTACCACACGTACCGCTCTGGTGGGGATGCGGAGGCTGTGCATGTACCATGTACCGGAGCAGGAGGTACGCGGGAACCTCTGTACCTTCCCCTGAATTTTGCTGTGAACTTAGAACTGCTTTAGGAAAAATAAAGTCTTAATTTTAAAAAAGCAATCAATGTAATTCACCATATTTTCAGAAAGGAGAACCAGAGTTATCTTAATATATGCAGAAAAAGCAACTGATAAAGTTTACCAAACACTCATAATAAAAACTCTTAGCAAAACAGAAATAGGAAAATATTTCCTTAATCTAATGAAAGTATTAATACTGGTGGAAAAGAGTCCCTCCCCCCCTGCCCCGCCCTCCAAGACTGGGACTAAGTCAAGTATGCCCAGCATTACCATCCCTAATCTGACAGTGTTCCAGAAGTCTTAACCAGGTTCCACAGGCAAAAAAGGGAGGTAAAACATAGGGTATGAAGGAAAGAGTAAAACCGTCATTACTCACAGACTACATGACTATGTATGAAGAAAATTTGTAAGAATCTATAGATAAACTAATGGAATTAATAAATGAATTTAGCAAGGTTGCTGGATCATAACAAAATCAACTGTACTTCTGATCATCTTAGTTATCTCTTTTGCTCCCCAAATGAGATGGTAAGGATGAATAAATATATTATCAATTGCTTCCTGAAAAGAAACACCACACCTCCGGAGTGGTCAGAAGAAATGATATACTAGTGATGAAGTGACGGAAAATCACTACAGTTGACCCTTTAACAACACCGGTTTGAACTGCCCACCGGTTTGGACTGACCCTTTAACAACACCGGTTTGAACTGCCCACCGGTTTGGACTGACCCTTTAACACCACTGGTTTCAACAGTAAATAAACACTACAGTACCACACAATCCCTGGTTGGCTGAATCCCCAGCAGCGGAACCGCAGATACAGGGGAACACTTACACAGGGGGCTGACCACAAGTTATACGCAGATTTTCGACTGCTCAGGGGGCTGGCACCCTGGGGCCCACGCTGCTCAAGGGTCAGCAGGACGCATAATAGTGAGCGTGTCAAGGGAGGAGCTAAACCAGAAACAACACACAATCTGGATATACCTCTGTGGCTAAGAATCAATGGCAAAATCCTTCATAAACCTTCAAAAAGTAGGCCTAAACGTTCTTTAAAAGATAAACCATTGCTGTAATGTCACCAGAGCGAAGCAGTTTTCCCAAAACAGAATGTGTCAAAATCCGATCTGTGCTATAAATTCTCAAACTGGCCACATCTCCACCAGCGAGCCCTCCTTGACCCTTCTGGACAGTTCCGTGTGTGTGTCAGTTAACCACCACCCACTCCCCTGGTGGTGGCGTTCCAGTCTGTCTTTATGATGGGCTTGCAGATTCTGGGAGCCTGGCATCTGGGTCACAAAACCGTGGATTAGTCAGTTTGTGGGATGGTGTCCACTACGGAATGAAAAGTCCCAAGCGTTGCTCTCTGCTACACTGACTATTCTGTTTCCAAACAATTAACAGAATTCTCTGTTGTTCGTGTGGTTCTCTATTTGTTTTTGACCCATGGCTAAAGCTGTACAATTGGGGCTGCCAACTCTCTGTGTCTCTAAGTGACAAAAGCCCGTCCCCCTCCTTTACCAGAGAGGTAGGCTTTTATAGGATTTTGTAATCGTAGCCCTCTGTAATCTGTGGCCAGTTGATTTGTTAGAACTTTTCAAGATTAACCAGTCATAGGCATCAGCTACTTATGCATACTACAGAATATCTTTTTCAAAAAACTATCAAAGACGTGGAAATGAGAAGATTTTTAAAGTTGGCTTATTTATGTGGTTTAGACCCCTACTCTTCCAGCTATCTGTGGTATAGGACCAGTTTTAATTTCCAACCTGTCACAGACCAACACTTTTGTAAAATACAATAAAGAGGAATTTCTAGAAAAATGAAATTTCAAAATAAAAGCCTACAAAGGCCAAGCACGAAACTTCTATCATCAGGGTCAATGAACATAAAATTACTGTCAAGTTGCTATAGAGGTTTCTAGATGCTTACACCAAATTCTACCCTTACTTTGTCCTACACTGTTAACAGTTCCAGCACCAACCGCAGTCTGCTGGCCACAGTTGGCCGAGTCCAGGCTCGGGCACCAGGCTGCCTGGTACAGCAAGAGGCCAGTGCACTGGAATGGGAAATGGGAAAGCAGGTGGCCTGTCAGTGGTGGCCGCTGACCTTCCAGCTTCAGGTCTCCCTTTCATTCACATATTAACTTCAGTGCCTAACTTCTTCTTTTCTTGGGACAAGTAGGGCAGTCCCAAGGCAGGTGTGAGGAAACAGGTACTGACAAACCTTGGCACTGACCCCCAGGCTCAGCCCACAATCCGATATAAATGCTCCATAAAACAGCACATACAGAAGAGGGAGAAAAGCACAAGGACCACAACGAGCATCCTACTCCAGAGCTGCCTAGTTTATGTTCACTGTACATACTAAGACCCCACCAGGAGGGTAACCTCATTACGCTTGAAGTAAGCCGGCCCTTTAATAAAACTTGAGATGCTTGCCAGAATATGAGAGAAGAAACAAAGAATCCAAATTGATACAGCTACATTTTTTAAAAAATTAAGACATCAACAGGTTTGAAGAGTTTTTAAGAATTTGATAATGACCCTAAAGTAAATCCTCAAACTAGACTAGTGTGAAAGTTTTCTTCTCCTTAATTTTGTTCTTTTACACAAGATTTGGGTTTATTTTCTCATAAAATATCTAACCTGAATATCCTAAATGTCCTATAGTGATTTTACTAGACAGAGAAGCTAACATTAAATTACTTAAATGTTTAATATTATAATAGCAATGTGTGGCTGTTTATATTTTCCGAACTCCCCCTTTCCCAATTCTCTTCTTCCAGTGTGACTTTGATACTCCTTTCAAGAGGCGGAGTCTACATTCCTTCCCCTTGAATCTGGGTGGGCTTCAGACTAGGCTAAGATACATCCTAAGCTAAGTCCTAAAAGGCAACACCAAAAAAAGAAAGAAAGGAACCTAGGTTCCCATGGCGCTCTTGGGATGCTCACTCACAAACCTGACCACCACGCTGTACAGAAGTTCAAGCAACCCAAGATCTGAGCTCCAAGAACCACAGCCTGAGCTAAGCTTCCAGCTGACGGGCGGCGTCAACTTCCGAGCCCTGGGGCAGAGCCACCTGGAGTAGACCCACTGGCTCCCAGCCGTGCTGCCTCAGCCAACGCCACACAGGAAGAGACGCGGTGTCCCTGTTGAGCCCTGCCCAGACTGCACGTCTGAGCACAACGAATAACTCGTGTCATCTGAAGCCACTAAGTGCTGGGGTGACTTGTTTTCATCAATAGACAACTGACAGAGCATATGTTCAACTAACGTGAGCAGAGGCGGTTCTCGCTTCGAGTGGGAGTGGGAGACACAAAATGACTACCAGAAGCCATCTGAAAAGTGTTTGCCTTCTTCTTCTCATTGTTAAACTAAAGATACAGAGTGAGCATCTTTTCAATGCCTTGACAAAATGTCACATTCCTTCCTAAGTTTGGGTCACCTTCCTTTTACGTTTTATCCTCTGTACTTTCAGTGTCATGAAATACCTCTGAGAGTTCCTCTAATGCGAACTTTTTTGCCATGTCACTTCTTCAGTGACATCTTTTTTTTGTCACAACTATTTTCTTCATTTATGTCAATGAGACCACCTTTACTAAGTTCTTTTGGCTGCACATCTAGAATGTCTGGCTCAACAGCAAAGTCAACATTCCTAGAGTCGGCTACTTTTTCTGTAACTCCATTTACGTTCAATTAGAATCTTGCAAAGTTATTTCCACAGTGTAGTAAAAGTTTCTGCCATACTGCACACCTATCACTCTGTTACTTCCTGCCAGGATGCCTGAATTTTTTCATTTGATCAATCTCCAAATGTAGCATTAACAGCCTGTCCAAAGTCTGTCTATAGGCTTTAAAAGTTGAAACAACTCCTTGGTCCGTTGGCTGAATAATGAGATTACAGTTGCTGGTTCACACCACAGCTCCATGCACACCTACGACCCGGCTCACTTTGTTACACAGTTACCACGTTACTATCAATATTTTCAAATCTTCACTTACACCCAGTTTTACTTCCAGTGTTTTCACTTTTTGTTTCAATTCTGTATTTCATCCTCCTTGGCCAATTTCCTCCTTTGATTAGCTATTTTTGTAAAATGTCACATGGATTTATCACTGGCAAACAAGGAGGCAACACAACTACACACTCTGCTGTCTGTGTATAAACTGAACAACAGATGCGCACTGACCAGTCACCAACAGACTTTGAGAGAAGTGACATGACTGGTCACGGATTATAATTCACACCTGTTATTTATGTAGTCACTTGTAAAATGGGTTTGTACTTTATGCAATTACTCATAGTTCACATACGTGGTAACCAAACTCTCAATCACTCTGTTGAGGAACTGGTACTTTTAACTGAACCACAGAAACTGAAATTTGTGCATATTGGAACTATACAAAACATGGACCACCTGTATAACAATTCAATTAATATCTTCACAGAAAATATGGTTTTCTTTATTTCAGATAATATGACAATTATGTAAATAGACACTTTATTTGAAGTATCACTAAAATTTTTAATGTTATATTCCTGATAATATTCAACATTAGTCTTTAACATCAACTTTAATTTCTAACATCTCTAATTAACACTGAGACCGTAAAAGTCATTGGTGAATAATTCTAGAGACTTAAAAAAAATCCTAAGGAAATCAGGAATGGCAAAATATAACATATTTGTTTTACAAAACCCAAATTAATAAAGTGCTGATAAGATAAATGTATTTCAAACGGAAAGTTAAGAGCATTCAGAGTATCATAACCTACTTGTGTATATTCAAACTCAGCACATCACGCACACTCACCCACAGGGAACTGAAGCCACCTTTCCTGACAGTCATCATGCGCTCTAAGGCAAAGTTTGATAAATCAGAGCCAATCAACCAGAGGTCATGTTAAAACACAAATGTAAAGATGCTGCTTAATAATTTCCATCTTCTCTATTCCAACAGAACAATAACAACATTTAGTAATAAGAATGGATAAACAAAATGTGGCACCTCCATAGAATAGAACAGAACAGTATTCAGCCATAAAAAGGAATGAAGTACTGACAATGCTATTGATGCAACATGGATGAACCTTGGACACATTATGCTCAGTGAAAGAAGCCATACAGAAGGCCACATGTTGTATGGCTCCATTTACATGAGCAGTCGGAACAGGTAAATCCAGAGAGACAGGAAGTAGGTTAAGTGGTTGCCAGAGGCTGAGGGGAGAGGAGTAGGGGAGTGACCGGTAGCAAGTACAAGGTTTCTTTTTGGGGGGATGGAGTTAAAGAGTGGTGATGGTTGCACAAACTTGTGTACACAGGTGCCCGATGAACAACGCGGGGACTGGAGCACCAACCCCCCGCATACTTGAATATCCATGTGTAACTTCTGACTCCCCTAAAACTTAACTGATAATAGCCCACTGCTGACTAGAAGCCTTACCGATAACATAAACAATTAACACATATTTTGTATGTTACATGTACATCTACATATATTTTATGCATTTGTGACATACCTTTTTCTTAATTTTTTCAATATTTCTAGGCTATAGAATTCATCTGTGAATTTTTTTCAAATTGTCACAAATCTCCAAAAAATTTTTCCAATATATTTACTGAAAAAATTTTGTGTGTAATTGGACCTGTGCAGTTCAGATCAGTGTTGTTCAAGGTCAACTGTAAAATTAAAACCACTGAATGGTACACTCCAAAATGGTAAATTTTCTCAATTTTTAAAATTGATTTTTTTTTTAAGTACAGTTTTCCATGGCTCCAAATTTTTAAAAACAATGCTAACTGTGGGCAATGATGTGGAACAACCTAGAGCTTTGATACAACTGCTGGTGGGGGTGTGATGTGATACAGGCATTCTGGGAAACTGTTTCTACTACAGGTGAAAAGATATATACAGTATTACCAGCCATTCCACTCTTAAGTATATGCCGAAGAGAAACACACGCACATCTTCACCAAAAGACACATGCAATATTCATGGCAGCGTTATTCATAATAGTTCAAAACCGGAAAAACCCACATAGCCATCAATAAAATAAACTGTGGTGTATTCTTAAATGGAAAGCCACACAGCAATGAAAAACGATGAGCAAGTGCTACATGCAACAACGCGAATGAATCTCACAGACGTTATGATAGGCAAAACAACACACAAAATTCAAAAACAAGCAAAACCGAGTCATGGTGATAGAAATCAACTCTGGTTTCTTTTTCAGGGATACTGACTACAAGGGGCCAGGAGGGAGGCTGCTGGGAGCTGGTAACACTCTAAACACTGACATGGAAGGTGGCAGTAAAAACTGCAGCAGGCTACATATGATTTGCGCACTTTACAGTATGGATGCTATACTTCAGTTACACATCTTTAAGACTCTTATCCAACAACTGATCAACCAAAAGCAACACGCAATGCCAGAGTGCACTGGCTAAAATTAATTGCCTGAGCCACAGTTACAAATCCAGCAAAGAAGCAATTCACACGGCACATTTTATAAATGCCAACTGTTCTTGATTTTTGCATTTCTGCCTCTGCCGCCCTTTTAATTGTACATACACGTGCTATTCTGCAAAACAAGTAAAATGTGTGATGCCTGCAAATATGAAATTACTATTAATTTATCATCTTCTATGAAAGGGGCTCTTAACTGTATTTATGATATATGGACATACACATGCACATGTATGCATACTGATGACAGATGTCTTTAAGAATCTATTGAAAAACATGGACATGTCCTCCAGAAAATGCAAAAACACTAATAAGCACAAATTTTTGTATATGATTGCAAAGTTCGTTTCCCCTAAAACTCATACATGGACCCCAGCTTTAAGATCAACAGTCCAGCCAGTACCAACATTCATTACAAATAATCTAAATTGTCACTTACTTAGTGGCTCTACATGCAAGGCACAAACATACATGATCTCATTTCATTTCATTTTCACCACGACTGTTAGAGGTGGGTGGTACTAGCTCCGTTAGGCAGGTATAAAAATCTAAGATGAAAGACACTCTATATTCCAGGTTGGATTGTGACTGAGTGAGACTGAAGCTCTGAAAAACTCTTTCAGTCCAGGTACACTGTATATCTCAACACCAAGGAGCCCATCAAGTCCAGCCTAACAACATTCTCTGCCCCTAAAATCCTAAAGCTCAGTGCAGCAGTCCATTTTCTCAGCATGCGTGTACACACACAACTGTTCACTGCTGCAGTCCCAACAACACTAGCAAGCACTAAATGTAGACGATGAATAAAAGAATGAAAGGAAGAACGCTGTCTAAAGCAGATTCCACTCCTGCACAGGGAATCTCAGGGAGAAAGCTTGTGGAGCTACCACATCTTGTCACGGATACTTCTGCAACTTCTCTGGGGCTGACTGGCCATGGGTGGAGTCCATATAGGAGGAAGGCTATTTCCCTATCTTTCCTGGTGTCATTCAATAAGCAGCTACTATGATGAAAAAGAACAGATGGCAGTGTGGCTGGATGGAATGCGTGCCTGGGTGAACCTGGGCCACATGACACAACCCCCCACAGGTCTCCTGGGAAGGGCAACACTAAGGACTATCTCCCCGGAGCCAGGCTGACTCCTCATTACTACTGAACACCTTAATCATGATAGACTTTCGCAAACACTTCTTTGTTACTAGGTGTATCAATAAATCCCCCAGATGAAAGAAACATGGTTAAAGTATTTTTCCATAATATTATTTTACAATTAAATATTTAAAGATATAAATTAAAATAGAATTTATCAAAGCAGGTGTTCAAAATCAATGTAGAAAACCTACATCAAATAATTTCTTCAGCACTTTAGTGCTTATAAGTTTATATCTAAATGTACCTCATATAGCATCAAAAAGATGTGCTTATTTAGGAAAAGAATAACTCAAGAGGAGTCCTTCAAACAGCAGGAAAGCCATGACACTCTGATGGTTCCACTCACTCATCTGATTCATCTCATCCACACAGCAACCCTGCACGGTAGGTTCCGTTAGTCACCTCATTTACACAAGTGGACACCGAGGCACTGAGAGGTTAGGCGATTGCCCCAGATCACACAGCTGCATGTCTACAAGTTCACCTCCATACCAGATACTGGCCAGTCCAAGGATGAGCCACTGACCCGCAGCACAGCACCACGGGCAGTGTGCAAGCCCCAGCACAAACCTACCCAACCCCAACCAAGATCACCACGTGAACCCTATGCAAGTTTAGTCTGGTAGGTTACCTGCATCAAAACTACCAAGCTATATTATAATTTTCTTTAGTATATCATTTACTTTCCACCTATCAATTCAACCTCCCCCAACCCCCCAATGTATTAGAGAAGCGTACGTATAAGGCATTCTCACAGGCAATCAGGACACGTTGATAACAGGTCCTCATGAGAAAAGCCACCACAGACAAGTGCACTAAGAACACAGCGCTGGGGACTACCCTGGTGGCGCAGTGGTTAAGAATCCGCCTGCCAATGCAGGGGACATGGGTTCGGGCCCTGGTCCGGGAAGATCCCACATGCTGCGGAGCAACTAAGCCCATGCGCCACAACTACTGAGCCTGTGCTCTGGAGCCCGCGCGCCACAACTACTGAGCCCACATGAGCCCGCGTGCCACAACTACCGAAGCCTGTGCGCCTAGAGCCCGTGCTCTGCAACAAGCCACGCCACCATGACGAGAAGCCTGCGCACCACAACGAAGAGTAGCCCCCGCTCGCCACAACTAGAGAAAGCCCGTGCGCAGCAACGAAGACCCAATGCAGCCAAAAATAAATTAATTAACTGGAAAAAAAAAAACAGTGCTGGGGGGGCAGGGGCATGGCGAGGAAAGAAAAGGTCCAGCTCAGACTCGCGACGTGGTCAGGGCTCCGATATACGGTGAGTTCCAAGCTGGGATCCTGAGAATGGGTATCAAAACTTATACCCAACAAAAGATAAGGTCTCTGGTGTAGGTGAGAGTGCCCCAGGGAGTCAATGCAAAGCCAACGTGCCTTTAATTCCATCCGCAGGCAAGCTGGCCAAGGCCCAGCCGTAGAGGCAGGTTCAGAGCCTGACTGATGTTAGATATGCACCTGGGCAGCTATTCAGCCCTTCCAGACCAATCAGAAGGTTTCTGTTATAATCCAGACAGGATAAATGGCCTCAGGAGAAGAAAGATTTGAAAGCTATAAAAAATCCAAGAGGACAGGCAACTCACGTATGCAAGACTTCAGGACAGTCAGCAGCCATTTTTCTGGCTTGGGCAGCAAAGTGGGAAAGCGATACCATTCCACTGAGATAAGGAACACAGGAGGGGCAGATGCTGTTTGTTGGTGGAAGGGGGATGGGCAGGAAGTAAAAGGATCAATTCAGCTTGGTATTTGTTACTGGGAACAACTCAGGTCTAAATGCCTGAACTCAAGCCAGATGAAGGAGGCACTTCATGCCTCCAGTTACGGTGGGGGGCGGGGGAAGCAGGGAGCCCTGACTTCTGGACGTTTACTTTGGAAAGGGGAATAAGCCTCGGGTCACCACAGGCTCTCAGGCTGGGCATGGAAGGGGGCGGGGCACGACGCACATGACTCTGACATTTTGATTTGGGTTCTTTGAAGCCTTTTAAAATACATATATAATTTCTCAGCTACAAATGAATCTTTGTACTCCTAAGGGGGAGAAGTAAATTTACCTTTGGGAAAATACTGCCACTCTTTTGGGGGGGGTGGGTGGGCACTGTGCAAAATGAAAACGGCATAATGGCAAGGACTCCCAATGTGGTGTTAAACTGCTATGCATCAAAAAGAGTGATTTTCCTAATATGCAGAGATTGATTTGGGCTGTCTGATTTGGAACTCATTATCATAAAGGCCGCTCATGAGACAGGAAGGTATGAATTAGACCGGGGGCTCGCAGGGGTTTATTTAAGTAATTATTCATGCGGCATTTACCATGCCAGGACTATTCTAAGCGCTTAAACGTGCGCTTAGATTAAAAATCATTTAATCCCCATAACAACCTTATTTTCCCTGCTTTCCGGATGTGGGAAGAGAGAAGCCCAAGGCCCAAAGCCACAGGCCTAGTGCATGGGCCTCAGCAGGCAGGGGAGCTGCAGAGGCCACGCCCTTGCTCAGCAAGCCCTGCTGCCCCGGGTTTGCGGTCACTAGCGGGCGGGCCGCTGCATGGCAACACTGGCAACAAGCACCGAGTGGCCATTCTCCATCCTTGCAGTCGCCACCGTGCTGTCCTGGCCTCGGCTGTGAGCCAGCTGCAAGGTGTTATTGTTACTGCCCACTCTTTCACAGCCAGCCAGCCTCATCCATTTGTTCATGCCTGTCCCTGCAGGCCACACCTCCCTTGGAGTAATTAATTCTAAAGGCATTTATTGAGCCAACGACTAACTAGTATGGATTACAAAAAGATATAATCCTAACCTGAAGAGCGTTCAGCCTAGTTAGGAGAGAGCTACACACACGCACATACACATACACTCACATATGTGGTTATTTAATTACAACTGTAACAAGTACTATTTAAAAATTACAATTAGAGTAAGAGCAGTAAAGAAAAAGCCCCAAATCATCACAGAATCATTACGTCACAGCGGCGGCGCGTGCTGTGCGGGGCTGAGGGAGACCAGTTTAGCGCCGGCGGTGGCGGGGTGAGGGGGGAGCCCGAGAGGCGGCCCCAGGGGCGGGCTTCAACATTTGAGAAGCTTCAATCCAGAAACCCTTCTCCTTTGGTTCAGAAAATGTTCTTGCATCATTTCTTTGATGATTTTATCCTTTTTCTCTTTCTGCAACTTTTACTATTTGGATACTGAACCTTCTGAATTCATCATCCTACTTTCCTTCTTTTCTCTCCCATTTGTCTTTCCTTTCCATGTTCTGAGCCACCTTCCATGTTATCTCCCAATGCTGCTGCTGAGTTTATTTCTGCTTTCTTACTTTTAATTTTCTTGTTCTTGAATGTACTTTTTAAAAGAATTCTGTTTGTCTTTCACAGAGGCGACATCTCCTCTTGGCACTCTGGAAACCTGACACTGGGACTTTTATTGTGTTCCTTCAGCTTCCTTCTCTTGCTGTTTCATCTCTGTAGACTGTTTTCTGCTTGTTTCTCTGTTCTGGTCTCCCATCTTGAAAGCAGAGGCTGTCTTTAAAAACCTGGTTGTCTGTCAGGGACGCTGCGCTGAGCAGGGAAGCAGCCACTAGGCCAGAGATCCCCGAAGGTCAGGACCTGCCTTTCCCTTGGACCAGCGTCTCCAGAAGAGAACGTCTCCACCTCCTGACAGGATTCCGGGAAGCAAGGAAAAAGAAAGCATGGCTAATTGCACTTAATCCCCGGTTCTGAGTGCAAGAATACGTTCAACATACTACGTTTTACCAGAAATTTTCCACAGTAAAGTTTTTAAAACAATATATGCAGAAGCCAGCCCACAACGGGGAGAATAAATTATGACAAGAGCACTGCAGCAGCGATGGCTGTGGAGAGCTGCCCTGGTCAGGCACAGCCCTCAGAAGCAAGACTGAATTCTCTCTCCTTTAAACTGCTCACCTACTTTCTATGGGCAAGACCCTGGAGATTACAAACAGCTCAAACCTCACCTAAATCACACAAATAACCCTTTAAAAGAAGAAGCCCACTATAATCTCAGGGCTGTAACTGAAGACAAGTGGAAATCCGACAGAAGAAGCTGGTCTCAGGGAAGGGCTTAGGCAGGACCTCTGGGCAAGATCCTGATGAAGGAGTAGCACGTGTCCTCTGGTAACAACACAGCCAGAAAAATACTGCAAGGGCCGGTGCTCACTCACAGCTCTGGGGCTCTCAGTCGCGCCAGGCTCTGTGAAGTGGGAGCCACAGTACCTCCCCTATGGGGGGAGAGGATAAGCATACAGTGCTCAGCAAGACACTGAACCCAAGTCAGCATGCAGCAGGCGACAGCTGCTACAGAAGGAGAGCTCTGAGCTGGACTGTTCTCTAAGTGGAAACCTTGCAAGACCCTCCCGTTTAACTCATACTTCAAAAGTCCCATCTCTGTCCCCAATCAGCATCATCCCTGCTCCTAGTGGTCACACTGCTGCATGACCGCACACAGCTTCATAAATCCTTGTCCAAAAAGGAAACAACAGATTCCCATTCTTACCGTGATAATAGCTGGTATATTTGAAATGTATTGTTAAATCCAATAACCAAATTAAGCACAGTGTTCCTTTAGATTTCCCCCCTAAACCTTGTCCTATAAAACACCTATGCATTTTTTACACTGAAAACATGCCACCAGTATACCATTCCATCGTGAATCTACACAAAAGCTGAAACAAGAACAGTCAACAGTTCAGGACTATTATCTTCTCAATGAAATTCTGTCAACTTTACAAAGCAGTTAAGATTTTCACAGTAAAAAAAATTAATATTAAGGTATGATATTCTGGCAGAATTTTGTTTCTCTTAAAAAAAAACGGTTAACAAAACAGACCTCGGGGGAGATCAACATGCTGGCCTCACCCTGGTTAACAGATCCTGTGTTTGTCCCTTGGTTTTCTCAGTAAGACAGACTGCACACATCTTTCAGTAGAGGATTTTTCTGGCTGTGCTGTATATCATACAAACGGATGCATAAGAGAACACTTTCTAACTTGTTTTATGAGAACTTTGATATGAAAAACTAACAAAAAGATTACAACAAAAAAAAATTACAGACCGATGTCCCTCATGAAAATAGACACAAACACCCTAAACAGAATCCTACATCTTCAATCTCGCAACGTATAAATAGGGTCACGGATAACCCATCACCATCAGGTGGGATTCATCTTCGGAATGCAAAGTTGGTTTAACAATCAAAATGTAATTCATATCATCACATCAACAGATACAGAAAAAGAGCATGACAAAATTCAACACTCTCTAATGATTTAAAAAAAAAAAAAAAACCTCTCAGAAAACCAGGAATTAAAAGGGAAGTTTTCTGATTTGATAAAGGATATCTTAAAAACAAAAAAGACAAAACTGAGCTAAATCCCATTTAGCATTGAGTACTTTCTTCTTAGGGTCGGAACAAGACAAGGACATCCCTTCTTGCCATTTCTACTCAACCCTGGGATGAAGACCCGAGTTGAGGTAGGCAAAAAGGCAGGACAAAGAAACAAAAGATATCAAGATTGTGGAGAAAAATAGTTTTTATTTACAGATTACATGATTATAGTTTTTTAGGACTGTCTACTTGTGCAAATAAACCACCAGAACTAATAAGTGAATTTACAGTAAGGCCAGAAGATAAGCTAACAAGATAATCTATTTCTACATACTAGGCCAACAATTGGAAAATTAAACTTAGAAACCAAATAGCATCAAAAAAAAGCCCAGACCACCACACTAAGATCTACTATACACTAGTGTCCGATACTGGATAGATACACCAGCAATCTCAATACTGTTCGCAGGGCATTCTCCCAAATTGATCTAGAGCTTCAACACAGCCCCATCAAAACAGAACAGAAAAAACAACAACTCCAAAAACTGCTGTAACTGGTAAAACTTGCTATCCGTAAGTCTGCAAATTCAACTGAACACTGTGAAAACAGGCAAAAAACCAAAAAACAAAAAAATTCACCAACATCTGAGAATAAGAACACAAAAAAATGAACCAAAGCTACATGAACCACAGAATAAACTAAAGTTTGTCTTTTTACTCAAAGAAAAAATTTACTGCCATTGATTTCTTCTCAACAAATTCCTACAAAATACTTAAAATATGACTCAATTTATACAACCTTTCAGGAAGAAAGGTATAAAAATACAAATGTATATAAGTTAAAGAAGTTAAAGATGATAATACATATACGCCTAATCATAAACCTAAATTATGTGAGCTACATGTCAATAATATTATGTAAATTTACACAAATATTACTTAAATGCAAAACAAAAATATTCAGTGATAATTTTTAAAAAATATTTATTTATTTAGGCTGCACCAGGTCTTAGTTGCAGCATGCATGCGGGATCTAGTTCCCTGACCAGGGATTGAAACTGGGCCGCCTGCATTGGGAGCGCGGAGTCTTACCCACTGGACCACCAGGGAAGTCCCTAATTATTTTAACATTAGCTTTTTCTCTTTAACTGAAAACAGATAAAGTTATGAAATACAGAAAACTGTTGAATTTACAATAAATTCCTTACAGTTTAAACAATTACAGACGAATCTGAAATTAAAGATTTGTGAACACTATTTTTAAAAATCAGTATCACTAACCATTAAAGTTCTAGAAAGAACTCAACAGTTTTTTAATTTTCCCAAAAAAGTCTCCATCACCCTTCTCATTGGCTTCCAGAGACTTAGACCTCTACTGCTGCAGGCAGACAAGATGACTCACTCCATTAAGGCATTCATCTGCTTACGACAGCAGTCTGCCACACACGAGGCACCGGACGCAGCAGTGAGCCAGGGCAGACTGGCCCCTTGCCTCCTAGGTGTGCATTTCACTGCAGGAGAGCAAGCGAGCCCAACAGGTGAACCACACAGACAGTACGTGAGCTGGTGAGGAGAGCAAGAGAGAAGGAAAGCAGAGGAGCGGGGAGGATGGTGGTGGCAGGAGGAGGGCCCCATTTCACCAGGGGGGCCAAGGAGGACACACTCATATAGCTTATTGTCCAAACCAGGAGAGCTGGCGGGGGTCTCGGGGATGGGCGGCGAGTGTTAAGACGGATAAACTGGGGCACTCACTTTCCCTACCTGGCTGACAAGGGCATATCTGAGCAAAAACCCCACGTCCAACTGAAGCTCTAGAACTGCGTGTGGAGAGAACCCCGGGGAGAACTAGCGGCCTCTTCCCCAGATACAAGGAGGACGAGTGAAAGAATCAGAGAGAGAGGTGTCTGAATCCCCACGCTACCGGCTCTGTGGGCGAGGGAAGTGGTGCTAACAAGATTCGAAACAGGAGAGAAAAGGGAGCTCCTGGTGACCCCGCACAGCTAGCTGCTCTCCTTATCTCTGTTCAAGCGCTGCCTAACTGTCCTCTCCTTCCCCTCTGCAGCGACAGAGACACCTGTTACTTTCATATTCTCGATTTATCATAAACTCATGTACTCGATATGCCTGCTCCATGCGAGGGATACAAACACACTGCACTAACATTTACCCACGGTTAACTCACTACGATGCGAGGAAAGGGACCAGCGCCATGAGGAGACGATCAAGGAACCTGAGCTGGAGTGGCTGGGGTCACAGAGGGAACTGTGAAGGGAAAGGGTGTCCCAGGTGGAGGGAAAAGCATCCCCCACCTGAGGAAGAGTTCAAGGAACTGACAGACGACGGTGAGGGACAGAGGCAGGCCAGGTGTGCCTCCCGTGCGGCGGATGAGGCTCCCAGGGAGAGGGAAGACGGCACCCAGTCCGTGCACAGGGGCCTGACGAGGCCTGGCACCCACCTGGGGAGTCCCGGTCTTCGGAGGCAGGGGGAGTCTCAGGAAGAAAAGCCCCACCCCTACCCCTCGAAGAAACAGGGTGGAGGGCAAGGCTTCCCTACTCACCCCTCTCCATCGGCCTCAATGCAACTCAAGCTGCAGTCAGTGGGAAAGCCCACCTCCTCTGGGACACGCCAACACCTTCGGGTCTCAGCGCCTTCACGCGCAGAATCCCTAGAGCACGGAGCGCCCTCCCACCCTCTGGGCCTGAACTGAAATGGCCCAGACTACCAGTTCAGCCTTCCTTTTCACTCAGCAAACAACTGAGTGCTGACAACATGTCCGACCAGAGGGATTTAAAAAGTAATAAGGCCTGTAAGAAGTTGACAACCAGGTAACAGGAGACAAGCAAATAAGCAGAGCTGAGTGAGTCGCCAGCTATGCCAGCGTGTGCAGCGCCCAGCCCTGTGGGCCGGTGAGAGACAGAGGGCCACGCGCGGAGCAGAGTCCTGAAGGTTTCACGTGTGAAGAAGAAGCAAAGTTCCACACAGGAGCAGCAAAAGCATAAGGGGCAGGCGAGGCACAACCCAGCAGGGTCCTCTCAGAACGTTAAGTGCACGTTAAGTGCACGCAGAGCTGCGAGGCTGGAGCCTGCAGGAGCTGGGCAGGGGGGGAGAGGGCGGAGGGGAGGCGGGCAGTGCCTGAGGACACCACTGCAGCAGCAGGGCCGGCGGAGGGTGGACGGGAACTCAGCTCAGCGTTCACTGAGGCCGCTACGTGGAGGCGCCATGACCTGCTCCCTGGGCTGTGCGCTCATAAAACTCAGTCACTCCTCAGGAGAGCACCGGATTTCTTTTACTGTAAATTTACAGGTATCTAGACAGCTACATAAATGTAACTATGAAATGTTTATATGCTTACATAATAATATATTTTTAATCTGTGTCCCCCGCAAGTCAATTAGCTCCTCAAGCTGTCAGATCGGATGGCCGTGATCCCACAGGCATGGCAGAGGGCAGCTATCAGACCCTGGAGCCTGACCCAGACCCATCTGTTTAGAGAACCGAATGTAGCATGTGTGCTGCTACAAGAGGAAACCCAAAGACCAATTCACTCCTTTTGTTGAGCAATTTTTAAGGATTAGCTAACTCTATACAGAATTTGTTCATTCATTAGGTAATATTTATTTGTGCCAATTACTTGTCAAGCAGGAAAAAACCTGACATAATCCCTGACTTTGTTAAGTTTACCATTTAGCAAAGAAGAGGTCAAACAAGTGCAATATACCATGATAAATAACAGTAAATGTTGTGCAAGACAGAAGAAAAGGCTCAAGGAGGGAACACCAGAGAGAAACTAGTTTAGCTGAGACCTAAAGGTGCAGGAGTCAGCTGGGCAGAGAAGGGAGACAAGAGGCAACTGCAGCTGCAGAAGGCCTAAGAGGAAAGACTTTGGGTGTCCCAGGCACTGAAAAGTCAAAATGAGCAAGAGGCCAAGGGCCCAAAGCTGGAGACATTGGACAGAAGCCAGATCAGGCGAAGCCCTGCAAGCCATGTTAAGGATTTGCAATTCCATCCGATTCTAATGAGAAGCCACTGGGGAGTTTGAAAAAGAATAACATCAGATTTATGTTTTTACAAAATCACTCCAGCAGGTGTGTGAAGGATGAACATGTGAGGAAACAGGAAGACCAACAGGAAACAACTCCCATAGCCCAGAGGGGGAGAGAAGGTGAGGAATTCAAGACCTATTTTGGAGACAGAATCATCAAGATAAAAAGATGGATCCCTTATACATGGAAGAAGGCGTCAAAGAGGCATCCTGGGTCTGTGGCATGAACAACTGAGTGGATGGGGGTTTGACATGTTTATTAAGACACAGGATTTGGGGAGCAACCGATTTCAGGGGTAACAAGTAAGAGGCTCCTCTCTGGCTGGTATCAGATGCTTATGAAAAATACAAATGTAGGTATCAAGAGGCAGCTGACCCCTGGAGTCTGACACACAGAAGAGAAGATGGGCTGTACACAGAGACAGATGGACGGATGGATGGATGGATGGGTGGATGGATGGGTGGATGGATGGATGGATGGATGGATGGGTGGATGGATGGATGGATGGACGGACGGATGGAGTTTAAAATACTGATACAGAAAAAGCATGACTTCAACCACAGGATCCAGAATCACACAAATGAACTATTAATAGTATATTCAATCTCAATCTACCACTGAAAGACACAGAAAAAAATCAACAACACATTTATTCCTAACAACCAAATCTGACGCCTCTCAATCCTTCCCCATCTTTCAAAAAGATGAAACAAACAATGCACATACTGATATAATCAAAGAACTTTCCAAGCAGGGCTTTCTGCACTTAGTAGCCTTGCAGCCAATTAACAGCACTGTAAACATTTACACTTACTTCAATATCCTGAATTAAAACTGTCTTTAAGCCTAGGAAATTATGATATAGTTGAGCACAATTTATAACACAGTCCTCTTAAAAATGTTAAAATACAATCTTCAGCAGGTGGAATCTAAGGTGGGTTCTTTAAACTAAATTCATCAGTACAATAAACTTTATTATAGAAAAGACTCCAGAGTGTTTTAAGGATAAAGTTTTCACTTCAAAGTACACAAATATAGGTCTGTTCTATTATTTTTAGCCTGTTCTAGTAAGTATTTTACATGTCTTCTTAAATTGGGCCATGGCTGTTTTTTGAGGTTAATGCGACTGATAAAATCAAATGTGAGGTTTAGAATGTCTAACTGCAAATAGAGATTTGGATATATATTCTTTGGATTTGAGCTTTTTACTTTGTCTCTATCTAAAAGAAGTAATTTTATACTTTAAAATAACCAATTCAGACAATTCCTGCACAGCAACATCTTTGTCTTTATCACACAGCAAAAATTAATCAGGATAAACACCTAAGGGCGAGAGAGTAAGCGGAGAAGGCAGAGGGGACCTGTCCTGAGATGGTGCCTGTGCGCTCACGGGGCGGCGGGCTCAGCCCCAGAAGGGGACAGGCTGCAAGCTCCCCAGCGTTGTCAGAATCTGCTCCTGAAGGATCCATCTGAGGAGACAGCCTGTTCCAGCCCTACACGCAGACTGACCTTGACCTTGATACCATCCCTACCTTTTCCCTCTTCTACACATGTGAGCTCTGCCCTCGTGCCCAAGCCCACCTTTATCAAAATGATATTTCAGTTAAAAATGCCTCTACTCATTTGCTCTGCAGTCAGCAAACATAATGGAAAAATAAGTGGCTTCAATCAATTGCTTTGGGACGAACAAAAACACTACAATCTCTCTTCCAAAGTTCATAGTTTTAAAGTCACTTTGAATTTTTTAAAAACTTAGTAGCTGATTATTTAATATCACATTGCCACTGGATTCATGTATCTTGAATCTAGCCTAGACGTTGTGAGTGAAATCAGAGCCTTATTTTTAAGGATAAGTGCTAACAGAGAGCTATCATTTGCTATCACACAATGCAAGTGGCATTATATAAATGAATCCCAGCAAGTCTGGGAAAAGATCAAAATTTTCAACAAGTATAGAACTCTTCACCACTGAGCACTGATCATGCTCAATTATACTATACAGTCCTGAGGTGAGAATCTGCAATTTAAAAAGTTCCCAAACCCAACATCCTTTAAAACTCAAGAGTTTGAATTAACTGCAAAATCTTTACTCTTAATATCTAATTATGTAATAAAATGACAGTCTTTGTTTAGTCATACTAAATGATTCTAATATCACATGTTTTAAAAATGTTTAAAAGCCTAGAAAAGAATTAATAGATAATGACAACAACTCAAATGAAAACCAATTTAATTTTGTGCTAACACATCAAAATATCCTGGTGGTACTAAAATTTTTAACCTGAACACTAAATTTAATCAGTCTGAAGCTTTACTTATAATACTGCAGCTCTTTACCCAGTGCAGAGTCCTCCTTTTAAAAATTTTTCCTAAGTGGAGTAAGATGACATTTAAATATATATTTTTTAATAATAAATATTTTTATTAAATTCTTCATTAAGGACTTTACCTCCCAGGTTAAATATTCAATTCACTACTACTTTAAGCAAAACAGCCTAACCTGTCTTGGTCTTATTCATACGTGAATTATATGGCATTTTTAACTTCTAAACATGCTCCCCAAATACCGTCTTGAGTGTTACAATGAAATGCTGTATTTTATATTTTTATTTTTATATAACTAAAACCCCTAACAACATTACAGTGGAAAATTGTTTATTCACAGCATTGCTGACCCTTAGTGAAAAGCCCACCTTACAGTAACAAGGAGTTTCCAATTAAATATACAGTCTTTACAGTGAGGAAAGGAAACCAATTTTTGAAATAAGAAAATCTATGTCACTCTTTTTTCCTACAGTCCTATTTAAGCTTAGTCTCTTTATTCTTTAAAAACTTCTGCCTCACAGAATGGGTAGGACGTCTTGATTAAAACTCAAAATAAAACATGCAACTTCAAGAGACATAAGACAGAGCATAAAAAGAGTTTACTCATTTAAATGCATTTCCATAAAAATAATTTTATTTACTTTTTGAAACACTCTCTAATTGGTTTTATGCAATAGTTGCAAACCCATACCACGTAATTTCCCTTTTTCCTTAAATTTAATTGTGAATCTCTTTGAAATAAGTTCTGACAAACTCTTATCCTCCTTCTTAGTGCAAAAGCATGAATCTAAATAAAATTTAAACCGAACAGATTTTTAACCTACTTATACCTTTAGCCCAACACACTGGAAACGGACTACAGCCGCTCTTCTCCATACAGACAGCACCTGTGGGTCCCAGGGCCCCTCGGCCCGTCACTTCCAACAACATAAAGTCAGTCCTAGAAAGACCAAGCCAGGAGTCCGCACACCAAGTCCCCGTTCATTGCTCCTACAGGATTTGCTTCGATCCACAAGCAAGACTAAGCTTCCCTTCTGTGCTCCTTTTTTCAGAGCTTGAAGCAAAATTTGGGAGGTGTTCCCTCTGTAATGCTTTCCAGCAGCTTGAAGAATGCCTCTCAGTTACAGAATCTTCTCAAGCTTCCGCAACCTGAAACACAGACCTTCCTGGCCAGATTAAGCTACTGAACAGAAAGAAACCAGCAAGTAACGTGACCCCAAGGGTCTGTGTTCCTAGATTCATTCAGGGAAAGAGAGCGAGAAGGAGGGGAGGGAGGACACAGGGTGGAGAAAAAGGCGGCCGGTAGCCAGAACCTTATTAATATGCTAATCTCACCCTTCTGTTCAATTCATCTGGCAGACTTCTGTTTACGAAACTAACAGACGATTCTAGAATTGGGTAAGCTGCAAATCAAGTCTGACCCAGATCATGTCTGTAGGTGCCTGCTCAAACCATTGTTGTTTTTCAAAGTCGTGCTTTTGGCATTTTGCCAGCCTAATTCTAACCTTACAGTTAAAATAATTACCTTGATGAAATAAGAATAATTCTGAAAATAAAATCCTGATCAACACTAAAAACAAGTCTGAAAAAAAAAAAAAAAAAAAAAAAAACAAGTCTGTAAAAAATGTCCATAGGAACCCAAATATTTTTGAGGTAAAATATTTTTCCAGATTGATACTTGAAAAGTAAGTTTGTAAATTTATAGAAAGTTATCTAGAAAACACATAAAAACAAGAATTTGAGGTTGCCAGATACTTTCAAAATTAGCTTTAGGGAATATTGAGGGATTCAAGATGCATTTCTTTTTTTAGCTTCAAAATATAAGTGAATGATAAACTCATACTGAAGAAGTAGGACAGAAAAATACCCTAATAATCTGTACTAGCAACTTTTTTAAGATGCAAAGCTACTTACTTTCTCCATTCAAACTGAGAGATAATCAAGGTCATCTAAAAAATTTAGCTCTTTAAACACATTCCACACTTATTATCTTAGCAGTAAGACAGTAAGTAACTAGGTTCCTGGAGCCTTTGCCTGAACACAGTTTAGCCCTCCTAATATATGGGTGATTTTGTTAGTAGTAAATCCCGTAAGCTAATTAAAAATCAAGTACTTTACTTAAATCCCGTAAGCTAATTAAAAATCAAGTACTTTACTTAACTGTGAATTCACTAACTTCTGAAAACAAGAGCTGAACAAAGGCTGTGTCCAGTGACGCCTCAGGGCAGCGTGTTCGGTTTCTAACAGCTCCCCTAGATGATGCTTTGTCCGCAGGCTTTACCTTCAGGCTCCTAATTGCAGGCAGAGCTCAAGCGACCCCTCCTATGCCCCAGTGAAAACACATCATTCACCACAGAGAACTCTGACCTCAGGCAACACTGGTTAGAAAGGGGGCTCCAGAAAACACAGGCAAGCAAGCCAGAAAAAGAACAGAAGAAGCAAGCAGACAGACCCAGCAGAATTCATGAAAACCACCCCAGCTTCCCCCATTACTGAGGAGAGCCCAGGACAGAAAGGAACATCAGTGGGCAAGTCTGGTACCTGGTTCAGCCCCATGACAACGGCTTGGTGCTTAATCTGAAACCATCAGCTAACAGAATGTATAAACAACCCAAGCAAACTGTGAGTCTCTCTTGGAATCTATGACTCTCAAAAATTAAAAAATCAAGGCTACCTTGTCACCAACCATACTCTACACACCAGATACTGATTATATCTCATTTTCACATCTTCTAAGCAAAATCAGTGCCACCACATCTTTTAAAGATAAGTAAAGACAGGGCCATTCAACCAGGCAGAGGCACAGTGTCACTGAGCCCAGCCGTATCTGGGAAGCAGGGGTCTTCACGAACAGCCCAGAAGGCCACAGCAGCAGCTGTGCAGAAAAGCTAGCGGTGGGGGGGGGGGGGGGGGGGGGGGTGGCTGGAGCTGATGCAGGGCAGTGGAGGCGGGGACGAGGGGCAAACTGGGCGCTTTCTAGGATGGAAAAAGTGAGTGGGGGGAGAAGCCCAGTTTCCAAATGAAGTAACCAGTGGATGGCAGCTTTCTCTCCCATCCACCAAGCTAATTTATATTTTATTTCAATATCCAAATGTCACCTCCTGGTGTGCAAGGTCCTGAGGGTCTGAAAGCTGGAAAGATACAGAGAAGCATAAACTTCTCCAGGACACAGGGAACAGTGGCTGCCTGACGAAGCAGAGCCCAGATGGAAGCAGCAGCTACAAGAAAGTTAAGAACCACTGCGGCGACTGAAAAGAAAGAGCAGCCGGCGTGAGAGCAGGAGAGGACGCAGATGCTCGGCGCACAGCAGAAAAGCACCTGCGGACCAGCACTGTGCCAGGTGCTTTCACACACAAAACAACTGAGTTTAACCCTTAACACAGTCCCAACAAAGCACTTCCTTCCCCTTTTCTACAGAAGAGGATCCTGAGGTTCGGAGGCGGAGCGATCTGCCTCAGGCCTAAGAGCCGAAAAACTACGAGTACCAGCCGGTGTGGTGATATGACGACTCCTATTTTCTTTCTGCTAAATATTAAAACAACTTATGCTTTTAAATTCCCAATCCAGTGACATCTTGAAAAGAATGGGAAAAGCCGACAGTTAATAGCAACACAAGTGAAAAAAGTAAGCAATCCCTTTATGCTCTGATTCATGAAATTCTATATATTAATATAAAAAGCTCTTTGGTATTTAAACAACCTCTTTATAGTATCAGTCTAGCTAAGAGCAACTCTGGTAAGTCCCACTTAACAAGTAAACTCTTAATTAAAATTTACTTTAAATAGAAAGATTACTGTTTGCTCAGGCCCCAAGCCTTGGTCACCCCGACTTCTTTCTCTGTCTCTTAGATCAAAGCATTCCATCAGCGAAACCCACCATCCCTGCCTTCAGACTACACCTGGGCCGTGACCTCCCCCCGCCCGCTGCCCCACGTCTGCTGCCGTCTGGCATCCACAGGCCTCCCCACCCCCCACCCCCCTGTTTTTGGCTTGCTGCTCCACACTCAACTCTCAAGCCAGCAGCTGCAACTGACCCTTCCTTTCAAAACATCAATCACACCATTTCACTCCTTTGCTAAAACTCACCAAACGTTCCCCAACTCCCCTGAACAGGTGACCTGCACACCGAGCGTGGTCTGCAAGGCCCTGTGCCGGGAGGCTCCCCTACCATCTACACCCTCATCTCCTCACCACCACCATCCCCGCCCCCGGGCCTTCTCAGCTCCAACCACACTGAGCTCCCTGTTGCCCTCTGCCCACACGAGCCATGCATGACACCTCAGGGCCTTTACACTGCCTGTCCCTCTAGGTTGGACACTCTTGCCCCAGGTAACCACAAGGCTCACTCCCTTTCCTCCGAGCCTTTGCTCAAATGTCACTTACTCCACGAGGCCTATCCTGACCGCCTCATCTAAAATTGCACAGCCCATACCCTAACCCAGCCTCACCTCCTCACAGCACGATCCCCTCTACAACACCACGTGCCTTATTCTGCACCTCGTCCACTGTCTGGCTGCCCCACTACAAGGCACTCTCCATGGCGGGAAGGACGTCGTCGGTTCTGCACGCCGTCTCCAGGGCCTCACTGCTAAAACAGACAGTAAAATGTACAGGCCATATTCCACACATTCCTCCTCTATCCCCTGTAGGTAATGAGGACATGGCAGAGGGAAGTTCTATTTTATTTTAGAGGCCACGACCATAGAGAAAGCATCAGAGATTCTAGGTATCAGGACCCGACACTGAGCTCCGTGACAGCATGGCCTGCCTCAGTCTTGGGCACTGCTTCACCTACAAGACCCAGCACAGGGGCTTGAAAAATATTTACTGCATGAATACATGAATTACACGTGTTGTAAACCTTGCTTTTCTTCCCCCATAAGAATGGAAAAAGAAAAATTGATATAAATTCTACAAAAATCATGTGGAATGCCATTCCTCATCCCACATAAAAAATAAATCACACAACTGTAGTATCCTGATACTCCGATCAGAACTTCCACTGCAGATTTTAGTAGAGCAATAATGAAACTAATGTGCGAGATTAGAAGGCTAGCAAACAATGCCATAAGCAAGATCAGTGAGCAGAAAAACCCTTCATACACTGTATGATTTTGTCCAATCTGGCTTCCCTACAGAAACCTGGCCTTAAATAAGAAAGTCATTGGGAAAGAACTATTAAGAAACAAACTGCTTGTAAATGTCACAAAAGCAGCTCACAAAGATACAACTCTGACTTTTCACAGTTCTCATACAGTTATCATGGTTTTACTTGTTTGCCTTAAGTTAGTACCAAAACTTTAGGGCAGTACTTCTTAGAAGAGTAAAGCACTGGTAAATGCTTATATGTCAACCAACAGGAGGAATGTAAAAGAAAACTGTAATTCACATTATACACACACAATTCAAAATCTATCTTCATTAATCAAAAGTTAAAGATTGAAATAAAATCAACACTTTCACAATATGGTACGTCCATTAGCAACTGACAGTTACAACATACCCTAACTTCCGTAGCTGGGTATCCTGTTCCAAGCTTACTTCCAGTAAGACTCATAGAATTACCATTTCTGTGTCATTGCGTCTCACTGTTTCCACCACAAACACAGAAAAAATTTTTCTGAAAATTTTAGTATCAATAAAAATTATGACTTGGTAAGAACTAAAGAAATTCAAGCTTAACAATGGCTATAATCACCTTCTGAAGACAAACAGACAATAGGTCGCAAAACACAACATATTCCGAAGGGTGATGGTATTGGTATTACTTGCTTTCCCTGCCAACTTTCATAACAATTACCATACCTCCCTTCCGTTATTCTGGAGGAACTCTGGGGAAGCTGAGGAAGGCACTGAATTTGCAACTGGAAGACGCAAAGGAGCCCCAGTTCTATCCGTGAGACAAAGAAAGAATCATTTCACCATCCTGAACCTCAGTCTGTTCACCTGTAAAACAAGGACAATGACAATACCTATCACCTATTGAACAGTGATGACGTGTCAATCACAAAACAGCAGAACAGCAACACTAATAATAATGAAAACATAATGATAATGATGATGCCAGGTTAATGCTTACTATGCACCAAGCCCTGTTCTAAGTACTTTTATCCCACGAGGCAGACTCTATTACCCCCACTGCACAGATGAAGAAATTGGAGCACAGAGAGATAACTTGTTCCAGGTCACAGAGCTTCTAAGGTGCAAAGCTGGAAATCAAACTCAGCCAGCCAGGCTCCACAGTCTGTGTTCCTCATCAATTTGCTGAGTGCTTTACACCTGTTTTCTCAATTAGTACTTACAACAACCAATGAGGTAGATGATATTATAATCCACATGTGACATGCGAACAAACTGAGGAACAGAGAAATTAAGTAACATACCTAACATCAAGCTAGCCGGTCAGCGGCAGAGCTGGGATATGCACGGGCACTCGGACACCAGCCAGAACACACACTTCAACCACCACCTACAGCGATGCTCCCTGCAGAGCCTGCAAAGCTTTCCAGAGAGAGTCAGGAAGCAGGCCCCACCCAGCCTACAGAGGGTGACTGAGTCACAGTGAGGACCAAAGAGACAAAGAAGGAAGAGAAGAAACATGCCCACGGAAAGAACACGAGACAGACAGGCCGCTCTCTCCCCTACACAACATCCCATCCTAGTCCCTGGTGTCAGCAATCCTGTCGAAAACAAATTCAGGTAAGATGCTGGACATGCGGCTGGTACCTGAGAGATGCATCAAAACCACCAGGAGATACACATACCACTGGATTAAGCCACACTGAGATAGATGAAACAGAAGGGAAATGCCTTCTAAAAAGGCAGTAGGGCTTCCCTGGTGGCGCAGTGGTTAAGAATCTGCCTGCCAATGCAGGGGACACGGGTTCGAGCCCTGCTCCAGGAAGATCCCACAGGCCATGGAGCAACTAAGCCCGTGCACCACAACTGCTGAGCCTGTGCTCTAGAGCCCATAAGCCACAACTACTGAGCCCACATGCCGCATCTACTGAAGCCCGTGCGCTCTAGAGCCTGTGCTCCGCAACAAGAGAAGCCCGCGCACCGTAATGAAGAGTAGCCCCCGCTCACCGCAACTAGAGAAAGCCTGCACGCAGCAACGAAGACCCAACACAGCCAAAAATAATAAATAAAAATAAATAAATTCAAAAAATTAAAAGGCAGAAAATTCTGTACTTATTATTAATCTAAACAATACTCAGGACTTCCCTGGTGGTGCAGTGGATAAGACTCCACGCTCCCAATGCAGGGGGCCTGGGTTCGATCCCTGGTCAGGGAACTAGATCCCACATGCATGCTGCAACTAAAAGTTCACATGCTACAACTAAGGAGCCCTGGAGCTGCAACTAAGGAGTCCGCCTGCCGCAACTAAGACCCAGTGCAACCAAATTAATTAATTAATTTTTAAAAACAATGCTAAACTAGAATATTTCCAGAGACACTAATTCATGGGCATTTCTTGTTTATTTTGCCATATAAAAGAGCAGCGCTAAATTCCAGGTTTAGAAACTGTTGGGAGGTTACTCGCCATTAAGTTTAAGAAGGAAAAAAAGGGTCCTGAAATGTGTAAGAAGAATGATGCTTCTTTAGTTTTTCAAATATAGTGAGTGGCAGAGGTATAGTAACATAGGATGGGAAAAGACACCAAAATTTTCAACCTAACTACGTACGTTATAGAGGGGTTTTCTGTTTATATTGACCAAAATGACACAAATATCAAAAGACAATCGAGTATTTATTCTAATGTTGCAACTGTTCAAATCAACTCTGAAACTTTTACCGTATTGGGCATGCATATACATATCCAACTTATCTCATCATTTCCTCACCATACATTTTTTTTACCCTATAAATCCAATTTATCCACAGTTTGACCACTCACCTTATTTAGCAAATAGCGACATTAGACTGGCTCCCCAAATCAGGTAACTGAAGCAGAGAGAACCTCTGGGGTCCTGCTAGAAATCAGGCCATGTGGTTGCAGGTTGCAAGCAGACAGCTATAGCTGGAAGGGGCACTGGTGCCAGGGGGACCCCTGGTGGTGAATGAGTCTCTTCTGCAACCTACATTCCTCAGCTATAAAGAGGGAGACATCAACCATCTACATTTTAAATTATCCCTCGCTGTGGCCTGGAAAAGGAAAGTGTTTCTACCACGTGACTCTACACTCCATTTTCAAGAAACACCAGAAGCACCCAGTATGGATCCTGTCCTTTCTTCAATCATATTCTGAGTAAGAGGCACAAATAAGATGGCTTCTCTTCCCAAACACAGCTGCGTAGTGATTGGTTTTCTTTGTCAATCAGCCTCCTCTATGATTTTGGTCTTGTCACACTGGTATCAACAGACATTATTCCAACTTAGCAAAAATCTATGGAGTCACTTTTCCAACTCTACCTAAAAATTTTTATCATTAAAAAACGTTATTAGGGACTTCTCTGGTGGTCCAGTGGTAAAGAATCCGCCTTCCAATGCAGGGGACGGGGGTTCGATCCCTGGTCAGGGAACTAAGATCCCACATGCCGTGGGGCAACTAAGCCTGCACGGCACAAACTACTGAGCCTGCACGCCTCAACTAGAGCCCACGTGCCACAAACTACAGAGCCCACGCGCTCTGGAACCCACACGCCACAACTAGAGAGAAGCCTGTGCACCGCAACAAAGAGCCTGCGCACCACAATGAAAGATCCCACATGCCGCAACTAAGACCCCACACGCCTCAACTAATACCCAACGCAGCCAAAAATAAATAAGTAATAAATAAATCTTCAAAAAAAAGTTATTAAACTCAGCCATAAAAAAAGAACGAAATAATGCCATTTGCAGCAACATGGATGTGACTAGAGATTATCATACTAAGTGAAGTAAGTCAGAAAGAGAAAGACAAATACCATATGATATCACTTATATGTGGAATCTAAAATATGGCACAAATGAACCTATCTATGAAACAAGACTCACAGATATAGAGAACAGATTTGTGGTTGCCGCCAAGGGGGAGGGGGAGAGGGAGAGGATGGACTGGGAGTTTGGGGTTGGTAGACGCAAACTATTACATTTAGAATGGATGAACAAGGGCTTCCCTGGTGGTGCAGTGGTTAGGAATCCGCCTGCCAATGCAGGGGACACGGGTTCAAGCCCTGGTCCAGGAAGATCCCACATGCCGCGGAGCAACTAAGCCTGTGCACCACAACTACTGAGCCTGCGCTCTAGAGCCCGCGAGCCGCAACTACTGAGCCCACGTGCCACAACTACTGAAGCCTGTGCACCTAGAGCCCATGCTCCGCAACAAGAGAAGCCACTGCAATGAGAAGCCCGTGCACCGCAACTAAGAGTAGCCCCTGCTCGCCGCAACTAGAGAAAGCCTGCATGCAGCAACGAAGACCCAACAGAGCCATAAATAAATAAATACATACATAAATACATAAATAAATAAATAAATAAAATTGATAAAACAAACACTTTAAAAAAAAAAAAGAATGGATAAACAACAAGGTCCTAATGTATAGCACCGGGAACTATATTCAATATCCTGTGATAAACCATAATGGAAAAGAATATTAAAAAAAGAATGTCTCTGTGTATAACTGAGTCACTGTGCTGGACAGCAGAGATTGGCACAGCATTGTAAATCAACTATACTTCAATTTTAAAAAGTTATTAAAACCAACCTCACGTCTATTAGGATGATTACTTTTTTTTTTTAAATATGAAAATAACAAGTGCTGGTGAAGATGTGGAGAAACTGGAACCCTTGCATACCACTGGTGGGAAAGTAAAATGGTGCAACTGCTACAGAAAAGAGTATGGAGGTTCCTCAAAAAAATCAAAAATAGAACTACCATATGATCTGGCAATTCCACTTCGGGAATTCCACACCCAAAAGAACTGAAAGCAGGGTCTTGAAGAGATTTGCACACCTATGTTCACAGCAATTATTCACAATAGTGGAATGGTTGAAAGGATAAATAAAATGTGGTGTATGTTACAGTGGAATATTATTCAGCCTTTGAAAGGAAGGAAAGCCTGTCACATGTGAAATAGGCACAAATACCGTATGATTCCACTTACTTGAGGCATCTAAAGTAGTAAAGCTCGCAGGAACAGAAAGTAGAACAGTGGCTACCAGAAGCTGGGGAGAAGGGAAAAGGGGATACAGAGCTTCTGATTTGCAAGATAAGCCCTAGAGATCTGTTTCACAATGATGTGAATACACTTAACACCACTGACCTACACACTTAAAAATAGGTAAGATGGTAAATTTTATGTTCTGTGTTTTTTGTCTATCCCAATAAAAAACTTTTTAAAATGTTAAAACCACTTTAAAAGAGTGAATCTCACTTATATTTTACAGCGAAACTGCAAATATGATACAATTATGTCACTTTTACAGACAAGGGGGAAAGTCTTGAGACATTAGAACGAGCTCAAAGTGCAAGAGGCAGGAAAAAGAGAGCCAACAACCGGTCCTCGACTAGGCTGGATACTGGTCCGGCACTGCTGATACTGGTCCAGCATTGGACAAGGGGGCTTTATGTGGCTTAAAAAAATTAATCCCCTAATAAACTTCGAGATAATTACTAATATCACCATTTTCAAGAAAAAGGAAACAGGCTTAGAGAGGTAAAGGACTTGGGGTAAGATCAGACTTTGTAAAAGTCAAAGTCACATGTGACTCCAAAGCCCAAATCATTTCATCTTTTCCACCCCCTTAAGCCTGAAAGCCCAATGTTGTCCTCTCTCTGACTTGGTTTTCTCATCAATTAAATGAAGTTTAAAATGGCATCTACTGTTCACAGTTGTTAGGACAATTAAATCTCACAACACAAAGGGCTTTGAGAGTACAGCATTATCAGCGCATTACTCTGCATCTTCTGTGCTGGCGCAATGACTTAAACACCAGGGATCCAAAAATAACTGGGACAGAGCCCAGGCCGCTGAGGAGCTCAGAGCTCACAGAGGACAAGCGCATAAGTCCCAGCACCCACAGTTCCGGCTCCTGGTAGACTGGTCTAAGAAACCCCCAGTAAATCTCCTGTACAGTTTGAGGCTTAAATGATTCATAGGTTTATCTGCAACACTGAAAAAGTGGGAACATGCTCAAAAGAAGGGAAATGAGCAAATAAAGTTTGGAACGTCAAAATGAGTCACTATACAAGCATTAAAAAATTGTGTTTGCTGAAAATTTTTCATTCATACTGGAAAATACTCCTTAATGAAAAAAAGCAACATGTACTATAAAGAGTTAAGGCAACTCCCAGTCTTAAAATGCAAGGATTTTCAAGATATATATTTTAAGTAATAAAAAAATGTATGGAAGAATATGTAGAATACATTTTGATATAAAGCAAAAGAAAGATTCATGCACATGCACCCCCTTGTACACACATAGAGGACCTGTGGGTGGTTACACAAGTGGGAACAGTGAGTCACATAGAGAGAGAGTTAGGATTCATTTCCCACCCATTTGAATTTTGTACCATGTATATTTTAGTTCAAAATAGTAAATGAACATAAAAAATAACTATTTTAAAAAACTGATGTCTAGTACAGTTCCCAATATTTAGCAAGTAAACAATCCTTTCTAAATAACACCCAGTCAAACAACACATCAAAGGAGAAATTGACAAAATGTTCAGAATAGAATGATAATTAAAAACAGAACATCGAAATCTTTAGGATACAGCTAAAAGAGTGCTGGGTACGTAGAGGGAATTTTTAACTTTAAGCACTTATATTTAAAAGCTAAAAACATGAGTTGTCTCTGTTTTTACCTTAAGAAATAAGAAAAACATTAGCAAATTAAACCCAAAGTAAGTAGAAGTTAAGATAGAACAAGGAACAGTGCTGGGGCAAAAGGAAAAATGAGTAATAATGATCCTGCCTTCATTTAAGTTTGGTATCATCCATCAGGGATTTTTTGCATTAAATCCTGACTTTTAAAAATGCTGCATTAAACTACTACTTATCTTGGACTTCCCTGGTGGTGCAGTGGTTAAGGATCCGCCTGCCAATGAAGGGGACATGGGTTGGATCCCTGGTCCAGGAAGATCCCACATGTCGCAGAGCAACTAAGCCCGTGCACTGCAACTACTGAGCCTGCACTCTAGAGCCCGCGAGCCACAACTACTGAGCCCGCGAGCCACAACTACTGGGCCCACGTGCCACAACTACTGAAGTCTGCGCACCTAGAGCCCACGCACCGCAACGAAGAGCAGCCCCCGCTCACCGCAACTAGAGAAGGCCCGCGTGAAGCAACAAAGACCCAACGCAGCCAAAAATTAAAAAACAAAAAACAAAAAAACCACTATTACTTATCTTGATTACTGAGATTTTGGGGTCTCTGAGACATGCCTCACCAGAGTCCTGCCCACACATACCCATCCCCACTCCACTGGCCCTGTCCACCTCAACCCCAAGGCTCCCCACACCCAGGGCATATCACCTAGGGGGTTTGTAAGACTAGAAACATTTCTGCCCAAGGCATGTCAAATACAATCATGCAATTTTAAAAGTTCCCTTCTGAGAACAATAAAGCGATTTAACACTTCTTTTCAAGGACCAGAAACACGGTAACTAAACTGTCAAAGCGTATCTATTTTACTTGAAACAGTTGCAATGCATTTTTTACACTGGACCAGCAAACTCTTGAATTCATAAATGTCTGACCTTAAATGAAGGAGGCAAGCCCTAAAAATGTGTGAGCAAAATCCATGCTTGATTATGGCTATTTGCACCTCCTGTGATACAGCAGAAACCCTTCTTATTCTAGTCCAAAGATCCAGAATAACAGCGGCAACGGCTTAAATCCACAAGCCATGCTGGCAGGGCATGACAGCCAGAAAAGAGGAGAGTTTGTAAATAGCTAACTTATTCAAAGATTCCTCCTTCCCCTTTTTTTTAAGATTTCTGAATCCAAGGCAGATCCAACAGTGGACAGTAGAACAGCATTTCCTCTAGAAAAACAGTAAAAGTGGATAAAATACAATAATCAGAAAGCTGCTAGGGCAGTGAGAACAAGAGGGGCTAATACTTCAGAGCGTGAGGAACCACAACGCTGAGCTGATCTACTGCAGCTACTGTGAACTTTGGTATTGATTTGCTAATCCTGCAAACAAGAAGGAGGCTGAGACCTCGGGCTCTGCAACCACAGAAAACTGCTGCTGGAGGACAGGAAAGCAGGAGAGGTTCTGGCAGGCTAAAAGCCTAAACACAAATGTAGTATATTTCCTGCCAGCAATAAAAGGAAAGGTACTGACACAGGCTACAACATGGATGAAACCTGAAAACATTATGCTAAGTGAAAGAAGCCCAACACAAAAGTACCTATCTATCTATCTATTAAACACTATATGAAATTTTCAAATTAAATCCCACAAAAGTTCTAAAAAATTGCCTTTACCTGCAGCTCTTCAGTCCATTAAGACATGAGATATTCAAGAGAACAAAATTTTTTAAAAACCTCCCAGAAACATAATCTTTTAGGGAAAAACTTCTTTCAGTTAATTAAAGCCGTTATATGGACTATTGCTTTTTGGGGATATGACCTCTGCATGCATCTTTAGCTAATAAAGTTGTTCATTCAAAAACAGAAAACTAAACATCAAAAACAGATGAAAAGGTAACTAACAAGAACAACTGAAAACATTCGAATTCTGACTCCAGGAAAAAAAACAAGATCTAATTATAAAATATAGGAACATGGATCTCCTACGATACAGGGGTTACTTAAAATATATATTTCTAATTTGCACATTTTTTAAAAATATTTATATTTTGGCTGCATCGGGTCTTAGTTGCTGCACGCGGGCTCTTCGTTGCAGCACGTGGGCTTTTCTCTAGTTGTGGTGCGCAGGCTCCAGGGCAAGTGAGCTCTGTAGTTGCGGAGCGCAGGTTCTCTCATTGAGGCACTCGAGCTCAGTAGTTGTGGCGTGTGAGCTTAGTTGCCCTGCAGCATGTGGGATCTTAGTTCCCCGACCAGGGATCGAACCCACGTCCCCTGCATTAGAAGGCAGATTCTTTACCACTGGACCAGCAGGGAAGTCCCTGGACATTTTCAAAAATTTATTTTACTTTCCATTATGTGATTGGGAGGAGAAGAGCCAAGAATCTGCAAAAATACTCTAAAGTATTTAAATTTTCTTTTTATAATCATTATTGCATACCTTTATAGTTACTTCCTGGGGAAATTGTAATTTCCTTCAGCTGTGGCTTTAAATATCTCCAAATCTGATTTTGCTGAAAATAAAGTTATGAAATGAATGTGTCTGTATAAAACGCATTTAAATTATTTATGAGAGAACATACGTTTATTTTTTGCTATAAATACATATACAGTCTGGATATAACTACAGGTGGCTTAAAGCATATTCCTTTTATTGGCATCCTTGAATTACCACCTAAGAACTACCTTTGAGTACAGGAATTTCCTAACGTTTATTTCCCAAACTTTTTATGGAAATCAAATATTATCTTTAAGTGAACAACAGAAATATGAATTAATCTAACAAGAAAAAAAGAGAACACAAAAATAGCAGCATTACCAGCTGCAGAGTTTCCTGTAAAATGTAACTACATATTCCTAGTCCCAAAATATACCAAGTACATTTACAGCTGTTTCCATGTGACCTCAAAGGTACAATCTATACTTACTACAATATGACCTTTCCATACGGTAGTTGACTGAAATTACTTCTTCTTTTGAAAACTATACTCAGGACCATCTCATTCTTAATATCCTCAAACTTAGCTGATCTCCACCTCATTCTAACAGTTATCTAAGAGACAAAATACACTCTCCTCTCTGTGTACATCTATCACAATCTACAGTAAATCCATTTTTTGTCTCCCTTACACAGAGTCAGGCCGACACAAAGAAGGCACGGTCACGAAGTCTGCTACTGCAGCTAAGGAAACCCTCTGCTCTGCACTGCCATTTGGGAGAATTCCCGACAGCAGCCACAGTATATCCTAGAATAAAAACAGCCATCATGATTATTGTGTAAATGCCATGCAAACATTTGACCATGCTTTTTATCCTCCTCTTCCAGCTAAAATCCACTTATGAACTGACTCCATTTTCATAATCAGAATATTTTGCATAAAAAGCTACACCCCGCCTTTTTCCCTGTTCACATCTTCTTACCTGAGTAAAAGTAAGGTGGGGGAAAAAGGTGGCGTTTGGGAGCAAAGAGAAAGGAGGATACATTTTCTTTAATCTTCCAGAAGTATGCACCACACAGAAAATTCTCTTCAGTGCCTAATAAATACAAGTCTTTACATCTAAAGATTTACTCTAAAGATTAAAAGTCAGACTCAAGAGAGTCAATACATTTTTAATAATTAAAAAAATCTTTTATATATTCACTAATTCAAAATTTTTCATTCAAGAAATTTGTAACAGAAATTATGACAAAATTAAGCACACAAGTGACCAAAGTTTTCTCAAATACACCCCTGCTACTGACATATGTATGACACGATAAAGTTCAGCCCTGAACGGTGAAAACTCAGCTCCAAGACTAACCAAGTCTCATCTGCCCTCAGTCCACCAAAAGAGGGTAAATTTAGGATCAACAGTTTCCACATAAACACAACAGGCAGCCTTCATCAACACTGCATGTCCAGAACAAAACTATCACTTGAGGATGGCCAAATCTTTCCCACTTAGGTCTTAAGAAATAGTCTGGCCGACTCCCTCTTGCGAGAGCACCGCAATCACAACTAACTGCTGAACAATCATTGACAGGAAGACACTGGAACTCACCAAAAAAGAGACCCCACATCCAAAGACAAAGGAGAAGCCGAAATGAGATGGTAGGAAGGGCGCAATTACAATAAAATCAAATCCCACCGCTGGGTGGGTGACTCACAAACTGGATAACACCTTTACCACAGGAGTCCACCCACTGGAGTGAAGGTTCTGAGGCCCACGTCAGGCTTCCCAATCTGGGGGTCCAGCAACTGGAGGAGGAATTCCTAGAGAATCAGACTTTGAAGCCTAGTGGGATTTGACTGCAGGACTTCGACAGGACTGGGGGAAACAGAGACTCCACTCTTGGAGGGCACACACAAAGTAGTGTGCACATAGGGACCCAGGGGAAGGAGGAGTGACCCCATAGGCGACTGAACCAGACCTACCTGCTAGTGTTGGAGGGTCTCCTGCAGAGGCGGGGGGTGGCTGTGTCTAACCGTGAGGACAAGGACACTGGCAGCAGAAGTTCTGGGAAGTACTCCTTGGCGTGAGACCTCCCGGAGTCCGCCATTAGCCCCACCAAAGAGCCCCGGTAGGCTCCAGTGCTGGGTCGCCTCAGGCCAAACAATCAACAGGGAGGGAACCCAGCCCCACCCATCAGCAGTCAAGCGGATTAAAGTTTTACTGAGCTCTGCCCACCAGAGCAACACCCAGCTCTACCCACCACCAGTCCCTCCGATCAGGAAACTTGCACAAGCCTCTTAGATAGCCTCATCCACCAGAGGACAGACAGCAGAAGCAAGAAGAACTACAATCCTGCAGCCTGTGGAACACAAACCACATTCACAGAAAGATAGACAAGATGAAAAGGCAGAGGACTATGTACCACATGAAGGAACAAGATAAAACCCCAGAAAAACAACTAAATGAAGTGGAGATAGGAAACCTCCCAGAAAAAGAATTCAGAATAATGATAGTGAAGATGATCCAGGACCTCGGAAAAAGAATGGAGGCAAATATCGAGAAGATGCAAGAAATGTTTAACAAAGACCTAGAAGAACTGAAGAACAAACACCTAGAAGAATTAAAGAACAAACAAACAAAGATGAACAATACAATAACTGAAATGAAAAATACACTAGAAGGAATCAATAGCAGAATAACTGAGGCAGAAGAACGGATAAGTGACCTGGAAGACAGAATGGTGGAATTCACTGCCGCAGAACAGAACAAAGAAAAAAGAATGAAAAGGAATGAAGACAGCCTAAGAGACTCCTGGGACAACATTAAACGCAACAACATTCGCATTATAGGGGTCCCAGAAGGAGAAGAGAGAGAGAAAGGACCAGAGAAAATATTTGAAGAGATTATACTTGAAAACGTCCCTAATGTGGGAAAGGAAATAGCCACCCAAGTCCAGGAAGTGCAGAGAGTCCCACACAGGATAAAGCCAAGGAGAAACACGCTGAGACACATAGTAATCACACTGATAAAAATTAAAGACAAAGAAAAATTATTGAAAGCAACAAGAGAAAACGACAAATAACATACAAGGGAACTCCCATATGGTTAACAGCTGCTTTCTCAGCAGAAACTCTACAAGCCAGAAAGCAGTGGCATGATATATTTAAAGTGATGAAAGGGAAGAACCTACAACCAAGATTACTCTACCCAGCAAGGATCTCATTCAGATTCGACAGAGAAATCAAAAGCTTTACAGACAAGCAAAAGCTAAGAGAATTCAACACCACCAAACCAGCTCTACAACAAATGCTAAAGGAACTTCTCTAAGTGAGAAACACAAGAGAAGAAAAGGACCTACAAAAACAAACCCATAACAATTAAGAAAATGGTAACAGGAACATATATATCGATAATTACCTTAAACGTAAATGGATTAAATGCTCCAACCAAAAGACACAGGCTCGCTGAATGGATACAAAAACAAGACCCATATATATGCTGTCTACAAGAGACCCACTTCAGACCTAGGGACACATACAGACTGAAAGGGAGGGGATGGAAAAAGATATTCCATGCAAATGGAAATCAAAAGAAAGCTGGAGTAGCAATACTTAGATAAAATAGACTTTAATTTTTATTTATTTATTTATTTATTTATGGCTGTGTTGGGTCTTCGTTTCTGTGCGAGGGCTTTCTCTAGTTGTGGCAAGTGGGGGCCACTCTTCATCGCGGTGCGCGGGCCTCTCACTATCGCAGGCTCTCCTGTTGCGGAGCACAGGCTGCAGACGCGCAGGCTCAGTAATTGTGGCTCACGGGCCCAGCCGCTCCGCGGCATGTGGGATCTTCCCAGACCAGGGCTCGAACCCATGTCCCCTGCATTGGCAGGCAGATTCTCAACCACTGCGCCACCAGGGAAGCCCAAAATAGACTTTAAAATAAAGAATGTTACAAGAGACATGGAAGGACACTACATAATGATCAAGGGATCGATCCAAGGAGAAGATATAACAATTATAAATATATATGCACCCAACATAGGAGCACCTCAATACATAAGGCAACTGCTAACAGCTATAAAAGAGGAAATCGACAGTAACACAATAATAGTGGGGGACTTTAACACCTCACTTACACCAATGGACAGATCATCCAAACAGAAAATTAACAAGGAAACACAAGCTTTAAATGACACAATAGACCAGACAGATTTAATTGATATTTATAGGACATTCCATCCAAAAACAGCATATTACACTTTCTTCTCAAGTGCACATGGAACATTCTCCAGGATAGATCACATCTTGGGTCACAAATCAAGCTTCAGTAAATTTAAGAAAACTGAAATCATATCAAGCATCTTTTCTGACCACAACACTATGAGATTAGAAATCAATTACAGGGAAAAAAACGTAAAAAACACAAACACATGGAGGCTAAACAATACGTTACTAAATAACCAAGAGATCACTGAAGAAATCAAAGAGGAAATCAAAAAATACCTAGAGACAAATTACAACGAAAACACGATGATCCAAAACCTATGGGATGCAGCAAAAGCAGTTCTAAGAGGGAAGTTTATAGCAATACAAGCCTACCTCGAGAAACAAGAAAAATCTCAAATAAACAATCTAACCTTACACCTAAAGGAACCAGAGAAAGAAGAACAAACAAAACCCAAAGTTAGTAGAAGGAAAGAAATCATAAAGATCAGAGCAGAAATAAATGAAATAGAAACAAAGAAAACAATAGCAAAGATCAATAAAACTACAAGCTGGTTCTTTAAGATAAACAAAATTGATAAACCATTAGCCAGACTCATCAAGAAAAAGAGGGAGAGGACTCAATCAAATCAATAAAATTAGAGGGGCTTCCCTGGTGGCGCAGTGGTTGAGAATCTGCCTACCAATGCAGGGGACACAGGTTTGAGCCCTGGTCTGGGAAGATCCCACATACTGCTGAGCAACTAGGCCCGTGAGCCACAACTACTGAGCCTGCACGTCTGGAGCCTGTGCTCCGCAACAAGAGAGGCCATGATAGTGAGAGGCTCGTGCACCGCGATGAAGAGTAGTCCCCGCTTGCCGCAACTAGAGAAAGCCCTCGCACAGAAACGAAGACCCAACACAGCCAAAAATAAATAAATAAATAAAATAATTAATTAATTTAAAAAAAATTAAAAAATAAAAATAAAATAAAAATAGAAACAAAAAAGGATGGCGGGGTGGGGGTGTGATGAATGGGAGTTTGGGATTGACATATATACACTAGTATGTATAAAATGGATAACTAATAAGAACCTGCTGTATAAAAAAAAATAAAATTCAAAACACAAAGTCACTTAAAAAAAAAAAAGAAAAAAGAAAAAGAAGTTACAACAGACACCGCAGAAATGCAAAGCATCCTAAGAGACTACTACAAGCAACTCTATGCCAATAAAATGGACAACCTGGAAGAAATGGACAAATTCTTAGAAAGGTATAACCTCCCAAGACTGAACCAGGAAGAAACAGAAAATATGAACAGACCAATCACACAAGTAATGAAATTCAAACTGTGATTAAAAATCTTCCAACAAACAAAAGTCCAGGACCAGATGGCTTCACAGGTGAATTCTATCAAACATTTAGAGAAGAGCTAACACCCATCCTTCTCAAACTCTTCCAAAAAATGGCAGAGGAACACTCCCAAACTCATTCTATGAGGCCACCATCACTCTGATACCAAAACCAGACAAAGATACTACAAAAAAAGAAAATTACAGACCAATATCACTGATGAATATAGATGCAAAAATCCTCAATAAAATACTAGCAGACAGAATTCAACAACACATTAAAAGGATCATACACCATGATCAAGTGGGATTTATCCCAGGGATGCAAGGATTCTTCAATATACGCAAATCAATCAATGTGATACACCATATTAACTGAAGAATAAAAACCATATGATCATCTCAAGAGATGCAGAAAAAGCTTTTGAAAAACTTCAACACCAATTTATGATAAAAACTCTCCAGAAAGTGGGCACAGAGGGAACCTACCTCAACATAATAACGGCCATATACGACAAACCCACAGCAAACATCATTCTCAATGGTGAAAAACTGAAAGTATTTCCTCTAAGATCAGGAATAAGACAAGGATGTCCACTCTTGCCACTATTATTCAACATAGTTTTGGAAGTCCTAGCCACAGCAATCAGAGAAGAAAAAGAAATAACAGGAATACAAATTGGAAAAGAAGTAAAACTGTCACTCTTTGCGGATGACATGATACTGTCCATAGAAAATCCTAAAGATGCCACCAGAAAACTACTAGAGCTAATCGATGAATTTGGTAAAGTTGCAGAATACAAAATTAATGCACAGAAATCTCTTGCATTCCTATACAGATCTCTTGCATTCCTGATGAAAAATCTGAAACAGAAATTAAGGAAACACTCCCATTTACCATTGCAACAAAAAGAATAAGATACCTAGGGATAAAGCTACCTAGGGAGACAGAAGACCTGTATGCAGAAAACTATAAGACACTAGTGAAATAAATTAAAGATGATACAAACAGATAGAGGGATATACCATGTTCTTGGATAGGAAGAATAAATATTGTGAAAATGCCTATACTATCCAAAGCAATCTACAGATTCAATGCAATCCCTATCAAATTACCAATGGCATTTTTTACAGAACTAGAACAAAAAATCTTAAAATTTGTATGGAGACACAAAAGACCCCGAACAGCCAAAGCAGTCTTGAGGGAAAAAAACGGAGCTGGAGGAATCAGACTCCCTGACTTCAGACTATACTACAAAGCTACAGTAATCAAGACAATATGGTACTGGCAAACAGAAATATAGATCAATGGAAAAGGATAGAAAGCCCAGAGATAAACCCATGCACCTATGGTCAACTAATCTATGACAAAGGAGGCAAGGATATACCATGGAGAAAAGACAGTCTCTTCAATAAGTGGTGCTGGGAAAACTGGACAGCTACATGTAAATCAATGAAATTAGAACACTCCCTAACACCATACACAAAAATAAACTCAAAATAGATTAGAGACCTAAATGTAAGACTGGACACTATAAAACTCTTAGAGGAAAACATAGGAAGAACATTCTTCGACATAAATCACAGCAAGATCTTTTTAGATCCACCTCCTAGAGTAATGGAAATAAAAACAAAACTAAACAAATGGGACCTAATGAAACTTAAAAGCTTTTGAAAAGCAAAGGAAACTACAAACAAGATGAAAAAACAACCCTCAGAATGGGAGAAAATATTTGCAAACGAATCAATGGACAGAGGATTAATCTCCAAAATATATAAACATCTCATACAGCTCAATATTAAAAAAACAAACAACCCAATCAAAAAATGGGCAAAAGACCTAAATAGACATTTCTCCGAAGAAGACATACAGATGGCCAAAAAGCACATGAAAAGCTGCTCAACATCACTAATTATTAGAGAAATGCAAATCAAAATGGCAATGAGGTATCACCTCACACCAGTTTGAATGGGCATCATCAGAAAATCTACAAACAGCAAATACTGGAGAGGGTGTGGAGAAAAGGGAACCCTCTTGCACTGTTGGTGGGAATGTAAATTGATACAGCCACTATGGAGAACAGCATGGAGGTTCCTTAGAAAACTAAAAACAGAATTAACATATGACCCAGCAATCCCACTACTGGGCATATACCCAGAGAAAACCGTTAATTCAAAAAGACACATGCACCCCAGTGTTCATTGCAGCACTATTTACAATAGCCAGGTCATGGAAGCAACCTAAATGCCCATTGACAGATGAATGGATACAGAAGATGTGGTACATATATACAATGGAATATTACTCAGCCATAAAAAGCAACGAAATTGGGTCATTTCTACAGATGTGGATGGATCTAGAGACTGTCATACAGAGTGAAATAAGTCAGAAAGAGAAAAACAAATATCATATATTAACACATATATGTGGAACCTAGAAAAATGGTACAGATGAACCAGTTTGCAGGGCAGAAATAGAGACACAGATGTAGAGAACAAATGTATGGACACCAAGGGGGGAAAGCGGGGGGGTGGGGGGTGGGGGTGGGATGAATTGGGAGATTGGGATGGACATATATACACTAATATGTATAAAACAGATAACTAATAAGAACCTGCTGCATAAAAAAATTAATAAAATTTAAAAATTAAAAAAAAAAAAAGGAAATAGTCTGGCCATGGTGCCTTTAAGTCACATTCACCCCTCGTTCTAGGATATGTCCTAACCTATGTCATACAGAGGTTATGAGCATATGTCATACATACACCCAAACACCATCATTCTACCAGGCTCTTGTATTTCAAAGCAGCTGTCACTAGTAGAGAGAAACTATGTAGTATGTACACATTTCTTCATTTCATGATATGTCACTTCACAAAGGCTTACATAAAGAAAAATTATTTTAATACTTACACTGGGACTTCCCTGGTGGCTCAGTGGTTAAGAGTTCCACCTGCCAATGCAGGGGACATGGGTTCGAGCACTGATCCGGGAAGATCCCACATGCTGCAGAGCATCTAAGCCCATGCACCACAACTACTGAGCCCATGTGCCGCAACTACTGAAGCCCGCAGTCCTAGGGCCCGTGCTGTGCAACAAGAGAAGCCACTGCAATGAGAAGCCCGCGCATCGCAACAAAGAGTAGCCCCCACTCGCCGCAACTAGAGAAAGCCCGCGCGCAGCAACGAAGAACCGAAGCAGCCAAAAATAAATAAATAAATTTATTTTTAAAAAAAGAAATACACTGTACTATTAATCTCAATTTCACAAATTAACAAAAATATTTTGTAAAGGGAGAGACTGAGTTACTAAAATGTACAACAAAAACTAGAAGAAGAGCCAAAAATGATTCCAAATCTCCAACCAATCATCTGCAAGATCAGAGGGAAAAACTGACCTTCAGCAGTGCAGAGCAGAGGGCTGGGTCACAGCGGGCGCGCGGCAGTGTGCTGACCAACAAATCAGCCCTCGAGCATCTCCCTTCTACTCCCGCTCACTCACCAGTCCCAGCTTCGCCCACTGCTCACTTCACCACCCATCGCTGACTGTGGGCAAGTGACTGGAAGAAAACGACCTCTGCTTGAAGGAGTGGGGATTAACAGTTGTGCTTATGACAAACAACACAGCATTTGGTAAGGCAGCCAAGAAATGCTACTTTGCATTAAACACAATGCAGAATAAACCAAATATCTTACATCAGTATAATAACAAAATAAAATGAAAGTTTTGCCAAAAGAAAGGCTTCTCTCTGTCAAAATGGAAATTACTTGAGATTTTGTAGGTAGTAAAATCAGTAGCTAATTTAATATTAAAACAAGTACAATTTTATCGTATTATTTTCCAGAAAATTTAGAAGTACAGCACATGAGCTGTGTGCCATTAAAAAGCACTGACCTAGGGATGTCCACTTCAGCCAGGAAGGGGTAACTAGTACGGAAAATGTCCTCCCATGGTAAACAAATAGAAAAATGGACACAATCCAGGAAACAACTTTTTTCAGATCTTGAGACAACGGGCATGGCAGGCCTGTGATCCCCACTGTCCCCTCTGTCTGGCTGAAGGCAACCCTGGACAACAGTACAGTAAGGGGAATCGAAGCAGAGCACTGCAGCTTCAGTAAGTTGAGGAGAGAAAATTTCAAGTTTTGGGAAGCTGAGTCAAGCTGACATTTGCAAGGCAGAGTATCAGAGATGAAAAAGTTGTAGAAAATAAGTTTCAGAATTCTGCACAAAGAGCCAGAGGACGAAGGGACAACACGTTCATCAGCAAGCTGAAAGTAAACACCGTCAACCTAGAACTCTACACCCAGCAAAAATTTCTTCAAAAATGAAGGTGTTTACCAAGAAAGAATGGATAGACAAGATATGATAGACTCATACAATGAAATACTACTCAGCAATAAAAAGGAACCAATTACACAACAACATAGATGAATCTCAACTATACTGTGCTAAAAAATGCCTTACACAGTCATTCATACTGTACAATTCTGTTGACATGAAATCCTACAACAGGCAAAACTGATCTGAGGTGAAGAACAACAGGAGTTATCTCGGGCTGGGCAGGCAGGGGAGGTGCTGGGACAGAGACTGTGAGCACGAAGGAACTTTCTGGGCCCTCCATTTCTCGTTTGCAAGAAAAAGGTTTCAGCCTCCTAGACCTTCCCTGAGTTCCAAAGGGCAGATTCAAACAGTTACTAATTAGAGTGAGGGAATACAGAAAGAAAGGAAGAGCAGTCAAGAAATAATAGTGCAGGGGTTTTCCTGGTGGCGCAGTGGTTAAGAATCCACCTGCCAATGCAGGAGACACGGGTTCGATACCTGGTCCAGGAAGATCCCCACATTTCCGCAGAGCAACTGAGCCCTTGCGCCACAACTACAGAGCCCGCATGCCACAACTACTGAAGCCCGCGCGCCTAGAGCCCGTGCTCGGCAACAAGAGAAGCCACCGTAATGAGAAACCCACGCACCACAACGAAGAGTAGCCCCTGCTCACCGCAACTAGAGAAAGCCCGCGCACAGAAACGAAAACCCAATGCAGTCAAAAATAAATAAATTTATATATTAAAAAAAAAAGAAAGAAATAATAATGCAGCGATAAACCAGGATCCTGGTTCCTCCTCAAGAGCTATACCTAACAATCTGATACAGATCTCTGACTGCTTCTACAGGAACTAAGGGCCCCACCCAGGTAGAGGATGTTAACTTCAGGCTGAGCAGAAGCACATGGACCCGAGACCAGTTGGAAGCGTAAGACTGATGATTGAGATTCCTTGAACACCACCCTATTACCTCCCCACCAACCAATCAGAGTATGGTTACACACCCTGCAGCCCTTCCCCCGAATTTTACCTATAAAAACTCTTCCCCAAGAACCATCGGAGAGTTCAGGTCTTTTAAGCACGAGCCACCTGGTCTCCTTGCTTGGTCCTGCAATACACCATTCTGTTCTTCAAATTCCAACGTTTTGGTTTGTTTGGCCTCACAGTGAGTTGGGCACACGAACTTGGGTTCAACAATAAAACGACAATGGTCTACATTTTGATAAGTGTTTGGGTTGCAAAGGCAATGTTAAATTTTGTAAATTTGATAATTATATGAATTATATCATGGTCATATTGTTCTTAGCACATACTCACCGAAGTATTTACGGGGATAAAGGGCGTGATAGCTGCAACCTACTCTCAAAGGCCTTGGTAAAAAGTAAATATACGGGGACTTTCCTGGTGGTGCAGTGGTTAAGAATCCGCCTGCCAATGCAGGGGGCACAGGTTCGAGCCCTGGTCTGGGAAGATCCCACATGCAGCACAGCAGATAAGCCCGTGCACCACAACTGCTGAGCCTGTGCTCTAGAGCCCACGAGCCACAACTACTGAGCCCGAGTGCCACAACTACTGAAGCCCGCACACCTAGAGCCCGTGCTCGGCAACGGGAGAGGCCACTGCAATGAGAAGCCTGCGCACCGCAACGAAGAGTAGCCCCTGCTCGCTACAACTAGAGAAAGCCTGTGCGCAGCAATGAAGACCCAACGCAGCCAAAAATAAAATTAATTAATTAATTAATTTTTAAAAAAAGGATAGCATTGTGGAGAAACCTCTTCAAAAAAAAAAGTAAATATATGTGTGTGTATGTGCACGTATATATATGGAGGGACAGAGAGAGAGGGCAGGGAGGGATGGGGAGGGAGAGAAGAGGAAAACGGGGACGGGGTAGGGAAGGTATGCAGGCAAATGTAACAAAATGTTAATTTAACATTCAGTGAATCTAGGTGAAGTACAGTATTTGGGAGTTCCCTATACTACATCTTACAGCTTTTCCATAAAAGAAAATGATTTTTTCATTAAAAAAAACAAAACATGCTATACACCTGAAACACTGTAAAGCAACTATACTTCAATTTTAAAAAACTTAAAAAACAAAAAACAAAACAAGGAGCAGCAAACTAGAAAGGGTGCTGGAGGTGCTTTCAGAGGCACCAACCTAGTGGTATGATATTGATGAAAAAGGCAAAAGTTGTGTTATTGCATACTGAAATCGACAAGTGTTCATACTGCAGATCCCAAGTCACCCAGAAAAGCTATAGCTGAGTTTAATATCTTTTAGTACATTTTGTTTAAGAAGATCTGTTAAGTATCCTTTTGAAAAATATAATAAATATGGTTACATATTTTTTAAGTGTACACTCCACTACTTTTTTTCTCTTCTGCATATACAATAACCTTTCAATTGAACAGTGAGTCACACTGAAACCTCTTAGAAGACACTGTACACGGCCGTCACACTCCACAGGTGTGGTGCAGCAACAACACGTGATCCCAACCAGAGGGAGCACCTGGCAAACCGCCCTCCCGCGTCCACACAAACGGACCACTGACAGCACCCAGAAACACCGTTAACTGTAAGAAGCATCCCAGCCCTGTTCCCAGCCTTCAGAACCAGGGTTAAGTTAGTGCAGATTCCAGAGAAAAACACAGGGATGGAGCCAGACAACAAAACGTAAGCAGAACAATTCCAATCTCTCTTCTGTCCCGCAATACGCTATCAAGGAGGCTACTAGCAGATCTCTGGTGTGTGCTCACCATACAAAGGGCGGCAGGCAGGGGCTGCGGTGAGCAGGTCTGGGCACCCAGTGGTTTACATCTCTAGGGGAGAGTAAGGTGGGTCTCAAACACAGAGGGGCACGTGCAATAAAGGAACAAAAACCAGCCTCATTTTATCACTGATTCTATTATAACCACACAGTGGAGTATCCTCCCATCATAAAATTATGAAGAGCTCATCATTTAAAATAGCGGTCTTCTTATTTTCTAAAGTCAAACAAACTTTTATTTTTAAATAAAAATTAAAACACACATATACACACACAACTTTCCACTTTAATTTCCCTCCCTGCCCTATACAAGCCTTTCCTGAGCAAGGGCCTATTGGGAAAAAGTGCTAAATAACAGCTCTGGAGGACATCAAAAGGCACCACAAAGTAATAACAAGCAACTCTCTTGCATACTTTTAAGAAAGTGTATTTACAGTCACAATTAAGTCTTAAGTTCAGTAAAGCTAATGTGTATTATTTTCTGTGTACGTTCTTGTTATTTCTAGCAGTGTAAAATATAACTGTACCCTACAATTATAGCTGACTAAACAAAAGAGCTGAAGACTGCATAATTAAATTTGTCCCAGGACTTCCCTAGTGGCGCAGTGGTTAAGACTCTGTGCTCCCAATGCAGGGGGCCTGGGTTCGATCCCTGGTCAGGGAGCTGGATCCCACATGCATGCCACAACTAAGAGTTCGCATGCCACAACTAAGGAGCCAGCAAGACGCAACTAAGGAGGAAACCCGTGAGCCACAGCTAAGGAGCCCGCCTGCTGCAACTAAGACCCAGTGCAACCAAATAGATAAAGAGATAAATAAATATTTTAAAAATAAAATAAATTTGTCCCATTAATCTGAGAAAACAGTTCTTATTAATTTTCAAAGCTGGTAAAACTATTTTCTCCAGAGCTACAAGAGCTTGAACAACATGGAAGGAATCCTAAAATAATTTAACTTTTAAAACAACTTTTACTTATGCTAATTACATGACATCTGTAATATACAATTGTATTATACGAAGACAAGCCACATTATAAAGCCTTTAGAGGTCATGAATAAATAAGCATACAAAAATCAGCCAAGGACTTCAAGGTAGTGTCTATGCTAAAATCTATTTCACTTGAACTTCCATGATACCTCATCCAGAAAAATAAAATTTAATCCAGCTTGAAAGAAAAGCTGAGCTCAAGTGTGTGCAATATCTGTATGTATATACACAGAAGTCACCTATCTTTTTTTTTTTTTTTAAGTTTGGTGTATGATTTCCATACAGAAGAACCTCCAGTTCAGTGAGTTCTGACAAACATACTCAGTTGTATGGCCATGGAAGATACGGCCTCTTTCCATCACTCCGATAGGTGCTCTCATGCCCTTCTGTACACAGGTCTCTCCCACCCTCAGCCCTAGGCAACCACTCACCTAATTTCTATTCTCAGAGCTCTGCCTTTACCAAAATGTTATATAAATGGAATCACAGTTGTATTAGCGTTTTGTGTTTTCACTTGGTAAAATGCTTTGGCGACTCACCCATTTTGCTGCCTATGCCAGTAGTTAATTCCTTCCTATTGCTGAACAGGATTCCACCGTAGGGGCGGACCACAACCTGCTGCTCATCCATTTACCAGCTGTTGGGCATTTGAGTTGTTTTCCATTTTAAGTGATTATGAATAAAGCTGCTATAAACATTCATATACATGGACATAAATTTTCATTTCCCTTGGGTAAATACCTCCAAGTAGGATTACTGGATTGTATGATAAGTATATATTCAACTTCATAAGAAACTGCCAAATTGTTTTCCAAAGTGGTTATAACACTTTGCATTCCCACCAGCAAAGCAAGAGTTCTAACTGCTTCACATCTTTGTCACTGGGCACTGTCACCTTGTGCTGTCTTATTTTGTTTTAATGCTAGCCATTCTAATAGGATTGCAATGGTATCTCAATGTGGTTGTCATCTGAATTTCCCCAATGATTAATGATGCTGAGCATCTTTCTGTGTGCTTATTCTTATCCATATGAAAGGGATGAAATGCCTAATCAAACCTTTTGGCCATTTTTTCAATTGAAATTTTTACTGAGACACCCTTTTTTTTTAAACTGAAGTATAGTTGCTGTACAATATTACATAAGTTACAGGTTACAATATAGTGATTCACAATTTTTTTTTAATTTATTTTATTTTTGGCTGTGTTGGGTCTTTATTGCTGCACGTGGGCTTTCTCTAGTTGCGGCGAGCAGGGGCTACTCGTCATTGCAGTGCGCAGGCTTCTCTTGTTGCGGAGCATGGGCTCTAGGCGCGCGGGCTTCAGTAGTTGTGGCTCACGGGCTGTAGAGCCCTAGACTCAGTAGTTGTGGCGCACAGGCTTAGTTGCTCCGCCGCATGTGAGATCTTCCCGGACCAGGGCTCAAACCCGTGTCCCCTGTATTCGCAGGCGGATTCTTAACCACTGCGCCACCAGGAAAACCCTGATTCACAATTTTTAAAGGTTATACTTCATTTACAGTTATTATAAAGCATTGGCTATATTCCTCATGTTGTACAATATATCCTTGTAGCTTATTTTATTAATAGTTTGTACCTCTTACTCCCCTACCCCTATACTGCCCCTCCCCAATCCCTCTCCCCAGTGGTAATCACTAGTTTGTTCTCTATTTCAGTGAGGCTTTTTTGTTGTTGTTATATTCACTAGTTTGTTGTATTTTTTCAGGTTCCACATATAAGTGATAACATACAGTATCTGTCTTTCTTTGTCTGACTTATTTCACTTAGCATAATGCCCTCCAAGTCCATCCACGTTGCTGCAAGTGGCAAATTTTTGTTCTTTTTAATGAGACATCTATCCTTTTTAATATACAGTTAATCAAAGAAGAAATGCTGAAAAGTTTGCATATTTTGATAAGCCACTTAGAATTCATGAGTAGACAAAAATCTAAAATGCTTCCTTACCATCCCAATTCCCAACACCCTACTTGCCACCTCCCAAAAAAAATATCTATGATATGCCAAAACAGGTAGAAAGAAAAAAAATCTCCTCTTCTCCTTACTCTGAATGTAAAAACCACAGGAAAAGTGTCTCCCTACTTCTAGGGACAGGAATGGACCGATTTCCCTATTTTTACAAGTATTTGCTAAAACCACATTCTTTCCTCAGTATGAGCCACGGACCCCTGATTGGCAACTACCTGCAGAGCTCTGCAGATACAGTGGTAACGCAAGTCAGCATGGGCGACACATACACGCTGAATACACGCATCGTGGTCGACACGTGGCTGACAGCACAGAAAGGAAGCACAGCACTGAGGGAAGGTCCGCGGGCAGTGCAGCAGGCAGCACGACTCTCCTCGCTATGAAAGCATGACCCACATGCAGGAGCACAAGGGCTAAGACTTACTGCAAAGGAACCTGAAAACCTGATAACCACCATATGAAACCTTGGGCAAGTTTCTTAACATCTCTAAGTCCCGTTTCTCATCTACAAAACGTGAATAGTAAATGCTACCTTCCCGAATTACTATAAAAAATTAAATAATATTCTAACTCACACAACGACTGACACATAAATGGCAGCTATTATGACTATTACATTCACCCAAAGTTCCTGAATCACAATGTGGGTCTGGAAAGATAAAGATGCGCTCTTCACAGAGCTGTGCATATGAAACTGGAGGCTCACACAGCAGGTAACGTGCACACGCCGGACGCACTGAACTAAATGCAGGTGCAGGGTCCCGACCACACGTGAAAACTACCAGGTGTTTACAGAAGAGGTGCCCTGGAGCTGGCAAGCATGAAAGCCTCTGTGGACCTTATTTCTTACGATTTTGCCTCAGCATTTCAAATGCAGTGACACTTCTTTGCAAAAGGATCTAATCTAATCACCCTTGGTGTCACATGACCTCGTCATGAACGGCTTACTTTCCTCCAGGATGCTATAGCTATGCCATACAAATGAGACTGGTGCTTACACACCTCAGTGACATTTTCCACCCCCTCTGCTTGCCACATTCCCAGTGCAGCCAAATGTGGAACAGTTTCTGGAATAGCTTCTTAAGTGCCCTGTTCTTGCCTGACAACCGGAGCGGAGCTTCAGCACAGTCCGGTGCCAATGATTGGTTTGGACAGCCAGATGCCAATTTTATTAAGTTTTTGTGACAGGTGCTCTATAAGGATTTTTTTCCATGAATCAATACATGAAATCAACAGTTTAAGATTATCACTTGGATTCAAGTGTCCTGATATCTCCTATGCTCAGGTTTTAGGACAACGTTAAAAATTTACATCGGACGTTTAACAATCTGAATCACATTTCCCATGTAAACCTGTTTAAGTCTCTTAAGGGTAGAGTCTGTAACTCAGTTAATATGTACAGTCTCTGTACAATCTAGGTCCATCTCTGTGCTTATTCTTGCGCTTTCTCTACCTGCAATGCCCTTCCCCAGCTACAGCCAGCCCTTCTTATCTTTCCCTGCAGGCTCCCCCAGGAAGACAGTCTTCCCCTCCCTCTGAACTTCCCACCATACTTTTCTCCGTCAGCGTTTCTACCTTGTCTCCCTGCTCCTGCACCATCTGCCCTATGTTCTTCAACCCGGGCACCGTTCCCAGCAGACAGGAGGAACATCTGTCCAGACGAGGCAGGGAAAGGGCAGGTGTGCCCGGGGGTGAGACAGAATTAAAATACTTGATCAGCCTTACTTATAGAGCTAGTAGAGAAGGTGAGAACTCTTAGCCAGACTTAAGAATATTAAGCAAACAGGAAAAAATGTGGCCATTAGAAGTCCAAGAAAGCAGGAAAACAAAAAGTTGAACAAAAAAGGAAACGTAATCACACTACCTTAACTGGCTCAACAGTGAGCAATGTTTACAAAGTCAAGAAACATTAAAAACTAAAATATGGGTCTAAACAAAAATTGTGATTTAACTATATAGCGAAGTTGAAAATGTAACTTTTTCTAAAATTGATGCGTCAGTGACTCCTGACTAGTACAGAAATATAGTTAGGAAACATGGATGCAAACGCTAAAAGAAACAGCTAAAGCGGGGGATTCCAGGGGCCTCCAGGAGGGGGGGGGACGAGATGCTTAAAAGATGTCTTTATTCACAAAATGCGGGTCTTCAGAGGGTCTCAAGGCAGCCTTCCTTCTGTCTACCACCTTCCCACAAACCATTAACCCTGAAAATGATCTCCATACATATTTCAGCAACTCCGCTCTTCCAAAACTTTGCTTTGCTTTCTTAGGGTTGCGGTTGTAAACTCCTCCATCCCAAGTCCCTGCCTTCTAGCCCAACACCCCAAAACACAGCAAGAACCAAGAGCCAGCTCTGGCAAAGCAGCTTCGGGAGCAGAGCCATTCTGCAGGGGCTCAGGCGGGCCAGGGGCTTAAGATGGGGCACTCAGGTAGAGCCAGGGGCCTGGACCTCAGCATCACAGCTCTGGACTCACTCTGGGGGAGGCCAGAATTACTCATGTGGTCTGACCGTTTGTCTGGAGCTGGGGGAAACAATTACAGGAACACTGGTTAGAAGGTTATTTTCCTAGGCTTATATATTTTCAAATACTGGGGGGAAAAAAAAAGAGCCAACGCAGAATCAGTAGATTATGTCCTGGTGCTAAAAGCTCCACTGAGCTGGGGAAGAGGCTCTTGGTTCATCAGGAGCTGGCCTGTCATCTCACCACCCTCCCGTCAGGCTTTTCTTCCACTGCGTATTATATCAAGAAGATTTTTGAGTAACTTCTACTAAATATTGTCCCCTCATGTAACCGTCTTGTGCTGTACCAAGATGAGATATTTTTAAGCACCAATGCTGCTGAAAAGCTACACTTGATATTCTGCCTCTTGTTTGGATCTACTAAGAGAACTTACTTTGTGTCAAGCATTAAATATTCCTTCATTCAGCATTTAGCAAAAACTACCTACGGGTCAAGCAGAAAAGATGCAGAGCTGAAATAAAATCTTTTTTATTTCGAAGACTCTAGGAAACAGACTTTCACCCAAATAAATGTTACAGTTACAGGAAGAAACATATAATCTGGACTGGGAGGAGGGAATGAAACAAGGTTGTCACCTCACGACCTGCAACATAATCACACCCGGCACAGCCATGCAGAAGAGGCTCCACTTGCAGCCAATAAAGAGCAGGGGGAATTGGAAAAACAGGAGTAAGACTTCCGGGCCTTGCTAGGAAATTGAAACTGCATGACATAATTTCCCTTCCCTAATACCTAGCCTCTGTAGAAACACAAGTGGCTTGGGAAGAAAGAGAACAAAGGAGGAAAGTGAGCTGACCTTCAGAAGGAAATGGAAAAACAACCAGGGCCCCGCCACTTCAACATCCAAGACAAGGACACTGGCCAAAGTGAAATTCAACACAGTTATAAATTGTCATGAATGCTGAATCCATGAGGTCCAAGTTCATGAGGCTTTTTTTTTTTTTTTTTTTTTTTTTTTATTCAAGACCCATTTATTCTCTAGTTCTGCCCACATGGAGACACCCTCCTTGAAAAGGGGTTGAATCCTTCCGTTCACTTTAACACCCTGTGCTGAAAACATGTCTTCCGAGGTTTCAACCCCGAGATCCACAGTCTTAAAGCACTGATTCTTAAACCTCATCTAGATTTCTCCCCTTGGATGGGGGGAGATGACCCAAACACAGAGAAGAACAGCTCAGGACTGTGGGCTCTGCTCGCCCAGAAGACCTTGCAGCTCCCCTGACCAGCCGGCTGGAGCCAGGATTAGGGCCCTGAGACGAGGGGCGCCTGCTGGGCTGCTGCCACCGCAGATGGGCCACGCTGCCGTTGGGCGCCTTCCTGCCCCACCGCCACCGGCCCCCAACTCCTGTCCTCTTCATTAGGCTGGCTGTCGCCTTTAGTTTCCCTGGAGTCTGGGGATTCCAGACGGTCTCTGCTCACACTTCTGGATCACGCCTGCTGCCTCAGCACTGCTGATTCACACTGTCCTGAAGCCAGTCCTAGAGTGACAAGAGCCACACCTGCAGGTCTATTCCACTGGCCAGACGCAGAGGACCGAGCTGGGCCCACGGACCTTGGTCTGGACTGTGTCGGCTGGTCATTCTTGCCTAGCTTCACAGGCCAACAGCCGCTGTCCTTCCTTTCTTGCTCATCACTGCACCAGCGGGTCACTCCTACCTGCTGCCGTCACACACCTGGCAACCTCGTGTTCCGCGGCCAGCCATAGAACTGAGACCCCAGCAGGCCCCTAGTTCCCAGCAGGCAAACTCCCCATTAAACTACTGCTGCCTAGCCGTGTTCTCGAAGCTTCAGAGCCGGGAAAGTACAGAGAGGATAGCAATCCGCGGCGCCCACAGCCCCAGACCCACGATGCTCCACGGAGGCGCCGGAACCTCGCCGCACCCACCCGCGTCAATACAAAGGACCTCAGCGCCCGCCTGTCCCGCGGGCCCGGGCGCACACCCGACCATCGCGACCCACTATGGAGACGCGGAGGGCGGGGCTCGGCCGGCGGCGGGCGCTGGGGCGGGCGCTGGGGCGGGCGGGGACCCGGGCTCCGGTCCCGAGGCCGCGCGGACCCTGTACGCCACCCGCCGCCCGGAAAAGCGTTCATGAGGCTTTTACCGACACAACATATTGGTACAACAAAGTGCTTACCAATGCCAATACCCCAGGAGAGATGTATGAATCGTCTACCAACTGTCTGTCCTTGATTTACCACTAAACTAACCAGAAAGAGCAGTCTTTGGAAATGACAAACTGGGATAGAATCTCAAGTTTACAACTTCCCAGCGGTGGAGCATGAAACAAATTCCGAAGTTACAAATTACAAACAGCCCAGTCTTCCTCTCATTAAAATGGGAAAACTCCCACGGAATGATAACTGCTAACATCTGTGAGTGCTGAGCACCTTACACACCTCTCACCACCCTGGGAGGTGCTATCAAAACACCGTTTGTTGGATGGGAAAGCTAGGTTTAGGTAGCTAGTAAAGAGTTCGTAAGTAGCTAAGTTGCCATCTGAATCCAGAGCCCATGAGAAATCAGGTACCAGAGTAAAGGGCACAAGCTCTGAACCAGACTGAGTCTGAATCCCAGCTTTGCATTTACTAGCTTAGTAACCTTTAACCTCTCTGTACTTAAGTTATGCAAACGTGAAAGAGGGGAGAGGAGCGACCTCACTCACGGGGTTATTGTGAGGCCCCATCAGCAGCTATAACTTGGTGTTTATAAGGCACCAGGCACTATTCTAAAGCATGCGATGTTATTGTTGTTGTTAATCATCATTATTACATTATCTCAGCAAAAATATATACATAGTATCTACACAGAAAAGGTACTAAATAACTCCTGTTTTTTCTCTCACTTACTCTGCAAAATTCACTACCTTTTGTTTGTTTCTACTGTGTGACAAAGAAACCCTAAGACAGAGGAAAGAAAAATCAAAGCAAAACAAAAAACCAAGACACAAGTGTAGCAAGGGAATCAGACTCACAGTTCAGAAGGCCACCATAACTCTGTGACGAAGTCAAACGATGATTTACAAATATTCCTAGTTTCTCTTTCCTCTTTCCATAGCAGTCAGAAAGAACCTGACAAGAAAAGACAACGTGCGTTTATAAAACCACCTTTGCCACCACTTTTTCAAAGCTCTATTGTGTTCATCCCCCTCAGTCAGCTTCATTACCTACCATGCATGCCGTGCCAGACCTGGAATGAGGGATAAAAACATGTTATCAAGTCCCTGTCTTCAAACCTACATTCCAGTTAAGAAAATACATGTGAAAACTGAAAACTATTAAAGCATATCAACAAGCATATATTAATGAGGCACAAAGTTAGCGAATAAGTTCAGGGTAAGATCACCAACAATATATACATCTATTTCATCCTCTCCCACCAAAATCATACTAAAGAGATATAAAAAAATTTTAAAAACAAAACATAGCTCAGGCAGAACTGAAAGGAGAAAAAGAAAGAGAATTCTGGAAGCTGTGAGAAAAGTTTCTCACACGGAATATAAAGACCAAAACAAAACAAAGAAGAAAAAAGAAGAAAAAAAACTTGGAGGAAACGGAAACTATGAAAGATTGTAAGCACAGTAAATGACTCAGCAGGCCAAGACAGCCAGATCCTAAGCCCGCAGTGGGAAAAACTGAGACCCAATTCCATCTACACATCGGTATCCCAGAAGGCTCAGAACCGGCAGCACCAGTGCAGACAACTGGGGGCGAGGAAGGTGGAGGCCTGAGCACAGAGGAGCAGGTGAAGCTGCTTACGCCACAGCCAGAACCCCAACACCATCTCTGACACAGACCGGACGGTCACTCCCTGGAAAGAGCAGAGCGTCTCTGCACTGAAGTCCCCCTGTCCAGCTGCACTAACACAGGCGGACTTCATCGGCGTACACAGCTCAACGGGGGATGCTCCAGCTTCCCACCACCCACCCACTCGGCCCCCAGAACTCTGTAGTCAGAATTCTACAGATAAGAGTCTGGGGAATCTGATCAGGCCAAGGAGAAAGACCTAAAGATACACTGGGGATTCCCCAACAAATGGCCCACCCAGAATATCCCGATGTAAAAGTCAAAAGGCCCAGTCCACAGCAGACGGAAGGACGGCGGTGGGAGGGTGGGAGCGAAGGAAGCAAGGAGGGAAATAACTTGAAAGAAACAGAAACTATACAATCAATAACCTAGAGATAAGAAGACACTGCAATCAATAAACAAAAACAGGATGTTCTTTTAAAAGAACAAAAAAAGAACCCTTGGATATTAAAGAAGCTAAGCACAGAAATAAAAAACTAAAGAAGAAGGTTAAGTCAAATTGAAGACATCTCCCTGAAAGCAAAATAAAAAGGAAGGAAGAAAGGAAGGGAGGGAGGGAGGGAGGGAAGAAGGCAAGGAGAAGGGAGGAAGGGAGGGAGGGAGGGAGGGAGGGAAGAAAAGTATACTGGAGTGAAAGTATAAGAAAATTACAGAACTTGTCTACAACACCCAAGTTGTGGATAACAAGACTTTCAGAAGGACAGAACAAGGAAACAGAAGGGAGAAAATCTTCAGCACAATAACTTGAAAAAATCTTCCCATAACTGAGGGATAAAAGTTACCAGAATGAAGGTCCCCACTAAATAAGCAGAACAGTAGACGAAAAGAGACCCACACATCATGACATTTAGAAAGACTTGGACAAATTTTTTAATTCCTACCAGCTTCTAAAGATGGAAAGGAAAAAAGTTACATACAAAGAATAAAAAATTAGAATAAGCTTCTGAACTGAACACCAGTAACATGGCGCACAGGAGGCAATGGAGCAGAGCGCTGCCGACACAGAACCCCACACCGGCCACACCCCCGACCGCCTTCTCCATCACGCTCACTCTCAGACTTTCTGCCTCTTAAGCATCCCACCTCAGGAAGCCACTGGAGAAAGTCCTCCACCAACATGTGAGCATAACAAAGTAGGAGGAAGTCACGGACAAACAGGAGCTTCGATGAAGAGATGAGGGCATCTCCAGGATGACGGTGAAAGGAGATTCCAGAACGGGAGCTGTGCGCCAGGAGAGGACAGTCGGAGCAACGTGGCTCATGAGAAAGGAACGAGGAAGGCTGCCGCACCTGCCCAAAGACACTGGACCACCTTTCTGAAGTGATTCACCTCTGTATGGTGTGCTCCACCCAAACGAAGAAGTCAGTCAAGAAAGACATACACAAGCGATACCACAAACACGAAACTCAACTCTGGAGAAAGGCCAAAGGATGAGAGCAAAGGAACGTCCAGGGGCAACACCACAGGAAAAGGCGTAAGGAGCAACCAGTTCAGAAAAGAAGAAAACAGAGATCTCCAGGAAATCGTATCCCAGAAAGAGAATGTGAAGAGTGTATGTGACTGACCTTGTGGAAGATTTACTAAAAGGCTATGGGAAAGCGCGGGGAAAATAAGCAGCGGCACAGAAAGAACTAAGAACACGGGAGTCCCTGGCCAAGGGAAGGTGAGCACCCATCGCCCCACCCTGCGCATCTCTCCACGGTGCTCGCCTACCGTCCGTCCCATCGCCAGTGACTTGCTTCTCTCTGCCCCTCGCTCGCCTGGAGACCTTGTAGAGGGCCGTTTCTCAGCGATCACTTCCCAGAGCCCAGTGCAATGCTTGCTACAGCAGTGCACACGAGAGCAAAGCTTTTTTTGCGTTTATTCACGTACTGAGTACCTACTCTACCTACCTGGCGTTCTTCTAGGGAACTAGAAGTCAAAGACATACAGACTTTGCTTGTCCTTCAAGAGTTTAAACTATTTTTATTCCTGAGAAAACAAATATTTACTCTATATCTTCATCCTCCCCAAAAGATGAAAAGTTCACCAATGGCTTACAGAATTTCAATAGGCAAGTTATCACTAATGGATTGGTACCCCGAGACGTGATGATGCTTTTTGACACGGCATGCATTGTGTAATATGAAAAGTGTCAGCCTGGGCGTTAGGGAATCTGGCTTCCTGTACGTTATGACATGAGGCCCTTATTGATCAAGCCCAGACTAACTCTCCAGAGTCCTAACATCTCTCAACATTGGTCTCCTAGGAATCCTACACTCCAGCAAAGGTAAACTACTTCCAGTTTACAGAACACATGTGCCCTCCCTCACACCTCTATGCCATTTGCAGCTCCCTCCACCTGGATATTCCTGCCCTGGCTGAACCAGGATGCACACCTGGAGGGAGCCACGCCCCTTTCTCCTGCACTCCCCCAGCAACCCACCACTGACAGAGGGATCTCTGGAGTGACTGACACATGCTATGCATGGTACCAGGCACTGGAATACACATCAGTCAACAGGAGAGACACAGCCCTGCCCCCAAGGACCCTTGTGGTGTAGCTTCCGGTTTAATATGCTTACTAGAGTGGATGTTAAATCCGACCCGATCTGTCAGCCTCTCCCTCCACCCAAACAGCAAGATTCTAGGGACAATGGCAGCCTCTTTCAGCTCTGCAGCCTCAGGACCCAAACACTACTAAATAAAACCAAAGTTAAGCTCAAAAAAACTCCAGTCAGTGGCAGGAGGTAAGTAACATGTGCTCTTTAGAGGCCCTCTGCCTTTTCTTTTCTTTTCTTGTTTGTTTTTGACCTCTTTTCTATTACAGGAGTACAAACCTGAAAACTTCATTCATTGAAATGCAAGTCTCTTAAAACTGGCTTTCTTCTTGCTGTGAAAGGCAAAACACTCCCCAGGTCTGGTTTTTGTTCACCACTATATACCCGATGGTATACACTGTATCAAACACCTAGAGCACTTAATCAATAAACATACACTTGATGCATGAGCGACAATGCCTGAATAAAGGAATGGATACACCAGCTTCTGAGTGCCTTATAACTGCTCTTTGCTTCATATTGTATTTTAAGGAGAATTCAAGAAGAAACAACATTTCATTTTAAGCGACAGGAGGCCTGCTCACTTGCCATGTCAGCAGTGGGCGAGGCAGCGCATGCTGAGTTCCAGCACTCCTGTTTATATCACGTGAGCCAATCTATCTTTATTAAGAATATGAGCTATGCATTTTAACTACAAAACTGATAAAATATAAGCATGGAAATTTGAACTAGTTCAAATAGAGGAGAAAACTAGATATTTCCCAAACTGTATAATTTTTTTTTTAATTAATTAATTTATTTATTTATGGCTGTGTTGGGTCTTCGTTTCTGTGCTAGGGCTTTCTCTAGTTGTGGCAAGCGGGGGCCACTCTTCATCGCGGTGCGCGGGCCTCTCACTACCGCGGCCTCTCTTGTTGCGGAGCACAGGCTCCAGACGCGCAGGCTCAGTAATTGTGGCTCACGGGCCCAGTCACTCCGTGGCATGTGGGATCCTCCCAGACCAGGGCTCGAACCCGTGTCCCTCGCATTGGCAGGCAGACCCTCAACCACTGCGCCACCAGGGAAGCCCCCAAACTGTATAATTAAAATACATACATAAAATATTTTGCTCCAGACAGATAAACAGAAACTAAGCTTGTCTCACTATACAATAAAATACACTGCCAGGTCCCTGAAGGTATTTGTAAGATGGATACTCTCTACATTTTGGGCATGAATGGTGTGTTTTATGATGGGTATAAATAGATAACTGGGCTGCTCTGAACCCCTTTCCCTTTCTAACATGCAAACTAAAATGTTCCACCAGTCGCACACTCTAAATCTGTGTTTCATTAACAGGTAAAATATTTCCTTCCATCACCTTGCTTACAGTGTTCTCATTTCAATGCACAATCCAACGTGGCCAGCTTTCTAACATCCATCTCTCAGTAAGTCTCAATAACAACCCTAACCATCATACAATGACAGCCTTTCTCCTAAGTGCTTTATAAGTCGGAGCTCCTCACGCCTCTAGCTGGTTACTATTAGTGTTCCCATTTTACACATAAGAAAGCTAAGTCTGAAAGAAATTAAGAAATTTTCAAGGTCACACAGCAAGCAAGGGAGAGATCAGGGATTCAAACACTAGCTTAACAGCACTTTTAAAATCATGATGCTATTCTGGTTTCCCAAATTAACCAGATAATATTATTGTTAAAACAATGAACATGATCTGGGCTTTCCAAAGCAAGCACAGCAGAAAAACTCTTCCTAAAGCTGAGTAACATTCAACATGACACACTGACAAATTATAAGATATCTGGCTCGAATTAAGCATGTAGGCTGAACTCCTGGAGAAGAATTGGTCGTTTGATGTTAAGTGCTAAATAAGGCCGAAACCCACTATTTCTTAACCCACAACATTGTAACAATTTAAGTTAACTGTGACAGTCTCCAATGTCCAAAATATACAACCATTTCACGGAGGCTGCCCTTCCTCTAAGCTCAGTCTACCAACAGTTTTGTACTTACGCAAGCTGCAATATGTATTCTAAAAAAAATTAGGTCAGAAGTAACTTTCTGAAAAACCGAAAATATATAAAGAATGTGAATATGATTATGAAAATCATCTGGACAAACAAAAGCTTCTTTATGCTTCAAACTAATTTTCTAGCCAAAAATATTCTAATACGAGACTGCTCACAGGTTGGGATGCAGTGTCTCAGGCATCTCTGAGATGCCTGGTACTAAACTAATGACTAAGTGAATACATTAACAAGAAAGAAGAGGTAAAGTTACTAAATTCAGAAAAAACAATATTAACAACAACACTAGTAACAGATTGCCTATTATGCCTGCAGAGTAAATGATGAATATAAACTGCCTTCTAGTTCTTGGAGAAACTGATCAAACTAAATCGGAGAATGATTAAGATTAGCCTTCAGGAACTTCCCTGGCGGTCCAGTGGGTAAGACTCCGCGCTCCCAATGCAGGGGGCCCGGGTTCGATCCCTGATGGGGGAACTAGATCCGGCATGCGTGCTGCAACTAAGGCCTGGCGCAGATTAAATAAATAGAAATCTTTAAAAAAAGGAAAAAAAAGATTAGCCTTCAAATTCCCACGACAGAAATATCTACATTGTTAGGAACTGTATTTGTTGAACATCAGGTTGATTCTTTACTTATTTATTTATATGACTAGCCATGTACGAACTATGTTATACCACATTTGTAAGAGAGTTATGATTATCTCTACCTAACAGATGAGATAACAAAATTAGAGTTTAAGCAACCTGGTCACCATCACACAGGGAGCAAGGATCAGATCTGAGACTCAAAGTAAAATCTGTCCAAAGTCCATGCTCTTAACCACTGCTCTATTTTGCACTGTGAATAGCATCCCCAGAAAATTCTACTGTGCAAAAGGCTTAAAAATATTAACAAAACACTATTCTACTCAAATTAATTAACAGGCACAGTTAATATATTCAAGACAAGTCAACCCTTCAATCATACTCAAAAGAACTAATGGTTATTACAGTATATCTAAGGGTCATTTTGTCCACCTGAGAGAGACACCAAAAGAAGGACCTACGAACCAATTTCAAGAAGTAATTAGAAGGAGCATCTCCTGTAGGGACCGAGAGAGGTAACTGATCAAGGGACAGTCATTTGGACATTAATGGCCCAGATGAAACCAGAAACCATCATTACCTGCACAATGGAAGCAGTGTGCAAGTGCAGGGTCCCAGGTCTAGTAGGTAAGGAAGAGTAAAGCACACTCCATCCTGTCTCTCCTGGAGACAGCAAAGTAAACCTGGATGGAGCAACTGCAAAAGCTATTTAATGAAAAGTACACAGTAGCAGGTGGATTAGGAAAGGAGACTGGAATTCAAACCACCACCAAATTAGCAGATTTAAATATGACAAAGAGCCCCTAACAAAATACCCTAAACGTGGAGGATGTGCTCCACACATATTCGGCACAGGAAGAGCCAGGCACGCTCTGATTCCCATGGGAAAACAAAATCAAGATAAGTCAACACTGAGATGAAACAGATGTTAGAATTAACCCACAAAGCCTTTAAAGCAGCTATTATGCAAATAATCCCATAAACAAGCACACACCCAATATACTCAATATCACAAATTCTTTTTATCTCTTAAACCCACAGGCTTTGGTCCCCACCACTCCATAGAAACTTCTCTATCCAAGATCACCAATAATCTCCAAACCGCTCGATCCAGTGGTCAGTACTCTGGCCTCACCTGACAAGAGTCGGTCACTTCCTCTCCCCTCCTCTTGGTTCCCAGGATGCCGTCTTCCCCTGTTTTCGTCTCAGCTCACAGGTGCCTCCTCCTCTCTCTAACCAGTCAATTCCAGAGCCCCCAGGGCTCTGTCCGTTCTCCTCTTAGCTGTGCTTACCTCCCAGGCAAGCTCACTCTGAATGCTGTCTCCTGCTAACTCTAAAATGTGTCTCCAGTTCAGACCCGCTGCCCAGCTGTTGTCCTGCACGGACTGCTGTCAACCCTGCATCGCAGCCACCACCTCCCACCCTCTCCTGTGCATCACAGAGGAGAAGCCAGAACTGGGTTTCCCAAAACCCCCTCCTGCCACGACTCAGGGCTGGAGGTAACCAATAAGAGGCACCTGTGCAAGACGGGTAAGATGAGCGAGAAAAGTGCTCTCAGGAGGCAGCTGTGGGCAGAAGCATAGCTGCAGGTTGATGCGGAAGGAGAAAAAAGAATTCACCAACTGTGGCAGCTAAGAGCGAGAGTGGCTTCCACAGAGAATTCCCAGCGGCCCCAGAGGGAGACCCCAGGAACCACCTGCTTCAGCCACTGAGATCAGCAGCAGCGGCTCCAACTGTCCAGATCACTGTTGACTCCAGATGAGCTCCTGGGACACACTCACTGTAATGGCTGCTTCCTTGACCTTCAACCCTGCCAGCCCTATACCAACAGAAGTGATGGATTCTAGTTCCTATACTGAAAAAACGTCTAGAGTGGCTTCTGTTTTCCTGACCAAACCCTTGACAGATGCACAGTACGCTGGGAGCAGCTGCTAGCCCGCTCAGAGCAGTGAAACATCGCCAAAGAGAGCGGCGTAAAATGCCCAGTAGACCCCTCAAAGCTCAGGCGCGGCCTTCCGACACGACCCTTCCGCACGCGGTCAACCCCCCCTCAGCCAACTGCTGAGGGTGTCATCCCTAACCCTTCCTCCCACGCTCCCCACCCAATCTTGTCGGCTTTTCCTGCAAAACACGCCCCGAAACTGCCCTTGGCGTCACATCCCCCAGCACCAGGCTGACCCGAGCCGCCCTCGCGTTCACCCACATGACGGCAGCAGCCGCACCCACGCAGCAACGGCCTCCCTGCTCCCACCCTGGCCACCCCAGAGCCTGTTCCCAACGCCGCACGTGACTCGGACTCTCAATCAGATGCACCACTTCTCTGCTCAAGATCCTAGACAGTCCCTCAGTTTACATGGATGTTTGCACGGCCAAAGAAATGTGCTGAGAAAAAACAAACCTGCTTAAGACTATCAGCTTTTCAGCAAGAACAGTTGTTGCAAGAGTTGAGGACATGGGAAACAACATCAATAATCAATTAAAGAACAAGGCACATGATTCTGGGTGGCTTTCCTTGGCTGTTGATGCGTCAACAGATGGTTCCCACACTGCTCGGCTATTTATTCAAGGAGCCAGTGGTACTGAGGAACTGGCCTCCAAGAATAGTGTATGTGGAACTACGGGTGAGAATATTTTCAAAGAACTGGAGAAAACACCAATTTAGTACAACCTGAAGTGGAATACAAATGATGACAGTAAAAATACATGGGGAGGGACTTCCCTGGTGGTCCAGTGGCTAAGGCTCTGCACTCCCAATGCAGGGGGCCCGGGTTCGATCCCTGGTCAGGGAACTAGATCCCGCATGCATGTCGCAACCAAGAGTTCTCATGTCGCAACTAAAGATCCCACATGCTGCAACTAAGACCCGGCACAGCCAAATAAATAAATAAATATTTTTTAAAAAATACATGGGAAGCAGAGAAGAAGGGCTGGCTGGACAAATTTACAAAGATTATGAAAATGTAAGTTGTACATTTACAGCTTTTAAAACCTGTAAAGCTTTTTAACATAGTTATTTAAACTATGGTTATTCATTGTGTTCTTCATCAGCGCGTACTCTGTGCAAAGTATTTTAATCTGCTCTGTGTTACTGAACCAGCAGCATCAACAGCGAACTTCACTGGACTATCCTGACTCGTCCTCCCACAAAGCAGTTTAATGACTGGGGGTAGGTTCTGTTGTGACTTGCTGACCTCAGAGCCATGACTGAAATTCTTCTGAAAAAGACCCTCCTTCAATTATCACTGTTATCGAAAAATTGTATTCAATGAAATTAGCTGTTGCTAAAGACTTGATAATATTTCTTAATGAATTCAACTTAAAATTACAAGGCACAACAGTGCTTATATGAGAGACTTCTACTGCAGTAAAGTCATTTCAATGACAGCCAATGTTTGAATCACAAGTGACACCACGCTTCTTTACACTCTCCCCGTGCTATCAAAAGTCACAACGACAAGCGAGATTTCCATTCCCACACAAATCCACAGCAGATACATTTCTGAGTTTAAGCTACAGCAGCATTTTTTGAACCCTGATGCCAAGTATAATGAAAATTTACATATTTCAAAATCCATTTAACTATGCAGTTGAGGCCCCCCTCTAACCATCAATTGGAAGTGATTAATCTGCAATATAATGACATGCTAAAAGGCAAATATCAAGAAGAACCTAATAGAATTCTATAAATGCCTTCCAAGCAATGAATATGCTCAATTAAAATGATATACTCCTGCACTGATATCAGGATCTGAGAGTACCTATCGGCAAAAAGACATTTTCAAAGGTGAAGCACATAAAACCTCCTGGGCAGATCAGCATTAAGAGATGAATATCTGTAATTGATGCCAAAGACAGGGAGCATTAACTTCAAAACTCCAATTAAGGAAAGTGTTATCCCCTTCCTCCCCCAAAAGAGAATTCCATTCTTCTCATTAGTGGACCTGTATTATAAAAAAATTATACTCAGTTATAATTTGAATTCTGTCCATGAAAAATTTGTAGAAATTCTGTGTTCTCTCTTATTTTAGAAGTATTTACATAATATCCTTGATTTTGCCTACTAGTCTGAAAAACCTAAGATATTTCCTTTTATGGAAACTGTGTGCCTTTACAGAAATGTTTGACAATCCATTTTAGTCAACTAAATCCCCCTGTCTTCTACACACAGGTACAGTTAAGACATAGTTCACCCATCTTCAACTTTCTCAGTTGATCTTCTTTTTGATTTATGTCTGCATTTTACATTTATTCCTGATAAATTTTAATTTTACCTTATTGATTTCAGCACTTCATTACAACCTGTCAAAATATTTTAAAATTCTGATTCTAGAAATGAGCTGTCTCCCAGCATGACTCCTGATCTTTATTCAAGTCCCTTATAAAAACATTAGGACAGGTGTCAAGGATGACACACTTCTGGAGACATCTTTACTTTGGTGTAGAAATTCTGATTTTTCAGTTTTGTGGTGAATTATACTGCGTGTGGCTGCAACATATATCTTCTATCTAAAGGCAATAATTCCTTGAACTCCCTAGTAATGACAGAAATAATAAACTTCTTTAGGCTTTGTGCAGTAAAGCATGAACCTTGCCCAGGGAAAGGTCTTGCCCGTGCACAGCTCCTGGGAAGTCACCTCTGAGCCCTCAGAACCTCCTGCCTGATTAGGCCTCTTTAATTTAGCTGGGGGCCTGAGGTCACACATTCCCAGGAAGAAACTACACTCATTTTTGATGCTAGCAAATCCTACCTAAAGGTGACACCTGTCCACCTCTCACAGCCACGTGACTATTAAGAGATGCCTAACAGTACGTAAGCCTCAGCTCTAACGTACAATAGCATGTTGAAAACACTCCAGGACCGTCGGAGTCCCACACACCTGGCCAGCCTTCTATGTACCAAAACGTGTCTTGTTTTGTCTCTGGAGGGGAGGAAAGGCTGGGGATACAGTTCCACTTCGGAGGGGCTGCATGTGTTTGGGGTTTACCTGGCAGTTTGGGATGTATTACATTTAAAGTAAAACCCCTGTGATTTGGATGATTAGCTTAAACCTTTGCAGAGTGCCGGAAGTATACAATCTAACAACAGGGAGCCACTCCCCCTGGGTGCTGGGCTCCCTTTTAATAATCCAACAAGAGCCCTAGAGTTCTCTCCCCAGGGAAAAACAACACACATTTACACACAATTCTGCTTACAACTTCATTTCTGGGGCTCATGGACCTAGGAAACAATGTTTCCTTCTCAAAGCAACTGTGATCCCTAGTAAACTCAAGAGCAAAGAGAGCTTCATGAACTTGTCACCCCAGGAGAAATCTGGGAGCTGTCCCAGAGTTACCCTGGACCCCTCTCGCGGCCCTGCCGCGTCATTTGCCTGGTCGGGGCCTGGAGATTAACTCAGAAACCGGCTTCAAATCAGTCCCCTTCTCTCCCGTTCCTCAGTCATGCCCTTGATCAAGGCTTTCTTCATTTATCTGCACAACATAATTGTAAGATTAAAAGAACACAAGCTGTGGAACTGGACCATCTGAACTCTGCCCGTCACTTTACTAGCGAGTGACACCGGGCAGCCATTTCCTGAGTGACAAAGGTGTGCTTCCTCCCCCTTCTCAACTGCTTTACTGTAACACGGCCCACGCTGATCCAGTCCAAACCTCCTCCAACCGTACAAATCTGTTCTATATCAGAATCAAGTACAAACTGCTCTGATCCTGCCTATAACGCCAACTTCATCTCCTCCTCTACCCGACCTGTCCTGTACTCCAGATGTGACGGAGACATTCAGCTCCACAAACCCTGGCCCCTCACGCCTCCACACCGTTGCACAGGGCGGGTCCTGTCTTGAAGGCCCTTCCTGCTTCCCATTTTCCACTCGACTTCTACAGATCCTTTCAGACAGTTAGAACCTGCAGAGGCCACTGCATCTGGTCCACAACCAGTTTTCGTATGGTTCCTTGGCTAAGAATGTTTTTTACTTTTGTAAAGGGTTAAAGAGGGAAAAAAAATGTAACAGGCGATATGCGGCCTGCAAAGCCTGAAGTGTTCACCGTCTGGCCTTTAACAGAGAAAGTCTGCCGACACCAGAGCTTGACCATCAATGGGGACACGCTCTCCAGTCCTCAGAGCCCCTGCTGTGACACAGCCACTGACCAGAACCAGTCCCACTCCCCTCTCGTCTGTATCACCAGGGCTTAATACTGTATGAGGCACAAGACAGGTGTTTAATAAATGCTGAACAAATGAATGAACTGACTAGACCAGCTCAAAAACAAACTAGGGAAACACACAAGGGCAAAAGACTTAGCCTTTAGTAGTAAACCACTACATAAGTCGGGTAAAGATCCTGATCCTAGCACTTCACATTTGTCCAAACTTTACAGTAGCTGCACAAATACCCTCAATGGCTGAGATTATAAATACTAGACTTTATAAGTAAGGACACCGAGACTCACAGAAACTACACAACTTGTCAAAAGTCACCTGACAAAAGGCAGAGAGGCAACATTTGAACCCAGGTCTTCTGCTTCCCAGATGAGATACTCTTTCTTTTAAAAAGACCTGCCTCCCCACACAAACCATGATGCCCAGACCCCTTCAATTACCAATACCTGACACGTTAGGGGAGGGATAAAATTTAATTTCTGACTCATTATTTAATTTTGATAATTTTCAAGTCAATGCTACTTTTTGTAAACAAAACAAAAATGAAATGGATACGCAAAATAAGCACTAGGCTAAAAGACCCTGGTATAACCACAAACTGAAATTTTCTTTCTTTCCTTTTCTTCAATCAGTCCTTAAGAAAGTAAAATTAAACAGCTTAATTAACAAATGCCACTGAAAGGAAGCAGCTGCAGGCACAGCATGAACCCCTGCCCATCGGCTAAGCTGAAACAAACTGGCAGTCGAGGCAGTCACCTGTCCTCAAGCTTCAGCTTGGACAGAACAGAGTCCAAGAGCTGAGAACGTACATTAACACCTCGACTTCAGGCAGGAGATAAAACAAGTATTTCCAGAGGCAGAAATGAAATATAAGAAACTCTATTAAACAAAAAAATTTAGTCTAATCTAGTAATCTAATCTTTTTGCAAAACCAAGGTATAAATTATGCATAGATGGAATTTAAGTACCTAGGTGCCCAGAAGTTTCTGAGTCAGGACCAAGATGCAGCCAAACTGAACTAGGATGTGGGTCTATTAAAGATAACATTAATTTCAAAGAAGTGGTTCCATACAGAACACATTTTCTTACTGCAATCCCCTTTTAGAAATAAGTCACAACAAGGTACATGAAAAAAATTCACTCATTTGGAATTTATCAAACACTACAATAAATCATAAGTCATCAAAGGAATCTTAATGGAAATTAGAAAATATAGGGAATTCCCTGACGGGCCAGTGGTTAGGACTCCATGCTTTCACTGCAGAGGGCCCAGGTTCAATCCCTGGTCAGGGAACTAACATCCTACCAGCCACGCAGAGTGGCCAAAAGAAAAGAAAATATACCTAAATATTGAACATATTTATTGAATGGAACAATAAATGTTTTATGAATAAATAATAAAAATACCTCACATCAAATTGTAGCCCTTGGGCAAAGAAAGATTCCTTAAATGAGACTCCAAAAAAACTAATCATAAAGAAAAAGACTGGGGCTTCCCTGGTGGCGCAGTGGTTAAGAATCGCCTGCCAGGCGGGTGAGTACGAATGGGAAGCTGAACTATGTCGGCCTTCAGCCTGTGAAAAGGATGGGACGAAAGGAGGTTTTAAAGGACACCTTGGAAAAAAGAGGAGTATTAGGGCATTTAAAAGCAAGGATTCGAGCTGAAGTTTTCAATGCTCTTGATGATGAAAGTGAACCTCGACAATCATTGTCTCATGAAAACCTTCTAATTAATGAATTAATTCGGGAGTATTTGGAATTCAACAAATATAAGTATACAGCATCTGTCCTCATAGCAGGGTGTAATCTGTGCTTTCAGACTGTTTGGTGCCTTGGAGATATGCCTCATCAAAGAAAAGAGATCATGAAGCGGATTTTGGAAGAGAGAATGGATTCCTTATTTGTGGTGCTGGAACTTTCCATTTGATAGATCTTTTGTTAATATGCTAGATCTTTTATTTAATGTTAAGTGAATGTTAATACCTTAACTGAATAAAGACTGATGATGTAAAAAAAAAAAAAAAAAAGAATTGCCTGCCAATGCAGAGGACACGGGTTCCAGCCCTGGTCCGGGAAGATCCCACATGCCGCGGAGCAGCTAAGCCCGTGCACCACAACTACTGAGCCTGCGCGCTACAGCCTGCGTGCCACAACTAGTGAGCCCACGTGGCACAACTACTGAAGCCCACGTGCCTAGAGCTCGTGCTCTGCAACAAGAGAAGCCACCGCAGCGAGAAGCCGGCGCACCGCAATGAAAAGTAGCCCCCACTCGCCTCAACTAGAGAAAGCCTGCGCGCAGCAACGAAGACCCAACACAGCCAAAAATAAATTAATTAATTTAAAAAAAAAAAAGAAAAAGACTGATAAAGTCAACGATATTAAAATTAAGAACTTTAGTTCCAAGACACCTCAAAGGTAAAAAGACAAACCAGAAACTGCAAGAAAATATTCACAACTTATAATGACAAAGGATAGTAATCCACACATAGAAAGAACACCTACAAGTCAATAAGAAAAACATAAGAAGAAATTAGGTCAATGTTTTCACAGGTCCTTCACAGAAGAGAGAAAAGATATGACCAATATATTAAAAGAGTATCAACAAAGTTAGTAATAAGAGAAATTCAATTTAAAGCCACAAAAAGATATTATTACATAACCACCAGAATGGTAAAACTGAAAAAAAGACAAAATAAACTACTAGCAAGGATGCAGAGCAACCAGGAGTGGGATGTAAATTGGCAGGGGTACTCTAAAAGCAATCTGGCAGTAAGCAGTCAAGCTGAAGGCTGGCCAGCCCAGAACCGGCATCACACTCCCACGTGGGCAGGCTGGACACATCCACACACGTGGGCAGCCAAAGACGTGTCAGCAGCGCTTGCAAGAGCAAGGCTGCAAACCACCCAAATGCCCATCAACTGGAGATCAGGTTACACAACAGTGAAAGTAAACGTACTGATCACGTACGGCACCTCCTACGGGTCTCAATCACAGTGCTGAGTGGGAAAAGCCAAGTCACATGTAGTGTGATTCCCTAATAGAAAGTTCAACACAGACGAAACTAACACAAAAATAAGAAATGATAAACGCAACATGCATTCAGTGACCGCTGTTTTAAATGCTGGGGATACAGTAGCGAACAGACATTTTGCCCTGAGATTTTCTGTCACAGCCAAGTGACAAAGAAAATAAATGTGAGTAAAATACAAATGATATCAGGCCTTGAAGAAGGAGGCTGCAGCTAAGGGGGCTGAGGCGAGGATGGCTACGCAGGCTTCACGATGTGGGAGGCGGGCTGCGGCGGGCAGCAGGCGGGCCTTCAGAGGGGGGATGCTCCAGTGCTGCAGCTGGGCCGTGGGTGCTAGGCTTGCGTTATTCTTCTCTACACCAGGGTGGCCCCATTGCTTGTTTCTGTACAGCCCATGAGCTAAGAAAGGTTTTTACACTGCATATGATTAAAGAAATTATTAAAAGAATAATAACATTTTGTTGCATGTGAAATTACATGAAATTCAAATTTCAGGGTCCAGAAATAAGACTGTACTGGAACACAGACTGCTCACTCCTTTACCACAGCTGCTTCTGTGCCAGAATGGCAGGGCTGAGTACTGGGAACAGAAGCTGTAGGTGGCCTGCAGAGCCCAAATGTGTCCTGTCTGGGCCAGTACGAGGAAGCTCACCTCTGTGGACTCGGGTACCTTCCTCTGGGAGATCAGAGCACTCTTGATCTACACCTTACACACATCTTACACATGTTCTTCTGTATCTCCTCAATGTTTAATAAAATCATTTTTGAAAAAGACTAATACACTAAGTGTATTTCTCTAATGAACCTTGCTCTATTAAAGCTTCATGCTGCTTCTCCAGCCTAATGACTAAGTTTTAAAAAAACAAGATATGTACTGCTATCAGGAGCATTAAAGCAAGACAGCAAAGCAAAGCAAGCTACTGTTTATTTTGACTCAAGTACAAGAACAACAGAAAAGGAGGGAGGGAGGGAAGGAAGGAGGGAGGAAGGGAGGGAGGGAAGGAAGGAGGGAGGAAGGAGAGAAGGAGGGAGGGAGGGAAGGAAGGGAGGGAGAGAGGGAGGGAGTGGAGGGAAGGAGGGAAGGAGGAACAGAGGAGGGAGGGAGGGAGGGAAGGAGGAACGGAGGAGGGAGGGAGGGAGGGAGGGAGGGAGGACTTTTCCACTCCAGTTTCCAAGGCTGTGGAGAGACCCACAGCCTTGCTTAACACCCAGCTCATTAGGACTATTAGATGCTTCTGTGCATCACTGACTTAAAAAAGCTGTACAGTTACACCTGATCCCTTCCAGTCTTCTGAAAGAAATGTGTCATGAATTGTTATGTCACATTTTAGCAAGGGCCACAATATCTGGCCAACATTAGCATATATGTTCCCAAAGCAAGTGCCTTCACATCTTTTAAATATAAGCCAGTATCTCTGATTAGAGTTAATATTAATTAATGATGCCCATTAAAGGTGGTGATGAATACAGAGAGAGTTCATTACAACATTCTGTTTTTGCATATGTCTGAAAATTTCCACAAAGTTTTAAAATAAAATTGAAGATTCATATTTTAACTTTAATTATTAAGTATAATACCCATGTAATAGAAACTCACACAATTCCCATTTACGCATGTTTCAAAATCCTTTGTATAAAATGGCTTTCCATCACCCTTACTACTGGCAACTTTAAAAAAAAATGCTTATTTAAAAATCTATGTGAGGGGCTTCCCTGGTGGCACAGTGGTTAAGAATCGCCTGCCAATGCAGGAGACACGGGTTCGAGCCCTGGTCCGGGAAGATCCCACATGCTGCAGAGCAAATAAGCCCGTGCGCCACAACTGCTGAGTCTGCACTCTAGAGCCCGCGAGCCACAACTACTGAGCCCGCGTGCTACAACTACTGAAGCCCACGTGCTACAACTACTGAAACCCGCATGCTAAAACTACTGAAGCCTGCGCGCCTAGAGCCTGTGCTCCGCAACGAGAAGCCACCGCAATGAGAAGCCCACGCATCGCAACAAAGTAGCCCCCACTCACCACGACTAGAGAAAGCCCGTGCGCAGCAACGAAGACCCAACGCAGCCAAAAATAAATAAATTAAATAAATAAATTAAAAAACAAAATCTATGTGAAGACACAGCACTGCACCTTCTGACCCTAGCAGAAAGGAAGAGGCTGACAGCAACGAGCTGAGAAAGTCAAAGGACATTCACCCACAGGAAAACAAGCTGTATCAGCTGTGCCTCTACGTTCTCTGTGTATACAGCAGTAAGTGAAAGAAATACCCCCATTCTCTTTGAGCTGCAATATTACAAAATGGGCAATGATGCAGGGAGGACTGAGAACTTTGAAAACTGGCAAACTTTTACTGTAAATGTTTACTTTTAATAGTTATTACCTTTTGTGAAACATCTCAAAAGGTCACGCACTAGTGAACACCTGAACCTTACATGCTGCGTATCACCTCGTTCCCTCATCAGCCTATGGTTCTATTATTTGGCCGATTTAAAGGACAAGGAAATGGAGTTAGAGAAGTTAACAAACTAGCCCAAGACCACGGAGTCAGAGTCTGACTCCAAGGCCATGCCCTTCACCACTGCACTGCCAGTGGTTATTCAACGTTCCAACTAAGTGAGGCAACGTCACCTTATGACCCATACTTTGAAAACCAGTACCTTGCTACTCCAAGTGGGGCCCAGGGACCACCAGCACGGCACCACCTGGGAGCCTGCTAGAAATGCAAGATCTGATGCCCCACCCTAGACAGACTGAATTAGAACCTAAAACCTAACGAGATCCCTGGGTGATGTGTGTGCCTGTTCAAGTTTGAGAAGCCCGGATACAGAGCACACACACGCTGGATTTTGAGGTAGTTTATCAGTTCAAATACATACCCCCTGGTACAGTTAAACTGAGCTTTCACCTCTTCTGCTTGCTCTCTGATCCCAAAATGAAGCAGAGGAGGGCTGGCAGGCGACTCCACAGGTGACCACGAAGAGGACTGACATGACCAGCCCATGTCTGTGGCCCCAACCTCTCCCCTCCCCACCCTCAGTCCCACTTACCACCCTGTCTTTCGGACAGAGCCCCTGCAGCCAGGCTGCACTTACTGAGCCAGCTGAACCCTTCTTCCCAGAACAGCAGGCTACAGACAACGGCTAAGTCTGCATGCCCCCAGTTCCTTGAATCATGCCCAGCATCCGGGGCACCCTGCAGCAGAAAGGGGCAGCGGGGGCTGCTGCAGGATAAGTGCTCTTATCCTAATGCTCTGTGAGCTACAAAGAGAGCTTCCGACACAGCCCCAGCACTAATAATCCTCTTACCAACAATTCACAGCGAATACTCAGTGAATGGATGGAATATCCTTTTGTGACATTTTCTTAAATCCGTGGTTTCTGCTACCTCTCTCGATGCTAGAATCCAACGTACGGTGCGGTAAACCAATCTCTGCACGTTCCCACCAACATGTAGCTCTGCCTGTGCTTTCCTTCCACCTAGAGCACTCTCCTCCTCCCCCTCCCCGCCAGGCTCCTTCTGCTGACCCCTGCGGATGGGGTGGCAGCGTCCTGCAGCCCCCCGCAGCTCTGCCCAGCACCTGCTACACACGGCACTGCCGCTGCCCGGCCGCTGGACTACGACCGCTCGGGCAGGGACTCAGCTCAGCACATGCTGAGCGTTCTCCCCACACCAGTTCCCTCCAGTTCCCTCCAGTTCCATCCAGTTCCCTCCAGTTCCATCCGCAGACCTGTGAGCGCCCCGCGGCCTGCCCTCCCCATCCGCACCCTGACAGCCACAGCCTGCGACCCACACCCACCTCATGGAGAGCCTCCCCCAGAAGCCTTAAGGGGCTCAGCCATGTTTGGCTGCAGGCAGATTCCAGAAAACGGCCAACCTTAAGCGCAAGGGCAGCTCCGTTAGCGGTTCTCCGGGGCAGACCCGCCGCCGCGAGGCCCCGCAGAAGCTCTCCCCGCAGAGGCTCTCGGTCCAGCCAGCGCTGCCCAGCAGAACTTCCTGCAACCGTGAAAACCTTCTCCCCATCTGCACTGTCCGAGGGGGAGCCGCTAGTCACATGTGGGTACTGAGCCCTGGAAATGGGGCTAGCCTGGCTGTTGGACAGAACTTTAAATCTGATTCCATTTTAATTTAAACGCGTGGCTAGCGGCTACTACAGGCAACGGCAGGTCCAGGTTTAGACTCCAGACACTGGAGTGAAATGAAAAAGAACTTTCCTTGGCTCCTTAACTGCAGGCTATGTTGTTCAGTCCAACCCTCGCCTGAAAAAGGCTTAAAAAGACAGATAAAATACTTTAAAAATCTTAAAAGCAACCAGAAAATGACAGCACAAGAAGGAAATACCAAAATTAAAGTGAAATCAGGAACCCAGAGAGAAACAAGCAGAGAAACCACCTCTGCACGGAAGTCATTTGCCAATTCTGAAATTTTCGACTTTCCTTTTCACAACAGTGCAGGGAAAGAGGGACAGGAATCAAAGCCAGGCCCCCCAAAGTGTCTAACCCTACCTCCCTAAGCAGGACCTCAAAAGCTACACAGCTCAGGATGAGAGTGAGCCAGAAGTGAATCAGCTCACCAAGAGAATGACAGCTCTGTGTGGTCCAGAAAACCTCAAACCTTGGACTTGGTTTAGGGTGGTCCCAGACTGGCTGAAGCAGAAACAAATGCTCTCTGGAGGGAGCTACCTTCATTCTAGGCCTCGAAAGAGTCCTCCAAGTAATGTGGACCCATATCCCACACCACAAACAAAAATTACCTCAAAATCAATCACAGACCTAAATGTAAAACCTAAAACTATAAATATTCTAGTGGGGGTGGGGGGAACGGAAACAGGAGAAAATCTTTGTGACCTAGGTTAGGCAACGGATTTCTTAAATATGACACCAAAAAAACACAATCCATAAAACAACAAATTGATAAATGGGACATTATCAAAATTTATAACTTCTGCTCTTCAAGACACTGTTAAGAGAATGCAAAAAACAAGCCACGGCATGGGAGGAAAGCATTGAGAGTATCTCACAAAGGACCTGTACCCAGAATATATAAAGAATTCACCCGTAAGAAAAAGTTTTTTCATGGGCAAAAGATCTGAACACCAAATAAGATATACAGATGGCAAGTAGACATATAAAAAGATACTCAGTGTTATTAAAGCATTTGGGAAATGTAAGTTAAAACCACAATGAAATACCATGACACACCTATTAGAATGGCAAAAACTTAAAAGACTAACCATCGTGTTGCCCCGACGATACAGAGCAACTGGAACTCTCATACACTGCTGGTAGGAATGTAAAATGGTACAGCCACTTTAGAACACAGTTTGGCACTTTCTTAAAAAGCTACACAAATTCAAAAAGAGTCATGTACCACACTGTTCACTGCAGCACTATTTACAACATGTAAAGGACATGGAAGCAATCTAAGTGTCCATTGACAGACGAATGGATAAAGAAGATGTGGTACATATATAAAATGGAATATTATTCAGCCATAAAAAGAAACGAAATTGCGTTATTTGTAGTGAGGTGGATGGACCTAGAGTCTGTCATACAGAGTGAAGTAAGTCAGAAAGAGAAAAACAAATACCATATGCTAACACATATATATGGAATCTTAAAGAAAAAAAAAAAAGGTTCTGACGAACGTAGGAGCAGGACAGGAATAAAGACGCAGACGTAGAGAATGGACTTGAGGACACGGGGAGGGGTAAGGGTAAGCTGGGACGAAGTGAGAGAGTAGCACTGACATATACACACTACCAAATGTAAAACAGATAGCTAGTGGGAAGCAGCTGCATAGCACGGGGAGACCAGCTCGGTGCTGTGTGTCCACCTAGAGGGGTGGGATAGGGAGGGGGGGAGAGAGACGCAAGAGGGAGGGGATATGGGGATATATGTATGCATAGAACTGATTCACTTTGTTATACAGCAGAAACTAACACAACATTGTAAAGCAATTATACTCCAATAAAGACGTTAAAAAAAAAAAAAAAAAAAGCTATACAGACACCTACCATATGATCCAGCCATTACAATCCTAAACAACCATCCCCAGGAAAAATAGAAGCCTGGGTCCACAAAAAGACTCGTACAAAAAATATTCATACACTTTATCTGTAATAACCCAAATCTAGAATCAATTCTCTACACATTGATCCATACATCTAATGTCATCCCAAACAACTACCAGAAGAATTTTTTGGGAAGTTGCCAAGTGATTCTAAAACATATACAGATTTGCAAAGGGTTGAGGATAGCCAAGGCACACTTGAAGGAGAACCAAGTGGGAAGAGGTCCACGAGGAGATAAGACTTATTATAAAGCTACAATACTGTAGGCAGCTTAGTACCAGAGGGATCAAATAGAGTCCAAAGGAGACACACACATATATATGGACCTTTCATTTACAACAAAAGTGTCACCACAGAGCACTGGGGGAAAGGAGCATTTATTCTTTTTAAGAAATGGTGTTGGGACAACTAAGATGTCCACATGTTAATGAAATTGGATCCCTCCTTCACACTACACACCAAAACCAATTCCAAGAGAATTATAAAGTTAAAGGGGAAAGGCAAAATCATAAAGCATTTAGAAAATAACAGGAATTAAGTTCATTATCTCAGCGTAGGGAAAGACACAAAAAGCACCAACTATAAAGGAAAAGACTGATAAACTGCACTACATTAAACTTAAGAACTTCTCTTCATTCAAAAAAGAAAAAAAACAACCCACCAAGCTAGTGAAACTCCATGACAAAGTAGGAAGAGACAGTGGCAAAATATATAACCAACAAAGGACCTGTGTTCTGAATATACAGAAGTCTACAAATAAATTTCTTTAAAACAAATAGAAAAATATGGGCACTTCACAAACCAGTGAATACAAATGGCCAGTAAATGTATAAAAAGATGTGCAACCTCATTATAACCAAGAAAAGGCTATTTAAAACCACAGGGTGGGGGGCAGCCCTGGTGGCGCAGTGGTTAAGAATCCGCCTGCCAATGCAGGGGACACAGGTTTGAGCCCTGGTCCGGGAAGATCCCACATGCCGCGGAGCAACTAAGCTCGTGAGCCACAACTACTGAGCCTGCACTCTAGAGCCCACGAGCCACAACTACTGAAGCCCGAGCGCCTAGAGCCCGTGCTCCACAACAAGAGAAGCCACCGCAATGAGGAGCCCGCACACCGCAACGAAGTGTAGCCCCCGTTCACCACAACTAGAGATAGCCTGCACGCGGCAACGAAGACCCAACACAGCCATAAATAAATAAACAAAATTTTTAAAAAATAAAATAAAACCACAAGGTGGTAATAATACTACAGAAACGACCCCAAGGCGCTGGGAGGGGAGACTGACAGGGGAACAGAGACAGACGGGGATAAGCTGAAGCTGTAATCAGAGAGAAGGCTGCTCAGGGGATGCAGCCTGATGGTTGGGGGGGGGGGGGGCGGTCCCAGGAGAACCATCCACTGACATCCACTGAGAAGCTGCTCTGGGCCAGGGACACTCAAATGCACTTGCCCTCCACATCCTCAGGTTCCGCATTCGAGGCTCAAAATATTGGGGAAAAATCCCAGAAAGTTCCAAATAGCAAAACTTGAACTTGCCACACTGGCAATTATTTACATAGCATTACACTGTGTTAGGTATTATAAGTAATCTAGAGACGATTTAAAGTATACAGGAGGGTGTGCATTTAAATGTATGTATGTAAATACTACGTCATTTTAGGTAAGAGACTTGAGCATCCAAGGAACTTGGTATCTGAGGAGGGTCCTGGAACCAATCCCCCACGAATACTGGGCAGACAGCTATACATTTAATGGGAGTCACATTAATGAGAACTTTAATTTCACTTGACCAATTTTAAGGAGAAAGAAATTGTTCCAAATAGCTCTTTCCACCAGCTCATTTCTATTAATTTTGCCTTCATGCAGCTGCACAGTTAACTGAAAGCTTGACCGTGGTTGGGGGGAGGGGGGGGAGGGTGGAGAAAATTCACATGGAAAGAACCTTCTCACTGTTTTGAGATCACATTACACTTAATTCCCTCTGCCTTTGACAGTTCTTCTTCTCTACCTTCGTAACAACTTTCACACACTTAAAAGACCCCTTACCACAGAAGGCCCACAACAGCGTCATTCGCTTTAGTCTCTGTAATTCCAGGACCTCAGCAGGAGAGACTCTTCTTCAATCATCAATCACTGACTGACCACCTACTATGGCAGCATGAGGAAAAGATAATACAGAATCCTTGTCCCTCAGCGTATAATAGTCTATTTACCAACAGATGCATCTAATTCTGCACAAGGCACATCACCAATCCCATTTGGTACACTAACTTTTACTTAGCCGCCTTCTTAGGAAAAAAAGGAAAGGACAAAAGGCAAAACAAAATTCATTAAATTTAGATATGAATGTAATGCTAGGCATAGAATCAATTCACACAATGCTGCTTCATTAGTCACCCCAAGACTTGGCAATCACCTTGACTCTAGTATAAAGCTAGCCAATTTTTCAGCACCAAAACAAAACCACCAGGGAACGTGTGTCTTAAGCACTCACATGTACACACTCTCCTGTTATTTGCCAAAAGCCACAAGTCCAGGAGCCACACAAACTGCCACTTCAACATAAGAGTGTTCATTTAAAATCCACACCAAGATTCAAAGTAATTAAGTGGTCTCAGCAGAAAACATTCAAAATCTCTACTAAACGAAAGGAGTTGTGAGGTCTTCTCAAGACTCTAAAAACCCTTAGAAACATATTTAAGAGTCCTGACATGAAGGCAACCTCATTAGCAAATCTAAGTGGTCAAAAAGAGACCATACACATACCTCTGCCATTTATGACTGATGTCTGCCTGCTACAACAGGCGTTTCTTTTAAAACACTCTAAAGCAGTGGTTCACAAACATTAGCATGCATCAAAAGCTCCTGACAGCAGTTGAAACTGACCACTGGCCCCGCCCCCAGAGTCAGATTCAGTAGGTCAGAAGCCGGGCAGGAGCATTTGCACTTCTAACCTGTGGCTACTTTGAGAACCAATTCAACAACCTGAAGCTTCCTGGTCTCTGTGAGTGCCTGTTTCCCCACACCGTACAGCAAGACTAAGGGGGAACTCGCTGAGGAAGAACAAACTGCTCTTTTTTACCCAAATGTTGACTTTCCCCCAAGTAAAGGTAAGTGACCTGTCACAGCAAGGGAAAGCTGGCATGTTGTATATGTAATTGGCACGGCAGCAATACGAAAATGGGTTTTTTAAAATGGTTTCAGGGCATAATGGAAAACTCTTGTAAAGCAGCCAGTGAATCCAGCTGATTAGTAAAGGACACGTTAGAGCTTCTGGACCAGTAATGAAGGAGCTTTTACAAGTCCCGCTCATTTTGTGTCACCTTGAGCAATTTTCTATGTCTGCAGAACTCAGGATGAGTCCTAAAGAACACAAGATCAATTAATACAGGATCAGTTTCTAGAAAAAAAGAACAAAACTGTAAAGGGACAGAGCAGTATTTTTTCCCTGGCCCAAGTCTGATGACAGCGGCAATCTAAAATAAAGCAGACAAAGGTGAAAACACGATAATCCAATTCTTCCCTGGTATCAAGTCCTATGTGGTTTTAAAGTGAGGTCCTTTACCAAGGCAAACAAAACAGCAGACAGCTAACTGATGTAATAGCTGTTGTCCAATAATTAATAAGCCTGGGTTCTTCTACTCAATAAATATTGTGTCGGGTACTGAAGATGGAAAAGTGTGTAAAACAAAGTTTCTGCCCTCATGGTGCTTAAATTCTCATGAGAAGACACACAAGCCACTAAAAATATGTAATGTGTAAAATCATTTAAGGTCTTCCTTTAGGCCAGCAAAGACAAATGCATGGTGCTTTGGTCACCAGTAGACATGACGAGCACCTTCGACTACTTTCAATACAGAATATGGGGGCAGAAGGGAGATCCTAGGCACACACAGCCCACAGACACGACTGTTTAGGTTCTTCTAAGCCTTGGTTTTGGTTCACTGGCCCCAAATAAAGGAGCAGAGTATATGCCGACTCTTAAAAGGAGAATGGGGCTTCCCTGGTGGCACAGTGGTTAAGAATCCGCCTGCCAGTGCAGGTGACACAGGTTCGAGCTCTGGTCCAGTAAGATCCCACATGCCACGGAGCAACTAAGTCTGTGCACCACAACTATTGAGGCTGCGTGCCACAACTACTGAACCCCATGTGCCTAGAGCCCGTGCTCCGCAACAAGAGAAGCCACAGCAATAAGCCCGTGCACCACAGTGAAGAGTAGCCCCCGCTTACCGCAACTAGAGAAAAGCCCGCATGCAGCAACAAAGACCCAATGCAGCCAAAAATAAATTAATTAATTTTAAAAATATATTTTAAAAAAATCAGAATGGAAAATTCTAAGTTGGTGAGAATGAGCACATTCACTTCAGAAACATTTATAGAGCAGCAATGTATCAGAGGTTGTAAATATTAGGATTACTACAAGGGGCTCATACCTGTGTGAGAAATGTGCAATTTGTTTTTCCCTTACATACTCCTTGCTTTCCACAAAACTGTCTTCAAACATCAACCCCCCAAAAAAGTCACCAATGAAAAAACTGTAAATGTGGAGGTTATTAAAGCACATCTTGACAAATAAGAAGTATCAATCACTGCATCATGCATTATACACTTTACCTAATTCTAAATTAATTTCAAATAATTAAACAATTTTGGTATATTAATTAAAATGTTTACCTATACTATGTTGGCCAGGTCAGAACTTCATGATCTGAAAGTGTTAGATTCAAATAGAAAATACAATTATCTAAACTTTCCCAGACATGGTCATTACACTAGCATACTATTTATTCCTACTGCAGAAGACTGGATTAAGATTTTACAGACTGCTGCTTTTCCAGCCAGGGAGGCCGCAGGCAGGCTGTTAGGAGCTGGCACTGCAGAGTCCCTCGGGTCTGTCCAAGCCATCCACCACTGTGGGCTGAGGACCCGGGCGAGCTACTCTAACTCGATGCTTCCAGGGTTTCATCTACAAAAGGAGGATACAGACAGCAGTACAACTCAGTAGTTCTAGCGAGTAATAAAGGAGATAAAGCACTATGGCACCCAGCTCAGGCCTGGCACATGGTGTTTAACAAATGCAACTTACAGGATAGAGACTCTCCCACATTTAATTCATCTGTAAAAAGGTAATAACACCTACCAACAGCACAGGGCACCCACACAGGTACCCAGTAATGTTCTTCCCCTACCACTGGAAAATATTCAAATGTGTAACTTCAGTCATTCTTCTTGATGTGAAAAATGAGTTTATAGTAAATAGCAATGTACATAAATAAGATTTAGGTAGGATTATTTTAATTAAATACTCAGTTTGTAAGGAAACACCTTCGTGTCCTTAAAAATAGGTAAACTTTGTGGTGATGCTACTAGTATTCTTCTCTGAGGCTTCCAACTGCTAAAGGGTGGGAATAGTGCCACTCGGGGAAACGTTTATTTCCTACTATGTCTATAAATCATTTCCTTACTATTTACGCAAATCAGACTATAATTAACAGTTTTGCTAGAAATTCCATTTAAACTGAAAGTTTAACTATATATGTGTATCTGAATTTCATTTCCATCACAGAGCCTAGTAAAAAACAATACAACTGTTACAGATAGAAACAGAGGGGGTTCCTCTGCTGATTTACAATCAGAAACACATTTGTGCAGTTCTGAATGATAAGATTTAGCACAATTCCTAGAAATTAATGCCAGAAACTGGTACATATGAATTTCATTTCTCTTGCACTGGGTTGCCTTTTGGTAGTCATGAAATGAAGAAGAAAAAAGAACCCTGCCAAAATGTCAGTAGAGAGAAAAAGCAATAAAGGGCTCAAATAATCCACTACTAAACACTGTTTTACAGAAAAGAAGGAAAAAAACCATAACTTCTGAATGTATCTGGGTGAGCTAGAGAAACACAGGTGCACCCAAGGCAAGCTGGAGCTGCTCTCCATCCTTCTCCATTCCAAGGATCCTTCTAAAGGTTGATAAGCAACTTAACATTTGAATGCTTATTTGCATTCATAAACTTCTTGGAGTTTATTACTATTGACTCAAGTAAGGTCATTTACTCTGCCCAAATTTTTTAAGTTAACATTTTAAATACAGACATCAGTGAAAATTCTCAAAGATCCCCACAGTAATTTTTTCTAATTATTTAAGGGATTTCAGTAAGAGGAAACTAATGAAAATATGTTCTTAAACTAGAGCTTTACGGCAAAATAAAGTACTTCAGAAACTAAACTTTTCTGATTTACTAGCAAAAAAAAAAAAAAAAAACTCATTTAAAAACTCAGTTCACAAATACGATAAAAATAACAGAACTTTTTACCAATGGCATTTTTGCAGATCTAGAACAACAACACAACAAAATCTAAAAACGTGTGGAAACACAAAAGACCCCGAATAGCCAAAGAGATTTTGAGAAAGAAAAGGGGAGCTGGAGGAATCAGTCTCCCTGAGTTTAGACTATACTATAAAGCTACAGTAATCAAAAGTAACAGAACTTTTAATGCCACTGAAATTTAAAACCAGATTTATTCTATCTAAAAATGTCTAAACTGAAAATGTTTAATTTAAAAAATTAAAGATTTACATATTGTATTAACAATTTGAATTGCATCTTTTGTTACCCTTAAGACAATTTTTAATTATTTTTCTCAAAATTAAGACACATTAAAATATAGGAAAAAAAGGTTTCCATAAAAACTTTAGAGATATGAACTAAGATTCCACCTCACTATAACTCAAAATAACATGCAAAGATAGTAATTTTCAAAATTATCTTTTGCTACACATAACACTTTATCACACCGTAGACTATATATGTATATACAAAATATAACAATAATTTCTTCTGAGGGAGCTCATCAGTATTTTTTCTTAAAGGAAACGCTTTAACGATACACTTTTGTTATTTAGACAATTTCTCCAACTTTCTAGTAAGAGAAGTTATCTAGCTCAAGAACCCAGCTTTTAGAATTGGAACATTAATTTCTGTACTTTCCAACAAAGGGCATGGAGTGTTAACAGAGAAGAGTTTAGCTAAAAACGTTTTAATGATCCTTACTGCCATCACTAACTCCCGCTTTCCCCAGACACTTGGCGACCGCTGCACTAGTGTGGATCTAACACTCCTGATCTAACACTTACTACTCACTTTCCGTGACAGACAGCCTCAGTCCTGTAGGAGTCCCAGCATTCTTTGCCCCACATCATAAATACTAAGTTTTGGATTCAATGTCTTTATTTAGCCAAGCACTTGCTTCTCAATGCATCACCTCTGAATGATGTATAGTCCTTCTATTCAGTCCTTTCATGAAGCCTTATGGGGCCGCGTTTACAAGGGAACATGTGTTTTAAACAATATTTTCCAGTGCTCATTATTAAACTGGATTATTTGATAATGACCTGAAAGAAATTCTTCAGAGGAGAATCTATAATATTTGATCTTGCTGTTTCAGCAGCAGTTAGTACACAAGTGTTCAGAAGAGACTAATGGTAAGTTCAACTAGTTTTTCCCCTCCAACAGTAGCCAAAAATATAAAACAATATACTCATAAAGATACTAAGACATACTATCTTTATGAGTTGAAAGTTGAAACACAAACTTCCTTTAAAAGTTTCATGTGTTTAAATACTACAGGGTTTTAAACATTAACTCAATAGTACAACTGGACCAAAATATTATCTACACTGTACCTCAACAAAGTACGCTGAATGCTAATTTATTGTGAATCTTTAATCACTTCATCCACATACTTTCCTCCCACTTTTCAGAGGTTGTCAAAGACAGGACAACTAACCTGAGGGTTTGGCTGTGTCATTTCAATGAAGAGACTATTTTCATTACCCGTTTTACAAATAAAGTATCAAAGGTGAGGCTCTGGTATTGCATTTCGAACAGTAATGGCCTGTTTTTCCAACCACGAAGATGTTTACATCCTAAGTATGAATCCCAATGATGGTCGTCTTAAGTACAGACCCCCAAACTCTTACATCGCCTTCAACTTGACCGTATTTCAACCAGTTCCCATGAATACCACAATATTACTATTCTCTTAGTCTCACTGCCAAAAACCCAGCTGCAGGCTAACTAAGCAAGAATAAGACACTGTTGAAATGGCAAAAACAAAAACCTTTACCCTTAGTGCATTAAGCTACAAAATCCGGCAATCAAAGAAAACCAAGTAACAGCGTACACACACACACACCCTACACACACACACTCCTTTGAGAAAGAATGGGGTGCCAGGAAAGGACCCAGAGTGCTTCCAGCTTGCTCGGCGGGCGCCGCGGAGTTGGGGGCTGGGGCGAGAAGAGGAGGAAACTTGGGAAGCGCAACGAATCCTGCCAGGTCTTCAGGGCTGCCGCCGAGAAAGCCTCCGGGCTGCACAAAACTTGAGCGCGGGCCGCGGGGGACGCAGCCGCCCCGCCGCCCCGCACGCGGGCTCGAGGCCCACCCTTCCCTGCCCCGCGGGCCGGCCGATCCCCCGGCAGCCCCGCGGATTCCCTCTTCCCCCTCCCTCCTCTCTCTCCCCTTTTGTTTTGGAGGCACTCGGCCCGCCCCGGCAGAGGCCGGGCGGCCTCCCCGAGGCCCCGGGCCTCCAGACCTTCGGACTCTCCGAGCCACGAATCCCCCGGCCTCCCCATCTTCCCTGAGCTCCCCGGCCTCCCAGCGTCCCCCGAGACCCCAGCCTCCCTGAGTCCCCGGCCTCCTCGCATCCCCCAAGGCCCCCTGCTTCCCGGAGCCCCCGGCCTCCCCACATCCCCCGGCCTCGAGACCCTCAGACTCTCCCAGCCCCGAACCCCTCGGCCTCCAAGCGCCCCCCGCCCCCAAGCCGCCGGCCTCCTCGGGCCCCCGGCCTCCCCACGTCCCCGGCCTCCCGGGGCCGCGGCCGGCGCGGGAGGGGCCGGTCCCCGCCGCATCCGCCGCCGGGACTGGCCGGTCCGGCCCCGCTCGGCCCTCCACCCTCGGGCCGCGGCCCTGCCAACAACCAGCTCCGGGAGTCGGCCCGCACGCCTGCCCGCGCCCCGGACCCGGCCCCGGCCCCGGCCCCGGCCCCGCACTCACTCGGACCGCGCTGGCGCCGGGAGGCGAAGGCAGACGACGACCGGGCGGCGCCGCGGCTGATGGGCCGCGCTCCCTCCCACGCCTCACGCCGCGGGCGCACAGCAGTCCCGGCCCGGCGGCGGCGGCGGGCTCGCGCCCTCGGGGCCGTGCTGCGTCGGCGCGGGCCGCGCGTGCGCGGCGGCCTCCTGAGGCGCGCGCCTCCCTCCGCTGCGCGCGCCCGGCCGCGTCCCCGTTCCGAGCTTCCGCCTCCCGGGAGCACCGGGCATGCGCGCCGCGCACCGCGGCCCGCGCATGCCCACCACGCCGCCAGGCTCTGCTCCCGGGATCGTACCCGGGTCGTCAAGCCCGGGCTGCGGGCGGATGGGGGGGGGGGGGGGGTCAGCGCGGGGGCGTGGCTGCGGCCCCGAGCGGCGGCCTCGGGGAAGCTCTGCCCGGGGGCGGGAGTGGCGCCCCGCCGAGCGGACGTCCCGGGGTTCCCTCCGGCCGCACTCTGGGCCGGCGGAGTTGGACGGACTACGGGGAAGCCCTCGCACCCCTTCGCTGCTCCGAGCCCCAGACCCTGCTCCTCTGGAGGCCCCCCCCACCCCGGTCAGCCGCCTTACAGCCCCGCCCCAGAGTCGGAAGCACGGATGTCCGGACCCGGTGTGTGCCCGCGCCGGCCCGTGTCCTCTCCAGGCCCACCTAAGGGGTGTCCCGGACCCCTCTGCAGATAGGGAAGCAGGCTCAGGGATTTGTTCAGAGGCATCATAGCTAGCTAGTGCTGGGCGGTACCAAGATTTGATCTTAGAAGATGGTCTGGAAAGAGCTTTATAACGGCTTAGAGGTGGACACATTATCTACCTGAGCGCCAGCGGGGCACTGATCTGGGTACATTAACCACAAAGGCGCCGGTTCCCTAGGTGCTGAGGCTTGAGAAGGGAGAGGAGGATCCCAGAGGGTCCCAGGCAGAGAGCGGCTGAGATGAGAGCCGGTTTTGACTGGAGCATGGGGTTGTGGCGGGGGCGGGGGGGGAGGGGGTCTGGGTAAAAAATGAGACGGCCAGGGCCCTCTGAAGTCGTGCTCAGGTGCCTGGCACTTATTCTTTAGGCAGCAGTGAGCCTTTGAGGGTTTTAAGCGAAAGTGATACCTGATTTGCGTTTAAAAAAAAAAAAAAAATCACGGGCAACCTTGCGGTAGGAAATGAAACCAGAAGCAGAGCAACTTTCATTTTTCATGGTGTCACTTTGATCCTCACCACAAGGCGAGAGGCAGGATAAGCACATAGTTCTCCTTTTGAAAGGTGAACTCCCTGAAGCTCAGAGAGGTGACCCTCCGTTCCCTTCTCAGGAGCTATAATCGATTATAACAGAATCCGGTAAAATAAAGTGCTTTCGCTTAGCAAGAGTTTTACCATTTTTAAATATTTTCTTTTATTATTCTTTCATGAAATACATACGGCTGGTGTTTTTAAACTACATTTAAGACTGTAAGGAATTGTGTCTCTCAATGTCAGCCCCAGGGCCTTTGCACTGGCTGTTTGCTCTACCTGGAAATCTCTCCCTCTGCTTGGACCTTCTTACTCCCTCACTTCCTTCAGGCTCAGATGTCACCTCATTAGATGTCAACTGATCGCTCTGTATATAATAGGAACCACCGACTACCCTCCACCCTTTCACACACACTCCCCACCCCCTCATCTGCTCTGTTGTTGTCCAAAGCACCCATTGTCCACCATAGCCCTACACTGTGTGCTTCTTTATTTCTGCATTGTCTGCTCCCTCCACTAGAACATTAGACTCACTAGAGCAGGAACTTTGTTTTGTTCACTTCGGGGTCCCTGGCACATAATAAAATATTTGTTGAGTGAGTAAATGAAGCTTTGGGTGATGTGAAGTAAGGAATTATTATTGAAAGTATAAGGAGGGAATGGGCGTCAGGGGAGAGGAGTGAAGTAACAAAAGGGGTTATATTAAGGATATCTTTGGGGGAGGGAACTGTGCTTAGTGTGGTAGGCTAAAAATGGGCACCAAGTCTTTGACACTCCTCCCAACAAGAGATGGAATCTACTTTTTCACCCGACATATTTGGATAGATCTTGTAACTTGCTTTGACCAATAAAATGTGTCTCAAGTGATGTACAACTTCTGAGCTGAAACCTCAAGAGGCCATGCAGTTTCCACCCTCTTATTAAACAAGCCCAAGCTAGCCTAGCGAGTGGCCACTGAGGCACCCTGGCCAACAGGCTGCCAACCGCCAGGCAGGTGAGTGAGGCTGCACTGGACCACCCAGCCCCAGTCAAGCTTTCCGCTAACTGCAGCCACCTGAGACCCAGAGAGACCAACAGAACTGTCTAGCTGGACGCAGCCCAAACTGCCAAACCAGAGAGTTATGAACAAATAAAATAAAAGCTTGTGGTTGTAAGCCTCTCATTTTGGGGTAGTTTGTTACACAGCCATAGATAACTGATACTTTGTTTCCTCAACTTTACCATGTTATGTTTAAACTTGATGCTCCTGAAGGGCAGCTTTGATTATTCTTTAGCTTAATAGAGGAAGAAAGTAGGGAAAGGGCGAGAGGAAGAAAGTAGGGAAAGGGCGAGAGGAAGAAGTGATGCAAATGAGAAGGGCAAACAGATACAAAAGGAGAAAGGTAAAAGGTGAGGAGCGCGTTGTCTAACAAACCCTGCTTATCCCTGGAGCATACCTGTGGTGCCTTAAGTGCTCAGCCTCTGGAGATGGAGGAACGATGGAGCCGACTGAGACTCAAGTGCAGCTGTTCACCAGCATCTGATGATGATGGGCAGGTCGCATAATGTTGCTGAGATTCATTCCTCATCCGTAAAATGGGACTTACAGAGGATGGGGAGGAAATGGACCATCCTGTAAAACACTCAGCAGAGTGCTTGGCAAAGTATACCCTCAGTAAGTTCTTGATTAGCTGCAGCATTACTGTACAGATTACTAATCATCTTGATCATGGAGGGCATACTCAAAGGACCACCCAGAGCATAGTGCTACTGAAGGCTGATTGTACTTGGGCTCCGTGGGTCAGATCCTTTAGACACTGTCTCTCAACCTCATAACAGCCCTGCCCCATATACACTGTGATCATCGTCCCCATTTTATTGATGTGAAAACCGTGACTCAGAAAAAACAAAACAATGAGACAGACAACAAGACTGGAATTTAAGGCCACAATCTATCCAACTGCAAAGCCTGTGCTCCTCCCTCTCCCCGTGAGCCTCTGCTGCACTCAGGCCCCGTACAAAAAACAAAACACAGAACACCATTTGGCTCTCCCTTCCTGTGCTGCACCAGATGGGCTGAGCGCTGACCTTGCGTGGGAAGCTTTCAGGAAGGGCTTCCTGTGTGTTGGCAAAGCAGCTGTACCAACCCTCAGAGCAGGTCCCCCTTGAAGAGCCCCTCGCCTACCTCATCTGGAGAGGGCTTGCCACCAGGAGGGACTTGCTCACGTGGGGAAGCAGAAACACACATTTAAGGCGGGGGGTGGATGCACGGTAATGAGGGCACAGAAGCTGATGACCGAAGCCCAGGTCACTGCCCACATTGTGCCACTGGCCAGTCTGCCATCTGCCTAGAGAAGCTGCAGTGAGAGAAAGTGGGACCCAAGAGACAGGTGCCCAGGCCACCTCTAGGTCCAGTAAGATGTGCCCCAGGGAGCTATGGGCCTGACACATCACCAGGGTTGCTGGCCCTCGAGTGTTAAGAATCAGAGACTACACAGGGACCAGTGAGCAGGAGCAGGGGAACGAGAAAGGAGGCCGGGAGACCTAGGTTCAAATCCCAGCTCCCGCACAGGACAGTCCAGTGGCCCTAAGCAGCCACTCAGCCTCTGAGCCTCAACCCCTTCATCTGTAAAATGGGGGGAAGAGGGGGGCGACTGCAAGAGCAGAAGGGAAGGGGTCAGGGGCTGCCCCGAGGGAAGATGCCCAAAGGGGAAGCAGGCCAAGGGAGGGACGGTACGAGTGATCAGAAGACAGAGTTCCTCCTTCACGTTCTGGCCCAACTAAAGATCAGATGGGCCACGACCACAGTGTGCAGCTTTCCTGGGAGGGAACATTCTGGGCTCACAGGAAAACTAGACAGTTTCTGCAGGTTTTACTACATGCTTGAAATTTCACTTTCCATGGAACTTGATGCAGGGATGCAGGGATGTGGGGCTACTAACGCCTACAAAGGTGGGTCACGCCCACCAGCAGGACCTGCAATGGGCACGTCTCTCCTGTGGGAACGTGGGAGCAATTCACCCCAGGTGGGAGGAGCGTCCCCAGCGGAAGCTAAGGGTGCCCCAGCCCCTCCAGCTCACACAGATCATCCCCCCAGACCCCACCAGGGTGTTCCAGGTCCCTCCGATACACAGAGCGCGAGCTGGACCTCTTCCAGGCCCCACCTCCACTCTGTGCCCCCCAGCCTCCCCCATGAGTGGAAGTGAGTGGACCCTGCCACAAGCAGTGGGCACAGGATTGCACCTGTGGGGCTGTCCCAGGGATTCTGCTCCTGGTCTGGGCCCCATGGTCACTTCCCAACCCCCAGCCCCCCACACACACATGCGTGTGCGCGCACACACACACACACCCTGCACACACACACACAGGAGGAACACCCTTCCCCTGTACGGCGCTGAACAGGTCCAGGCCGGGGACACTCCCCCTCACCCCTCCTGACCTGAGATACCCCTTTGGTCCGGAACTTGCAGCTAGGGCTCAAATCAGAGTCCATCCAGGGCTCCCATGTACCCTGCACCTGCTGCTGCCCCTGCACCAGCCTCCAGAGAGGAAAAGGGCCGCGTTTCCTGGGAAATTCTGCCCCAAACTATTTATTATCTCATTTAATTTTCACAGCCACCTTGGATAAATCCTATTAAGTGCATTTTACAGATGGGTAAACTGAGGCCAGAAAGTGATGGCTACCCAGCTCAAGTCTACCCAGCAAGTAAGCAGCAGAGGCAGGATTCAAATGAGCTTGTGTGGCTCCGAACGAAGTTGTTTTCTCAGCCACTGAGCTTCTTTGCCTCCTAAGACTGTGTGTCCTTATGCCCGACACAAGGGCAACCAGGGTGAGTCCAAGTGAGGCCCACAAGCCTTCTCTCTGCAGTCAGTGGTTGGTCAGTACAGCCTCATTTAGAGAAGACCCCACAGCTGAAGGGTCTCCATCAGACCTGTTCTAGTTGTGGAATTGCCGAAAATCACTTTCTTGATCATTTTCGTTGCTTTGATCAGCAGTAAACCCTCCTCAAAGCAGTGTCCTCTTTGCAGATTTTGTGGGGGTCATGCTGGGCACAGAGGTCTGCTTGCTTTCCTCATTTGCAGTTTCTAAAATTTAAGCAAACTGCCATTTTGGAGATTTCTCATGTCTTTCATCTTCTCAGCTTTTTTTTTCCCCTTTTCTGAGCTCCATTCTCATATTTTCCATTTCCATCACGACCTTGACTTGTACTAATTCTCAGTGATACGGAGCAGCGCTTCCCAAACTACCTGTAGGGTGAGACCAGCTCTTTTTTTCTTCCAGTCCATTGTGGGCTGATACGTGCGACAAAAATAAATAAATTATTAGAAATAAGTGAAATTTTTTAAAAGCCATGACATACAAAATTCAAGCCCTAATTTTTTATTATTAGATTCAAAGAACATAAAACAGCTCTGTCAAATTGCTTTGAGAGCCTCTAAAACTCTTAATTCCTGTACTTATCTCCCCGTGAACTGGTAACAGTGTGCAGGCCAGCTGTGGTTCCACACACCACGCCGTCAGCAGCTCTGGTGTAAAAGATTAAAAAGTAAAACATGATTGCATTCAAAGCCACACAGTGGAATATGCTTTCACCAAAAAAGTATACCTTAAAGTCAACGTAAACAATAAAAAATTAATAGTTTCATGTATGTTTATAAAAGAATCATTTTGTTCCTGTTGTTTTATTTCTATTCCAAAGGTTCTATCGAATAAAACGTTAAATACAAACTGTAATTGGATGGACCTAGAGATTATCCTACTAAGTGAAGTAAGTCAGACTGAGAAATGTATATGTATGATATCACTTATATGTGGAATCTAAAAAAAAAAAAGATACAAATGAATTTATTAACAAAACAGAAATAGACTCACAGGCACAGAAAACAAACTTAAGTTTACCAAAGGGGAAAGGGGGAAGGGATAAATTAGGAGTTTGAGATTAACAGATATATACTACTGTATATAAAATAAACAACAAGAACCTACTGTATAACACTGGGAACTGTATTCAATATCTTGCAATAACCTATAATGGAAAAGAACCTGAAAAAGAACATACACATAGTCCCTGTTCTCCTAGTTGCCAATATAAACAATTGGTGTCTCTCTTCACATGTGTTGCCTCTGTATCCATATAATACGTATGATTTCTGCATGTATACATATCCACACGTTTAGAGTAACAGGAATCGTGGGAAACGGCAAAATATTCTTCAACGGCCGTGTGCAACCGTTGTGAATACCATGCTGAGACAGGGGCGATGACTGCACAACTCTGTCAGTATACTAAAACCTGTTGAATTGTACTTTTTTACAAAAAAAAAAGAGGGACCGACTCAGATTCTGAAACTTCAGATTCAGGCTGACGAGGCCTATCTCCACCTTGCAGCTCCAGGGTCTGGTCTGACACAGTTTTTCCCTTGTGATGACAAAGTGACCCGGTCCTGCCCCCTCAACAAACTCTGGAGAAGAGTCGGCCCCCTTTTCCTCCAGTTTCAACCGAAGTCTCAGTGGCTCTGGCTGGTCAGGCTTTGCCGGGTCCCACGCCCGCCACAGAACCGAGGGTAAGTCAGCCTTACCCAAACCAAACCTACAGGTGGTGGGAAGGGAAGGGATGGTGAACAGCCAAAATAGCAGCTGTCCCCTCCTCTCCCCTTTCCTCTGGTAATAGGACCCCACTTTCCCTTCAGGACATGCTCTGCCCACTTTTCATGTGGTCTGGGGATTACGGTTCCCTCCCTCCTGGGCAGGTTGTCTCCCAGAATGTAACCCTGGTGTCCGACAGAGAGGGAAGCAGCCCCGGCTGCGGAGGAGCACTCACAGCTCACCTGCCTGCCGTTACTCTTTCAGTTCTGGGGCTGGGCTGCATCCGCCCCCTTCCGGCTCCCCTTACAGAAGCCCAGAGTCGACGTGTAAAATTATGGGCACACAGTAAGCCCTCAATTAATAATAGATATTAATATTATTATTTCTTCCCAAAGTGTCTTGGGACATTATTTCTTCTTTTTAATAGGCCTGATTTTTAGAACAGTTTTAGATTTACACAACAGTCGAGACAATAGTACAGAGTTCCCATATACCCTGCACCCAGTTTCCCCTAACATTAACATCTTACATTAGTATGATATATTTGTTGTAATTAATTAACCAACACTGATGCATTGTTATTAACTGAAGTCCATAATTTATTCAGATTTCCTTTATTTTTCACCTAATGTCCTTTTTCTGTTCCAGGGTCCCACGTAGGAACCCACATTGCATGTAGTTGTCAAGTCTCCTGACGCCACATTGGAAGCTTGAAATTGGCCATGGTGGGAATATTCACACCATAGAAATTGGCAAACACTACAAGTCAAGGTTCTCCCCCTTCCTGGGAGCCTGTTGTTGAATATTTACCAGCACACCACTCTCTGTGTGCAAGCTGTCTCATTTGATGAGGTGACATAGTGAGTCTTATTTGGAAACAAATAAGACAGGGACATTTAAAACAGAGGTTCATTTTAGTCCAACAAAACGAAATTCATTCTAAGCACCTATCAATTCTGTACCCACTTTCTGCTTTCTCTGCTATGACTCTTAATGATCATGGCTACAATTTTTGAGTATCTATTAGATACTAGGCATGTGAATCCATACTCTTTTATGATCACTTTAAGTTAGATGTTACTATTCTCCCAGTTTATGGATGAGAAAACAGGCACAGAGAAGTTGAGAGACTGCCCAAGGTCAAATCTTTTGCTCCCTGCCACAGGACCTCCTGTCTGGCTTGGTGTGTACCTGCCTCTTTCTAACCTGGAACAACCCAGAAGCCAGCAATTAAGTCATCGGACATGTTGCCACTTTAAATTACAATTGGTCTTCATATCTACCTCTTCTGCTTTTTCTGAAATGTCATTTATTCTTTGGTTTGAGCTTTTTTCCTTTTCATCTTCTCCTGCTTTGTGCTGTTGCATTTAACTGTGACGGTGATAAAGGCATTTTCTTTAAAGTTATCGAGCCAAAGTCAGTGGTATTCTCTAACCTTCACCAGATAATTCATGCGTGTGACAACCCACAGGCATTGCACACACTTCAGCATCAGGGTTGGGAGGGGTTCACAAGCACCAGAGCAAAAACTAACCTGTAGGAGTAAGGCCTGCATCCACTCCCGGAAGACACACTTCACAGATGGCATCCCCTCGTTCTTAGAACATTCTTGTCAACAGCATTGGTAGTTAGTGTGATCACCGTGAGCGGAAGCTGAGGCCTGGCAAAGTCTGTGGCTCACTGGGGGCATCAGCAAATTAGCTCCAGAGGCATGTGGGAAACAGGAGTTATGGGCAAAACCCAACCAAGAATGGGGAGCACCTCATGCTGAATCCAGTGTTCGCTGAATGGCTGAATGAAGGTTTCCCTAACTACTCCCTTCTCCCCATGATTATGGACACAGTGTGTTACCTTTGGTGCTCTGACTTTGTATTTCTCGACTTGCCTAAGCTGTAAACGCCTTTGGAGAAGAAACAAAATGACTCGAGCTCCCTAAAATCAAATTCCTCTGTTTTTATAATGGAGATCATTGTCACAGCTGCCTCCTGGGTTGTTTTTTTTTTTTTAATTGGAGTATAATTGATTTACAATGTTGTGTTAGTTTCTGCTGTACAGCAAAGTGATTCAGTTATACATAAACATATATCCACTCTTTTTTAGATTATTTTCCTGTATAGGCCATTTCAGAGTATTGAGTAGAATTCCCTGTGCTATGCGGTAGGTCCTTATTAGTTATTTATTTTATATATAGTAGTGTGTATATGTCAATCCCAATCTCCCAGTTTATCCCTCCTCCCCCCAACTTTCCTCCCTGGTAACCACAAGTTTGTTTTCTATGTCTGCAACTCTATTTATGTTTTGTAAATAAGTTCATTCGTACATTTTTTTTAGAGTCCACGTATAAGCGATATCATCCTAGGGTTGTTGTAAAGAGTAGACGACATATTTGTAGGAAAGAGCTGGCAGTTTCCTCATGGTACATCGCCCTTGCACGACACTCCTCTGATTTGAGGCACTTAAAATACCTGTTGGTAGCATGCAGGAATGCGCAGTGTTAACAGCCATCATTCTTACTTTACTGTGCCTGTGGTTTGTAATTCATCCACAGCGTCTAGGACTCTGAGCACATTCTACAAACGGGCTTTGAGGATACGTTTCTACACAGAGAGACTTGTTTCTAAATTGGCAGCCCGGAGCCACCTCCACAAAGGGCTAAGGAACTCTGGGCTCGCCTGGGTTGGTAATTACCATCTCCACCCGGAAAAAACCCTGGTGACTCAGCTAGGTGGAAATGCCACCTATGCCTCGGGGACAGGAAGAGATCTGGGACCTTGGCCAGCTCCGACGAGTAGGCAGCACTCCGGTTCCCAGTGGGATGTCAGCGTGGGGTCCCGTGTGCCTCTCAGGAAAGAGCTCGCAAATGGGGCCATCAGCTGCCTCTTCTACCCAGCGGCCCCTCTGCCGCCCTCAGCCTCGCGCTCCTGGTCTGTCCAAGGACTTCCGTGAGCCCCCAGGGGGCTCCTCTAGCTCTGAAATCCTATGAATTCACAAAAGGGTGACATTTAGTCTGTGACAGGCATTAGCAGTCCCCCACGGGGAGCTCGCCAGGGGCAAGGACAGCCTTGCGCTCACACAAATCACAAAGCCGGCAATGAGTGCTCCATACATAAGCCATTTTGCCTGCTTGAAAACAATGCTTGAAGAAAATTCCCGCACCTCCAATAGAGCGACTTGTGGCAGTGGGCAGATTTTGAGGACAAATTGCAAGGCACTTGGTGTTACCAACCAGCTGAGGTCTTATGCAGATTAGACCAGAGCTCCAAATCAGCCTTCGAGAAGGCAGCCTTGACAAGACCATCTGGAACAAAGGATGCTGAATTAGGACTGTGGCGGGCCAAGGAGGCCATGAATGAGGGATTGTGGGAGAGGATGTAAACCCAGCCAGAACTGTGTGTACTTGTCACCCAGGGAATCCACCCCCTCTGATGCAAGTGGGCGGCCTGTATTTAAACATGTGGATTTGTTTGTATTTCTCAAGAGAACATAGAGTTTGAGAGCTGGAGGAATGTGTCACACTGTACCTCCTTTCTAGGCACCGATATGCCAGGTCGAGGGGTCTCGTTCACATAAGCACAGTTGTTTGCCTTGAAGCGTCGGGAAGCAGACACTGTGACTTGGGAGCAACCCATGCACCACTGTGACACCACCTTCTGTGTCATCCTTGAGGATGCGTCAGGCCTGTCAAACCTGGAGCAACTTCTGCATCCAGCTGTCTCCTTCCCATCAGTAGGAGACGGGCTACAAATATTCACTGAGCACCTACTATGTGTGAAATGCTAGGCCAAGTGCCTTGGAAGGACAAGGAAGTCAGGTGCCAGCAGTGCCCAAGACCTGTGTGGACTGCAGAGGTGCCTGCTGGCGGGAGTGGGGGTAGGGCTGTTCCTGGGGGCATGGCCCTAGGCCCAGCTCCTCCCCCTTCATTCTGTGGTTCTTGCTGTCCTTGTGGATTCTCACTCACCCTCCACGGTCACCCTGGATGCGTGTCCCCTACACCTGGCCCTTGGACCAGCCCTTTGCCCAGAATTCTTAACTGGGGGTCCAACAGGCATATCAAACTCCATGTAACCCGAAAGGAAGCCCTCCACTCCCACCAGGCGGTCCTTGCCCCTGGAACATTCTCTCTTCACGGCGCTGCCCCCCATCCCCGGCTCCTCCCTCCACCCCAGTTCCCTCCACCCAACCCGTTACAAGTCCCTGTCTCTTTTACCGCCCAAATCTTTTCTCACCCGTTCTGCTGTTTTCATCCCTAGGTTTTGCCCACCTGGATGCCCAGGACCACCCGGGTTCCTGACCTGGGTCTTTGCATCTTCCCCTGACATGAGGGCTAATTTATGTCTGTCCAGTACATCTTTTTGTGCTAAAAGCACCCAGAGTCCGTTTCTGTTGCGTGTGCCCAAATGACCAGAACCGGCCCCCTCTCAGGCCCCCGCCCCTGCAGTGCTGCTCCCTGCACGGCAGGCCCTCTCTGAGCTTGACCACCTGGCGAGTCACCGCGTCTCCTGGCAGATTCAGGGGTCCTTACTCTTCGCCTTGCCCTTCCTCCTGCCTCCACAGGACAGGGACAGTCACTCTGTGTCCAGGTCCCCAAGGCAGATGGCTCCTGGGACTTGGCGTGGTGGGCTCAGCGGGGAGACTGTGCCTCTCAGGGGCCCAGCAGGGCGCCACAAGGACGCCCCTCCCCAGTCTGTGCCCAGACACGCCTAAGGCACGGCGGCCGCAGATAAACACCATCACCCCCATCACACCATCACATCACATCACATCACGCCCCCCAGAGCATCAGTGCCAAAGCGTATTCTCCCAGAGGAAAGGCCCAGTCCTCGCTGCTGGGTGCCGGGTGCCAGGTTCCGAAGCCAGCGGCCTCCTCCCAGAACCACAGCCAAGCAGCCCTTTACAACTGTCCAGGTGGAGCCAGAGTCAGCGTGGCAAAGGGGAAAGAGTGCATCTCGACTCCGCTGCTTCCTGACTGTGTGACCTTGGACAGGTCACCTAAGGTTTCTGAGTCCCAGTTGCTTTACCTGAAAAATTAGTAGGATCATTCTGAGGAGGGAGCAATGAAACACGTATAATGTGCACAGTAGGTGTTTGATAAATGACAGCCGGGAGTGGTCCTTGGTAGATGGGAAAACTCCCCACCGTCCCCCTCCTGCCCCCCACACCCTCCATCGGGCATTTGAAAGAAGGAGCAAGGCGACTCTGGCCTCTGTGCAGCCCTTCTCATTGAATGGGGAGCGAGGAGACTGGGAATCGGCACTGAGCAGCCTCGGTTCCCACCCTCCTTCTCTGCCTGGCCCACCCTGCCCTCTGGTCACAGCCTTGGTGGAGGAGTGGACTCAGGGTTACAGGACAGGCCCTGGCAAGCCTGGGGCGGGGGCCAAGTGTAATTCGTACTGGGGTATATGACGGCGGCTGTGAGTCAAGCCTTCTACTCAAGTTCAGCCTTATTTACAATAAAGCTGCTATTTGAAACCCCAGTGTCTTTCTCGTTTGGTCTTTTTTTTAAAATTTAAATTAATTTATTTATCCATTTATTTTTGGCTGTGTTGGGTCTTCGTAGCCGTGCGTGGGCTTTCTCTAGTTGTGGCGAGCGGGGGCTACTCTCCGTTGCAGTGCGTGGGCTTCTCACTACGGTGGCTTCTCTTGTTGCGGAGCACGGGTTCTAGGCGTTCAGGCTTCAGTAGTTGTGGCTCGCGGGCTCCAGAGAGCAGGCTCAGTAGTTGCGGAGCACAGGCTTAGTTGCTCCGCAGCATGCGGGATCTTCCCGGACCAGGGCTCGAACCTGTGTCCCCTGCCTTGGCAGGCGGGTTCTTAACCACTGCGCCACCAGGGAAATCCCTCTCATTTGGTCTTGAACTCAGGAGGGAAAGAGGAAGGTGTCACTGATTTAGCAAATACTTGGATAGCATTGACATGTGCCAGGCCCTATTCTAAACACCTTACCAATCTTAACCTATTTACATCCCGTAACAGCCCTATGAGGTAGTTACTGTTGAATACTATTACCCCCATTTTACCCCCATGAGGACACTGAGGGCCAGAGAGGGCAGCTGGCCGCAAGGCCCAGAGCTAAGTAAGTGGCCGAGCTCCCGAGTCCCCGCTCTTCACCACTGCTGCCTTACTTGTAGCTTCTGTCAATGGCTTCTGTAACATTCATTCACTCCACCAAGCATTTTGACCTGTAAAATATATTAGTCTTTATCCCTATTTTAAGACAAAGCAGAGGCTGGGAGGAAATAGATAAGGAACACGTGCTTCCTGGAGCTGTGGGTCCAGCAGACCCTGCCATCAGTGCCGATCGGGGTAACTGAGCAGGAGACGGGTGGGGTGGGGCCTGAAAGGGGTCACAGGAGCGCGTGGAGGCGGCTCCCCCACCCCCCGCCCTGGTCTGCATGCCTGGAGGCGGAAATTACTAACCGGACATCAAAATACATGAGCCACTGCGAATAAATCTAATAAACACATGGAAACGTACCAAAAGAGGAAGGGGAAAACATGTCGCTACAAACCAAAGGCAGGCAGGCAGCGTGAGCCAGCGGCCCCGGGACAGCGGTCGGCCTTGAAGGAAAGCACGTCTGAAAACGTGCACCTCAGATTGGGACTTGAACCCGGCCAAAAACCTGACTGGGGCTCGAACCCATGGTCTTTTAATTAGCATCACTCAGCTGGTGTCTGGACTTACTGAGCCTCAGGTTTTTTGTGTCTCAGTGCAGAAGGAATTCAGTGAGAGGAAAGTGATAGGCAAGAAGTAGATTCATTAACATAGGACGCTTGTGAGAGATGCAAGCGGGCAGGCGAGGAGGCTCTGCCCCAGGATTAAGTGGGCTACAACTTTATAATCAAAGGAAAGTGGGGGGAAGGGGAAAAGAACTGCCTTCTTCGAGTAGACGTCGGGCTTATATCACTAGCTCCTCCTTCGTTTTGGGCAGGAGAGTGTCTGACCCTATGAGGTCACACTAGGAATGTCATAGCGCTTATTCAAATCAGTAGAAGCGTGGTAACATTTTTCTTTCACTTAATGACCTGGGGCATATCTCGTGCTTTTATTTATGGCTTTATAGTTAAGCAAGTCTTCATTCCACGATGTTCTGATAGCTTTCTTGAGCGATCATTAACTTAACAGTGGTCTCCCAAAGTTTCCTAGGTTTCCCTCTCTACCTATAATCCCCTACTGGGACTTCTACAAATACCTGTATAATTATCCTATTCTATCCCAATCACATCAGAAGTCCTAATGCACGTGGAGACAGATTAGCTATTCAGAAGCACGTGCTCCCTTTCCTCTTGAATAATTAATCTAAATTTAGCGAAAGGATGCATATGGCCGGGGAGGAATGGCCGCAGCCTCTGCAGCAAGAAGGAAGCTGTGCTGTGGCCTCGCCCACCAGGAAGGGGGATGGGCCGGGGGGGCGGAGCTGTGCAGGCTGGCCAGCTCGGCCACACCCTGGCTTTGCGACCTGGAACCTCCAAACCCCAGTTTCTCCATCTGGGGCCAAGGGCCCGCTGAAGTGGGACCGCAGCTCTCTGTCAACACTGGCCGTCACTGTGGCCTCACGCTGTTCCTTCAGGTCTGGAGAGTGCGGCCCAGAGAGGCTGGTTCTGGAGGGTGCGGCCCAGAGAGGCTGGTTCGAGGGGTGGGATGGAATCCAGTCAGACTGGGTGGGGCATAAGAGGAGTATTTCCAGCAGGGCCTCAGACTCCATGGTGGTTCCCCTGGAGCCAGGGTGGCCCAAGGAAAGGGAGACGGCCCAGACTGTGCTGGACGAGCCCTCAGAGAGGCTGTTGTGAGCATCTCCGGGGACTGGCCGCTGGCCTGCAGCTGCCACCCTGACGGATGGGCAGGGCCATGGCCACAGGAGGCAGGCAGCCAGGCCCAGGTCCACCCTGTCTGGGCAGAAGGCTGGCTGAGGGCTGGCTTCCTGGGCGTGTGACCGGCAGAGTCCCAGAGGGCCCCGTGCTCAGAGGGGGGACCTAGGGCGGGGGTTTGATGCTCTGCGGTCACCATCTTGAAATCCTTAATAATTTTACCTTTGACTCTGTGTTTTGTAAGTGAAGTCCAGGGGCAATGAAGCAGGCTCGAGGGGACGGACCTGGAGCCTCGGCTCACACATGGTCCCACCCCCTGTCACCTCCCAGCCCCACTGCCTCTGAGTGCCCTGGGCCCCTTCCAGCCTCATCCTTCCTGCCCCCTCCCTGGGACGGCCGCTGCCCTCCACCCCCCGAGGGTGGGGCCTGGTAGTGGCTGTCCCTGCCCTCAGCTGGCAGTACCACAGCGTGCCCCTCTGATCCCAGTACCAAATGTGTCCCAGTGCTGAGGGTACATCCTGTGGGGTTGGGGTGATGGCCCATGGGAGGGGAGAGAGGCTTCCGGCCTCGGGCTGGAGCACCCCATTTTCATTTAGCCCCAGAGTGGCTGGGGCAACACAGGGGAGCCACGACCTTAAAGGCTGCTCTGCGCTGTCCCCAGGGGGAGGGGAGCCTCGCCGGCCCCTTTGCCGCTCAGCGGGGCAAGAGCCTGGCGTGAAGACCAGGGGGCTCGTCCCACAAAACTCTCAGCCTCTGCTTGGAGCCACCATCCGCCGATCTCCACGCGCAGAAGGACGTCTCCCAGAGGATATGCCGATTGCCTTAAATCTTCCAGAAAGAGCAGGGCCGCGACGGGCTGAGAAAGGTGGTCTCTAGGCTGGAGGAACTTGTGCTAAGATTCCTACGCTTGGCGCCGTCCTGGCGTTCAGGGGATCGGGTACTGGGCAGGACAAGAAATGAGGCTTCGTGGCAGGGATGAACCGCCGACGGGGTGGAGGAGGACCGGGCCAGACTGAACGGCCTTGCACAGGAGCCGCGGAAGTTTGGATTTTATCTTTTTGGCCAGTTCTCAAACTTTATCAGGCAGCCAAGAGCAGAGGCCAAAGTGGCTTTATTGAAGCAAGATATTTCCTTGAAGTTTCATAACGTTTCCTGACAAATATGTGAGTGGTATTGCATAAGAGACTCATGCTTTGTTTTATTATAAAAATATCTCAAAAGACGTCCATTGAGGGACGGAGTAATGCAGATGCTCCAGGGGAAAAAACCTTCCTTTCTTCTAGGAAACATTTCTTCCCGTGGGAGAAGCCCAGAGGAGGGTAGAGGGAGGGTGATGAATGAATGATCAATACAGTTGAGAACTGATAGATCAGTGCAGCCATAAATAGGTGTTTTAAAATATGTATACAGATGTGCAAAGATGTACAAGGCACAGTCCCTCCTTGAGATGCTGATATTCTATAGTAAAGGAACAATCCCATGTACGTTAACTGTATTCGTTGCCCACAGCTGCTGTAACAAAGAACCACACATTTAGTGGCTTAAAACAACAAAAATTTATTCTCTTACAGGTCTGGAAGTCAGATAGGAGTCCCAGGGGCGAAAATCAAGGTGCTGGTTCCTTCTGGAGGCTGCAGGGGAGAATCTGTTTCCTTGGCTTCCCAGCTTCCGGAGGTCACCTGCAGTCCTTGACTTGTGGCCCCATCCTCCATCTTCCAAGTGCATCCCTCCACCCCCTGCTTCTATGTCACATCTCCTTTGCTGACTGACCCTCTCAGCTCCCTCTTATAAAGACTTGTGATAACATTGGGCCCACCTGGATAATCGTGGGTGATCGTTCCTTCTCATGGTCCTTAACTTAATCTCACCTGCAAAGTCCCTTTTGCCATGTAAGGTCACATCTTCACAGGGCCCAGGGATTAGGACGTGGACATCTTTGGAGGATCATTACTGTCTACCACGCTCATGATGACAACAAGTCAAAGTCTCAAAGTGGGACAAAGGGATTTAGTGGTCCAAGAAGGGAGAGGTGACATCTGGCAGTGGTGATCTGGGAGGACCCCATGGAGGAGGTGGCCTCTGAGCTGAGATGAAAGAGTGGGGAGCATTCTGGGCAGAAGGCAGCCCATGAGCAAAGGTGCGGAGGTGTGGAGGGCGAGGGTGCTGTGGGAGAGTGAGGTGTGGACTGGGGCGTCAGGCGAGTAGAGGGGACATACAGACACGTCCATCATGGTGCCTGTACACCCTTCCCTTTCCCCGAGGGAAACTGTCGCAGGTGCCTGTCAAAGCCCCAGCTGGCGGGAACAGGGCAAGGCGGGAGGCTCATGCACAGGAACAAGCCTGTGGGCTGGCCATGCTGCCAGCCTGGCTGCACCTAGAGCTGCCCAAGCAGGCCAGTTGGCCAGCTGATCTGTCCCAGGAATCTGGGCTGGAGATACGGAGACCGTGCTGGCGTTGATGGTGGGAGCAGAGTTGAAAGGCTCCACACAAGCAGCCCTGAGGCAGGAGGGGGAGGACGGTGAGGGAGACAAGCTGTGAGTAAGCGACAGGTGTAGGAAACCCGGCGGGAGGAGGTCAAAGCTGAGCCGGATGACGGCAGCAGAAGCCCTGGGGGGAGACAGAGGGACCCTGAGTGCCCCTGAAGGGGGCAGGGGGTCAAGGGAACGCCTGCTGCCCGTGGTGGGGAGACAGTTCTGGAGAAGCCAGGCCCAAAGGCCAAAGGTTCTGTCCTTGCCTCCGCCTCCTGGCTTTCCTGTGTCCCATCCTGGCCCCAGTCCCTCGGCGGCCTGAGTAAGGCCCTGGTCCTGGCAACCTGAGGCACCCAATGAGCAGACCAGGCCAGGAGGGAGGGCAGGGAGACCATGGGGCAGACCTCGCCCTGACAGGCCCCCCAGCTCCTCCCCGACAGACAAGGCCCTCCCCGCTCCCCCCGGTGACCACCAACTCCCTCCTCGCTCATGCCTTTGGTTCCAGACATTCCTCCATCCCTGGGAGTGTGAGTGGTATCCCTGGGGTTGAGAAGCGCTGGAGCCCTGCTCCCTCCAAACAAGGTGAGGGGTGCTGGGGGCACATGCGCTGTGCAGGGACCTCCGTGGATGCTTTAGAGCTGCCTTCTCTGAATAATTACACTAGCCCCATTTTACAGACCAGGAAGTCAGGCTAGGTGACTCTCCCAGGGTTGCATGGCAGTAAATAAATCTCTCTCCAATGGACCTGCTCTGAAACCCTACCATATTCCAGAACATACCAATTCACTACTTTATTTATCCAATATTATTAGTGCCTACAATGACCTAGTTATGGAGACCTACACACACGTTACGTAGGCACTCCTGGAGCTTATGTAGATGGTTTCGGACACTACAAAGTGCTATAAGAAAATACAACAGGGCCCTGTAATGGCAAAGGACTCTGGCAGGGGTAGATAGGGGGTCAGGAAAGGTCTCTCTCAAATGATAACTCTTTTGAACAAAACCCAGACTATTGAGAATGAGCCAGCCACGTAAAACTTGGGGAAGAGAGCATTGCAGGCAGCTCGTTAAATATTTATTCATTTATTTATTAAAGGCACATGTTAAATCAGCAGTATTTAACTCCTGGGCTACATTTACAGTGACTTCGAGACAGTGGTAGGAAGTGGCTGTCAAAGGAGAGGCAGGGCTTCCCTGGTGGCGCAGTGCTTGGGAATCCGCCTGCCAACGCAGGGGGCGCGGGTTCGAGTCCTGGTCCGGGAGGATCCCACATGCTGCAGAGCGAGTGAGCCCGTGCGCCACAACTGCTGAGCCTGCGCTCTGGAGCCCGTGCTCCACAGCAGGAGAAGCCACCGCAACGGGGGAGGCTACCGCAATGAGAGGCCCGCGCGCCGCAATGAGGAGTGGCCCCCGCTCGCTGCAACTAGAGAGGGCCCGCATGCAGCAATGAAGACCCAACACAGCCCCCCCCAAAAAATGAATAAATGAAATAAAATTAAAAAAAAAAAAGGAGAGGCAGCAGAGAATTGCAGGAGGCGGGAGAAAAGGCACTCCATCTGATCCCCCGCCCCACCGGCCTGTGTGGCTGAGGTCCCAGCATGCCTTGCAGCCACCCCTGCCCAATGCACCCTCTGCCTCCATCCATCTCTTCTGGTTCATCGGCAGCTTAGGCATTGCCCCCACTTCCTCAGCTCTGTTAACACTGGTGAAGTCGCCCAGATCGACTCCTTCCCACACTCCTCGCCTCCTTTTTTCTCTCTGCACACAGACTTCCCACCACCTGATTCCAAGGCTCCGGGTGAGTGTTCCAGAAGCTGAGGAGATGCACGATTGTCTCCTGCCCACACACAGACGCCATGGCAACGGCAACTTCGTGAAGCCAGGCTGGAATTTGCCAACCAGAGAGCAGACCATCTGTGAGGCCAAACCCTCCAAATGTTGCCCTATCTAAGTGCTCACATCCAGGGAACTTTTGCACGTAGCAGAGGCGACATTTGAGTGGCATAAGAATAAACAGTGGGTGCACGTGAAATCCCTTGAAAGTGTGCATTTACTGTCCCAATGTGACTGAGAAAAGGAACCAACAGGGACGAGATTTGCACTAAGGGACAAGGTAGGTTTTACTGATGGGAAATTTGGGTCATCCACAAGGGGAGGGATTTTCCATATAAAAAATTGGTCCAGTTAGTTTATCTCCATGATTCCATTTTCAAGCCCATCCATCTTCGACTTTCATCTACTTTCCATGGAGGCAAAAATCTGTGTATATTTGAATCAAAGGCCCCAGTAAATTCAGCCTTCTGGGGCTCGGGTTTCCATAGGCCTGCCCTTCGTTCTAGCAACAATAATAGTTTTCCTACAGAATAAGTAACATGTGCTGGGAACTCTGGTAAGCCCTTCACATGTATTATCTCACTTACTCTTTGCAACAAACTTATGAGGAGGTACCACAATTATTTTCTCTTTAAAGATGAGAAAAGATGCTGAGAGATGTTAAATCCCTGGGCTCATCCAGCTGGTAGGAGAGGTAAGAAGGAACTGAGGCAGGTCCACCCTGCTCCAGAGTGTGAACTAGTTCTTGACCTTCACTATGGGTTCAAGGCAGCCTGACTGATGCACTGGTACAAACGTCCATCGGAAGTTCTCTCGTGTGTGTTTCGAGGGTCTCTTATACCACGTGCTGTGGGGGACCCTGTAGTGGACGGGGTGGTCTAGCCATCTTGGAATGTTGAAGTCCAGTCTAGTAGACCCTTAGACTGCATGCTGAAAGGTTCGGAGCGAGCATTCTGGGGATGGGAGTCGCTGGACTGTGCTAATGGCATAATTCCCAGCAGCGGCTGTTTGCTCTGCATCGTCACCTGTCCTTTCACACGTGGCTCTCCGGGAGCCCAAGGCCCAGCTCAGGACCTACTCGGGGGTCTCCCCCTTCACCTTTCTCCAAGCCTGAGTCCTGCTCCAGCTGCCAGAGCAAGATGAGACAAAGGTGGTGGGAAGGTGCTGGCTCCCGGGGCTCAATCAGCTTCTTGTGCAAAATGGGTGAGAGAACGTCGGAAAGAGAACCCCACTCCTGTGTGTGACCTGTGAGTGCACTGTGACCCCAACCGCTGGGAAACATGGCCCCAGAGCAGAGGCCACCCAGACGTGAGAAGCACCTCGGAGGCCCCATCTGCAGCACCTGGAAACTGATTAGATATCAGGTTTTGGAGCAGGGGATTGAGAATGACCCTGAAGTTGGAGCCCAAGGGCCTGGACGTGTCCAGATACCTCACCTGGGCCACCCCACCCGGGCCACCCCACCCGAGCCAGACACAGACCAGGGCCTGGGGTGGGGAAGGGTCTTGAGTGTGGAGCTGGAAGCGGGTCTGCTGAGGGTCACCTCTGGGTGCCAAGAGTGGGTGGGGCAGCCAACCAGAGCCTCCTGGGGGAACTGGGACCCAGTAGCCATGAGCCCATGGCCAAGTCAAAACCCAGGAGTTAAAGGTCCAGACTAGGAACTCAGAACTTGCTGCAAGCAGGACAGAGGGAGACAACCCAGGAAGGATTGTTTTCTCTCACCTGCTGCCTAAACCCCTAGGCTTTGAGGGGACAGCTTCTGGCTGTTGAAAGATTTGTTGAAGCCCTAACCCCAGGTACCTGTGAATGTGACTGTATTTGGAGATAGTGTAGTGTCTTTGCAGATGTAATCAAGTTACCTGATTAGTAACTTCTCTGTGATGACTGGTGTCCTTGTAAGAAGAAGAGGAGGGACACAGAGACACACAGGGAGAAGGTCATGTGACAACAGAGGCAGCAACTGGAGGGATGCGGCTGCAAATCCAGGGACCCGGGGGTCGCATGGCTGCGACAGCCAGAAGCTGGGAGAGGCCTGGAAACACCGTCCCCTAGAGCCTTCAGAGGGAGGAAATTTCTCTCCTTTTAAGCCATGTTTGGGTTACTTTGCTATGGCAGCCACAGGAAACCAACACATTCCCTGGGGGCCCTCGTACCTGATTCCTCTCCCTACCCCAGGCCTCCCTGCTCAGCCCTGGCCCTTCCCTCTCTCTTTTCATCCCACAGCACCTGTGCGCCAGGCAGGCTAAGTCACACACACTGGTGCCCAAGGGCCTGGGGCTGTCCCACGCCTTTGCCCGTGCAGTTCCCTCTGCCTAAGCTGCCCTCTCCCTTGTCAGGTGGTGAACTCCTACTCATCCTTAAAAACCCAGATTGGAGGCCATCTCCTTGGTGGGGCCATCATGACTTCCAGGTAGAACAACCATTCCCTCCATGATTTCTCCTCTCGGCCCATCACTTTCTTCACGCTCATCACGCTGCAGCTGGTTTAATTGCTTCTAATTTTTCTCTGTATCCTCTCTCCCCCTGCCTCTAAGCATGAACACTGAGAGCAAGGATTATATCCAAGGCAGGGACTCAGTAATCCAGCTTGGTTGAAGGCATGGAGGCCTGGCTGGCTGGGTGGTCAGATGACAGAAAACCCAGGGAAGCGTCCACACTGCCAGCTGTGCATTGTGTGCTGTGCCCAGGTGTCAGCAAGGAGGGAGCCAGGGTGTTTGGGACCTGATGCTTTTATCATCTGGCCGGGGGGGGGGGGTGTCTCTTTGCACAAAAAGAATACAAGACCAGGTACAGGGCTTTAGAGGGGTCTTTGGAAGTGAGGGGCCCTGAAGGGTAAGCTTCACTGGCAATGTGGCAAGTTCCCCTCTGCCTGTAGTTCTCCTGGGAGAAGCATAGTTGTGGGTTTAGGTGCAGGGAGGCACGCCCCGAGGGCTGCAAGGCCCGGGTCATCTCCCCACTTCCTCCTTGCTCTGGCCGCTGACCGCAGACAGCACTTTCACCGCGATTACTTCCCCTCCAGACCGGCAGGTCTAAGGCGGCCAGGGAAGCGCGGGTCGCAGCTGGCAGCTCGCTGGGCTGCAGCTGTGTCAACCTCCACCCGGCTTCTGTCAGCTTCCCCTCCTACTTTCCCAACCCTGACCCCTGGCCACCAGGCTCCTGGTGATTTTCCCAGGGGTAGGACGTGCAGGGAAGGGAGCTGGAAACGGGGTCAAGGCCACCTGTGTTCCGTCACTTGCTTGCAGGCTGGTGACCCAGGGGTGGGCTTTGGTGTCCGTGGGGTATCCACGTCCAAAGCTGCCGCAACAAACTACTGTGAACTGGGGGCTCAGACGGCAGGAGTATGCTCCCCCCGCAGACCTGGAAGCCGGAATCCGAGACCAGCCGTGGGCAGCCGCGCTCGGGCTCTGCGGTGGGCTCCTGGCCTGCGTCACTCCCGGCTCTGCCCGTCTTCACAGGCCCTCTTCCTTCTGTGTCTTCCCTCTTCCCACAGGGACACCTATCGCTGGATCTAAGTCTCACCCCAAATCTAGCACGATCCCATCTCAGGATCCTTAACTTACACCTGCAAAGGCTTTTTCCAAATAAAGTCACGTTCACAGGGACTGGGGGTTGGGGCTTGAGCATATCTTTTGGGTAGGACACAGTTCAGCCCGCTACACGTGGGGACAGGGATCTGACCCAGCCTCGTGGAGGGGGAGGGGGCAGGGGCAGGAGAAGTGAGGCAGAGAAGCAGAAGGGCTGCCCTGCACCTGCAGGGGCAGAGTGAGGGGTTCAATCTCCCCCTCCCCCAGCAGCAGCCCTCCTCCCCAGCGCCCACCAAGCGCTTGGCTGCCCGCCCCGCAGGGCTGCCTGTCTCTCGCCATGCCTGCCTCTCTGCACAGCAAGAAAGCAAGCTCCTGGTGGCGGGGAGCGGTGCAGCAGCAGCTGCGCCGGAGCTCCCGCCCCTCTCCCACACCGTCCCCCCTTCCTTTGTAACTTCCGGGGCTCATCTCCCGGTCCCTCCTCTCCTCCTCGCTCCCCTGCCCTCTCCGGGTGGGTGGGCTCCTCTTCCCGGCCTCTCCCCCTTTTCTTGCTCCAGGCCGAGGGTGATGGCCACCTGCTGGGCACCCTCCCGGGAGGACCCCCCCACATGGCAGTGAAGGGTGGCCGGAGGGCACCGTTGCCCGAACCTCCGGCAAGAGCCGCAGGATCACTAGGGTCTCGTGAGCCGGGGCTTGTCTCCCCTCTGCTGCCTCGACCTCAGCAAGGCACCTCGGCCCCAGTCTGTGCACCTGTCCCAGCCCCAGCAGGCCCTGCTGCCTAGCCAACAGCCGAGTGGCCACCTCCTCCCGCCCCGGCCCCCGTTCCGGATCTCAGCCCCCATCCCCTTGGCTCCTTCCTCACACCTGTTACCTAGGCAGCCTCTGCCCCTCCTCAGGGTTCCATGGAGGCAAAGCGACTCTGCCCCCCTCCTCCTGGGCAGCGGGACCCCGAGTCCACAGCCGTCTTCCCCTCTGGCCCAGCCTGCCCGTGGCCCTGGGGTGGGGGTCTCCTCCCGGGCTGGGGGCTGGGAGCTGGGAGAGGGGGCCCGCCCTTGCCCACGGCTGCCTGGCTCCTTCCTGGGTGGTTACCTTGAACGCAGGGGACGGAGCAAGGGCCCATCTGGTCCTGAGTCAGAACTCCTCCAACAGCTTCTCCTGTCCATTCTCCAGTCCTTATCTGTCTCCTGACGCAGGCTCTTAATTGATTCAGAGCATGGACGGGAGGGGGGAGTAGTCACCACCGTCAACCACCCCTCTAGGGATTCACGGCCATTTCTTTCTATGTCTCTGTTTATTTTTGTCTGTTTTCCCCGGGAGAGCGATGGGGTACACGAGGGCAGGCCTGGGTCTGGGTGCTTTGGGATCGCAAGTGCACGGCGATTGCCGTGTGATGGGAGGGAGCGTGCGGCCAGGGCTCCGGCCACACAGCCCCTGAATGGAGGGCTGGGATGCAAGAGCACGTCCCCAGACCCTCATGTCCTGACCCTGACCTCCAGGCTCACGAGTCGGCGCTTCACGCAGGACGGGCGGGTCCTTAGAGGCCTGGGGAGCGCGCCGCCCGCGGTGGCCTTTGGTGCCCAGGCCCAGGGGTGGTGGTATCCAGGACTCCCCCCTCCTGCCTGTCCTTCCCAGCCCCTTCTCCAGCTGGCTCCAGCGGAAGCCTTCCCTCCCCTCCCTCGAGCATCACTTCCTACAGAGGAAGCCTGCTTGTGTCCGTGGAGGTGCAAATCCGGCTGGCTGAGGGGAGGCCTCTTGGGGGCTATTGTTTGGCGCTTCCTTCTTGGCAGGGGGCCTGGGTTCCAGAGCTGCACCCAGGCTCCTAGCCTCCTCTACTGCCCAGCCGCCCAGGGTCTGGGCTCTCCCAGAGGCCCCCAGGTCAGGACTGCACTGCGGAAGCAGCCAGTCAGCTAGTCAGTCAACAAACACTGGCTGGGGACCCTGAGATAACCGGGGTTCCTGCCCTCACGGAGATAAAGGTGTGAGGGAAAACGCCGGGGCTAGACCACTCGGAACCATCCAGAACTACCCAGGTGGCCCTTCCCAAGCCCACGCCCACAGAGACTCCATACCCACAGACACCACTGTTGCTGTTGTTGTTTTAATTGTGGAAAAATACAAATAACATAAAAATTACCTTCTTAACCATTTTAAAGTATACAGCTCAGTGGCATTAAGTACATTCACATTGTCATGCTACCATCCCCACCCTCCATCTCCAGAACTTTCCATCTTCCCAAACTGAAACTCTGTCCCCATTAAGCACTCACTCCCCACCACCTCCCCCAGCCCCCTCCATCCTACTTTCTGTCTCCATGGATTTGTTTGCTCTAGGCACCTCATATAAGTGGGATCATACAGTATTTGTCCTTCTGTGACTGGTTTATCTCACTGAGCATAATGTCCTCAAGGTTCATCCATGTTGTAGCAGGTGTCAGAATTTCCCTCCTTTTAAAGGCTGAATATTCCTCTATGTGGATGGACTTCATTTGTTGATACATTCATTGGCCCGTGGGCACTTGGGTTGTTTCCACCATTTGGCTGTTGTGGATAATGCTGCTATGAACACAGGGGTGCAAATAACTTTGAGATTCTGCTTTCACTTCTTTTGAGTATGTTCCCAGAAGTGGGATTGCTGGAATGGAGGGAGAGACGACAACAGAAACAAAGATGGAGAGAGACAGACAGACAGATATATGATGGCCTTCCTGCTGGTCTGGGAGGTGCTGGTGAGAGAATAATTTGAATATTAAAAATAGGCCTTGTCTGTACCTTAAGCTGGTAGAGTTGGTGGAACCTATTTAAGTAAGTAAATACCTCACAGGCTTGTGCAGGAATTAAACCAAATGCTGACGGCGTCACCACAGTGCCTGACCCGAGAGGGCACCCAACGCACGATTGTTTCTTCTCCATTCCTTCCTCAGGCTTCCACCACCTTGGGCATCCAGTCTGTGCTCCCAGGGCCAAGCCAGGGCCTGACACACAGCAGGTGCTCAAGCAATGTCTGTTGGATGAACAGGCAGCCTGGATCCTGACCAGCTCCAAATCACGACGGAGGGTGGCTGGATCCTGGTTGCCCACCCGGGGCAGCCCTGAGCCAGGCCTGGCTTTCCAGCTCTTGGTGGGTGCCGGGGGCAGAGAGAGAGAGGGAAGAGACAGAGACGGATGGAGAGAGACAGAGACTGAGAGAGACTGAGAGAGACTGAGAGAGTCCCTCTGCTTGCTCCGGGCTGCGGGCAGTGGGCCAGCACATCTTCCTCCAAATCCCCTGCGAGGCAGCCTTGGTGGGAAGGCTCTTTGGTTTCCACTTCCTCACTTGTTGAGCTATGTAAAGGCCTTCCCTGAGTCTCAGGGCGGGAAACAAGGTGCCAAACGCTAAGGTGATGACACCTTCTAAGGTGATGACACCGTGTTTGGCTCAAAGAAAACGACCTAGAGAAGCCTGGCTGGTCCTCAAACCAGCACCGAGTCACCGAGTGTGGACCAGCTTGTGCTTAAGGTGGGTTTGGGCAGCTTCCAAGGGCAGTTCAAGTGGCTTTGGCCTAAGAGACATGCTCGTGGGACTTCCCTGGTGGCGCAGTGGTGAAGAATCCGCCTGACGATGCAGGGGACATGGGTACGAGCCCTGGTCCGGGAAGATCCCACATGCCACGGAACAACTAAGCCTGTGTGCCACAACTACTGAACCTGTGCTCTAGAGCCTGCAAGCCACAGCTACTGAGCCCACGAGCTGCAACTACTGAAGCCTGCATGCCTAGAGACCGTGCTCTGGAACAAGAGAAGCTGCCGCAATGAGAAGCCCACGCACCGCAACGAAGAGTAGCCCCAGCTGGCCGCAATTAGAGAAAAAGCCCGCATGCAGCAACAAAGAACCCAACGCAGCCAAAAATAAATTAAAAAATAGATTAATTTTTTTAAAAAAGAGACGTGCTCATGCCTCTGTGTGTGTGCGTGTGTGCGAGAGTGTGAGAACATGTGTATGTATATATATGACGTGTGTGTGTTGCTCTTTGTGCTTCAGAGTGAACGACAAGGCTCTGATCCCACAACCCTTACGTGGATGTTGACAATTTCCATTTGTACAGCAGTGCTTTTCTGTCTCCAAGTCTTTCCATATTGATTACCTCATCTGAGCCTCACAACCCCCTCACAATCCACAGGAGGTGGATATTTTTATAGTTTTGTAGATGAAGAAACAGCTGCTTAAAGAGGGAACTCAAGGTCACTGCGCTGGGACATGGTGGCCGGGACTAGAACACAAGCTCCAGGAGTCCGAGTCCACCGCTCCTTCTTCCACACCCACGGAAACATCCTGCCAGGCTCTTGGCTGAGAAATAAGGGGGATACCCTTGCCTGCAAGATGGGCCCTGCCCCTGGAAGTTTGTCTTTCCTTGTGGGTGGTGGATGGGTACACCTGATTCTCTGGAGAGACAATGAGGTAGGAGCCAACCCCGCGTGAGAAGGACACAGAGCACCAGATGGAATCTGCCAGGGGAATCCAGGAAGGCTTGCTGGAGGAGGTGTCCCATGAACTGCCTTTGTGGCAATTAAATTTTTCATCAGCTTCCCGTATCAGCAACTGACCTCTGGCTTAACCAGCAGATGTTTATCTTTCTCACAAAACAAGAAGGAGGCAGGCCCGGGCTGGAGGGTGGTCGCGGACGAGGAGCCCCTTACTCCCTACTCTACCATCTTTAGAGCGTGGCATTTGTCCTCACATTTGCAAGACAGTGGCTCTGTCTCTAGGCTTTGGGTTTGCAGTCCAGGAAGGAAGAAGGGGAACGGTAAAGGTCAAAAAGCAAAAGGTCAGCCAAGCCAGCGCTTCCTGTCAGGAAGAAACGGCATATGCTCAGGAGCCCACGCAGTTGCTTTCCCAAGCAGGGTGGTGGCCACCCCTTGCTGCAAAGGAGTTTTCACCCGGCACGTGGTCCCCAGGAGGATGCCAGGGCTCTCAGTGAGGCAGAGAGGAGGAGGTGGGTAGGAGAGGGCACAGAGCGGGGTCTGCGTCCGTCCTGCGAGCTGGGGAGGAACTCAGCAATCAGTATGTGGGTGAAGGTGGAGCATATGCAGGTGACTCCCTGGAAACTGGAGGTGGTCCACTGAGGTCAGGGGAACGAGCATTGCTGTGCAGGCCTGTGCACGTGCATGTGTGTCTGTGCATGTGGTCACACTCAAGTGTGTGAGTGTACACGGTCGCGTGCTTGTGAGGACAAGGTGCCCATGACAGGGGGCGAGGGTGAAAAATGAGCTCAGTCGTGGGGTCCTTGAGAAGTTCAGATCAATGCCATTTGGAGGGCCTCTGACCATCGTGGGGAGTGACAGGTCAGGATCCCAGCAGCAGACTGGATAGGAGAGAGGAGCCTAGCAGCCAGGAGACTGCTGAGGGGGCCGTTAGGATGGGACAGGTGAGAGCCGCAAAATAAGTGCCAATAATATTCTCAGCAACGTGGCCCCAGGCAGAAGGACCCGGGAGTGTCTCTGCAGGTGGGGCGGGAGGGGGAGGCCGGCTAGCTTGTCGGCCAATCACTTCTTCCTCTGAGCCTTTTTCTCCTTCTATGTAAAGCACACACAGAGAGAAAAAAGAAGGGAGGGAGGGAGGGAAGGTAGTTAAAATAGTAACAGACAAAAGTTGAGCAGACTTGATTATGTTATCAATATTGGCCTTAAGAGATAAAGAGGGACATTTCAAAATAATACTAGGGTCATTCCAAGAGTAAGATGTAAAATCCTAAATTTGCACTCATCTGATAACGTAGACTCAGAAGATATAAAGCAAAAAACTGACAACATAATGGGTTAAGGACTGGGGTATAGGAAAGAGGAACGGGCAACTAATTGCTGCTAGGAAGTTAACAGAGGCTTCATTGAGGAGGAGGTATTTGAGCTGGGTCCTCAAGGATGAGTAGGAGTTTTCTAGGTGGACATGGCAGCAGGAATAATAAGAACTGCTATTTCCTGATTCATTTACCTACACCACTTCGCTCAACTCCTACAACAATCCTGTGATGTGAGCTCATTAAATCCCCAGCATTTAAAGAGGATTCTAAGGCTGAAAGAGGTGATGTAGTTTGACTAAGATGATGAAGCAAGTGAGTGGTGAATCCAAAATTTGCACTCAGATCTGTCTGCTTCCAGAGCTGGGTGCTTTACCTCTAGGCAACTGTCTATGTCTGTCTACGTCTCACGTGTAGAGGCGTGCTGTTTGTTTGTTTTAGTCACTTGCTTGACTCGTGTCTGAAGTATTTATTTGAGGAAGACAAGAAGTTGAGCAGCCTTGATTGGGTTATCAATTGTAACGTTCCCAATATATTTTTTTAAAGCTCTCAAAAAATGCGGACTTATAAATCTGTAATAGGTGGCTTCTTACCTGAGACACGGGCAAAACACACACCTCCCAGAATACTGATATGACTACTGTTACCTAGTGGCAGCATATATAATTGCAGGGAAAGTGTATGAGAACATTTTACCAAGTGTAGTAACCAAAAGCCTAAATAAAATGACTAAACATTGGAACCTGGCACCAAGTTGTTCAATAAATATGAGTAGATCATTGCCAAGTTGCCTGTTACTGCTTTAGTTTCACAGTCTCCATGATTTCTTTTTTCCTTATTTTAAAAGTAAAATTGTTTTCTTTTACTTTTAGAAATTAAAGGAGGAAAAAAAAGAAATAGCAATCATCCATGGTCTCAGAACTCAGTTTCCACAATTAATTCTGGTTAACTATCTTGATAAGTTTCCTTCCCACCTCTCTTTTTAAGAAAAAATCACATTAAAAAATAAGTGACAGGGCTTCCCTGTTGGCACAGTGGTTGAGAATTCACCTGCCAATGCAGGGGACACGGGTTTGAGCCCTGGTCCGGGAAGATCCCACATGCCGCAGAGCAACTGAGTCCATGTGCCACAACAACTGAGGCTGCGCTCTAGAGCCCTTGAGCCACAACTGCTGAAGCCTGTGTGCCTGGAGCCCGTGCTCCGCAACAGAAGCCACAGCAATGAGAAGCCCGCGCACCACAACAAAGAGTAACCCCCGCTCACTGCAACTAGAGAAAGCCTGTGTGCAGCAGCGAAGACCCAACACAGCCAAAAAAAACAAAAAACAAAAAGAAGTGACACCTGTTCATTATAAAGAATTCAAAACACGCTGTAAATCCCAAAGATAGAAGTAAAAAACCAACCCAAATCCCATCAGCCAAAAATAACCATTAAAAGGGACTTCCCTAGAGAAATGCAAATCAAAACTACAATGAGACATCACCTCACACCTGCCAGAATGGCCATCATCAAAAAATCTAGAAACAATAAATGCTGGAGAGGGTGTGGAGAAAAGGGAACCCTCTTGCACTGTTGGTGGGAATGTAAATGGATACAGCCACTATGGAGAACAGTATGGAGGTTCCTTAAAAAACTAAAACTAGAACTACCATACAACCCAGCAATCCCACTACTGGGCATATACCCTGAGAAAACCATAATTTAAAAAGAGTCATGTACCGCAATGTTCATTGCAGCACTATTTACAATAGCCAGGACATGGAAGCAACCTAAGTGTCCATCGACAGATGAATGGATAAAGAAGATGTGGCACATATATACAATGGAATATTACTCGGCCATAAAAAGAAACGAAATTGAGTTCTTGTAGTGAGGTGGATGGACCTAGAGTCTGTCATACAGAGTGAAGTAAGTCAGAAAGAGAAAAACAAATGCCGTATGCTAACACATAAATATGGAATCTAAAGGGAGGGATGGTTCTGATGAACCTAGTGGCAGGACAGGAATAAAGATGCAGATGTAGAGAATGGACTTGAGGACACAGGGAGGGGAAAGGGTGGACTGGGACAAAGTGAGAGAGTGGCATTGACATATACACACTACCAAGTGTGAAATAGATAGCTAGTGGGAAGCAGCCGCATAGCACAGGGAGATCAGCTCGGTGCTTTGTGACCACCTAGAGGGGTGGGGTAGGGAGGGTGGGAGGCAGATGCAAGAGGGAGGGGATATGGGGATATACGTATATGTATAGCTGATTCACTTTGTTATAAAGCAGAAATTAACACACCATTGTAAAGCAATTATACTCCAGTAAAGATGTTTAAATAAATAAATAAATAAAAAATCAGGGGATTCTTCTCTTAAAAAAAAAAAAAAAGGGGACTTCCCTGGCGGTCCAGTGGTTAAGACTCTGTGCTTCCAATGCAGGGGGCACGGGTTCGATCCCTTGTTGGGGAACTAGGATCCTGTGTGCTGTGCGGCCAAAAAAAAAAAAAAAAACCCGTTAACATTAGGTGAACATCATTTTGGACAACTCTGCAAATACACAGGAAACCAGAAGGATGAGTAAGGGACAGATTGGTAGAAATGATTTTATAAAACCAGAAGAATCACATCTTGGATACTATTTTTAATCTAATTTTACTTGACTTTAACAGAAGAAAAAGAGAAGGGAGTTAATAGAATTGCTGAATTCATATTAATATTTCTTCTATAAGGAAGATATTTTCCCTAAAATATCCCTCTAAATTTAAGAAAGGAAACTGTGGGGTTATTAAAAGGTTGACGTCATTATGACTTTTTTCAAGGACATATTTTTATTTTTGTTTATAAACTCACTTCTCGATATGAAAGATGAGTTAATTGGTCTAACCACAAGGGCACGAGCACACAGTTCTGAAGATACTGAAGTCCTTCTGTGCCAGCTGGTAAATATGGGTGGTGGACTCTCTCCCCAGTGCTCTCCCTCTGTCCTGGGGCTACCCTGATTCCACCCCCAGAACCAACCCCAAACTCCATCTCCCCAGGATCCAGAGCTGCAGGGCAAACGGGACTCTGGGCCCTTCTCCCAGCCCCCTTTCAACACCCCGACCTCAACCCAACTAGTTTAGTATTCATTGTTTTCATCTGTCTCAAGGGGGTTGAAAACAGGTGGAAAACCACTCCTCCAGGTTAGCCTTGCAGCTTTGTACGGTCCTTGAGTTTCAGAGAATAGAGACCTTTCTGCCTAAGCCCATGTAGCTCACTAAGAAGTGGAAGTGCACGTCTGTAATCACGATGTAATTACCTTGCCTCCCAATTGGCAGCAGACACAGGCCTGCGGGTATGGAAACTCCCCTGTGAGCTGGCTCCAAATAGGATTAACAGAAGGTGCTGGTGGCCAGGAGCACGTGGAGGCGGAAGGAGGGGAGCGAGCTTTGCTCGGGCGCCACTCCGCCCTGGGCCTGGAGCCCAGGTCGTCACGCTCAGGATCTCCGAGAGAGGTGTCATCCCGCTTACAGACGAGGAAACTGAGGCTCAGAGAAGCTCGTGCTTGCCTGAGACCCTCACGCAAGTCGGTGGGGCAGCCTGGATGTAAACCCAGGTCTGTCTTATGCCAGAGTCCTTGCTTTTCCGGCCCCAGGCCCCAGAGGGCACCTGGGGCTGCACAGAGGGGGAAGGGAAGAGGTCAGGAGCAGCCCCAGGTGGGACCGGGAGCCGGGAGCTCAGCCACACCTTCCTGCCACCTTTGGAAGACAGGCACTGGAAGGTGGTGAGTGTATGAATTAGGGGCTTTGGCGAGACTGAGCCCCCGCCGGGTGCTAGCAGAGAGCGTGTGGCCCAAGAGCAGGGGGTCACCTTGCAGTCAGAGCGACCCGGGTTCAAGTCCCAGCTCTGCCCCTCATCCCTGGGGCCTCAGGTAGATCACTGTCCTCTGGGAGCCTTGGTTTCCCCCTCCATAATATGGCAGCAGTTAAGGGGTGTGCCCAGGACCCCCAGCAGGGACCCAGTCGGCAGCAAAGGTCATTTTCTGTGTTTGGAAACATGGTAAGTTGGGCTTCTATTTACCTTTTGTTCCCAAAGCTGTGTGTGCTTGTGTGTGCGTGTTGGGGTGGGGGTGGGGGGTGTCCACTGCCCCGGCCCAGGTCAGCCATAATCGAGGGCGCAGCCAGAGAAGCAGGTCCCACCGGGATGGATAGATAGAAACATGTAACATGCACACAGCACACACATGCACATGCGCATGGGACGGGTCACGGGTTGACCCATCAGCAGCAGGGGGAGGCTCATGTCCTGAGGCTGATGCTGGAGCCCTAAGACCGCAGGACAGGGGGTCAGGGAGGGATGATGGATGATGGATGAGATACAGACAAGAAAGGAACAAGCCAGACCCATAAGGATGAGCTGGAGCTCTCAGGGTCAGGGGGTGGGGGGACCTCGGCTGTGTGGGTGCCCTGCAGAACCTGGAGCCCGGGAGTCAGACATGAGAATGGAGGGCCGGTGGCAGCCTGTCTGTGCCTCACACCAAGGGGGTGGCCAGCAGCTCAGCAACTACGTGGGTGAACTCTGAAACCACGCCATCCTCCACCCGCCCGGGAAAAGCCTTTGGGGCCCATCCTGCAGAAGCATTCAGGGACGCGGGTTCTGGGAGATGTAGTGCAGCCCAGCCTGGCTGACACATTTCAGAGCCACCCAGAGCTGCATAGGTGGGCCTGGGGCAGGGGGAGCTCCAGGTGGACACCTGCCACACACGGAGATGGAGGAAGGATGGTCTGGAGGGGACGAAGGATGCTCAGCGCTGGGGACACAGCTGATGGGCACAGTGACGTGCGCTGCAGCCACCTATCCCTGCCCTGCTCCCAGCCCAGACGCTGCGGTCAGGAGGATCCCAGCAGTGGGATGCCAGTCTTGGGGGTCCATCAGAACCAGCCAGGAACTTTTCAACCCCGGCCTGTGCATCAGAACCCAGAGCCAAAAGTCATGCCCTTGGTGAGCAAGCCCAAAGTCATAGCCCAAAGGAACACCTGTAAGCCCTTGCTCATCATCCAGGCACTTTGTGATTTTGGTTTCACCCCCAACCAGCCCTCTGCCCCACACCCATATTTCATTCACCCCAAACTCCCCCTGGCACCCGGGTCACATACCACATTGGTGCCCAACACTTTTCTTGCTGCTGGCAAAACCTCCCCACATGCTCCCCATCTAACGAACTCCTACTCACTCTCCAAGGCCCCACTCAAAGGTCACATCCTCTGTGAAGCCCTCCCTGACTGCTCCCACAGCCACACTCCTATACCACATTCTTCCTCAGTACCAATCGCTCTGTTTTGTGGTGTCCTTATGCCTGTCTCCCCATTAGACCAGTGGCTTTTGGAGGGGCAGGGGCCTAACACAGAGTACTGAAAGAACGAATGACCAAAGGAATGAATGCGTGGCCAACTTTGGGTCTGGGGCCTAGCTTGTGGGATGTGCTTCCAAGGTAGGTTGAGGGCTGGCTGCAGGCATAGTCTCTGGAGATTTGTCATGACTGTCTCAAGGTGCAGACGTTTCCAGGGAAGACAGACACTTCAGGATCATCAGATGTTCATTTTCTTCTCATTAAAAAAAACCCCATATAATACACACTTTTGGTAAAAATTCAGATAATCATAGAACTGGGCAAAGTGAGCGCTGTGCACGGCACCCTCTCCTCCTCACCCCAGTTCCCGTTCTATCTTCAGAGGCGACCCCTGTTGGACATATTTGTCTTCAGTGGAGAGTTTTGGGAACCTAACTGGCCTGACTGGTTTTTCTCCCCATTTGAGCTGGGGCCCAGCTTGCAAGAGGGGCCTCCGAGGGGAACATGTAATGCCCGTTTAGCATGACTCTGCCTCCCAGACCCTCAGTCTCTTCATCTGTAACTCCTCAGACTGACTTCCAGGGTGGTCGTGTGGGCTGACTGAGGCACTGGGTATAAACACCCAGCTCAGAGCTTGATAAATATTCATCTTTTACTCCCTTTTCCCACCTCAAGCCCACCTGTGACCTGTGACAGGCTTGGAAGCAGCAGGCCTGCATGTGCTCCAAGTCCTGAGAGGTGTTGATGAATGAGTGCCTTTTTAGAAGCCTCCGGAACCTGGTGAGAGCCTATCACCTGTTTATTGCTCCCTCCCTCCCTCACTCCCTCCCTCCCTCCTTCCTTCCTTCCTTCCTGAGCACCCACTCTGGACCCTCAGAGAACAGAGCTGAGTGAGCTGGGACCAGGCAGGAACCTGTCGTAGGCCAGGAAACTGAGAGGCCGCAAAGGGGTGAGATCTGTGCTGGGAAGTGTGAGGGGCAAAGGCGAGCAGGAACAGCGTGCCTGGGTGCAGTGTGACTGTAGGAGGGTAACCCAGTGGACTTACATCTCGTCACTTCCCCCCCTCCCCTCCCGTCTCCTCCCTCCCTTCTTTCCTCCCTTCTGTCTGTATTCACTGAGCATCTGCCTGACTGGGGCACTGGGGACACAGGGATAAAAAGGAGAAGTTTGAAGTTTGTATCCCCAAGACCTCCCAGCCCCACAGGAGCGTCAGGCCCACTGACAACCCCAAGGGCAACAAGAAAATAGCTGTGATGGAGGCGGGTGTGGAATGCAGGGGGAGCCCCCAAGACTCAGGGAAGGTTTCCCAGTGGACTGAAGCCGGAGCTGGGCCCCGAAGGATGAGGAAAGGGTGTTCCAGGTAGAGGGAACTGCATGTGCCAAGGCACAGAGGCAGGAAAGAACCCACCTGGTCTGGAAACTGCCCACAGCTCTCCCCTGTGGGCAGGTGATGGGGAGACTTGGTCCAGGAAGTGGCCCCAGGCTGGGCTGGGGTCCCGTGACTCACTTCCTGGACCCTCTGCCTCCTTGACCCCCTTTGCTCCTTGGCTGCTTTGGGAGGAAGTAGCCCAGGCCTCAGCTGACAAAAGGAGGCTTTGATGTTGGAGAAAGGGGGTGAGGAAGGAGGGGCGCTGGTGTGTATTTTTGGCTGCGTCCCAGGAATCTGCGCCTCCTCCATGGCAACCAGGCGGCAGCTGGGGGAGCTGCCTTCAAGGGTGGGAGCCTCTGCAGCTGCCTAGCGGAGGGTGGGCTGGGCTGGGGCGCAGACCTCTTGCTCTCACTCCCGGCCCGCCCAGCCCAGGGAGAGGAAGAGGGCAGCTCTGTGGGCTGGGCGGGCCGCTCCCGCTCTCTGAGCCTCAGTTTTGGGGTCTGAAATATGGGGGTAACAATACAGTGTCCAGCCCAGGTCCTCTGGGAAGCAGATGCCCCGGCAGGGAGCATTCTGGGTGGCCCTCTCTGCAATCTGAACGTTCGGGGGGCTGTCGCCATTGGGGAGTCCTTGAGCCACGTGGTCCCTGAGAGGTGGGTGGAGCTGCCCTGGCCTCCACACCGCCTGTGCTCAGTCGCCGCCCAGGAGCCCAGGGGAGACGGGCCGCAGTGTGAACCCAGGGCTGGGCTTCAGGTTGGGCTGCCGGGTCCCAGTCCGCCACCCATGGCTGGAGGTCTCAGTGGGGGTCTCGTGGCTGCCCCATGCACGAACCCGTCCCCCCAGCCGAAGTACACAGCTTGCTGTTTCCAGAACTCAGGCAAAGCAGCCGAGGAGATGGGAAAGGAGAAGGGTGAGCCCTGTGTCTGTGTCCTGGGGCTACTATACGAATGACCAAAACTGGCCTATAAAAACGGAAATACATTCTCCCACAGATCTGGAGGCCAGAATCTGAAATCAAGGTGCCAGCAGGGCCGTGCCCCCTCCAGAGGATCTAGGGGAGGGTCCTTCCTGCCTCTCCCAGCTCTGGTGGCGCCTCGTGTTCCCTGGCTGTGGCTGTATCACTCGAGTCTCTGCCTCCGTCTCCACGTGGCCTCCTCCCATGTCTCTGTCCCTCCCCTTCTTACAAGGACACCTGTCATTGGATTCAGCGCCCAGCCTACTCCAGTCTGACCTCATCTTAACTAATGACATCTGCAAAGACTGTTTTCAAATACCGTTACATTCTGGGGTTCTGGGCGATCATGAATTTGGGGGGACACTCTAACCCATTACAAGCCCCATTTGGGCAGCCTGGGTGGGGGACCCAGGCCGGTGTTAAGCAAGGGTCCTGGGGAGGGGCCCACAGGGTGGCGATCAGGGGTCCCAGAGGGTGGGCTGGGGTCTGTTTTTTCAGGTGGCAGTGGGTCAGAGTCGGGGAGAACTGGCAGAAGGAAGGTGGGACTGAGCCAGGAGGGTCCCTGCCCCACCTCCGCCCCCCCCGCCACACACACACACACACACACACACACACACACACACACACACAAGGCAGTGTCATTTCCCCCTTTGCCCACCATGTCCCAGGACCTCCCTCCCTCCATCCCTGGAGGCTCCTCCCAGGCCCCAGCACCTGCCCTGTGACCCTGGGCCTCAGAAATGTGGGTGTCTCTCCTGGGCAGAAGGTGGGTGACATGGGGTGGGACTCCGTCTCAGCTGTGCCCTCAGCGGACTGCGCTCCTGGAGCCTCAGTTACCTCCTCAGTGACATGGGGTAACACAGGCTGTGAAGGGCTTGGGGGCTCTGCGGGGAGCTGGAGGGGACGGGGGTGGGGGGCGACTCCAGCCCAGGAGCAGCTACGGTGGGAGCGCGCTCTGCCCGGGAAGAACGAAGGGTGCACAAAGAGCGTGGGGTTGCCCAGCTCCCGGAGCTGAGCAGGCAGAGCCCTGGGTGCGGCCCCTCGCCCTGGGGGCTCCCCGGGAAGCCAGCCCCCTGGTCCCCGCCAGCTCGGCGCCCTGCACACTGCGCACACGCACACACTCTTGCCCTCGCTCACACACTGACCCGCACGTGTAGACGCCCTCTCACATGCTCTCGCACACACGCTTACACACACAGCCATACACACTCACACTGACCACTCCCTGGAGTCACTCAGCCGGACCCCCCAGGCAGCAAGTGCAGAAACAGTCCCTTCCAGGGTGCCGGGCCTCCCCTCCCCTGGTCCCCTCCCCTCCCCTCCCCTTCCGCTCCATCTGGGCCTCCCTCCCTGCTCCTGCCCCAGTTTCTGGCTCGTCCCAGTGGAACTCCAAGAACAGGCAGCTCCGGCCCACCCCACCGCCTCCTTCCCTCCCTCCTGCCCTCTCCAGGGAGGTTTGGGAACTAGGTGGAGGGAGGCCAGGGGAGCTGGGGAGCTGGGGAGCTGGGCGTGGAGCCAGGCAGAGACATGGCCCACACACAGTAGGGCAGCATGGGTCCAGCTCCCGGATGCCAGGCCCCTTGTGGGCCAAGTTCATTTGGGGAGGACCGGGGGCACCCCCGGTTCTAACCTGGCTTCCCACGACCTCCCCACACCCAGCCCCTCCTGCACGGATGTCCCTCCCCTGGGCCAGGGTCCCCCTCACCCTTCAGTGGAGACGTGACTGCAGCCCCACCAGCGTCCACCATTCAGCCCTGGGCCCACTGCTGTCCCCGTGTTGGTGGCCCACCTTCTGGGTCCTGAAAGACACTCTCCTTTGTTCGTGTGCAGGAAGGGGGTGGCCTGGGCGAGGGTGGCCTGTGAAATCCAGAGCTGGGTCCCACTCCTGCACCCACCTCTGAGTTCCACTCTCCTGGCAGATGCAGGCTGTGTCTGGACCACACGGAGCCCGTGCCCGGCACAAGGTACATGCTCGGCCTCCTGGGGCACTGCTCCTCAGTGCAGGCGAGGACAGCCCAGTCTCAGGTCCCAAGCTTGGCCTCCTCCTTCCAGGGCGGCACCGCACCCGCCGTCTACACTGCCTGTCTCCACTGTCCGTCTCCACCGTTGTTAATAATAGGGCTCGTCATTGAGCCCATGGGGCTGCGGAGTCCTTACAGAGGGCACCTGCAGTCCTGAGAAGAGGGTTTATTGTCCCCAGTTTACTGGAGGGATTGGGGTCAGAGACGGGAGGTCGGGGCCCAGGTGCCAACCCTGTGGGCCTCTCCCAGTCCCTCCACTGTGCCAAGGTCTTTCAGCCTCAGGGCCTTTGTACCTGCTGTCCCTTCTGCTGGCACTCCACTCCCCTTGCTCTGTGCCTCACCAACGCCTAGGTTTCCCTCAGGTCCGAGCGGGCATGACACCTCTTTGGAAAGCCCTTGCCCTGTTCCCCCCCCCACTCACAGCCCCTCTCACAGAATCCAGGGACCTGCCAGGAGGCCCTGATGGCAATGTGCCCAAGATATCTGAGCCTTTCCTTGTTTCCTGCGGGCCCCTCTGCTGCCCATAAGTTCACCAAGACAGGGACGAGGCATCCCCTGTCTCAGGGCCTGGCACAGCGTCTGGCATGCAGTAGGCACTCAGCAGCTCAATACAGAGCAAGGCTGCAGTCCTAGAGATGGAACATCTGCGGCGGGGCCCAAGGTCAAAACTCTGTGCAGAGTGCCCCTCTCCTGGGCAGCTGTGGTCCAGGGAGCGTGTGGGCAAGTCAAGGGCTTGGGCTCGGGCTGATCTGGTCTGAATTCCCACTCCACCACCTACTGACTGCGTGCCTGAGTCTAAGTGACCATGACACCACTGTGCCTTTCTGAAGAGACATGCATGGGCTCTAGAATGTACTTCCTTATCTGGCCACTCTCCATAAACTGGATTTCTTAGATATGACGGTTCACACGTCCAACATTTAATTTTTAAAAATAGAATGAGGGACTTCCCTGGTGGTCTGGTGCTTAAGACTCCGTGCTTCCAATGCAGGGGGTGCGGGTTCGATCCCTGGTCAGAGAACTAAGATCCCACATGCCGTGCGGCATGGCCAAAAAAAAAAAAAGAGAATGAATCACAAGCATTTAACAAATAGTGGTATTTAGTCTTTATTAATGAAGGTTCAAAACAGATAAGCAATTTTGAAGTGATTTCTAAACATCACATATATATTTGCTTATAGAACCAAACAGGACAGTGTTCCTCAGGAGAAACCCCCAGAAGCACAAAGAGGAGAAGGGGGCAGTGGAGCCACCTCCTGGGCCATCAGAGGCACTCCGCCTGCCCGGGTCTGGAGGGATCTGGAGCCCTGGGGGCTGGGGCACCCTTTATCTACCAGCACAGGAGCCCATGAGCACAGTCCGGTCCTGGGCACTGTCCCTCCTCACCCCAGGTGTCCCCCCAGAGGTGTCGGCTGAGAAACGGCAGACCCGAGAGAGGTAGGAAGGACTCCCGGTGACGGAGAAAAAGGATCTGATGAAATCCACTTCTGGTGGAAATATAGGAAAGTGTCACATTGCTTCGAAATCAACTTGTTATTTGATTCAGACATCTGGGTCCCATGAATGTCCCTGTTACGTTGGTGGCCAGCCTCCAAGATCCCCTCCAAAGATCCCCGCTTCATCCAGCCGGGAGACTGCTTTGTCGTGGTCATCAAAGGCAGGGCCTGAGGCACCGACCTGGGGCAGGGGGTTCACAGGGCGGCTGATCTCAGGGGGCCAGGATGGAGGAAGGACCAGTCCTCTGGTATCAGGGAGGCTGCTGTTGCAGGCGCGTGGGGCTCCGTCCGGCAACAGCTCCTGAGGGGCCTGCGAAGCGCATCTCACGCCCGGCTGCTTGGGGACCACCGGGGGCAGCATTTACCCATCAGCTTCTCCCCCAGCCCAGTGGTCAAGGGTGGCCACACAGGCATGACTGACCTGAGCTTCTGCACTGGCATGCTTGGGTGTGGAGCGGGCCTCCCACCCGGAGGAAGGAGCAAGAGGTGCGTGGCCCAGGCCTGCCCAGAGCTGGTCACCCGGCAGCTGAGTGAGAGAGGTGGGCTGAGCAGGTGTGACGAGGTGTCAGTCCAGTCTCCCAGCGGCCCCCACCCCCATGCTGCTGTGAAGCACGTCCAGTTGGACGAGCTCTAGGACACCCAGGCTTGAGCACCCTCCCCAAGGAGGTGGATGGATATGAGTTCTACTTTTACACAACTCTTGGCTGAAAGGATGTATTAAATTATTTTTATGGTAAGGAAAACTCTTTACCAATGGAAAAAATAGCCCAGTGAAGTTTTTTAACAGTTCAGATTAGTTAAGTGATTTCAAATGCCTACTGTGGGGAAGGCACCTAAATGTCAACTTTTTTTTTTTTTTTTTTGGCCGCACGAGCAGCTTGTGGGATCTTAGTTCCCCGACCAGGGGTCGAACCCAGGCCCTTAGCAGTGAAAGTGCAGAGTCCTAACCACTGGACCACCAGGGAGTTCCCCTAAATTTCATCTTGTGTACCCACTCTGACCTGTTGGTAATGGCCGCCTGGAGGGGTGGGTTAAGAAGGCTTCTGAGGCTGCGTCCAGGCTCAGTGGTCAAAGTGCTGCAGTCCACTGTAAATGACAGCCAGGGACAAGGGCATGGGGGCCCCACGGCCATTCACACACTGGTAGGCTGGATAAAGGTCCCTAAGGATATCCAGGTCCTAATCCCTAAAACCTGTGACATAAGGGTGCACATGCCAGGTGGCCACCAGGCTCCCCAGAAGAGCCTTCAGCGCATTGAGTCTGAGCTGACCTTCAGGTCCCTCATCGCACACGGGGGCTGTGAATGGAGATGCCCAAGCAGACTATACACTTTCTAAAAATACGTGTTTGGTGAAACATCCGTTGACGGCCTCGTCTTTATACACAGAGTGAGGGCAGCTCCAGCTCCCGCTGAACCTGGGCCACCCTGGATGGTCTGTTTCTGGGGTGCCACCACCCTTGTTGGCGCCCTAGCCCTGCTCTCACACCTGTCAACAGTCCCTCTGCCAAAGTCCTTCCAGAAAATCGGTTGCACGTGCCATCTGTTTCCTGCTGGGACCATGACGGATACGGTTTGGAAAGGAGACGAGGAAAGCAGTGGAAGCGGTCTGGAGGGGCACCCTGTGCAGTCCCTGGTGGGCTGGCGTGGGCTGCGGGGGATGATGGCGAGGCAGGGGCGGTGATGGGGAGAGCCCTCGGGGCAGGTGGGGCACGCACACGATCACCCTACACCCTGCGAGGAGCAGCTGCGGCCCGTTTACAGGTGAGATCACCGTGTGCAGTACAGAGAAGGCACACGAGGGGCGCGGGGCTAGAAATGGAGCTCCGACCTGCCCAGGCCGGGGCTAGAAATGGAGCTCCGACCTGCCCAGGCCGGGGCTAGAAATGGAGCTCCGACCTGCCCAGGCCGTGTCTCCTTTCCCTGTGACCGCTGAGTAAGTGCTCCCTCCCCTGTGGCCCTTGCTCTGATGGGCTTCACCCTCCCGGCTCCCAGCGCAGAATGTGACCCTGCCTCAGCCACGGGAAAGAGCACAGTTAGATTAAAATGAACCACGTGTGCCTGGCCTAACCATTAAAGGTTCAGAAATATTGGGGTCCAGGGTCAGAGCAGGCCTCACCTTGGGCCCAGCAAGGGGACCCCCTACCCTGGCATCCGGGCGTCTGCTCTCTGTCCCGTCCCGTCCCTCCCAGCCGGTGACCTTGGCGGGGCCATGCTGTAGTGGGGTGTGGGCCTCGAGTGGAGAACCCCCCGCTTCCCGCTCTATCTGTGGCTTAGATGACAAAACCATTATTTATTCTTTGGCTTCTGCCTGCCTGCTTCTCTGGCAGATTTTTTTTTTTGTTTTTTTTACCTTGAAAAGAAAATTGATTCAGGATTCTGCAAACCACCCAGCTGACTTCCTGCATTAACCTGATGAGAGGTGGCGCCACGGCCGGGCTGACTGGTCCCGGCTCCCTGATGGAGCCGCAGTTTCAGGCACAAGGAGAAAGGCCACCCGTGGGGAAAGAGGGGGAGGAAGCCAGCAGGCAGAGAGATGCAGGCCGGGCAGACGAGAGGGTCCCCACGGCCTTCTGCACCCTGATCTCGGTTTCCAGGCCAGCCGCCTGGCTGCCCTGGGAGGCACCCCTGCGGCCTCTCACTCAATTGCCCTTTGCCGACTTCTGTCGCTGGTCACCAAGAGAGGCCTGGCCGAGGAGCCTGGTTACGGCAGCTGGAGGGTCCCGAGCCTCCGGCGGCTCCCTCCTGGAGGTGACACTGGCCTTCTCACTGGCCTTCCTGTCTCCCCTCCGGCCCGCTCCAGTCCCTCTCCACCCTGAGGCCACAGGGAAGGTTCCCAGCCCAAACCTGACCTCTTCACTCCCCTGTGTTCAGCCCTCCAGCTGTTCCCCTTGACAGGCTACTGCCAGCCTCTGCACCCTCCTTCCTGCACCTCTCCCCCTGGGACAGCAATTCAGAACGACTTGCCCCTCTGCCCATACTCTCATGCCTCTGGGCCTCCATTCATGCAGTTCCCTCTGATGGAACTCCTTTCCTTTCCTTTTCACCCCCTTGTCCATTATCACTACCTGGCCAAGAAGCCAGGGCAGCTCCTACCAAGTATAAGACAGGGTGGTAAGAGTGTGCTGTTGCCGCGTTACCTGGGTTCACATCCCAACTCTGCCACTTACTGTGGGATCCCAGGCAAGCTCCTGAACCTCTCTGTGTCTTGGTTTCCTCATGTGAGACACGGGAGGATGATTGCTCCCATGGGCTGCTGGGAGGGTGAAGTGCGTTAAGTGTGTGCTTGGACGTGGGCAGCTCTGCAAAGCACCAGGTGTCATTACCATCAGAGCCCATGGCCTGCGGCCCTGGGAGACGCCTCCCGGATGGTGACCCTTGGGGGAAATACTGGCCTCATCCAGGTCTGTCCCCAGGGCCTGGTCCCGAGGCCAGCTGTGTCCTGGAGCTCTGCTGGGGGACCTGTCCGCAAGTGGCAAGGCAGAACGGGCCTCCCAGGGCAGCTCAGTGACCACATGACTCCAAAGCTGCCTTTCAGCCTCCCATCCCCTCCCCACCCTAAAAAGGAAACCAGGTGTGATTTCCACCCAGTGCAGCCCACCTGCCTCCAGTCTCTCCGGATGCAGCAGGGGCTGATGCCCCCTGCTGGCCAGTGCCCATTACTGCGGAAGGTAGACCCCTCACCAGTGAACCAGGAACCCAGCCAGGCGCCGTCATCCCCATTTCATAGGTAAGCACCAGGCCTTAGAGCCTCCAGGTCACTCACCTGGAAAGTAGCAGAGCCTGGATTTGGAATCAGGACTGTCTCCCCAGCCGATATGCGTGGTCCCCATTTTTGCTACCCCAGGAGGCTCTGAGTCCCTCTGTCCTCCCTTCTTTCTGCCAAACGTGCCCATCCCTAAGGCCCCACCCACCTTGGAAAATGCCCTTGAGTCACACCCCTTGGCTGGGCATGAACTCAGGCTGATCCAGGGCTGCTAGGAGCTCCCGGAGAGTGGGGGGCCCGGCTAGAGATAAGCGAGGTGCTCTCCTGCCTCTGGGGCCACATTCTGGTGAACAAGTCAGTGCAAAAGTCACTCAATAAATGCTTATTGAATGAATATATGACTAAGTAAGTGTACTCAGCGACTGGCACAAGGCTGTCACTTTTCCAATTGGCAAACTCTTACTCATCTTTCAAAACCCTGTCTAGGGTCACCTCTTTCAGGAGGGAAGCCTCTTCCGAAACCCTTCAAGGAGGCCACCTAGCACATTTCACTCTAGGGCAAGACACTGGATACAGAGTGGTATGGGATGTTGGGTGTGGGGCAGACACTTGCAGAAACAGCTGTGGGAGGGAGGAGGAGGGAAGGTGCTCAGGGAAGCCTTCTTGGAGGAAGGGGAGGCTTTTGAAACTACCTGGAAAGAAGGTGTAGTATTGGGACAGGGGAAATATTGGAGGGAAATGACGCTGTGGAGGGACAGGGTAAGGGTACTAGTAACCTAGGGCTGCCCAAGAAAGTACCGCAAACCAGGTGGCTTAGGACAACAGAAAATTACCTAGTCCAGAATCAAGATGTTGGCATGGCTGTGCTCTCTCTGACGGCTCTGGGAGAGGATCCTTCCTGGCCTCTTCCCAGCTTCTGGATGTTGCCAGTGATCCTTGGCGTTCCTTGCCTTGGAGCCGTCACTCCAGTCTCTGCTTCCATCTTCCCTCTCCTTCTCCTGTGCGTGTGTGTGTGTGTGTGTGTGTCCAAATCCCCCCTTAGAAGGACAGCAGTCATTGAATTAGGGTCCACCCTATTCCAGTGTGACCTCATCTTAACTTGACTACATCTGCAAAGACCTTATTTCCAAATAAGGTCACATTCACAAGTACCAGGGATTAGGATGAATGTATCTTTTGAAGGGGCACAATTCAACCCACAACAGTAAGTAAAGGTATGGAGGTTGGGGAGACTGGTTCACATTTAGGAAGTAGAGAGTGGGGGTCAGTTTGGGGAGAGTCAAAGGAGAGGGAGCAGGTGAGTGAAGACGCTGGAGATGTAAGGGGGTCATCACAGAGGGGCCTGATGCCCTGGGTTGGGGCATGGGGGGAGGGGGGTCAGCTAGGAGCCTGGAGAGGTCAGACGGGGTCATACCAGCCCCAGGGCTTGAGCCCTGACTCAGGGGCAGGCTTCACGCTCATCGGTCACTTGCATCATCTCATCTAACCCTCATGACAGCCTCCTAGGTGGCTGCTCCAGGTTACAGATGAGGAAAAGCTCACGGGCCCACAGCTGGGAAGTGCTGAGCTGAGGTCTGAACCCGTTGAACCTCCAGGCCAGTGTGCTGTGTCGCACAACTGCCTGGACAAGGTAAGGTTTTCACGTTTGATTTGTGGACCTGTGTCCTTTCACAACCTTTGCTTCTTCTTGGTCCACAGACCTGGAGATGTGGCTGGAGACGGTGGCCTCTTTTAGTTCATATCTCATGACTTGGTTTCTGCTCCCTTGGAGGTGTCCCACGTGGGCGGGTTATTTTTAAACCTTCTGCTTTGGGGGCGTTGGTTTGTCTCGCTGGCTGAATTTTGAAGGGGATTCAACAAGCTGAGCAATGGCTCTGCTGCTTGGCAGTGAGGGAGCTGGCCTGGCTGGGCCGCCTACACACACTGGCTCGTTTAAGTCTCCCAGAGCCGCACAAGGTCCGAGAAACAGCCCCACGGAGCCCCTGGTACCAAGCGGCAAGCATGCTATGCACCAGGGTCTGCTTGATGGCCAAGTTCATGCTCATGGGTCCTCATCCCTACACATGGTGTGTGACCAGCTGAGACCAGCCGGCCAGAGGACTGTCCCCCTCCCCTCTGTGAATATCCAGCGAGAGCTGCCCTGTCTGTGAAGCCTTCCAGATGCCTGGGCTTCGCTATGGAAAACAGTATGGGAATTCCTCAAAAAATTAAACACGGAACTACCGATCCCCCTTCTGAGTATACATCCAAAATAATTAAAAGCAGGAACTCAGACAGATATTTGTACACCTGTTCATAGCATCATTATTCACAACAGCCCAAAGGTGGAAACAACCCAATTGTCCATGGACCAATGAATGGATAAACAGAGTTGGTCCATCCATACAAGGGGATATTAGTCAGTCTTAAAAAGGAGAGAAGTTCTGGCAGATGCTACAACATGACGAACCTTGAGGACATTATGCTCAGTGAGCTAAGCCAGTCACGAGAGGACAAATGCTGTGTGATTCCACTTATATGAGCGACCTGGAGTAAAGTTCATAGAGACAGAAGGTAGGAGGGTGAGGCCGGGGGCTGGGGGAGGGGCTGGGGGGTTAGTGTTTCACGCGGACAGAGTTTCACTTTGGGAAGATGAAAAAGTTCTGGAGGTGGATGGTGGTGATGGCCGCACAACACTGTGAATATACTTTTTTTAAATAACAATGTGAATCTACTTTATGCCACTGAACTGGATACTTAAAAATGGTTAAAATAGTAGATTTCATGTTATGTGTATTTTACCCCAATAATAATGAAAAAAGATACTTGGGTTTCAAAAGCTCATCTTATGCTGACTTCCTGAGGCTAGCCACTGTGAAACCAGCCATCCCCACCAGCAGTGTGAGAGGCTCCCAAGGGCCGACACCTGCAGCTGTTATTTGGAGCCCTGACATGGGGCCAGTGACCGAGAGGTGGAGGAGAACAAATGCCCTGCTCCCTTGCCTTGTGGGTGGCAGGATGTAACGTACCCCCAGGGTTAGGAGGTATCACTCACCCTCCAGAGTCCCCTGCAGGATCAGGCTCGGGACCGCCTGTGACCTCACCTGAGAGCACTCTGCCAGCCAGGGGGCCCTGGTGGGGACAGGAGCTAAGACCACGCGGCACAGCTGGCTCCATTTACGTGACCGCGTGGCGTTCCGTTGTTTCCACTGTGCTGATCTGACTCTGCTTATTTATTCAATGATAACCTCGTACGTATCACCTAGCCCATGTGCCTATGGACACATTTACGAGAAATTCCTAGAAGTGGGATGGCAGGGTCAAAGGGTACGTGCATTTGTGACTGTGAAAGCTGCTGCTGTCTTACCCTCCATAGAGGCTCGGAAGTTAACGCCCCAGAGAGGTTTGAGAAGACAGACAGGAGCTGAGGCGGGGACCCAGCCCGGCCCCTTCTCCCCACTGCCGCCAGGGGGCGCACACTCCCCCCTGTAGGAAGGGCAGGGTTGGGAAGGGGAGGCCGGAGCCTGGCTTCTCAGACCTGGAGGGAGGCACTTGGTTTTCACTTGGGGGAACTGGGGTACGGGGAGGAGAAGGGACTTTCTGTTGGTCCTGTTCACCTGCACTGTCCTCCCTCGGGATGTGAGGTCTCAGGACACGGTGCCCAGTGCAAGTGCTGTCCCTATCGGAAGAGTGGGCCCCCTCCAGAGCCCTGGGGGGTGGGCCCTGCTGTGCTTGCTTTCGGAGGGTGCAGTGCCCACTGCTAAGTGACGGAGCTGAGACCCGGCCCCGGGCTGCGGGATCAAGACCTGTTCTTGGCCAAGGACCCTTGCTCTCTGGGATACTCCTCTCCTCCTGCTCTTAGGGCCAGCTTCAGTGATGGCCCTTTTCAGGTGCCAGCTGCTGCAGGGGCTGATCTTGCAGCCAGTAAACCAGCACCAGCAAAGTCTTGCTTAACTCTGTGAGCAGCGGGTCAGGAAAAAGGGAAGAAAACGAGGCCACCCACACGGTGAGTGCCAAGTCCGGGGAGGACAGCCATCATTTTTCATAATAGCTGGAGGTCTGTGCCTTCACCCCATTTTACAGATGAGCAAACCGAGGCTCCTGGAGGTGAAATGAGCTGCCCTGGACCCCCGCATCCCTCGTACCCCCACAGCCCAACACCACCGTGACCAGCTGCATTACCACCCTGTCTTCCTTCCTGAGTTGAACTGATTGCCCAGCAATGTGATAACCAGAGTGGAAATCAGAGAGAGAGAGAGAGAAGAAAAGCCCCACCCCAGCCCCACTTCTGCTTGGTTCTTTCCGGGCCCTGTCCACATCTTGGCCACGTGTGGAGGTTACATTAGTCATTGTGACCTTAGGGGAGATGCAGGGCTGCCTTCAGCCAAAAGTCCCTTCATTTCCCTGTGGCCACACCAGCTGTGCAGGTTTTGCAATAACTGCGGTTTTTTCTCACATTAGAAATTCTATATAATTATTGCAAACATTTTTTAATATTAAGCAAAAATAAATCACCTATAATCCCACTGCCACTCAGTGATATAAATCCTTTGTTCATTTATTTATTCATTCAGCACGTATTTAGTGAGGACCTACTATGTGCCAGGCATTGTCGGGTCCGGAGGGGGATGACAATGGACAAAACAAATGTGCATTTACAGAGAGGGGCTCCGGCATGAATTCACCCCACCTGACAGTATGTCACGGTGTGGTTGCCTGCACTGGGGTATCTCAAAGTGGCACGTCCCCAGGCACCTTCCTCATGGGTGTCATTTAGACAAGGGTAGGGAGGGGGTCCCACATGGCAGATTTCTCTGCCAAGTCCATTTAGGTGCAACCCCACATCTGACCCGGAGCCGAGGCCCAGCTGCCAGGGTGAGTCTGTGGTGTGTAGGCCCCGGTCCCCCACCCTGGGGCCCTCCCAACGTTGCCCGTCCGAGGACACCTTCTTCTGCGGCCGGGCACCTCATCTTTGCACGCGGTGGGCTGCTGGGCACAGAGCAGTGCAGTCCCCTGCCCGGGCCTGCAGGGAGGGTGAGGGGCGGCCCAAGGTTCCTCTGTAGATATCAGAGGGCAGGAGGGAGGGGTCCAAGGCCTTCGCCCAGGCTGCTTGAAAGGCGGCCAGGAAGGGGACGTGCGGTTATGATTATGCCAGGGGAGGGGGAGGGACAGACGCAGCCCCAATCCCATGCAACTTTCCAAGGGAGGCGTTCTGGTCCTTTGCTTCACAGAGGCACACGCGGAGCTGGGATCCCACCGTGTCCCGGCGACACGGTCTCCTCCCTCTGGACTTAGGGTGCACCACTCAGGAGAATGAATGTATGCATGAATGAACGAGCGGGCCCTCGGTGGGCTCAGATCCTGTGCCGCAGCAGGAAGATGACCGGCTGCCAGGTCCACGTGCCCCGGTCTGGGAGGGGTGGCCGCTGGGCCGGAAGCCTGTTCTCTGCAACCCTGGTCACGTTACTCCACTTCCTCATCTGCCATGGCTGCCGGCTGAGGTTTCCTGGGTTCTCAGGGTGATTGAGTGAGACGGCCCTAAGGCCCTGAGCACAGCGCCTGGTGACCGGCAGGTGTCCCACAAATGCTTGTCCGCACCAGTCCCCACTGTCGGGGGCCGTCCGCGCAGCCCGTCCAGCACGAGGCTGGTGGAGAGCTTGTGAGATGCCTTCACCAGGCGTGGCGGAGCTCGGAAAGGTGAAGGAGGTGCAGAGCCTGCCTCAAGGGCCCGGGAGAGACGCCAGGCACGAGCAGGGGCACGGAGTAGTGTCCCCTGGAGGGCCAATGCCAGCCCCAAGACCAAGTTCCCGAAACTGGCAACCTTCCCAACACGCCGACGGACACACATGCACACACACACGCACAGGTGTATACACACAGACATACATGCATGCACACACACAGGCAGCCACACGTATGCACATACACATGACATACCTGCCCACACATAGACACGCATGCACACACGCACAGATGTACCTACGTGCACACGCATGTAGACACATGTATACACAGATGCGCATACAAGCAGGCATGTATGTACACACAGAGGCACATACATATACACACAGATACAAGTATGTACACACGTACTTGTGCACACATAGAAACACTCCTCTCTCCTGCTTTACTTTTCTGCTCTGCATGTATCACAATCTAACACACTGTTTATTTCTCGTATTTATAGTGGACTCTGGGTCCTCTCTTTCCAGGTTCATAGGGTGGCTTGGCCACCATCTCGCTCAGCTCGGGCTGCTGTAACAGAATGCCACAGACCGGGCGGCTTCAACAACAGCACTGATTTCGCCTGGTCCTGGAGACTGGCGGTCCGAGGTCAGTGCCCGCGTGGCCAGGTTTGGTGAGGCCCTCTTCCTAGTTTGCAGAGTTCTTGTTCTGTCCTCACAGGACAGGCCAGCTCCTCTTCCTCTTCCATGGTGGAGGCTCTGCCTTCCTGACTTGCGACCTCCCCAAAGTCCTGCGTCCTAATACCATTCCATGGGGGCTAGGGTTTCGGCATGGACTTTAGGGGGACACAGCAGGCAGGCCATAAGAACCATGCGCCAGCTGCGTGACCCCGGGCAGCTACCACACTTCGCCCCTCATCTCCCCAGCTGTCGAGTGGAGACAGTAGCACATCCAGAGTATGGTGCTGGGACAATGACAAGACTTACTATAAACATCACCCACCTGTTAGTGTTAATACTGACTCTCTCCCTCTCCCGTTGCCTGTCTCCCCCATGAGGGCAGACGCTCTCCTCAGACCGCTCTCCGCTGCCCCCTCCCCCAGGCAGTGTCCCCAAATAGCTGATGCACTAGCAGAATTTGCTGAATGAACGAGGCACCCCTGGCAGCCTGCCTGGGCTTGAATTTAGAGTGTGAGGGGCCCAGGTAGCCCCAGGTCCCCTCCCATCCAGCAGGAAATCAAACCTGGCTCAGGCTGGGAGTGTAAACAGCAGGGACCCAGGACCATGCCAGGCCTTAGGGAACTGGTTTGAGAGGTTCTTCCTCTTCCGGGTCCACGGGGAGGACCTCTCCAGAAAACTCTAGAAAGCTGAGCCCTGCAGCCCGCAGCCTTAATTCCACACCTGCCCCAGCTCCCTCCCTGGTAGCAGCAGGCACCTTGTCTTGGCCTCAGAGCCCCTGTGGCCTGTCCAGACCATGTTGCCACATCTGGACCAGCCAGGAGGTGGGGCTGTGTGTGGGTCACTCAGGGGACACATGGCGGAAGCTGGGCTCCCGGATCAGAGAATCGCCGGGTCAGACGCCAGCGCCTCCACATTCTTGCTGGGTGATCCAGGCGAGTCACTGGGCTTCTCGATCTGTCGGATGGAGTAAGCCCATCCTTCTGTTTACACTAGTGGGTTTCCCAGTTTTGCCGACCTTTCTTGGAGGCTGCTCCACACTGCGTGCCACTTGTGGCTCTAGGGCTGAACACTGCCTGGCTGGTTCCTGACGTCGGGCTTGTCTCAGTCCCTCTGGGGCCGCTGCTCTGTCCCAGGCTCTGTCCCAGGTCCAGGCTGTGGGGTCTGCCTGGAGCTGGGGGTCTCATCTGTCCGGGCTGACATCTGCGGAGATGTCCCCATTCTGGTCACCCCTGGGCATCGATCCACGTGGGGAGTGGCCGTGTGCTCTGTGTTTGACATCAAGGCCCCTGTGGGCCTGCCCCCTGCTGTGCCACTCCTGGGCCCACAGGGATCCCCGCTCTGTCATACCCAGATGCAGAGCTGCCTCAGGCCTGGAGTGCAGGTGCAGTGCCCCCATCTGCCCTAGTTTCCTCTGGAGTTTCTGGGGCGGTGTCACTGGGGACTCAGCTGGGGGCAGGGCAGGGCAGGGCTGGCCTTCCTTCCACTGGGGCATCGCTGTGGAGCGGGCTTGGAGTGTGGTGGGCAGACACGTCACCCACGTATCCCTGCCGAGCCTGGAGGTGAGAAGCAGCCCTGATTCTGCTCTTCCGCTCCCTATGAGTCGCTCTGTCATCCCTGTCCCTGGCCAGGAGCTTTGAACACTCACCCCAGCTGTGGCCAGATCCGGGAAGGATTGTGGGTGGCAGGAAGTCTCGGGAAACCCACACTGGTTAATATCTCAAGAATATCAGCCCATTTACAACACTGACGCTGATGTGGCCAGAGAGAAAAAGATGGCAAGAGACTGCTCGGGCACTGCTCCTGAGGGCCCGAATGCCCCACCAAGGGGCCAGTCCCATTCCTTTTGGGGGTAGGGAGCCCCTGGAGAGCTGTAGCCACCGCCTGGATATTGGATGGGGGTGGGGTGATTTGGTGGTCCAGGGAGAAAGGGTGCAGACCCTAACTTGGGCAGTGGCTGGTTGATGAGGTGTCTGGGCACAGATGCAGCAGGTGAGGGGGCACCGAGGCCTGGGCTATGGAGAGAATCAGGTGCCTCCCCTACCCCCATCCTGGCACAGTGCCTGGCACATAGTATGCACTTAGTAAGCTAGGGATGCCTGATGGCTCACTAGGTGTCGGGTGTGGTGCCAGGTGCTTTCATAGCCCATGAAGTCATCTCAGGAGGCACATCCCACCCGGCCACATGCCAGCTGAGGGCCCTTGGCAAGTTGCTCTGCCTCGGAGCCTGACACGTGGTATGATCAGCCCTGCCTCGAAGGGTTACCAGGAGGAATAAATGGAAGGGGCATCTGAACACGGCGAATAACTAGCTAGCAAAACCCAAAAAAGAACAGCGTTTATGACAAGACTTGGTTAAAGACTGCCCCGTGAACCCCAAAGTACAAGTAGGTAGGGATAATTCTAGGGTTTTCAGGTTTTACCCAGGAAAGGGGGCTCTGGTCCCTCTGACCTCAGTTTACCTAAATCTATCTGGAGTTTCATCACCCACCCCACTTTCAGGGTGGGACTCAGACGGGGGCACGAGTAGGCCAGGCCTTTCCAAAGGACCCCAGACTTGCATGTCAGGCATCTACATCTATATGAGAAGAAAAAGAAGGACACAGCTGGGCAGCTGATGGACCTGAGAGCAGGTGAGCCCCAAATGACCACACGAATTCACCAGGAGCACGTGCAGCCATCTGAGGACACCAGCTGGAACTGCAGGGGGTCTCACCCATCCGCAAGCAGGTGAGTGCAAAGGGCTGCAGGGAGGTGTGAGGGCTCGGCCGCCTCGACCTTCACAATTACCGGGGCACCCTCCAGGTCAGGGTCCACACTGGTAAGAAGCTGCTGGCACAAAGTCAAAATCGAGCAGGATGGGGACAACAGAGACAAGAAAGAGAGGGTCCAAAGAAAGGCGAGGGAGGGGAGTAAAGCTCAGAAATCTCAGAAAGTGCGGGGCCGCATTTCCAGATACCACATGATGTGTCTTGGAGGAGCCAGGCTGAAGAGGGAGCACTGTGAATTAGAAAAGCTGTCCTGGGCCACAAAGCTTAAAAACTTAGAAACCAACTAATATTACACAAATACGAGCAAGATAAAAGCACTGAGATAAATCCCATACAGAGTTTTTTTTTAAATTTTTTAAAATTTATTTTGTTATTATTTTTGGCTGCACTGGGGCTTCGTTGCTGCACGCGGGCTTTCTCTAGTTGCGGCGAGCGGGGGCTGCTCTTCGTTGCGGTGCGCAGGTTTCTCATTGCGGTGGCTTCTCTTGTTGCGGAGCACGGGCTCTAGGCGCGCGGGCTCGGTATTTGTGGCACATGGGCTCAGTAGTTGTGGCTCGCAGGCTCTAGAGCACAGGCTCAGTAGTTGTGGCGCACGGGCTTAGTTGCTCCGCGGCATGTGGGATCTTCCGGGACCAGGGCTCTAATCTGTGTCCCGTGCATTGGCGGGCGAATTCTTAACCACTGCGCCACCAGGGAAGCCCCAGAGTTACTTTTAAAAAAGAGAATTAAGAGCAGAATAATATCCCTAGTAAACAATGAAAGCATTCCAGAAAGACATAACAGATCAAAGTTGTAACGTGCTAGGTTTGCAGAATCTGAAAATGATACCATACGCTAATGCATATATATGGAATTAAGAAAAGCGGTACTGATGAACCTAGTGGCAGGGCAGGAATAAAGACGTAGATGTAGAGAACGGACTTGAGGGCACAGCGGGGGAAGGGGAAGCTGGGATGAAGTGAGAGAGTAGCGTTGACATATATACACTACCCAGTGTAAAATGGATGGCTAGTGGGAAGCTGCTGCATAGCACAGGGAGATCAACTCAAAGCTTTGCGATGACCTAGAGGGATGGGATAGGGAGGACAGGAGGGAGGCTCAAGAGGGAGGGGATATGGGGATATAGGTATACGCATAGTTGATTCCCTTTGTTGTACAGCAGAAACTAACACAACATTGTAAAGAATTTATACTCCAATAAAGATGTGAAAAAAGAAAAAGAAAAAAAGTAACCTCCTATCCAAAATGAACTAAAAGATGTTAAGGAAATAATAAGAGGCAGGAAAGAACAATGGAAACCAGAAATGGGAAAAACCAAGACACAAGGAGATAGAATGACAGAATTCAGGGAAGATTTCAAACAAGGGAAAAAATAATTTCAGAAATAAAGACCACACTAGAAAGAACACAGTAGATAAGGCCTTAAGAGAAATAAAAAAGTGAACTGGAGGAACATTTTTAAAATCAAAGAGATACAAAGGCACAGATAAAAAGTGTTCGAGAGAAAGCTAACCCCTTGCCTATTGAAGGTTGGCAAAGAAGGTCAAACAGTTGAATAACATGAGTCCCTGGAGAAGATGGCCATGGCAGAGGAATAGACAAACATTTACCACTGTAAATCCAGAGAGCCTTCCTGAACCAGGAAGGTGTGGAACTACAAGTTTAAAGAGCACACCACATATTTGAGAATTTCCACCCAGAATAACCAACACCAAGATATGCTCTAGTAAAATTACCAAGCTTTAAAGAAAAAGAGAAAGAATCCTTCTGGAATCTACGTAAAGAGAGCAAGAGACTTATGAGAAAATGAAAATTTGATTGTCTTCAGACTTTGCAATAGCAATGCTTTCTGCTGGAAGAAAATGGAGAAACCTATGAAATACTCAAGAAAGAAAACATGAGCTGAATACTGTACAAAACACGAGTTGAATACTGTACATCCAGCAAAACAGACTTTCAAATATAAAAGGCATAGGCAGTTAGCAGCCTGTAAGAAATCAGGGAATATCATTCCCATGCTCTCTGGGTCCTGAGGATTCTATTAGAGAATGAATATCAGGCATCAGACGTAGAACTGAGGCTGGGTGAATAGAGTACGGCACCTAACAACATCGACTCAGGTGAGATATAAAAAGTGGAGGGAGGATGGGGAGAGGGGAGAACACGTGGAAAAAATGTCATTGCTTTCAGCAATCGTATTTGTCTTGGTGATATTAGTAAGGTTGTCCAAGACTGTAGAGTGCGTGTGTGTGGGATAGAGCAAATGAATAATTGTGAGATATTGTGATTTGATTAATTGATTAATTGATTGTGTCCTTACAGCCGGAATTCTAAATGTAGAAGAAAAGAGATAATGAAAAAAAAAAAAAAAAAGAAAAGAGGTAATGGGTGTATATAGAAGAATTTAGTAGTAGTCCTGAATTTTTCACTGGAAGTATCAGTTTGAACTCATGAGGCATTTTATATTTAAAAGAAATATTGGTGTATTTCCTAGCTCTATCCATGGAAAAAGCCAAAAAAAAAAAAAAAAACTAACCCAGTAGAAATGAGAATCCCTGGAATCCACACTGTGGTCTTGAAATACAGTTTCCTACAAAAATAAACCAGGGCTGCACTTCCCTCGTGGCACAGTGGTTAAGAATCCACCTGCCAATGCAGGGGACACGGTTCGAGCCCTTGTCCGCGAAGATCCCACATGCCGCGGAGCAACTAAGCCCGTGCACCACAACTACTGAGCCTGCACTCTAGATCCTGTGAGACACAACTATTGAGCCCGTGTGCCACAACTACTGAAGCCTGCGTGCCTAGAGCCCGTGCTCCGCAACAAGAGAAGCCACGACGATGAGAAGCCCACACACCGCAACAAAGAGTAGCCCCCGCTCGCCACAACTAGAGAAAGCCCACGTGCAGCAACGAAGACCCAACGCAGCCGAAAAAAGAAATGAATAAATAAAATAAATTAATTTTTTAAAAATATTAAAAAATAAATTAATAAACCAGGGCTTTTTGGAGAAATGGGTGGTTCCAGGCCTGGGGCAGGAAATAAACAAGATGAGCCTGGACCATCTTGACACCTCACACAGAGAGAAAACTGCCAGAGACTAGGGTCCTGTAGAAAGGTCTCTGGATCCAACTTGTAGGGGTGTCCACTGGCGAAAGATGGGTCAAGTTGAGCCTGGAAAGGAGAGTAATTGCAATTGATTAAAACTTTCAAATGTGTCTATATCCATGTGTTCGTAGTGATATTAAACAAAAACCCTGAATGGTCTGCTGTGGAAGATGAAAGGGAGCCAGTTAATTACCCTAAAAACCGGTCGATAAAGGGAAAGACTTAAGTATTTCAAAAGGGCAAGATTAAACTATATTGTCTAGAGATGGATAAGGGTGATGAAAATATAAAACAAAATCTATAATGGAGCTATTTTTGTAAAAGGTAGGACAGTGGTGACTTAAGGGTAGGTGGGGCTATTGTCATGTGGCCTACTGGGCATCTCCAGGAGGAACAAAGGTCTCTTTCCCGGCCTGGAGGATGGTTAAAGGGGCTTCACTTTATGACAATACACTGGGCTGTACATATGCTTTGTGTGTTTCTCGGTAGATGTGTTTTAACTTATAATACAAAGGTGAACAGATAAAAGAAGGATTAGTAAGATGCTGTTTCCCTTGTGGGAGAGAATAGTTGCTATAACTACTCCCAAGAACTGGAAAACTGGACTAAAGGCCAATGGGAAGAGTTAATGACAGACAGCAGACCAGGGATGGCTTCCGGGAAGAGGCAGAATGAAGCAGGCTTTGGAGGATGGACAGGATTTGGTTTAGACCATTTGGTTTAGACTTCTCAACCTTGACGCCACTGAAATTTGGGGCTAGAGGATTCTTTGTTGGGTGGGGGCTGTCCTGTACATTGTAGGAGGTCCAGCAGCACCCCTGGTCTCTACCCACTGGATGCCAGAGGCACCCTTCCCCCAATTGTGACATCAAAAAGGTTTCCAGAAATTATCAAATGTCCCCTGGGGACAAAGTTCCCCCAATGGAGAACCACTGGTTTAGAGAATCATAAACAGATCAGAAATGAATTAAAAACCAGGAACTTCTGGGAGGGTCTCTACTTATAGGGGCTGCTCTCCTTTCCTTAGATTTCAGGCCTATGGGGGCCAGAGGGGCTGCTGGCCCAGGCCTCACAGGAGTCTGCTTCCTGCTCGACCTCGGGCCCTCCTGCAGGCCTGTCTGGAGTCCAGGCCAGGGGCCCGTCCTCTTGAGAGGCCCCATGACCCTAGCTGTGACCAAAGTCAAGATGCAGGTTGGTCACTGACACCCACCAGCGTCAGAGCACGTGATCCCACCCTCGCCAGACCGAGGAGGAACCTGGGTTGGGCAGGGAAGTGCCCTGCCTGCATCCCCCAGAGGCTGGCAGGACCATCATCTCCTGACCTGGCCACCTGCCGCAGGATCAGCAAGTCCCATATATGACAGCAGAGGGTGTGGCGTCATTTCACTGTGGGGAAACTGAGGCTTGGGGTGCGTCTGGCAGACAGAGCCAGACCAGAACTGAGATGTCCTGATTCCCAAGGAAGATGTGACTCCTGAATCTTTATTAAGCACCTACTATGTCCTAAGAACTTTCTTTTGTTTGGCACTGTTGAGAAGCTCCTGCATGCTTAGGCCTGGGCTCAGACCACCCTCCACACCTCTCCCCTGAATTCTAGAAGGACCCCATGAGTGGGTTCCTTGTGGGAAGAGGACAGGAGGAGTGGATGGCTGGGCCAGTCTGTGTCCTAGGACCCCCCCAGACAGATTGCAAACCAGAGGCTGGGTGGGAGGCATGTAGTGACGGGCCAGACAGCTGCCGCTATCATGTTGACCCTTGCCGCTATTGTCAGCTGTTTCAGCAGGGACTTCAGAGACCCCTTGCGTCCAGACCAGGGAGACCTGTGTTCTCGGGGCCCCTGAGTTCCCCTGCTGTCCCAGGGGCCACGACGCAGGAAGGGACAAGAGAAAGCACTCTGGGCTCCCCACCCCAGTTCCACTTGGATTTGCCTGAGATTTCATTTGAAACGAAGAGTTCTACTGTTTTAAAAAATAAGTTATCGGGACTTCCCTGGTGGTGCAGTGGTTAAGAATCCGCCTGCCAATGCAGGGGACACGGGTTTGAGCCCTGGTCCAGGAAGATCCCACATGCCACAGAGCAACTAAGCCCATGCGCCACAACTACTGAGCCTGTGCTCTAGAGCCCATGAGCCACAACTACTGAGCCCGCATGCCACAGCTACTGAAGCCTGCATGCCTAGAGCCCGTGCTCTACAACAAGAGAAGCCACCGCAATGAGAAGCACGCGCACCGCAACGAAGAGTAGCCTCCGCTCACCGCAACTAGAGAAAGCCTGCGTGCAGCAACGAAGACCCAACACAGCCAAAGATAAATAAACAAATTTATTAAAAAATTAAAAACAAGTTATCAAACCACAAATCTAGATCATCTATGATTAAGCCAAAATGAGCGTTGGAGAAGACACTCCCATGGGTACTCATGTGAGGGCGATGTGGGCCAGGGGGCCCCGGAGATGGGGGTGGGCTGATGTAACCATAGCACTGGCTGGCTGTTCTGATGACCTATGGCCACCTGTGTAGCAAACCACCCCAACCCACCGCCACGCTCTTGTGCTCTTGGACCCTGGGGGCTGAGAGTTTGGACACAGCTCAGGGGGATGGCTGGCCTCTGCTCCACGAAGCCCAGGGCCTCAGCTGGGGCCTCGGCTGGGACGACTCCAGTGACTGGGGGTGATCCAGGCAGCTGCAGGCTGGGGCCATCTGGAGGTTTCTTCACTCACCGGCCCCGTGCCCAGCTCGGATGGCTTGGAGACTGGGCTCAGCTGGGACTGTCCCCTCCTGTGGCTCCCCCTGGAGCCTGGGCTTCCTCCCGACGTGGGTGTCTGCGTTCCAAGAGGGAGCATCCCTAGGGGAAGCACGTGGAGGGCTACCGTAGTCAAGAACCAGACAGAAGCTGTGCGGCCTCTCGTGACCCTGCCTCGGGGGTCATGCCGTGTGACCTCTGTTGCATCGGTCAGAGTACCCACCAAGCAGCTAGGTTCAGGAGGGGACACAGACCCCTGCCCTCAACGGGAGGGGTGTCAGAGATTTTTCAGTCACTTAAATAAACAGACATTTATTGAGCCCGTATTCTATCGGGGGCTCCATGTAAACGCGTGGCCCACCTCCTCCTGGGTAACGACCACTAAAACCTTTTGAAGTAGCTACAGGATTGGTCTCATCTTACGGAAGAGGAAACGAAGGCACGGAGAGGTGAAAGAGAGCCCAGCCCAGGCCCAGTAACCGAAAGAGGCCGTGTCCAGACCCATGGCACTCCTCGGCTGAAAACCACCCATTTTTGCCAGTTGCACTCAGATTAAACTCAGCCTCCCCACGCTGACAGGTAAGGCCTTGCGTCCTGTGGCCCCGCTTCATCACCACCCTCATCTGGCCCCATTCTCCCTGCTCGCTCCACTCTCCAGCCGCGCTGGACACAACAACCCTCGCACCCCCGCCCCATCTTCTGGGTCTTTGGCCGGCAGTTTCCTCCTCCAATAACCCTCTTCCCAGATCTCGTCCGGGCTGCCCTCTTCTCATTGCTTGCATTTCAACTCAAGGGTCCCCTGCCTTGGTCACTTTCCACTGCGGCCCAGAGCTTGACAAAAACTGAAATTATTCCATCGCTGTATTTGTCTTACTGTTGGCCTCCACCCGCTAGAATGTAAGATCCGGGAGAGAGGAGACTGTGTCCTTCTCAGTATCTGCAGCGCCCAGCCAGACCCCGCGCGCAGTAGGGGCCCGGTGAGAAGAGATGAGTGAATACCTGTCTCAGCTCCCAGCCTCCCGACTGCTGCGGAATTCTGCATTTTGCCCCACTTACCTCCATTCATTCTGTGTCTACTGTGTATCTGCAGAGTGGAAACGGATTTTTATTAATTACTGGAATCGGGTAGAACATGTACACTTTTATTTTATTTTATTTATTTATTTTTTAAATGCAAGCCAACTTTTTTTTTAATGTATTTTTTATATTGGAGTATAGCCAATTAACAATTCTGTGATAGTTTCAGGTGCACAGCAAACGACTCAGCCATAAGTATACATGTATCCGTTCTCCCCCTGACTCCCCTCCCATCCAGGCTGCCACGTAACATCGAGCAGAGTTCCCTGTGCTATACAGTAGGTCCTTGTTGGTTATCTATTTTAAATATAGCAATGTGTAAGAACATGTACACTTTTAGAGCTAGTGGGGCCTTCAAGTTCATCGTGTCCAGTTTTCACTCTGGTCCAAGCTGCTTCAACCTGCTCATTAGACAGATGGAGAAACTGAGGCCATGACCCGCCCGAGGCTATGTAGCTGGTGAATGTTGGCTCCAGGACCGACGTGGGGTCCCCAGGGCCACCGGATTCACACCTTTCTCCTGTTCCCACGTCCTGATGGGAAATGCAGTTCCTGAGAAGCCAGTGACCTTCCCAGGGTCACTCAGCTTGTAAGTGCAAAGCTGGGGCCAGAACCTGTCCCTTCTGGGTTCCTCCGAGGCCCCCAGGGCCTCCTGGACCCATCAGCAGCGCCCCCCAGCCTTGCCCCCTTGACTGCACTAAGGACTGCCCCATGGGAGGCATGGGTTAATGGGGCCTGAGCTCCAGGAGCCATCCCCAGGGGCAGCCAGATCTGCTTTAAAGAGGAAAGAACACCCCATGAGAGGACCTCGGGCCCCACACCAGCGTTTCCTGTCTCTGGGGCGCAGGCCAGGGGTGTGTGTGTGTGTGCCTTTCGGAGCAGCAGCTGAGCGAGGGGCTCCCAGGGGATGGGCGGGACCCTGGCCTGCCGGTTCTGCACAAAGCAAGGAAGCGTGACGTCACCAGAGGGAGGTAAACAGAAGGACGCTTCCTCTCTTGCTTCCATGGGGCTCTTGCCTGATCCAGAAGGCTCTCAAACTACAGAAAAATTTCCCTCCCAGCCTGGACTGGGGGTCAGTTAGTTCTTCTGGAGTTGCCCCTTTGTGGAGAGGAGAGAGTTCAAACCAAACCAAACTGGTGACAAGTCCTAGAATGAATTGTGCTAGAATCCCAGAGGCGGGAACCGGGAGGGGTCTGACACCAGTCCCACCCCCAACCCCACTTTACAGGTGGGGAGACTGAGTCCCAAAGAGTTCAAATTACTACTGAACAGATGATTCGTTACCCCTGTGAACAGACAAACCCTCAACACTGTGGCTTTCCGCGGGGGAGTCAGAAAACGCTACTCACCCTCAAGTTGCATCTGGGCTGGAGCAGGAAGGACACCAGGATTGGGAGAGCTGCAGTTCTGCCTTGGCTCTCTACTGGCAAGTCATCTTATCTCTCTGAACTCAGCTCCTTCCCTATACACTGGGATAATGATACCTGCCTCAGAGAGTCACTGTGAGAATTGAGACAATATATGTCAAGATCCCAGCTTAGAGACTGGCTCACATTAGGTGCTCAATACTGTTTTCTGTAAAATGGAGACAAGGATATAGTTTCTGCAGCCATCAGGGTTACATTAGGCAACACATACCAGAAAACCTCAAACAGCGGGACTTCCCTGGTGGTCCAGTGGTTAAGAATCTGCCTTCCAATGCAGGGGACGCGGGTTCGAGCCCCAGTCGGGGAACTAAGATCCCACAGGCCGCGGGGCAACTAAGCCCGTACGCCACAATTAGAGAGCCCGCCATGCTAGAGAGAAGCCTGTGCGCCGCAACGAAGGACCCGCGTGCCGCAACTAAGACCCGATGCAGCCAAATACATATATATATATATATTTATATAAATATATATATATATAAAATAATATAAATATATAAATATAAAAACATAAATATATTATATGTATTTATATAAATAAATAAATATTTGAGGGAAAAAACCCACAAAACCTCAAATAACAGTGGCTTAAGCAAGATAAAAGTTTGTTTCTCTCTCTCACATTAGAAAAATCTGGAACTACACAGTCCAGGGTTGGTGTAGAACTCCACAATTATCAGAGACCCAGGTGCCTTCTATCTTTCTGCTCTGCCATTCTTATTACCTAGAGATCCAGCCATCACTTCCCAGCTCTGGGGGAGCAGGAAGAAAGAGGGTAGCGCACAAGACCCCTCCTAGAAGCCTCACCCAAGGGCTCCTCGCTCACTCCTGTTTTCAAAGAAGGCTGGAAAGTGTCCTTTTTTCTGGCTGGACACATTGCCATCCCCAGTCATTGTGACTCACTATATTGTCCACTTGTAAAGATTCTGCTAATAAGAAGGGAAAATGAATATTAGATAGGAGACCAACAGTGTCTTATGCACCCTCCTCACTGAGTGCTTTTGAAAAATAGACGTCATCGTCAAAATGGTGCTCTATTAACTGTAATCATTAATCAAATACAAGGAACAGTTATCTGAATATCAGAAAAAAATTAAAATAGATTTTTAAAAATGACTCCCTTTTCTTGAAGATGGTTCTGAAAGCGAAGAAGGAAGCTTCTCGCCACCGCCCCAAAGCCAAAGCAGAGGCTTGGAAGGCCAAGGAGGCAGTGCCGAAGGGCTGCACGGCCACAAAGAAAAGGAAGGTCCGCAGGGCACCCACCTTCACAGCCCAAGCATCCTTGCGAGAGCGCCTCCAGGAGCCACAGCCTTGAGCGCTCACCCCCTCGAGTTCCCCAGAGAAGACAGAACACTCTGTGTTCATTGTGGGTGCCAAGACCTCCGACTCCAGGTCACAAGGCTGCGGAGGCGCTTGGTGACAGGGTGTGGCCAAGGCCAGCCCCCCAGTGGAGAGAGAAGCAAGCGTTTGGCTGACTCCAGGCTGTGATGCTTCAGACGTTGCCAAAATTGGGATCATCTAATCTGAGTCCAGCTGGCTCATTCTAACTATATAGATTTTCACCATTTAGAAAAAAGACCCTAGAATATAGCCAATATTTTATAATAACTATTGATATAAATGAAGTATAACCTTTAAAAATTGCAACTCACTATTATGTACACTTGTAACTTATATAATATTGTACTGCAACTATGCTTCAATTTTAAAAAATACAAACAAAAACTAGAGTTTGAGATCCTTAAAAAAAAAAAGAGACCCTAACCAAATAGTTTGCAGGTGACCCAGAACAGTGGCAAGGCCAGGATTTTAAAGTCCACCCTCGGCTCCGAGGCTGTGCCCTCTCCCTGTCTGTTCAGCAGAAACCACGTGTGAGGCCCCACGTCCCCGTCCCCCCAACCCCGATGGCGATCATCCTCCCAGGCCTTCCCTCGAGGCTCGCGACTGACGGTCCCTCTGGCTGAAGGGGTGCTCTGGAATGCAGTGGGTCCCCAAACCAGTACCTGGTGGGTGAGGTTCCATTCAGTGCCAAGAGGCAAATACGGCAGCATCTTGTCGAGAGGGGACCCTGGAGGCGTCATTTTGAGGATTCAAGGAGATTCCTTCAGGCTTTATCCTGAAAATTCTCATTGAGGGTCTGTCATGCTGGGGATATAGCCATGAATAAGAAACCCCAATTCCTGCCCTTAGGATCTTCTGGACGTGAAGACAGGTGACCAACAAGATACGGGAGTGATGGGTGGAGAGTTAGAGGGACACATGCCGGAGAGGGAAACCACAGCAGGGAAATGGGATACGGAGAGTGTGTCGATGCGGAGGTTGAAATTTCGGATCAGGCAGGTGCTAATGCAGGAACCGCATTCTGGGCAGAGGGAACCGCATGTGCAAACTCTCAAGGTGAGAGCATGCCTGGGGGGCTTGCGGAAGAGCCAGGCGGCCAGGGTGGTTGGAGCAGGGGAGTGAGGGGACAGACAGCGACCAGGGGCCGGGCCGCTGGGGCTTGGGGGACTCTGCTTCTGCTCTGGATGGGACAGGAGAGTCACACAGTTCTGGGCCGGGAGGGCCCGCCTTGGCTTTCTCCAGAATCGCTCTGGCTGCTGTGTTGAATAGAAGGAGGGCAAGTTTTGCTTCTGTAGGGGGAGGGGCGTGTGACGCAAGAATGACCCACCAGCTTTGCTCCATCCTTTATTTGCAAAGCAGCTTTAAAGAGAAAGGAGGAGCCACGTATTCATTCATGCATTTCTTCGTTCACTCACTCATGCATTCATGTAAGACCACCCCCCTGCAAGCCCCAAACCTGGCGTCTCAGGTGGGTCACACCTAAACCCACCCTATGGGGCACTCACAGTTCCTCGGGCCTGTGCGTGTGTGGTCAGGAAGGATGGGCCTGTGGGTGTGCAGAATGCGGCGGGGGACACACAGCTCTGAGCTCACTGGGGGCGTTTTCGGTGAATTGGCCGATACCAACTGCCCACGGCAAGGTCCCCGGGCTATTCCCCCGATGGTCCTGCCTCTGAGCCAGGAAGGGCTCAGGAGCCTCACGGGCCTTTAGGATGGAGGGGTTCCTGGGAAGGAGGACTCTGGCTGCTAGATGTGGGTAAACCAGGACAGGCGGTCCCCCAGCCTCTGCTCACACAGCCTTACCCCGAGGAAGACTTCCTTGAACCTCCCCTCTGCTTGGCGAGGCCCCTGTCTGTCCGGCAACACCCCGGCGTGATCGCTTAGCACGTTATTTTGGAACGAAGTGTTTCTGTGTCTGTTGGCTGAGCCAGCAGCTGAGCCCCTCAGTGGCAGAGACCCTGCCTTGCTCATCTTTGTGCCTCCAGGGTTTAGCCCCATGTCTGACTGCCTACCATCCCTGGACCCTGGACTTAGCATCTCGCTGTCAGCGTCGCACACCAAAGCAGGCGTGCGAGGGATGCAGGGCACAGGTGAGCCGGGGAGGCTTCAGGAAGGAGGTGTGGGTGGGGCAGGCGGGGATGGAACAATGGCATCGAAGGGCCTGGAGAACTAGCCGCTGCTGAAGCCATTCGAGTTCAGTGGGCGTTGGGGGCGAGTGGAGGGCGCGGGGTGGAGTTGAGACCGAACAAGCCAGTCTGCGGGGGCTTGGAAGGCAGTGCTAAGGGGACTGCGCCACTGAAGGCCCTTAAGCAGGGAAGTGAATGACCACCCAACCGTGCGCTGCCCGGGCAGAGTGGCCGGGGGCGGGGTGTCCAGGGCAGAGGAGGGACAGGGAGAGACCAGGGGGGCAACGGTGTCCCCACCCGTGCCTCCTGCTCAGCTGGGTCTGCCCTGAGGACCATTCGCACAGGAGGAGGCCGCAGTGGGACCGGCCCCTCTGCCAGCGCAAGGCCGTCCAGTGGAGAAACTGCTGCTAGGGGCCTGGCTGGCTCCCTGGGGCCGCAGCAGCGGCTCAGGAGTGTCAGGCCAAGGCCCCCCGAGCTGGGTGCCTAGGGGCTCCACAAGGCCAGGCTAGTCAAGGGAGGCACCTGGTGGTGGTCACCAGTAACATGGACAGGAGGCAGGTGGGGGGCCTGCCCAAGGCCACCAGGGTAACAAAGATGCTCCGAGCTGAGGTGGTGGCGAGTGCGGGGACCAGGCTTTGGCTGCGGAAGCTCAGCCCTTCATTCCATGACACCCCGAGGTCTCACTGGGCCTCCCACAGACTCCCAGCTCCGCCCCACCAGTCCCAGCCCGCATTTTATGAAGTAGGCCTGACTGACGGGGCAGGTGGGTCCCAGCCCAGAGCGGATGTGGTGTCGACGGGAGGAGGTGACCAGCAAACCTTCTCCCCTCTCGTCACCGGCTGTCAGACGCCGACCAGCGCTGGCCCCAGGTTTCTCTTGTGTAAGATGGGATATTCGAGGGACTTCCCTGGCGGTCCAGTGGTTAAGACTCCACGCTTCCAATGCAGGGGGCGCGGGTTTGATCCCTGGTGGGGGAAGTAAGATCCCGCATGCCGCGTGGTGAGGTCAAAAAAAAAAAAGCAACAGGGTTCTTCGCTTTTATCTGCTGCAATGTGGTGAGGATCCAGTGATAACAGATGTAGATAATTCTAAAACAAGTGGTGCTCTTATCGATCTGCAGATGTAGCTTCAAACACCAGCGTTCTAAAAAGGGCTCTGCGAACAGACTGTGGTTGCCAAGGGGGAGGCGGGGTGGGGGAGGGAGGGACTGGGAGTTTGGGGTTAGTAGATGCAAACTATTACATAGAGAATGGATGGGTAACAAGGTCCTACAGTAGAGCACAGGGAACTATATTCAATATCCTACGACAAACCATAATGGAAAAGAATATGAAAAAGAATGCATATATGTGTATAACTGAGTGCTGTACAGCAGAAATTAACACAGCACTGTAAATCCACTATACTTCGACTGAAAAATAAATAAATAGAAAAGAGCTCTGTTAAGTTTTGCAAGTTGTGAAGAAGCCAAGCGCTTCCCCCAGCCTAGATCGTTTATATGTTTCTCTGGGTGGTTTTTCTTTTTTCCCAATTAGAATCATCAGTTGAGCATTTGTTAAATACACCAGGTCTGAACAAACCAGGATGCTCAGCTTTCGTGGTAAGGTGGCAAAAATCAGCATGAGAATGAAATGCTTTTGGAAAAACTATAGCCGGTACAAAACTATACTTGGTATCTATCACCAAATGGCTCCCAGCGTGGTGACATGACAAGATGGCCTTTCTGACCGGTTTGGGGATTAAACAGACTTGGGGAGACATCACAGCATGAGACGCACTTGGTCTATTCAAGGAAAGCTTATTTTTCATAAACGAATTTTAGTCTAAAGAAAGATTTCACCTTAAGGGAAAGAGCAGAATTACAGGTTGACTCGGCACCTTCATTTACATGTCTTTATAAAGAGTTTAATAAAAATAGGTTCAAAATGATTGTAAGAAAACCCTCACGGCACATACCAAACTGTAGGCGTCTCTTTATAAATCCGCCTCCTGTTTCTATGTCTGGTGGGATGTGATTGGCGTCCATGACCCAAGAGACCACTGGGTGCTGGCCCTGTGTGGGTGTGTCACCCACCCCAGCTCAGGGTCCCCTCAGTCACCCTGTGGACAACCACCCTGTTTGACTTAGAGAAACACAGTGGCATGAGACAGCCACTCAGGCAGGGAGAGGCGTGGAGGGACCTTGCCCTGTGCCGGCCCTTCTCCGAGAAGGAAAAACTGACACTCACGCTGAGCAAGCCACCAGCACGCTCGGGGGCAAGCATGTGGAGCAGCCCCCCCGGAAGTGGGTCTGAGTCCTGCGCCTACACGACCTCGGAGCGTGGCCTGGGGCAGTACCTGGCCCTCTAGGGAGGTTCCGGGGGGCAGGGACATGGCTGGCTTGTCTCTGCATTCCTGACACATAGTAGTTGCTCAATTAATATCAGTGTAAGTGCATGCGTGAATTTGTCTTTCAGACTTCCTTTTCGAAGCTCATTAAATACGGACTAGGGCTGGGCAAGAGAAATAGAATGCCGGCCACAGAGGTAAACAGCAGCCACGTTAAACAAAGTGAAAAGAAACAGGTGACATTCAGTTTAATAATACGTTTATTTAACTTGGCATATGTAAGATATTATCATTTTGACACGGATCAATGTACAAATTAGTAAGGAGGTACTTTACATTCTTCTCTCGTGCTGTCTTTGAAATCTAGAGCAGGCTCCCTTCACACCCGCCTGTGGCAGTACTAGGCCTCGTGTGGCTGGTTTCCGAGTTGGGCAGCACAGGACTAGAATGACCCAGCACCAAGCACCCAGTGGAGGAGGGACGAGGGCAGGGCCGTGTGCGGGTGCTGCATCAGAACGGGGAGCTCACCACCTCGCAGGCTGGAGAGACGGGTGAGTGAGGGGCATGAGGTGATAGATGCACCAGGGCTGTGGGAGCAGGCTGAGGCACACCTGGCCGAGTGGGGCCCCCACCTGGCCTGCCCGGTGCTCCAGGCCTGGTGGCACCCCTGTCAGTGGGGCCTCCCTGCTCCTCTCTGCTTCCAGCGCTCCACCTGGGGCCTGGCCTGAGGGGTCCCAGCAGCTGCTGAGTGATTTTTGCAGCAAGAACAACAGGACTGGCTTGTTCATTCACTGAAGCAGCGGGACCCCTCCCAGGCCAGAGGCAGGTGAGGGGCTGGCATCAGGGCGCATCCCCCCCCTCTCCGGGGTCTCACTCTTGCAGGAGTGGGAAAGAGCTCCCAAAACAGAGCCCACTGCGGGGCGAGGGCCGTGTTTCAGGCAGTGATGCTGGGTTTTAAACTGGGTTTTAAACAAACCCACCGTCGGCCGACTCCCCCCAGGCCTTCTGGACCCTTCGGACCCTTGGATGGAATTCATCTGCGGCCCCTGTCACTGCCCTCGCTTGCCCACGCAGGAGCCGGTGACGGGGGAGAGTTGCTAGACGTGGGAGCGGCTGCTTCCTTCCGTGAAGAACGGTGTGGAGTTCTTGGAAGGGCTCCATGTGCTTGAAAAGGACGTCTCAGCGGGTCCCGGGTGGGAGGGGGCCCGGGAACGGGGGCGGGGGAGACTCGGGTCTAGGGCCCTCCCTTGCCCCGGCCCCCCTCCACCATCTGGCTCTCAATGCCCCCCAGCCTCACACACTCTCACACACACACACACACACACACACACACACACCAGGAAATGGGTGTTGGTGGCTCGGTGGGTGGCCAGCTGAGAGAGAAGCAAGGGGACTGGGCAGCAGCTGGGCCTCAGGCCTCTGCCCCTCCTTGACCCTGGGCTCAGCCTGGCTTTGGGTTTGGAGGCCAAGAGGGACGGAGGACGGACAGGAGAGCCCAGCTGCTGCTCTGACCTGAGCTGCTCCGGGGACCAGGAGACGTGTGTGACGCGACTTGAGCCGCCCATGCCCCCCAGCCCCACTTCCTGGTGGGGCCGGGCAAGCGGGCACCTCTGGGGGGCGGCACACTTCCCTGCGGGTGGGCTCAGGACCACGCTGCTGGGCTGGTGGGAGGGAGTATCCCTGCTCAGGACTGGCCTCCCAGGACTAACCTCCTCTCTCGGGAATGTGTTCTTATGACGGGAAGGGGGTGTTTCCAGCTCTGAACTTTCACTGCCCCGGGGAGTTAGAGTTGACTGGGTCTGAAAATCCCTTCTAATGATAACATTCCAGCGTGGGAGGCCCTGTTAACCGCCAAGCAAGAACCACCTGCAGAGCCAGCGGCCTGAGGTGGGCAGGTCCGCCTCAGGCAGGGGCCTGGGCGCTGGCGCCGACCCCACCCGGGTATGCGTCTGCGTCCCCCCGCTGACCGCTGTGTCCTCTTGGGTAAGGGGCTCCCCTTGCTGGGCCACGGGTCCTGATCTGCCAAATGGGGTGACACCTGGCCATGGGCTGGAGGGGTGATGGGTAAGAAAACACACCTGTGCACACAAAGCATCCATTAGGTGCGTAATCAGCAGCCGGTGCACCATTGCTACGGGCGGCCCCTCGCCTCTGTCTGCCCTGGCCGGGCTCTGCAGCATGCAGAGGCTCCCAAGGAGGGGAAAGTCGGAAGCAAAGTGGAGCGGGGTGTCGGCATTTACCGAGGATCCCCTTTGCCCTCACACCAGCCTCTCGGGGTCTGCATTGCCGTCGCCCTGCAGTTAGTGAAGGATGGAGCTGCGGCTGGTCTTGGGTCTTTCTGCCTCCAGTGCTGGTGCCCCTTTCACTGGATGAGGTACAGGGCAGGACCCTTTCTCAGGAGAAGTGCCCGTGTGAGAGGGGCTGAGCTGAGGCTCTGGAGCCAGGATCAACTGAGAGGTTATAAGGTTGGAGCCCAAGAGCAGGCACAGGGGATGGGAGCCTCCAGGTCAGAGGGACAAGATGAGGGCTCAAGAGGTGTGATGGGGTGGGGAGGGCTGCCGCCCAGCCTGGGTATGGGAAGCAGGGAGGGAGGGCTTCCTGGAGGAGGGGGTACCTGAGTCAATGAAAGGTAAGTCAGAGTTATCCGGGGAGAAAAGGGGAGAGTGCATTCCAGGGCAGCGGGAACAGAAGGTGCAGTGGGAAATAACCTTGAATGGCCTTGAGCTTCCCTCTTGGGCCCTCGAGCGGACTGGTACCTGACTTCCCCTTTCCCACCCACTTACTGTTAGCTCTCTATTTTTATTTGTCTTGATTCCCAGTCCGGATGGGTTAAGTCAGTTCTCACATCTGTCCCCTTCCTCTCGCCCGAACACATAGCGGCAGCCGGACCGCAGCTTCCTGTCTGTCTTCACCCAGAGGAGGAGCGTGGCCACCCAGCCGTGTGGACCCTGACCCGGCACCTCCCTGGCTGCACAGCGGCTCTGCAGCCACAGGCACCTACACAGGAGTGTACACAGGTTCCTGGCGCCTACGCCAAAGTGTCCCAGGTCTCCCTTCTACCATCCTTCTCTTCCCGGAATTCTCTTTAAGGGAGACCCTTCTTGGGGGGCGGTTGAGTTTCAGAATGGGCACCCCCTTGGCCACCAGACCGTCAGGACCCCTGAGACAGCCCACGAGGCGGTGGGCTAGCTTCCCTTTTTCCTTTTGAAGTCACACATTTCATCCTCATCCTCATCCTCTCAGCCTTTTTCTAGCTCCAGGCCACCCTCTCAGGGATTAGGGTCTGGGATAGTTGGTTGGTATTTGAATTTGGAGAAGTATCTTCACTGCAATCACATTATCTTAAACACAATAGTGTTCCAGAAATAGATGAAACCATTGACTTTCTCTTTTTTTCTGATAAAGTGTTTACAAAGAACACGTCCAACCATTCTACCACAGACAGACACTCCCTGCCCCACCCGCTGAAGGACCACAGAACCTAGCCTGTTCCTGCCCAGAATTTGGTATCACTACCCCTTGTTCTTCAGGGTTTTCTTACATACGTGTGTTTTGTGCACGCTCATTAAATGACATCATAGTGTATGTTCTCCTGTGACTTTATTCTTTTATTCAATATTGCGTCAGAGAATCACTGCTAAACGTCACCCCACTGCGCAGATGGACCCTAATCAACGGTCAGTGGAACTTTGTTTTATTCATCAAATGTTCCTGTGCACCTATTACTTTGTGCCAGACGTAGGGCTGGGCGCTGGGGACTGATGTGCACAGGGTGAGAACAGCCTCCCCGGGGTCACCCGGCCGTGGGTGCCGGGCCGGGCCCACGTCAGGGCAGATTCTAATTCAGCCCCACTACTCGCCAGAACTGTCAGGCATGGCGGTGGTCAGCACACAGTAGGCAATAAACCTTTGTTGAGCGGAGCTAAAGGTTTTTATTTCGGGGAGGGGAGTACTATTACTTCCGTTTTGCAACTGACAAAATGTAGCAACAGCCCAATGATTTCTTTTTCAATTTATTTTTTATTTTTTGGCTGTGTTGGGCCTTCACTGCTGCGCGTGGGCTTTCTCTAGTTGCGGCGAGCGGGGGCTACTCTTCACTGCGGTGCGCGGGCTTCTCCTTGTGGTGGCTTCTCTTGTTGCGGAGCATGGGCTCTAGGAGAGCGGGCTTCAGTAGCTGTGGCACGTAGGCCCAGTAGTTGTGGCTCGCGGGCTCTAGAGTACAGGCTCGGTAGTTGTGGCACACGGGCTTAGCTGCTCCACGGCATGTGGGATCTTCCCGGACCAGGGCTCGAACCTGTGTCTCCTGCATTGGCAGGCGGATTCTTAATCACTGTGCCACCAGGGAAGTCCAGCCCAGTGGTTCTGAAGCCTGGCTGTGCCTTATGTGGCCCAGCGGGCCTGCAGGACCACAGCTGCCTGGGATCGGCCAACACCCAGTCCTCCACAGCTCGGGGGAGGGCCTGGCAGAGGGGTTTGTTGAAACATTCCATGGGATTCTTTCCTGTGGCCAGTGTGAAGAGACCGTTTGCACCCTTCAAAATGCTGTGAGATGTTGAGCTCAGATTGTACAGTCTCCACGTAGGCCTGGGGAGTTAGCATTCCTGACACACGGCTTCCTCTAATTCATTAATTTTTTAGAGACAGCAACATCTAATGATGGGGTTATGGCTGGCTGGGGCAGGAGCACACTGTCTGGGCAGACACTGGGCACTGGGCGAGGGGACCCCTCCCGTGGCATGGTTACCCTGACGACTAGCAGCACCTGTGCCGTTTGCTGTGACACCATCACATCTCTCTGGGCGATGGCTCAGGCTCGCCGCCTGATGCCCACTGCCCAGAGCCTACGTGCCGTCTATTGTAACTGCCCTCTGTTTCTCTTACATTCCTCCCATCCTTTCCCACCACAGGAGAGGGAAGAAAGGGCCCAGACCTAAACATGACAGTACACACACACACACACACACACAGCCCGTGGGATGTCCCATGTACACATCCACAGGCCTGCCAAGGTCATCTGTCCCCCCGAGGCTCCTCTGGCCCCCGCCTGCCTGGGCCTCGTGGGACCTTTCTGCACGAGTGAGGGCCTGCTCTGTGCTGGGCTCTGACTGGCTCCGGGGACAGAGCAGAGGCATCTCGACCGCATCCCTGCCCCCAGGTTGCTGACGGAGCATCTGGAAGACAGACCAACAAGCCCCTAGAACGTGGTGTCGTCCGCACTGGGGAGATGGCACGGGGGCCAGTCTCATCTGTGCGGCCAGGGAGGAGAAACCTGGGGTCAGCTGGCCCCCTCCCCATTGCCTCCTGAGACTTTCTCACTCTGTGCCCTCCCCCCCTGCACCCACTGCCCATTCAGACCCCTCCCTCCCCTGCCTGATGACTGCAGAATTCCCGTTGGATTTCCTGCCTCTGCCCTACAGCCTGAGTCAGCCCTCTCCCATACCTGACTGGCCCCATTTCTTTCCTGGTCAAAGTCCTCCGCCACTTGGCAGGATCCCCAGGGTAGATGCCAGCTTTCCCGATCTGTCCCTGTCCCCCAACCCCAGGCATGCGTGGAGCCCACACCATGCGCTGGGCGCTGTTCCAGGGGTGTGGGCAGAGCAGGGGGCACCAGACACACATCTCTCACCAGCTCCCACGGCTGCAGGACCCAAGTGCTGGTTCGTGGCCCTCTGCACACACCATACTGCTCCCTCTGCGTAGCCTGCCGTGCCGTGCCCTCTGTGCCTTTTCTCCCCGGAAGATGCCTCGTCACCCTTCGAGGTTAGTTTCGGGGGTTCTCCTCTTGCCTGAGTCTCCCTGGGTCACTTCCCCGATTCCACACACCCTCTGCTTCCTTCCCGCCCCTGAACACACGTTTGCTGCACTGGGAGCTTGGGGGGGGTGGAGGGGGTGGTAGGTGGAGTCTATATTTTGTATTTATTCTTTGTGTTCCCAGTTCTTATTACAGGACCAGGCACACAGTAGGTGCTCAATAAACAGAAATGAGGAAACTGAGGCTTGGGAAGTAAAGGGAGGTGCTAGGTCAGACAGCTAGTTAGAGGGGCTTGGATGTGGAATAGTTTACCTCTGATTTCTACGTGGTAAACATTCTTCTCTCCACATGCTGGTCCCCTCATTTCCTGGAGAAAACTGTTTATTCATACTCATGCTTTTCTTTGCTAACAGGTATGTGATTGTACTTTCCCAAGAATTGATGAAGCTTGGCTTACATTTTTGTGTGGAGAACCAGCTAACCTCTACCTCAGAATTTTTGTGAGGCAAAAGAATTTAAACGTTTTTTAAAAAGTTGTAACATGGTAAAGTGCATCTGAAGGCTGCAGACTGCATCAGAGAGCAGGTATTGTGTGCCCACTGCGTGTGGATGTTTGTGTTATGTATGTGTGTCAACATGACCCGGTCCCTACATACCATCAAGTCGGGGGACAGGCCCTGTAGACAATTCCTGTAAAGATGATAGTAGAAGATAACACTGATTGCACCTGACCAGCGATGGTGGTCTATGTGACCCTGGACCCTCAGAACAACCTTGAGAAGCAGTACTATTATTATTATTAATTTTAAAAAAATTTTTGGCTGCATTGGGTCTTCGTTGCTGCGCATGGGCTTTCTCTAGTTGCAGTGAGCGGGGGCTACTCTTCGTTGCAGTGCACGGGCTTCTCATTGCGGTGGCTTCTCGTCGCTGAGCACGGGCTCTAGGCGCGCAGGCTTAGTTGCTCCGTGGCATGTGGGATCTTCCTGGACCAGGGCTCGAACCCGTGTCCCCTGCATTGGCAGGCAGATTCTTAACCACTGCGCCACCAGGGAAGTCTGAGAAGTGGTACTCTTAACATCCCCACTTTATAGATGAGAAACCGAGGCCTGGAGAGATGAAGTAACTTGTCCAAGGTCAAATACTTAGCAAATATTGGAATCAGGATTTGCAGCAGGCAATTGAGGATGAAGACACTGTAATCCAGAGTAGAGGGTTCTGCCCTGCTTCCCACGGGGGTAGGAGACAGGGCAGGGCAGGTGCAGGCCAGAGCAGGGAAAGTGCATCCCAGGCAGCCTGAAGGGAAGCCTGAAAGTGCCACGCACCTGGGGGTTTCTGATGAGTCTGAGGAGTGCAGGAGGGGCCCAGCGAGAGGTGGGGCTGGAGCACTCAGTTGGGACCCCAGGGTTTGACATTTAATGCAGGGATGAGAAAAGGCTGGTCTGTCCAAACAGTTATAATGCTGACATGCTGTCATCTGGACACAAACCCTGCTACTGACCACCAGAACCCTTTCTCCCCTTCTTCAAGGGACAAAACAGAACGCTGAATATCCCACACATTTGTCCCCTACTGTTGTTGTTGTTACTGTGAGGTTTTTTACTTGGAGACCATTTCACTTTCACATCAACCACCAAGTCCTCAATAAACTGGTTGCATTTGTGTATTTATATCTACATATAAAGGTATTACATCACATCACATATGGTTCTGAAGCAGCATAGGAAAAAGTCGAGAAAGCTGTGCACCTGTGTGTGTGCTGAACCAGCTGGGGAGATGTGTGAAATAGAGCAGGGTCACAGTTTTTATTGAAAACTTTTTGGCCATTTGTGTATGAGAAATTGTGTATGAGAAACGTCTATTCAATCCTTTGTCCATTTTTTTTTAAATTAATTAATTAAAAAAAAATTTTTTGGCTGCGTTGGGCCCTCGTTTCTGTGCGAGGGCTTTCTCTAGTTTCGGCAAGCAGGGGCCACTCTTCATCGCGGTGCGCGGGCCTCTCACCATCGCGGCCTCTCTTGTTGTGGAGCACAGGCTCCAGACGCGCAGGCTCAGTAGCTGTGGCTCACGGGCCCAGTTGCTCCGCGGCATGTGGGATCCTCCCAGACCAGGGCTCGAACCCGTGTCCCCTGCATTGGCAGGCAGACTCTCAACCACTGCGCCACCAGGGAAGCCCTGTCCATTTTTTAATTGGGTTGTTTTGTTATTGTTGAGCTGTGGAATATTTATCCCTTATCAGATATATGATTTGCAAACATTTTCTCTTATTCTGTAGGTTGCCTTTTCACTTTTGTCAGAATGCCCTTTGTAGCACCAAAAGTTTTTAGTTTTGATGAATTCATCTACTTTTCTTTCATGGCCTGTGCTTTTGATGTCAGATGCAAGAAATCATTGCCAAATCCAATGTTATGAAGCTCCCTATATTTTTTTCAAAAGAATTCTGGTTAACACCTAAACCTCTGCTAAAATGCCCAAAGAAGTGTTGATAGATTGAAGTCCTCATAAATGCCATTAAAAAATCATTTATTGAGGTGAAATTCCATTCCAGAAAATTAACCATTTCAAAGCAGTTTAGTGTCATTTAATAAATTCACAACGTTGTGCTCGTACCCTATTTTTGCATCAGTACTTTATGGTTTACAAACTATTTTCATACCTATTTTCCCACTTGATCTGCACAGTAATCCTGAGAGCTGGACAGAACAGCAAACAAATTACACAGGCTGGGGCGGAAGAAGGGGAGGGGTAACCTACCCGTGAAAGTCTGTTGCAAGGCGGGCACCGTGCCAGCAGGTTCCTTAACTGATCTGAGCTCTGCTTCCCCTGGCTCTAATGTGCGGCAGTGACACCCACCTGGGCGGTGGGCTTGTCAGCGAGGCTCTGCTCCCCCCCTTCCTCCCTCAAGTACGTCATCAGCCTCTACGTGACCCTTACATCACCTGGGATTTTGATTGCTGGTTATGTCCACTTCTATCTCCAATCCGTTAGCACTCTCAAGGGTGGGGCAAATCTTACTGGAGGCACTTTGGCAGTCCCTGCAGAATGAGCAACAGGGACTTATTAAAAAGCAAGAGTGCGGAGCTAGGAGCCCCTCTGAGGTCATCTGGCCCCTTCTCCAGTGTTAACGATGAGGAATGGGAGGCCTAGAAAAGGGGAGTTCCATAGCCGCGCCCACAGCAGGCCCCAGACTTTCCACCCCAATCCTGGAGCTCCCTTCCTTAAACCCTTGCGCCTCTCGGAGGAATAGGGACACCTGCTCCTGCTTGAACCTCACTGGGTCCTCACCCAGATAGCTGCCTAGTGTTTACCCCCTGAGTCCTGGCCACGCCTGGCAGTGTTTGAACAAACAGGAAGCCGAAGCTCGGGGCGTTGAGGAGCTTGGCTGTCACACAGCTCACACGGGGGGGCAGACGCCAGCCCAGGTCCCTGCAAGCCCAAGGCCTTGCTGCTCAAGCCGCCAGTGGCATCTGTGAGTCTCTCTCCTGGGCACTGCGGATTCTCAGGTGACAGGCTCCACCCCGCCCTCTGCCAAGGCTGCCAACAACCAGGACACCGTGGAGAGAGCTAGACCATTACAAGCAAAATCTGTCCTTTTGAAGTCAGTGGTTGCAACTACTGGTCATGGCTCACCGATGAGAGCCAGGGATGCTGGGCAGCCTCGACCTGAGTGAGAACCAGCTGTGATTCATGATCGTTAGACGACTTAACAGTGAAACACAAATCCCGTGTGAGTCAGGCGGCAGTCAGTGGGGGCCTCACCAGGCTGGAAAGGAAGAAGGAATCCTTCGGCCTCCAGATCCACACCTCCCAGCCCTGTTTTCATTTTGACCTTGCTTTGTAGTTATTGTTCGACATTATTATTAAGCATTTCAGATTTTAAAAAAAGAATCATAGATTATTAGAACTAGGAAAGTTCCTTTGGTATCATTTCCTACACGGTTTTATAGATACTGCCCAAGGTCGGCTGGGAGGCAGAGCTAGGACTGGGGCCGGCGTCCCCTCCAAGTTCTGTGCCAGTGACCAGGCACCGAAACCAGCCTCTTGGCCCCAGCCGGGATCAGGCCAGGCCTGCAGCTGGCCGGGGAAGGACCCTGTCCATCTTCGGACCCTCCGCAGTCCTGCGCTCCCCGCGTTCTAGTCTAGCGGCGCCCACCCCACCCCGTTTCCTGCTGAATTTTACTCAACCTCTTAGCAGACTTGGCCAGCCTTAGGTTAACCGGGCATAGTTATTATGCCCACCGGCCTTTCCTGCCGTCCACGACCGGCCAACGCCACGGCCCTGCTCGCAGGAGGGCTTCCTGGAGGCGGCGGCGGCAGGGGGCGCCCCCGGCCTTATTCCCTCCAAGGTTGGGCCCGGAGGCTTGCGGGAGCAGGTGACTCCCGCACCCTCGGCCCTGGAGGCTGGGAGCCCTCCTGGGCCACCTGAAGACCCCGCCCACCTCTTCCCCGGTTCCCCGAGGAGGGGGCTGCCGGCAGGGAGAGGCTGGGCCGACGGAGGCAGCTGGGCGCTCAGACGCCGCGCACGCGCCGGAGCCCGCCGGCCCGGTTCGGAAATGACGACCTCGCGCCGGGCCCCGAGCCCGCCCCCGCCAGGCCCCGCCCCGCACGTCCCGCCCCGCGGACGGCGCTCTCCGCGGACCGGCCGGCTGCAGCTGGCGCGGGCGCTGGGCTGGGCGGCGGGCGAAGTTGCGGCCGGGGCGCGGGGTCGGGGCCGGGTGGCCCGAGGCGCCCGGGCGGGGTACGCCCAGCCGGCCGCGGCCGCGGAGCAGCCATGGCGGAGGCCGCCCCGCAGTACCTGGCGCTGCCCTCGGGGTTGCTGGAGCTGTGCGCGCTGCTGGGGGCCCCCCGGGACAGCCTCCGCGGCCCCGAGCAGGTAAGGCCCGGCGGGGACACCGACGCGGGCGGGGCGGCCGGGGAACGGGGTCGGGCCCCGCGCACCCCCACCCCGGGTGCGCACGGAGCCCCCGGCGTCCGCCGGGTGGGGAAGCTGCGCCGAGGTCCGGCCGGGCCGGCCACCTCCAGCCTCCCGGGGCGAGAGCAGCAGCTGTCCTCGCAGCCGCGGTGGAGTCGCGAGTGGCAGCCGGCTGGGGGCTCCCTCCCCTCCCCTCCCCTCCGGGAGGATCTCTCGGCGGGGGGGGGGGACCCGCTGGAGTCGCACCGCGATGAAGTGTGATGGAGAAGCTCGCGTCCGTCGGGCCGCTTCCTAAGCGCTTCGTCCCGCTCGGCTTCTCTGCCTCAGGACGCCCACCTGGGTCAGGTGAAGACGCGGCCCGGCCGCCTGGAGTTCCGCGGCCTCCAGCACCGAATCCTTGCCCGCTATTAAATGATTTCACTCATTCCACAGATTCACGGTCTCCTAGGTGCCGGTGCTGTTCTAGGCACAGCATAAGGATATTTTCGGTAGATTTAAGGACCGCCTTTATACGTTCTCCATTTAGTCGGTATGCGATGAAACGAGCTGTTTTTCACTGTAAAACACTTGCAGCCCGCCTCCCCCTGTTCTCCGCTCTGCACCCTGGCAGCCAAAGTGGCAAGCTCGCGTCCCTTCCTCCGGGACCGCAGCTTGGGACATTTTTCTTTTTTCTTCCCTGTGCTCTCACTTGTTCTTAGTTCCGGAACCCTGGCTTTCTTTGGAGTGGGTCTGTGGCCCTCTCTTTCCCTTGGCCTAGATGTCTGGGACTCTTATCATTTTTCTCGGGTTAGTGGTGGTGCTCGGTGTGTCCAGAGAGTTCCCGACTCTACTGCCTCATTATCTGGACAGGTCCTTTCATCTGGTTCCAGACGACAGCAAGGAAAGGCAGAGAAAGCCATTTTGAGTATTTAGGGCTGCAGGATTGAATGGGCATCACTAAGAGGAGCTAAATGTTGCAAAAATTAACCCGGATAAATGTGTCTGGTAATGTCTTGGTGGTCTCTATGCCTTGGCTTTAGTATAAGGCCAATTTTGATGATTTCTGCATTTCCCTCCCCCCTCTCACTCCGCGAACCTCCATCATGTCTGGGTCCCCCTTTGGCCTCTGCCTCCTCTGACCCTGTGGATTGAGTTGAGTTGTCTCTCTGCCTCTCAGTGCCAAATGGCATTACCTCCTTTTTCTTCTGATAGGAAATGACCTGGTTTCAGTTTGGGTCTTCGCCACAGTTGGGCATCTTGTTTCTTGGGTGATCACAACATGTCTGTTCATTGCCGTGATGAGAAGAGGATGAATCAACGGAATATTTACAGTGGTACTTTCCTGAACTAAACAGACTACGACATTTTGCAAGTCGAGTGGGCAGTCGGCCACTCTGCATTTTAGCCATCATCCTCTTTATTCTGTACTCTGCTTCTGTTACGGGTTCGGCAAAGGGTGGAGGGAAAAATAGTTGAAGGAGCAGGAAAAGGAGGAGTGTTGTGAAATGGAGTAACATCCTCATTGTAAGACCTACATTAATGTTACAATTAATCAAACATAGGATATCATTTATTCAGTTTTATTTTTATAGCAGTTCTATTTTGAATATCCAAGGCTTTTAAATAACTTTTAATTTTACTTTTAAAAGTCACCGTTTCTCTCCGATTCAGGGATTCCTATTTGGTGACCCATGAAAACAGAAGCCCAGAGGTATGAGAAATATCCTGCTTGTTGTTAGGATAGTGTAGTGTCCTAACTTCATGTTTTATTTATTCCTTAGATGGGATGGTGTTTGTTTTATTGAGGTTAGTGACAAAGAATTCGAAAATACAGTTCAATCCCCAGTGAATTACTGTGGTCAGTTACATTTCCTTCTACTCCTTGGTTGCTGTGGAGACTAAACACATAGATGCGAAGGGATCCATCACAAATCCATCACAGGGTGGTGGAAAAGTGCTCAGAGCACCTTTCACAGTGTAGGTCACTGGCATAAATCTTGTGGGTGAAGGCACATTTTTATGTTTTTTAGTGGAGAGCATCCTGGCTTTCCATTTCTAGAGCAGCACTGTCCAACAGAAACCTTCCAGATGATGACGACCAGTGTTTTTCACCTCCACCATCCAGTTTGGTAGCAGCTGGCCACATGTGGCTACTGAGTGTTTGAAGTGTGGCTAGTGCCACTGAGGAACTGGATTTTATATTTCATTTAATATTAATTTGAATAATCACATGTGACTACTGGCAACTGTGTTGGACTCTTCTAGAGCATTTAAAAAAAATCTATTTCTGTTTTATTTCACAAATGACAGCCAATCCTATAGTGAAGATCAATGCCATTATGTCATCTAACAATGCCTCACATGAATTAAGAGTGTTGTGGTTTTTTACTTTTTAGTAAGTCAGTGTCTGGGAGGGAAGAGCAGGAAACTACCCTGGGCGGAGTCTGTGGAAATGGACATCATCTTTGGGGGGGTGGTAGGGTGGTGGAGGGGCTGGGTGAGGGGCAGTTGCAACATGTATCAGAAAGTAACATATTAACTCTCTGGGGCCCAGGATTGCGCTTTCAGGAGTTTATTCTTTTTATTTTATTTTATTTCATTTTATTTTTATTGGAGTATAATTGCTTTACACTGTTGTGTTAGTTTCTGCTGTACAATGAAGTGAATCAGCTATATGCATACGTATATCCCCTCCCTCCCACCTCCCCCCCCCATCCCACCCATCTAGGTCATCACAGAACACAGAGCTGAGCTCTCTGTGCTTTATAGCAGGTTCCCACTAGCTAACTGTTTTACACATGGTAGTGTATATATGTCAATCCTAATCTCCCAATTCGTCCCACCCTCCCCTTCCCCCCGTGTCCACATGTCTGTTCTCTACACCTGCATCTCTATTACTGCCCTGGAAATAGGTTCATCCATCTGTACCATTTTTCTAGATTCCATATATATGCATTAATATACGATATTTGTTTTTTTCTGTTTCTGACTTACTTCACTCTGTATGACAGACTCTAGGTCCATCCACTTCTCTACAAGTGACCCAATTTCATTCCTTTTTATGGCTGAGTAATATTCCATTGTGTGTGTGTATGTATATGTGTGTGTGTATATATATATATATATATATATACCACATCTTTTTTATCCATTCATCTGTCATTGGACGTTTAGCTTGTTTCCATGTCCTGGCTGTTGTAAATAGTGCTGCAATGAACATTGGGGTACATGTGTCCTTTTGAATTATGGTTTTCTCAGGGTATATGCCCCATAGTGGGATTGCTGGGTCATATGGTAGTTCTATTTTCAGTTTTTTAAGGAACCTCCATACTGTTCTCCACAGTGGCTGTATCAATTTACATTCTCACCAACAATGCAAGAGGGCTCCCTTTTCTCCACACCCTCTCCAGCATTTATTGTTTGTAGATTTTTTGATGATGGCCATTCTGATGGTGTGAGGTGATACCTCATTGTAGTTTTGATTTGCATTGCTCTGATAATTAGTGATGTTGAGCATCTTTTCATATGCTTCTTGGCCATTTGTATGTCTTCTTTGGTGAGATTTCTATTTAGGTCTTCTGCCCATTTTTTGATTGGGTTGTTTGTTTTTTTGATACTGAGCTCCATGAGCTGTTTGTATATTTTGGAGATTAATCTTTTGTCCGTTGCTTCATTTGCAAATATTTTCTCCCATTCTGAGGGTTGTCTTTTTGTCCTGTTTATGGTTTCCTTTGCTGTGCAAAAGCTTTGAAGTTTCATTAGGTCCCATTTGTTTATTTTTGTTTTTATTTTCATTAGGAGGTGGGTCAAGAAAGATCTTGCTGTGGTTTATGTCAAAGAGTGTTTTTCCTATGTTTTCCTCTAAGAGTTGTATAGTGTCTGGTCTTACATTTAGGTCTTTAATCCATTTCAAGTTTATTTTTGTGTATGGTGTTAGGTAGTGTTCTAATTTCATTCTTTTACATGTAACTGTCCAGCTTTTCCGGCACTACTTATTGAAGAGGCTGTCTTTTCTCCATTGTATATTCTTGCCTCCTTTGTCATAGATTAGGTGACCATAGGTCTGTGGGTTTATCTCTGGGCTTTCTATCCTGTACCATTGATCTATTTATGTTTTTGTGCTAGTACCATACTGTCTTGATTACTGTAGCTTTGTAGTATTGTTTGAAGATGGGGAGCCTGATTCATCCAGCTCTGTTTTTCTTTCTCAAGATTGCTTTGGCTATTCAGGGTTTTTGTGTTTCCATACAAATTGTAACATTTTTTGTTCTAATTCTGTGAAGAATGCCATTGGTAATTTGATAGGTATTGCATTGAATCTGTAGATTGCTTTGGGTAGTATAGTCGTTTTCACAAGATTGATTCTTCCAATCCAAGAACGTGGTATATATTTCTCCATCTGTTTGTGTCATCTTTGATTTCTTTAATCAGTGTTTTATAGTTTTCTGAGTACAGGTCTTTTGCCTCCTTAGGTAGGTTTATTCCTAAAGTTGCCACCAGAAAACTACTAGAGCTAAGCAATGAATTTGGTAAAATCGCAGGATACAAAACTAATGCCCAGAAGTCTCTTGCATTCTTATACACTAACAATGAAAGACCAGAAAGAGAAATTAAGGAAACAATCCCATTTACCATCACAACGAAAAGAATAAAATACCTAGGAGTTTATTCTAATTACAGAGTCAGACGTGTGCAAGTATATTCGGGTGAGACCTCATTGCTGCCTGTTGTTTAGCGTGATGAAGACTTGGGAGCAACCCAGCTGTCCGTCAGAAGGGGATTGGGCAGGGGTGGTGCCGAATTGTACACAGTGGGACATGCTAAAGTGTCAACAGGAGAGTCAGCACACTGTATGGTTAAATGGGGAAAAAAGCTTATGAAATCATTTAAATATAATTGTGTTTATGAAAAAGTTATATTTATGTTTATATTTTAAAAATGGGAAGCATGTATCCCATGCTGTTTAGATTACCTTTGAGTCATGGGATTATGGGGAAGGCATTCCCTTTCTATCATTATTTCCTTTATTATTTCTATATTGTTGTTATAATTTTTTAAAATGAGACTGTATTGCTTATCCAATCAGAAAAGACAACAGGGATTTCCATTTCGGAGAAAAAAAAAAAAAAAGACAGATGTGTAACGAGCTGCTAAATGCCAAGTTGGCTGGATTGTGGCCACATCACTTTCAGTGACTAAAGGTAGCTAGTGGGAATTACGGAGTTCATTGGCTTTACCGTAATGACCAATTCTCCATGCAGACTGAACATACCTCCAAGAGATCACGAGTGCCAGGGTGGCAATGCAGGAACGGCATCCACTCAGAGCCATCCTCTGTGCTGCCTGTGGGGCTGCAGAGAGGAGGGCCGCACAATCCCTGCCTCACCCCGGCCCGCCATTCTGGAGGTGATGTAGGACCACCGTGCCGGGCAGCGATGCTCTAGGAGGTGATGGGAAGGTGGCCTCCGGATGGTGACGTTCTAGGAGATGATGAACCGGGCGTGATGGCTGGAGGAGGTGTGTGTCCCTGGCTGCAGGGTGAGGAAACGCCGCCTCCAGTGAGTGTTGGGGGGGTCGCTGGTGAGGAGGTGGGGTGAGGAGGGGGCAGGGCACGTGTCAGGCAGAGTGAAGGGCAGGGAGAAGCACAGCATCGTGACAAAGGCGCATGTGTTGAGATGACTGAGGGCTTCAGTCGTGAGTGGCTTGGGTGCCCTGGCTTTGGAAGCAGGCTGGCCTGCTGCCAGGTGCACAACCAGTGCAGGTGGTCGGCCTGTCACGTGACACATGCACCGTGTGATACCTGCACGGGAATATGTGTGAGGATGGTAATGTGTAGAAACAAACACACTTTTTAGGTCTGGCTGAGGGACGGAGATGGGTCTGCAGGGCTGGTTTGCTGGGGTAAGAGGCTGGCGCCGGGCAGCTGGAGCCACGACTGTTGGGGCAGGTGAGGGAAGAGTCATGTGTGCTCTTTAGATGGGGGACCGCCCCCCCCTTTGGGAGAGTGGACGTCGGGCCAGGTGGGAGGAGGCGGGGCTGTTGTTCTTCTCTCGGCAGCAACCGGGAAGATTAGTTCATGGTGAATCTGTACCTACTCTGAGCCAAGGGTTTGCAAACGTGGTGCAGATGGGGCAGCAGCTGGGCTTTTTTCAGAGACCTTTCTGCGGCCCACCGTCGAGATGTGGGTTTCCCGATGGGGAGTGAGGGGCCATAGCGCCGGTCCCACCCTAAATGCCCAAGTGGTGTCATGCTGCCCACAGAGGAGCAGAGAGGTGGATGATCAAGTCTTTGGAAATAAGTGTGGGCTTAATTTTTGAAACTAAGTTTAAGGGACTCACGGCGTATATTGGGAGGCAGTTGGGTACAGCTGGGATGGCACAGAGGCCCCACCCCTGGGGGCAGAACCCTGGGAGCTGTCCCTGTGTGCATACCTGGAACCGCAGGAGGGTAGAGACTGCCCTGCAGGCTGTTGCATGAGGCGGGACTGGGGCCAAGGATTGGCCCTGGGGGTCTGTCTGCAGGGGCTGCCAGGGAGAGGGCTGGAGAGGTGAAATTGCAGAAAGGAGGCGGCCTTGGGAAGTTTCAGGAAAAGGGGTCGATCAATGAGGGGACCCGTTTGCTCCTCTGACTGTAATTTATACCAAGAGCTGTCCTGCGGTGAGGTGAGGTGAGGTATCGCCCAGTCTCTGTGGATATAACGTCTCACGTGCGGAGGAAATAGACGAGCATGTTTCCATAGGGAATTAGGTCCGAACTGCTGGATTTTGATAGGAAGGTTTTAGAAGAGGTTTCATACAAGTAAAGAAAAGGATTCCTTTTGTGCATGATACACAAAAGGTTTTTAAATTATACAGCAGTAGAGATTTCCCATGTTTGGTGTTGGTTCCTACTGGCATTAACTTTTTTCCCCAAATATAAAGAAACTGTTATCTGAATTCACATTACATCCCATAAAAATAGCGTATTGAGTTTAGAGTGTATTTACTGACTGAAAATGCTGTCATTGTAGATATCCTTTTAAGTGTAATAGTCCCCTGTTGGTACCACTGATTCTTACCAAAATATTGACGCTGGCTGTTCCTTTTCTGCCAGTCAAGGCCACATTTCTCTGGTGACAGTGGTGTTCTTCCTGATGCCATTTCTAGGGTCCTCAAAGACCCTAGGTTACCCACTCCCCAACATGACGGCCACCTCTTACCGTCTGTATCTTTTACACCCAGAGAATCCTGCTTTACTCTTTTCTGTCTTTAGCTGGCTTGGCAGCCCTTCCTTCTCGTGGACAGACTGCAGTTCATAATATCAATACCTTCCTTGGAAGATCTGAAATCAAGCTGGCACCAGTGTTTGTTTAGTCCTAACTCACTAGAAAGAAAAAGAGAGAGAAGGTGACCTATGTTATTTGAGGAAGAAGGAAAAGATAAAAGGTTAAACAAATCTGGACCAAGTTGAAGTATAAAAGAACTGAGGCTAAGAAGCCCCTTTTACGGATCCTGGGACGGTCTGGCGGGAGGAGGTGGCTCTCCACTGTGTCCATCAGGGCCTTCCTCACTCCTCCTTGTGTCCTCCCAGGCCGGAGGTGACAGAACTATGTGCGCGGTGGCCCAGTTGGCGAGGCGGGCACGTGTTGGCAAACATGCCCATGTGGGTTTGACAAGATGCAGAGCCCTTCTTGGGGCTCGCCGTCCCCACCATCCTCTGGGGGGACGGGACGGGGGGCCTCCTGGGGGCCCACGGGGGCTGAGCACTTGACCTGTGAGTCCCTGCACTCGCCTCTCGAAAGGGAAGCTCAGAGGGAACAAGTAATTTGCTGCCGTGGTTCCCACAGCGCTGGGATCTGAACCCAGGTCTCCATCGCGGTGCCGGCCCAGAACCGAGCCTTGGAGCCAAGGGGCCAGTCATGGCGTCCCCGTCAGCAGCTGAAGGACCAGGCTCTGAAGGGGTCCGTCACTCGCTGAGTGTAGGGCCTGAGATTTCCTAAAAGCAATTCCTTACCATCTCGAGCTGCTGGTGGGAAAAGCCAGGCATGTGATGCAGAACTCACCGGGGGTTTGGGGGGTGGAGAGGCCAGAAGACAGCAGATGCTACGACGGGAGGGTCGGACAGAGCAGGGCTGGCACCGCTGCGCTGACTCTTATTTCCACCTGCTTTAGGTCGCCCAGAAAAAGGGAGTCAAGAGCCTGTCTTCTCTGGATCCGGAGGTCCTGTCGGTCTTCGTGCCTCCGTTTGTCACTAAGGAGGACAGTCAGCCGGCCGGCGTGAGCTGTGTGACGCTGGGGAAGACCAGGAGGCGCTCCTTCCGGAAGAAGAGAGAGAGGCCCAAGGCGGAGCCCTCGAAGGGCCACCCCGGCGGCCCCAGGGGCCAGGACCCCGAGGACGTGGGCATCCCCAACGGCGTGGACCTGCTCGCCCTGCCGCAGCTCTGCTTCCCAGGTGCGCACCGGCCGGCCTTTTCCCAGACTGGCCAGTTCCTGCTGACGAGCGGGCTTATGCTCTGGCTTCATTTCTCTCACTGAGAGATGTTCAAGTGCCCGGTGTAGAAAACTCAGACTGAGGGCTTGACAGAAGGACCTGTCCGGAGGCTCCACAGAGAAATTGATGCGATTTCCTGCTCTCCTGGATAGGCTGGGACACCCCCTTCCCCACTGGGCTCAGGAAATGGCTACCACGCCAGGTGCGCCCTGAAGGGTCTGTCTGGGGGCCCGTTCCCATGATCCTTCACAAAGTCTTCAGAGCACAGAGTGCCAGCAAAGAAATTGCTGCTGAGGGGGAGGGACTGAGGGAGGTGGTGCACGGCCTGAAGAATTAGCACGTCTGGCCGTCAGAGTGCCACAGCGGACAGAGAGGGGCGTGTCCTGCCGCTTAGGGATAGCCCAGGCCTCACGGTGGATGCCACGTGGCCAGAATGAGGTTCCTTCTTTCTTTTTTCTGCCTACAGGGGGCGTGTGTGTGGCCTCTGAGCCCAAGGAGGACTGCGTCCACTTTCTGGTGCTGACTGATGTCTGCGGCAATAGAACCTACGGTGTGGTTGCCCAGTACTACCGACCCCTGCACGTACGTGATTCCCCCAACTTCCCTCTGAAACTGCGTCTAGGCTGTGGGTTTTTTCCTTTTGCGGTGAAATACACATAATATGGCAATCACCATTTTAGCCATTAAAAAATGTATGATTCAGTGGCATTAAGTACATTCACAATGTTGTGCCACCATCACCACTGTCTAGTTCCAAAACATGTTCGTCACCCCAAAAGGCAGAGTTGTCTCATCAGCAGTGCCTCCCCAGTCCCTGCTGCCCCTGGGCCCCTGGCCACCCTTCATCTGCCTTCTGCTTCTGCTTCTGTGGCTTTGCCTATTCTGAGCATTTCATGTAAGTGGAATCATACTGTACGTGTCCTTTTGTCTCCGGTTTCTCTCACTTGGTGTGATGTTTTCGGAGTTCATCCATGTCGGAGCACATGTCAGCGCTTCCCTCCTTTTAGTAGCTGAGTGATATGCCACGGTGTGTATAAACCACGGTCTGCTTCTCTGTTCCTCAGCTGGTGGACCTTTGGGTTGTTTTCACCTTTCATGTGTGACAGGTGCCTGGGCTGAGGTTTTGAGAGGATGACTCAGTCGTCACGCATTTGGGGAGTGTTTTCTGGCCAGGGCCCTGTGTGTGAACCAGCTGGCCTTGGGGAGTTTGTAGGGAACATGGATGGACCAGAAGGTACAGGGTGACTGGCTGCCTACTTCCAGCCCCAGAGGACCCGGGCACCCAACATATTTTTTTAATGTAGTTTTAAAATTTTTATTGAAATATAGTTGATTTACAATGTTGTGTTGGTTTCAGTGTACAGCAAAGTGATTCAGTTATACATATATATACATATATATTCCTTTTTCAGATTCTTTTATAGGTTTTTACGAGGTGTTGAATGTCTGTGCTATACAGTAGGTCCTTGTTGGTTATCAGTTTTATATATAGTAGTATATATATTTTAATCCCAAACTCCTAATTTATCCCTTCCCTGCTTTCCTATTTGGTAACCATAAGTTTGTTTTCTATGTCTGTGATGCTGTTTCTGTTTTGTAAATAAGTTCATTTGTCTCATCTTTTTAGATTCCACATATAAGGGCTATCATATGGTATTTGTCTTTGTGTGTCTGACTTACTTCGCTTAGTATGATCATCTCTAGGTCCATCCATGTTGCTGCAAATGGCATTATTTTATTCTTTTTATGGCTGAGTAATATTCCTTGTATATATGTACCACCACATCTTCTTTATCCATTCACCTGTCAGTGGACACTTAGGTTGCTTCCATGTCCCGACTACTGTAAATAGTGTGGCTAAGAACATTGGGGTGCGTGTATCTTTTCGAATCATGTTTTTTCCCGCATATATGGTGGGCCCCCCATATTGTGCCCCTTGTAAGCTGTGCAGAGAGCTGTGCCTTCTGGAACCCCACTGCTGTGTTCTTTTCTGCCTGAGATCCCCCCATCACGGGCCGAGGCCCCTCCTGCTCTCTCTTCTGGCCCGTGATGCCCACCTGGCTCCCAGGCCCTCTTGAATATTGCCTTTTCGCTTTTTAAGCAGAGCCCCTTCTTGTGTCTCATTGTGTTCTAACCGTGGTTCCTTCTCACTGAAGGCGGCGAGCTTCTCCAGGGCGGGGACCGGTCTTCCCGTCTCTGTAACCCCAGCACCTCACTCAGACAGAGTGAGCTCCCCACGGGGCCCCGTCGGTGTTGGTGGAGAGAGGCCAGTGCTCGCTCGCACGTGGCAGTGAAACGGGCGGGAGTGGCCAGGCGTGCTGAGGACAGCTGTCCCGCCCCTGTCCAGTGTCCTTTCTGTCTGGAGAGGCCGGCACCATCGACAGTGGAGACTGGGATTTGCGGGTCGGCAGGTGACGCGCTGTTGCTTTCTCTCCAGGACGAGTACTGCTTCTACAACGGCAAGATGCGCTGGGAGGCGTCAGGGCTGGGCCGGAGCGCGGCCGGCTGCTTCGTGCCCTTTGCCGTGTGTGTGGTTTCCAGGTTCCCCTATTACAACGCCCTCAAGGACTGCCTCTCCTGGTGAGCTGCACACACTCCCTGAAAAGCTTGCCTATGCCCCTTTCAGACGCCCCCCGCCCTGGGCAGCCAGGCTTCTGCCGTCTCACACCCAGATCCTTCCCCTGTTGGTGTAAACTCCCGGAACTCCTGACACAGAGATTTCAGCCTTGATTAGCAATGGAGAGGATGACCATTGGATTCTCGGATTTATTTTGTGATTTGATTTTTCTTTCAATTTCAGTTTATTGACTCATCTGAAGATCTGTAAAGATTTCGAAGTTGACAACCATATAAAAGATTTTGCTGCAAAACTATCTTTAATACCTAGCCCGCCTCCTGGACCACTCCATTTGGTAATTAAATTGGAATTGTCTTGTTTTTTCTTTGCAAATTGTAAAAGTAATATGATGAAGATGGTTTATTCGTTTGTTTTTAATTGATGTGTGGTTGATTTACAATGTTGTGTTAATTACTGCTGTACAGCAAAGTGATTCAGTTATACATATATATACATTAAAAAAATTTTTTTTTCCATTATGGTTTATCATAGGATATCGAATATAGTTCTCTGTGCTATACAGTAGGACCTCGTTGTTTATCCATTCTATATATAACAGTTTGTATCTGCCAACCCCAAACTCCCAACCCATCCCTCCCCCAACCCCTTCCCCCTTGGCAACCACCAGTCTGTTCTCTGTGTCCGTGATTCTGTTTCAGTTTCATAGATAGGTTCATTTGTGCCATAGTTTAGATTCCACATGTAAGCGATATCATATGGTATTTGTCTTTCTCTTTCTGACTTACTTCACTTAGTATGATAATCTCTAGGTCCATCCATGTTGCTGCAGATGGCATTATTTTGTTCTTTTTTATGGCTGAGTAGTATTCCATTGTATATATGTACCACATTGATGAAGATGGTTTAAATGTTTTAAATGATTTTTTTAAGTTCTAGCTTTGTTTAAATTATGCTTCTCAAGTTCCTTACAGAAGCATTTTATACACTGTTTCCAAAGGTCAGAAAACTAGAAATAAATTAGAAAATATATTTTCTAAAAATTTTAAAATAAAATTTTGGTCTGAAGTCAAATATTTAGGCCTGAGTTTTGCTGAGTGGCTCATGATAAATAGATGTTGAGCCAGTAATAGGCCCCTTTAGTGGTTAACATGTTAATTCATTACTTGCTATTCAGAAAACACATAAAATTTACTTAAATTACAAATTTCCCCTTTGTTTTTTTTGTCTGGAGTATCGGGTATTCTATTTAACTTGTTAATGTTTTCTCCTGTCCAGTGTGGTTAGTAAAAAGTAACTGGTTTGGTTTTTTTTGTTTGTTTTTTTTGTTGCGGTTGTTATTCACAGCGCCATTCTGTTATTTAATTGATAGAGAAGCGTTTCCTAAACTGAGTTCTGTGAAAAACTGTTCTCAAATGTTTTTGGCTGTTTTTGATGGGAGGTTTCAGGGTTAAGGAAAGTTTGAGAAAGACCTCATTCCCCTTTTGTCGAGTAACATGTCAGACAGCTAAACTGTGTGATGAAACCTGTTTGACTCAGCGATTTACAAACTCATTTAACTGTGGGATGCTTCCTTTTTAAAAAACAGACATCTATTAAATAAACGTCTTGAAATGTACAGTAAATGTCAAGTCAGTTTCACTGTATTCGTCCCCTCTGGAAGATTATACATATAAATCTTGTTTTCCTATATTTTGATTATTATGGACAGTTGAAAAAATAATTTATTAGGATATTTGTGATTATGAACTTAAAATGTATATATTTACTATTACCCTAAACCCAGCAGTCTGCTCGGGGGGTGTGGGGGGACACCCTGCCAAGTGCATTCCCGGCCCGAGGCAGGGCAGGATGTCTGTCTACCTTGGTCCCACTCCCAGAAACCTTTGTGGGGAACATTTGTTGGATTTCCCTGCCAGGCACTCATCTTTATTTTGTGGATAACTGGTATTTTTGTGCAGTGAAATCATCAAAGTTTACATTCTTATTCTAGAAACTCAACACCTGCTCATTGAGGACCTGCTGTAGCAGTGAACCAAATTCCCTGAGTTAGGAACAGGTTTACGGTTTACTGTGATTCCTTATATTCTACCTTTGAACAGAAGCAATGTACAAACAGTACTTAAACGAGTGTTCTGTAATCCACGAGTTTTGGAATCTTGGATTAATTAACATTTGGTTCCTCCATTTCTACCACCCCCATTGGGAAGTTGACTGGGGACGTTCTCGATGCCTTTTTGTCCCACGTCCACCCTATCAGTCTGTCTCCAGTAGCTGTTTCCAGTTTACACACTTCCACTGCCACCCCTGTTCTGGGCCAACAGCTTCTCCCACCTACATGACTTAGGGAACCACTGGTCTGTCCATTTCCATTCTTGACCTTATATTCAGTTCATGCTTTTGCACTGTGGCTGGAGAGATCATTAAAATCTATAAACTGGACTTTCCTTTTGTGCTTAAAACCCCTCGCTTGTTTCTCACTCGTCACCCTCACCCAGACCTGCATCCCTGGCCCCTGTGTCACCATTCAGCCCTGTCCAGCTCCACTCACCCCCTTGCTCACTGTTCTCCAGCTACACTGGACTTCTGTGGGTCCCTTGCAGATGCTGCCACAGGGCCCTTGCATGTGCTGTTCCCGGAAGTACCCCTCTCTCCATTTTCCCCCTCCAGCTCCTGCTCCTTTCTCAGGCCTGGCTCAGACATCAGTTCTCCGGAGCAGCGTCTCCCACACCATCTCTCTCACAGCAGCCCACTCTCCTGCAGAGTTCAGCACGCCTGCAGTTAGGGCTTGTGTGTGCGTGTTTTTTGTTTCATGTCCATTTTCTCCATCAGACTCTGAGCTGCATGAGGACAGAGGCCACGTTCAGAACTGCATTTCCAGGACCAACTACCGTGTCCAGCGCTTAGCTGCTGTCCCATGGAGCTCTGTTCAGTGAATGAATGAGAGAATGTTTCAGCATCGGCCAGCAGTGCTCATTCAGTCAGGGTCTGCATGTTGGTGCCCGTGGTTTGTCCCAGTGGGCTGAGTGTGGATCAGATTTGTCACTGGGATCCTCCACTAACGAGTCTAATTAGCTCTTGGGTCCAAGTTGGTATAAGGGTCATCATTTGTTTTAGGGAGTGTTGTAGAATAGTGGCTGTTTATCGTTGTGAAGAAATCCAAGAGGTCAGTTTAGGCCAATTTCGTCTGACGCAGGAGCTGATTCAGCAGTGTTTTCCAGAACCCACCGCAAACCAACGTCAGGTTAGAGGTTGTCATAGGTAATAGTCGTGAGCTGTGTACCTTGTGTCTTGAATAGTGTGCATGGGCCCCGAGCTGCCGTTTCCTGTTAATTCTGGGTGGGGTCAGCTCTCACCTGTACTGACGGGAGGAGGTGGGAGGCCCCACAGTGTGGGGAGTGAGGAGGCGAGGACCCAGCCCTTTCTCTGACCACCTGGACCACTGGCCTGCGGGGAGCAAAGGCTCTAGGTGCACCCCGCGTCCCCGGGCCTGCTTTGCTTTTATCTCTGCCCTCAGAAGTTCAGATGTTACTTGCTTTTCAAATGATGGGCATAATTGGGTGTGCCCAGTGAAACACACACGTTTTTCTTTTTTTTTTTAATTATTATATTTTTTTAATCAGTCATCAATTTTATACACATCAGTGTATACATGTCAATCTCAATCGCCCAATTCAGCACACCACCATCCTCACCCCACCGTGGTTTCACCTCCTTGGTGTCCATATGTTTGTTCTCTACATCTGTGTCTCAACTTCTGCCCTGCAAACCGGTTCATCTATACCATTTTTCTAGGTTCCACATACATACGTTAATATACGATATTTGTTTTTCTCTTTCTGACTTAGTTCACTCTGTATGACAGACTCTAGATCCATCCACGTCTCAACAAATGACTCAATTTCATTCCTTTTTATGGCTGAGTAATATTCCATTGTATATATGTACCACAACTTCTTTATCCATTCGTCTGTCGACGGGCATTTGGGTTGCTTCCATGACCTGGCTTTGTAAATAGTGCTGCAATGAACATTGGGGTGCATGTGTCTTTTTGAATTACGGTTTTCTCTGGGTATATGCCCAGTAGTGGGATTGCTGGATCATATGGTAATTCTATTTTTAGTTTTTTAAGGAACCTCCATATTGTTCTCCATAGTGGCTGTATCAATTTACATTCCCACCAACAGTGCAAGAGGGTTCCCTTTTCTCCACACCCTCTCCAGCATTTGTTGTTTGTAGATTTTCTGATGATGCCCATTCCAACTGGTGTGAGGTGATACCTCATTGTAGTTTTGATTTGCATTTCTCTGATAATTAGTGATGTTGAGCATCTTTTCATGTGCTTCTTGGCCATCTGTATATCTTCTTTGGAGAAATGTCTATTTAGGTCTTCTGCCCATTTTTGGATTGGGTTGTTTGTTTCTTTAAAATTGAGCTGAATGAGCTGTTTATATATTTTGGAGATTAATCCTTTGTCCGTTGATTCGTTTGCAAATATTTTCTCCCATTCTGAGGGTTGTCTTTTCGTCTTGTTTATGGTTTCCTTTGCTGTGCAAAAGCTTTGAAGTTTCATTAGGTCCCATTTGTTTATTTTTGTTTTTATTTCCATTACTCTAGGAGGTGGATCAAAAAAGATCTTGCTGTGATTTATGTCAAAGAGTGTTCTTCCTATGTTTTCCTCTAAGAGTTTTATAGTGTCTGGTCTTACATGTAGGTTTCTAATCCATTTTGAGTTTATTTTTGTGTATGGTGTTAGGGAGTGTTCTAATTTCATTCTTTTACATGTAGCTGTCCAGTTTTCCCAGCACCACTTATTGAAGAGACTGTCTTTTCTCCATGGTATATCTTTGCCTCGTTTGTCATAGATTAGTTGACCATAGGTGCGTGGGTTTATCTCTGGGCTTTCTATCTTGTTCCATTGATCTATGTTTCTGTTTTTGTGCCAGTACCATATTGTCTTGATTACTGTAGCTTTGTAGTATAGTCTGAAGTCAGGGAGTCTGATTCCTCCAGCTCCGTTTTTTTCCCTCAAGACTGCTTTGGCTATTCGTGGTCTTTTGTGTCTCCATACAAATTTTAAGATGATTTGTTCTAGTTCCGTAAAAAATACCATTGGTAATTTGATAGGGATTGCACTGAATCTGTAGACTGCTTTGGGTAGTATAGTCGTTTTCACAATATTGATTCTTCCAATCCAAGAACATGGTATATCTCTCCATCTGTTGGTATCATCGTTAATTTCTTTCATCAGTGTCTTATACTTTTCTGCATACAGGTCTTTTGTCTCCCTAGGTAGGTTTATTCCTAGGTATTTTATTCTTTTTGTTGCAATGGTAAATGGGAGTGTTTCCATAATTTCCCTTTCAGATTTTTCATCATTAGTGTATAGGAATGCAAGAGATTTCTGTGCATTAATTTTGTACCCTGCCACTTTACCAAATTCATTGATTAGCTCTAGTAGTTTTCTGGTGGCATTTTTAGGATTCTCTATGTATAGTATCATGTCATCTGCAAACAGTGGCAGTTTTACTTCTTCTTTTCCAATTTGTATTCCTTTTATTTCTTTTTCTTCTCTGATTGCCGTGGCTAGGACTTCCAAAACTATGTTGAATAATAGTGGTGAGAGTGGACATCCTTGTCTCGTTCCTGATCTTAGAGGAAATGCTTCTAGTTTTTCACCGTTGAGAATGATGATTGCTGTGGGTTTGTCGTATATGGCCTTTATTATGTTGAGGTAGGTTCCCTCTATGCCCACTTTCTGGAGGGTTTTTATCATAAATGGATGTTGAATTTTGTCAAAAGTTTTTTCTGCATCTATTGAGATGATCATATGGTTTTTATTCTTCAATTTGTTAATATGGTGTATCACATTGATTGATTTGCGTATATTGAAGAATCCTTGCATCCCTGGGATAAATCCCACTTGATCATGGTGTATGATCCTTTTAATGTGTTGTTTGCTAGTATTTTGCTAGTATTTTGTTGAGGATTTTTGCATCTATGTTCATCAGTGATATTGGCCTGTAATTTTCTTTTTTTGTAGTATCTTTGTCTGGTTTTGGTATCAGAGTGATGGTGGCCTCATAGAATGAGTTTGGGAGTGTTCCTTCCTCTGCCATTTTTTGGAAGAGTTTGAGAAGGATGGGTGTTAGCTATTCTCTAAATGTTTGATAGAATTCACCTGTGAAGCCATCTGGTCCTGGACTTTTGTTTGTTGGAAGATTTTTAATCACAGTTTCAATTTCATTACTTGTGATTGGTCTGTTCATATTTTCTGTTTCTTCCTGGTTCAGTCTTGGAAGGTTATACCTTTCTAAGAATTTGTCCATTTCTTCCAGGTTGTCCATTTTATTGGCATAGGGTTGCTTGTAGTAGTCTCTTAGGATGCTTTGTATTTCTGCGGTGTCTGTTGTAAGTTCCCCTTTTTCATTTCTAATTTTATTGATTTGAGTCCTCTCCCTCTTTTTCTTGATGAGTCTGGCTAATGGCTTATCAATTTTGTTTATCTTCTCAAAGAACCAGCCTTTAGTTTTATTGAGCTTTGCTATTGTTTTCTTTGTTTCTATTTCATTTATTTCTGCTCTGATCTTTATGATTTCTTTCCTTCTGCTAACTTTGGGTTTTGTTTGTTCTTCTTTCTCTAGTTCCTTTAGGTGTAAGGTTAGATTGTTTACTTGAGATTTTTCTTGTTTCTCGAGGTAGGCTTGTATAGCTATAAACTTCCCTCTTAGAACTGCTTTTGCTGCATCCCATAGGTTTTGGATCGTCGTGTTTTCATTGTCATTTGTCTCTAGGTATTTTTTGATTTCCTCTTTGATTTCTTCAGTGATCTCTTGGTTATTTAGTAACGTATTGTTTAGCCTCCATGTGTTTGTGTTTTGTTTTGTTTTGTTTTTTAATTAATTTATTTATTTAGGCTGTGGTGGGTCTTCGTTTCTGTGCGAGGGCTTTCTCCAGTTGCGGCAAGCGGGAGCCACTCTTCATCGCGGTGCGCGGGCCTCTCACTGTCGCAGCCTCTCCCGTTGTGGAGCACAAGCTCCAGACGCGCAGGCTCAGCAGTTGTGGCTCATGGGCCTAGCCGCTCCGCGGCATGTGGGATCTTCCTGGACTGGGGCATGAACCCGTGTCCCCTGCATTGGCAGGCGGACTCTTAACCACTGCGCCACCAGGGAAGCCCCTGTGTGTGTTTTTTACGTTTTTTTCCCTGTAATTCATTTCTAATCTCATAGCGTTGTGGTCAGAAAGGATGCTTGATATGATTTCAATTTTCTTAAGTTTACTGAGGCTCGATTTGTGACCCAAGATGTGATCTATCCTGTAGAATGTTCCGTGCGCACTTGAAAAGAAAGTGTAATCTGCTGTTTTTGGATGCAATGTCCTATAAATATCAATTAAATCTATCTGGTCTATTGTGTCATTTAAAGCTTCTGTTTCCTTATTTATTTTCATTTTGGATGATCTGTGCATTGGTGTAAGTGAGGTGTTAAAGTGCCCCACTATTATTGTGTTACTGTCAATTTCCTCTTTTATAGCTGTTAGCAGTTGCCTTATGTATTGAGGTGCTCCTATGTTGGGTGCATATGTATTTATAATTGTTATATCTTCTTCTTGGATTGATCCCTTGATCATTATGTAGTGTCCTTCCTTGTCTCTTGTATCATTCTTTATTTTAAAGTCTGTTTTATCTGATATGAGTATAGCTACTCCAGCTTTCTTTTGATTTCCATTTGCATGGAATATCTTTTTCCATCCCCTCCCTTTCAGTCTGTATGTGTCCCTAGGTCAGAAGTGGGTCTCTTGTAGGCAGCATATATATGGGTCTTGTTTTTGTATCCATTCAGCAAGCCTGTGTCTTTTGGTTGGAGCATTTAATCCATTCACGTTTAAGGTAATTATTGATATGTATGTTCCTATGACCATTTTCTTAATTGTTTTGGGTTTGTTTTTGTAGGTCCTTTTCTTCTCTTGTGTTTCCCACTTAGAGAAGTTCCTTTAGCATTTGTTGTAGAGCTGGTTTGGTGGTGCTGAATTCTCTTAGCTTTTGCTTGTCTGCAAAGCTTTTGATTTCTCCATCAAATCTGAATGAGATCCTTGCCGGGTAGAGTAATCTTGGTTGTAGGTTCTTCCCTTTCATCACTTTAAGTATATCATGCCACTCCCTTCTGGCATGTAGAGTTTCTGCTGAGAAATCAGCTGTTAACCTTATGGGAGTTCCCTTGTATGTTATTTGTCATTTTTCCCTTGCTGCTTTCAATAATTTTTCTTTGTCTTTAATTTTTGCCAATTTGATTACTATGTGTCTCGGTGTGTTTCTCCTTGGGTTTATCCTGTATGGGACTCGCTGCGCTTCCTGGACTTGGGTGGCTATTTCCTTTCCCATGTTAGGGAAGTTTTTGACTATAATCTCTTCAAATATTTTCTCTGGTCCTTTCTCTCTCTCTTCTCCTTCTGGGACCCCTATAATGCGAATGTTGTTGCGTTTAATGTTGTCCCAGAGGTCTCTTAGGCTGTCTTCATTTCTTTTCATTCTTTTTGCTTTAGTCTGTTCCACAGCAGTGAATTCCACCATTCTGTCTTCCAGGTCACTTATCCGTTCTTCTGCCTCAGTTATTCTGCTGTTGATTCCTTCTAGTGTAGTTTTCATTTCAGTTATTGTATTGGTCATCTCTGTTTGTTTGTTCTTTAATTCTTCTAGGTCTTTGTTAAACATTTCTTGCATCTTCTCGATCTTTGCCTCCATTCTTATTCCGAGGTCCTGGATCATCTTCACTATCATTATTCTGAATTCTTTTTCTGGAAGGTTGCCTATCTCCACTTCATTTAGTTGTTTTTCTGGGGTTTTATCTTGTTCCTTCATCTGGTATAAAGCCCTCTGTCTTTTCATCTTGTCTATCTTCCTGTGAATGTGGTTTTTGTTCCACAGGCTGCAGGATTGTAGTTTTTCTTGCTTCTGCTGTCTGCCCTCTGGTGGTTGAGGCTATCTAAGAGGCTTGATGGGAGGCTCTAGTCACGTTTTTCTTCTTACTATTCCCAAGTCACTTTCTATGTTGCTTTGTGTGCGAAGCCTATTGTTTTTCTGGAGCTCCAATCAAGTTGAAATTTACAAAGTATTTACCTCAAATCTCTCTCCCTCCTCAGTTTCTTCATCTGTAAAGTGGGTAGAATAACAGAACCCACCTCAGAGAGCGTGAGTATTGAGTGCTGTGAAGTTGCTACCACAGCACCTGAAACATCGCAGTAGCAATGTTGCTGGTAGAGTGACTCACGTATGTGGTTGGTTCTTATCTTTTTTTTTGGCTGCATTGGGTCTTTGTTGCTGTGCGCAGGCTTTCTCTAGTTGCGGCGAGCAGGGGCTACTCTTCATTGTGGTGCGGTGACCTCTCCTGTTGCGGAGCACAGGCTCTAGGTGCGTGGGCTTCCGTAGTTGCAACACGCGGGCTCAGTAGTTGTGGCACGTGTGTTCTAGAGCACAGGCTCAGTAGTTGTGGCTCATGGTCTTAGTTGCTCCGTGCCATGTGGGATCTTCCCAGGCCAGGGCTCAAACCTATGTCCCCTGCATTGGCAGGCGGATCCTTAACCACTGCACCACCAGGGAAGTCCTGGTTCTTATCTTTAATGGGGTGTCTGGCTGACACATTTCCTTTTTTTTGATTTGGTCATTTTTGATTTTTATTTTTTAAAAATTTTTATTAGAGTATAGTTGATTCACAATGTTGCATTAGTTTCAGGTGTACAGCAAAGTGAATCAGTTATACATATACATATACCCATTCTTTAGATCCTTTTCCCGCATAGGTCATTACAGAGTATTGAGTAGAGTTCCCTGTGCTGTGTGGTAGGTCCTTATTAGCCATCTGTTTTATATATAGTAGTGTGTATATGTCCATCCCAATCTCCCAGTTTATCCCTCCCCCTGCCCCCCGGCTTTCCCCTGGTAACCATAAGTTTGTTTCCTAAATCTGTGACTCTGTTTCTGTTTTTACAAAGTTCATTTGCGCCACTTTTTTTAGATTCCACATATAAGTGATATCATATGATATTTGTCTTTCTCTGTCTGACCTACTTCACTCAGTACGACAATCTCTAGGTCCACCCATGTTGCTTCAAATGGCATTATTTCGTTCTTTTTTATGGCTGAGTAATATTCCACTGTGTATATGTACTACATCTTCTTTATCCATTCACACATTTCCTTTTTGAAATACTGAGGAGAGTTTTTCATTATAAACTTTATAATTGTTAATAATTCATCACAACTTGGAATACTTAACTCTGCTTTACTTTGTTTTGTTTTGCTTTAAAACAAACGCATCGGTCACATAAGTGAATCCACCTTATTTTTAATGTCTTGCTTCTGTAGCCAAACTGGGAACAAGAAAGCGAAGAGGCCCCAAGTATTGGTCGGAGGCACTTGCAGATGTCCCAACTGTCAGAAATGACAGTCTCTTTTCTTGTTTTTGTTTTGTTTTGTTTTGTTTTTTAACGTGAAAATAGAATAGTGACTAAGGTGACTGGAAGAAAGTGTGAATAGTGAACATTTTGTCCTGTGGCCCTTTTTCTTGACCCAATACTCTGCTGCCCTCCATTTCTCATCCTTTCATGCCTTTCCTAGAGGAAGCCTCTCTGTCATCAGATTCAATCGCTTCTTTCTGTTCTGTTTCCCCAAAGCTCTGCTCGTGCTCAGACCCCTCCATCTGCTCGTGGAAGAGCCCTTGCAGAGTGCCTCCTGTGTGTCTGAGACCAGGGGAGGCTTAACCCTGCTGTTCCCAGCTCCACCTTCTTGGAGGGACCGCACCGCCCTCCTTCACGTCTGCCTCGACCTTTAACACATAATAGGCATCCTGTGAACGTGGGATTTGTATTTGAAGTGTCATTTTTAAATACCCTCATTTAGAAAAATAAAGTGTCGTTAAAATTTTTTTGTAAATTCCATGTCTTTAAGGAGCTTTGACTGTTAAATTGAAAATATAAGCGAATACGTAATAAGTAGTAACCGAGAATAATGCCTACTGGTTAAGATTAGTTTGAACATGCTTGATTTAGAGTTTGTGCTCGTTGGGATGGATATCTGGAGGCCGTTTATCTTTGTTTTGTCAATGAACTGTTTCCTAATTAATTAAAGAGTTTAAGGGAGTTTGGCTGAAAAAGACATTAAGTCCTCAATTCGTTATGAAACGTTCCTGGCAGTTCTCTTTATCATCTCTAGACTGTTTTGTTTCTCTGTGACATTGAAGGTGACAGCATGAGTCTTCACAAGTGTTTTCTAACTCAGACGCTTTCTGAGCCAAAATGGTGAATTTCAGTGCCTTCAGCCTCCTCTGGGAGCAGCTCCCTGAGCTAATGATGGAAATTGGTCATTGCAGATATTGAACATGAAACCACTACAGATCGTATTTCCCTCGAGAGCAGACCCTGAAAGCCCCCTCATCGACCTGGACCTTCACCTGCCCTTACTGCGCTTCAGACCTGAGAAGGTGCTACAGGTACGCGTCCTTCCACACCTGTGAGCATCTCATGCTAACTGGCTTAATGGGGCCTCACAACTACTCAGAACACGTATCTTTGTGCTTAAAGCCGACAGTCACCACAGAGCACGCTGTTTGCCCGCAGCACTTTTCTGGGGTCAGGGTGGCTTTGGTCCTGGCAAGTGGAGCGGGGACGGCAGGGTGGAAGCGGCCCCGCGCCCGGCCTCGTCGGGTGGCGCCCTCGCAGCGTTTCAGGCTTGCTCGCGGTGTTGTTGCTTCCCCAGATCCTAACCTGCCTTCTGACGGAGCAGCACGTCGTGTTCTTCTCATCCAGCTGGGCTCTGCTGACGCTCGTGGCTGAGTGCTTCATGGCCTACCTGCACCCCCTGCAGTGGCAGCACACCTTCGTCCCCATCCTGTCGCGACACATGCTGGACTTCGTCATGGCGCCCACGTCCTTTCTCATGGGCTGCCACCTGGACCACTTTGAAGAAGTCAGCAAGGTTAGGCACCCGCCGCTGGATTGAGAGCATTGACTCACGTGGGCGCTTTGCGAGGACGCGTGGGAAGCTGCTGGGAGGTGCCCTGTGGTGTGGGCGGGTGCAGAGGCCCGCCGTCACTCCATCACCGGGCACTAGTGCTGCCTCCTTGTCCTCAAGGCCACACCCTGATGCCACTTCTCAGGCCACTTAAATTCACGGCAGCTCTGGTGGCTTCCAGGGGTTTTCAGGGAGGTGAGGGCAGGCGTTGGAGTTGAGGGAACTGATTTCAAGTCTCACCTCTGCTGCTTACTAGTTCTGCGACCCTGAGTGACTTACTGGCCTTTGCTAAGCCTCAGTCTCCTCATCTGTGAAGTGGGCACGGCCTCGGCCTCCCAGGCAGGGCTCTGGCTGAGGAATGTCCCCCGTCCTGCCTGGCAGGTGACTGGCTTTCGTGGATGGGAGCCACCATTGTTATCACTCCATATTTTCCATTTTCACTTTTTTGATTAAGCCTCTGTTGTTCATTAAAACCGTGGCCCTGGGCTTCCCTGGTGGCGCAGTGGTTGAGAATCTGCCTGCTAATGCAGGGGACACGGGTTCGAGCCCTGGTCTGGGAAGATCCCACGTGCCGCAGAGCAGCTGGGCCCGTGAGCCACAATTACTGAGCCTGCGCGTCTGGAGCCTGTGCTCCGCAACAAGAGAGGCCGCGACAGTGAGAGGCCCGCGCACCGCGATGAAGAGTGGCCCCCGCTCGCCACAACTAGAGAGAGCCCTGGCACAGAAACGAAGACCCAACACAGCCATAAATTAATTAATTTAAAAAAAAAACAAAAAACAAAACCGTGGCCCTACTTCCTAGAAGAATGCAGGTGCATGCAGGGTATTACTCGGTGTCCAAGGGGTCCGTGGGCCTTGCTGAATCCAGTGGCCGTTTACTGGATTCAGCTTGGGGGCTGACCTGGGTCGGGGTGGTAGGCCTTCAGTGTCCTGGTCGTGAGAGGGCAGGGAGTGTGCTGGCCACATCATCATGGCAGCGTCAAGGGGCCGATAGAGCAGGCTGGCATACAGTAAGTGCTTAAAATGCAGCAGCTGTTTTTACTGCTGTGCTGATGGGGTGCATTTCGAAGGGGAGCTCACGCCACAGGTTTGTGATAAACCGTGACATCGCCAGCAGGAAGAGCGGGTTGGGTTTTCTTAAAACAGCTTTTCTTCAGATACAATTTGCATACCACAGAGTTTCCCGGACTTAACTGTACAACTCAGTGGCTTTAGGAACTTGGTAGAGCTCTGACAACTAATTTTAGACTCTTTGGTCAGCCCACAAAGAAACCCTGCATGTGTTAGCTGTCATCCCCCAACCCCCTCAGACCCTGACGACCACCATCTACTTTCTATCTCTGTGGAGTTGCCTGTTGTGTATACGTGGGTTTTACATAAATGGAATCATTCAATGCGTGGTCTTTTATGACTGGCTTCTTTCACTTAGCGGCATGTTTTTTGAGGTTCATCCGTGTAGCAGCACGTTATTTTCATTGCCGAGTAGGATTCCCTTGAATGAAGAGGCCACGGTTGTTTATCCATTCAGGAGTTGAGAACATTTGAGGCTGTTTCGATGTTTTGACCGTTGTGAATAATGCAGCTGTGAACACTCATGTACAAGTTTTTGTGTGGACATGCGTTCGTTTACCTTGATACGTACCTAGGAGAGGAATTTCCGGGTCAGGTGCCAGCGCTGTGTTTAACCATTTGAGAAATGTCCAGACTGCTGTTCCCCGCTGCTGCCCCAGACACCTTCCCTCCAGCAGAGGGAGAGCTCCGATTTCCGCTTGTCTTCTGTCTTTTTGATTCTAATCCTCCTGCTGGGTAGTTTTGATGTGCGTTTTCCCAATGACTAGCGATGTGCAGCACTTTTCCTTGTGCTTATTGGTAGTTGGTACAGGGTAGGTTCTCATTTAACTTCTTATTTTATTATTTTTAAATTTTTATTAGAGTATAGTTGACTTACAACGTTGTGTTTAACTTTTTATTTTGAAAATTTCTAAGTGTACGCAAAGGCTGAGAGAAGAGTGGAAGGGATGCCGTGCACCCCTCTCTGTCCTCAGCCATCGTCCAGTTTTTTCCTGGCGTTTTAGAGCAAATCTTGGCCAAGCCCAGCGCCCCTTCCTGGGGCGGAGCCGGGATGTCTGTTGTTGGCAGAACCTATGACTCACCAGGGGACAAACACACTTTGGGAAAAGGCCATTCAGACCTCATGGAAGGAATGGAAAAACATCACCCTCACAAATGAGGAAAAAATAGGCGTACTTTATAGCTCAAAATTGTGTTTCTTCTTTTAGTCATTAGGGGGAAAACCGTCTTGTTTCAGCCCCTTCAGGAGGGAAACTTGCAGACATTATTTACTTGATTCCAGTCCGCAGTCACAAAGGAAGTCGTTTTAGTGGTTTACCTGTTCTGGGAGGTTTTTAGGGCAAAGCAGCAGGTCTTGACTGGAAATGTTTTGGGGTTTGGATGTCTTCTCGATGTGCTGGGAGCTCGGAAGGGGTCCTTGTAAAAGCTCAGTGTCCGTGCTCACGAGCGCGGCCTGTCCCCTGCTGGTTTAGCACCCTGCTCTGGGAGACGTGTTTGTGCATATTTCACGTGCCATGAAACGCGCATTGAGAGGCCGGCCCAGCGTGAAAGCTGGGGAGGATTCTGGCGTCATGTTCCGGGGACAGTTGAAGTGTAGAACTCAGGAGTGTGACTCATTATTTGTGTGTTTTGTCACAGATAAGACTTAACAAGTAAGCCATCCACACATCTCAAGAACTCTTAAGTGTGTGGGATCCCTGAGCCCAGGACCCGCCTGTGCTCTGGTCCTTGGGGGGGGCGGAGCTGGCTGGGCAGCTCAGCGGGCACCCTGAGTGTTAAATGTCGGAGTGCTCCCACTGGGGCTCTGGAATGTTCTCTCCAGGCTCCCTGAAGTGGTACATGGAGTGTTTGCACAAGGGTGGGTGAAGACCTGACCTCATGTGTTGGAATCTTGACTCAAAGAGGCATTTTTAATCAAATGAGCTTGTTAACCTAACTCATGGTATACACTGCATTTTTCTGGTAGATAATATAAGGCTTTGTGTGCATGTTAGATATGATAATTTAATTATCGATGACACGATCTTGGTGAATGCAAAGTGTATCTTTGTGTTTTCAAAGATGTATACAAGTTCAGATTCTTACTTCGATCTTTACAAACTTATTTTATAGGAAGCCGATGGTTTAATTCTGATAAACATTGACGCTGGGAGCATCACCTACTCCAACGACGAGGACGTGGACGTTCCTGACATCCCTCTCCTGGCGGCACAGACTTTTATTCAGAGGTAAGGGGGGAAATAGTGGGTATTTGGAAAAATCTTGTTCAGGTTCATACTTGCCAATTTCAAGTATGTCTTCCAATCTTATATTAACAAATGGTTTATGTGATATTTAGTAGTTTGGAAATTGTTTGTGAATATTTAAAAATAAAAGTCATTTGTCTTCATTCAAATCTTGTCTAAATACTAACGATGGCCCCCAGGCCAGGGGACGGCCACACCCCCGGGACACCTCTCGACCCTTTTCTGCGCCTGTGATCTCTGAAGTTCCTTCTCTGTCCTTCATTCATTCCTTCATTCATTCCTTCATTTATCCACTCACCAGATATGTATCCAATGCATTGGGCAGAGTATGTATATAATGAGCAAACCGATGTGGCCTCTGCCCCATGGCACTGTCAGTCGGGGGCCCCTGACGGCCATGACCCACCGTCCTTCCCTGGGCGGGAGGCTGTCTTCCCCTTTCACCCCCCGACCCCCCTACCCAGCGCTCTCTTAGTGCTCTTATTTTTTCATACCTGTTTTGTGGCTCTTTGTGGTTTTTCCGTTTCTACGACTACACTTCATTGGCTGAGATCAGGCAAGACAGAATTTTTCCAAAAAGGGCAGATAATAATTGTTGTAGGTTCTGCAGGCCCTGCGGCCTCTGTGGTGATGGGAGAGGCCTGGCGGGGACTGTCCCATGTACTTCTTTCAGGGGGGTGAAAGGAGGTGTGATTGCTATTTACGCTGGGACGCAGATGCGTCTGGGGCAGGTGGGTCAGGGCAGAGCCAGGGCTCCCTCAGGTGGACCTGCGGAGGACGTTTCCCCCTCTGGAATCTAATCACATGGTGGTGGGAGAGACCCTGCTTTTAGTCCTCCAGCTCGTGTGCGGGCTACAGGCAGGCCTGGCATGAAGCTCGTGGTGGGACCCGTGGAGGGCGGGGGGCTAGTGCGGCAGGTGCTGCCGGCTGTCGTCAGGTAGCTGGACTCTGCTGCTCTGGAGGAGCTGGTGACGCAGCCCGGCTTTTGTCAGTGCCGACTGCTCCCCTTTACTTTGTCTGCTGGAGGTCAGAGCGGGAAGAGCTGAGGCCTGAGAGGAGGGGAAGGAGCCGGTGGCTCTGTGTTGGCTCCCTGACTTGGCTGTTCTCATTTCTGCCTCTTACCTGTGTATTAGTCAGCGCGCGCTGCTGTAACAAACACCACCTAAGCAACAGACGTTTATTGTCTCCCAGTCCTGGAGGCTGGAAGTCCGAGATCAAGGTGTTGGCAGAGTTGGTTCCTCCTGAGGCCTCTCTTTTTGGTGTGTAGATGACTGTCTTCTCCCTGTGTCCTCACGTGGTCATCCCTCTGTGGGTGTCCGTGTTCTAATCCCCTCTTAAAAGGACACCAGTCATATTGGATTAGGTCCCCCCTTGTGACCTCATTTTAACTTAATTACCTCCTTAAAGGCCCCATCTCCAAACACAGTCACACTCTGAAGTGCTGGGGGTTAGGACTCCAACCTAGGAATTTGGGGGGGGACACAATTCAGCCTATAACACCTTGGTATCAATTATTTCTTCTATCTGGATGGTTTGTACAAAGTACATGGGAGTGCCATCTTCATTATTGTTCCTTCCATCTTCAAAAAATCTATAAAACTCCCCAAGCCGAGTCCAGGCTCGGGGTGTGGAGTCCTGTGTGGCTGGCGGGCGGTGCTCGGGGCCCAGCCAGGGGTCCGGGTGGGAGTGTCTCCCTGCGTGAACTCCGAAGGTGAAGCCCACATTCCTCATCATCCGGTCACTTTCTGATAAGCGAAGTCCACAGTCCCTGGACTTGCAGAGGGTGACTTTCCAGGACTGGTGTTTGCCAGCATTGGGCGCAGCTTCTCAAGAGTGTGCTTGGGTGCTGCGTGTCCCCAGTAAGATGGGATCTCACCTCTGCCCTCATGTTATTGTTAGAATTCTAGAACATACCTGGGGGTTGGATTCTCGCTTGGCCAGGCCCCCAGACAGTGGGACGTGGAGTCTCAGGCTCACTGTGGGGGGCTGTTCATAAACGTGAACTAACCTGTGCGTGGTCGGTGGCTCGTCTGTGAAGGGCTCCGGGACCGTGATCTGGGCCGTGGCAGTGGGTCTCCCCACGGGGTCTGGGGTGACGAGCGCCCGCACTCGGTATTTGCCGGGAGGGACAAGGGGCAGCCATCCACAGTCTTCTCCCCTGAGACGCCCCTGTGCCCGGCCGCCCACTGCCGCGCTGCCTTCCTTGTCATGATCAGCGTGTGTGTCCGCCGCGTCCCCTCTGCCCCACCTTGACCTTTGGATACTGTTGGGTGGGTTTACTTTGCATATTTAAAGCCTCAGACTTGCTCCTTGGTGTCCAAAGTCTCATGTAAAAGTGCAGCCTTGGGCAGTGTTGGGGAGGCCAGGATCCTGTGTGATGAAAACCGCCGTGAGCCCCCGTCCCTGAGAACCTCCGGACAAGTAAGTGGCCGTGCCTCGTGCACCCGAGCCTGCCCGGGCAGGGAAGCTGCGCCGTCCCTCCCAGACCCACCAGAAACCCTTTGGCCGTCGTGGAAGGGCAGGTGTCTGCAAAGGAGGACAGGACACTCAGCTTGTGTAAAGACGTGCGTGGTCCAAAGACAAGGCCTTTGTGAGTTCTGCACTAATGAGCCGTTTGTGCTGGGAGGCGAATAAACTCCCGACAGGGATGTATTTGTAATGACACCCTCCCCCCCGCAGTTATCGACAGGGAGTCTGAGCGTCCTGAGAGCGTTAACTTACCTCTTCCTGGAGGGTCCTCTCCGGCCGGTCAGCAGCAGTCAGTCACGTGATACGGCCTGGGCTGTGGTCAATGTCGCTCTGCTCCTTTCCAGGGTCCAGAGCCTTCAGATGCACCATGAGCTGGACCTCGCTCACCTCTGCGCCAGCACGGACCTGAACGAGGGGCGAGCCTGCAGGCGGGCCTGGCAGCAGCGGCTCAACTGCCAGATCCGGCAGATCACCCTGCAGCTGCTCGTCTGCGTCTTCAGGTATTTAAAACACCTGCAGTGTCTGTAACCTGGTCCCCAGCCAGCTCCCAGTTCCACAATGGCCACGGCCCCAAAGCTCAGGGACTGAAATCCAGGATTGACGAGAGAGACGCCCCAGCCTCCAGGAGGATCCCTGGGAGTGTGTTTACCCTGCCTGGGGCCTTGCCACCCCCTCGTCTCTCTTGCGAATGACCACCTTGGATGGTCAGACCCGGGTAGGGGGACAGACGGATCATTTCGGGAATGAAGCCCGCCCAAAGGAGAGCCCAGGCTGGAGCACCCAGGACTGGCCCCTGTTAGAAACTTTTCTTCTTTCTTCCCATCACTGTCGCCATCAGCATCTATTATTGTGTGCTGTTGGGAACTAGCCCTTGAGCTGAATCAGTTAAATAGACAGTACAGTGTGTTTACTTCAGTGTGATATAGTGCAGGCGTCGAGTGGCTATTTCTGGCCTAAATGTGCAGTCATTTAAGGGACATAATGATAAATATATGCCTACATTTATATTATACCTTTGTGAAGAAGTTATTGGTGGCAAAGCCTTCAGGCCTTTTCTTTCTTCCAACTCTCTCTTCTCTGCTTTGTCTTGCAGCTTCTTCTCTCTCTCTCCCTCTCTCCCTCTCTCCCTCTCCCTCTCTTCTTCCCACCCTCTCCCCTCCTGCTCCTTCCCCCTGGGTCGTGTAGCAGGGAAGGTGGCGACACCAGGTCCCCTTCTGATCTGGACAGACCCTGCCTGGGAGGGGTTTAGACCAGAGCTGGACGACTTGATGACACTCAGTGTGATTCTTTCAAAATCAACATTTTAATGGTTGTATTCTTTTGCTGTCTATATTTATGTAAAGCAAATGATTTATTAGGGAAAAATGGGATGTCGTGTTATAGATGGGTTGTGTTAGCTCTTTGCTCAGAGCAGTATAATTTGTGTGGTTGTAGAAATGTAGTTTTCCTTTTGTTCTTTTAATATGAAATCTTTCATGAAGGGTTTTTTTTTTTATTACTCTGCAAGCTTGATGAGTTTAGTTCATTAAAAAGAAAATACGATATCAGATGAAGTAATTTTTCCCCTCACAAGAGAAGGAAAACATCGAATGTGCTACGTCCTGAATATGCCCTGTAGGATCACTGATTCTATTGGTAGGCTATCACGGAAGATCAGGGGGTCATGTGCCCAAGTCCCCACGGTGTAGGATGGGGAAGTGGCCGGTGAGGGTCAGGCTGGCGGCCGAGCTGCGTCAGTGCTCAGCGTCTGGGGTGCCCTTCCTGTGTCACCACCCTGAACTCAGTTTTATTTGTATGAACAATTATGGTTGATTGCGTCTTCATTTGCATAAGGAGCTAGGGGGCTCGAAGAAGACAGACACCCCCCAGCCCTGAGCTTCATTCCAGTTGGAGGAAAGCTGTGCTTGAAGTGACGAGAAAGCCCGACCACAAAATACATCCAAACCATGTCCCTCAGCGCTCAGAATACTGTTCCTGCAGACAGGGCTTTTCAAAGTGTGTATTTCCTGTTACTGTTTTTCTGCTAACAGCAATGTGTTTTTCATGTATTTAAAAATATTTCAACACTTAGACTATCTTTCTTCATCAGGGAAGTGAAGAATCACTTAAATTATGAACATAGGGTGTTCAATAGTGAAGAGTTTCTCAAAACAAGAGCTCCAGGGGACCAGCAGTTTTATAAACAGGTAAGAGGTGTGCGGGGCTTGTGTGCGTGTGTATAGTCGATCCTTCACCCTTTTCTGTATCTAAACTATTTTTCAAGTCAAGTGTTTCCAGTATCTGTTAACATTTTATTCAGTGTTTTAGCTTTTCTAAAAGTTTGTTTTAGCGTGGTTTCCTCTGATCCTTTGGCCAGCTCTGACTTTTTTTAATTGGCTTTTTAGAGTGGGATTTACATAGAACAGAATGCGCCCGTTTTAAGGATAGCGTGTGCAGAGTTTTGACCAAGGCGTGCACCTGGTCGCCCCTTCTGGAGCCTTTCCATCATGCCACACAGTTCCATGCCCTTGCCACCACCGCCCCCTTCCCAGGGCCGGGCAGCATCCACACTCCCTGGGAGCTGACTCGGAGATTGTCGCGTGTGAGTCCGGAGACGGGGTGCGCTGGCTGTGAGGTGCGGAGCGTTAGGGAGGCTGCCGTCCCCAGGAGACACCAGAATCCATGACGAAACACAGGGACTGCGGCTGCTGCTGTCCCGGGGGGGCAAGGTGGTTTGGGCTTTTGAACTTTCTGTGGTTTTTCAAATGCAAAGAGTGGCTGATTCTTTGAGATTGGCTGGTGAGGGATGGAGGGGGAATCTTAGATTACGGCAAATTAAGAAAGCTACCTGTGTCTGGGCACTTTTGTCCCAAGGTGCTGGCGAGAGGCCCCGGTGGGTCGGGAAGGGCCACTCGCGCTGCGGCTGCAGGTGCCCTGGCAGCTCAGGGAGGAAAGGACCGTGGAGCAGGTGCAATAACGCGCCCCTCGGCGTCTGTTCCAGGTCTTGGACACCTACATGTTTCACGCTTTCCTCAAGGCTCGGCTCAGCAGAAGGCTGGACGCCTTTGCCCAGATGGACCTCCACACGCAGTCCGAAGAGGACAGGTTTGCATATTACGTTCTAAAGGAGGCACGACTCCTTGGGCGTCCATGTGCTCAAGCAGCACAGTTTATTTGGAAGGATAAATGATAAATCCGATCAGAGAAGTCTCACATTTAGAAATTCATAATGAGTCGGGTAACACGTCAGCCTCCTCCCCGTGCATTTCTGTTTCTTGGGGGGGACACTGAACGTACCTGCAGTGGCAGCTCTGGGTCTTTGTGCTGTTTTCTCCCCATTTTCCTTCTCTTTCTCTCCCCACTTTCCTTCTCTTTCTCTCCCCACATCGTCACCGTTTCCCGCCTCTTCCATGACGCTTTTCCTGAACCCCTCAAACGTGTATCGGCTGTCGACGACGCCCTCGTTTGTTCTGTGTGTTGTGGCTTCTCCTGGGGTGTGGACCGTATACAGCCTTCACTACACGTGGGAGAGCCAGGAGTGTGCCCGCCGTTTCCCACTCGGTGTGGGAATGCTGGATTCTGGTCACCACGTTGGGGAGAATGCCCAGTTGAGCCTGTGCTTCAACCGTTGCTGTGTCTACAAGGTGTTGGGTTTCCCCACCCAGGATAGACGGGATGCTTCTGAGTCCAAGAAGACCCACAATTGAGAAGATGGCCAGCCGGAAGTCCTCAGCCCCCCACGGGGCGCACCGGCGCATGGTGGTCAGCATGCCCAACCTGCAGGACATCATGGTGCCCGAGCTGCCGCCCCGGAACTCGTCGCTGCGGAAGATACACACCGAGGACTGTGGGAGCAGCCACACAGGTGGTCCAGCCGCGCCCGTGCTGTGGCTTTTCTCACTCACTTGATTCTGATGCTGCCAGTTGCCGGAAGAAACCAAAGCTTGTTTCAGTAGAAGGGAGTGGGGGGTTCTTTGCTGTTGTTTTTCTAGCAGTTTAATCATTTGAAATATTTTTAGAATATTCATTTTGCAGACTATGTTCGTTATAGAAAGCGATTTCTCGTCTGTATTTTCCATCGCCCCGTCCCACTGTTTTCATACGTGTGTGTGTATATGCACATATGTGTATGTGTACAGAGGAGATACGTGTTTACATATATGACTGTCTAAGGGGATGCAACAACTCTTAGGCCCCCAGTGGTTGCCAGGCCCTTCCTAGGGGCTGGGGGCACAGAGGAAGCCAGTGCCCATGGGAGAAACTGCAGTGAGGCCAGCGCTGTGAGCCACATGGGCCCCCAATGGCTGCTGCCTCGGGCTAAGGCACCAGTACCAGCTGGTACCTCGTGGCACATTCGTGGGAGAGCTGGAGGCTGAGTGGGGATCATACCGGCGACGCCAGGAGGGGCCGTGTATTCAAATGAAAAGACCTTACTGACCTTCTGGGGGCTCCTGGTGGGTCTGAGTCCCCTGCACAGCTGCCTCCTGGCTGTGTGACCCTGGGGTACACAGTAGCTGTATACCGGGGACCCAGGGAGGCCTCAGTCCCCACTCTGGGAGATGGGCGTGGTAACAGTACCCATGGCGCAGAGCTGCTGTTAAGGTAAATGAAACAGCTAGTTGAGAGGCCTTACCCTGCCTGGCAGGTACGTCTCGGCCTAGGTTATTAACTTAGTCCTTCAACAAAGACTCACCACCACGTGTTTCACCTTAGCATCAGCAGTTTTAACAAATAACGTTATTTGTGCCATGGGAGCAGTGAGGGGCCCCGTTCAGCGTGGGGTACGTGGAGCTTTCTGGAAGAGGCATGGGGCGTCCTGCTCCACGCTGCACCCAAGACACAGAAACGGCCCCGGGCAGAGTGATGGGGTGGGAACGCGTGTCTGTTTCTAAGGTCTGTGCTAACCGTTCATCTCCCCTTCGCTCCTCAGTTCTGGACATGCCCTCCAAGTTGACATACACCTTCAAGATCCCGGAAATCCACTTTCCGCTGGTGGGCCAGTGTGTGCAGGCGTTCCACGCGGATTGCGTGGCCCAGCTGAGCAAGGCCATGGACTCGCTGGCCCCCGAGAACTCGGTGCTGCTGGCGAGGTACTTCTACCTGCGAGGGCTCGTGCAGCTGATGCAGGGCCAGCTGCTGGGCGCCCTCCTGGACTTCCAGAGCCTGTACAAGACGGACGTGCGCATCTTTCCCGCCGACCTCGTCCAGAGGACGGTGGAGTCCCTGTCGGCGCCCGAGCGCGCGCAGGCCGAGCGGACGCCCGAGCTGCGCCGGCTCATCAGTGAGGTCATGGACAAGCCCGAGGACGCCCCCAAGGCCGACGACCGCGTCAAGAACTTCGAGCTGCCCAAGAAGCACATGCAGCTGGACGACTTCGTGAAGAGGGTGCAGGAGTCGGGCATCGTGAAGGACGCCGGCATCATACACCGGCTCTTCGAGGCATTAACCGTAGGTAGGAGGATGCCCACGGGGTGGGCGGTGCAGACCCTCGAGGGCAGGTCGGCCCAGCCGGGAAGAGCCTTGCGGGGCGGGCGAGGGCCTTACCTGCTCCCTGGGTGAGTGGGACGCAGGGGCTGGCCGAGGCTCTGGGAAGGGGGTGGGGATGGAGGGTCTGGCGATGCTTAATGGCATCTCTCCCGTCCTGGGGGGTTGCTCGCTGTGTGCTGACCCCTTCCTCCCACATGGGGACGCATGGCTCCAGCCGGAACGCTTCAGGCACCTCCACCCCCGCTGCTTTTGTTTCCCACGTTTACTGCAGTCGTCTGGTTGGTCCAGAGCCCTTTCCGCCCCTCCCTCCCCAGAGGGACACTGTCCCAAACTTGACCTTTCCCTTCTGACCAAGTTCTTATGCACTGATGGCACGTGGACGCACCCACAAGCAGAACGTAGGATTTGTGCGTTTGTAGACTGTGCCTGACTCACGCGGTACGTGCGTGTCCGTCTGCGTTTCCAAAGCGCGTCCGTGGTGCTCACAGGCGTCTCGCCGTTCCTTTGCTGCCGACGGTGTTGTGCGCGTGAGGGCGGCGCAGCGTGTTGGCCTGAACCCTTGGTCGTGTCCGCCTGTCCCGATGCTGACGAGTGAGGCTCGCAGCCTGCCCCCAGGGCGTGGATGGCTTTCTCTAGGATGGTGCAAGCAGCCCCGTCGGGTGGGAGCTGCCACCCCCACAGCAGGTCCCTCAAGGCGGGGCTGTAGCACGGGGAGCTGCCCAGCCCCACCTCCTGGGCAGCGTGGGGTGCGGTCGTCTGAAGTGTTGTGCGGTTTGGTGAGCGCAGTGGCCTCACTCTGAGCGTTGGTGCCTGTGCTCGGGGCGTCCGGGCCTCTCTCCTTGGAGCTGTGCGGCACAGCCTGGCCCGCTTTTCCGTCGGGTCGGATCTCCTTCCGTGTCCTGTGCGGGAGCCCCTGTGCCCTCTGGAAAGGCCGTGCTTTGCTGGTAACAGGTGCGGGAAGTCCTTCCTCGTTACGCAGCTCCCGTCGAGTTGCCCGGCCTCTCTCTACCCACGCGCGCTGCCTTCCCCCCGGTGGAGGGATGGGGCCGCTTGTTCACGGTCCCTCCGTCAGTCTGATGGGAGTGCGGCCGGCCCAGCGCCCATGGGGCCCTCTGCATGGTGTCACCTTATGTCGGCCGCGGAGAAGAGGCCCGTCTTGGCCGGCCAGGCTCGTCTCCCTGGGCATCTGTGGGCGACTGGTGCTGCCCAGGAGACTCGCGTGGGCAGGGCAGCGGGGGATGCACTGAGTCCGCCGGGGGCAGAGGTTCTCGCGGGGCCAACCAGCAGCACCCAGGCCGCCAGGAGGTGGGGCGCAGGCGCCGCGGGGCTCAGCGCTCTCAGAGGAGGCCCTGCCCCCCACTTCCCGCGCGGGGCCCTCGCGAGGACACAAGGATATGAGCACCAGGCCAGCTGCAGGGCCTGAAGTACCGCGGCGTAATCCCCCCGGGGGTGCTGTTCTCGTGTGACGAGGTGTCTGGACGTGCAGCTGGCTCCTTCCTCTCCCCCCAGCCAGCCCGTTGCTGCGCAGCCTGGGGGGCCGATGGCCTGGGCGGCATGCTTTTCCTGGGAGAAGAGGGCCTGTCCCCCCCAGCTCTCACCTCTCCTTGGCCAGAAGCGTGTCCCACGGGAGCTGGACAGTGTGTCTTACAGCTGGACACGTGGGTGCCGTCCAGCAGCCCCAGACTTACAGGGACGTGAAAGGACACCCGGGAGGGCATCCTCAGATGACCACGGTGACAGTGCCATTGATGGCCCTGTTGTCACTCTGGCTCCATTCGCATTGCAAGCAGGTCATTGTTGGCCTTGATTCTGGGATATGTGCTCCGTTGTCGTGCAGCATCCAGTGTACGTTTCTGCCTGACGGGCGCGTATGTGCTAATAATAAAAGGAGGATTAGGTCAGAGCCGAAGATCACCATCATAGAATAAACGGATGTAACATAAGAACACAGTCGGAGTCTGCTATTCGAGGTGCAGGGCCCTCACGACCTGGCCCCAGGGCGGGGAGTCAGCTGTGTGTGGCCTTCAGTGTGGCCCGTGGGAGCTCGGGGAGCTGGTGACCCTGCCTCCCCCGTAAGACGAGCTGGAGGGGTCGTGTTGGAGTGCGGGTGAGGGGCAGAGATGAACAGTTGGCATTTTTGTGCAGAGTTGGAGACGAATGACGAATGCGTGTTCTGTCCTCGTGGTTGTGTGTGCAGCTGTGGATGTGCGTGGTGGCCCCTCGTGTGCACGGTGGCTGTCGCTGCGTGAGTGCCGTGGAGGTGCACCGTCCGGCTGTGCTGCGGCCCTGGCAGGGGTGGCGTCCACAGGCCCGCGTGGGGGTCCCTGGCCTCTCTGGTGCCCTTCGCCCCGGCTCTCAAAGCCCGCGAGCCCGCCTCCCGTCTGCCCGCGAGAGGAAGCCATTTCCGGTTCTGGGGACCTGCGCTTCGCTCCGCTTGGCCCCGGCACTCTGCAGGGACGCAGATGGTGGGAGCATTTGTCCTAATGACAGAAGGGACGGGTCTCTTGGCTCCAGGCTCCACGTCCCAGCATCTTTGGCTCCAACTTTCATTAAGTAATGGCTTTGTGGTTCTCCCCAACTCCCCTCTCTCGCTCTCCTGATTCTTGGGCTTTCCCTTGGCTGCGTAGACTAAACATCCTCTTCCTTGTTGTCCACTTAAAATAGCCAAGTGCTTCTGATTAAAAACATAATCATTCAGAACCACCAGGAGGTGTAGATGGAGGCGCCCCAGCCAGAGGCAGCTACGTGGAGTAGCCTTTCCAAAACGGAAGCGGGATGAGAACCGTTTCGTGGGGTCAGGGGCACCACCCGCCTGCCCTCTTGGTGCCTCCCTGCCCAGCACAGGGACCCCCAGGCCCGTCTGCCTGGGCACCCGCCCACCGGCCCTTGTGCTTCATTTTTTTCAGTGACTTTCTTTTTTTTTTAAAGATTTTTTTGATGTGGACCGTGTTTAAAGTCTTCAGTGAATTTGTTACAATATTGCTTCTATTTTGTTTTGGTTTTTTGGCTGCAGGGCATGTGGGATCTTAGCTCCCCGACCAGGGACTGAACCCACACCCCCTGCCCTGGAAGGCAAAGTCTAACCACTGGACCACCAGGGAAGTCCCCCAGTAACTTACTTTCTAAAAACAACCCAAGTATATAGAGATACCCCACTGTGGTATGATTCTGTTTGTATCCAAGGACGTTAAACAAATTTGTAAGTAGTAGACCACTGTGGTAAAGCAATTAGAAAAACACAGGTGAGCCAGAGGAGAATCAGCTCAGAATCCTGCCACCTGGGAGATTTTCGCCTGAATATTCCTGCGTCTGCACTGTGTGGGGATGAGGCCAGAGTCAGTTGTGGCCGTGACATCGAATTCCCCAGGAAACCGTTACCTGGCAGGTGTTAGGGAACCAGAGCCGAGCTTTCACAGCCTTTCTTGACTGCTTAGATCTGGCCTCCAGCCAGGCTGGGATGGGGAGGTTCCTGCGTCCTGAGCAGGGCCCCAGCGGGAAAGGCAGACCCACGAAGGCCCAGCGTCGGTGGGGCCGTCTGCCTGGCACCTGCCCACCCGCCGGCAGGGCTTTCCTCTCTAGTCCTCAGTCTCCTGATCTAGGACCAAGCTGCCCAGGGCAGTTGGGCCTGTATAGAGGGTAGAGCACAGCAAGCATTGTTAGATGCCGTGAGGGAAGAGCGCATCAGCTTAGTGGGCCCCTTGTCCGGGAAGGCTGCCCATGGGCCATTTTATCTGGGTCTTGAAGGATGGGTAGGAGTTTTCTGGTCCGAGCACTCCAGACCAGCGTGTGCAGAGGCACATAACAACATGCTTGTCACTGTGCTGGGACACAGGAATGCGAAGGGGAGGAGGGCCCCGATCCTGGAGGAATCTGGGCCTGGTGAATACGAGGAACCTCATTCTAGGCGTGGAGTGAAGCAGGCCGCCAGCGGGGGCAGCTTAGAAGGCGGGAGACCACTTAGGAGCTTCTTCCTTTGCAGGATATGAAGGGCCCTCTGAGGACAGGGCAGACAGATACAGGATGCATAATGGAGGATGCAGGGGCCAGACACAGGGAAACATCGATATTAGAATGGGCCAGACTTCTTAGCGGCTGAGTGGGAGCTGGGGGTGGCTCCAGCTCCATGTTACAGACAGGGAAGCAGGTTCGTTCCACAGCTGGCCTGTGGTCACACTGCTAAACAGTAGTGAAGCTGGGCTTCGGACTTGGGTCTCTCTCTGACTCCAGAGCCCCTGAATATTGGACATTTGGGAAGGTTGCTGCATCAACTAAGATCATCACGGTTACAAATAATAATTTATTTGTTCACATACCCAAAGAGTACTGAGATAAATCTGGCCTGGCTTCAGGTAAGGCTTGATCCAGTGGTGTGGGAGTGTCACCAAGGATCTGGTCTCTTCAGCATTAGCTTCACCCTGGGACTGGCCCCAAGATGGCTGCCACCAGCTCTAGAGGTGACACAGGACTTTGTCCTTGTCCCAGTGTCCCTACCTGGTGCCCTAGGAGTTACTGTGACTACCTGGTTAGGTAGGGGCTGGAGAGGGCAATGGGCTCAGCCCAGATCAAGTGCCCACCTGGGCACCTGGGGAAGCTGGGGAAGGAGGGGACGCTTTCCAGGTGGTTTCCATCCCGGTAGACTTAGGTGCCGGCGCCACCTGCTATCTCCTGCGGGTAATGTGCTGCTTCCTGATTGTAAAGCAACCATTCTTGAGGCACCTGTGTACGTGGCTGTAAGAATCTTTTTTTTTTTCTCTATAAAACTAAGGACACCAGAAACAGATTGACCCAGAAACATTCAAAGATTTCTACAACTGCTGGAAGGAGGCAGAAGCAGAGGCCCAAGAGGTCAACCTGCCTTTCTCGGTGATGGAACAGCTGGACAAAAACGAGTGCGTGTATAAGCTGTCAAGCTCCGTCAAAACAAATCGCGGTGTGGGCAAGATCGCCATGACCCAGAAGCGCCTGTTCCTCCTCACTGAGGGGAGGCCGGGCTACGTGGAGATTTCCACCTTCAGAAACATAGAGGTGAGGGCAGCTCTGGAAGCCGCCTGGGCTTGGGAGGTGCAGCAGCCGGAGCAGCCCACCGGGCTCTGCCAGCCGTGGGCCCGTCACAAGCCACTCATGGTTTGTGCCTCAGTTTGCTCACCTGTAAAGTGGGAATAAGGATGCACCCTCAGAATAGGAGTGATGTGAGGACTGAATAGATGAAGTGGGTGATGTGTTCAGAGCAGTAAGTGCACCGACAGCTGATTCTCTATTCAGCTGACTTGTATTTGGGGGAAGAGCAAGAAGCAACGCAGGCTTGTCCTTTCGCTGACCTGATTCGACAACGTAGAAGCACAGAAGTTGCTTTACTGAGAAATGGCCGTGGGCCAGCCCCTGTGAGCTGTTCCATCTCACACTTCCTGCTTAGGTTCCTGGCTGGCCCACGCTGTTTATTTTATAACAACTTTAAATGTCATCTTCCCCACTAAGGGAATCTGGGTTGAGATCGTGACTCATGGCTTACCTTTATTTTCCCAGGTTTATTTCCTAAATTTATAAGCGGCGTATTAGATGTGTTAATCCAGTTACTGCATATTCCCAGAGACAGAAGAGGCATGAGAACTCCCCTGTGGCCCATGCTTAAGGCTGGGCCAGTGGACGCACCTTCTCACTGGTTCCTTCAGTTTTTCCCCCAAGCCTGCTTTGATGGGCTTCCTCCCAGAAGTCCAGAGACAGAGATTTAAGGAGGTGAAAGAATGAAGCACCTTTAAACGCTTTGGACGAGTCCACCGGTGTGTCTCTGTCGACGTGTGGCTGACAGGTCACACTTAGACCCACCAGGAAGGCTCGCTGAGCTCCAGACACCGCCGTGACCCTGACTCCCTGTCGCCCGTTTCTGAGAACAGATCACCTGGAGGAGCCCCTATTCACCCCACCCCCGGCACCAGGCTCTGGGTACTTCAGGGCCTTCTTGGGTCCTGCTGGACCTCCCCCCGGGCAGCCCCAGCCCCAGGCCAGCCCCAAGGACTCTGCCTTCACATGGGGATGTCAGCCAGTGCCCTTCGGGTCCCCTCAGTGTGTGCAGACCGCCACCCCTAAATGTATTTCCTATTGACTCCAGGGTCCCTGAGGGTGTCATTTCATTTACATGCCTCTTTTTCCCTCTGCAGGAAGTCAGAAGCACCACAGTAGCTTTTCTGCTCCTGAGAATTCCCACTTTAAAAATCAAAATGGTGTCCAAGAAAGAAATCTTTGAAGCTAATCTTAAAACAGAGTGTGACCTGTGGCACCTGATGGTGAAGGAGATGTGGGCTGGGAAGAAGCTGGCCGACGACCACAAGGTCTGGGGCCCGGGCTGCCTTTTTACTCTCACCCAAGGCTCATGTCTCTATAATAATGCTCAGCATAAAGCCAGGGGGGACGGGGGACTGGGGCCTGGGCCTGGTCCTGGGCACGGGATCCATTGAATTAGATGAGGTCTCATCAGAAGGCATTAAGAATGCTGTGGTGCACGCGGCCCAGTGCAAAGCCCTGGGGTCTTGGGGGATGCCGTGGGGGCAAACGCAAGGGCTGGCAGGGTGGTGTGGGTGGACTGTGGGAGTGACCGCTCTGCACTGCCCCCTGCCCCGGGTGACATCCCGGGGAGGGGAGGTCGGGGGCTGGACTCCGGCAGGTCTGAGCTGGGCGGTCCGGCCACACCCTGCTCTAAGCAGCTCTTCGTTTTTCCCCTTCACAGGATTAGGGTTTTGGTTGGGGGGAGGTGTTAGATTCCTTCCATAGGGTTACATTTATATCCTAGGGACTTCTGTACCTTCATTTACTTTGGGCCAAACTGATGGCTTTGATCACACCAAATTAAGACTTCCTAGTCATGAAGGGTACCATGGACGGAGGGTAAGACATGAGGACACACGGTGCGGGGGACATATTTGTCTTGTCTAAGTGGCAAGATGAGACAGGAAGACCCACAACAAAGTGGGCAAAGAGTACGAATAGGGAACTCCCATGAGGGAGCAGTTCAGAAGGTTCTAGAGAGGTGTGCCCACGGATCCTCAGGGAGATGCAGGTGAGGGCGGCACCCAGTGGAAAGCGCCAGGAAGAATGTACGTTCAGTGGTGGGAGAGCTGCCGTTTGTGATGGACGTTCTGTCACTGGAGGAGCCCAAGGTCGTGGAAACAGAAGGAGTGTTTCTGTTTGGAGCAGGAAGCGGGGACCAGGTCCTAAGATTCCAATATTCTCTGACTTTGGGGCTCACTGTTTGGTTTTATACCCACTGGTTTATTTAGCACACACTGGCTCATCAAAGCCCGTGGGCTGGCAGATGTCTAAGGAAAGTCGTACGGGCTCACATCCCACCCTCTCCTTTACAGTGTCTGCGGCTGCCTTTGCCCTTGACGGCAGAGCTGAGTCGTCGTGGCAGAGATTGCATGGCCCACAGACCCTAAAATGTTCAGCACCTGGCCCTTTACAGAAGTTTGCCGACCCCTGGTATAAACAGCCAGTGTTTGTCTCAGCTAAGGGGACATGATTACATGACATCAAAGCCAAATCTAAACTCTTCACGTGGCTTTGAAAAACACACATCTTTGAACGTGTTGTTTTATGTGACGTGACAAAGTCTTAGAGTGAAGTGATTTCAGTGAAGCTGTGCTGAGATGACTGTCCCTCCTACAGGACCCCCAGTACGTCCAGCAGGCACTGACCCACGCCCTGCTGATGGACGCCGTCGTCGGTGCACTGCAGTCGCCCGGCGCCATCTACGCGGCCTCCAAGTTATCTTACTTTGATAAGATGAAGAACGAAAGTAAGATCAGCATGTGTTCAATGCAGCCATGGTGGCTTGAGTTATGTCTTAAGTGATTTCTATCTGGTTGACTTTTGTCTTATCAATTAGAACCAATCCCAAATGTCTCAAATTTTTTTCTTCTGTACTTTTCATTTCTGAATATCACACGTTGTTCTGCATCTTTGCTTTTCTCACTTAATAACGCCTTGGCGCTCTGTGCTCCGAAGGACACATCGAGGCGCCTCATCGTTTCAGTGTCTGGGTTATTAGCGTCCACTTTGCACCGGATGATGTCGGTCCTGAATCTTAGCTGCCCGCAACAGAATTGCTGCTGGCTGGTTCAAGCAGAGCAGAAATTTGTGGAAGGCTGTTGAGTGACTCACGGAATCGCCATCGTGGTCGCTGGAGGTCTGCAGTCGGACACACGCCCACTGCAGAGCTGCAGGGACCTCTGGGCCCGGTTGCCCTTGGCTGCTGGACCTCACTGCACGAGCGCATGGAGGCCCCCGATGGCCATCTCTCTTTTTTCTCTTGATTCGGTCAGTTTCCCCCCATAGCAATTCTCTGATCTCCGCCTGTAGCTTTAAATCTGGCTCTCACATTCTGAAAGCCATACAGAGGTTGGTGGTAAGCTCAATTTTTTATTTTTAGAAGATTTTTCAAGTCTAGGAAATAGCAGATAGGTAAGAATAGCTTTATGCATCATTTTAGCTACATCTGTTTTGTTTCAACTTTTAAATGATCTCCTAAAACCAACTGTCCTGTGCTTTGCATAAAGAAGCAGAGAATAGAGGATTACTTATCGCTATTAACATTACTATGTGCCGGAAGTCACATGTGCTAGATTAAACCCACAACATGAAACTAATTCATGAAACACAGATGAACAAGTTGTAGGATGTTTTTAAGATGACATCTAGTTCTATCTGTATGCACTTTTTAAAAAGTAACAGTTTTATTGAGATATAGTTCACATACCATTCCTTTTTACAGTGCACACCTCACTGGTATGAGTGTATTCAGAGTTGTACAGTCGTCAGCATAGTGGGTTTTGGAACATCTTCATCACCCCAGTAACAAGCCCCATACATTTAGCAGCCTCAGTTGCTAAGCAACCACTAACCTCCTTTCTGTCTCTGTGGATTTGCCACCTTTTGGCCCAGCCTGTGCACTTCCTCTAAGTGAACTCATATGGAATGTGTCCTGTGATGTGTCCTGTGTGTCTGGCTTCCTTCGTGTAGCATCACGCTGCAGGGTTCACCCGAGTGGCAGGTGTCACTACTTTATTCCTTTTGTGGCCGCATGTATTCCGCTCTGTGGATACAGCACAGTTTATCCAGTCCTCCATTGACCATTTGCGTTTTTCTCCTTCCTAGCTGTCGTGAATAGTGCTGCTGTGAACATTCACATACAAGTTTTTGTTTGGACATGTGTTTTATTCCTCTTGGGTATATACAGCCAGGAAGACACTGTTGTTTAAACTGTCATCCTAGAATTAGGGCAAACAAGCCTCAGTTATGTGTTGATTCCCCTTGGTGCGTTTTCCTCTTTGCTGTGTCTGTCACTACCTGTGTGATCCCTGGAGCGTCCTGGTCCGAGGACCCCCCTCTCTGGGAGCAGACAAGATGCTCCAGTTGCTGGAGTGACTTGGAGGCGCTCTTGTCAACAGTCCTGGAACCAGACATCGATTGCTGGGGTTTTTTCCCCCCCTTAATTAGGAACAAAATCAAATACACACTACACTTCAGCTGTTTAAACCACTCCAAGCTCATGCCTAATCTTTGTCAAGAGTTTACAGAAAAGCCTTCTCACCTCTCTGGAAATAACATACACAAGTTACCATGGCAGCACCCAACAAATGACACTCTTAATTCCATACAGCAAAGGGGGGATGGTCCAAGTTCAGTGTCCCTGATCCCTTGTTCCCAACCAAGAACTGTTTTCCCTTGTGTAAAGCGTAATGAGGCAACCATACATGATCCTGGGCTTAATAGCTTATGGTCCATTCGTGATGGAAGGTCTAAAAATGAAACTTTCTGAAATCTGCACCCCGTCCCTGGGGTGGGGCGTTTGGCAGTGACTGGAGATATTTGTGGTGTGTGTGTGTGTGTGTGTGTGTTTGTGTGTGTGTGTGTGTGTGTGTGTGTGTGTGGCAGTGGGGAGGTTGCTCCTGGCATTGACTGGGTGAGGCCAGGGATACCGCTAAATGTCCTACAGCACACAGGACACACCCACGGCAGCCACATTATGTGACAAGGGTGAGAAACCACTCGTGGGTTAGATTTATGGAGAAACGTATAAAGTCTTCTCTTGGCTAGACCATACGTAACGGTTCAGTGTGGACAGAGGTCAGATCATTTAGCTCGAGAGCTGTGTTTAAACAAAAAGCAATGTGAGACATTGGCAAATGCCCTCTGGCCGGATACGCTTGGCTTTACTTTAATGTTCAGTTTAAAGAGAGCATCATCTTCACAAATTATGAAGTTTTACCCCAAAGCTAATATCCTAAGGAAAGCGGAATGTGCAAGGCTGTTGGATAACGTGGGTCTCCTCGAGTCTGGGGAACTAATCCCCCCTGTGTCTGCATTTCAGTGCCCATGGCAGTTCCAAAGACGACCTCAGAAACCCTGAAGCACAAGATCAACCCTTCCGCAGGAGAGACCTTCCCACGCGCCATCGATGTCCTGCTCTACACCCCAGGTGAAGACCATTCCCTGCTTTGTCACTGCTGTTTGTTTTTTTTTTAAATTTTATTGACGTATAGTTGATTTACAGTGTTGTGTTAATGTCTTCTGTACAGCAAAGTGATTCAGTTATACACATATATACGTTCTTTTTCATACTCTTTTCCATTATGGTTTATCACGGGACATTGAATATAGCTCCCAGTGCTGTACAGTAGGACCTTGTTGCTTATGTCGCTGCTGTGTTTGGAACAACCTGAGAGCTTAGGACTTGTGGTCAGGGTCAGCGCTGAAGTGGAAGGGAAATGGCAGGATGAGGGTGGACGGGGACCAGGTGGTTTTCTACTGTCGGAGGGCGGAACCCTGAGCAATGAGGTGCGGCCTCTCTGGACTCAGAGGCTGGAGCGGGGCCGTGAGGGCCGAGTCCCCGTCCGGCCTCGCCATCCTCACGTCCGGTGGATAAAGGCCCTGCGCTTCTGTCTTTGGTCGGATCAAGCCCGTTGTCACCGGGATGGGATGGCTGCACCTCCTACGCTGACGTGCACGTCTCACAACACGGCTCTTCCTGCTTGGAGTGGTCGGACGGTCCCACAGACTTTCAAGGCCCCTACGAGCTGCGTCAGAGTGATGACAGCAAGAAGACAGGGTCGCTGCCCGGGCCTGGGGGTAAACAAAGACCGCCCTGTGTCACAGGCGTACAGCTGTCCAAATGCTTTTACTTAGTTCTGACTTGCAGAGAGTTGCAGCAGAGCGTTGCTCCAAGGTTTATAGTGTTGGGAACAAAGGAGCTCAGTTCCGGGCAGAAGAGAGCCTTCGAGTCCGGTCGCCCCGTGTCGCCCTGTCCGCATCAGGAGTTGGCAGCGGCGGCGGCGGCGGCGGTGTCCGTGCACCCCCGTCCTTCACCCTCCGAGGTTCGTGACCTCACGGGGCAGTCCAGCGATCCACAGCCAGGAGCTTCCATTCCACACGGTTTCCGATGGGCAAACTGAGTTTCTGTGGCAAAGCAGCCTCCCGGCAGGAGAGTTTCTCTCTTCCCTGAATGTCCAGAAGACCCAGTAAAGCAACAGATCTCAGATGAAAGAGAGTAGAGAGCGGCCGAGCCCATCCCTCTGGAGCCTTCATTTATCCAGTCGAGGCTCTCTGTTGATGTCACTCGGCTGTGACAGCACAGACCAAGACGCTTTTCATCACGGCATCTGAATAGAGAGCTGTCCTTAGATCTACGCTAGTTTCCCTTAAATTAAGCCTGACTAGACCCTGGGTTTCCCGTCATCATGGGCTAGTTCCCGTCCCTCTGAGAACATCTAGAAGGGCCGGACAAAGTATAAAAAAACAAAGGAGAACAGGGGGGCCCCTTTTCCCATGCAGTGGCTGCCGGTACTGGAAACAGTAGCCGAGAGAGCTTTGGCCAGCCGTGTGGGGTCAGGGGGACGAGCATGGGGTCAGGACGCACCCGTCAAGAAGCGGCAACCCCTCCGAGAATTCCGGGAGTCAAGGGAGCCAGGCCCCGGGCACCAAGCCCCGCTTCAGATCACCCCAGTCTCTGGGGGACTGAAGACTGTGTCTCAGTGGGCAGGATCTCCCCCAGGGGGGCCAGGAGACCAATGGCATGAACACCCCAGAAAGACTGGCAGATTCACACTTCTTGCACTTATGACGGAGGTGGTGCTACAGAGCAGGGGGGGGAAAGACGGTCTCCATCACAGAAGGCGTTGGGATGTTGTGCGTCCGTGTGGAGAAGATGGAGCTCGACCACACCTCAGATCACACGCGGCCGTCACTTCACAGTCTAAACGTGAAAGGCAGAAACATAAACAAATGAAACTTGGAGGCGATAACATAGAAGAAGATATTCATGACCTTACGGTAAGGAAAAAATTCACAAATAGCATATAAAAAATACTAGCCATAAAGGAACAGACTGGTGAGTTAAGGATTTTTAAGAGAAACTTCCAAACGAGTGAAAGTGGCGGTTGCAGAGTGGGAAAGGGATGTTCACAAGACGAGAGGACCGACAGGGGGCTCGAGTTGGGGATATTTAAAGAACGGCTACAAGTCAAGGAGAATGAGACAGCCCGATTCAGAAATGGGCAAGAGACGTAAACGCCTCACCACGGAGGAGATCCAGACGGCCAGCTAAATCCAGCAGCCTCATCGGCATCAGGGAAACGCAAATAAACCACAACTGAAAAACCAGAGTCTTCACGCCGTCAGGACGGCCAAGACGGAAAGCGCTGACCAGGCGTTGCGCTGGCGGTGACGTGAGGCAGCGGGAGCCCAGCTGCCCTCGGGGACGTGCCCACAGGCTCCCTCCTTCCTCTGTCCCTGCGCCCACTTCCCTCTGCCTGAAACGCTGCCCCCGAGTGAATTCTCAGGCCTCCTCCAGATCCTGGCTCAGGGAAGCCACCCCCGGGCTCCGTCTGTCTGCGTGTTTCTCTAGCTGGAGCCAGCTTGTCCCCGAGACTCGAAGCTCCGAGGGGCACGGAACCTCGAGCCGTGCTCACCTTTGGATCCTGGGCACCCAGGGTGGCACCTGGGGCTGAGCAGGGGCCGGGCAGGACCTGAGTCGTGTATGAACCACGTGCTGATGCAGCAGAGGGTTTCACCGTTTCGGGTTGCTTTCCTCTTTAGGGCATCTTGACCCAGCAGAAAAAGTTGAGGACGCTCACCCCAAATTATGGTGCGCGCTGAACGAAGGCAAGGTGGTCGTGTTTGATGCTTCCTCCTGGACGGTTCACCAGCACTGCTTTAAAGTGGGCACTTCTAAACTGGTGAGTGAATGAACGCGCACAGTACTCAGTCAGCTTCCGGGTTAACCTGTGATTTTGGAAACTGAACACGTCCACCTGTATAGGCAGCGGGACACACGAATCCCACGGCGTCACTGAATCCTGCAAGTCGGAGGGCTTTGATTTTTATCTCGAGTTTTAAAATGTAAGCTTGTTCCATCCTTCACTTACATGTTGTTCTTGAAGTGAGCAGATAACGGCTTTAACCACTCCTGCTCTGAAATCTAAAACAGGATTTCAGTCATGGAAAGGGCAGTGTGGTAGTCTCACATTTACATTGTCAGTCACCGAAAGCAGACACTAGAATCATTTTAACACATTTGGGTTTGAAAACTAAGAACCATTTAAGTCAAATCTGCATGATATTATAGTTATTTCGTGGTTGAGAAACCTCAATTCTTTGAGCTTTTAGACTGATAGCCTAGTCAACTTTATTTAATTAAAAGAAAGTTAAGGGACTTCCCTGGTGGCCCAGGGGTTAAGAATCCGCCTGCCAATGCAGGGGACACGGGTTCAAGCCCTGGTCCTGGAAGATCCCACATGCCATGGAGCAACTAAGCCCGTGTGCCACAACTACTGAGCCTGCGCTCTAGAGCCCGCGGGCCACAACTACTGAGCCCGCATGCCACAACTACTGAAGCCCACGCACGCTCAGAGCCCGTGCTCCTCAACAAGAGAAGCCACTGCAATGAGAAGCCCGCGCACCACAACGAAGACCCAACATAGCCAAAAATAAATAAATAAAATAAATTTTTAAAAAAAGTTAAATTCATGCAAACACAACCTCACCCCACCCCTACAAACCCGAGGTCAAGTTTTAGGTCTGTAGCCCTCAGTGCCACCAGGATCAGCCCCCTGGTTTTTGGAGACTTCTCAAGGCCTTGCACAGCCCTTTGAAAATCATTTCTTATTTCTGTACTACGTGATGTCAGCCATGTGCCCCAGGGCCTCCACGCCTGGAACGGGTCGTGTGAATTCGTGTTTCCAGCTGAGGGGCGATCAGTGGCTCCTTTCCAGTGGGGCTGCCTTTTAACTCGGCACTCCAGGTATCTTTGGCGATACCACCCTACTGTTCAAAATGCTGTCACACCTACTCCTTGTTGGGCTTCATCCTGTTCAAGACCCTCTGCGGGCACAAAAGAAGCCGTTGTCCCAAGGGGTTCTTGCTAGGAAAATCCTCAGGCCAACTCCTTTAACACAAAACTTCTTTTTTCACGTTTAATGTAAAAGGCATGGTGTAGTGAAGTTTACGTACCTAAGTGTTCCTCATTACTTAGTATCATCAACTTTGATGGCCACGTTCCACCATCTAAAGATAATGTGACAATCTATGCTTTCAAAACTGGGGTGAAACAGAAATACTGTGAATTCAAATGTATGTTGCCAAGAGGGTGCGGGATCATTCTAAAGAAGTTGCTAAACCATTTTCCCCTGCATTCAAATAATGAGCCTCAGGTGAGAAAGGAACGGGATCCAAGACACACTGAAGTAAAATATTACAAAAGTCTAATAACGCTTTAGATGAAATGAAAAACAAGGAGGAGAAATTAAGGACTTCACTCTTATTCTAAAATTTAATTTTTTTTCTGTTGATTCTTAGTTACAAGCATTTCAAAGACTGTTTAATAATAGAATAACTTTTAAAATCCTTGTGAAAATAAAATCATATGGCTGCATTTTGTATCAATCTCTACTGCTCCCTAGTTAGTCCAGGTAACATTTAATTAAAGCAGAAAGTTATCCAGTTATGTGAAAATGTCTTCCCACTGGTTTCACAGGGATATTTTGTACTGTTTCAACAAGACAGAAACTGGGGCAATTATCTCTAGAAAATGCTGCCTCCTCTGAAATTTGAAGTTCCAAGTGGTTTATCTAAGATATCTTTGGGCCACTAAAGAAAGACATTTTACCAAAATGTTACAACAATTCTCAGGTAGATGCCTCAAAAGAAAGGGCTTTTTTAAATGATTAATTCTGAAATTAGCAAGGTAGCATCTTTTTCTAACTTATAAGAATGTTTGTTGGTAAAATTAAAGCTATCACTTTTTATGAGCTCTTTCTTCTGACGAAGATAAGTAACAAACAGTAAGCACCAGCGGTACTGATTATACAGGATTAGATCTAGCCTCAGCCCCTCCACGGTGATGTAACTGTGCTCTTTGAAATCTGCTTGGATCTGACAATCTGAGACCCTTGTTCGGTTACCAGTAAAATGTTGCCCGTATCATGGATAAAGTCGGACACCGCTCAGGAAACGTTTAGGGAACACTTTTTTAGGGATGCGATCGGGTTGGTTGAGATGTACAGGCAGACACATTTGCGTTTCACACGTTTATGTGGCTTTTATAACTCTTCAGTGTTTTAGTCCTTAATTTCTAATTTCAGAAAGTCTAAAGATAGTCACTGGCATTGACCTTGCTAAGCTGGAATCCCCGAGAGCGCTCTCTTAGCTGCAAGAGCACTGGCATGTTGTTTGTTGCTAATATACAGTCTGTCCTCATTATTTGCAGGTTCCATATTTGCAAACTTAGCTACCCGCTAAAATTTATTTGTAGCTCCAGAGCAGAAACTTACGGCGCTTTCATGGTTCTCCACAGACATGCACGTCTACAGAGGAGGGAGAAATGGGAGCTGTGTGCATGTTCCCAGCCGAGGTCAAGCAAGGCGACTCTGCCTTCTTGGTTCAGCTCAAACCGTAGACAGGTGTCCTTTTCACGGCCTATTTAGTGCCATGTTCTTCGCATTTTTGTGCTTTTTATCATGATTTTGCTGTTTAACATGGTGCCCTAGTATAGAGCTGAGGTGCCAGAGGCTGGAATGTGCTTTACAGAGAAAATGTGGACCCATGCAGTTCAAACCTGTGTCGTTCAAGGGTCAGAGGCATCCTTAAACAGGAACACACAGCAAGATGATGTGTTGATCGAATGACAAGAGCGTGACCAGAGGCCGGCAGGACCCTAAGCCTGTCGGTCCGTGAGCGGCGGCTCAGCCTGGCTGTGAGCGTACAGGACAGAACCGACTGCCGGGAACACGGGGAACTGACTGCTCTCCTGCTCTCTCCTCGGCCCCCTCAGAACTGCATGGTGATGGCGGAGCAAAGCCAGGTGTGGGTCGGCTCGGAGGACTCGGTCATCTACATCATCAACGTCCACAGCATGTCCTGCAACAAGCAGCTCACGGACCACCGCTCCAGCGTCACGGGTCTGGTCGTGCAGGACCGAGCGCAGGCACCCAGGTCCGGCCAGGCTCCCCTGGGAGGAGGGGCCATCTGGCTCTTGCGCGGGTCAGGGGTCCCAGAGGGAAGGGTTCCCATGGCTGTGGGCCATGGCCTGCAGGGCCCGGGCTGGGCAGGGGGAGCGAAGCAGGTCTGGAAGGTGGGTCGGGGACATTCCTGTGTGGTGGGGTCATCATGGGTGCAGAGAAGCGGCCTCTGCTGGAGACCGAGTCCAGCATGCGTGGGGTGCTTGTAGCAGCTGGCACCCAGCCTTCCTTGCCTGTTCTTTGGCTCTGGTGTTTGCCTGCCATCCTGGGCCTGTAGACGCATCACCCTAATCCCGTGTCTTCTCACGGAATCCCCTGTGTGCCCGTGTCCAAATGTCCCCTTACGAGGACACCGGTCAGTGTTGGATGGGGGTCCACACTATTAGCGGCATTTAACTACTTCTGTAAAGGCCCTACTGCCAAATAAGGTGGCATTTTGAGGTGCTGGGGGGCTAGGATGTCAACATATCTTTTTTGGGGGACACAGTTCAACCTGTAAGATGTATTTACCTCATCCTTCACCGGCTTTAGCACGTTAAGAATGCCAGCCCCCCAAGGGCAGCCCCGTGTCTGTCCTGCTCTCTGCCGTGTCCTGTGCTTGGGGCAGGGCCTGGACACAGCAGGTGCCTAGGGGAGATGTGAGAACGAGGCGGGGTCCCCGTTTCCCTCTGTGAGGAAGCGGGGCTCAGTGGGTGTGTGAGGTATGCTGAGGTCACCCACCCTGAACGGGCAGCCCCAGCCCTGGGCGCAGGTGGCCATGGCTCCTAAGCTTTTCTGCCGCTTCCCTCTGTGCCACCTCCACCCCCTTGTGCCCCAAGTTTCAGGGGTGCCGCCTGTCCTCAGTCGGGTGGGCTTAGGCCCTCACGTGAAGATGACACACCATCAGGTGGTGGAAGGGCCGTGCACAGCGCTAGCTGAGCCCACCTCCCCGCAGCCGCCAGTCACTGACGCTGATCCTTGGACTTGAGCTTGGAGGGGGCGTGTGCCATTCCGGGCCCCTGGCGGGAGGGGTGGATTTTAGTTAACAGTCCTTTACGGTTCTGTTCACAATTCCTGGCGGAGCCAGTAGCCGTGTTGGAGGTGCCGGGGTGGGCGGGGGGTGCTTAGAAACCCGCCACCCTGACGGCGCTGGCGTCTCTCACTGGCCGTGTTGTGGATGCTTTACCTGGTGGGAACTTGAAAAGGCACACGGTGTTCTCAGGGCCACGGTTAAGCGCCTGCACGCGTGTTCTCCCCGCAGCACTGTGTACTCGTGCAGCGCGGACGGGACAGTCCTGGCCTGGAACGCGAGCTCCCTGCGGGTGACCAGCAGGTTCCAGCTGCCGGGCGACGGGCTCTCGGCCATCAGACTGCACGGCGGCCGCCTCTGGTGCTGTAAGTGCCTGGTCCCTGCCCTTGGCTCCTGCCCAAGCTAGGAAAAGGCAACGGCAGGGGAGCCAACGCCCCTTTCCTCTGCCACACGCGTTTCCAACTTTGACTATGAAACCCTGGTTCCTTCCTGATGCACCCGGCTCCCAACATCCCTCCTGAGTTTGTTACATCCCCGGTGCCGCTACTCCCTGTGCGGCCTCCCCTCTGCTCCTCGTCTCTGCTCTCGCTGTGCCCGGGGGGCCGTTGCCACTCCTCCCGGCAGCCCTCTGTGGCCCAGTTGTTTGCGTGCGGGTCACGTCTCCCCAGCCACGCTGTGTGCTCCCCTCTGCCCCTCCCAGCACAGACCTCGGGCGGGGACGTCTATGGGTCTGAGGGGGGCACTTCGGGGTGTGACGGGGAGGTGCAGACACTGTGCCTGGTGGCGTGGGTTCTGCATTTTCTGAGCATTACCGCAGAGGTTGCCTGCACTTTGAAGTCTTCCCTGGTGTGTGCCAGGTAACACGGGTGATGGCCGTGAACACTTTTTTTAAATTGAAGCATGTTTTACGTATGATGAGATGCACAGAATGTATGTACAGTTTGTTGTGGTTTTTTTAAAGTTTTATTGGAGTATAGTTGATTTATAGTGTGTTAATTTCAGGTTACAGCAAAGTGAATCAGATATATATATATATATATATATATATATATATATATATATATATATATATATATATATATATATCCACTTTTTTTTTTTTAGATTCTTTTGCCATATAGGCCATTAAAGAGTATTGAGTAGAGTTCCCTGTGCTATACAGTAGGTTCTTATTAGTTATCTATTTTATATATAGTAGTGTGTATATGTCAATCCCATCTCCCAATTTATCCCTCCCCCCCTTATCCCCTGGTAACCATAAGTTTGTTTTCTACATCTGTGACTCTACTTCTGTTTTGTAAATAAGTTCATTTGTACCTTTTCTTTTAGATTCCACATGTAAGTGATACCATATGGTATTTGTCTTTCTCTTTCGGACTTACTCAGTATGACAATCTCTAGGTCTATCCATATTGCTGCAAATGGCATTATTTTGTTCTTTTTTATGGCTGAGTAATACTCCATTGTATATATGTACCGCATCTTCTTTATCCATTCCTCTGTCGATGGGCATTTAGGTTGCTTCCATGTCCTGGCTATTGTAAATAGTGCTGCAATGAACACTGGGTGCATGCATCTTGTTTCAAATTACGGTTTTCTCCGGGTATACGCCCAGGAGTGGTACTGCTGGGTCATATGGCAGTTCTATTTTTAGTTTTTTAAGGAACCTCCATACTGTTCTCCATAGTGGTTGTATCAATTTACATTCCCACCAACAGTATAGGAGGGTTCCCTTTTCTCCACACCCTCTCCAGCATTTATTGTTTGTAGATTTTTTTTAAATTAATTAATCTACTTATTTATTTTTGGCTGCGTTGGGTCTTCGTTGATGCACGCGGGCTTTTCTCTAGTTGCGGTGAGCGGGGGCTACTCTTTGTTGCGGTGCACGGGCTGCTTCTCATTGCGGTGGCTTCTTGTTGCGGAGCACGGGCTCTAGGTGCGCAGGCTTCAGTAGTTGTGGCATGAGGGATCAGTAGTTGTGGCTCACGGGCTCTAGAGCACAGGCTCAGTAGTTGTGGCGCACGGGCTTAGTTGCTCCGCGGCATGTGGGATCTTCCCAGGCCAGGGCTCGAACCCGTGTCCCCTGCATTGGCAGGCAGATTCTTAACCACTGCACCACCAGGGAAGCCCTGTAGATCTTTTGATGGTGGCCATTCTTAGTGGTGTGAGGTGATACTTCATTGTAGTTTTGATTTGCATTTCTCTAACAATGAGTGATGCTGAGCGTCTTTCATGTGTTTCTTGGCCATCTGTATGTCTTCTTTGGAGGAATGTCTATTTAGATCTTCTGCCCATTTTTTGATTGGGTTATTTGTTTTTTTTGATATTGAGCTGCATGAGTTGTTTGTATATTTTGGAAATTAATCCCTTCTCGGTTGCTTCGTTTGCAAATATTTTCTCCCATTCTGAGGGTTGTCTTTTTTGTTTATGGTTTCCTTTGCTGTGCTAAAGCTTTTAAGTTTCATTAGATCCCATTTGTTTATTTTTGTTTTTATTTTCATTAGGAGGTGGGTCAAAAAATATCTTGCTGCAGTTTATGTCAAAGAGTGTTCTGCCTGTGTTTTCCTCTGAAAGTTTTATAAAAAGTGTCCGGCCTTACATTTAGGTCCTTAATCCATTTTGAGTTTATTTTTGTGTATGGTGTTTGTTAGAAAATGTTCTAATTTCATTGATTTACATGTAGCTGTCCAGTTTTCCCAGCACCACTTATTGAAGAGACTGGCTTTCCTCCATTGTATATTCTTGCCTCCCCTGTCATAGATTAGGTGACCATAGGTGCGTGGGTTTATCTCTGGCATCTCTATCCTGTTCCATTGATCTACATTTCTGTTTTGGTGCCTGTACCATACTGTTCAGTTTGTTGTGTCTTGACAAAAGTATACACCACCTAACCACCCGACAATCAAGACACAGAACATTTCCATCACCGCTACTGGTCCCTCTGTGCCCCTTTCCAGGTGGCCCCCACTCGAGGGAAACAACTTCTGAATTCTGTTATGGATTTGTTTTGCTTGTTCCTGAGCTTTCTATAAATGGGCTCTACAGCATGTGTTCTTTTCATCTGGCTCAGTTCAGGCAACATGATGTTTTTAGGATTCATCCACAGTGTCTGAGTAGCAATAGCTCATTCTTCTTATTGCGTGAATGCTACAGCTTGGTTATCGGCTCTCCTGTCATTCTTTTCCAAAGCTGCCACACCGTTTTATATCCCCACCAGCGGTATGTACATGAGGCTTCCAGTTCCTCCCCATTCTCAGCAGAACTTGTTAGTATCTATTTTTTTTTATCGTAATCATCCTAGTGGGCGTGAAGTGGCGTCTCATTGCGGCTCTGGTTGCATTTCCCCGATGGCTCATGACGTAGAGCATCTTTTCATGGACTACTTGCCATCTCTGTGTCTTCTTCAGAAAAATGTCTGTTCATATCCTGTGCCGATCAGTCTACTCACTTTCAAGGCGATTAATCGCCTGGTTGAGTGTACCCTACTTATTTTTTTTCCCATTTTTCACATCTGTACTTTTTTCTTTTCTTCCTCCTTTCCTGCCTCCTTTTAGACTGCTCTTAAAATCAAGTTAATCTTCTTTATTGTCTTTTTAGCTCTATGTTCGGTTTTTTTGGGGGGGGAGGGGGCCGTGCCACGCAGCATGTGGGATCTTGGTTCCCCAACCAGGGATCGAACCCACGCCCCCTGCAGTGGAAGTGTGGAGTTTTAACCACTGGACTGCCCGGCAAGTCCCTAGCTCTGTGTTTTTTGTTCCACTTTTTAGTGGTTGCTTTAAGGATTTCAGTGTGCAACCTTACCTTCTCACAATCTACTTTAAATAACTGTTACACACCACTTTATGTATAATGGACACAGCACAGCAGTAAAATTAATTCCATTTACCTCTTTTTCTCCCTTTCCTATTGTTGTTAAATGCAGTATTTTATTTCTATGATTGTGATAAACCTCATATTTTAAAAAATTTTGCCTAAGTGCTCAATGGTCTTTCAAAGAAATTAAGAAAAAAATTATTTTTGCCCATATATTTACCATTTCTGGTTGAGCTTCACTCCTTCTTAAAATCCAGGTTTCCATCTTGCATCATTGCCCCTTAGCCTTAAGAATTTCCGGTAGTATTTCTTATGAGTCTGTCGTAAACAGATTCTAGGCTGATAGTTTTTATTTTTTTCCTGGCACATTAGAAATATCATTCCATTGTCTTGCAGCTTAGCTTGTTCCTGATGGGAGGTCTGCCGTCATTCCCACTGTTCTGCTGAATATAATGTGGTTTCTGTAGCTGCTTTTAAGATTCTGTCTCTGGTTTGCATGAGTTGGACTACAGTGTGCTTGGGTGTGAAGGGCTTTGTGTTTATCTTGCTTGCAGTTTACTCTCTTGAATTTGGGGAAAACTTAACCATTACCTCTTCCAATATTTCTCTTGCCCATTCTCTCTCTCCGTGTCTTCTGGGATTCTGATTATATATTAGTAATATATATATATTATAATTTATATATAATTATATATTAGTTAGACCATCTGATAATGTCCCACAGGTCTAAGGCACTGCTATAATTTTTTCCTTCTTTTTCTTGTGTGCTTTAGTCTGGCTAAGACCCGAACCTTTCTTCTTCTGTGTCCTGTCTGCAGTTAAACCTATCCAGCAAATTTTCATTTTAGTTCTAGAACTTCCATTTATTTTATAAAGAACTTTGATTTTCTCTCCTAAATCCTATATTCTTCACTCATCCTCTCCATATCTTTCTCTAAGTTTTAAAACATATTTGTAATTGTTGGTCTAAAGTCCTTGTCTGCTGGATACTGGATCATCTGTGGGTCTGCTTCTGTTTACTGTTTCCTGTTGTTTTTTAGTCACATCTTCAAGCTTCCCATGTGTAGTACTTTTCACCGCATCCTGGATATTGTTAATGACACGCTGAGGAGACTCTGGACTATATCCTTAAGTCTTGTTCTAGAAGGTCATTAAATTACTGGCAGATCATCTTGATCCTGGGGAGAGGCTTGGTTTTAGGCTTTTCTAGGGTGAGTATATTTCAGTTTTGACCTTAGTCCTGGTATGTGGTCTTTGTTCTTACAGCATGGCCCTTTTAGGGTTTCGAGGAATGCCCAAGGTATATACCAAGCCTTTCCTACAGGAATGAGCTAGAACTTTGAACTCTTATCTCTGTAGCCCTGGGGAGCTGTGAAATCTCTTTTCAGGTCTTGAATGTTCCAGTTCTGCTGTTTATACACAGTTTAGGAGTCAGCCCCTTAAGGATATGAGGAGAATTTATACATGCCTTTTGGGGATCCCTCATTTGGGGGATATCGCCCCTCTATTTCCAGCCACACTGGCAGCGGCAGCCCCAAACTATACCCTCAACCAAGATGGCCTGCTACGTACTGCTAGAATTTTTATCCCTCAGTGCCCCACAGAGAGCTGGGAAGTCCCCTCAGAGCTCACTGAGTTTCTTTCTTTTCTTTCAAAGACCGTATCCCTCAGCTTTGGTTGATCTCCAGTGACTGTCAGATGTGTGTGTGTCCATCCATGGATGCATTTTGGACCAAAAGTTGCCTGTTAAATATAGTGAGAGACATAACAGATTAGAATGAGGACGGATAACCTTGTTTTCAGGATGAAATCCCTCTTATTTTTCAACTTAACGAATACAGTAAGTAGTTTTCCTATTTAACAACAATGAGAAAAGGACAAGAGGAAAGCAGGGCTTCTTTGGGTAAAAGAGAGTGTTTGCTGTGAAGTGTTGTTCCAAGTCTTTATCTAAACAAGGATAACAGCTAAAGCCTTGGTCACTCATCAGCTGTGGTCCGTGGGCACTGAGGTGTGGCCTGAGGGTGTGTGTGGTGGGGGACAGGCAATGCCTCTGACTCCTCCCCAGGCCCTTGGCAAGGTGAGCCTGAGGGTCCCCGGCTTCCCTTTCTACTTCTGTCCCAGTATTTCAGACCCTGCGTGCCTTCCCTACGTCTGGATGGAAGCTGCCTTTACTGCAGCGCTGCCCCTCCCCCAGGCCTGACATTTCTGGGAGGGAGCGGACCCCGTTCCTGCTCCCTGTGGACGGAGGTCTGCTCTGTGATGTTGCTGGCACACCTGTGGTTCAGGCTGCAGCCTCTGTGTGCATTCAGGTTCAAATCCAGGTGTTGTCACCGATGACTGGTCACTTTGGGCTGGTCCCCTGCACTCTTGGAGTCTCTGTTTCTTCATCTGAAAAGTGAGATGGAAATACCATCCCTCCCACAGGAGAGCACGCTGACGGCTGGGAGATGCGAGAGGCAGAAAGTGGGCCTTGGAGCGTCCGTGAGTGTGAGGGTTGGTGACAGTTACCCCAGAGGACCGCTTCCCCGGATCTCGTGGACAAAGCTCTCCCCAGGTCCTCCTCCCTTCCACCGCCCACGGCAGGGGCGCCTTCCCTTTGGGTACCTGGCCCACCTCGAGGGCAGTGATCTGTCGCCCCCATCCCTCGCTCCGTTTGCAGCAGGGCCCCTACGTGCTCGCACAGGCAGGGTCGCTGTGAAGTCCGCCCTGTGCAGTGTTGCCTGGGGGCAGTGAGTGTGCTGGTCGGCATGCCTCTGGGGGCATTAGCGCCTCTTGGCAGGACTTCCTGCCACCCAGGTCTTGCTAACAGGCAGCGGCATCCTAGGGGCCCTGTTAATTAGTCCAAGTGGATAGCGGCATCTCGGGATAAAAGGAGGGATGCTGGGGTTTGCTTATTAGGTCTCAGGCAGGAAAGAGAGGTATGGGCGGGCTCTCGCCACCTGTGACTGAGAACCCAGCTGAGCTTCCGAGTCCTGAGGGCAGCCAAGGACAGAGGGGTCATTTCTCTGTGGACCTGGAGTCCACCCACCATGACAGGAAGCCGGAGCCCACCCTGGGGACTCGTACCCCCTCCCTCTGGAGCCAGATGGCACTGCCTGAGGGCAGGGCTGTGTCCTCCTGTCCTGGTGGCCTCAGCACAGGGCGGGAGGTGGAGGACACAGGCAATAAAAGCCAGGAGAGGACAGCCCTGCAGCTCTTCACCTTTCCTTGAACCTGACTCCATCTCCCCTGTAGCCTTGATCTCACCTCCTCCCTGCTGTACTAATTTTGATGACCTGTAGCTCTCATGATGTGGAAATCCTTGGTTTGCTGGAGTGAGTAATATAGAAAGAGACAGAGGGGAGCTTAAACAGAGAGACGTGTCCCATGGCGGGGAACCGTCACCTAGAGTTCTAATCCTCACCGCCGGGGACAGCAGACGCCGTGGCCTCAAGTGATAGGAAATGCCAAATAACCGTGGCAGGAAGGGTTCCGAAAGCCTCAGCAGAGGGCGCTGGACTCCAGCCGTTTCCTCGTCGGTAAAAGTGGGGCTAATGGTCTGAGTGTCCCCACGAGAAAAGGCGAAGGCGCCACGGGGCAGCTACAGTTACAGATGCCGACACCACGGTCAGACGTGGTACAGGAGCCGTGGCCCCGCCGGTCACACTGCAGCCCTCACGGCGCTTTCATCCCTGTGCTCCGAGTTCGCTCTACCTGCCCCTCATGCTGGCTCTTCCGTCCTGCAGGTACCGGTAACAGTATCGTGGTCGTGACCACGGCTGGATTTCTTCATCAAGAACTGAAGATCGGAGAGAACTTTAAAGAGATAAGCACCTCCTTCCTGGGTTTCCAGCTCGTGCCCGAGGTAACCCAGTGTGTCAGGTTGGGCCGGCGCCCCCGTGCCACTGGGCTGCCGCCGCCCGCGTCGTGACCCGTTCCACTTTAGCAGGAGCAGCTCTGGGCGGCCTGTGCCGGGTACGACGACATCTACATCTGGAGCCTGCAGGACCTCGTCCAGCCCCCGCAGAGGATCCACCTGCAGGACTGCTCCAAGATCAACTGCATGATCAGGGTGAAGAAGCAGGTAAGGCGGCCCCGGGGCTGCTGACCAAGGCCTGGCCGGGAAGGACGTGGGTCTGGGGGTGCCCGAGGGAGCACCGTACTCCTCTGAGTGGGCTGCTTGTGCGGTGCCCGTTTCTCCTCAGCAGATCTGGGTGGGCGGCACAGGGCTGTCGCAGGGGAGATCCAAGGGGAAAATCTACGTGATCGATGCTGAGAGGAAGACGGTGGAGAAGGAGCTGGTGGCCCATACGGACACGGTGAAGACCCTGTGCTCTGCGGAGGACAGATACGTGCTGAGCGGGTCCGGCCGCGAGGAGGGGAAGATTGCCATCTGGAAGGTCGAGTAACCAGGGGCGCACGTCCCCTGTGAGCGAGGGATGCGCCTCCTGCCGGCTCCTGGCGCTTCCCCAGAGAAGGCGGGCCTGAGCCTGGGGCGGGGGGCACCGGGGGGGCCCCGCTGCGGGGGCCTGTTTGGCTCTCTGGCCTCAGTTACGAGACCGATAGTGTCGCACTTTCTCTCCTGGACTTAGCTGATTAAACTGGACCGTTTCAGGCTGGGGTGCCTGTCAGGCAGACTCTGCTGAGAAGTCACCCTGTGCTGTCTAGACGGCTCCAGAACCACGACCTGGGCCAGCACCAGGCCATCCGGGAGCAGTTTAGCCGGAGCACCCGTGACCTGCAGACCTCGGGTCTTGCTTTTCCTCCACTTCACTCACTCACCAAATACTAAGCACCAGACTTGCTTACAGGAGCCCGACAGCCAGACACTGACCTCTTGTTCCCAGCAAAGCTCACGAGAAGGGGTGTATTTTAAATGACCACGTTGTGGTTGAACAGGTTTGCGTCTGCCCTTGCTGTCCCCCAACAGAGCAGGTGACCCGCGCCTGCCCAGGGAGGGGGACAACACTGGGTTGAGGCTGTCTGGACAGGGCTGGGCCAGCTGCCGCAAGCGCTGGGTTTTTTCCTTTTAACTAATGCAACGTTTTTTATAATGAAAAAACCTAGAGACTTTTTTTGACCAAAGGTCGGCATTCCATCTAAAATAGCACAGACAAACCCTTACCAGATACTCGTGTCCGTTTCCGCTGCATCTGCATCCTAGGTGCACAGCGTGTATGTATATGTAGATGGTGCCTTATTATTTAACTGAGGATACTACTAGCTATGCTCTTATCTTACTAGCTATAAATATTTGCAAAAGGGACCTTTTGTACATTTCTACCATTACCATTGAGCTCTCGTCCCCTAATTGTCGGCGAGGGAGGTTTTGGCACGGCTGCACTGCGTGAAGGCCCGAGGCCTGTCCCTTATGGGCCCATGATGCGCTCTGCCACAGGGGGCTGGCTGCCGGACCCTCCCCCTGGGCTCTGGGGACCTGGACAGACATCACGCCGGACCTCGCTCACCCTGAGAGGTCTGTGAGGGTCTCTGTCAGGCCCCCGGCACACAGCCAGGCTTCAGAGGCATCTGCAGTGCCTCCCAGGTGAGAGCTTTGGCCGGGCCTCCGGCTGGCTCTGCAGAACCTAAGCATTCTGGAGGGTCTGATCACTGACTGGCATTTTGGAACGTTCTGAGACTGTGCTGCGGAGAGCAGCCAGGCGGCCTAATCCGCCCCCCCACCCCGAGTCTGTCCTTCTCGGGGGGGCGGGTGTGTTCCCCTGACTGACTTCTAGAAGGAAGACTAGGCCAGCAGCAAATGGCAGAAGGTGGAATTCTGCTTCTGTAAACACATGAAAAGTTAGAGTAAAAAGCCTGTCAGAAATCCACATAAATTATTGCATTCCAACCCACATGTAACCAGGTATTTTCACCTCGTTGGTAATAAATTCTCTTTTTTACTAAAACACTGCTGTCCAGTTTCCTTACTTTATCCAACATTAACTGGTGGCGGCGCTTTAAAATAATACAGGACTGCTCAACATCACTAATTATTAGAGAAATGCAAATCCAAATAACAATGAGGTACCACCTCACACCGGTCAGAATGGCCAACATTCAAAAGTCAACAGATAACAAATGCTGGAGAGGGTGTGGAGAAAAGGGAGCCCCCCCCACCCCCACACACGCACACACTGTTGGTGGGAATGTCAATTGATGCAGCCACTATGGAGAACAGTATGGAGGGTCCTTACAAAACTAAAAATAGAAGCACCGTATGACCCAGCAATCCCACTCCTGGGCATATATCCAGACAAAACTCTAACTCAAAAAGATACATGCACTCCAATGTTCACAGCAGCACTATTCACAATAGCCAAGACATGGAAACAACCTAAATGTCCATCGACAGATGAATGAATAAAAAAGATGTGGTGTGTATATATATATATATATATATATATATATATATATATACATACACACACAATGGAATATCACTCAGCCATGAAAGAATGAAATAATGCCATTTGCAGCCACATGGATGCAACTAGAGATTATTATACTAAGTGAAGTAAGAAAGAGAAAGACAAATACCATATGATATCACTTATATGTGGAATCTAAAATATGACACAAATGAATCTACGAAACAGAAACAGACTCACAGACACAGAGAACAGACTTGTGGCTGCCAGGGGGCAGAGGGTTGAGGGAGGGATGGAGGGGGAGTTTGGGATTAGCAGATACAAACTATTACATATAGAATGGATGTACAACAAGGTCCTACGGTATAGCACAGGGAACTGTATTCAGTATCCTATGATAAACCATATGGAAAAGAATTATTTTTAAAAAGTGTGTATGTATGTATAACTGAATCACTTTGCTGCTATACAGCAGTAACTAACACAACATTGTAAATCAACTATACTTCAATAAGAAAAATATTAACACTGAAAAAAATTAATACAGGATCATTTTGGATTTGTTCTTATTCATTCTAAGCACCTGTCAAGTTACTTTATTGCAGACTTTTCATTTCCTTTATTCTTGGTGATAATTTCCAAGATCTTATTCGACAGTGATTGCAAGTGAAATGAGTACAGAAAAGTCAGAGGCTTTTAGGAAATGATCCTTTATGTAAAAGAGGAAAAAGAGGTGAACAATGGAGTTAAAAGGGGAATAAATTGGCTGGTGCAAGTGTATGGCTCTGTATTTATGTAAAAAGAATCTTGCCAGTGGAGTCTGTGGAAATGAAAAGGGCACTTTTATGCCTTCGGTGTTTCCTCTGTGCTTTGGAGAGATTCCACGATGAATGATTTGTCGTGGGAAGGCCCAAAATGAGCCAGAATTCACTAAACAGACAATGATGCCTTCCCTACCTCAGCTTTAGAAACCAGAATTAAATTGGTACCAAAAAAAAAGTTTTTATCTTGAACTAGAAGCTCGTTTACTTTAATATAACTTCAGCTCTCCAGCCGTATTTCAGACAAGAAGGCTTGGTTTGGGAGCTGGCACGGCTCCACGACGCCAATCAAAGCTCAACCCACTCCCTGGTCACAGGGAATATTTTTATGATTTGTTCTCAGAAGATGCGAATGCACTGGTTGTTCTCAAAGACAACACTGGTATTGGATGTGATTGTAACATCTGAATTACAAGTGCATGACTTTGGTCCATTTCTAGGGGATTCCTTAGGAAGATGAAGAGGTGTTTTATCCACGTGACTAGGGAGGGCACAGTTGGAAAACCAGGCAGAGTTGCCCTGCTGTTGCTGCTGCCTGCAAATGTTTGTATCATATTTCTTGCAGGGACTTCCCTGGTGGCACAGTGGTTAAGAATCCGCCTGCCAGTGCAGGGGACATGGGTTCGAGCCCTGGTCCGGGAAGGTCCCACATGCCGCGGAGCAACTAAGTCCGTGCACCACAACTACCAAGCCTGCGCTCTAGAGCTCTCGAGCCACAACTACTGAGCCTGCGCTCTAGAGCCCTCGAGCCACAACTACTGAGCCCGCGTGCCACAATGACTGAAGCCCGCACGCCTAGAGCCCGTGCTCCACAAGAGAAGCCACTGCAATGAGAAGCCCGCGCACCACAACAAAGAGCAGCCCCCCCCGCCGCTCACCTCAACTAGAGAAAAGCCTGTGTGCAGCAACGAAGACCCAACGCAGCCAAAATAAATAAATTTATAAAATAAAAAAAAAAAAAGAAGAAGAAAGATATGTCCATGTCCTAGTCCCTGGAACCTTTGATTGTGACCTTATTTGGCAAAAGGATCTTTGCAGATATAACTAAGATCTCATGATGAGATGGTCCTGAACCCAAAGACAAGCATCCTTAGAATAAGAGAAGAGACTAACACACACAGGGGAGAGGCCAACTACATGTCATCTGCAAGAGCTGCACTTTAAATATAAAAATGCTAATGGAATAAGAGCAAAAGGATGAAAAACGTATACCCTGCAAATGATAAGCATAAGGCTGGTAGAGCTGTTAATATCAGGCGAGACAGACTTCAACTGAAGGTATATTTACAAGAAACAAACAGGGATGTGCACGAGGATGAGAAGGTCAGCACATCAAGATGACATAATGATCCTATGTGTATACGCATTTAGTAATAGAGATTCAAGACATGTGATGCAAACATGGTACAACTGGAGGAGAAAACAGACAAATCCACTCTCGTTGGAGATTTTAACACACTGCTCTCAGGAACTGATAGAACAAGCAAACAAAAAATTATCGAGGCTATAAAAGATTCGACACTATCAACCAATGTGACCTGACATTACAGAACACTACGCCCAACAACAGCAGAATATCCATTCTTTTCAAGTGCACGTGGGGTGTTCATCAAGCTAGACCGTATGCTGGACCACAAGTTGGAAAAGATTTAAGTCACAGAAAATGTTCTCAGACCATGCCAAAATTAAATTAGAACTCAGGGACTTCCCTGGTGGTCCAGTGGGTAAGACTGCGCTCCCAAAGCAGGGGGCCCGGGTTCAATCCCTGGTCGGGGAACTAGATCCCGCATGCGTGCTGCAACTAAGAGTTCACATGCCGCATCTAAGAAGTCTGCATGCCGCATCTAAGGAGTGTGCATGCTGCAAGTAAAGATCCTGCATGCTGCAACTAAGACCTGGCGCAGCCTAAATAAATAAATAAATTATATATTTTAAAAATCTCTAATTAATTGTTAAAAAAATCAACAGCAACAATTATACAAAAATCTCCATATTAAAATTATCTTGGAAGTTAAACAACATACTTGCAAATAACCCATGGGTCTAAGAAAAAAAAAATCACAAGGGAAATTATAAAATATTTTCAGCTGAATGACAGTGAAAACACAATATCTCAAAATTTATGGGATGCAGCTAAAGCAGTGCTCAGAAGAAAAATTATAGCTTTAAAATGTCTCTACTAGAAGGTTTAAAGTCAACAATCTGAATTTCCATTATAAGAATATAGAAAATAAAAACATTTAATCCAAAACAAGGAAAGGAGGAAATAATAAAGATAAGACCAAATATCAATGAAATGGAAAACAGAATCAACAAAGCCAAAAATTGGTTCTTAAAAATAATAGGTACACTCTAGCAAGACTGATCAAGAAAAAAAAAAAAAGCAAACACAAGTTACCAATATCACGAATGAGACAGAAGATGATATCTTATAGCCATCAAAAGGATATCATGAAAAACTTTATGGCAATATACTTGACAGCTTAGATGAAATGTATACATTTCTTAAAAAACAACTTTATGCAAAAAAACAAAAACAAAAACAAAAAACAAAAAACAAAAAAAAAACAACTTTATGAAACCAATGCAAGAAGTAGTTGAAAATCTGAGTATTCCTATATCTATTAAGAAGTTGACTTTAGTCAAAAACCTTCTCACAAAGAAAATCCTAGGCCCAGTTGATTTCATTAGTGAATTCTAACAAACTCTTAAGGATGGAATACTAAAATTCCATAGAAACTTTCAGAAGAATAGAGGAGGGGAGGACACTTTCCAACTCACTTCAGGAGACCAGCATGACCCTGTTCTAAAATCTGACAGTGATCTTACAAGAAAATAAAAGTACACATCAGTTCTCCTCATGAACATAGATACAAAATTCCTGAACAAAATATTAGCAAATTGAATCCAGTAATATTTTAAAAGGATAATATAGCATGACCAAGTGGTGTTTGTTCCAGGAATACAAGGTTAATTTAACATTTGAAAACTAATCTATATAATTCAACATATTAGCAAAATAAAGGACAAAAGCCATAATGATCATCTCAATAGATGCAGGAAAAAATTTGACAAAATAAAACATTCATGATAAAATACCTTGGCAAACTAAGAATAGAAGGGAACTTCCTCAAACTGATAAAGGGCATCTACAAGAAACCTACAGCAAAAAACATCCTTAATAGTGAAAGTCTAATTGCTTTCCCTCTAAGATTGGAAACAAGGCAAGGATGTTCACTTTCATCCCTCCTACTCAGCATGGTCCTGGAGGTTCCAGTCATGGCAGTAAGGCAAGAAAAATAAAAGAAGGGGAAAAGTACATTTATTCACAGGCAATTATGATTGTTTACATAAATCCTGAAAAGAATCTATTTTTTTCAATTAGGAAAGTAAGCAAATTTAGCAAGGTCACAGCTCAAGATCGATAGAAAACAAATTCTAACAGCAAACAATTGGAAAATGTAAAAATACTACTTACAATAGCATTAAGAACACATCAAATAGGAGTAAATTTAAGATGTGTCAGACCTGTGCACTGAAAATTCAAAAACATTGCTGAGAGAAATTTTAAAAGACCTAAATACATGAAAAGATATACCATGTTAATGGACTGGAAGGGTAAATATTGTAAAGATGTTAGTTCTCTCCAAGTCGACCCGACAGATTCCATTTAATCCCAATCCAAGTCCCAACACAACTTTAAAATAGATATAGTTGTCAATATATATTTATTAAAGTTGTGTTGGGACTTGGATTGGGATTAAATGGAATCTACTGGGTCAACTTGGAGAGAACTAATATCTTGTACAATATCGATACAGACATATGGATATATTTGGAAATGCAAAGTAGAATAGTCACGATAACCCTTAAAAAGAAGATCAAAGCCAGAGGACTCACACTATGTGATTTAAAGCTTTACTAAAAGATACAGTAATTAAGACTCAGGATAAACACATCGATGGAACAAAATGTAGGGCCTAGACACATAAGTGTACAGTCAGGTGATAGTCAACAAAAATTTCAAGACAATTCACTAAGGAAAGTCTTTTAAAAAAAACAGTGCTGCAATTAGTGGATAAATGTATGGAAAAGAGAAACTCAACCCTCATCTCACTGTACAACCCTTATCTCACTACACAAAATTTAATTCAAGGTGGTTCACCTAAATGTAAAGCTATAAAGCTCTAGAAGCAAGCATAGGAGAATATCTCTGGAACCTTGGTATAGGCAAAGATTTCTTAGAAATGATACAAAAAGTGCTAAATACAAAAGAAAAAATTAATATATTGGATTCATCAAAATACACCATTAATGTGGTGAAAAGAGCAACCACAGATTGGGAGAAAATATTGACAGTGCTACATCCGACAAAGACTTATATCCAAAATATATAAAGAGCTCCTACAAATCAGTAAGACAAACACTCAATTAAAAAATAGGCAGAAGATACTTCACTAATGAAGCTATATGGTTGGCCAGTTTGAAAAGATGCTTAAAGTCATTAGTCGTCAGGGGAATACATATTAAACCACAATGAAATACCACTTGGTGCTCGTTAGAATGGCTAAAATTAAAGATTCACGATAGCAAATAAAGATGAGGCTATTGAGCAAATGGAACTCTCATACACTGCTGGATAAAAATAGCATAACCACTTTGGGAGAGCTATTTGTCAGTTTCTTTTAGACACATACCTACCCTACAACTCCACAATACCACACTTAGTTTTTTTAACCCAAGAGAAATGAAAACATATGTCTACAGAGAGACTCTTATGAGAATGTCCATAGCATCTTTATTTGTAACAGCCCTAAACTGGAAACACCCATCAACTGGAAAATGGCTGTGATACATCCTCACAATGGAATTCTATACAGCAGTAAAAAGGAACTAACAGCAATGTGTATGACTCTCAAAAGCATGTTGAGCAAAAGTAGACACACACACACAAAAAAAAAAAAGTAGACAGACACAAAGGCTATGAACTGTTTCCATTTATAGAAGTTCCAAACAGACAAAAGCAGTCCATGGTGATTGAATTCATAATCAGTGGTTGCCTGTGGTATGGGGTGTGTGGGGGATTGAGCTGGAAGGCATCAAGAGAGAATTCTCTGGAATGAAGGAACTATTCCATGCAGATCGAGTGTTAGTTACTCAGGTGTGGGTATTTGTCAAAACGCTCATGGAATTGCACACTTGCACCTGTGCGTGTCACTGTATGTAAATTCACCTCACTTAAAAAACAAACAAGGGGCTTCCCTGGTGGCGCAGTGGTTGAGAATCTGCCTGCCAATGCAGGGGACACGGGTTTGAGCCCTGGTCTGGGAAGATCCCACATGCCACGGAGCAACTGGGCCCGTGAGCCACAATTACTGAGACTGCGCGTCTGGAGCCTGTGCTCCGCAACAAGAGAGGCCGCGATAATGAGAGGCCTGCGCACCGCGATGAAGAGTGGCCCCCGCTTGCCGCAACTAGAGAAAGCCCTCGCACAGAAACGAAGACCCAACACAGCCCAAAAAAAAAAAAAAAAAAAAAAAAAAAAAAAAATTCACCAATGAATTCTTCCAAATATATAAGGAATAAATAATATAAATTCTACGATAATTTTTTTCATAAAAACAGAAGAGGAGTTGAATGCTTACTATCTCATTTATGAGACTAACATTACCTGGCTACCAAAACCAGACAAGACATTACAAAGAAAAAAAATACGGACTAATTTCCCTCATAAACATTAAAATCTTTACAAACAGTTTAGAAAACCAAATCTAGCAATACATAAAGAGGACATTACCTTATGATCAAGTGGAATTCATCGCAGGAATGCAAAGTTGGTTTAATATTCAAGACCAACTGATGTAATTCACCATCTTAACAAATGCAAAAAGAGAAAACACAAGTTCATCTCAACAGATTCAGAAAGAGTATTTGACATAGTTCAACATCCATTCATGTTAAGAACTCTCAGCAAACTAGGAATAGAAAGAAACTTCTTCAACTGGGTAAAGAGCGGCTACCAAAACCCCCACAGCAAACACTGTACTTACTGGTGAAGACTGAATGTTTTCACTGTGCAATCAGGAACAAGGCAGACTGCCTTCTCTCACAGATTGGGAGAAAATATTTACAAAATATATATCTGATAAAAGACTTGTATCCGTAAAACTCAACAAGGAAAACAAACCAACTAAAAAACAGGACAAAAAAACAAGGTTAGACATTTCACTAAAGATATACAAATTGCAAACACAGGAAAAGATGCTTAACATCTAAGGAAATGCAGATTAAAACCACAATGGGACACCATTACACCACCCATAGAATGGCTAAAAGTTTTTAAACTACGCTGACTAGGATGCTGACAAGGATGTGAAGAGAGCAGAGCCCTCGTTCGTGTGACTGTGGGAACGCAAAATGGTAGAGCCCGTTCTCAAACCCATCAGAAAAGAGTTTGGCAGTTTTTATAAAGTTAAAAATATACATACTCACCAGCTGGTCGTTTGACTCACCAATCCCTCTCAGGTATTTATCGAAGAGAAATGAAAATGTACATTTCATTACTATACACACAAGTCTCCTACTCACATGTTCCCAGCAGTTTTATTCATAATAACCAAAAACTAGAAACAATCCAAACGTCCATCAACTGTTGAATGGATAAACAAATTGCAGAACATTCATTTCATGGAATACTACTCAGCAATAAGAGGGAACAAGCTCATGGTGCCTGCAATAATATGGATGCATCTCAAATATTTATGCTAGGGACTTCCCTGGTGGCGCAGTGGTTAAGAATCTGCCTGCCAATGCAGGGGACACAGGTCCGAGCCCTGGTCCGGGAAGACCTCACATGCCGCGGAACAACTAAGCCTGTGCGCCACAACTACTGAGCCCGAGTGCCACAACTACTGAAGCCCGCGTGCCTAGAGCCCGTGCTCCACAAGAAGAAAAGCCACCACGATAAGAAGCCCCTGCACTGCAACGAAGAGTAGCCCCTGCTCGCCGCAACTAGAGAAAGCCCACGCACAGCAACGAAGACCCAACACAGCCAAAAATAAATAAACAAATTAAAAAAAAATTATGCTAAATAAAGGAAACCAATCACAAAACACTGCATACTATTATATTCCATTTATATGAGACTCAAGAAAAGGCAAAAACTATAGTGACCAAAAGCAAACAAGTGATTGTCATGTATAGGAGGTGGGAGAAGGGAACGCCTACAGAAGGGCACAAGGGAACTTCTTGGGGGGACAAAATGTGCTGCCGTGAACATGTGTACAGAAGTTTTTATGTGAACATGTGTCTTCTTTTGCCTGGGTATATCCCTAGGAGTGGAATTGCAGGGTTGCCTCTTAACCCGACGTGTGTTCGAATTTTTGAAGCACTATATCATGCTTGCGGTGCTGGTTACACTCTACACATTTATCAGAACTTATCATATGGCACACTTAAAATTAGTCAGTTTTGGGCTTCCCTGGTGGCGCAGTGGTTGAGAATCTGCCTGCCAATGCAGGGGACACGGGTTCGAGCCCTGGTCTGGGAGGATCCCACATGCCGCGGAGCAACTGTGCCCGTGAGCCACAACTACTGAGCCTGCGCGTCTGGAGCCCGTGCTCCGCAACAAGAGAGGCCGCGACAGTGAGAGGCCCGTGCACTGCGATGAAGAGTGGCCCCCGCTTGCTGCAACTAGAGAAAGCCCTCACACAGAAACAAAGACCCAACACAGCCATAAATAAATAAAAATAAAAATTTAAAAAAAAAAAGAGAAAAAGGAGGCAAATCATGCTTAATCCTGAATTATACACTTTCCTGATGCACAGTGCTCAGATTAACGAGATGACGCCAAAGGTCTACTCACTTTGTGCCATGCAGACCCAGCCGAGTCCAAAGTCTCCTATGTGCATTGCAGCAGCTGTGCCGGGAACGGTGTCACTCTGGATCTGTCACCTACCGCCAGGAGGGCGCGTGGTGGGTATGCTTGCTAGTTGCCGCCACCGCACTTGGCAAAAGTCCTCTGTGGTCCTTCAGGCTGGGTCTCCTTCTTTAGGATCCTGCTGGTCTCCACCCTTCCAGGACCTACTCTTGTCTTGGAGAGTGCGTATGTGTGTTTTCTATCATTTCTAAGGGCCTGGAAAAGACACTGTGTGTCCACCTTCTGGTATCTCAGAGCTCAGTTTCCTGATCTAAACATTGTAAGTCTCTCCATTTTGTTGGCAGAATCAAGCACGTAACAGAATGATGTAAAAGAACTGTGCAAATGGGAAGCATATAAAAGCTTTATAATTAAAGCCAATGTGTCCTCTAGACTGAGTTTGAAGCCAAATGTGAGATTTCTAAGAATTCAACTCTCTTCACTAATAAATTTTTCTTCTCCCACTCCCAGGAAAATCCTAAAGCATACTTCCCAGAAACACAAATTAGTGAGTTTTTAGAATGATAGATGAGGTATAGACAGACAGGTTAGATAGACAGAAAATAAATAAGGTAAATACACATAAATACAACTTTTTTTCTGATTTTCCGATAAAAACGAAACACCCCAAACAAAAACCTCTGTTCATACTGTTAAAACAATGTAGTAGACCAATATGTGCTAATAAGGAAAGATGATCAACTATTTTGCGAAACAAAAAAACGTACATTGCAAACTCTACATAGTGTGGTCCAATTTTTGTAAAAAAAAAAAAAAAAAAAAAAGCTTGTTTCTGCTTTAGCACATGTGGGACAGATGTGGAGGCGTGCGGGTTGGACGGGGTCTGGGGCACTGCTGTTCCGTTATCTACCGCCCGTGTGTGTGCGTCCTCCAGCCAGCGGCCTGGAGCGGCCTCCCCTGGCGGGTGATTGCACCTGCGCCAGGTGAGGCGTGACGGCCCCGCACCTCCGCCCCGGCGCCAGGTCTCGCGGGCTTTGCGCATCCTGGGCAGGGGCTGGACGGACACCAGGGGGCGCTGCGCGCTGGCTTAGCCGGGAAGAGGATGAGGGCGGGGCCCCTGGCTCCAAGCCCCTCCCCACGGGGAGGGCCCGCCTCTCGCTGCCTGCACAGCGGCAGGAGGGGCAACGCGCGGACCCTTCAGTCCCCACGACAGGGAGGCATGAACCCCCTGGTCCCCACGGCAGGGAGGTGTGGCCAGGTTCTGCCCGCAGGGGCGCTCAGGGCACAAGCGCAGGGCCAGGGCCTCCCAGTTTCCATCCTCCTGATGCCCAGGCGCAACACCAGGACCCCGTGGTGATCTCGCCCCCAACCCCACCCCGCCAAGGGTCCGAGCCGGCCCCTTCGCCCCTTCGCCCCTCCGCCATCCCCAGGTAGGCCTCCCCAGTGCCCCAACTCAGAGCCAGCCTCCGCCCCACTGCAGGTCAGCAGCCTCGGAACAAATCAACCCATCCAGCGTTCATCTCTCACCGGCTGCGTGACCTTGGGCGAGCCCCTCCCCCTTCCTTTCTTCTGTTGCCAAGTGCAACAGGTCACCAGCATGCTGGGTGGTTATCATAACCGGCTGGCTCAGCCTGAAGCCCACCTGAGCCAGGTGAGGTGGGCCGAGCTGAGACCCCCCCACCCCCCCACCCAACCCCCTCGCCTCTGGCAGGTACCCTGGAGGGCCTGGGAGTTCTGACACGGGGCCCCAGGTTTGGGGCTGGGAGAGCCTCTGGGGACACTTCAGGAGCCCTTACCTAGTCCACACCCACTGGCAGCCCTTGGTCAGAGTGGGGCGTCTCTGCCCTCCCCACCATGGACACCCACCCAGGTTCCAGGAGGGCAGGGGGCGGGCCTGGGTCCACAGCCCAGCCACAAGAGGGCAGAGGGAGGGGCTCTGGAGAAGTGACACAGACACACCCATGCTGTCACCTGGCAGGGAAAGGTTTATTAAGTTTCAACCACAGAGTGACAGAGCGAAACAGACATAGGGAGAACCTGGTCTACACCGGAAAGTGAGCGTGTTATACAGACAGGACCTTGCGCACAGGGATGGGGCAGAGCGCGCCAAGCAGCCACATCAAGCGGAAAGAAGCCCCAAGACCTAGGGCTCTGCATCAAGACACACAAACACCAGGCCGCTTGCGCCCACCTAATAAGAAAATTAAGTGATGTGCGATATTATTTTCTTTATAATCCCTTTTCCTCATAAAACGTTATGTGTTTAACACACACTTATATCACTGCTAAAATCAGCAAGAGCTATTACAGTGCTCCAACTTAATTAAGTTGATAAAAAAAAAACTTGTCCTGTGGCCAGTTCACAATGGAACTAAATAAGTTTTGTTCCGAGATGCCTGGGGAGTTTCTCTGGCAGCAAGAGGCATTTCCAACAATTGGGTCACTCCGCCACCCAGAGAGACAGTCTCGGTCCACAGCACGTGGAGCTGTGCCCCTGGCAGCCCGGGGTAGGGCAAGAGAGCAGGGTGGGCACTCAGCTCGGTGGAGGGCCCAGTGGAGGCAGCCACTCCCGAGGATGGGCTGGCCAAGGGACCAGGACAGCGATGGGCGGCTCCCCACGAGGAGGTAATGACAACAGCCCCCAAACGTACCGGGTGTCCAAGGGCCGCGCTGAATCGACACCACTCCGCTGACAGCTGTGCCCCAGGAACGCTCAGGGGGTGGACCCTCGCGTTAGCCCTGTCAGGCGGGCCTGAGGCCCCAGGCCCGGAAGCGGGCAGAAGATGGATGGTGTGTCCTAGAAGCAGCCGCCTGCAGATGGAACGCGAAGAGTCGGGCACGTCCGTTTCTGGCAGCAACCTTCCCAGGAGGCCCCTCACAGGGGTGCCTGCGCTCCCAGTTGGGGCAGCCAAAGGTGGACAGAAGCCCGGGTGGAAGCCCAACAGCTCGAAGGTGGCTCACGTCCAGAGAATCTGGTGTCTGACAGCCTTGCTCCGCGCAGCTGTCCCCGTCACTGGCTGCCGCACGCCCTCAGCCGCAGGAGGGATCGGCTGGCACCTCCCGGAGCGTTTTTCAGCCCAGGCTACAGAGGCCTGTGGTGCCCGGAAGGCGAAGGCTGGAGAGAGAGAGGACGGCCCTTCCCCACAAGCTCTACCAGCCACTCCTGCCTCTGCAGCCTCTCAAAGGCTCCACCTTGGGGTTCTGGGGGGCCAGTGATCTACGCCTCCACACACTCGTGCCTTTAAGAAAACACACCCGAGGACTATTTGGAGCCAATGACCCAGCCGTCCTGCCTCCCTCTGGGGGACACTGCTGGTCCCCCCCACCTCAGGGGCCCTCCAGCCACCCAGGGAACATCGCAGTGCTGACCCTGCCGACAGAACGGGGACAAGGTCCCGCCTGGCCGACCCCGATGGCCCCTCGAGCCTCCCCCGGGGGCACTCCCGCACGGGGCAGACCCCTGCCGTGTGTCTGGGGCATCGCTTTGAAAGATTCTTCACTCAGCGGACTTTCATAGGGAACCAGGGGTGCAAACCAGACCTATGTTACCCTATTCTGGTAGTAAGTCCATTTATACGACACGGCAACCAACCAAATCCCTGCCAAGCCCTCTGCTCAGGGGCACCGGGCCCTGAGCGGTGCCCGCAGACCCCCGGGGCCCACAAGGCCAACTCCAGGGTCATCTCCAGCATCAGCCACCCGGCCAGCCTACCCAGGGGTTGTCCCGGCCTGACCAGTCCCCTTGGCCGGAGCACCAGACAGAGGACCTTTCGAGGTAGCAGGCCACAGAGGACGGCTCTGCGGCAGTCGCCCCACGTCGCCCCAAGGCACAGCGACAGGAAGCACACACCCCTGAGCCATGGTCGGCAACGCCGCCTCCTGCAGGCAGCCCGCCCGCCCTGCCTCTCAGCTTTTCTTAAGACACAAGGTGACGACAGAGCTTCCAGTCAGTGCAACCTGGGAATAACCTCACTGCAAGGACGGAGCCGAGGTGAAAGCGCTCACGCCGTGCCTGCTCGCCCCCAGGCGAGGGGCCGGGAGGGCAGTGCTGCAGGCCGGCTCCATGACAGCTCCTGATCCAGACCGCGAGGCACCTGCCCTCCCAGACCGACACAGTAAGACACACTTTGGTCACAAACATCCAAAGGGCTTTGAAATCTGTAAAACTCGATGGCAGCACACTCACTTCTGCACGGAGCCGCCAATCGTGGTCACGCCCTTCCCTTCGCGGGCCTTTATCACAAGCACCTTCCAGCGTGGTTCTTGTCCTAAAGTGACTTCAACAAATGTCCTTTGATGTCTTCGCTGGTTCAGATCACGGTCAAGTTTAAGGCTGGGATCTCCAGGGTCAACACGCTTTTCAGGTGGTGGTCTCGCCACAAGCCCCTCTTGCTCCTATAAATCAAGCCCCAGCTGGGCCCTGGGGGCCCTGGGTCTAGAAGGGAGCGCTGGCTGTGGATAGGGGCGGGCCCGCGAGGGGTGGCCCTCTCCCCACCATCCCCGCCACCCCCCATATTCTCTGCTCTCCGGCCTCCCCGTTTTCTAGCTGCCAGGAGACCCCTCGAGGAGCAGCTAAACGCAGGCTGCGATCGAATCACAGCAGGAGGACCTACCATCCGAAAGCTATGAAGGCCACTGAATTGCATATAAGTGACCTGCTGGGGGCACCCGCTTGGTTAGGGGGGGGCGAGGGGGAGGGTGCTGAGAAGCACACACCGGATGGCCGGTGGGTCAGCGGGGGCCTCGGGAACACCGAGAGGGCCTTCAGTGGTGGGAAGGACTTTCCCGTCCAAGCACGAGATTCCCAAGGCCATGCTCCAGCTATGATGCCATCGAAAACACTCCCGTCTTCCGGTCGGTTCTCTGTGATCCTGGGCTTCTGAGGGAGGACACGTGGCCTGTGGACACATCCGACATGGACAGGCACCGCTGCCCCTTGGGCACAAATCACAACCTACAAAGTGCCACCAGCAACGGAGAGACAGGGCAAGACCAGAGGCTGGTCAAATACATTAAACACGGCTATTCCTTTCAACACACAGAAAATTCAAGTAGTTTATTTAAAAACTGCTTAATTTCATCTTGAAATATATGTTTGCTTTAGAATGATCATATTGCAGCATGATTCTCATGCATTTTAAAGTACTTTATTTAAAAAAAACATCAACTTGAGGCAGCGAAGTATTACAATCCTCTCTCACTTTATCCGGGTAATGGGCGGGAGGCCTCCCTCTTTCTCCTGAGATCAGTAAACCTAGACTGACCGTTCCAAAGAAGAAAAGCAGAAACTGCTTAGTTATAAAGAGAGTGTGGTTTGAAAAGCATTTCCAAACAGCTGCAGCATGTGACGACCGTGCTTCCCCGGAGCCCGAGTTTGGTTCTCTGCTGAAACCAGAAACACCGTGCCGAGTTGACCCGTGGACCGGACCGACCTTCTTTCTATCCCAAGACCCACTTCTTCACTGTGAGGTGGCTCTGATTCCAGTGGCCAGCGGGGAGAGCAGGCGCAGAGGTCAGAAGGGTGCAGAGTGTCCGGCGTGTGGGCCTGGCGGTGGGGCACCAGAGGCAGAGCCACACCGGGAGCTCTGCCCTCGTGATTTCCCCCACAAATGGTTTAAAGACAAAGTGCAACGTGAGAATCACAGCCTCTCCAGGGAACTTCGGACAGGACGACGGGCAGGAAGGCTGAGCACGGGCAGCAAGCAACACACAGGTAGGCCCGCAGGCAGGGGCAGGTCTGCTAGTTCAAGGGCTACCCCGGCGCTGGCGGCCCATCCCAGCCCGCTGGGCGGGGTGTCTGGAATTGGCCCTTGTGAATTGCCCTGGTCACCCCACGAGAACCCGGGGGCCTTGCCTCCTCCTGGCTTTGGTGTCACTACTACTGCTGCCCGCCGCCCACGAACAGGGCTGCCCGGGCACAATGCAGCAGACTCTGAGGAAAACAGGAGATAGATGCTGTTCTTCCAAGAAAACCACAGTTTCAGGGAAAAAAAAGAAGAAGAAAAAAAAAATTTTTTTTTTTTCTAAAGTAATCAGAGAAAAATACTCTCCAATAGCTGCAGCACCAACAAAATGTGATGAGATCTGACAGAACGTCCAAATACCTGTAGGCATCCACAGGGAAAAAAATTTGATAAAAATGTTTTAGTCACTGACTACATGACTGCTATCTGAAGAATTCAGATACGATATAGCAAAATACATCAGATATTTTTTGTTTTCAATTATAACTTTAGAAATGCAAAAATCTTATTTTTTTCTAAATCACTTATGGTCTACGTTGTAAATCTGCTTTATACTTTTAAAACATGCAGAATAATATACCTGCAGAGTAAAAGACAAAGTTGAAATTAAAAGATCTTTTTCGATTAAAAAAAAAAAGATTTCAAATGATTCTTTTTAATTGTGGAAAAAGTAATTAATGTGGTATTTTTGCCTAGTGGCGCCAAGCTACCCTACAACTACCGAGCCTCCACTCTGGTTTGCGCTGCCGCTAAGGCCACAGCAGCCAGCCTGCAGGGGCGGTGTCCCCCGCCCCTCCCCGCCTCCCTGCCGGCCCTGGAATGTGTGTGCACGGGGCGCGGCTCAGACCATCGACTCGGTCTCCGAGAGCCCCTGCGGGCCCTCCTTCCGGGACAGCTTCAGGACCGTGGGCTTCTCGATGCTGCCGCTCCCGCCTTCGCCCAGAGCCTGGGAGGACAGGCCCTTCTGCTCTTCCTTGGCCTCTTCAGACCCCTCTGGGTAGATGACCAGGAAGGTGGCCGTCAGGAAGCCCAGGAAAGAGCCCACAGAGGCCACCATAGGGATGACGCGCACAGTCCCGACCGCATCGACCACGCTGCCCAGGGCGGAGGCCACCAGGATCTGGGAGATATAGACCTGGCAGGAGAGGATGGCACAGTCTATGCCAAAGCCACGCTTGGAGTTCCCGGGGCTGTGGTGAACGTACTGCAAGAGAGGAGGACACAGGCGTGAGGGCCGGGGGTCAAGCCGTCGATCGTCCTTCCCGGGGTTTGAACATTAGCTCAGAAGCGTGGACACAAAACCTGCCTTTCCCCTCAGCCTGTTTGTCCCCGTCCCTACCCGACTTCTATCGAACATATAGTATTGGAGGTTCTGGCCATTGCGATAAGGCAAGAAAAATAAATTAAACCTATTAAGAATTGGAGTATACGTATAGCTGACTCACTTTGTTATACAGCAGAAACTAACACACCATTGTAAAGCAATTATACTCCAATAAAGATGTTTTTAAAAAAAAGAATTGGAGGGGCTTCCCTGGTGGCGCAGTGGTTAAGAATCCGCCTGCCAATGCAGAAGACACGGGTTCGAGCCCTGGTCCGGGAAGATCCCACATGCCGCGGAGCAACTGAGCCCGTGCGCCACAACTACTGAGCCTGTGACTCTAGAGCCCGTGAGCCGCAACTACTGAGCCCGTGTGCCGCAACTACTGAAGCCCGTGTGCCAAAGCCCATGCTCCACAATAAGAGAAGCCACAGCAATGAGAAGCCCGAGGACTGCAACAAAGAGTAACCCCCTCTCGCCGCAGCTAGAAAAACCCTGCGTGCAGCAATGAAGACCCAACGCGGCCCAAAATAAATAAATTAATTAATTCATTAAGAAAAAAAATACAAATGAGAAACAGAAGTATTGTCTTTAAAAAGAATTGGAAAGCAAGAAATAAAGCTCATTATCCATGGATGATGTGACTGTGTATGCAGAAAGCCCAGAAGAATCTATAAATATACTATAACAATTAATAGAATACACCATATTTAGGGAATATCATAAAGGCTCAATACTATAAACTTTGAACTCCCTCTAAATTGATATATGTAATCAATGTGTTTCCAATAAAAAAAAATCCCAGAAGCTGATTCTAACATTTAAATGGTCAAGAATACCCAAGACAATCTTGAAGAACCAAGTTGAAGAACTTATACTACCAGGTTTCAGGTCCTATTATAAAACTACTTAAGACAGTGTAGCATCATCTGTCTAAGGACAGACAGACCCATGGAAGAGAATACAAAGATCCCCACAGACAGACACCTGACTTATGACGATCACGACACGGCAGTGCGGGTGGGGACACTGGGTCACATGGCCATCTCCATCCTTTGTGGGGAAGCCATAAAGTTCTGATCTACCTTAGACCACACACACGAAGTCTACCCCAGGTAGGCCACAGGCCGAGGGTGCAAGTGCAAGGGAAGACGTGAGCTGGAATGTCCCATGCAGCAGGGCTGGTGAGAACCCTAGAGCCGCCCACAGCTGGTGACCCTGCCCCAGGACCTCACCCACCAGCCACCCACGCCCCCACCGGCCACACACCTCCTTGATGTCGTGGTACTGCCCGAGCAGGGCGTAGGGGCAGTAGGAGATGCTCATGGAGACAATGCCCATGGTGCTGATCATGATCATGGCCACGTAGACGTTGGCGAACATGGCCATCACAGCTGTGCCGACGGAGAAGCCCAGCGTCCCCAGTACGTAGATGACCCTGATGCTCAGGTCGTAGTTGTCCAAGTACTTCTGTAGCAGGGCTGCAGAGAGAGAGGCCACCACAGTGACTGACAGGCATCGCCCACTCGCTCCCCTCCCTCTACCGCTGCGCTCAGCCTGGCTCAGGAACCTGGTGCTATCCTGCAGCCCCCTGGGGCCTCCCTACCCTGCAAGGTCAGGCCTTCCTGATCCTTCCACCGATCCAGGCCCACTCGGCACCCTCTGGGGCCCTGTGCCTGGTCCTGCCTCGAGGACTGAGTTGTTGCTGGTTTTCCTCGCGAGCACCCACCCCCTCTGGGTCTGGAAGGACAGACTCCTGCTCACCCTTCCTGACCCAGCCCTCCTGAGAAGTCCTCTGTTAAAGCATCGGCAGCACCGTGACCGTCATGAAGGCTGCCCGCTGCCCCTGGCCGTTATCTTGGTCATCCTCAGGTAAGAGCACAGGCAGGGGGCCAGGCCCAGGCTCAGCCAGGAGACCCCTAACTGCAGCTCTGCCCCGTTTCGAGAAGGTGTGCCGGCATGTCGCTCCCGGGACTGAAGCCTGTCACTCCCACCCCCTATCCTCCAGGACACAGCTGAGCCTAGGGAAAGGCTGCTTGTCTCCTCCGGCAGGGCCCAAACACATGGTATGCGCTCAGGCAGGACCCAGGATGCCTGCCTCAACCTCCCCCGGCGTCCTGGCTGAGGGCACAGCTCCTGCAGCGCCGCCACCCCCCAAGCCGTGGTCAGACCCCTCCCCGAGGAGCCTGGGCAGGCGCCTGCCCAGAGGACAGCCCGCGGCGGGTCTCAGGACACCAGTTCCCGGTATCAGGCTAAGGTGGCTTATTCCCAAGATGAGGATGAGTGGATTTCAACGCTGCTGTCCCTGAGGGGTGGCCCTGTCTGGTCAAGGCCCGCCGTCCACAGAGCAGGACGCCCGCCGGTCTTTCCAGTCATGGAGCATGTCCAGGCAAACGGCTCACCTGACTGGGGGCCGCTTACCTGAGCAAGTCGCACCGGTGGCCGCGTAGATGACCAGGCCCCAGCAGCCCATCTTCACGCCCGCGTTGTAGGCCTGCCATGCGGTCGAGTTGGATGGAGCCTGTTCCAGAAACGAGACTGGGGTTCAGAGGGTGGGGACAGCGTGCTGTACCTCCGGGCAAAGGAGGTCATTTACGTCGCAATTTACGTCTCGACGGCAGGCAAGCCGTGTACCACAGTGGCAGCACCACACGGAGGAGGAGCAGCCTCGGCCCAGGCCGGGACCTGTGGCAGATCGTTTGCAATCCCCCCGGCCTCGCTCCTGCCCCGAGTCTGGCGGATGCGACTTGCAGCTCCTGCCTCTGCCCTCTTGGAGCCCAGAGGCCTCACGAAGCAGCTCAGACAGTCCAGGGTGGTGAGGACCACGTGGGGCGGGAAGGCCTGAGCCTGCGCTGGGACCATCCTGGACCTCCCGACCCGACTCTGGGCGACACGGGCACAGGTGCGAGTCGGCTGATGCCGCGGGGACTAGGAGCCACGCCCAGCTGGCCTGGCCACAAGCCCACAACATGGCCGTTTTAACCCTCTGCACACGGCGTCTGCACACGGCGTCTGTACACGGCTGTACGCGGCGGGAGCGGGCCTTCCTGCCTCTGGCTCCTCGGCGCTCCGGCACCCGCCAGAGCCTGCCGTTTGCTCGCCGCGGACCCCAGCGTGAATGCCCTCTCGGGCGCACATGACGACTCCCGACCGTGTTAACAGGGGCGCACGCTGGCTGGCTGCCCACCATGCACCCCTGCAGCTTTGGGGGCGGCCTGCTGGGCGCCGGGGCAGCAAGCTGTCACCACAGCCAGGCTCCGCCACGCCCCCCAGTGTCCCAAGTGGGGGCCCCGGGCGCTCACCTTGGGGTCCCCCTCGAAGATGACCTGGCCCATGAAGTCGGTGTAGAACACGGCCTCGGCGATGACGGAGAACCAGGTGAGCAGGTGGCAGAGGCAGAGCCGCACCAGCTCCTGGGGCATCTTCAGCATTGACAGCCAGAGCAGCCGCACGGTGGTCTCGCCCTCGCCCTCCTCGCTCTCTGTGTCCCCGCTGGACGTGGTGGCCCCGCTCTGGTTGCGGCGGCGGCAGCGCTGCCGCTGCCGCTTCTGCAGGTCGTACAGGTCGCTCATGCTGCGCGAGGGCTTGATCAGGACCACGGCGTTGGCGCGCCGGTAGCGGTAGCGGTGGGACCCGGTCTTGCCGTAGTAGGAGAAGGTGCTGGAGGCCTGCCGGCGGAACATGTGCCGGCGCCGCCGCCCGGAGCCCGCCGTGGCTGAGGGCTTCACGTCCACCCGGCTGCAGACGCCCAGGCCGCCGCGGGGCGGGGAGCCCCCTCCGTTGGGGAGCCCGGCTGTGCTCAGGTGGTTCTCCAGCAGCGTCTCGTCCTCGCCGGCGGGCTCGCACAGCAGCGGGGGCAGGCGGGGCGGCCGGGCCCGGGCGAGCTCCTGGCTGGTGCTGCAGGGGGTGCCGGGGTAGGAGGCGTCGTGGAAGATGGAGGGCTCGATGTCGTGCAGGAAGAGCAGCTCGGGCTCCAGGCCCAGCGTGGCGTCCGGCACGTGCAGCACCGAGTCGCTCTTGCTCCGCACGATGCCCGCGTCCAGGAAGTCCAGGGCCAGCTCGTGCTCCGACTGCACCTCGTCCGGGAACAGGGCGCCGCCGTCCAGGACGCTGGCGCGGGGGCCGGGGGCCGGTGCGTCGGCCGCGTCCACGCCGCGCTCCTGCTGGGGGCTGTAGTGCTCCTCGTCGATGCTGAACAGGTGCAGGGCCACCGACACCGAGAACACGATGGCCGCGAAGAAGAAGAGCACCTCGTTCTGCGTCCGGAACCAGGCGCCCAAGAAGGTCTGGGTCCAGTCCAGCCCCCCCAGCACGTAGCCGATGGCCCCGCCGAGGCCTGAGGGACGGGGCGGGGCAGCAGTGAGCGGCGCAGGCGCCTCAGCCCCCAAGGAGGGAACCGAGCCGGGGGGAACCCAGACGGGTGTTCAACACCCCCCCCCCAACACACATACACACACACACACACACTGGGGTCCAGGGCCGCCACTCAGAGAAAACGGGAGGAACAAGGCAAGGAGGAACGACACCTGAGCCCGGGTTCGGAATCCCGGCCTGACAGGTTCCTGCTTCATGAATTCGGACAGAAACAGGCGGCTGCCTGGGGAACGCTCTCCGCACTAACCGCCATCCCCTGAGCTCACATTCCCACATTCCCGTCGGATGGGAAAGCCGCCCGACTCAGGGAGCAGCCAGCGCAGGGCCCTGGACTGGGGCCACCGGGCTAGCACGTCCCCCACCCCAGACCACAGTCACTTGGCCCTGCCAGGACCCCAGCTCACTGCCTGGCCCACCGGCGTCTGGGACAGCAGCCTCCGCCCGCCCTGGCGACCGCAGAGGAGCGGGGCGGGGGCGGGGCGGGGGCGGGGGGTGGCGAAGGCGGGGGCGAGGAGGGGGCGGGGGGTGGCGAAGGGGGGGGCGGGGCGGGGGGTGGCGAGGGCGGGGGCGGGGGTGGCGAAGGCGGGGGCGGGGCGGGGGGCGGGGGTGGTGAAGGCGGGGGCGGGGCGGGGACGGGGACGGGGGGGGGGGGGATGGCGAAGGCGGGGGTGGCGAAGGCGGGGGCGGGGCCGGGGGGATGGCGAAGGCGGGGGCGGGGCGGGGGTGGCGAAGGCGGGGGCGGGGCAGGGGCGGGGCGGGTGGGGTGGCGAGGGCGGGGGCGGGGCAGGGGCGGGGCGGGGGGGGTGGCGAGGGCGGGGGGGGGTGGCGAAGGCGGGGGTGGCGAGGGCGGGGGCGGGGACGGGGGATGGCGAAGGCAGGGGCGGGGGGTGGCGAAGGCGGGGGCGGGGCGGGGCCGGGGGGATGGCGAAGGCGGGGACGGGGGATGGCGAAGGCGGGGGCGGGGCGGGGCGGGGGCGGGGGGGGGGAGGGGCGCTCTCACCGGCAGAGAAGGCGTGGATGTTGAGGGCCATGTCCTGCTCCTCGCTGTCCACCACGTCCAGCAGGTAGGCGCGGATGGGCCCCTCAGTGGCGTCAGCACTGAAGTCCAGGACCACCACCCCCAGCACCGTGAGGACGATGCCAATGGGCTGCCGGGTGGGGACATCGCCGAGGGACAGACCTGACAGGGCAAAAAGGAGCAGCCGATCTCAGCCCGGTGGCAGGCAGTGACCTCCCGGGGAGACGGCGGCCTCCCACCCGCAGCCAGAAGGGCACGTGCTCCTCGGCACAGCGTCTCCTGAGGGAAGGAGAGTTTTGTCTTTCCTGGCTCTGGGAAGGAGGCTGTGAGCCGTAATCACGCACCTCCCTCAGGCGAGTCTGGCCCTGAACCCAGAGACCAACCTGCCCCCCTGACAGCTGAGCTAAAGCTGGTTTCACTGGATTCACCGCCGTGGGACCGAGGGGCGCTCTGTGCACAAAAGTGATGGGGGGGCCCTGGGCTCATGGTCTGGAACCCAGGACTAGCCCCGGAGCTCTGCAGATGAGGCGGGTCTCAGACACACCCGCCCTGCGTGAGGGCAAGGAACCTGCTGGCTACCTGGACCCTGCAACGCCCGGGAGCAACACAGGCGCAGCAGGACAGAGGGCACCGGGCCGGAGCTCCGAGCCGCCGCGTTTGGGCCACGGTGGGCCGGGCCCACCTGCACACACAGGTCCTCGAGAAAGCCGCAACGTGCCCTCTAAACTGTGGCCGCGGGCGCCAGGAGGGCGGCACCCCCGGACTCCTGATCCGGGGGCATCTGGATGGAGGGGAGGTGGGTGGGCGCTCAGCTCAGGGAGGCCTTCCTCGGCTGCCCCCACCAAGCTGGCACTAAGCTCGCCCCAGGAGGCCTCACGCAGCCTCTGAGCAACTGAGCGAGGCTCTGGCCGCACAGCAAAGTTTTCTGCGCCGCCCTCCCCAGTCCCTGAGCCTCTAGCATCAGTGACCCCCGCCTGAACTGATGCAGACTTGGGGCAGGCTCGCCTATGTCAGAACACAGATTAAGCCTTCGACTTAGAAAGTCATTGCCAGAAAACAGGGTTTTGTTTTTCACCAGTGCTGACGGTTGCTCTCAAGCAAAAGCTATTTTCCCACGTGCAGTTGTTTCAGTTGAAAACAAAACAACAACAAAAAGAAGCAAAACAAACCGCGAGTACACGAAACAAACAACAAAAAAAGTATCACACTAAGTCTGGACATTTTCAATACCAAGCCTAAGAAAAGGAGAAAAAAAAAAAAGAGAAAAGATAATTTCTGAAATAATGCTGGAAACAGGACGTGGTGTCAGATACGCATTAAAAACAAACGGATCACAACAGGAAACGCTCCCTGAGAACAGGTTCCCACGGCGTTCCCACGTGGGGCCCGTGGCCTGGCCACCGCCCGGGCGCCCAGGGCTCGGCACAGCTGCCCAGTCCGGGACCAGCCGGTCTGAACTCTTTAAACCTGCACATCTTATCGAGTCCCGGTCAGGGCTCTGCAGGACACTCACCGATGGCAGAGCCGTTAAGGAAAAGTGCCACTCCAAAGAGCACGCCCACGCACAGCACGAGGATGAAAGGCCGCCGGCGGCCCCAGCTTAGGGTGCACCGGTCACTCGCGGAGCCGATGAGGGGGGTGAAGATGAGGCCAAGGATGGGGCTCAGGAACCAGGTGAGGCTGTAGTACTGCTCCGGAAGGCCTGCAACAGACACGCGGGCCGTTACACACGTGAGCGAGCGCGCTGCAGACCACCTGCCCCAGGCAGCTCGGGCCACGCGCACACACCCCTGCCAGCTAGAGCGCCCCCAGGCAGACGTCCCCACCTGCCAGGCCCGGTGTCTGAAATCAGCCAAAGCCCAACGGGGAAGCATCAGGTGGCCCCAGGCCAGAACTGGGCCGTAGAGCCGGTGCCCTGGGACCTGCCCAGGGAGCACTCGGCAGGCGGGCACAAAGCGTATGGCGCAGGACACAGGACCCAGCGGGCCCGGGGCCGCCGTGCACACGTGGAGAGGCTCCTGCAGGGGCGTCGGCACGAGGGCAAGACCCTCTCATTCCTCTGGCCCTGACCAGGGCCTGGGGTCTCAGGGGCTGCTCAACGCCACCCTCGGGGACCAGGCACTGAGCCCGTCAGCCCAGAACAAGGCGGGCGGGGGACTGACGCTCCGCTCCCGGGATCGTGGGCCTCACAGCTGAAATCTATCACGAGGGTCCTGCAGAGGGGCCTCGCAGCCACTGTCGCACTAAATGACCCCAGCAGTGGGCTTCTGAGTGGCTACTGAGAGGCAGCAAGAGGGGAAGCCTCAGTGTGTGTCCAGCTGGAACCAGGGGGTTGTGTCTGGTGCTTAATCCTCCTAACTGCCCAGGTAGACAGGGATTACTGTATCCATTTCACAGGCGGGCAATCTGAAGCTCAGAGAGGTTTAGGTAGGTAATCTGCCCTGGGTCACAGAGCGAAGAAGTAGGAGCCTAGGACTTAAACCCAGGGCTGCCTGATTTCAAAGTCTATGTACCCACCGGCCCCACTCTACATGCTTCCTCCCTATAACACAAACACGACGCCCGTCGCCACTGGAACAACGAGAAACGAGTCTGGCTCATTCATACGCAGGACAACACGGCGGAATCCCGCACATGCTGGGTGCACAAGGGCACACACTGTGGGTTCCATTTACATGATGTCCAACGGGGCTAAAGGAGTGTCTGCTGGCAGAAGCCAGGGCGTTGGTCGCCCCTGGGAGGGGCAGGGGCTTCGGGCTGGTATGTTCTGATCTTGATCCGGATGGGGGTCCCTGGTGACAACTCACCCAGCTGGAGACTCGGATCATGCACCTCTCTGTATGTCATACTACAATGAAGAGTTTACATAAAAAAATAAAAGCGTGCCTTGGCACGCCAGCGATTGTTAGCTAATGTTTTACACCACCAAAGGCGCTGAGAAATGGAATATTGTGCTGAACTACTAAGAAAAATAAACTGTGTAGGAGGAGGAAATCGTTTTCAAAGGAGGAGGGAAGCACCTTTCAAAATCGTTGCTAACGTGCCCATTAAAATATTTATGCATTCAGCCTAGAATTCAAGGTGTCAGCCTCGACCTTTACACCACACAGAACCTTAGGAAGGGCGAATTCTGTTCCTGATTCAAGTCAGCAGAACGTACTGGTGTTTCAGGAAATGAGAAGCCTGCCGAGTGTGCTCTGCTGACAAGCGGTGGTCTACGTGGCAGGCCCGGGTCCTCGGCGTTCACTGTCAAAGTCAGGCACCGGGGAAAACGACAGTGGTACCGCCACGTCGGCCGCGCCGACACTTCCTATGCTCAAGAACGCACAGTGTCTAAGCATCAGGCTTCTCAAAAACGGCTCCCGCACAAAACCATTTAGAGGGTGCGGTGTAGTCGGTTTCAGAGAGAAAGGAAAGCATTCTTACCCCAATGGACAGACTCTTAACTATTGTTGGGCTTTTCAAAGGTCACAACTTTCCTAACGAACGGTGACTAGCTTGGTGACGGGGCTCCGTGCAGAGCTGCAGCACGCACGCACTTGCACACACGCAGGCATGTGTGCACACACGTCGACTCCCTGCCGTGCCTGCCGTCTCCCCTGGGGGCCTGGCCCTCCAGCTTCAGGCACAAGAAGTGTTCTGGACTTCTGCACCTGCTGACTCTCACCTCCCTACCTGGTGCCTCTTAGAACTCTGAGGGGGTCACCCACCCAGGAGGCTCCCACTCAGCCGGGCTCACCACCGCTGCTGTAATTCCACACCTGCTGAACCACCTGTACGCGTGCCCAAGAGACGGGCATCCCTGAGGGCGGAGACCCACAGAGGCAGGTACCAACGACTGTTGAACTGAACCAAACCCGAGGTGCACCTGCAGCGGGGTCAGCCTGAAGACCCCAACCACCGACCTCTGACCCTGCGCACTGCTGCTGGCCGGCCCCCAACCCGGGTCTGATCTTCAGCTGTGGTTGGCCACCCCATCCCCCAGTGCCCTCACCCGCCAGGCCTGCCATCTGCCCCAGGCCACCTTCTCCATCCCCAGCCAGCCCACCACACACATGCCTCCTGGCATCAGTCATCTTGGCTCCCGGTCTTGAACGCACTCAACACTGGTCCACGAGTAGGGGGTCCGGGCACACGACACGCCTGGGACCAGCTGTGCTTGCTATGCAGTGGGGGAGCGGTGGTTCCTGGCCTCGGCAGCTTCCACTCCCAGGGACACGGGCATTATTAGCAAACTCACCAGGCGACAAGCATCTCAGGGTGACCCGTGGCGCTTCAGGGACTGAGCGGGTCGGGAGGGCAGCACCCTTGAGTCTGAGGGAGAGAAGCGGATGGGCTGCCAGGCAGTGGGGGCAGAGGGGGTGGGTGTTTCTCTGGCCATGGCAGGTGGAGCTCTTTACAGAGGAGAAGGCCCTGCGACCCCGGCCGGGCCTCTCACAGGGGACAGGGGACCAGGGACCAGGGACGGGAGGTTCGGGACCCGCAGCATCATCCCACGCACCTGCCTGGATGTCGGGGACTCGGGAGGCGTCAGCACTGGATCCCTCCTGGCACCTCCGCTGGGCGTGGCCGGAGGGGGGCTGCCGGGCAGGGCGGCCAGCAGGGCCCCACTGTCATCCCGTCGCTGCTCGGAGGAAAGGTGTTCGTTCCAACCCCTCTCCCTTCTCAAGGTCAATGCTCTGGAACACGACTGAGCAACTCTGCGGCCCCTTTTTGTTAAGAACGTTGCTACGTTTTTTAACGGTCGAAAAAGATCAAAGTAAGAACATTTCCTGACGTGTAAAAAGTGTCTGTAAATAAAGTTTTATTGGAACGAGGCCACACTTGTCCGCTGATGAATGGCTGCTTTGAGCTCCATGGCAGGGCTTGGAGCTGCTACAGACACGCGGCCAGAGCGCCAGGAACATTCACTCTGGCCCCAACAGGAACCGCCTGCCAACCCCTGCTCTAGATGCAGCGCGGTTGTGTGTTGTCCAGGGTTTGTCTGTCTCCTGAGTTGTGCTCACAGTCGGCCCTATTACTGCGGAAAGAGGGGTGTGAAATTTCCCAACAATGACTGCGAATGACTGTTGGTGTCTGCCCGTCTTTGCTTCACCCGTGTCTTAGGCTCTGTTCATCAGGAGCACACGCACCTCACTCCTGAGCCCACCCTTCCATCCTGTGAGCTGCCCTCTGTACCCCCGGCAATGCTTCGTCTTTATCTGGGGTTAATACTCCCACCAGCCGACTCAGGCTGCCTGTTCCCACCTTTTCACCTCAACCCCTCGGCATCAGTCACGGTGTTTTACGAGAAGATGGGCGGGTCTCGCTGTTCCACCCACTCTGGTGTGTCTCCTCGCTGGCGTGTTTCGTCACTTACATTTAGAGTAACTGCTCACGTGGGTGACGTCAGGGCTGCCGTTTTCCTACTTGCTTCCAGTCTGCCCCCTCCTGGGGTCTCCATTCCTCTTGTTCCTGCCTTCTTTTGGTTAACTGAGTATTTCTCCACATTCCATTTTAATTTACACATTGGCTTTTTAGCATTATTTTGTAGTGGCTGCTCTAGAGACTATATTACATGTCAACTTTCAGTCTATTTGTGGATATTGTTCACGTCACATAAGAAATTAGTGACTGTCTGTGCCCGTTTACCCCAAGCCCCTTTATGTTGAAGCTGGCACATACGTTTCATCTGCAGCCATGATAAACCCCACGCTGTGCTGTGAGTTTTTATTTTAAACAGTCATTTTAAAAGAATTAATAGGAAACTGGTCTTTTATTTTTACCCACCCATCTTACCATTTCCATACCTTTCCTTCCTTCTTCCTCGAGATCCCAGTGTTCGTGTGGTATCACTTCTCTTCAGCCTGAAGAACTGTCTGTAGCTTCTTCAGCATTTCTCACAGAGGTCTGCTGATGACAAACGCTCTTAGAATTTACCTAAATTCTCTTTATTTCACTTTTTGTTCCTAACAGATATTTTTGCTGGATATAGAACTCTGGGTCAACTCCTCTCCCCGCCAGAACTTCAAGACACAATTCCACTGTCTTCCGAGAAGGCTGTGACAGCCCACATGACTACATACATGTCTTTTCTTCCTCTGGTGCCTTCGAGATTTCCCCTTTGTTGCTGCTTTTCAGCAGTTTGACTATGGTGAGCCTAAGCGAGGCTTTCTTTACATTCATCCTGCTTCACGAAGCTGTAGATTTAAGCTTCCACCAAACTTAGGAGGTTTTCAGTTATTTCTTACTTCACATTTTGATGCCCCATTCTCTTTCCTCTCTTCCAGGACTCCAATTACACGTATATTAGACATTGTCCCACTGCTTCCTGAAGCTCTGCTCATTTCTTTTTTCAACCTTTGTTCTCCCTGTTCTTCATATTAAGTCATTTCTACAGACCAATTTCTCAGTGCACTGAATCTTCTCTCATCATAAAGGTTAATTTTTATTTCAGATACTGCATTTTTCAATTCCAGAATTTCCATTTGGTTCTTTTTTAAAATAGCTTCTATTTCTCTGTTGAGATTTTCTACTCTCCACCTAGAGCCTGCTTTCCTTTATGTCCCCGAGCAGAGTCAGAACGTGTCTGATGATTCCAACACAAGTCATCATCTTGGGGTCAGGTGCCTTGTGGCTTTTTCTCTGGAGTGAAAGTCATGTTTTCCATTTTCTTTTCTCCCCAAATGTCTAACAGTGTTGAGTTGTAGTGCAGACATTGTAAAACGATGTGTCGCAGAGACTATATTCTGTTACATTCCTTCGATGAACAATGATATATTTCCCCCCACAAAGGTCAATAACTGGACTTTGATGAATAACTCTGGTAAAAGCGTTTTTGCACAGATATGCAGGTATAAAACACATATAAAAAAATGAACATAAAGACTCCTTCTCTCCTTAAGTACATCTTAGAACAGCCATGACTAAGTTTAACTTGATACGTATTTCAGAGCTTAAAAACCCAAGAAATTAGTAACAAATTTTTGCACAGTTTAACTTGAGGCACATGCGTATATTGTCCTAACACTGGAAATACTTTCTTGACATTTGATTTGATACTCTTATTGGTTAAGCTTTTGCCTTTTAAAAGTTTTTCTAGGAGAAAATACAAGAAAAAAGTATCTATCCAGATTACCCATCACTCTTTGAACATTACTCAGGAATAACATGATCTTAAAATAGGTCAGTTTTGAAAAACACTGACAAGATGCTGGACTGTTATTCTTCTATTCCGGATCTCTTTTTGAAAAAGAAATGAGAATAAAAAAGTAATTTTGTCCTGACATTGGTGGGATGAGATACATTCGTACTGTTCACAAATTCAACACACAAGAGTGTCTGTTTCAAATGAGATCAACACTAATAGGTAACAAGAAGTAGAGAAGCCAGCTTTAGGAGATGCACTCATCCTACCCAATCCCTCTCGGGTTTTACCAGCGTTGATATTTTTGTTTTAACAAACAATTAGCTTGGCTGGACTCGAACTCAAAACTGTCTCCCCTGTTTTTTTAGCTTTAGCTAAAATCTGTCCCATTTCAGGAATTGCCAAGAATTACGAGCAGAGATGACAAATGGGATTTGGGGTTCCCCGGCTCTAACTCTGCCCTTGGGTTCGGATACCCAGCTGTGTTCTAGCCCCTCTGGGCGGCATCATGTGAGGCCAATCTTCAGGGGAAAAGCCATAAGACAATGAGAAGCTCACCGGGTGCCCGGCCCTTCTCCTATTTTGGATGCTCTCTAGTGCTGACACGCACTAGAGGGGAAGCTGCACGGATAAAACTGTTCCTTGAAGATCCGGCCTCTTAGCTGGAGGGGCACAGACAGTGGCCAAGCGCTTGCTTCTGGCCATGGGCTCATTACCACAGTGGTGACCATGCGCTGAGAGGGGCTACAGGGCCTGGTCACAAGAGAATTGCTTGTCCACACTCTCTCTCTCTGGCCTACACAAACATTCTGTGAACGTCTGTGAGCTGCAAGGCTCTGCGTCAGACGGGAGTAGCTGAAGACTGACCGCAGAGGACACAGGGAGTGCCTGGGAGACATGCCCCGGCCCCGGCTCGCCCTCGGCTGCTAAGTGCCCACCGCCCACCCGCGACCGACCGGGCCGGCAAATGTGGGACACACAGGGTCTGGCCGATGCAAAGCCTGTGCTCTTCCCAAGTACATGCTACGACATGGACACGTGTGGAGAGGCTGGCCATGCAAGGCGACAGAGAAAGCCATCTTCGCCGAAGGCGCCCCCTGGAAACCCGGGCTTCTCGCCCCTCCCTGGGAGGGAGCACGGCGTGAGCAGTCTGCACTGCCCCGGGATCGCCCCGCGCCCGACAGGAGCCCGAAGGAGCCCTCACGTGGCAGCTCACGCTTCAGCACCCGACAGGCTGACCCAGTGCCAGTTCCCCTCGGGCAGCGGCACTGACATTCCTGGGGCCCCTGTGCCTGCTGGCCGTCGTGTGTGTACTTTGCCCAAGGAGCTGCTGCGCTGAGGACACTGCCCTGCCCGGGGAAGAGCGCAGCTCACCCCGCACGCAGAGCTTCTGAGGTTCAAGTGCGCGTCACCAGAGTCACACTCCGTCCCGTGTGCCCCTGCTCGGGCTGGAGTGCCCGCCCGCCCCCCCAGAAGGCTCCTCTGCACCGAGCTGTGCCCTGTGCTAAGTTTGCTGAAGGTGGCCTTTCGGGGCCGGGCTGTCGGGGGAGCCTGTGTTCTGTGGGCGCATCCCCTTAGACGCAGAGGCGACTTCTGACCTGTGTGACAGTACCAGGGTGAGGTACGAGCTGCACAGACGTGAACTGGCAAGTTCTGTCAACCTTCTCTGAAAACATGCATGTAACTGAAATTCAAACGGGCACGCAATTTAAAGTGACTCTTAGGAACTCATTAGGAAAGTCGTCAAGCTGGGTGCTGGTTAGTAATTCACCCCAAACCCGTGTCCTGCTCGCCCAGAAACACCACCATCACCAGGCTTCGCGCCACCCAGAGCGCTGGCCGCCCCAGGAGGGAGCAGGAGGGGCTGCAGGTACGCGTGGATTACCCGCTGTGGAGGTTCCCCGGAGCCTGGGCCGCCTTCACCAGCGCACCGACCCTGAGAGACCAATGGCTCGGGGCTGGCAGGGAGCCAGACCCTCAGCCCAGCCGCCCCTCAGCTTTGCCCTCCGCCCCCGCCAGCTCCAGCCTGTCCGTCCGACAGCTGCCGAGGCGGCCGGGCCGCACCTTCCTCTGGTTACGGTGCCATCGTCGCCCCCCACCCGACCCTGTTCAAGCGACTCCTTCCTCATCTCCCGTTCTCTCCCCCTACTGCAGCCTGGTTTCCCCCAGAGCCCCCCCCCACCCCGAAACTGCCCTCGGAGGTCACCAGGCCACCTACCTGCCAACCCAGCTGGCCCTTGTTTATTAGACTTGGCCGAAGGCCCCAGGAGGGCAGAGGGCGTTGGCACAAGGGCCAGCTCTTGGCACAGAGCCCGGAAAGCGTGGGGACCAGAACCACGTGGTTGCTGCGTGAAGACGCTGCCGGGCCCTCCCACCCGCACCCCTCCTCCTCCCTGCTTGGCACGGGACCCCCCACACCCAGGGAAGGCCTCCGCAGAGGGGGATCCGGGCAGAGGCTGCAGGACCAGGGGGAGCTGGTCAGGCCGAGGAGGCAGGAGCGCCCAGGAGGCGCTGACTGGACCGACCGTGTCCCCAGTTCTCCTGAAAGTCACCCTGGGCTGCAGAGGGAGTGCAAGCCCACCAGGAGCTGAGCGCTGGCGGTGTGGTGACAGCCGGGGTCACCCCGCGCTGGGCAAGAAAGACAAACACTTCCCATCACGTCCCCAAAGCAGCCCCGGAGGAGCGAGCCCCGAGAACACAGCCCCATCCCCGTCCGTCCCTGGCGTGGCTGCCGCTGGGAGCCCCGGACACGGCATTTCCCAGCAAGGCTCTAAACACACGCAGCACCGGTGTGTAGTAAATAATTTTTGTTTTCTTCCCGGCAAAAATGAACAACAATGGTGGGACCAGAAAGGCTCCCCGTTCACAGGAAACGCCGAGGGTGTCACCGCTCGCCGAGGGCTGTGTGAGGTCACGGGCGACAGCGGCCACGCTCAGTCACGCGCGGCCTCCCATTCAGCTCAGCGGCTTTTGTGATAAACTGGTCCTTCTGGGGGGAGGGGGCCAGGGGACTGGGAAAGCTGCCTATAAATCTTTAACAAAAGATCTGAAATGGGAATAGGAACTACATTCTTTCTCTCAATAGACAAAGCCTTCCCCATCAAGATATGCTTGTATTCTCAGACAAAACCTTCATGATAACATTAAAGCCATGAGAACTCGCTCTCTGTGGGAACGCTTGGCAGCCTGCAGTAACCCCGGATGAACGTAACCAACCCAGTGGGGAACGGGGCACTAAGCAGCCCCCTTGAGGGCCACAGCCGTGAAAAAGCACGGGTCCTGCCGAGGCGCCGGGGCCCGGATACAGGCATGGTACCGAGGAAAGGGCCCCCCCTGAGCAGAGAGGGTCTGCACTGGGCAGGGGGCAACCCCTCGTCCAGCCGGATGGAGGGCCACAGAGCTGAAGAAGTCTTCCAGAATCCCGGGAAGGTAGGAAGAAGGATTAAAAAAAAGAAGCTCAGATGCCTGTTCTGGGGCCTCCCCCTTGGAACAGCAACGACGGGCCGGGCCCTGTGCGTGTCTGCGGGGGATCCTGTGCGGCCCAAGCCCCTTCCCAGAGTCTAGGCACTCGCCCCGGGCTGGGCCTGGGAGCCCAAGAACTGAACACAGACGTCCCTCATCACAGCATTAGAGCAGAGACAGGTGCCTGAAGGCACAGGTCCCAGAACCGGGGCCACGCGGGGGCCAGTCCCAGTGACGTCGGGGACAGCGGCGACATCAGTGCCGCGGGGAGAGCCATGTGATAGGGTTCGTTCGGTTTATGCATTAGGTGCTCCCTGCGGGTGGACTTTGGTGCCGAATGAGCTATTTCGGATGGAGAGGCAGTAGTCTGGAAATAGCACGATTCACACTTACCAAAGGCACCATCAGTCAAATTCCGGAAGGTTCCGAACGGCCTTTCTTCCGGTAAAATAAACATGCTCCAGCCCCTCATGTTGGCCCTGAGGCTGGGCTTAGTTTCCAGGGAGTAAACCGCCAGCCCCACTCGGGGGCTGCCCAGCACCTCGGTGGGAGCAGTGGTCCTATGCTGAAACGAGGAGGAGCCTCCAGGGCCCAGCAGGATGCCCTCGGCCAGATGCACACAGGCACTGAGCCTCTGGAAAACCCGTGGGCGCCCCTCCTGCTCTGCCGGGGCCTGGCTGCGGGGGTCTTTCTTCCCCCAGCTCCCAGGAGCACAGCCCACTGCAGACTTGGAGCACCGGCCCCTCCCCACCACCCATCCCACGCTCTTCGGAACAGATGCCGCACTAAGCAAGCGTGCCCAGGGCACGGGTAGGGGGAACAAGCCCGCCCCGAGCCCCGCGACGGCCACTCGGCACCCCGGCCCAGGCTGGCCCCTGTGCAAGGCCTGGACGCAGTGGCAGCCAAGGTCTCTCCCAACTCTGAGAGTCTGCGACCTGAATTAGGGTCGCGGGGAAAGAACCCAGCCACCGCCCTATCTGCTGCGATTCACAGCTCTGGCTTTAATAACAAGCGGGCAGCAGCACACCCAAAGCTCCGGTGGAGCGAGGTTAAGGAGCATGTGCTAGGGCGGGGGGAGCCCTCCTGCGGACGCCGGCCAACCTCCCCGGCGTGAGTCAGTGCTCCCTCCGGCCGGCCTCACGGTACCGAAGCGAGGTCAGTGAACCGGAGGTTCAGAGAGCCTTTGCACGACATCTCCACACGTAGACACGACACACAGAGGTCACCTCCAAGGGCCGGGGACAGTGAAGTGTAGGCGGATAGGTAGTTAGGCAGGCGAGTGTGTTACCTTCCTTGTCAACGCAATTCATCCGTAAGCGCGTAATTAATGTTTAAATAATGGGTGTGCTCAGCCAAGGACGGACCCAGAGGATTCCTGGAATTTAGGAGCTGGCTCCAGCAGGCCCCTGGGCTGCAGACAGCGGGGCCTTCAGGGTCTGGTCATTATATCCTGCCTCCTGAAAACGCTATTACATGAAAACTAGCAAGTGTTTGGAAACTTAAAAAATTAAATTCTTACTAAACGTTGCTATTACCTTTATCAATAGAGATCTCGAGTATTTTTTAAAGACCTCTAACCCCATCTCCCTTTATCACATCTCCGCCAAGCGCAGCTGGCGCACCTCCTGAGGGGCAGGGGCGCTGAGAGCCGAGTTCAAATCCCAGCTCCACCACTGACCTAATTCTGTGGGCACCTCCTTCCTCACCTGCAAAAATCTGTAAGATAATGTCATCTGCAGATTTGTATAGGGATTAGGTCACTGGAACAACTGCTGCTGGCATCGTTACCACGGGGTCCGCAGACCTCACTTCTAAGAGCGGGAAGCGGGAACCAACACCGTTAGCCCCGCTCTCCTCTCCTAGTTCGCTGCAGACTCAGGCCTGGCCTGCTCTCAAGAAGAGGAGAGGCTCGAATTCTGATTCTACACTTTCTGGCCATGGACTGCTGGGCAAGCCACCTCCCTTCCTGAGCCGCAGCTCCCTCGGTACAGACGGCCTTGTCCAGGACCCTGGGGAGGACTGACAGGTGACAGGCCACATCCCTGGGCCGGCGTGGGAGCCTTATTCACGAGCCTGTTCCGACACTGCCCTTCTGTTAGCACTTCCAGCATCCCTCCACCCCGCCCACCAGAAAAGGGCTCCAGGGGTGGTCAGGGAGTGTGCCAGCTCCACCCTACCCCTGGAGCTTGCCTCCAGAACTTTCTCCTCTGCACGGCCACAGCCAGGGCCTCGCCATACTGCAGCACGGCAGGGCCCCAGAGCTGGTGACACGGGAAAGCCGGCGGTCGCGGTCTGGCTCCCCGTCCAGGCTCGCCTCTGAGCCTTCCTCCCGGCAGCCCGGCTCTCGGGGCTTCCGTGCCCTGGCCTGCGGTGCTGTCCTGCGTGGCGCCCTCGGAACCCGCTGCGAAAGTGGGTGTCCTCCCCTTAAAGCTGGCCTGCCCTCCCCGAGGACAGGGGCTGTGTTGCCCCCGCACGTGTGGCCTCACCGCCAGGGAAGGTGGAACGCTCGGGCCCAGAGACGCAGACGACCTGCAAGGGCTGGGCCTGGCCCACCCTGCCCCACCCTGCCCCAGGCCACACCACTGACGACCACCCCACGCGAAACCAACAGCGCGAGACACCTGCCCTGCTCTGCAATTAGGTGATGACTAAAATTCATGAGAGGCACGTCAGGCCCCATTTATAAGTCATGAGTGTCGGATTACAGGGGGCCGCCTGGTGCCTGGAAGAGCGCTTCAAACCCAGGTGCTGGCTGCCGTCTACACAGAGTGCATTTCCGGTCTGGCTGTGGTTAAACCCTGCTTTGCTGCCACAGTCTAGCCCGGAGAACGGTGAAGAACGTGAGGATGTACTCGTAGTCCGGAGACCGTGGGGAGGACCCGGGGACCAGAGGCCTTCGGCCAGGCCTGCAACGCAGGGCGGCAGCGAGAGGGGGCAGAGTCGGGCTCCCGGCTGAGGAAGAGGAAGAGGAAGAGCGAGTGGGCCTGCGCGGAGCAGCTGCTGGGCCCAGAAACCTGCCATCAAAGCAGGCAGCGACACCCCCAATCGTGCTGTGGAATGACAGCAAAATGCAAGGGTGTGTAAGTCTAGAGGGACTTTAAGGACACATAAATAATTTGGTTGAAACTGATGAAGCCTCACACCCTCTCGCTAGGCTCGGGGCCCCCGCCGCTCCTGAGCGGAGCCTGTGGCCGACGCTTGGCTGTGCTGACCTTCTGCGGGCCCGGGGGCAGGGCTCTTCCAGCTGCGGTCAACAGCCCAGCGTGCAAGTGTCCGGCCCTGACCGCCTCAAACTGAGACTCACGCTTTCAGTTTCTGCCCATTCTGCATTGCGTGCTACATACACCTCCACTGCGATTTGCAGATAAAGTACTTCTAACAATCACTTCCAATTCAACATGATGGGTGGCAGTCCTTCAAGCTTCTTTCTGTGATGTTTCCATCAGTTTACAAGCTGTAAGATACACCCCACATCCTCTCTCCACTTAAATGGGGGACAAACAACCTATACTCACCCCAAGACAAACTCCATCCATACATGATTTACATAATTTATTGATATATGTGTATGCGTTTCGTGTAAGATTTAAATAGCTCGTTTTTTAATGACAAAATTACCATCATCTGGGAAATATTTTGCTGGTGGACACATTCTATACAGATTGCTTTTAAGGGCAAAGAGTAGGACTTCCCTGGTGGCGCAGTGGTTAAGAATCCGCCTGTCAAGGCAGGGCACACGGGTTCGAGCCCTGGTTCGGGAAGATCCCACATGCCGCGGAGCAACTGAGCCCGTGCGCCACAACTACTGAGCCTGCGCTCTAGAGCCCGCGAGCCACAACTACTGAACCTCGTGTGCCTAGAGCCCGTGCTCCGCAGCAAGAGAAGCCACCGCAATGAGAAGCACGCGCACCGCAACCAAGAGTAGCCCCCGCTCGCCGCAACTAGAGAAAGCCCGCACGCAGCAACAAAGACCCAACGCAGCCAAAAATAAATTAATTAATTTAAAAAAAAAAAAAAAAAAGACGTCTAAAAACCATTCTTGCTTTACCACTGCTCGTGTGTGCAATACTGGCAAAGGGCAGAATCGCTCAGGTTTCTCTGTAAATCACCTCCTTGGAGTGGCATAGAAGGCCTCCTAGGATCTGGCCCACCAGGGGCCAGAGCTCCCTCAAACGACTCTGCACCAAGCTCGTGCCACGCAGACTTAGTCACAGCTTCCCTAACACGCCACACTTCCCGCTACGTCTCTCCCTGCCATGCCGCGGCCTGGAATGTGCCAACTCACCTTCGCTCACTGACCCCTACGTACTCTTTGCAACCAGGAGGCCCAGGGCCACGTCCTCCACACAGCTTCCCCATCCCCCGCCCCCTCTCTGTGCCCGGGGGTTGCCTCCTGTCCCGCTCCTGCTGTCCGCATGCTCCCCTTGGACAGAGCAGGCAGTGACCTGTATTCTGACCGCCCTTCCTACTCTTCCTCCTCCAGACCATGAATCACAGCCTTGACCCCAGGCCCCGTGAGCACCGGGCACAGGGCACAGCCTCGGCGCCAGCGTGCTAGATGACCTCCCTTCAGGTCTTCCCTGACCTGGAGCCCTTCGATCGCTGGCATGCGGGCGCCGGCATCCCCACACGGACCCCCACGTGCACGCGGCTCCACCTGAAGCAGAAGCCTCAGGCTGCTCCCGCCCGCCCCCCGCACCTGGCACCACGCCCGGCACCTGGCAGGTAGGTGCTCAATAAGTGTTTGATGGAAGAACAACAGGCACAGAACTCCTTGGGAAAAACGACTGCAGCTGACATTTCATTGTTTCTAAAATACAATGATCTGAAACACAAGGAAATCCAGACTTCCCAACGCAAACAAAACAGCCCTGCACAACAGTTTTTCAATTATCTCAGTCAAAATTCAGGAGACTTTGACAAACTCCTATTTATGGGCCTGTCCTCCCGGCATGCTGCCTGTGCTTTGGGGGGCACTGCGAGGGTCCCCCGGCCTGGGTGGGGGGTCACGTCAGGGCTCCCAGGCACGGACACACACGTGTGTCTGGAACTCTCGTCCACTGGAGAGAGCGGGCAGTCTGCCACCTCCCAGCCTGGGCCATGTGTCACCCTTCAGGCTTCCTTAGTCTCTCGTCAGCAGGAAATCCAGTTTTCAGTCAGATATTCTGTAAGGCCCATCCAGTTTTTTTTCACATTTAAAAAAATGGGGGTAAAACATACATCATGTAAAAGTTACCACTCTCACCACTTGTAGGTGCTGGGTTCAGTGACATCAGGGACATTCCCACTGCTGCTCAGCCATCCCCACTGTCCCCCCAGGACTGAAACTCCGTCCCCACTCACTCACTCCCCGTGCCCCTCCCCCAGGGCCCACCTTCTACTCCTGGCGCCCTCGTGGAAGTGGAATCACACAGTCTTTGTCCTTTTGCATCTGTATTGTTTCACTTAGACTGAAAGTCTTTCAAGGCCCATCCTCCAGCCCTGTGGGCGCACCTGCCCCCTCGCTCGGTGGCACTCGGGGGCACGGGACAACGAGGACACTGAGCCCAGCGCTCTCTACACAGCGAAGGACCGACTGCCGGACAATCGTCCCCCAAGTCCCAACGGGAGCAGCCCGAGCACCCTCCCCCAACACCAGGGGACCCTGGGGAGCAGAGCACACCTGCCCCTGCCCTCGGGCCTGCAGGCGGGCAACCCAATATAAGCCTCAGGCTGAGCCAAGTGCCACGCAGGGCGGGCAGGTCCAGGGGAAACCCATCCCCAGAGGGCCTCTGATAACATTCTCCAGGACTGTACAGCATCAGTTTCCAGCGATGCGAAAAGAACTGTTGGATAAGAAGCACAACAAAGAAACCCTCCACCACCTGAAGGAGGATGGCCAAGCCTGGTCCGGTTTTCGCTGAAAATGAAAAATGGAAGCATCAATGTAGAATTCAAACTCAAACGCTCTGAGCTGTTCTCAGCCCAGGGACCGAATCCCCACACAGGGGAGGTTCCCACGCACTGAACAGCGGTGGTACGGAGGACGGGCCCAGAATCAGACGTCTCAGGACCCCCTACCCACTGTGACAGCAAGGGTCCTCACACGTCCCAGGCATGGGCCGGCGGCCTGAAAGCCTCTGGCCCTGAGGACTGCAGGGCCTGTGGGCATCGCCTCGGCTTGGGCAACGAAAGCAAACACAGTTACAAGCTGGGCGCTGTGTCCTTCCCCTGGGCTCTGGTCCCCAGAGCCACCACTCGCGCCTTGGCCACTTGCCCATTTCCCGGGCCTTCTGGTACGAGGCCTCTAGACTCCTTGAGCTGTCCCTCTTTCAGGCGACATGGTGGCCCGATTCTCTGAAAATAGCCCGTAAGTGACGCAGCTTCGTGAAATCAAGGAGTGCCAGGTGTGTATATATATAGCTGATTCACTTGGTTATAAGGCAGAAACTAACACAGCATTGTAAAGCAATTATACTCCAATAAAGATGTTTAAAAAAAAGGAGTGCCAGGTGACCGCATGAACCAGAAAGGTATGCCTTAGGAATTCTTGTGGCACAAAGGAAACTGTTTGAGGGCAGTGAGGTGCTAGATCTGCTTTTACAAAACAGAAAGACCAACCAAGAATGCCACCTGCAGAAGGCCCCTGGGGCGTCATTAGACACAAAGGGGATTCCTAGGAAGGCGGCGGGCACATCTGAGCTGCACAAGTGCTGCAGAGTGCAAAGCACACCTGCTGGAAGGTCCACGTTAGATGTGTCATGCAAGAGGCAACTCGTAACAGGTCACCTGTGGGCAACATCGTGCTCACTCAAGGAGGCCACAGGGGACCTGCGTTTTCACTTGGGATACAGCATGAACCTGCATCGCCCAATTCTCACCAGAGACTTGTGTTCCCGGCACTGCCCTGTGGATTTTGAACACTAGCCTGAGTCAACAGCACAAGAAGGCACTGGGCGGGCCGGGCTGTAACCTCTAACTCGGGGTGGGGTGAGGGGGCCGGGGCCTGGATTACAGAAGGGTGTTGCTGCGGCGGGTGATTCAGTGGGGCTGCCCCCAGGTCACGTTCCCACTCTGCTGCAGCAGCCCTGGCCTCGCCGTCAGTTTCGCTCAGCAATCCCGGGAGTGGAGGAAAATGACGAGCACTTAAGGCACTTAAACTTCCAATGTTTTCTTTAAGGCAGGCTTTTAAAGGGTAGGTTTTTCCCACAGGAAGAAAAGGTGAGGTTCAAGTTGGGACAAATCATATCCTAGGAATCCTGATTCACGTTAAGCTAGGACAGAAAGTGGAAAAGTGTTTTAAGAAGAAAAACAGACATATACAAAATGAACAAAGTTTCACCCCTCCTGAATGAGACAGACAAGACTAAAGCTAACCTTCCGCATAAATAACCCTACAAACCACTTGGTCATTCCCAGGCCATCACGGCACCCCCGACCATCATCAAGCAGGAGAGAAATCGGCATCTCACTGTCAACTGAGAGACCACAGGACATTCCTCTATGACTCTCCTTTTCCCTCCAGGACACTTCCTGAACCAAGAAGGAAACAGAGGGTGGGGGTCTGCTTCCCAAGGGAAAAGGCTGTCTGGGAACAGACTGGGTCAGCCCAGGAGGGCGCCTGCCTCTCAGGGAGGTCTGCTCAGGGCTCTGGGCAGGCTGTTCCCAGACTCTCAGAGGGGACCCCACGTTCCCACTTGATCCCAACTCTGAGGCCAGATTCATCAGCTGCACCTGAGGGCACACACACATTATACACACGCGCACACATGCACACATTATACACATGCGTGTGCACACACACAACACATGCACACATTATACCCATGCACACACGCGCACACATTATACCCATGCACACACGCGCACACATTATACCCATGCACACACGCGCACACATTATGCCCATGCACACGCGCGCACACATTATGCCCATGCACACGCGCGCACACATTATGCCCATGCACACGCGCGCACACATTATGCCCATGCACACGCGCGCACACATTATGCCCATGCACACACGCGCACATATTATACACATGCACACACACGCACACACATGGCGTGCAAATGACGGGCACCTACCTCCAGTGCCAGGCACGCAGCAGGAGTTGGTCTGCAGAAGCTCCTGGGCAGCCCCTCCCTTGCCCTCAGACCACCGGCCCTGCAGGAAGCAGGCACGGATGCTGCAATGCCTGCTGGGGCCTCTGGGCCCCCAGCCCCCAGCACGTCACACCTTCACCCTCTTCTTCGCCTCAAGTTTGTGGGTCTTACCAGAACCCCCTCGACACTAACAAAACAGCAGTTTTTATAGGTGCCCCTCTGATCTCCTTTATCTGACGCTTTGAGCCTGAAGCCTAAGAACATACTTTTACAGGCCCCTTCAAAAGCTGCAATGTTTGACGAATGGTGGGAATCCACTGCGTAACAGACGTGGCCTGTCAGGAAGCGGGAGAGATGACGGTGACGCTGAAGGCACCTGTGGCCAGCCCCGAGGTCAGCGGGACGCCTCCTGCGAGGGCGGAGCCAAGGCGGGCCCACCCCCCCAGGGAGGACACAGCGTCGGCCTGGAGAGAAAGCCACAGGCCTTCTGCTCTCACCTGGACCTGGGTTCTCTACCTGCCCTGGATGCTCTCTGCTGCTGCTGGGGGCTGGTCGCGTGTGTCACACGTGCGGGAACCTCCTGGTGAAGGCGCGCGAAACCGGCTGCCTGCAGGGGCAGCACCAGGTGCTGTGGGGCAGGAGGGGCAGCAGGTCTCACTACCGGGACCACTGGACTTGGTGAGAATGCTGTATATTCGAGAGAGCAGAACTGAAGGTTTTAAAGGCACCCTCCCCGGCGAGGGAGGATTTAGAACCACGGTGGCCGCACTGGGCCTGCTCCGTGTTCTTCCCGAGCTCACGGGGCGGCAGTCATGGGACTGCTGGCCTGCAGTGTCTCCCACCGCCTTCTAGCACTGAGGGATGGCACTGCCGCCGGTCCAGAGGTTCCGGCACAAGAGGGGCTCACTTGGAATCAGGGGCCCTCAATTCAGGCCCCAAACTGGCCGGACAAAAGCCTTCCTGCGGACGAGGCCAAGAGTGCTGCGGTGTCCTTGGTGGCGGGGCCCACACTTCACGCCAGCGGCCAGCAAACACAAACGGTTTACAGTGTTCCGATTTAAACTGCACTTACGGGCCTCCCTGGTGGCGCAGTGGTTGAGAATCCACCTGCCAATACAGGGGACACGGGTTCGAGCCCTGGTCCGGGAAGCTCCCACATGCCGCAGAGCAACTAAGCCCGTGAGCCACAACCACTGAGCCTGCGCTCTAGAGCCCGCGTGCCACAACTACTGAAGTCTGCACGCCTAGAGCCCGTGCTCTGCAACAAGAGAAGCCACCACACTGCACCGTGTCAGGAACCAGGAATAGATATTGGTTCGGCAAAAGAACCATCTCATGAGAATGAAGTTACCTGGTTTGTCACCTGCGGAGCTCCCTGGGTGGTAGGTGCCCCAGGTAACGAGCTGCTCGACCCAGTTTAGGTTTTCTGACCTGTCATCAGTGGCGTTGCCCCTGCCCTGGCCCCCGGGACCGCTGGAAAGAGGAATGATCCGGCCTCCTCCGAGGGCGTGTGCAGAGCCCAGGCACGTGGCTGAGGCTGGCTCCCCGGTACCCACCCCACCGCCGCGGCCTGAGCTCACAGACGGACACGGAAGTTAACTCTAACCTAAATACAGATCCCAGCTGTCATCCTCAACGCCAGGCGATGCGAACCTGGGAAGAGATGGTGGGGTTTCAAAGCGGCCGCCGTGAGACGGGCTCCTGAAGCACCCACGCCCGCCCGGCAAGGCCGCCGACCTTCGGAAGGAGCCATTTCGATTCCAGCGACACCCTCAATTATGAAAAGAATTATTCCAACCAAATAGAAAATACAGATTCTAACAAAGCCACTACCCTTCAGTATGCCACAAAATTACCACGTGAATCCCAGATGACTTGAGATGGGCGGCCGTGGGCTGGGACGCCCGCCACTGGGCCGAACCACACAGGGGGGATGTGGCAGGACCTTCCCAGAGCAGGTGAAGTGCACCCTGGCGCCCCCCTGATGGGGCCCGGCACCCAAAGCTGTCAGGATCTCCATGGTCTCAGAACCAAGACCACGTGGGGCTCCGTTCCCTCCCGATTAGGGTGTGTGCTTCACCTCCCGGAAGAGGACTCAGAATTCAGTGTCTCCCCCGGGAAGTGGAGCCAGCAGGGAGGGGACGAGCTCCCCACCTCGGTGCCCGCTGGGGACAACAGAAGCACGTGGAAACCAGTCATGATTCCACCTCCCAGCCTGTGACCCCCCTGGTCCTCAACACAGCGGACTTGAAATGCAGATGGAGGGAGGGGCCAGGCTGAGGGCTGGGGATTTAAGCTGAAACCACTGGCTTCCCTCAGCTCTGCTCACCGCGCAGCCCACCTGCCACAGCAAGCAGAGAAACGGGCTCTGTTCGCGGATGGCCGTAAGACCACAAACCAGAAAGGTCTGTGACAAACAGTGAAACCTACAGCTTCCACTGCCAGGACGCTGAAGCTGAAACACGGGCCAGACACTTCAAGGTTTAAACACGCCCGACTTCCCCCCGTGGGCTCCCCCGAGGCAGGTGGACCAGCCCTCCCAGCCTCTGCTCCCTCACGTGGGATGGTGACTAACGCTGTCTCTATCGTATTTACGTGTGTCCTCATCTGAGTGGCCGGGCATCTCTAACAGAGACTGGCCACATCCGCTTAAAGGGCAAGCACACGCAACTGGAACGAGAGGCAATGCGTATGGCTCCGTTTGGGGTGGGCACTGACTAGTTCCCTAGTTCCCCACAGGCCTTCTGTGTCCTACACGCCAGCAGGTCCAGAGGCCTCGTGTGCCCGGGTCGGGGCAGGCCGTCCGGGACCGAGGAAACCAGGAGTCCGGGCTTTGACGAGGCCATGTGGACACGTCTGGCATCTAAGGCGCGTCACTCGTTCTTTCCTTCCACACACACACAGTGAGCCTCCCCTGGGCACCGGCCACTAGGTGAGCTGGTCTGAACCTGCCCTGAAAGGGGGCGGGGCAAGGCGGGGACCTGCAGGAACAGGGACGGGACGACGACGACGGCGCTGCGGGCACTGCGGGCGCTGCTCAGAGCCTCCCCGGGGGCGGAGGACACGCACTCGCTGACCACGAGAGCCTGGTCGGGGGACGGGCTGCGCATCATCACATCTAAACCGCCACTCACCGCAGAAGCGGCGAGCAAGACAGGATGGTCCCTCGGACAGAACTAGACGCCCAAGGGCGTCATCTCTGATAAAGGACTTTTTAATAAAGAACTCTCGCAACTCGTTAAGAAGACAAACAACCTGACTGAAATATCGGCAAAAAACGTGAACACACACTTCATCTAAGATACACGAATGCCCACTAAGCACAGGGAAAGCTGCTGAGCGTCGATATTCATTAGGGAAACACAAATGCTGCCAAGGATGTGGAGGCTGGAGGGAACGGTCTTCTCTTATCAAGTAACCCTGGCACTTAGCGTACGGCCAGCCGCCCACTCCGAGGTCTCTACTCATGAGAGATGAAACACAGGTCCGCACAGAGCCTTGCAGGTGATGCTCAGAGCAGCTTTATTTAAAACAGCCCCCAAATGGAAACAAGCCGAATGTCCATCAGCTGGTGAATGAACAGAGAGAAGGGGGGCGGGTCCATCGTGTACTACTAGTCAGTGCGGCAGGGTGGACGGCTCGACCACAACGGCACTGCAGAAACCAGGCCACAGACTGTGTGGTTCTGTTTACACAAATTTCAGAAAAAGGGCAAAACTATGACAGAGGCAGGCGGGTGGTGACTGGGGGTCAAGGAGGACTGACGTGAGGGGCCACTAGGGAGCCTCCTGGGACGACGAAAATATTCCTGGTCTGAACTGTGGTGTTGGTTCCAACTACAGACATCTGTCTATCAAGGGGATCAAACTGTCCACGCTGAGTGGGAGAATACTGTCTCAGCTTTAATAATTATTAATATACAAAATCCAATAATAAACACCACACCTCTGGGCGTGACAGACAACTTTAAGAAGCTCTGACTCAAATCGGAAAATTCTGATTACTATGTTGCCCCTAAGAATATAATGAAAGTACAACCCTGAGAAATACACTGGCCATCTGTCATCTGTTCGCAATCTAAGCCCATCTAGGAACAACTCTCATTAAGCATCATTCCTTTAACCTACGCAAACAGCCTCTGTCCACAGTCCTGCTCTGCCCATGACCATGACCTTATGCGGTGTTTAGGGTCAATGACCAGGGTCACCTTCATCCCCTTTGGGTCAGTTTGTCACGGCCATCTGTGATGACAATCCTCCCTCTTTCCATCATCATTTCTGGATGTTTATATGGAACAGACGTACCTGCGACTCTCAAAAGCTACATTTAATGTCTAGCCTACGTATCATATAGTAAAATATATAATACGTATTACCCTGGAATATCTGAAGTAGATACAAGTCTCATGTAATACACGAAAATACTCAAAACCAAACAATGAAATGTAAGCTGTGTGGAAATTGAGACTCACAACCTGTAAAGTGTGAAAGTTCCAAGGAGCTGTGTTGGTTCCAGGGTTTTGAGCCATAATACGCATAACTTATCACCAAGGAAATGTGGAAATAAGAGCTCCCAAATCGCTACCTATTGTATCAACTTATTTCTCAGTAATCAGAGGTTCTGAATTCTGTATTTGTCACCATAACCAGGGTGAGATGATCTAGAAGTTAAATAATGGTGCCCGACGCTGCCCACCTGAGCTTAGCCACATTGCTTTCGTTAAGGCCTCAACCCACGAACCCACGTCCCTGCACATCAAAGGGACAAAATAAATGCTTGGTAAGATTAAGTGGCACCAGATGTGCCCCATCCTGAGGTCTGGCCACAAAGGTGGTCTCCAAGCCTCTCACCACACTGCCGCCCTGGAGCCGCCCACCCTGAGAGGCCTGCCCAGCCCGCCCGGGAGGGGGTGCCCCAGACTCTGGCGGCCGGCATCTCACCCCAGCTCTTCTCCTCCCAGCAAAGGCGGGTCACTCCCCCACCTCCAGCACGAGGACTAAGCCGCACGGGGACAGACATGGCGTCCTGTCCGCCCCCAGTGGCCTGGCACACGTGGGCACCCGAGGAAGGTGAGCAGGATAAATGAGAGATGATCAACACACGGATGAAAGAACAAAGAGTGACCCACGTGGTGCACGCTCCACCACCCCCAACTCTCCAGAAAAGGTTCTTAACTCAGCCGGGCCACGGGAAGCCTTCTCAGGCCTCATATTTTTAAAGATGAAAAATAAAACACCCGGGATGCCAAAGGGAAAACATGTTGAAACACAGCAACCTAAACCCTGAGAGTGGCGAGCCTGCTCCTTTATTAACGTGCCTGACAAGACAGGTACGGCACCTGCTGTGCTGTGAAGTGCCCAAGTGCACCTGCCTGCAGCACGCCCTGACACCAGCACGGGGGCCCGTTCATCACTGAAGGAGCCGCATGCTTCTCTAACTGATCTGCACCGCACTGGGCCTTAGCTTGTGCTCTCTGAACAAGAAACATTTTACCATGTTCAGAGAAACTTTCCTGTAACAGCCAAAATAAATAGATTTTTAAAATATTTTACTAGGCACATGTGGAATTCTAGAATGAAACACGCTTCTAAATAGTTTGGCCCCTTATCCAGTTGGAAAATTACAGATTTTAAAACTTTCTTAGTCAACGGGGAAGATTAAATACCCTGGCCACATTTTTAGGGCCTAAGGCACCCCCGGTGGTAATTTGGAAGGGATGCCAGCGTTTTCATATACCAGGCTTAGTTATGCTAATCTGAGTGTTATCTCTGAGAATCCAGAGTATTTCTGGAAATACCCATCATTCAGCCACCTGAAGTCCACAGTAAACACAGATTTAAGTCGATAATAACGACCATATGATAATAGTAAAACAAAACAAACAAACAAACACAGCATTCTTTGGTGTCTTCTACAGCCAGGCCTCGTTCTGAGCGCATGCGTGTCTCCTGCCCAACAACCCAGGCTGGTCTGCGACTGACCTCACTTTACGGAGAAGGAGCAAGGGGCAGCGGGGTTCAAGGGCTTGCCCAGCTGGTGGCCGCGTCTGGAGGCACCTCGGGGGAGGTGGGCACACGCTGGGTCAGAGCTTAGGGACGCCACACACGCCCAAACGCCCAGCCACCACCTGGCTGGAACCTGACTCCACGTGAACATCCGAGGACCGCCCCCCACCCCGCCAGGGAACACGGGGAAAACCCGTCAGAGGAGGCTGAAGGGAGAGGAGACTGGGGACAGTCGTCAGCCAGCGTGCGGTGCTCCGTGTGCCGACACTCACAGGCGCGTGAGGCCCGGTGCTAGGACCCCGTGGAAGCCCAGGCGGCACTTACCGATCTGCAGCAGGATCGGCGTGACCAGCGCCGTCTCCAAGGCGTAACAGAACTCCCTGCCAAACATCACAGCCCCGTGCATCACCCACAGGCGCACGGGGATGCGGTCTATGGACCCCTCGCTGATGGTCTCGTCGTGCGTCTCCGCCTCCGCGCTCCCCGGCTTCTGCAGGTCCGGCAGGGGCACCGGCAACTCCTGAACTTGCAGAGATTCTGAGTCGGCATTCTGCGGAGCCATTTTCATTACCACCAAAAATATATATATATATATATATATATATTTACTCTATCTATATAAATAATTCTATCATATATCTTTAAGGATAAATTAAGACGTCTTCTCTTTCTGCTTCAGTGTGTTCCTCCACCAAGTAATAATACTTATATTCCTCTTTGTACAAACAGGTTATCTCGAAACTTCTCACAATCGGATGAGACACGCAGCAGAACAGAACGATTTTTGGTTGGATTAAACATATGGCTTGCTGGTTTACTGTGAATTAGAGTTAAAAATCCATAAATGCCATTCAGTTAATACCAGTTTCATCATCATTACTGAAGAAGTGCTGAAGCTCCTTTCCTTGCTACAGAGAGGTGGGCAGGTGACACACACAGGTAGGCCGCCGTCGCTCCCCATCGAGGGGCTGGCTGATCTGCAAGAGAGGAAAAGCCCTGCCCTGTCAGACGGGGCCTCACGGCCTCCCACCCCGGGAGCCGCGCGCCCCGCCCGTGGGGCTGGTCCTCCGCCTCTTGGAGGCCATGGGCCTCCATTCCCTGGTGCTTACCCTAGATCATCTGCGGAGAAAACAAAACCCAATTTTTAGAAGAACAACATTTTCCTGCATGGAATCAATCGTGGGGGGAGGATAGAGATGGGACCACAAAGGGAGAAAGGGAGACAGAAAGAGAGCTCAGCGTTTCTGCTCCTCGGCAGGGACAGCCCGCTGGGTGCGGGGACCCCGCCCAGGGAAGGGGCAGACGGCAGGCTCAGATCCACCCTGAGGTGCTGGATTCCTGTTGTGGGCTGTCTACAGCCGTGGTCCTTGACCTGTTTGTTATGAAGCCTTTTGCTAATGAAATGAAAGAGTGCCTCTCCGGGAAAAAACATACACGCGTGCCAAACACTGAACACCACGTTGAGGGGCTTGAAGACCCCCACCCGCACAGGACATTCCATGGGGCCCTGGCACCCATCCCTCAATCCTATGTTTCCACCATCCCGGTACCTATGACCCAGCTTTGTGACACTGTCTCTACCTGGATGAACACACCACTACCAAGTGTCGACTGCCGAGAACCTAACTAGAAATGTCCCCTTAGAAAGGTTTTAGGAAAGCAACCATCTGCCCTGTGCAAGGCCAGAACAAGGATGCAGTAACACCCTTGTTCTTCTGCACATGGCCTTCCGACACGGCTTCCGTTCAACCTGAGATGAAATCACACAAAATGTGATTTTACATTAAGGTAGATCGCTAGCTGAGGTCTTACCGAAAATTTTCAACAATTGTTTTAAATAAAAATATTTCTGGTTAATATTCACTTAACCCAAGATGATCTTAACTCCTTCTCCCCTTCTCCCCAGAAAGGACCAGAAATCAAGGGGTGGCCTTCGCCGAGTGCCCTCCTCAGGGAGCCCTGGAAGTGATGGCGGGTCCCTGGCCTGACTGCCGGCACCGCTGAGCTGCTACCCCGGGGGTCTGGAACCCCCATCTCACTGTCCCACCAAGCTGGGGCCTCCTCATGCTCTCTTTCCTTCAGCCCAAACTTCCCAGGGAATCACAGGTCCAAGTGATCCTACCTACATATTTGCTTCTTAGGCCCCGAGTTTAACGACAATTCCCAACTGCAGCCTTTACCTGAGATTTCTATCACGTTTATAAATGTCCTCTACTGTATAATCAGTATCTGGATTAAAACCAGTGTTTCCGGGCTTCCCCGGTGGCGCAGTGTTTAAGAATCCACCTGCCGATGCAGCGGACACGGGTTCGAGCCCTGGTCCGGGAAGATCCCACATGCCGTGGAGCAACTAAGCCCGTGAGCCACAGCTACTGAGCCCACATGCCACAACTACTGAAGCCCGTGCGCCTAGAGCCCGTGCTCTGCAACAAGAGAAGCCACAACAATGAGAAGCCCGCACACCGCAATGAGGAGTAGCTCCCGCTCGCCGCAACTAGAGAAAAGCCCGCGCGCAGCAACAAAGACCCAAAGCAGCCAAAAATAAATGAATGAATGAATGAATGAATGAATGAATTTATTTGAGGGAAAAAAAAGTGTTTCCAAACTGGCACCCTGCTACAATCTTTTTACAAAACATTATCATGAAACTCTCTCACATATACAATGTAAACAAAACAGTATTAAAACAAAACACCCAGCATGAACACCTGCCAACACCCTACGGTTCTCATTCCACCCTTGCCCTTCGAGTGATTACCATTCTGAGACAAAAATCTCGGGTCCTTCCCTTGAGTCAACCTGTCACTCTTACACCAAAACAGGGTCAATGATTTTAAATGCCTTTTTCCACTAGACAAGATGGGTCATTTTTATGTGAAGACAGAATATCCAGATGTGTCTTTAAAACCTACATTGATTGATCAGCCGAACGACAGTAACTAGTTTTCTCAGAAATCCTAAGGACTTAATTATAATCATCAAACCCTTCAGCTCCGTCCCATCAGCCCTTGTACCACTGTGTATCTATCCTGAGACTCAGGCCCGAGATACAGCAAACTCCGCTAATTTCAGCAACAGCTAAAAATTAGGCAATAAAGCTCTGTAATAGTGCACTCAAATTATTTAAGGCCATGGGTCTCCCCCGGGGCCAACCTGCGCCCTTGGGGACCCTACCCTGGGTGACGCCTGGAGATGTTTTTGGTCATCACGACTAGGGGGAGGGGTTGCTACTGAGGCTCACGGGTGGAGGTCAGGGATGGGCTCAGCGCCCAGAGCATGAGTGTTCCCTAAGGTTATTATTAAACAGGAAAAAGGTTCTCCTAAAAATGCTGAAGCCCTTATCACACTCGGAATCAATCAGCTCGCCCAGAAGCTGCAAACTCAACTTCACTTTGAGGTGAAGTGAACTCACCTCCCTTTGTTTTCCTAAACCAGCCTCTGCTCAAAGCAGAACAGGAAACGCAGGTGAGCTCAAGGCACTGGCTCCCCGAGGAGGGGTGGCATCTAGGGTCAGGTTTATAAGCAGGAAGAGGTGCAACCTGTTCCCTCCCAGTCGATCACCTAGGCCACAGGTGGTGGCATTTCCTGGTATTTATCTGCAAAGAGAAGGTGGGTAAGAGCCAGCGAGGGGCTGCGAAGGAAGCTCAGCCGGCCGCCTGGCCTCCATCATGTTCAGGCTCTGGGTTCCAACCCCAGGCCCACGGCTGCACTTGCTGAAGGGCCTGCGGAATCGGCTAAAGATGGCTAAGCGAGAAGTCTTGATTTTACTGGGAAAGCCAAGGAGGTAGAGACCAAACCCTTGGGGAGCAAAGGGCCCTGCGTCCTTAGGAAAGCCGCATGCCGACAGACCACCAGGTCAGTGCAAGCATGTCCCCTCTACAATGCAAAGCAAGTCACCACACCCGAGTCCCTCCTCATGTTTGGGGTTCCCATCAAGTTTCTAAGAATGGTCCAACGGTGGCCTCTGGAAAGAACGTGAGGGAGAGGGAGGGAGCCCCTGGGTGGACGCCTCCACTCGCAGGACTTCTCCAGGGCAGGGTGACGGTCTCCCTCACAGCCAGGGGCGGGCACAGCTGCCTAACCTGTCGGCGGAGTCTGCTTCGCACTCGGCGTCCTGCTGGCCAGTCTGGCGGCCCAGGGGCTGTGCACTTCCAGACGCACCCACGGGTCCCACTTTAACCCCGGCCACGAGCACCGTCTTCTCAAAAGGGGAGCCTGCCTGGGGCTGGGGCGGGGCTGTGACCTGATGGGGGGCTCGTCCAGCATCCAGATCTTGCCCTGACGCTGTTTGGGGGGGGGGGGGCAGAGGGAAGAACTCAGCCTTCAGGGCAGGAGGGCCCTCCCCCCCTCGCTGTGTCCCGTTTTCCCAATGGCCGTGCGGTTGTCTCGACATGATTTATTTACAAGTCCACTCCCAGCACTTGGAGATTTCTCCCTTATCGTCTCACACTGACTCCGTCTGCACTGGGTCTGTATGTCTCGGTTCGTTCCCTGTTCTCTCCGTCCCGCGAGCCCGTCTGCCCACACCCAGCAAGGCACTAATGCAAGGACAGAGCCGCCAGTAGGTCCTGAGGTCTGGGGAGCCACTTCCCTCTCGTAGCTTCTCTTCCCAGAGCTCTCCTTTTCACTCCTGCCTGTTTATTTGCAAGAGCTTTATGAGTGTGTGACCTTTAAGAGCTTGACTAGCTCTGGAGTAGGGGGGAAATGTTGGTATTTTCGGTGAGATTCCACTATTTTATAAATTAGCCGAGGGAGAACTGCCATCCTTAGGGCCGTCTGTCCATGTATCCAAGTCCACCCCAGTGCCCCTCGGGAGGATGTCAAAATCTTCCTTCTACAGTTTTGCACATTTCTTGTTAAGTTTCTTCCTAATTATTTTATCTTTTTTGTGGTCACTGTACATGGGATTCTCTCTTCCTTTGTATTTTCCAACTGGTTGGTTTGCATATGTGAAGGAGAGGAGTGCTTGTTCATTTCCTCAGGTATAATTTACACACGGTGAAGAGGTACCATTCCATCAGTTTTGACTAACTTATGTGGAGACACAGAACATTTCCAATGCCCTGGGAAGTCCACGTGAGTCCCTTCCCATCCAATGAATGCTAGCGATTTTTATACTTTAATTTGATAACCTAGTTCTTTAACTGAGTGAAAATGGGGGAAAGGGAGACTACAACCAAATTAACAGCAAATCTAACCATTACCAAGATGCATCTAGTCCCCCGCTCACCTGAGTGGAGAATTGGACTCGGCGCCCCCACCCCGCCCCGCCCAGTCTGAATAAGCACAGCACCTGCACGGGGCGTGGGACAGGGACCCAGGGGGCGTGCGTGCACCTTTCCTGGGCTCGGAAAGCCTCCCCCTTTATAGCCTCCCCACGCCCCCGACTCTGTCTTGAGGGTCCCTCCCATCAGTGCTCTGCTCTGCCCGAAAACGGAAGGAGGGCAGCTTTGAGAAGAAGAAAAGGAAGACGTGAGTGGGGTAGGGACGCCTGCGCTCAGGGTGTCACCACGTCCAGGGGACCGACCAGACACCACAAAACCAGATTCACTGCTTATGACGTGGTGCCGTGAAGCAATTTTACAGCAGGCAAACCGTTTTCTTTAAGGAAGCTATTTCATACAAAGGCTGGTGTTGTTAACTATAATATCTAAAGCCATGAAAATGCCCTCTTCTGAAGCACCTAATGTAAAATGCCCACGCTAAATGACAACACACTGAAGCAGTTTAAGGAGGATTAGCCTGCTCCTTCCGGAAAGCACTGGCAGTTGTGTACTCCTAAGGGCCTCCTCTCGAGCTGCTGAAAAGCGTGGAGAAGTTTACGTTGTGACCTATTCCGGTGTCTGCTCTTCAAAGACACCAGACAAGCTCTGAAGACAGGTTTCGCTCTGGAGCCTGCTGCAGGGCCTGCCGGGCTGCCGCGGACAACAATTTGGTTATGATTTGCAGGTGCACTGAGACAAGTGAAACTACAACTGTTCCAACCAACAACTTCCCCTACTGTCCTGTGTCTAATTTAAGGGGGACTGATGCCAAAACACGTGACTTCCTACAATTTGCCGTGTGGAAATGCTGGCTGTGTCACGTCATCAGAAAGTTAACTGCAGAATAATTTTTGACAGGCAACCCCAGCTTCGGTTACAGTGAAGAGGCTACGTGACAGTCACAATACTCCATGTGACTGCAGTAACGAAGGTCAGTGACCCACACGTGCTGGAAAATGGATGGAGAGGGTTTAACGCACGTTTGTTCCCTTCACGGGCCCCCACGTGCAGGCGTGCGCGCAGCGTTCCGGGCACAGGAGACGGGCGGCGCGTGCTGCGCGGTGCCTGGTGGTTTTGTGCACGCACCATTTAAAACAGGCATCTCTACCCTCGAAAAATCCACTACAACTGCTAGTATCTTCCTAAGACATCGCCAACTATTAGCCTCAGCTGAGCCCATGTAACTTTCCTAACTTTCCGCAGCACAGAACACTAATCTACGATGACACAGAAGCCAGGGAAACCGGACAAACAGCTGCATACCACACAGAAGACCAGCTTTTGGACCAAGAGTTAAAAAGGTATAAAATCAAATCAAGCAAGGTCAAAGTATCCTTGATAAGAATGGAAAAAACATTCTGGTAAATTTGTTTATAAAGTTATTTCCTCTCGGGACTTCCTTGGTGGTCCGGTGGTTAAGAATCTGCCTACCAAGGCAGGGGACGTGGGTTCGATCCCTGGTCAGGGAACTAAGATCCCACATGCCGCGGGGCAACTAAGCCAGTGTGCCACAGCTACTGAGCCTGCGCTCTAGAGCCCACGAGCCACAACTACTGAAGCCCGCGTGCCTAGAACCTGTGCTCCGCAACAAGAGAAGCCACCACAATGAGAAGCCCATGCACCACAATGAAGAGTAGCCCCCACTCGCCACAACTAGAGAAAGCCCGCACGCAGCAACAAAGACCCAATGCAGCAACAAAGACCCAACGCAGCCAAAAATAAATAAATAAATAACTTTATATTTAAAAAAAAAAAAAGATGGGCCAAAGACCTGAACAGACACCTCACCAAAGAGGACATGGAGATGGCAGATAAGCACCTGAAAAGATGCTGCGTATCATCTGACATCAGGGAAATGCAAATTAAAACAATGAGATACCACTCTACGCCCATTAGAATGGCCAAAATCCAGAACACTGACATCACCAAATGCAGGCGAGGGTGTGGAGCAACAGGAACTCTCATTCACTGCTGGTGGGAACGCAGGATGGTGCAGCCACTTTGGAAGATAGTTTGGTAGCTTCTTACAAAACTAAACACACTCTTACCATGCAATCCAGCCATCGTGCTCCTTGGTATTTGCCCAAAGGAGCTGAAAACTTAGGTCCACACAAAAACCTGCACATGGATGTTTACAGCAGCTTTATTCATAATGCCCAAAACTTGGAAACAACCAAGATGTCCTGCAGTAGGTGAATCAATAAATACATCAATGAAATAGTATCCAGCACTAAAAAGAAATGAGCCATCAAACCATGAAAAGCCATGGAGAAGCCTTAAGTGCACCTTACTAAGTGAAAGAAGCCAATCTGAGAAAGCTACACGCTATAGGATTCCGACTACATGACATTCTGGAAAAGGCAAAACTATGGAAACAGTAAAAGGATCAGTGGTTGCCACCCCCAGTGTGTGTGGGGTGAGGGTGGAAAGAATGAATAAGCAGAGCACAGATTTTTAGGGCAGTGAAACTACCACTATCTAATGGTAGATACACGGCATTACACACGTGCCCACACCCAAGAATGTACACCACCATGAGCGACCTTAACGTCAACTCTGGTCTCTCGAGGATTAGGACGTGTCAATGTAGGATCAACCATTTACCAAACACACCACGCTGGCAGGGGAAGCTGAGAATGGGGGGGGAGGCTGTGTGTGTCTGAGGATGGGGGTTTACAGGAGGAACTCTGTGCTTTACGCTAAATTTTGCTGTGGACCTAAAACTGTTCTAAAAAATAAAGTTTATTTTTTTAAAATGTTGTGTCCTTACATTAGAAAAACAGAAGACACAGTTAAAAACATCTGACCAGAAAGGCATTAAGAGGTGGTCATGCCATGACTTGGGGACCCTTTCTCACACCTGAAATTATCCAGCTGTGAACTGGCCTGCCTCAGGTATTATGTGTGTCACTTGCAGAAACCCAGGATGGTTTCCTGTGATCACTCACTCAAGTGTGCCTCCAGTCTAGTGTATTTGGGCTAAAGAACTATAAAATTCACATAGACTTAAACTAGCCACGGTTAACACAGCTCAGCATCCACGTGGGTCAGTGTGTGCTCTGGTCTGAGCGTCTGTGTCCCCCTCAAATACACACGTTGAAACCCCAACCTCCAAGGTGATGGTTTAGGAGGTGGGGCCTCCAGGAGGTGATCAGGTTATGAGGGTGGAGCCCTATGAATGAGACCAGTGCTCTTAGGAGACCCCAGAGACATCTATGAACCAGGAAGCAGGCCCCCTAAGACAGACTTCCCCCGCCTATGGTATTCTGTTATGGGAGCCAAGTGGACTGAGGCACTGAAGCTGTCTGAAGCAAGTAGATTCCTGGGTTCCACCTGGGCCCACCGAAACAGAACTCTGGGGAAGGGCCCAAGAACCTGCAGGCCAACTCGCTCCAAGTGGGAGCCACTGGCTGCAGGCGCATGGCCGGCCGTGCCCCCTTCACTCTCAAGGGTCCCGGCTGGACAGCGCACTGCCCCTCTAGACAGAAATGACCAAAAGCTGACCTATGACTTAACTCTTCATAGCGCAGCCTTTGAGCGTTCTGTGTCACAAGACCTAGTCAAGGACACTTCAGAAACCAAACAGGACCCACGTCAGACCTGACACCCCTTTTGATCTGTGCTCTGTTCGATCAGTCCGCTGTGAAGTCGGGGGGAGGGGGGGACGAGGAGGGATGTGACGGGCGTGTGTGTGTGTGTGTGTGTCTGTGTGCGCGCCAAACATTCGGAGTATTAAGAGACTGAATGGAAGGAAATCTGGAAAGGGGCCCCAGGCGGCAGGGGATGAAACTATTGCTACACTGTAACAAGTCAGTCTAATTAAAGCATTTCTCAAGGGACGAGTATCCCGGCAATGAGCAGGAACAGCCCAGACCCCGGCACTCCAGCGAGCTTCTCCTGGGCTTCTCTTCTGTGACTACACAGCCCAGCCCTCCACCCTGGTCCCTCCCCAGACAGTGCCCGGTCTCTTCAGCCAGAGGGCACCCCGCAAGGCGGGTGACGGCTCTCGGCACACGCCACACCCACTGTGAGCGCTCAGAGGGGGGACTCAGCCCCTCTTGTGTGTCTGCAGGACAGACAGACAGTCCCGCTTGTCAAGGTCCTGGCAGCGTCGCATCCTTGGAGATGGCCTGGGCCCTCGCTTTTCCTTGCGGTACCGTCAGACCCGGGGGGCACCCAACACCAGAATCCCCACCTTTCTCCCACCTTGGCACCCCGGGGAAGGGAGAAGGCGCTCCCTGCAGGAGGTAAGTGGGCCTGGGCCGCCCATCCACTCGCTGACAACAGGGGCCAACCGAGGAGCAGCTCGGGTCACACTGGGTGGGCACAGGTACCCGGATGGCTTTATAATAATGAATTCGCAAGCACGGAAGGCAGAGGGCCAGGCTAAGCATAGTTACGCCGTTTCAAAAAAGAAAACCAATTGTTAGAAATTCCTCCCCCTTTAGAGAGAAGAACAGGATAATCACAGAGCTCAAGGAAAATCCATTTCTCTTCTGAATAGGAAGCAGAAACCAGCGTGTCAACGCCAATGAATAGCAGAGATCATTTTTTATGCGCCTTTAAACTGGCATACTGCAATTTAAGTAAACTTTCAAAATACACACTCTACTTAAGAACTATTTGTTAAAAGTCACCCCCCAGCGTCCCCCCCCCCACGGATAGATCACAGCATCTCACAACGTCATGCCTATGTGGGATTCTTCAGGAATCACTGTCTTTAATGAGACAGGACACAAGAGCAGTGGCTTTCACAGTTGGGGTTTACATGCGGCGCACCCCAAACCATCGCCGTCCTGCCTGGTGGGGGTCCCGGTGCCCTGTGTACAGCCAACACATCTAACACATCTAAGCAGACGCGTGCCCGAGCAGCTGGGAGGCCTGCGCTGGCCCTGCCTCCTCAGAAGTAATTTGTAGGCATCAAAAGGCCTTCTGCCAGCCCTGGGCTTCCTGGTCCCCAGGACGGCAGGAGGACCACCTCTGATTCCCCCACCCCGGCCAACATCTGTGACCCCGAGGGCGGGCAGAGAGCAGGATGGGATGCAGGGGCTCAGATGGACCTAAAGGACAAGTGAGGTCACATCTAAACCAGATGGGAAGAGCCTCGGCCACGGTGCTCCCTGCAGAGGGTCTGGCAGGCACGCCCGAGCCTATCCGTGTGCGCCCAGCACGCTGGGTGAACCTGGGCCAGCTGCGCACCCACAGCGGTGGAGCGCATCAGGGGCAGAGCCCCCCCCTGCAAGGGTACCAAGAGGCTCCCGAGAACAATGACCCTCCAGTTGTGAAGCAACCGGCCAAGGGCAGGGCGCTGATGGAAAGGATGCCAGGCAGCTTGACTCTCTCCACTCCCAGGGCCTTGGGTTTTCTCTGACAGCACACCCAACTCCAGAAGCCCCTTTTTCATCCAAAAAGGGAACATCAGAATTGCCAAAAGAGCCACGAACTCCTACCAAGAATTCCTAGGACCTCCGGAGACAGGGCACAGCTGCAGGTCCCTCATGGTCACAGCCATGCCCAGACATGGAGGACTGCATCATCTCTTAGGCAAGGAACCTACAGCAGGATGAGGGGGTGAGTGGCGTGGAGCTCGTGACAAGCACCAGGGAGCCAGCCCCCTTCCTGACTCCAGTCCAGAAGGAGCGAGGAAGGCTCGGCTCCCCTCCACCGGACAACCTCGGGGGAGCCCCGGTCAGCTCTGATGCCAGGTGTGTGGGAGCCCCCTGCCCCCCCCCCACCGCATAGAGAGCACCATACAGGACTCCGTGCTGCCCCTGCCCTTGTGCCCCGGGGGCAGGGCAGCTGCCACTCCGGACCATCTAAAAGCACAGTGTCAGGTTAAAATAAGCAGAAAGGCACGTGGAAGCAAACTCAGCAAACTCTAGTGACAGCTTACATGACAGAAAACGTGTTTAATATTGGATCCTATCAAAGCACATACTATCCTACTTCCTAAAATTGAGAGGGCACGGCATGAGGACGGAAATCAAGCACGCTCCCAAACAGAATATCCGTCTTCACCTTCTACTAAAGCAGACTGTTACCGACACGTGAAGGAAAGCAAGGCCTAGCATCCAACACTCAGAAAGCCCATCTAGGAGGAAATTACACTGAAACAAGGACAAACTGCTTCGTCCCCAAAGAAAACATCCTCTGCAACAGTTACCTTCTTTGAAAAATACAGAAAGACCCGCTCACCTAACTTTTCACCTCTGACCTTTACTCGGTTTTCCTTCATTTGCACAATCAGGTGAGTAGGAGGTTTTTTGTTTTCTAATTAAAAAGCTGTGAGAGGTTTTTTTTCTTCCCCTTTTTCTGAATGTTTCTAGCATCAATTTGCTAGTTTAAGCCGCTCGGGTCAGAATGAAGCTTTGGCTACCATGGAAACAGCAGCAAGCTTTTAAACTGGGCGGCTCCTGGAACCCCAGGTAGCCTAGGAAAACTGAGCTTCAGGGTCCACCTAAAATGCCAAGCGGGCGGCCACTTCCAACAGTTCTAGGCGAGACTAGTATTTCTCCAAACTTCTCATTACTTCATCTCAGGCGCAGGGCCAGGTACCAATAAACGCAGGTTCTGTCATCCACGATACGGAAGAGACAGGCAAGCTGCCTAAGGAGACTCGTAACAACCAAATGGTACTTTTAAAAAACGAAAAGAAAGATTCCTCACATTACATACATATAATCAAGAACAAGGAATTCCCCGGCGGTCCAGTGGTTAGGACTCAGCACTTTCACGGCCGTGGGCCCGGGGTTCAATCCCTGCTTGGGGAACTAAGATCCCGCAAGCCTCAAGGCACGGCCAAAACAAAAAGGAAAAAGAACAGACCTCAAAGACAGGGGTATAATTAAGGGATACCACTAAAGACTGCCGAGATGTAATGAACCCTTCTGATGGTACTTACATGTGATATCAAATCAAAGCAGTTTCCAGACTCTCCGTGTACCCTAAGGCAAAAAAGGATGCAGTGCTACAAAAGGAGAACTGGAGACAACTCAACTGTCTAACAATATGGGATTATGTGAAATACGGTCCATGTGTCAGGTAAACACAAAATGTCAATGTTTTTAAAGAGAGGAAGTACAAAATATATTTGAGGAATGTTAAAATCAAAACTAGTTTTTTTTTAAAAGGTACACATTTTGGTGAATGAAGGGAACATACACAGCTTTAGTCTGGGGTTAAATTCATTCTTACTCTGAGACCATAAAAACAAACAACAGGGGCTTCCTTGGTGGTGCAGTGGTTAAGAATCCACCTGCCAATGCAGGGGACACGGGTTCGAGCCCTGGTCCGGGAAGACCCCACATGCCGCGGAGCAACTAAGCCCATGCGCCACAACTACCGAGCCTGCGCTCTAGAGCCCGCGAGCCACAACTACTGAGCCCACGTGCCACAACTACTGAAGCCCATGCACCTAGAGCCCATGCTCCGCAACGAGAAGCCACTGCAATGAGAAGCCCGCACACCGCAATGAAGAATAGCCCCACCTCGTCGCAACTAGAGAAAGCCCGCACGCAGCAACAAAGACCCAACACAGCCAAAGATAAATAAAAATAAAGTAAATTAAAACACCACCACCACCACCACCACCACCACCACCCAGCATTCTGCAATCACCGCCCCGACCCTTGCACACCTGAACGTGGCTGAAGGTCAGGGCTCCACACAGGGGGGATGAGTCATGCCTGCACCATTTACAGGACAGCCTGGCACTGCTGAGCTACCAAGAACGTGGTCTAAAGCCACACTGCAGACCTTGTGAAGTCTCTACACCCTTCAAAAACCCTCCCACCGACTCATGGTCACCTACAGTCGGTTTTACCCGGAGGGAGGCGTGGTCCAAGGACAGTCCCCATCGGGGACCCCCCGTGCTGGGCCTCAGGCCCACTGCAGGCAGGGGACAGGGGAAGGCACGGCAGCGGCTTCCTCGGCCCAGCTCAGGGAACCGGCTGGAGCACACAGGACAGCTCCCACGAAGGGGGAGGGGGCAGGAGGGAGCTTACCGAATGGCGCCAATCGGACTGCAAGCTCACGGAATCTGTCCTCCCCTCTACAGACAGGGGTAACCCCTTCACCCGGAGGGCCCCCGATGTTCTGTGAGGAAGAAACCCAGTTTGGTACCTGAACCCCCCTGCTGCCTGGAAAGGTCAGCTATTCAGAACCAGCGCTTTCCTGGGATCCCGGAAGCTGAAGTGCTCAAAGTAAGCAGTACTATCACCTGTGCAATTAATCATGACAGTCCTGGCTCCATCAAAAATGACTTCTTAAAAACTGCAGTGCTTTCAGTATGTATAAAAAGCCTTAAGATGTAAATACCCTTTGATCTTGCAATTTTGCTCTTTAGAACTCTTTGGAAAGCAAAGCCCTGTACAGGGATACTGATTACACCACTGAGAAACCTGCAAGTGTCCAAAAAAGACCTGGTCACATAAAGTAAGGCAGATCCTGACACAAAATCCACACTGTGGGATTACCTGTTGACATGGAAACATGCCTAAAATTAGGTACAAAAAGCAGATTACAGCCCTTTTGGCTCTCTGAGCAGCACCATGGCGGTCAGAAAGAACAAGCACCTTACGAAAGGCGGTAAAAAGGGAGCCAAGAAGAAAGTGGTTGGCCCATTTTCTAAGAAAGATTAGTATGATGTGAAAGCACCAGCTATGTTCAATATAAGAAATACTGGGAAAACACGAGTCATGAGAACTCAAGGAACCAAAATCGCATCTGGTGGCCTCCAGGGTCATGTGTTTGAAGTGAGCCTTGCTGATCTGCAGAATGATGAAACTGCATTTAGAAAACTCAAGCTAATTACCGAGGATGTTCAGGGCAAAAACTGCCTAATTTCCGTGGCATGGATCTTACCCATGACAAAACGTGCTCCACGGTCAGAAAATGGCAGACCATGATTGAAGCTCACGTTGATGTCAAGACTACCGATGGTTATTTGCTTCGTCTATTCTGTGTGGGTTTTACTAAAAAACACAACAATCAGATTCAGAAGACCTCTTATGCCTGGCACCAGCAGGTCCGCCAGATCCGCAAGAAGATGATGGAAATCGTGACCTGAGAGGTGCAGACAAATGACTTGAAAGAGGTGGTCAATAAATTGATTCCAGATAGCATTGGAAAAGACACAGAAAAGGGCTGCCAATCTATTTATCCACTCCATGATGTCTTTGTTAGAAAAGTAAAAATGCTAAAGAAGCCCAAGTTTGAATTGGGAAAACTCATGAAGCTACATGGTGAAGGTAGTAGTTCTGGAAAAGCTACTGGGGATGAGACAGGTGCTAAAGTTGAACAAGCTGACGGATATGAGCCACCAGTCCAAGAATCTGTTTAAAAATCAGACTTTTAATGGTGACAAATAAAAGACCTTATTTGTGGGGGTGGGGTGGGGAAGCAGATTATAAATCAAGTACACATTATGGTCCCATTAAGTTTTGTTTGTTTTTTTTTTAAACAATGATCAGACATTGAGGATTCTTTTTTTTTTTTTTAAATTAATTAATTAATTAATTTTTGGCTGTGTTGGGTCTTCGTTTCTGTGCAAGGGCTTTCTCTAGTTGTGGCAAGCGGGGGCCACTCTTCATCGTGGTGCGCGGGCCTCTCACTATCGCGGCCTCTCTTGTTGCAGAGCACAGGCTCCAGATGCGCAGGCTCAGTAGTTGTGGCTCACGGGCCTAGCTGCTCCGCGGCATGTGGGATCTTCCCCGACCAGGGCTCGAACCTGTGTCCCCTGCATTAGCAGGCAGATTCTCAACCACTGCGCCACCAGGGAAGTCCCCCATTAAGTCTTTTTTAAAGGCATGGATGCAGAGAAAAAGGTATTCTGAGTGATTCATCATTTTATCCATCTATCTATCTATCTATACTTATTGCTTCTGTAGAACCCCAAAATTATTTTTTAATTTAAAAAAAAGTAATAGATTTTTCTGGTTGCCCTATCCAAACATCACATAAGATCTTGATACATGGAATGATATTCAGGAGTGTTCTACAACGAAGATGAATCTCAGATGGCCTAGACAGTGCAGAGAGAGGTTTGCAATGCCACGCAGCCTGAGAGGGTTGGATGGGGAGAGGAGGGGCAGGGGTGGCAGGTTTGAAAAGCCACCTGTGGACTCACTGAGCTGCTGGCAGGTCCACGGAAAGCTGGTACAGACTCGAAACTGATCACCAAGAAGCATCTCAGAAGCTTTCCCCAATCTGACATCAGCAATAAAGTGACTCAAGATTGTTCTATAACCGCACCCAGGAGCACAGCAGATCCCTCCCAAACATTCTGGCACAAGGAGGCTATTCCTCCCTCCTGTGTCCCCGGCGAGGCCCTTCACTCAGTGGCTACTCCAGCTTCCAATCACAACCACGGGGCTTCTCATTCGATAGCACCTATGGCCCCTCTTGGAGCTCAGATTTAGCTCTGCTTTATTTAGCCTTCTCCCCACTGGACTGACGTCAGACACCCACCCCTAGCTGCACCACCGCCTACTTTGTTCATCACAGATTCGCCCACAATGCACTGCACTCAGGGGTACTCGTGGTCAGCCTCGACTACCAGCAAGGAGACAGGGTCAACTCTTTTCTCTCCAGGCCAAGAGTGGCTGGCAAGACAGAAAAGCCCTGCAGCAAGGTCTGAAACAGGTCCACTTTGGATTGAGGAGCTCTACTTCTTGTCCAGGGGTTACAAAGCATCTTCCCCTGCCTGCAGCCCAGAGGGCACCAGACTCCCCAGGCCCAAGGCTGCAAACACCAACAAGCCCCTTTCTTTCCCATTCATTAGCCGTGGGTGCTGACACCCCAGGACTAAGCACCGCCCTCCGTCTGGGGGCTCCCTCCTGCCAGAGCTGAGAACAGAGCCAACACACAGCAGCGGGGGCTTCCCCAGTGGCGCCGTGGTTAGGAACCCGCCTGCCAATGCAGGGGACACGGGTTCGAGCCCTGGTCCGGAAAGATCCCACATGCTGTGGAGTAACCAAGCCCACGCACCACAGGACTGAGCCTGCACTCTAGAGCCCGTGCGCCACAACTACTTTAGCCCACGCGCCTAGAGCCCGTGCTCCACAAGAGAAGCCACCCGCAGTGAGAAGCCCGTGCACCGCAACAAAGAGTAGCCCCCGCTTGCCGCAACTAGAGAAAGCCCGCGCGCAGCAACGAAGACCCAACACAGCCAAAAATAAATAAATGAATAAATAAATTAAAAAACAAAAACAAAAAAAAAACCCCACAGCAGCGGGAAATAGAGTCTGAGCCCGAAAGGAGGCCCAGAATTCCCAGGCACCTGCCAGCCAGCGCCGGTGGAAGGGCTAGATGGTTCCAAGCACACCTAACACAAGGGCCAGAAGTACACATGCTGCCTTCTGCAAAACGATACCCCACACCGCACAGTGCAAATCCACACAGGGGCTGCCAAATGTGGCTACAAGTGCTTCCTTCTACCGTTCTGGGGGGCGAGCAAGCTCCACCAGGCTCCCCAACCTGGGTGTCTGATGCTGACGCAAGTCCAGTGGTGACTGGGATGTAAATATGGTCAGGAAGCCACAGGTAAGACCATAAAAACAAACAATGACCACCGATATTGCCCAAAGAGCGATACCTTTCCACTAAGCTGGACGAAAGTTCATGAGAGGGAAGCACAAGAGTATTTAAAATCTGGGGAAATAGTTAAAAACAAGCCTCCCTGGGCACAATGGAATCCTCAAATACATAAACATACTGTATCTAGTTTATGTAAACTCCACATGACAGTATGACCTGAACGTGTATTACAGTCACCGCATGTGCCTGTAAGATGAGAGGGATCAAAACAGATTAGATTTTACCTCTACTGAAAACGAAAGATAATGCTCTTAAAAGTCACTGCTTTTAAACACAGCACTCACTTCTCATCCACGAATCAGTTACACTGCACCCTGGACTCCCACACACACACACACCTCCCTCAGGTCAGCCCGGCACAGCGTCCTGATACCAGGACCTGTGGTTCAACCTCTCGAAACAGGCGTTAAATTTAAGAACACACAGCACTAACCACAGGACCTTACTGCTTAGGATGACTTTCCAGATGTATTAAACATAAACGCAAGGCACGTACTTCCTCATTGTAAATAAGCTTGTCTTCCTATCCGGATTTTTTCTGTGTATATGTGTTCTACCAATTAACTACTTTTGCAGTTTTAATCCTACTTTATCTCTTCTACTTTGTTTTGTGTAAAAGGGGAAAAATGAAAAGCTGGAATCCCTCCATAAATAAATAAATAGATAGATAGGTAGACTGATTGATTTAAGGGGTACAGAGCTTCCACTGGGGGAGAAGAAAAAGTTCAGGGGATGTATAGTGGTTGAGAGACACCTAGAAAATGACCTGGAGAGTTATGTGAGCAAGAAATCAGATTTTCCCCTGTAGAAGCTCCGTGCATCCCCAAACAACTTGGCCAACCACCAGTGTTTTAAACGTGATGCTGAACCCACAGGGATGCTGGGGCGTGGGCAGGGATGAACCCCTGTGTGACCGCGGGGAGGCAGCAGGAAGACCCAGGACACACACTGCCTCCCAGCCCCCCCTCATGTCACGGCAGCTCCGTGTGCAGCTCAGGGGGTGAGTCAGGAGGGAGGGACAAAGGCAGACAGAGAGACAGAGACAAAGGAGGAACAGCGAGTCGGCTGACCCAGGAGGAAGTGCTCGGTGCTGACTGAGACCGCCGTAGGGCAGGGAACCACGGGCGCCCACGCTCGGGCAGAGCAGGGCCACTCGGGCCCATGCGATGAGTGACGGGCGCCACCTCACATGTCCCCACCTCTGGCCCCCAGGGCAGCCCACCTGAGTCCCCTCTGCCCGCACCGGCCCGGCCCCGCACCCTCACCGGGCTCCCAGCCCCCAGTAACTACGTTTTAAACTCGCTTCCGGGCCTCTGTCTCCAGTCTTTGCCCGCCCACCCTCCCACCAGTCACGCTCGAGTCCCCACGTCTGTGCCCAAGCTGCAGGACCCACTTCCGGACTCACCTCTGCCCGCCCGCGCCTGCACCCAACACTCGTTCCTGGACCACTGGGCGGGCGCGTTGATGTGGGGTCCCCTGGCACCGTCCTGGGCTGCCAGGTAGGGGAAACGGGCTCTGGAGAAGACCCAGAAATGGTTTCCTTTTACTGACAAATAACACCCTCAGGAAAGCTCTTTATTTAAGTTCACTCTCAGTGTGCTTTCCTTTGGACCTGAAACCTCGTGACCACTCATAAATAATACCACCTACTGCACATTCTTGTTATTTATATCACTCTTCCTTTCCTGCACGCTGTTAAGTCTTTGAAGACTGCATGGCGAGGCCAGTTTTCCCTCTGGAAGGAGGCACCTCCACTTTTAAAGGGACAATTCATAAAAAATGAGGGTTCCGAGGACAAAAGTCCGCCTTCCTAAAAAGCCTGCCAATCATAAAATGAGTAACACCCGAATGTATTACAAAACCAGCTCCCCGTGCCAGGTCTCCCCTCTCCCAGCGCACGCCAGTAACAAACAAAAAACACAAGGATAAAGACCTCTTTACAAGAAGAGCCAACACGATTCCATCTGTTAACAAAAACTAACTGTTGCGTTAAAGGTTGCAAGTTCAAACACAATCTGGCCATTGTAAGCAGTGCCTCAGTTTATCAATGTAACAATGACTCTCTTTCAAAGACTGATAAAGCTCTCAGCAAATAACTCGCCCTCCAGCATTTTTAAGATACTTCGCAGGATAAATATTAGCTTGGGACTTGCCTACATGAGAAGTGAAAGCTGCCAAAGAAGCAGTTCTACAAAGAAAAAAAGAACAGCAGCAACCGGAGGGGAGCAAGCCACCCTGCCCCGGGCCCCTGGGCCCCTGCTCACCCTTCCTGGGCCCCTGACAGGTACTCTGTCTGCAAACCACCCCGGCAGACAGAAAGGACCAGAGAATGGAGTTAATTAAAAGGAGAGATTTTAAGATGACTGTTGGGATGAAAGTGAACATGGAGCGTTACAGCTTAAGTTTGATTTAAACTTAATTTCTTGACAGACAGGTAGGTCGCCTGGGTGGCCAAATGCAGGCAGCCAGGGGAGGGTGGGCCAACACGACACCCAGGGACCCCGGTCGGTCAGCACCCCCATGGCCAAGTCGGGTGGGCGCGCAGCACAGCTGTGCGGCCATTGCCCACGACTGGCTCCAGATGTTACTCACCCTGACTTCCCCCGGGGGGGCTGTTAGCTTAAAACTCAGCAGGAACTGGATGCAAACTCACAACAGCGGCCGCAGCACAGGGGACGAAGGGATCACTAGGGGACGCGAAAGGCTCCCCGGAAGCAGGTGCCTCGGGGAGTGGCTGCAAAAGGGGTGGGCCAGAAGACTCAGCCGGGGTCCCACAGACCTGGACCCCTCCGTCCTGGATCCTCAGATGCCACGCTCCCTCTGAGACAGAGCAGGCCAGGCTCAAGAGTCTCCGCATCCCACGAGCTAGCTCAAAACGCTCCGGAAACAAGCTGAGCTTCTGAACTTGACGGCAGGAAACGGTGCAGAGACGTGGATGCCAAGCCGCTGGTAACAGCTGTGACTCGGACACTCTGCCTGCGGATCCCACACCTGGAGGTGGCGGCCACACCGACACACGGTTTGGGGGATGGAATAATGCCACGATGCATCACGCAGAATAATGCAATGATGCGGAATAACGCTGCTGCTTCAGGGCTGTGAAGCAGGACCGGCACCTCTGATTACATTCGGAGAAGACTGTGCTGAAAACTCGCTGGCGAATGGAACCCTTTGTTTGCCTCCATTGCAGAGGATGCGTTGTTCAGGTACTTAGTCCTAAAGGACACAAATCACCAAAACAACCGGGAACCGGATAACTGAGAATTTAAGTTTGGTTTGAATGGCCCAGAAGAATAAAAAAAAAGTAATCTAATAATGATGACACCATCAGTTTTCTGAGGATTTTTACCCAGAATGCTCACTAGAAAAGATAAATATTTATTAGAAAAACAATTTAGGTTAAAGGCCCTACTCAGTTGTCAGAACCAAGTGCAGCCTCTCTCTGTCAAGGAAGGTCCGGAGCCGCTGACCCACAACCCTGCCTCCTGCACAGTACCTGCCCCACCACTAGGATGACCAGAGAGGAGGTGTGTAAACAGGTGCTGGAGAGTGGGCGTGCGGAGAGCAGGGCGGGCAACTGGACGTCTAGGTGAGGGTTTCCCTCTGACCCTCCCACCCCCACTTTCAGGTGCCTTGAGGGGAGGCGCCCTGGCCTAGACCACGCGGTATCCTGTGTCCGCGCTGCCTGCCCCCAGCAGCCACGGGGCACAGGGCTCCCAGCAAGAGCAAGAGGGTTCGCTCCCTCCACCGCGACCCGCCCTACCCCTCCATGGGGACACCCACGTGTGGACGGCACAGCCCAGCGGGCAGGCCTGGGAGGGGGTCAGGCGTGCTGTCCGGAGCCCCAAGGCAGACCGAGGGAGCGCAGGGCTGGGAGGGCAAGAGCTCGAATTCACCCAGGTGGGCCATGGGGCTTCAAGGAGCCTGGAGCAAATGTGAGGACGGACACGAAACTCCTCTGGAAGCAGGACAAGAACCCACAATCGTTGGGCTCCAGGTCAGAGACGGTGGTGGCTTGGAGGAGCCGGACATGGTGCTGCCCTTCCCCCACCCTCAAAGGAGAAACGGGGCCAGGAGGCCAGGGGCGCCCGACGACAACGACAGAGACACCGGCCCCTCCTGCCCTCCAAGGTGCCCCCATACCGGGGCTTCCTCAAAGTTCTGAAACCTGGCCGTCTGTCCTGAAGGGACCTGGAGGAGGGCTCTGTGAACCCGCAACAGCCCGACGTGCGTGCTCACCTGTCTCGACCAGAAGGATCTACAGGTGTGCCACATCCCACGCAACCTGTGACCAGTGACACAGTTCCCCTTAGCCTGTGGCCTCTCCTCCCTCCCTAGGCTGGGGGCATCACTCACTCCCCCCTCTCCCGCTGACTTTCCAGGCCCCTTGCTCCTCTGTCCCCAGCACAAGGCGTAGCCAGACTGAGGGGCACCTCAGACATTGTCTCTGCTCAGCCCTCCTGGTACCCCGCCCTCACATCTCCCCTCTGCTGTCCCTCTGCTCTTGCCTTCCTTGCCCTCCAGAGTAGCCAACTTCACCCCTCCTCGCCCAAGGCCCAGGCTGCACGCAACAGACGACCTCCTTCCCTGTGGAGGTGGCTATGCCTTTGAGCCTGAACAAGCGGCCACAGGTCTGGGGCCTGCGCTAGTCTCCTTCCCTCCTAAGGCTCCAGGGTTACTGTTTGGCCGCCTGGAAGTGGCACAAGCTGGATGAGGCCGGAATGAGAGGTGGCAGAACAGGGTCTGCACAAGTTCAGATGGCCTCTGCCCAATCCAGCGGGGCGGGGCCTGGTGCAGGGGGCCCGGGTCCGGCTCCACGTGGAACCAGCGCCGGGCGGCCAGCAGGCATTTCTGGCCAGGCTGCAGGTACAGGGGATCATCGGTAAACCACCCCACCACCAGAGCTCTGCTACTTTACAGCTTGCTACATCCGAACTCCACAACCTCACCACCAAACGACCCTGCACGTCCTGAGGTGTATGCAGAGCCTTCTGGGGGCGGGGAGGGTGGCGAGCCTAGGCCCCCAAGAACATCAAGAGCCTCTGTGCTGAGAAAAGCTGGGGGCACTTGGCGCTTCTCCCCATGGGGAGCCAGAAGCAGCCCCCTCCGAGCAGGTCGGTGTCTAAGGTCACAGGAGCTGCCCCTGCCCCCAAGTTCTGGGCCTCCCCGGCACCCCACCCCCCCGCTTCCCGTCCAGTGCCCAGGGACACACGGGAAAGGCAGGCAGCACGGAACACAAACGAGGAAGCCTGCAAGATCTCAGCTTCTCCAGAAATCCCAGGTCAACACTGCTCCCAACTCTTCCTACACTTTTAGGGGGACCCCAGGGCCACGGGACAAAGGGCAGCAAAGGGGCTTCAGTCCCCTCAGCACACAGCTATAGGGATTCTTCCACGATGACCGCTCCGTAGCTTAAAGGCACAGAAGAGGGAGGGCAACGCAGACCCGGACTCGCCCCCCAGTCGAGACCCGAGGCAGAGTGGTTCCAACCCCGACGGCAGCGCGAAGTCAGGGTGCAGGCGGGTGGCGCAAAGGTGACAGTGCCTGGGGGTCCAGCACCACAGTCTGTGCCAGCCACGCGCGTGTCTACGCAAGGCAGAGCCTCCGCTGTACAAGTCACACACGTGCTGCTTGGACCCTGTGCCCATTACCAAGGTTGAGAAAGTCAGCCGTGGGACGTCTCTGTGTGGTCTTCACAGCACAGCCTTGCCTTAACAAGGGCTGAGGTCACACTGCCTTCCCCAGCTTTTGACAACAGCTATATAAGCACCTGCTGTACCCTGAGATTCAGTGATGACAGTGACCTTCTGCAGTTCAATCGTGAAAATGCTGAGGTTTGTGATCTACGAAGATGCCAGGAGAGCTCGCAGTCACAGGGGGAGCTGAGAGGCACGGAGCGCGGGCCCCAACGAGGCCGGCTGGCCGCAGCGACAAGAGGGGCAGGTGGTGGCTTCAGAGGCGGGCGGAGGGGCCCGGCAGGCGCCAGCCAGCTCACGGCATACCCCATCATCCCGGGATGGAAAGTTGGCCAGGGCTGGTGAGGACGTCTGGTGTCTATAAAAATATTCCTCCCGGGGGAGCCTCTGGAAACAGAGACTCCGAGATACTTTCATTCTTTTCCTTATTTGCCGCTCTGAAAAATAAGCCGTTCTTCCTATTCTGAAATGGAATACGGGTCAAAACCTTCTACAGTGAATAGTGACCCAAAGAAAAAGGTCACCAGATCCAAAATATTTCTCGTTTGGCCAGTGGCCCAAAGTAACTCTATTCTGTTTATTTGGTTTCTCTCCTGGGGGATAAAAACCTAATCCAATATACCAAATTGGCCCCTGTTCGTCTAAGTTCTGTAAAGAGGCTGAGATGCAGGAAGCTTCTCGCTCCCTCTGGCGGGTCCTCCTGGACGCTGCCCCCTCCCCAGCCCAGGGACTCCTCTCTGTCCCCACGGGGCCTCACACGGGAGAAAGTAAGTGCCCACTTAGCCGTGTCTCTCCTGGGCATCCACCCCACGCACCGGCCCCCAGCTAGGCCAACTCCGGAGAACGCGGGACTGGAAAGGCCTGAGAAGAACCAGAAACGGAGCTGAGTGGGGCTCAGGGTCACCGTGGCTCCCCAGCAGGGCTCTTTCCACCACCCAGGCCGGCTCCCTCCACCGCCCGCGTCTCACCATCTCCTCACCATCTCCAGCGAGGGAGAAGGAAACTCGAGTCCCTGCCTTCATCCCGGGTCCTCAGCCCGAGGGCTTCTGCAACAGCAACCACTGGGACCACACCCGACACCCAAAATCTCAACAGGCCTTCCTGGGTCACGACCCCACTTAACACTCCGAGCTGAGGGCCACAGCCTCACGCCACGGCCGGTCGCTGCCTGGGCTGTAATACAGGCAGTTACCCACGTCTGTTCAACCTTCACTTAAAGCATTGCTGAGTGCCCCCTCCAGGGTGACAGGCCCTGTGCTCGGCCCAGACCACAGCGTGTCCCATTTTTCTGCAGAGGGACCCAATTCAGAGGACTGGACACACACTCCCAGGGTGTAAATCCCACCCGAGCAGCTGGTCTTTAAACTCCTGCGAGTCTGCATCTCCCACGGTGCACATCTGTGCCCACGTCCACTGAAGGTATTTCCTGAGGACCCGCACAGCCCCAGAAACAAGGCCGGCAAGGCGAGGGGGAGGGAGAGAGGCAGGGGCACGGCTGAAGGCCCACGACAGAGGCTGGTACAAAACGCTCAAGAGGCAGAGGAAGGAGCAGCTGAACGCACAGGTTTGTACACACTTCCTGAGGCCTACCCGAGGGAGCCCAGGATGTGTGCGAATGTGAGATTTTAGTCTTCCCCAAACAGTCCCTGAAGATGCTCCATCAGGAGTTTTAGCAACGCTTCTAGAACCAGTGAGGGGGCTTTTCACCCTCTGATGTCAGTCCACAAGTAGGGGGGTCCACAAGACACTGCTTCTCAGGACACATATGAGGGCTGTCAGCCGGAAGGGGCAGTGGGGAGGGAGGGTGTGAGGGGGTTACATGGAGGGAGGGCCGTGGGGGGCACTTGGGGCCCCCCTTCTGGGCACCTCCTGAGCGAGAGCTGCCTCAAAGGCACAAGGAAGACAGGCCTGGCTCCAGCCCTTTGGCAGCCCCTGGGCTGGGGCCCCAACGCCTCCACCTGTGCCCCCTTCCCAGCCCCCGGGGAGGCAGGAGTCTCAGCTCACCGCCCCTCTGCTTCCAGCTCCCTGACAGAAAGATGGGACTTGGGAACAGACAAGGAGGAACGACGGTGGCTTACAGCAAATGCCCCTCTGCGCCCCCGGGAAGCTTCCCGGCGGGGAGCCCCGTGCGCTCACTGCAAACAGACCAAGGCAGAGCGAGGTACGAGCATGCAGGGCTGCAGACATACCTTGCTGCACCTGGAAAAACGCCTTTGAAGTACATTCTCTACCTAAGCCATCTTAAATCCTCTCCAGAATAAGGCAAATATAAGCCAAATAAGTTACAGCTGAAAAGCGAGCGTTTCCCCGTTGAGGCACAATGAACACAGTAAACTGCATTAACCTGCACCTGACAGGGCTCCTGCCCCCGACCTGGACGCCTAACCCGCGGGAGCACGGCCCGTGGCTGCAGCCAGCCAGGACGCTCCCGCGGTCCCCCAGCAGCAGCCCTCCCCTCCACGCCGCTGTCTCCCACCTCGTGCACACCTGCCCCCAGCAAAACAGAAGTCACTGCCCTTCGCAAACTGCTCACACCTGCGTGCAGCCAGCCCCGCTGAGGTACCCTCCCCGCCAGCTGCAGGGGGCGGGGTGCTGCTCGTGATGCTGTAGGGCTCCGCCTTCAGCATCCACCACGCTACCCTGAGAACGCCAGAACAGCAAAGCGGCCAACCAGGTCCCAAGACCACTGCCGGATCTGAGGAAGCCACTGTCCTCTCCAGGCCGCAAGCACCGTCCCTCCTCTCCCACTTCCACGAGCTCGGATCCCGCTTAAAGCCACACACGGAGAGCACTGTCATCACAAGAGAAAGGCCTGCAGGGCTGGCAGGAAGCCTGCAACAGACAAGCTATAAACTCAGCACACCTCACTCTGCCTTCAAGACTAATTTTAACAGGGAGAAGACATAACCACAGCTACAAACTTTCCCTTGGGGATATAGTTTACAGCATCATGACTCAGCTGCCCTGACGGCCTGACAGGTGAGGTCACCTGGGTGTGTCACGGGCGTTTTCATGAGTGAGCCACCATCAAACAGGGTCAGGAGAGCCGGATGCACACCTCGCCCGGGGCCACCCTCCCCGGCCTCCCTCCTCCAAGGCCCTCCAAGCCCCCTGAGCCCCCCTGACCACCCCGGGGCTGGCCCCCTTGTTAACCCTGCGTAGTGCATCTGGATTTCCAAATTCCTCCCAAGGAACGTGGAACATTGCCAAGGCCAGGATGGCCGAGCTGGCTGAACAGCCAATTGAAGGCAGTTAACTACAAATAGGAATATTATGTATTTGGTTGAAGAGATTTTTTCTTTGGGGCACCTGATAAGTCTATCAAGAAAAGACTTCAGGCCGTAAAAGGCTCACTGTGCCACCTCCCACCACACCACCCTCCAAGGGCTGCAGCAGGCGCAGCTGGGCCAACGGCCGCTGGGCTGGGGGCTCAGACGGGCAGCAGCAGACCAGCTCCCTAAGGGTCCCATGGGGGGTGAGCCACGGGCCCCAGGGCTCTTGTGCTGCCCCACCCCGTGCAGGCCCAGGCCCCTCCCAGCTCCCAGAATTCCAACTCTCCCAACCGGATCACAACTTGTGCGTACAGGCCGGCCGCTCCCTCGCCCCGACCCCAAGCTAGTCCCCCCCCCGGCACTGGGGAACCAGCTCCCACCCAAGGAACCAGAAGCTCACTTCTGTTCACAGCCCGCCCTATTCCACGGCCCCTGCCAGGCCACGGAGCCAAGCGTGCTGCACAGCCCAGCTGCGGGTCCCCCTACCGTCCTCCTCCAGCACCACCTCCCGCCGCTCCCGCCCAGCTCGGCCCGATGTCCCTGCGCCCAGGAGTGTTGGCTCTGCCCCTGCACAAAGGCACGCGCTCCAACACCCAACCCAGGAGTGGATGGCCCCCGGAAGGCCCGATTTCCCACGCGATCTCATCCCTTCCTCTCGGGAGCCGGCAAGTCTCTCCACAGATACTGGGTCTTCAACTGCTTCGTGCGGGTGCAAAACTGTAGCTGAAACTCTGCAAGTACTTCCTAGGCGCCAATTACTCTTGCAGATGTTTTCTATATGTGCACTCACTCCATCCTTACAACAGTTCAACGCGGTGAATACTATTCTTAGCCCCAATTTACAGACAAGAAAACTGAGGCACTAGAGGTCACTTGTCCAGAAGGCTGCTAAGTGGTGGGCACACGGGAACAGCAGCCCTGCCAGCGGCGCCGCCTCCCAGTGCTGTTATGAGCCAATCAACAGTGCTGCTAGTGGGCTGGGAGAGACAGCAGGAATCAGAGGGGAGAGGCGAGAGCCCCATCCTGGTCTTGCTTTTTCGTGGGAATCCTCCTCCTCCAAACGAAGAGGTCAGGCAGGCAGCTGGACACGGGTGTCTAGAACCGCGGCTCGCTCACGGGGTGGGCCAGGCGGTGAGCGCGCACACACTTTGGAAACGTGGCGTGAAACGGCACAGAGCGGCTGCTGGGTGGGAGGTGGGGAGCAGGCGAGGGCTGTGCTTGCTCCTTTCAAGGAAGAAATTAAAACCTGGCCTGATCAAAAGTCTTAGTTTAAAACAACCTTTACTTCACCTTTCACACACAATAACAGCCATTAGCGTGAAGCATAAAGTCACAAAGATGTGATTTGACTTGTGGCTTCCCATCAAGATAGGATTCTAATCTTTAGGGCTGCAGATGGTAAGAGATTGCTGAGAATTATCAGAAACTGCTGTGCTTCCTTTTCTGAAGAGTATGCAGAGGTGATCTGATAAGCGGCTGGGACTCTGGGTTCTTCCCCACTTAGAGGAGGTGGGCTGGAAAGGATCACACGTCCTGTCTCGAGAAAAACTAAGTGGCCCAGTGGCAGAGACAGGAGTGGGCGGGGGGGGGGGGTCCCGGGTGGGTCTGGGCTCTGCAGAGGGGGCCCGGAGGAGGCTGGTGGTGAAGGCCGGAGGAAACCCCAGGCCCTCCTGCTCTGCCAGGCAAACAGACTCAGGGCAAAGCAGGCCCCTGAACTGGGAGCCAGCCCAGCGCCTTCTCTGAGCAGCAGGCCCAGGACACAGGGGCACCAAGGGGAGCCTGGCACTGCAGCTTCAGACCTAAGAAACACGCTGTCCCTCACGTTATCAATGAAAAGGAGCTGGTGGGGGATTGGAATCCTAGACATCCCCCCAAAGAACTTGAAATAAAATACACATTCCTGGTGGCACAGTGGTTAAGAATCCGCCTGCCAGTGCAGGGGACACAGGTTCGGGCCCTGGCCCGGGAAGATCCCACATGCCACGGAGCAATTAAGCCTGTGCGCCACAACTACTGAGCCTGCGCTCTAGAGCCCACGAGCCACAACTACTGAGCCCGCACGCCACAACTACTGAAGCCCGTGCACCTAGAGCCCGTGCTCCACAACAAGAGAAGCCACCGCAATGAGAAGCCCGCGCACCACAACGAAGAGTAGCCCCCGCTCGCCACAACTAGAGAAAGCCCGCGCGCAGCAACAAGGACCCAATGCAGCCAAAAAAAAAAAAAAAAAAGCAAAACTTAAAAAAAAATACACATTACGATATTAGACTCTGCTATACACATTACATACATATAATGTGTATTATGTACAGTACGTTATACTATACAGTTAAATAATGTCATAACAGATAACTTGCTATAACATAATACACACACATATGAGAGAGTATACTGTACTATAACGTTACACCTTATATAAATGAATACAGCCATCTCGCGGTAACCACGAGGTACTGGTTCCAGGACCCCCCACAGGTACTCGAGTCCCTTACACTATAAAACTGCATGGTGTGGTCGGCCCTCCATATCTGTGGATGGGAAACCCGCAGGTGCGGGGCGGCCCGCTCTCCGAGCCACGGCCACATCCACCCCTGGGATTAACCACATAAGGGGCAGCGCAGACAGAGGTCTAACCCAGCGCCCCTCTTGAGGACTTCCCGGCACTAACACCAAGGTCCCGCGAGTGGCAGCTGTGAGCCTGACCCTTCCACCTCGGCTTAGCTTGGGCTGGGAATTCCACCCGCCCCCCAATGTGACATTGCTCAGTTCTCCTGGACAACCGTGACTCTCGGAGGCTCTTGCTGCTAATTTTAACTACGCTGCATTCCCCACAAAGTGAACCGGAGCATCCCAATGTCACCGTCATGACAGCATCCCACAGCCGCTCTAACTGGTGCTCGGACCACGGCTTCCAGACTCTCCAGTGCCACTGACGGACCCCGAGTGCAGTGGGCCCTCGTCCCGCATCCAAGTCACAGCAGCCGGGAAACACCTCGAGCCACCGCCCTCGGGGCTGACCTCTGGCACTGCCTCTCGGGGAGCGCCAGCCGCTCCAGGTGACAGACCAGGCAGCCCACCGTGCAGGGCCCTCCACCAGGGCCCGGGGGACCATACTCGGGGGTGTCAGGAGACCCATGAATCCTCCCTAACACATACAAAAAACGGTGTCTTTTTGCATTTTTGAGAGAAAGAGGTCCATAGCTTTCAGCAGAGTCTCAAAGGAATCCATGACCCCAACCAGGTGGAGGGAAGTAGTCACTCAGCTGCTCAGAGGGATTCTTGCTGTGGCATGGCTGTTGCATCATCTTCTCATGATTTTTTAAAGTCAGTCCTTCCTTTTGTAATTTCCTTTAGAATTTAGTTGCGCAATTTAGGTTCAAACAAACAAACAAACAAAAAAGGCAGATAGAAACAAAGAAAAGTAGAAAGATCAATTCTAAATTTAGGAAAACCGACAAGGGCCAGCCCAGATTACTGCGGAGCTGAGAATTTTCTGGAGCGCACACACACACGCACACACATGCACACTCACACACACACGCACACTCACACGGTGACATCAGAAAGTAAAGATCAAACCACAATTTCTACAATTGATCCTAAAGGAAGAGACAAAAATACAAACCACTGTAAGTAAAACGACTGTCATTCTGTCAAATGAAGTAAAGTCAGCCTGGCGAGCCCTGATGTCTGGACTGGAGTCCTGGATAAATGTTATTTACTTGGTTCGCCAGGGCGATAATGAGCTTGTTTTGAACCTTCTGTGTATTGTATTAGCTCATTCATTTTGAAAAGTAACCCAGGACAGGGCAAGCTGGGGAGGCACAAGTGAGAAAAAACAGGTCAGCAAAACACTGGTCTCACATTTCATAACCAAACACGAGCTGTACTCCAGATAATACCTTAATCTGATCTGCACTTAAACGTGGGGTCTGGGCATTGCCCATCTCCCTCAGACCCAGAGAACAGTCCTGCTCTTCCCTTGGTGCCCGGCTCCAGAGCCGTCCACCAGGCGCTGGGATCACGGTTCAGACCGCGATCCAGCCCGGGCTCTCCCCCCTCTCCCAGCGCCTCACCGCACCCCCAGCGCCTCACCGCACCCCCAGCGCCTCACCGCACCCCCAGCGCACGTGCATCACGGGGCTCAGGCTGCCCTCAAGATGCTCCAAAGCTGCCCTGCACACAACGGAGCCCATCTGCAGCCCCGGGAAAGGAGAAAGTGGCCTGTGCACAAGGGGCCTGAACCCCCCAAGCCCACTGGGGGGCCTGGGTTTCTCAGCGACACTGCCAAGACCCCAACTTACCATAAAACCCACAGCTGTCAGCTCCCATGCCAGGTGGCAGAAGGCTGGTCCCACATGCAGGCGCAGTCTGTCCAGGGGCAGAACAGGAGAGCCGAGGGCACTGGGCTACCAGGCTCCCGCCCTGACAGGTCACCACTGGTTGACCAGGGCCCCCTGTGGAAGGCCACCCCGTCTCCTACAGACCCCTCCCCTCGCATGGCTCTGGTCACTGCTCCTCCTGGTGCCCCTCGGCCCAGGGGTGGCTTCCAGAGGGGCGGCTGTGGTCCCGGAGCCCTGCCCACCCCTTTGTATGGTCCTAACTCTCCTGGCTCTGCCTGTGGAGGCCACCTGCTTCCTGCCACCAGCAGGATGAGAACCATACAGCCAGAGTACCCCTCCATGACCCTGACACACATGTGGTCACCCCGGGGCACGGCAGCTGGCAATGGCAAATCCCCGCGACCTCCACACAAGTATGAAGGAGGGACTCTCTGAAGTTCTTGATCAATTTGTTATCAAATCAAGACAAAACCCATCAGCCTTGAAACTGACCCTCAGCTGCAAGACAGTAAGTAGGAAGTGCAAGCAGATTCTGAGGCCTGCGTGCCCTAAGGGCCCAAGGTACCCGTGACTCATCAGAACTGGGTTCACACACGTACGCGCAGCCACTCGGGTCAGTGGCGAGGAAAACAGAACCTAAAGGCAACTCCACATAAACTGGACATGTAGGCCCTATTTAATGCAAATTAGCAATTCACTGTAAAGACGGCAATTTACTTATATCACACCCACAACGTGGAAAAAACGCATGGCGCTCTGCAAAGTACAGGATGGAACCACAAAGGCACCACTGCCAACGGCCACATGTGCTCCCTTCTGACTTCCCGGGGTGGGGAGGCAGTTATGCTGGGAAATGAACACGGTGCTGCAGGCATAAAACAGTCTTGCAATTTAAAAAAATACACGTAAACCTAGACAAGATCTTCCTGAGGTGAAAATCTGCAGAAGAAAAAGTGAGAATGAATGGTTTGCAAAAAGGTTGAGAAATCCTGGTTTGGGGCTTAAGACGAGATTGCGGCAAAAATAAGAACCGTCCAGGCCAGACTCTGACCAGGAAGACCCTGAGCCCGAGGGCCTGGGTCCCAGGTCTGGGGGCCCGTCCCCCGCACCCGGCCACCAACAAGGCGTTCCACCGGGCCAACAGGCACAGCCTGCTTCCACCCTCAAAAACGGGCAGTGGGCAGGCGAGTCGGGGTCGCTGGACACACATCTCATGCGCCCACTACAAAGGTAGGGACCTGTCGGCCTCTGCCCGCCGTCACCTCCCTCGCCGGCCCAAGAGCTCATGGATGCGGACTGAGGAGGCGGCCGGGGAAGAGGACAGACAGCACGGGGAGCGAGGGGAGGCACCTGCCAGCGCCGGTCCCGAGACCCCATCCCAAGGGGCAGCAGAGGGAGGGCAGGACAGGCTGGGCCTGACAGGCAGGTAGGGCACAAGGTCCCTGCTGGTCCAAGGCAGGACCTGCGGAGCCCTGAGGGGCTTCTCCAGCTAAAGCGCTCATCAGCACTGGTCCTCTTAGCGACCTGCCTGACTCTAGGACTCCCACTGTGGGGACAGCCATGCTGTGATGTGACTATCCACACCCCACACAAGGGGTGGAACCCAGCAGGACCCCATGGGGGCCTTCCTGGGGCTGGCCTAGCCCCATATCCTACCCCCATATCCTCTGCTGTAGCTCCTCTCTAACTACCTAGATAACAGTATCTGATGCACATTTCCTGAGTTGTTTTACGGATGTGAAAACACCCCACCAAATGGAAGATGTCAACTACTTGATGACCATGAGCACACAGCCCCCAGGCCTCCCGGAGCCTAAGGACTGATAATGTTAAACCCCGCGACCCCGCCCTGTTACCTCACCATCAGCCAATCAGAGAACTGTGCACAAGCTGATAACACACCCTGTGACGCCCTCCCTCACCCGGCTTTTAAAAATGCTCTGCTGGGGACTTCCCTGGTGGCGCAGCGGTTAAGAATCCATCTGCCGATGCAGGGGAAATGGGTTCAGGGGAAACGGGTTCGAGCCCTGGTCCGGGAAGATCCCACATGCTGCGGAGCAACTAAGCCCGTGCGCCACAATGACTGAGCCTGCGTTCTAGAGCCCGCGAGCCACAACTACGGAGCCCACGTGCTACAACTACTGAAGCCCACGCACGTAGAGCCCGTGCTCTGCAACAAGAGAAGCCACTGCAGTGAGAAGGCCGCGCACCGCAACGAAGAGTAGCCCCCGCTCGCCACAACTAGAGAAAGCCCGCGCGCAGCAATGAAGACACAACACAGCCAAAAAAACAAATTAAAATAAATGAAATTTAAAAAAAGAAAAATGCTTTGCTGAATTGGGGAGCTCGGGGTTTTAAGGCGTGAGCCACCTGTTCTCCTTGCATGGATGGCCCTGCAATAAACCTTTCTCTGCTCCAGACTCCGATGTTTCAGTTTGTTTGGCCTCACTGTGCGTAGGGCACCTGGACTTGCGCTAATGTGGGAGCTTGCTGAATGTGAGCCGGCACCAGCCATGACCTCAAGAGACACCACATGGCACACACGAGGTGAACAGGACTGCCCCCAAGGCCCTGGCTTAGAAGAGGACAGGTCAGCCTGGAGAGGAGGGCCACTCCAGGGCCCCATGTGGACCTGCTCCAAAGACTCCGAGGATACCCAGGCATCCGCAGGATGCCAGCTACTCCCCGCCCAGGCTGGCCAGCTGTTTGCTGAGCACCTCCCAGGGGCCGGGCCATACCCAGGCCTCCCTGGCTTAATCCTCCAGGGCGCCCCCAGCAGCCCGGTTCACAGGTGAGGAGCATGAGCAGGGTAAGGGGTGGGTAGGGACCCAGGTCACCCCGCAGAGCAGGGCACAGGCCCGCAGGCTCCACGCTGAGGCCTCGCACATGGGCTTCAGGGGGGCCACCAAGCCTAGATGTCTGTCTTCTGCTGGCAAGGGGGCTGGCGTCCCAGGAAGCGAAGCAGGCCTGGGCCACCACGCAACAGCCAGGAGAGAAGCCTCTGTCTGTGCCGGGGCCACAGGTCGGAGTGCGAGTGAGCCGCACAAGACAGCGGGGAGACGGCACAACCCAGGAGCAACCAGGGAGCGTGGACTGGCCACAGAGGGCCCTTGGGTGCTCCAGGGCTTACGGACATCCTGAGCCCCATTGGTCCGTGACAATTATGCCTGTTTCTGGGCAGGGGCCCTGAGGCTCACAGAGGTTAAGTAGGGCGTCCCGAGTCCCAGAGTCCTAAGGGAGGCTGAGGGGTCCAGTCTCTGCAGGACCTGGTGCCTCACTGCCTCGGGCCTCAGCCTCCTCACTGCAATCAACTGGCAGTTACCACCCAAGGCTGGTGCTCGGCCAGAATTCCCTGAGTCCCAATTTCCAGTTAGGTGAGCTGTGGCCAGTCCCTCGATCCCATTATTAAAGATAAGACTATCTCACTTCCCTGGTGGCGCAGTGGTTGAGAATCCGCCTGCCAATGCAGGGGACACGGGTTCGAGCCCTGGTCCGGGAAGATCCCACATGCCGCGGAGCAACTAAGCCTGTGCACCACAACCACTGAGCCTGCGCTCTAGAGCCCCCGAGCCACAACTACTGAGCCCGCGTGCTACAACTACCGAAGCCCACGCCCCTAGAACCTGTGCTCTGCAACAAGAGAAGCCACCGCAATGAGAAGCCCGCACACCGCAACGAAGAGTAGGTCCCACTCGCCACAACTAGAGAAAGCCCGCGCAGAGCAACGAAGACCCAACACAGCAATCAATCAATCAGTAAATAGAAACGGGGATAACAACTCAAGGGCTGTTTGAAGTGTAAATGTTATCAGAAGCTGTGCGTGAAAGCTGCCCAGCACTCAGCAGATGCCAGGTCAGACGGAGCCCCTTCTCGTCCCCCCCACCTGCTACCCTGCGACGGATTCCGTGGCAGAGAAGCCGGTCTGGAGCAGCCACCTTCCCTCGGGGACCTGGGGGGTGTGCAGGCTTCACCAAGCAGTTGCAACTTCAGTCTCATCTCCTGAGCTGCCCAGGAGCCCCGGCCGCAGCAAGAACACGGGGACCCTGAGGAGGGGAGACTGGAAACCAGGCCAGGAGAGCAGCTGGGTGGGTGGGGAGGGACACGCACTGACCGGGGCAGGGGGCTTGGTCGATCCATGAGCAAACGCACTTAAGCCATGTCTAATCCATGTGCTTCGATGGGCACGTGCTGAAGGCAGCTCCTTCCCATCAGCCGAACCGCAGTGGGCAGGGCACAGCGGGGCCCCACAGATGCCACTCGCGGCACAGAGGAAAGGATCTGAGAAGTTCAAGGACTCCGTGCCGGCCAGCAGCACATCTTGCCCCGTCCCCCGGCTCTGGTGCAGAGGCCCTGGCCCTCCCAGCAGTCCAGGCGGTCAGGCTCCGGCAAGGGCAGCACCATCCAAGCTTGGTGGTGCCTCCTCCCCGGCCACATCACTGTGGCAACCCAGGCGGGGTCGTCACTTATGAAAATAGATGTAGTTCAAGGGACATCCCATCTCCACCATCCAAAGCAGCAACTGCGTCCTCAGGCCCTGACAGTCAGGCTTTATTTCTTCCTGAGCCAGCTGTAAGAGCCTCCACCTTCCAAGAAGCCCTCCCTGAACAGGCTCACCTGAGGGTGATAATAATGACCTGGTGTGTTCGGCCAGCAGAGTCGTCACTCTTGCTTGTGTATTATTCTTCAGCTGTCACCTCTCTGCTTAGGCCAAAACTGCTTTTGCATCTCCCACTGTCCCTAGGAGATTTTCTAACAGAGGCATTCAATCCCGAGATAGAACTCCAGATGGACACCTTAAGGCCTCTGGGCCTCAGTTTTCTCGTCTATACACCGGGGATACCACCCCTCCCGTGCAGAGCGATCAGCAAATTCAGAAGTTAACTCGGAATCCAGGTGGCACCTCGCACAGAACCTGGCCCACCGTCCACACTCACAGGTGCCTGACAAAGATGCCTGGGGGGATCCTGGGGGCCATGAGGACCCCATAAACACTCAGAGAGGATGCGTGATGACTCAGCACACCAGTGCCACCAGGTGACCGTTCATCAGCGCTAATAACAAGAGCCCCCCAGGCTCAGCTCACATGGTGGCCTCGCTAAGAATGCGGATTCTTCCCTGTACAGTCCACGTGGCGATTTAGAAAGTAGGACTGCTACAGGTGCCCCCGCCCCCTACCTGGGTCAAGTGCACCCAGGACCCCCACCAAAAGCGAACGGGGTCGGCAGAGGGGCAGGAACGTTCCTGCTGCCCTCACGGGAGCCCGCCTGGCAGTGGGGCAGGGGGTGCCGTGCGGGGGGCGGGCCTGGAACCCCAGGCCACGCCCACAGGGCTCCAAGCCCAGGTCCAGCTGTGTGGACAGGAATAAATCCCCGGATGGATGGGTTCTGAGGGGGCCTCCTTAATATGGAGGAAGTCCATATTAAACTTGTTAACACTCTCCCCAAACCATATGGTAGCCAGGCAGACGGCACGGCCTGCGCTCACTGGGCTTCCAGGCTCTCCCAGCCCCTCGAGACTGAATCAAAGGCCTATCTGAACTTCACAACCACAAACTGCCACCTTCCACCGGGCTCTCAGCCACAGGGCTCTTCTTATCGGCGCCCAGCCTCTCTGCAGAAGTTGCTCAAACGGTCAGGAACTAACCAAGGACTGATAGCTAGCCGGTGACACTGCCCGTCCCTGAGCCCTGGCCGGCGGTGCCCCATCTACCTGCACCTCCAGGACGCCGCACAAGCCTTCTGTCTCTTCTCACCATCTGCGGTGTTAGTGTGACTGCCACCGGCTTGTTCACTTGTTGAAAAAATGGTCCCAATTTTATTTCGCATTTGGTGAGTGTTAAAATATTTCATTCTGTGGAAATGTACTGATATTTTCCACACGTAGTCACAGCACTGAAGAGAAAACCACGATCCCCAAACTTCAGAAACACGTACATTCACATCTGGGTGGAGGCGTCCCGCACCCCCAGGGCTCACGGTGCCACAGAGGAGACCCAAGACCTCGGGCCCAGCACCCCCATGGGTGAGCTCCAAGGCTCAGCCGCTTACCGTGTGGCTTCAGGCGAGTCGCTTAACCTCTCTGGGCCTCCTTTTCCTCTCTAAAATGCAGCACAGACCTGGCCGGGTTGTTAGAGAAAGAGCCGAGCGCTCTGCACAGGACCCAGCCCTCCATGTGTTACTTCTGCGGGCCTGCTAAGTGCCAGGAACAAATACGCATTATGCCCCCCAGGTTCTAACACAGAGGCTGAAGCGCCGAGCCGTGGGCGGCTTCTGGGCCAAGGTCACCAAGCCAGGGATGGCACGGGCTCTACGGGCTCTACGACGCTTCTGCTGCAGAATAAGGCACAGGGCCCCTCCGGATCCTCTTAAGAATTAAGGACACTTTCAACATCTGAATAATTCAAGGATGAGCTAGCTAGACATGTTTTAGACAGCCCTGAGCTTTGTCTCAGCTGCCCTGTCCCACTAGGCTCGCTGAGAACCTGGCCCACCGTCTGGCAAATCCAAGAAAAGGGCAGCCTCAACCCAATCCTCCCCAGCACCAAATCGCAGCTGCCCTCGGTGGGCACCCGGAATGACGGAGAAGCAGCGCTGGAGGCCCCCGGAAGGCCCAGCTCCAACCAGCAGAGGGCCTGACGGGGAGGCTTTTTGTCCACCAAGCTTTTAATGCGACAGTTTTACGTAAGTGATATGAAAAAGCCACTAACGGTGACTCTAGTATCCCAGTTCCCCCAGCACGACATGCACACTGAACCCCGCTGTGCAGGGTCACCTGGGCACCCTGATCTCCCGTGAGCAGCCCAGGCCTGTCTCTAAGCCCTTGTTGTAAGGGTCTTAATCCTTGATTTTAGCATCAAGGCCCAAAATGCCAAGAAAGTGTAAACTGGGATTTGTGCGCCGAGCTCCATGGGGGCTTCTCACCCCCTCCCCTCCACAGGGCGGGTGAGGCTGCGTGGCCTGGCCCATCTCCTCACTACCTGCATACACCCCAGGATCCCTGGCACGTGACCCCACCTTCACTTATCTCTAGAAACAAAGGCTCTGCCTCACAGTCTGAGGACCCATGTTGTCCACATTCAACGCGAAGCATTCCTAAGTGGATTGCTAACGGCTGGATCTGAGGACAAACGATGGTAGGACTTCAAGCTGACCCCCGTGAGCAAAAGCCCACAGAGCTGGGCAAGCAGCCTTGCCCTCCTCCCCACCACGTGCATTAGCAGAGACCCCTGGTGACTCAGGATCTCCCGTAGGTCACAGGCTATCCCCCAACACCGCGTTCTACAGCCCTCGAGCCAAAGCACTTCCTGTTTCAGGGCGTGAAGGCAGAGCAGTCTGTTGTCGTTTAATTACTAAACTTGCTTTCATATCCAATTTCAATTGGCTTTTAGGCTAAACACAGTAAGGGTCCATGCTTTGAGAGCATCTCCAGCTTAGCTAAGAGAACACCAGCCCAGGACTTCCAAGCAGCTCTGAGGAAGGTTTGGGAACTAACACCAACCTCACCCGCTTCTCAGGGAGAGAGGCCCCACTTCCACAAACCCCGACCTGTCAGGAGCCCCTGTACCCCCAGGGGCCCTCCCCCAGCCCAGGGGCCCTCGCCCTGGAGACCAGCAAAGAGCCCGCTCTCCTCCCTGCAGACACACTCACTGCGGCCGGAGCCGGGAGCCGGGAGCTGGGCAGAGCAGGCCGACAGGATCCCCGCAGGGCCAACGAAAACCTCTTTAACTCAAAGCACTATTCCAGAGGCTTAAATTTTAACCCAAACAAATAAAAATGCATTGCCACTAACCAAAATGCGCACACTTATGAGCTGTATTGTCTTCTGCCCTTTAACTCAGTCCATCTAGGAAACATGCAGTCAAACTTTCAAGCACACGTGGATCAGAACGGACGCCACCATTTAGTGACGCAGTGGCAGATACTCTACCCCTCCATCCACCGAGCACGGTAAGGGGACAGAGCAGCACCTTCAGGCATGTGTGCAAACGCAAAGGCGTCCTCAGGGTTCTCAGGTGTGGCTGACTTTCACGTCTGAGTTCACAGATCCTCAGCGCTGAACTGCCTGTGACACCGCTGGTGGTGAAGTCCCAGCCCCAGTGCCCGCCCCCTCCACCAAGGTCACCTTCGCACTCTCCCTTCCTCAGCCCCTGTGGTGGGGTGTACCTGGCATCAAGGACAGGTGGGTAATTCCTTTAATTGAGGCACCTTAAAGGGACCCTCCCCCCACACAACCAGCTAGCTCTTTAACACACGCTCTGCCAGTGTTTTTATTTTGTACGTCCAGTAATTATCAAGATCAACAATACATTTCTGCCTCTGTGACCAATTCTGCACTGACAATATTTACAGTGACAAAAAATTCTTTTGGATTAACACAGCCTCACGATCACAGAAACGTTTTAAGTTGCGGTTTATGTGTACTCTGGTGACAGAGAAGTGTGAACGATCATCGATAAAAGGCTTTCAAGTAGCAAAGCGCGTGGCCTTAGAGTAAAATCCATGAGGGAAAGTGGAGCAAACGTAGGAGCTCAGGAAGAAACGAAGATGCACATGTTAAAACTGTTCAGAACAGTTTGCTCCTTTCTTCAAAGGGTGATGGTAGGCTTTCAAGTCATTAGAGTGTTTCATTATTTTAAACGACAAGGAAAAAGTTTAGATGTCAAGTTAAAAAAACTGCCCATAGTTTCTCAAAGTTATTTTACAGAATGGGGGCAAAAATATCTGAAGATCTCTGCTTTAAGGCAATATACCTCTGAAACAGTCCCAGCTTAACAGGTGCTCACAATGATGAAAGCTCAGCCTTCCACACCCTCAGCTGGTGCTCTCCCCTCCGTCCATGCCCTCTGGATAAACAAGTTCATCCCAAACCCCTCCCCTCAAAATAACTGATGGGAAAATATTCCTTTCTCTTTGCAAACCAAAACTCATACTCTTTGGGATAAATATATTTTTTTAAAATGGTGACTAAAATGTTGACAACGAGGAGCTTATTTATTGTTTTCTGGCCTTGCAATACCCAAGTGGTCGCTTAAAATTGTGCAGTGAGATCTGTATGTAAAAGTACAGCAACCACTACATCTGGACCAGAAATGCACTCTCTTTATCTGTTTTAAGGGTTTGCTATGAATTTTGCACTCAAGATTTTCCTTTCTTTGAAATGGGAAGAATTTGGTTGCCAACCGGTTCACCTGGCTCCAGGGTTTAAAGGCGAAACCCCAGCAGAGACCCTCCAGCAAACTCCAAAAGCTCAAAACCAGCTGCGACACATAATCCCAGGTTGGAAAGTACTTTTGGAAGGCGGCACAATAGAGCACCTCTCGGGCACTGGTTCAGGAATGCAGGTTTCCTCACTGCCAGCGAAATCCTTCAACAGGCATGGGAGGATGCAAACACCAAGGACCCAGGTGGAACAAACCTTCCCTCACCTGGGCTTGGGGCCAAGCAGAGGGGGGAGTGAGGGCAAGGCAGCCTTGCTCAGTAACTTGAAAAGACTCTGCAAATCCTCCAGCTGCGGGAGGATCCCACCTTGGGATGGCCAGCAGCCCAGCCCTGCATTCGGTGGGGGCAAAATGCCCAGCACAGCGTGCGCCCTCGTTGGGGGCACCCTGCGGGCCCTGCTATGGACCCTGGAGACCTCTGTCTTGCGTGAGGTTCCAAACTAGCCAAAGAGAACTCAGAGCCCTTCTCTCCAACCTTGGGAACCTGTTTCCTTTCCCACCCTCTCTCTCAAAAAGCTAGCAGCGTACTTAACCCAAGATGAGCTCACTCAACAAACGACCCAGACAGACCTACTGCCCGTGCGCCCGGGCAGCACATCCATGTCGGCTACGGTGGGAACGACAAGTGTCCAGGCCCTGCTGCAGGACCCGGGTGTGAAAGGAACACTTAGTGCCACGGAGACAGCGGGGATCATGCTGTTGCCCCGCAAGCCTGTGGGTCTTAATCTTCTTAAAATGCCTCCTCTAAAAGTCACTTGCCAAAGGAGCAGCCGCACAAAGCAATGTCACCACTGCCCAAGTGGCAGCGGGATGGAAATGACTGCCGTGTACACTGCTGTGAACAGAGGCAGGGAAGCCTCCTTTGCACCCACATTGAAAAGGTCCACAATCTCCCCGTTCGCGGAAGTGCCTTGTTTCACAAAGGCTTAGCATTTGATACCCTTAAAAAAAAAAAAAAAGCCACTCGAAGCACATTTTGAAAGTTCCATGTTTAAAAAGATCCTTGTTCATTGATTTTGGTGGGATAATTAAGCTGATCTAAACAAGGGGACCTTGTCCAGGCACGGGTGGGGGAGGGGCGGCGGGCCTGGCCTCGGCCTGGGAGCCCCTGCTGAGGGGAGGGGGTCCTCTCCCACCCCCTCCTTTCTATGTGGCCTCTCTTCATCTGGGAGGCTTTTTCCCTCTGGTCAGATTTCCACTCAGCAGAGCTAAAATGCTCTCATGTTTCCTGGCTTGGAGTCGAGGCAGCCCTCCTAATGGGGTTCTGCTGAGTACACCTTCATCAATGGAATTCTGTTGTGATCAAAAAAAAAAAAAAAAAAACCTAGGAAACCAGAGGAAGCGAGTGTGGAGCGGCATGCTCGCCCGTCCTCAGTAGGGACACGGCTTCCAGCGCATTCCGGCTCCACAAATTACAGGCACGGCTCTGCCAGGGGTGTTCCCGAGGAGGGCACTGCAATTTGGGGTTGTCTGCCACCTACGGCGCTCACCAGGCACCCTTGCTCCGTGCCAGGCTGTTAGTCACGAATCACCCCTGCCGGCTACACAGGGCCGGGCTTCCGGGCCCCACAGGACGAGCGCGAGAGGGCAGAGGGTGCCGATGACTGACAGGGACCAACCACAGGCAGAATATGAGAGCGAAGCCCAGACCCCGGGGAGGCCCGTCCACTCTCCTCCCCACCCGTCCCTCTGACAACACGGACAAAACCAATCCAACACCAAGCAGCCTAAACGCTGGCTAAAATACCTTCCTGGGTTCCCCTTCCTCCACTGGGGCTGGGGGCGCTGCCACAGCCGCAGCCCCTCCTCCCCTGCAGCCCTGCAGCCCTGCAGGGCGGGATCTCCCGGCTCCGAGAGGGCAGGGTCCTGTTCCCAGCCTCCTCCCGCCCCGTCCCACTCTCCAACAAGCAAAGTTGAAGGCAGAGAGGGCCCCAGGACGTTAAAAACTGCAAGCCGCCTCAGAGATCACCCAGTCCAATCTCTGCTCTGCTTTCACGATGCGACAAGGGCCAAGGCTGCAGCACGCATCTCTGCAAGGGAAGCTGGCAACTCTCACAGGCCCGGAGCCCCCTGGGCAGCCTCCCCGGGGAAACACCCAGTCCACACAACACCCGACACTAAATACCTCATATGCATTTCAAATGCATCTCGAACGATCACCTTCTTCCCTTTACAGCTGCTGCCCATGAAAAACAATTAGCCTGAATGGGACTGAAAGTCCTGATTTTTAAGACAACCTACTCCCCACCCTCTCTCCAGAAGCCCTGGCGTTTTACGTCTGCCTGGGTCTTCCCACCTGGGGCCTACATAGCTCCAGGCCAGTCACTGCACCTCCCCACCTTCAAGGGGATTCTGCAAAATCTCTCAAGCACTGAATAAACTCTTACTCCTTCTTTTAATACGTAATTCAGATCTAGCAGAAAAGTGAGATTATTCCTTTTTTTAAAGAAGGCTGGGGTCACTGTTTCTGATGCCCAGCCATTTAGTACACTTCATCGGTAAACCAATGCTCCAGCTTTTTATATTCTTCCTTTTTCTCCTACTACAAGCACAAAATGGAAGAGATGAAAGATTTCCCCTGTGGGTAACCCTACCTGTCCGTCACTGACGGGAGAAGCAGAGACGCTGAGGTGCAGGGAAGGGCAGGGCTCACTCACGGTAATGCCGCAAAGATCGGCCTCGGTTTTCCCAGGGGAAACAGGCTTCGATTCGGACAATCATGTGAACCCACAACAACTGCTTCGATCACTCATCCCGTACACCCTCCTGCCGCCCCAGGCCTTAGGCTACGAGATGCCCCCAAAACCAGAAGCGACAAGGCCCCTTTTTGCGGGAGTCAACTAGGGTATCCGATGGGGCTGGGTGGCTCAGTCTGACCCATCAGTGCCCCCACTGGAAAGGAAAAAAATCTCACACTCCCTAGGAGATCAAGTGTGTGTCCCACCCCCCCCAACACACACACACACCTAGAATCACTATGAATGGTTAACCAGGAGGCTGTGCTTTTTTTTTTCAAACCACCGCCCCTCCCATTTTGACATACCTCCTCTGAAAAAGCCCTTTGCTGGAATGTGTTCCCCCGGAGCCCAGTCAAGAGCAACACACCTTGGGGAGGAATGGGTTAAGCTCAAGAGCTCTAGGAGGGCGAGGCAGCACGGGAAAGGGAAAGCAGTGCAGAGATGCAGATAAATGTGCGGGGACTTCTGCAGGGCAGGGGCTCTGGACCTGGATGCACCGAGGCACTGGCCCCTCTCCTCCAGGCACAGCTTGGCTGCGGGAAATAGAGGTGTCTTCAAAGGGACAGACCAGAGGACAGTGCAGATAAGACAGAAACAAAGGCACAGCCCCGGGGGTCAGCTCGGAGCCCCAAGTGTGGAAGCCCGGCTAGACGTGCTGAGGGCGTGCGTGTGCTGGGGGCAGGAGGGGTTCAGGCAAAGGGGACAGAGGCTGAACTCTCAAAAGTTGGCGACATCAGGCCGAGGGCGCAGGGAAGGGTCGGGACCTAGGGGGCGAGGCGCCAGGCTTCCTCCGGGTAGAGTAACCCGAGAAGACGGGGGGTGGGGGACGCTGAGGGATGCGACCGGGACAGGGTCCATGGGAAGGTGCACACCGCGGCGAGGGGCCCGGGATGCTCCAGGAGGCTGGGGGGACGGAGACAAGGACGGGCAGGTGCAGTCGGGGAGAAGGGAGAGGGCCAAGGACGCGGGCGGGTGTCCGGGCGGGAGGAGGCTCCCGGCCATGGCGTGGGAGCACCCTCCCCAGGGAAGAGATGCGGGGCGGGCCGGGAGCGGGACCCGGAGCTCGAGGCCGAGGCCGCGGCCGCGCGGGGGTGGGGTGGGCATGGGAAGCAGCAGGTGCCGGGTGCCCAGGTGCGGGGTCGGGGGCGGCTGGCCCGCCGCTCACCTGTCTCCTCCGGCCGGGGCCGCGGGGCGGCGGCGCGGCGGGGCGGCCGGGCCGGGCCGGGCAGGGGCGGCGGGGGCGCGGCGCTCCGGGGGCGGCGGCGGCGGCGGCGGCGGCGGCGGCGGCGGCGGGACCCGGCGGCGGCTGCTCCTCGGCCGGCCGGCCGGGCAGGCGGTCAGTCACCGATAGACCCGGGGTCAGAGGGAGCGCTTGCGAGGTTGTGGCCAGCGCGCGGGGACAACGCCGCTTTATCAGGTCGGAAACAGCCGCCGCGCGCCGCTTCCGCTGACGCAGCGCCGGCCTGCGCTCATGACTATGCAGCAGCCGCCGCGGGGGTCGGGGCGGGGCCCGCGTCGCGCGCGCCTATTGGTCTACTTGCGCCCCGCCCACCGATTTGCCCCGCCCCGCCTAAGGAGGCCCCGCCCCTGGACCGGCCCCGCCCCTGGCCGCATCCAGCCTCCGGCCTCGGGGTAGGGGCTGCCGCGCCCACCCCACCTCCCCGGCCCCCGCTCCTCGAGGCTTGAGCACCAGACCCTAACCTAGAGCCCTGACCCCCGACCCCGGCTGCGTGCCTCTCGGTAGCCGCGGGAGGGAGAACCTGCAACCCCCGTCTCTCCCTCGTTCACCCCGCTCCTCCCTCTCCCCAAACGCCCTCCTCGCAGAGGGGCCTGGAGAGCCCCGTGGCCCGCCACCAGCCTAGCCCTCTGCAAACACCCTCCTCCCAGCCCATCCCCCGCCCCCAGCCCTTGACGGGAAGGGTGGGCTCCGCCGCCAGGTGCGACGGCAAACACCCTCCTCTTACCCTCCACTAGGTTGTCCCTACCTCGCCCTGAGCCATCTCCCCCTCCCCGCGCCACCCCCACCTCCCACGCTCAGTGCGCCCCCGCTCCCCACCCCCTGCCCCTTCCAGTCGATGAGCGCCCTGGAGAGCTGGGGAGGACCCCGGACCTGGGGCCTTCCACTCGCAGCCTGACTCACGGCACGGGCACCCATCCGGTATCAGCCAGCAAGCAGAGTGGCTGTAATCCCTAGGATGGGGCTGCTGGGAACTCCTGGGGACAAGGTCGGGGAAGGCAGCTTGATAAACAAGAGAAACAGATGATATAATGGGCTGAGGTCAGACAGCCCTGCGCCCATGCCAGGGTTTAAGTGGCTTTGGAGAAATTACTTCACCTCTCAGAGCCTGGGTGTCCTCATCTGTAACATGGAGATCATAAAATCCATCTCATGGGGTTGCTGAAGGGATTGAGACATAAAGAGTGCACTGCACAGCCTCCAGAGCAGTAAAAATGGGGAAATCTGATAATACTAAGTGTTGGCAGGGAAGTGGAGCAACTGGAACTCTCATACCCCCCTTAGTGGAGCTGCAAAGTGATGCAGCCATCTTGGAAATCTGTTTAGAAGTACCGGATTCTATGTAAACCCTATGACCTCCTAGATGCATATCTTATATGATCCTTTTTCTGTTCATAGCGGCACTGTTTGTAATAGCCAGAAAGTGGAAATTACCCAAATGCCTATCAACCATAGAATGGATACATAAATTGTGATATATTCACATAATGCAATGACAATGAATAATCAGTTACTACATACAACAATGTGGGTGACTCTCACACATGATTTTGAGGGGGGGAAAAAAAGCCAGACCCTAAAACATGCAGAATTCCATGTAGATAAACTGGTAGAAATGTATAAATGGTGGTAGAAATTAGGATAGTGATTAATCTTGGAGGAGGGAGTGCCAGAGCCAGGACACAGAGGGAGTATCTGGGGTGCTGGTGAGGTTCTGTTTCTTGATCTGGGTGCTGGTTACATGGATGTGTTCTGTTTATGAAACGTTCTCCAGCTGCGCATTCGTCATGTGTGTGCTTTTCCGTGTGTATGTGATACTTCAATGAGGGGTTACTAAGAACATCAGGAGGGTATATATAAAGAGCCCGAAGTGGCCCCTGACACGTTGTGAGTGCTCATAACTATCTACTGACCTGCCCTGTTGGGTTTTGGCTCTTACGGCCAGAGGATGGAGGCAGAAGCAACTCCGCCTGTCCTGTGTGCCAACTGTATGGTCGCGGGCACCTTACTTCACCTTTCAGAGTCCTCATCTGTTCATGAGACTTCTGATAATACCTAGCTCACAAGTCATCGTGAGGATTCAATAACGCTCTTTAAGAAGACTTGATATAGTAAGGAGCACAGCATAAGGACTTAATAACTTTGTTTAATTATTCACTAAATGCTGGTATTTATTGAATCTTCTTTATTTTCATTCATTCAGCAAATAATTACTGAGTGCCTGCTATGTGCTGTGTACCATGCCAGGTTCTAGGACGAGAGCTGGCAGCAAGATCTGCTCGCTATCCTTAAGGATCCCATAGTGGAATGGGAAACACAGGTGCCCGTCCGCCATAGAACAGATACATAAATGGTGAGATAGTCACGCAATGGAATGATGGCAATGCAGCTTACTAGCCGCTGTAGCTGTGGAGCCTAGCATAGGCTCTGACCCTCAGTAGGCTCTCCATAAATGTTTCTGAAAGTGTAAATAAATGCATGAGATACAGAAACATCAGATGAATTGCCTTCTGTAAGCCGGAGCTCCACACAGAGATTGGACAGAGAGCAAAGTTAAAGGAAAGCACAGCTCCAATGTGCACGTGCCCAACACTGAACGTGTGCATGTACGTGTGTACATGCGTGTACATGTACACGCATGTGCACGAGGACCGGGGACAGGGCCACTCTGCCAGCGCTCCATCCCAGCCTAACCAGCCGGCTCCTCATCCAGGTGCTACCACCAAGTAAGGTGTTGTGGACTGCATGCTTGTATCTCCCCAGAATTCATCTTGAAGCCCTACCCACAATGGGATGATATTTGGAGGTGGGCCCTTGGGAGGTAATAAGGTCGTGGGGATGGAGCCCTCCTGATGGGACTAGTGCCCTTGTAAGAAGAGACAGGGGAGAGCTTTCTTCCGCTCTCTCCGCATGCGTGCACCAAGGAAGTCTGGGTGAGGTCGCAACCTGGAGGAGGATACCCCCCCAGAACCCCATGCTGGCACTCTGATCTCAGATTTCCCAGCATCCAGAACTGGGAGAAATAGGTGTTTGCTGTTTAAGCCGGCCAGTTTATGATATTCTTGTTGTAGCAGCCTGAGCTGACCAAGATGGAGCAGAAAATGTGTCTGTGGCCTGTGGCCCCACCATCCAGCTGCCCAGCGTGGCCTGGGAATGGGGCCGACGGGGCCCCTACCCGGCTTCTCCTCACTCCCCCTGAATGGCTGGCCCCCCAGTCGTGTAAGGAGAGAGCTGGACACATGGGAGACCCTCTTGCCCTGGACTCTGGCCTGGCTCCAGAGCAGGGTGTGTGTGGGCACCTACCTGTCATAGCTGTGCAACCCAGGCAGTTGCACAGGCCTTGTGCTCAGAAGAGCTTCACACCTGCTTTGCTTTACTGCTCGGCTGTCACTCTGTACATTCTGAATAATCTTAAACAAATGATGGAGGGAATCCTGTGTCCTCATTTGTAAGCACATTGACCTGCAGGGACACTTGTGGGGAGCCTGGGGCATGACAACATCTCCATTACTGCTTGTGTGAGCTTGCCTTCTCCCCACCTCACCTGGGGACTCTTGGAGCAGGGCTATGTCCCTCTCATCCATGGACCCCCCCCCAAGGCCTAAGAACTATCAATATAAAACTGTAACCTTGACCATTTCTGGAAGTTTGCCAGGAATCACCTCCTCCAGGAAGCCCTCCAGGATGCCCTGCCATGGAGGAGTGAGTGGCTCCCTCCCATGAGCTCTGAGGCACTCTGCCCCTTCACCAATCATTCCCAACTGTAATTGGGCATTGTCTGCCTCTCTAGTGGTCTGTGAGCCCTGTCCAAGGGACGGGTACCAGGCCAGGTTCACTGATACATCCCAGAGCCTGCCCACAGTATGGCTGCAGACATATTTGGATGGAGAGGGTGACAGATGAGAGAGAGAAGAGGAATCTCTTTTTTTTTTTTTTTTTAATTTCTTTATTTTGGCTCCTCCGGGTCTTAGTTGCAACACGGGAGATCCTCGTTGCGGCATGCGGGATCTTTGGTTGCAGCATGTGGACTTCTTCTTAGTTGCGCATGCGGACTCTTAGTTGTGGCATGCATGTGGGATCTAGTTCCCCGACCAGGGATCAAACCCAGGCCCCCTGCATTGGGAGCGCAGAGTCTTACCCAATGGACCACCAGGGAATTTCCCCTAGGAATTTCTTAATTAGGGCCCATGCAGAGACTCTGGGGGTTCCATGGACCCCTGAAACAACATGAGCCAACGTTGACTGAGCACTTGCTGAGGACTGGACCCAGCACTCTGTGTGTTTCCCACAGTCACATGCCTACATGGGTCAGGAGCTTTCATCCTCATCTTGTGACCCCACCTGGTTCAGGTTCAGGACACCTGCAGCAGAGGGCATGGGGCCCCTGTGACCCTTAGCATCCCTGATCCTGGTGCCAGGGGGCAGGGGGAGGATGGGAGCTTGGGCCTGGGAGAGGTAGGAGGGAGGGGCAAGATTCGGGGCAGGTCAGGGTTTGGGAAGTGAAGGGGTGATCCGCACACAGGCTCAGGGGGGTCACGGGGCCTGGGTTTGAACTTTGACTTCATTGTAAATGAGCCTGAGTCTGTGAAATGGAGGGGACCTTACCTGGAGGAGGTGGCAGTCAGGAGCGCACCTGGGAGCCGCCTGCCTGGGCTGAAAGCCTGGCTCTGCCCTCAGCTCGCTGGACCTGGGTATTCTTAGCTTCCAGGAGGCAGGAGTGACAGTTCCCGCCTCGAGGGCTCTTGTGAGAAGTGGGTGAGCTACCACCCATCGGCATGAGTGAGCAGCATCTCCGTGCCTGAGAAGCACTTCCCAGGGGCTAGACGGGGAAGGGAGCTGGTGTGCCTGAACTCGGTAGCCTGGGATGGCTCAGATTTCACTGTGATTGAGACAATAAGCCTGCTCATTAATTGAGGGCTTACTGTGCTCCTGGCCCCTTCCCTACCTTACCAGATCTCTTTAGGGAACTGAGGCAAGGAGCTCTCTCCTGAGACTGCGGTCTACATGCCGACACAGACGTGTGCCAGCTGGACACCCTTAGTGGACGCCTCCTCTGCTCCTTTGCAAACCTCTCCTTTGTTTTGTTTTGTTTTGTTTTTTAATTTATTTATTTTTATTTTATTTATTTTTGGTTGCATTGGGTCTTCATTGCTGCGTGCAGGCTTTCTCTAGTTGCAGCGAGCGGGGGCTACTCTTCATTGCGGTGCACGGGCTTCTCATGATGATGGCTTCTCTTGTTGCGGAGCACGGGCTCTAGGCGCGTGGGCTTCAGTAGTTGTGGCTCGCGGGCTCTAGAGTACAGGCTCAGTAGTTGCGGTGCACGGGCTTTGTTGCTCCGCGGCATGTGGGATCTTCCCGGACCAGGGCTCGAACCCGTGTCCCCTGCATCGGCAGGCAGAGAATTCTTAACCACTGCGCCACCAGGGAAGTACCCTCTCCTTTGTTTTTTTTAAGCAACAAACACTTTTAAAAACAGACTCGTGTGCAGAGTCCCAAGATCTCAGTTAGTAAGCTCTTTTATAACTATGTATTTCTGAGCACCTGCTCTGAGCCAGGCCGGGTTCTCAGGGTGCTGGTTTGCATCTGTCTGCCTGACAGCCACCCTCCCTCCGGAACAGAGAGCACAGGGGCAGGCTCCCCTCTCTGCCACTTCCTTGTGTGACCTTGGGAGACAGACCTCATCTCTTTGAGCCCAGAGGTGAAAGCAGAGGCTGGGAGCCCCCAGAGGGTGGAGTGTGGACGTCCAGGGATGCGGGGTAGGTGGGCCCACACCCTACAGGTCCCAGATCTTAAGCAAGGCAAAGTCCCCCAACTGCCCATGATGGAACCCGAGACCTGAGAGGACAGTGCCTGCCCAGCCCCAAGGGGGACAAATCCATGGCGGGACCTCCAGGTGCTGGAATTGGCAAGAGAGTAGCAGGCTCCCTGAGGTCACAGAGGTGCTTGGGGTCATACGGCTTCTCAGAGGTATATGGCTGCCCGGAGCCATCTAGGTGCCTAGGGTCATAGAGGTGCCTGGGGTCCTATGGCTGCCCAGGGTCATACAGCCTCCCAGGGCTACTTGGGGGTCATATGGCCATCTGGAATCATACAGCTTCTTGGGGTCATATGGCTACCTGGAGTCATACAATCACCTGTGGTCAGACATTTGCCAGGAGTCATATGGCTACCAGGTCATAGGGTGACCCATGGTCATGTGGCCACTCAGAGTCATAGAGCTGCCGGGGTCATATGGACACCTGGGCTCACACGTGCATCTCCTTGGAAGTTCAGGCTCCTTCCAGACCATTCTCTTGCCTCTGTGTCCTGGGTGAGCACACACAGACACATACACACCAAAGCTGGAATGCCAGCCTCTCAATCCCCTTCCCCACTCGGGCCTAAGGAATCACTGGTGTCCTTATTAAGTGACCCCTCCTGTCCAAATCCCTATGGGGCCTGTAGTCACTGCAGAAACCCCCGGGTACACCTGGGCAGCCGGGCTCTGGCAGAAAGGGACCCAGGAGTCCTCAAGTGGGGACAGCTGGGCGCCAGCCCATCTGGGTTCCACTCCCAGCTTTACCCCTTCCTTGCCAGTTTCACACAGTCCCTACTCTCAGAAAGACCCCGCACTTGGTTTAACGTGCTGCCGCCACCTCGATTTTGCAGTTCCTAATAACTTGTGAGCATGGGGACCCGATTTTCATTTTACTTGGGGGCCTAAAAATTGCGTAGTCGGTCCTGGCTGTGAATGAATCTCTCTGCTTCTCCGTGCCTTAGTGTTCTCATCTGTAAATTGGGTGCATGGGCTCAGTGCTAATGCTGATCTGGCTTGGACTCGAGAGCCCGGGGAATGAGAAAGGGTGATCGCCAGAACAGGCTGAACGCCAGCTCAGGCCCTGCCTGGTCATGGTCCCCTCACGCCCGCAGCAGCCCTGCGCTCAGCGCGTCAGTGTCCCTGTCTAACCAAGGCACAGAGAGGTAAGGTGGCAGGTCTGGTGTCACACAAGGGGCAAGAGGCCGAGCTAGGATTTGAACGCAGACTGCCTGGCTCTGAGTCCTCGTGTCTTCTGCCCAAGGTCACGGAGCAAGGAGCTCCCAGACTGTCAGGGTGGGGAGGGGCTGCAGCATCCGCTCGGCATCTCGAGTCCACTTGTCGGGACGCTGAGGGGCAGTCAGAGTGCCTTCAGCTCAGCCATGAACCAAATGACCAGGGTGACCTGGAGAGGAGGGAGGAGGCAGCCGCCCACGGCAGGTGGAGGGTGGGGCACCTGGCGGGACCTGTCAGAACGAAGGGTGAAGGCAGGTGATGCGTGGGGCCACCCCAACCAGGGCCTCTGGCGCAGGCCACAGCTGCTGATGTCAACAAGGGCAGGGCAGGCCTCTGGGGTGCTCCAGCCACGTCACGGTCCTCAGCCAGGACTCCCACCCCCACCCCTGCGTGGTCGGCAGCTCCCTCAGTCCTGTGGGTCTCCTCTCTCCTCTTGCCTTTGTTCCTCCTGTCAGCAGTGCCCTCCCTCCTCCTCCTTGGGTCTGCCTGTCCATGCATGCCTCCTCCAGGAAGCCCTCCCAGACCACCGCAGCACACAGTCATCCCTGCCTCCCCCGACACACAGCAAAAATAAAGCTGGGCTGGGAGTTCCCTGGTGGTCCAATGGTTAGGATTTGGAGCTTTCCCTGCCGAAGGCCTGGGTTCAATCCCTGGTTGGGGAACTAAGATCCCACAAGCTGCGCGGCCAAAAAAAAAAAGAACAAAGCTGGGCTTTGACTGTGTCCTGAATCACCATTTACAGTGCAGTCCACACTTTCTAAGGCACTTTTCCTGTCCACGGTCTCATTGGAGCCTCACAGGAACCCTATGGAGTCAGATTTTTTTGTCCGCATTTTGCAGATGGAGACCTAAGAGGCAAGGGAAGGGCCTGAGCTCACGTGGGCGGTAGTTGCACCAATGGCTAGCACTTACTGCTACCTCCCTGGGTGCCAAGGGCTGACCCACGTATTTTCATTCATTCACGCAGTAAACGTGGACTAGCACCGGGTCTGTGCCAGGCACTGTCCTAGAGGCCGTGGGAGCCGCAGTGAAGGAAACAGACCAGCGCAATCCCTCCTTCTGGAATCTGCACCGCAGCTGGGAGAAAGACAATGAACAGGCAACACACAGTAAGGAGGTGTGGCAGACACTGCGCAGAAGCAGGAGGGAGGGAGTTCCGGGGGGGGGGAGGGGGGCGGGGAGGTCAGGTGAGACCCCTTGCAAAGGGGACTGTGGGAGACGCCTGAAGGAGGGGAGGGGACAGCCCTGAGGTTACCCACCCTGGAAGCAGCCTGGTCTCATGCTGGGGGCTGGGCATTCCCCCCAACCCTGCAAAGCGCAGGGGGCCCTCTTGGGGCCCCTGGTGGTCCAGTGGGTAAAACTCCGTGCTCCCAATGCAGGGGGCCTGGGTTTGATCCCTGGTCAGGGAACTAGATCCTGCATGCATGCTGCAAATAAGACCCGGTGCAGCCAAATTAATTAATTAATTAATATTTAAAGAAACTAGCTAAGTCGGGCTGCCTCCTGGTTCTGCTGCCCTCGCGTCCATTCACACATCCACGCGTTCACCAGTTCACATGGCCGCTCATCCAGCAAATAGAACAGGCTGTCTACAAGGTTTCACTGAGCCTGCGTGAGGGAAACAGACCAAGTCCTTGCTCTCAGGGGCTTATATTCTAGTGGGGAGACACAGCAACAAGTAAATAATAGGAGCCCATGGTTATAAATACTATGGAGAAAAAGAAAGCCGAGGAAGGAGGCCGGGGAGCGGGGGCTGCTCTCCACAGCGGGTGGCCAGGAAGGCCCCCTGAGCTGGAGTGGAAGTCAGGAGGGTCTGGGCAGGAGGGAGACACAGGGAACTTAACGTTTTAAAAGGTCTTTCAGGGACTTCCCTGGTGGCGCAGTGGTTGAGAATCCGCCTGCCAGTGCAGGAGACACGGGTTCCAGCCCTGGTCCGGGAAGGTCCCACATGCCGTGGAGCAACTAAGCCCGTGCGCCACAACTACTGAGCCCACGCGCCTAGAGCCCGTGCTCCGTAACAAGAGAAGCCCCGCTTGCTGCAACTAGAGAAAAGCCTGCACGCAGCAACAAAGACCCAACACAGCCAAATAAATAAATAAATAAACTTATTAAAAAATTTAAGGGCTTCCCTGGTGGCGCAGTGGTTGAGAATCTGCCTGCCAATGAAGGGGACACAGGTTCGAGCCCTGGTCTGGGAAGATCCCACATGCCGCGGAGCAACTAGGCCCGTGAGCCACAACTACTGAGTCTGCGCGTCTGGAGCCCGTGCTCCGCAACAAGAGAGGCCGCGACAGTGAGAGACCCGCGCACCGCGATGAAGAGTGGCCCCCACGTGCCGCAACTAGAGAAAGCCCTCGCACAGAAACGAAGACCCAACACAGCCAAAAATAAATTAATTAATTTAAAAATAAATAAATAAATAAAATAAAAGGTCTTTCAGGGCAGAGGCAGAGCAGGGAGACCATGGGGGCTTCTGTGACCGTGCAAGGGAGAGCTGCCGGTGACAGTGAGAAGAGCGGTGGCTGGACACGCATTGAACCGCAGGACTGACTGGTGGACAGGCTGTGGAGTCATTACTCACAGTGAAAGTTTATCTAAGCCTCCCTAAGCCTCAGTTTTCTCACCTGGTCAATGGGGTGCTAGGACCTTACTGCCCAGGCTCTGGTGAGGAGAAGCCAGGAAAGCGTGGGAAGCCTTACTGAGGCCTGGTCAGTGCTGGGCCCTGGTCTAGCCTGGAGGGTACAGCACGCAGTAGGTGCTTTACAAACGGTGGTTTCTTATTTTTTATGTTTTGTGCGTGCGCATGTGCGCGTGCACGTGTGTATGTGTGTGCGTGTGTGTGTGTGTTTTGGCCGCGCCACTCGGCTTGCAGGATCTCAGTTCCCCAACCAGGGGGTTGAACCCGGGCCACGGCAGTAAGCCCAGAATCCTAACCACTAGGCCCCCAGGGAACTCCCCGGTTTCTTACTTTGTAAAAGGAGGTGGGAGAGGGCAATGCTGAACCCAAAGGCAATGAGGTGCTGGTAGTGAACTGGGGCCACCGTGCTTGGGTGGAGGCAGGCCTCTTGGGGGACAAGGTGGCAGCCCTGTTGGGTGGCTGCCTGTGGCAGGGTCGTTATTGTCTGACCTTGTGGCCGGAGAGCCCAAGAGAAGTTGCCGGGGGGCTGGAGTCCAGAGCCAAGCACGCGGGCTGCAGAGAGCACTGACCCCACTTCCCCGGGCGGCGGTGCCAGCAGGCCTCTTTTCCATGGTGTTTACTGAGCTCCTCCAGCTCCAAGGAGCTCCGCGTGTGGGCCGAGTTCCCGGGGCCGTCCGTCCCCCTGACAGCGTGCTGGGAGCCAGGGAGCGATGGGGGTGGCTGAGTGATGCCTCCTGGGGTGGGGGGCAGGCTCATCAGCCCCTCCTGAATCTACAGGCCCAGGAAACCACCCCAGGCCCACCCCTGACCGGGGTTCAGAGCTGGGGGCTGGGATGGAGCTGAGCTGAGACCCCTTTCTCCAGGCTGCCTGGTGAGGAGGGGGTGGAGCAGATGCAAAGGGGTCATGACTCAGGAAACAGGGACAGGCTCAGTTTGGGAGCAAAGAGGGTCAGGGTTCAGTCGGTAAAAGTAGAGCCAGTGATAAGGGGAGAGTAGGATCAGGGCTTAATGTATAACCAGGGTCAGGGTTCAATGTTTGACCAAGGTTGGTCTGAGAATGTGAACAAGGATTAGGTCTGAGAATGTGAGCAGGGATTAGGGCTCAGCATGTGGCCAGGATCAGGGCTCAGTCCATGGGCAAGGTCAGAGTTCAGCCCGTGACTGGGATCAGGGTTTAGTGTGTCATTAGGATCAGAGTTCAGTGTGCCTCAGGGGTCAGTCTGTTACTAGGATTCGGAGGAGTCTATGAGTGGGGTCAGGACTCAGTGGTGACTGACTGCGGGACTCAGCACGGGGCTGCTGCCCTTGAACCTGACGTGGCAGCTACAGCCCTGCGGTGGACTCAGGGCTGCCTGGCCTCTTTTCTCTGCGCAGTTCAGCCCCATTCAGCTTCCTCTCTCTTTCATTTAAGAATCTTCTACTCGAATCTAAAAGAGTGTGGATATATGTATATGTATAAATGATTCACTTTGCTGTACAGCTGAAACTAACACAACATTGTTAATCAACTATACTTCAATAAAAATTAAAAAAAAAAACGACATGACCATTATAAAAAAAACAAAAAAGAATCCTCTATTCTGCTAGGTATTGTTCTAGGTGCTTCAAACTCCAAGGTCACTTAGCTACAGTCACAGCCCTAAAGGACATCCCATCCCCTGGTGCCTCAGCCAGGTCTGCATCCTACAAGATACTCTGGGGACCAGAAAGGACCAGCGACGTATTTCTCCTCGGGACTCAAGGCTTCCTGGAGAAGGCTTTGAAGGCTGGTTCACTCAAGGGAGTGGGCAGGGGGGCATTCCAGGCAGAGGGTACCGCTTGAGCAAAGGCTTGGGGGCTGATGGGCTCAGAGCAAGGGAATCTGGTTGCCAAGGTGAGCACTTGGCCAGTGTCAGAGCTGGGGGCCGGGTGTGGACAAATAGGGCCCAGTGCTCAGAGAGCGACGTGCAGACTAGCCTTGTTGGGACAGGAGGCCATGCTTGCACAGGCTCAGAGGTAGCCCCAGCCAGTTCCCTCCAGGTGACAGGGTGTTCGCTTTGGTGGGCCCTCCCTGCCCCGGAGGCGGCCCACAGTGGGTGGGTCAGACGCAGCAGACAATGGGAAGGAATGAGGGTTCGAGAGGCCGATAAACACAGCTGTGGGAAGGGGCGGGAGGGCGAGGGAGGCTGGGCAGAGGCCAGGGCAGCAGAGCGGGCAAGGCGGCACACAGCCCTGGGAGGGCCACCATCAGCAAGGGACATGCGGTGGGGGCCTGGGCAGCAGGGCTCCCAGCTGGGCATCGTCTCTGAGTGCTTGGTCCGCTGGCCAAGTCCCTGCAGCCTCAAGCCACCCCACCCCCCCCAGCTCGCAGGCCCAGGCCTGGGGCATCCTCCCTCTGCTCTGCCACCTGTGCAGGGGTGTGCAGGACGGCTGGGCCCCGGCCTCCAGCCTGCCCAGACCTCGGCTTTGGCATCCGGTCTGGCCCACTTCACAGCCACCTTCGCAGAGCTGGAGTCACCTTTTTCAAGCGCAACGGGACCAGGCCCTGCCCTGCTTAACCCCCTTCCCTTTTTCCTGCTCCCCCTCACCCCCACCCCTGGACCAGGCCACCAGCTACTCAGGAACCTTCCCACAGCCTGGCTTATGTGTCCCCACCCTACCTGAGGGCAGCCGCTGGGCCGAGGCAGGGCTCCGGGGGTGATGGTGGGGCTGTCAGAGGGCGGGGCTGCCTCCCAACGGCCCACGGCGGGGGAGAACTCCGAGGTCCAACAGCGGGGAGGGCTGGGGGTGCCGGTGCTGGCTGGGGAGGTGGTGGGCTCAGGGGACGCGGCCTGAGCCTGCAGGTGGGGTGGCGGCAGCTAGGGTGCAGGCAGGTTGGGGCTCTTGGGGGACAAGGTGGTAGTTGGGGCTGCACCACTACAACAGCTCTTTCTATCCTCAAAGAGCCCATTCCCTTGGACCAGGTGTTACCATTATTCCCTTTGCTCAGATGAGGAAACTGAGGCCCAGAGCAGTTGAATGATGCACTTAAAGTCACCCAGCCATCCAGCAGGACCGGGGCTAGCCTCCAGGCTGGCTGACCCCAGAGCCGGAGCTCTGAACCCCGAGAGCTGTCAGGACCATTAGGAGCGGAACGTGGGGGACTTCCCCGGCCGTCCAGTGGCTAAGACTCCGCACTCCCAGTGCAGGGGGCCTGAGTTCGATCCCTGGTCAGGGAACTAGATCCCACGTGCCGCAACTAAGACCCGGTGCAGACAAATAAATAAATAAACATTAAAAAAAGAAAAAAAGGAGTGGAACGTGGTGCCAGGCAAAGGGCCAGACATGGGACGGGGGCATATCTGAATTCAGAGGCGACTGGCAACAGGGGCTGGTGGGTCCTGCCCTGGCCCCTCCCAGACCCCCAGCGGGCCCTGCCTGCTGCGTCCCCTCCCGCCCGGGGCACCTCACACTGGTGTGCCGGTCACTCTCATAGACACAGCGTCATCGAGCCTAATTAACCACGGCCGGCACTTATTGACCATTTACTCTGTGCTAAGCCCTTTCCTCCCCTGCTCATGTGAGTATCACCCTGCAACCTGGGGGCCAGGTCCCGAGCTCCACTGAAGGACGCAGAACAAAGGTTAAGAGCAACACAGTGGCCTGACCCCACTGCAGGTGACAGCAGAGCTCTGACCCTCTGTCCATTGCCCCAGGCTGTCCTCAAGGCCAGGAATAAGGTCACCATCGTCCTGCATGGGTGGGGTGCAGGGATAGAACGAGGCCCACCTGGTTCCCACCCAACCTGCTGGGTTGGTTTGGCTCTGCCAGAGCCCCATGCCTGGGGAGCCCTCCGGTGCCACCGTCCCCACTGGCTGTCTCTAAGAGCAAGGACTTTGAGAGCCAGCTGTGCCCACAGGGGTACAGGTCCTTGGGATACGCTCCTTAGTCTCGGGCAGGGACGAGCGAGGTTCGAGAAGCCGGGCAAAGCCTCAAGTCTGTCAGCCGGCGGGTGAGAGCAGGTGAGCCGCAGTGATGGCCCAGGGCCCACGCAGTCCCTGCGGCAACTGTGCCTTCCGAGCCCTGCTCAGGACGCAGACAGCCCAGTCTCCATGTGGGCAGCTCACGTGCCGGCTGGGGCCTCCGTTTCCACATCTGCAACTCGAGGCAGTGAACACCCCACAGAAGCCCGGGGAGGGGTCCGTGGGGTGATGGCTCTTAGCGCAGGCCCAGCGCCTGGCCCCCAAGAGACTCAGCCCCTAGTTCTGGGGTTGGGGTCAGAGGGTGCGGGCTGAAACCAGATGCAGATTTTCAAGTTCCCGCCACCCTCTGCTAGCTGTGAAGCCAGACAGCCTGCTTCCCTTCTCCGTGCCTTGGTGTCCCCATGTGTAACGGCCCATGGCACTAGCACATGTGTTTGGGGTCATTCGATTCTCTGACACCTCCCAGAGAGACATGGGGGGACCCCCAGGCACCTGATGGGGACCCACGGCCACGCACACACACTCTGCCCTCAGACTTGCAGGCGAGCACGCCCATACACGTGTGCTCACACAAACGTGGGCACACTCACCTACGCGTGCCCACAGAGCCAGCCCAGATGCCACGCCCACCTCCCACCGTACACGGGCTCACACGCACGGTCTCTGTCTCCTACGCCCGGGCCCAGGCACACCTGGAACCTGGCACAGGTGTCTGCTCTGCTTCCCTCCTGGTCCCTGGCACCATCTCTGGACACCGGCTTCTAGAGAGAGTCAGCCCGGCACCCGGCAAAGGCCCTCCTTCCTGCTGTCCCCGCCTGGGCCCCAGTGGGGGTCCCCACAGGCTGAGGTCACTCCCTATCCATTCTCCACCTTGAACCCCACGGAGTTCCATTCACCTGTGCCTAGTGCCCTGTGGACCCCCGGGCCCAGCAGCAGCCGCCAGAGTCTGCAGGGGCCCCTCCTTTCTGGGTGCCAGACTGTCTCTCTACAGGGGGTACCCCGCCACACACTCCTTATGCCACCTGCAGTCCTGGTTCCAGCACACACCACTGTGTGACGCTGGGCTCCCTCCACCTCAGTCTCCTCACCTGTGAAATGGGGGCGCTTGGCAGGCCCCACCTGTGTGCCAGTGGAGAGCTAAGGAGTGAAGGGCACACAGCGAGCGCAGGGGGTCCCCCTGACCCTGGCAAGATCATGCCAGCTCTGGAGCCAGATGTGTCCTGGGTCACCTGAAGGAGGCCCCTGCTTGTCCCTCAAGTCCCCATCAAGGACACTGGGCCTGGACTCTGCCAAGGGTGTGTAGGAGGAACTTTGGCCCTTACCTGGCTGAGCCTCAGTTTCCTCATCCATAAGATGGGATAGCATTGTGTCACAGGACTTGCGGGGAGGATACAAGAGGTAGTTTACGTGAAGTGTCCTTGATAAAGGAAAGCAAAGATGGAGACAGCAAGGATGAGACACAAAATCTTATCCCCGAGGCCATAGCCCCCCTTAGACATGAGGTCCTTCTGGACGCTTCTCAGACTCCTTGAGGCTGATGGGGAACTTTAAGCATCCTGCCCAGTCTCTGCAGGGTGACGCCGTTGATAACCACAGTACACGGTCCATCTCTGATTCTGAGCTCTTGGGGTTTCAGCAGGCCCTCACTGTGGCTTCAGAAGAGTGGAGGAGGGCTTCCCTCGTGGCGCAGTGGTTAAGAATCCGCCTGCCAATGCAGGGGACACGGGTTCCATCCCTGGTCCAGGAAGATCCCACATGCTGCGGAGCAACTAAGCCCGCGTGCCACAACTACTGAAGCCTGCACGCCTGGAGCCCGTGCTCCGCAACAAGAGAAGCCACCGCAGTGAGAAGCCCACGCACCGCAACGGAGTAGCCCCCGCTTGCCGCGACTAGAAAAAGCCCAAGCGCAGCAACGAAGACCCAACGCAGCCAAAAATAAATAAATAAATAAATAAAAATTAAAAAAAAAAGAAGAGTGGAGGAAACCAACCCGCAACACCAAGCACCCTGGTTCCAGCTCCCCCCACCCCCGTCCCCGCCCGCTCACACACCAGGGGTCCTCTGTGTGATTCCCTGCTCCCCAGAGGAGCCACAGCCATAGGGTCTGAGGACCCGGGCCCCTGCTGCCGGCTGCGGCCTGGCTCTGAGTGTCCTGTGGCACAGTGTGGGACCTGCCATTGGTGAGGATTCCACACCCACAGTCCCTCCCCGCCCCCACCCCAGGCCCTACAACCCTCCCGGGGCGAGGGGGGGGGCAGGAGAATGAAGAAACTGAGCTCTGGGAGGTGAGACTCACAGAGGAAGTCATGGGGCCCTGCCTTAGTTCACGTGAGCTCTTGGCTACCGCGTGAGAGTGACTGGGTCTCCGTGCCTCAGTTTCTTCACCTGGGAAATGGGGCAGGGTTGTAGCGTGGGCAAGGGCACAGCCAGACCTTGCTGCTGCTTGTGTTACTGCGACCAGGGCTCAGGGAGGCCTCCTGGCATGGGTGGTGTTTGAGCCAGGTGGTGAGGAGGGGCTGGTCTCTATTAACAGACAGGATAGGGAAAAGCATTCCAGCAGAAGGAACAGCATGTGCAAAAATGTTGAGGCCTGGAGATCTGCTCAAGGCCAGACAGGCCCCTGGGAGGCCTGGAGCCAGGGTGGGTGGGGGTGGGGCAGGGTGCAGGGGGCTGCAGGAGGCTCCCCACCTGCACGATGAGGGTGCCCTGAGCGGTGGTCAGTGGTCAGCCGCACTCCCAATCACACACGCCGTTCCTCCTGCCACGGTGCCACCTGGCCCTGCCCACACTCTCCACTGCGTCCAAACTAAACAAGGATGCCGCCTTGCTCTCACAGACTTTCCTCTCCACCATCAAGTTGCAAGAGCAGGAGCGATGCCATGCTTGGACCAGCTCCAAATCCACAGAGAGGAGGCTGGCTGGAGAGGCTTCCCTGGGGGAGCGACTCCACAGCTGGGACCTGGGGCAAGGAAGAGCCCGGGGGACAAAGAGGGACAGAGGGTGAGAAGGTTTTAGGTTAGGCTCAGCCTAACCTAAAGGTCCAGCCCCGCTCTGCCCTCCCCTGCTCCTCTCTGAGCCTGGTCACCACTAACCGAGCTGGTCAGGTCCCTGCAGAGTTTCTCTGAGGATTAGAGAGACTGCCCGAGCTCAGCAGAGTGGAGACCGCTGTCTGCAGTGGGGTTTCCAGCGACCCACTCCCCACAAAGCTCCTTGGGGCACCTACTGCGGGGCTTTCCTGTTCCTCAACCCTCATCACAGCCCATTTTACAGATGGGCACAGTGAGGGGAGAAGAAGCCTGCCTGGGTTGTGGCTGGGAGGAAAACAGCATCCCGGCCCCGTGGTCGGGTGGCCAGGAGGGAAGGTGCCAGGCTGCTCCGCGGGCAGGGCGGGACCCACACTGTCTGTGGGAACCGTCACCTGCGACCTGGAGGAGAAACATCGATACCCCTTGGGCACCCACGGCCAATTAGTTGAGGAGGAGGAGGAGGAAGCTGATGCAAGGGCCCAGATTTTGAAATTTGACAACCGCCCTGGTGAACTTGATTCACCCACAGGCTGGGAGCCACCTTCTCCGGAGCCTCCCTGCCTCCAAGTCACGCAGCTGCCCCTCTGCGTGTGCCCCGCTGCAGTCCCGGCCCACTTCCTAACCGCCTGGGCCTCCCTCCTCTGCGAAACGGGGGTGTTATGGGTTGAATTGTGGCCCCCAAATTCATACGTCCAAGTCCTAACCCCCAGGACCTCAGGGTGGGACCTAGTTTGGAGATGGGACCTTTACAGAGGCCATCAAGTTAAAGTGAGGTAGGGTGACCCTAATGCAATCTGACCGGTGTCCTTCTAAGAAGGGGAAATTTGCACAGGGCTACGCGGGGAGAACGCTGTCTTGACCACTGTCTACAAGCCTAGGAGGAGGGCCTGGAACAGAATCTCCCTCACGGCCTCAGAAGGAGCCTTGATCTCAGACTTCCGCCTCCAGAGCCCTGAGACAATAAAAGTCAGCCGTTTCAGCGGCCCGGCCCCCTCGGTGGCTTGGGTTAGATAGCCCAGCAAACTCCTGATAATACAGGCAGGTAGTTGAGATCATTTACATCAATGTCTGGCAGATGCGATGCGGGCCTCCGATAAGTGGGCTCCATTAAAAAGCCCATCACACCCTTGACAAAACAAAAAACAACTGTTAAGACCTGTATTCAGCCCTGGGGGAAAGCAGGGCTCAGGGTTTACCTCTGAGCCACTGCGGGGGAGGGCGGCTGGGAGGCAAGGGTGGGATCTGCTCCACCACCGGGGAGCCCAGCACAGGACTCAGGAAGTTTGTGAAATTCCTGGCTGCATTTGGGAGGGTGGCTGCCTCAGTGATCTCCCCATTTTAACACCTCCAACCAAAGGTTCCCAAGCACCTACCGTGTGCTGGTCCCCTGCAGGCGCCTTAGCACACTCTCTGAGCTGTGCCACGGCCCTGTGAAGTGGGACCTGTTCGTGTGCTCCCATTTTACAGATGAGCAAACTGAGGCTCAGAGGTGCGTTATTCAGCCCGACGCTGCCTGAGCCTGACACCGCGTACCCTGCCTTGACCTAGGCTTCAAGCCCAAGCCATCAGGGGCTGCTGGAGTGGACAAGTGAGGTGGTCAGGGGAGCGTCCAGGAAAGGCTGACACTCCAGACAAAGGGGGAAGGGCATTCCCAGGAGAGGGAATGGCTCCTGCGGCCCCAAGGTGGGTGGGGCTGTGGCACAGTGGGGCAGATGGAAGGTGGGGTTAGCAGCTAGAAATGACACTGAGTCTTAAGAAGTCCACACGGGGCGTGAAGGACTTTCTCTGAGTCCTTTTCAGTCAGAGACTGATTTAGATTTGGAAAGTTCCCTCTGTTGGTGGTGTGGACAGTGGTCTCTGAGAGAAATCAAATGCCAGACACATAAGCAACTTTAAAAAAGGAAAAGGAAATCTTATAAAAAGGAAAAGGAAATCATGCAATTTTTTTTTTTTTAGAATCCCGTGGTGTGTTTATTTGGAAATCATGCAATTTATTTTAATAATATATTTTATTTAACCTAATATAATAAAAATTACTGAGAGAGTTTACATTATTTTTCTCACACTCGGTCTTCGAAATCCCAGCTTCAGCACGTCCCAGTTCAGACTGGCTGCACTTCAAGCGCTCAGCAGCCACCTGAGGCTGGTGGCCACCGCCTTGGACAGCGCAGGTGTGGGCGAGGGGCTGGGGGGGCCGGAGTGGAGACAGGGAGGCCGATGGGAGGCCACCGTCCGGGGGAAAGTTGCCACCGGCTCTGGATTCCACCCTCAGACACCAGCCTAGGCAGGGCACACAAGCAGGGACTTGTAACGACTGGTCAAAGATTGCACAGAAGGCAGCACCAGGTCTGGGCTCTGTCGAGTGTCCAGTGGGCAGGTCACAGAGTAGCAAAAGTTGGTTTCAGCCCAGACAGCTGGTGTCCCCAGCGGGCCAGGTCACCCCCCACTCCAGACTAATGTGAGGCTTCCTGTCGCAGCTGGAGGGTGACCCGAGGCCTGACCCTGGCGGCCCTGGCGGATGAGCCCGGAAGGAAGGCCGCCTCCTTGATGCACTCCGAAGTGGGGAGTGCTGGGCTGGCGGGGGCTTCCCTCGGGACTCCCTCGGGAAGCACTTCACACGCTGGTGGGCACTCGGCCAGGGCGGCCCCCAGCAGCTGCAGGAGGCAAGGGCCTCGGGGGCAGGGAGGGAGGGCCAGCACCAGCTCCCGGGGCTCCTGAGGAACTGCCACAGCACCTGGGTCTGGGGGTACGCCAGGGTTAACCCCACAAGACAGCTGGGGCTCTCAGGGAACATGCAAGCAGGCCAGCTGCCCCAGCAATCAGGGCACCAGAGAATGGGGTCAGGAGCACAGCCTCGCTGTGGGGTCTGGATGAGGCCCTTCACCTCTCTGGCCTCTGCTTGCTCCTCTGTGAAATGGGGGCATTGGGACGCCTCTCTCATGGGCCAGGGTGAGAATTCAACGAGCTCATGTGTGAGCATGTGGGTCCCCACAAGAGAGCCATCTGTGGCCACATCATGGACGTTTCAGGCCCCTCCTCACTTCTGGTGTGAGGCCTCCTCTCACCTGAGCTGAACTGTGCTCCCAGGACCTAAGCCCTACCCTGCTCTGGGAGTTCACTCCCTCACGCTTTGTCCATCCTCCTTCAGAATAAGTACTCGGGGTCCTCCAAAGATCCCACAATGCCTAGCCTTGGGGTGCCTCCCTCTCTCCGTCCTTTCCCCTTCCTCCCCATCCCCCAAACATATATTGAGCACCTACTACGTCCCAGATGCTGTGCCAGGCACTGGGGATTTCCCTGGGAACAAAATAGACAAAGCCCCGCCTCCTGGAGCTGACAGCCTGGGAGTAAGCGCAAAATTGTGACTGCCTTTAGTCCTTTGGAGAGATGCCTGGCCGGCAGCAGGAGGGCAAAGGGCCGAGGGATGGAACAGGGAAGTGACTATTGAGAGCTAAAAGAAGCGTGGAGAAGGAGGTGGGATCGGGAGGTATGGGGGAAGAGCAGCGAGTGCAAAGGTCCTGTGGCCGGATCTCCACTGCTGGGTGTGGGGAGGAGCTGAAGGCAAGGGCAGGGCAGAGCTGGCAGGCCTCCGAGGGTAGGCTGGAGCCGTGGAAGGACTGAGCAGGGTTGGTGTGTACTGACCTAAAAGATCAGCCTGGCTCCTGGGACAGTGCTTGGAAGGAGCAAGCGCGGGGCGAGTTGGACCCGACAGCAGGGGCAGAAAAGGCGAGAAGCGGGTAGCTGCGACACGCAGGAGGCTCAGCCCGGGAGCCCGGCCCACAGGCGGTGCACCCTCTGCGCATGCCCAACCCCGGAGCCAGGCCGGCAGGTGGCCCGCCCTCTGCGCATGCCCAGGCCAGGAGCCCCGTCTACCGGCGGCGTGCCCACTGCGCATGCCCAGCCAAGGGATCCTTGACCGCGGGCGGCGAGCGTTCAGCGCTGTTCCTAAGGCCGCTGAGTCCCTCGACCCCCGCGGTCCGGCCTTTGCCCCGTTCTGGGATGGATCGAGGGGGAGCCCACTGTGGCCATACGCCTGAGCACCCTCTCCAGTACCCGCTCATTCAGGAATAAAGGCGGCATTGTCCTCTCTGCGTTACTCTTTTATCTGCTCACTGCGAGTTAAGTTGGGGCAGCTGGGGGCGCGTCATCTGCTCTCCGCACAGGTGGGTGGTGGCGGGGAGGAGCCGAAGTCTAGGTCCAGACCTGGGCGGCAGGTGGGCTGGAGGGGGAGCATGGTGGCGGGACGGGGGTTACTCTCCAGGACTTTGTCTCCCTCCTGAAGTTCCAGAGTTCATTCTACAGGTCGGGACCAGAAGCTGGTAGACCCCTGATGCATCCTTCAGGCCCTGCCTCCTCCCACCCCCCGTTCTCACCCCTCCCTCCCCCTGGGATTTTTGCTTCCAGTTTCAAATATATCAGGCTGTATTTCATCTCCATTTCCCTATCCTGAGCTGTCTGTTGCCAGGCTGGCCCTTCTGGGAAAAGTGGAGGAGAATGGATCCACCACCCAATGGAGAGCTGTCGTTTGATGGGGGACAGGGCTTGGCTGCAGCTGGGCTGTGGGCATGGGTAGAAAGGGCTGGACGTTTAGGGAAGGGGAGGGGCCCCATAGGCCTGTCCTCCTGTGCCTGGGAGGCCAGGGGCACCCGCTTCAGCCTCATTTTCCCCAGCTGCCTGCCTGGTGGGGACTCTGCGGAGCCAGACCAGCTTAGCCTTCAAGTTGTGGGTCCTGGTGTTACCGGTTCGTGTGCACACACACAGTGAGGCCAAGCAAACCCAAACATCGGAGTTTGGAGCAGAGAAAGGTTTATTGCAGAGTCCAGCAAGGAGAACTGGCGGCTGGTGCTCAAAATCCCCGAACTCCCCGATGGTTTTCCGGGAGAAGTTTTTACAGATAGGATTTGGAGTGAAGGCAGCAGGGTGTGTGGCTTTCTTCTGATTGGTTGGTGGTGAGGTCACAGCGCGGTGCTCCAGGAATGTTGATCTCCGCCTGAAGTTACCATCCTCTACCTGGATGGAGGGGGCCTTAGTTTCTCACGAAGAGCTCAAAGGTATTGATACATATATTCCCTGAGGAGGAACCAGGACCCTGCCCCGGGGCTTGCACTATTGTTTCTTGACTGCTCCTGCCTGCATTCTCTCCCTTTCCTGATTAGCAACTCTTTGAATCTGCCCTTTGGAACTCAGGGAAGGTCAAGGAGGCTGAATGAAGCCCATTTCCTACAAACAAGAAATGGGGGGACACAGAAAGGCTTCTGTGTCCAGCAGGGCCCCACAGGTTCCTGCTCAGTTTCACTGGGGCCTGTGGCCAAGGACCTGGGCGGGCAGATGGGCGAGAGAAGGAAGCCAGGGGACTGGGACAGAATGAGCGGCAAGTGGGGCTCTGAGCCGGCACCTATTTCTGTTCACAGTATCAGGACTTTGAAGGAAGAGGGAGTCGCTGGGCTGCGACGACGGTGCTCAGAGCCAAAGTTCTGGGGGGATGGCAGGGTGTCACGCAGCGCTGGGAGATAGGCCATGCTGAGCAGAAATGAGAACTCATTCTAAATTCTCTTGAGTGGAGGGCAGCACTTGATCCGATAAGATCCATCCTGAGCGCCCCGTAATCCCCTTAGCTAGCTTTCTGGTGACCGAGCGGACGGTGAGGGGCCTTGACTGGGCCTTTACAGGCTTTCCCTTCCCCCGACTACTGTCACAGCCTTGAAACGCCACCCTTGGGGTCACATCCCTTTGATCCTATAACGTTCCTGGATTTTCCAGCGTTAAGCAAACACTAATGAGACGCTGCCAGCAGCTGACACTTATTAAAGGTGTTCTGTGTAGCAGGCTTTGTTCGTTCTTTTTTTTTTTTTTTTTTTTTTGCATTATCTCTTATTTATACAGGAAATAAATCCTCTTAACAGCCCATTTACAGACTAGGAAACGGCAGCTCAGAGAGGTTAGGTACTTGCCCAAGGTCAGCCTGCTGGGGGGGTGGCAGGAGCAGGATGGAGCCCTGCCTGTGTGCTGATGGGGCTGGGAACACCCTGATTCGTCTTTAGAACCCCCACCCTAACCCTGATGGGAGCAGCAGACCCCTGAAAACAGGCTGAATGAAGTTGATTAGCTAGGCCGCTGAGACGGAGGGGAAGGGAGTCTGCTCTTGGGGTGGGGGTGGGGTCCCGCAGTCCTGGATTCAAACTCTGCCATGAAAGAGCTGTGTGCCCTTGGGCAAGTTACTTCACCTCTCTGAGTCGCGGTGTCCTGCTCTATCAAATAGGTTACTAAGCTATGATTTAAAAATATGTTGTGAGAATTCAGTGTAACATGGGGTGGAGATCAGGAGGAGGTGCCTCAGGCAGGACCACCCCCAGTCCCCCGCCTGACCCCAGCCAGCTGAGGAAGGGCCTGCGTCCCTGCTGCAGGGGGAGCCCATTCTCTCATTCTGCAGGGAGCAAGTTGAGCCCAGAGAGGGCACAGGCTCACCCTGCATGGCACAGCAGAGGAAGCCTAGAGAGATGGGAAAAAGCGGCTCACCACTATGGCTGCAGCTGGATCAAGGCAATCCTTTCGACTGGGGGCACCGGCCTCACACCACACTCGAATCTCCCTAGACTTGGTCCTCTTGGATATCGCTAGGGTGTTGGTGGTCTTCTGTGATCCTTCTGTTTTTTAAGTGGAGGGCAATGCTTAGCCCAAGAGTAGGTACTCTCAGGCCGAATATCCCACCCTGTCCTTGGCGGGATTTCCTGAGGCCCATGTGTGCTAGTGCCTGTTTACTCTCTGTGACCTAGGAAACAGCCCCCCCCCCCCCCCCCCCCCGCCGCCCTCTCCTGGTGAGGCTTGCCTGGGAAGAGCAGAGGTGAGAAGGCTTGCAGATAAGGCGCACCCTCCGATCTGTGAGCAGCGGGGAGGTCTGTAATTAACGTTTCAGCAACCCTGATAGCATCGCTTCCTATCTCCGGGACTCTCCCTCTCCCGGTTTATCCGCTGTTCTGTTTGTAAGTGATGTCCTGACCTTAGCCACACCTTGATTAGGAGGGAGACACCTCTCCCTGCCCTCTCCTTTCCCTGTCCCACCTTCTCTGCCGCTGCTGAATGTTCAGGAGCTTTTCATTCAAAAGGTGATCATACAAAACGTTTGCTAAAAATAACCGAGTCAAACATTCCTAGACGTCCTGTGCTATTGTAGATCTTAAATACTTATTAAAAATGAGAGCATACCCCAAATAGATTTTCATAGAATATGATTTTTTTTTTTAATCCAGTTTTCAGTCTGCAAAACGTGCTGAAAGACCCAGGTCCGCAGGCCCTGGTCCGGGTGGTCTGGGCAGCAATCCTTCTCTCCCACGTCCATCTCGGCGTGGGCTCTGCGCTCAGCCAAAGCTGGGTTCCGATCCCTGAGCCGCACCTTCGGAGCCGACCAGCTGAGTGAGGGCTCCTGCTGGTGGTGGTCAAGCCCCGGGCACCCCACCCCTCCCCCAACCCTCTGAACCCTGAGTGCCAGCTCCACTTTCGCCCATTTTATGGAGGGGGAAATGGAGGCCCACTGTGGTCCCCGCCGAGACCCAGAGCCGTGTCTGAGCAGCAAGCTGGTCAACCCTGTGTGGCCCCACGCTCCCTCTCGTCCTGCTTCCTCTCAGAACAGACGTGGCCCTGCCACCGCCGGGCACGCCTCCGTGCCTGGGCCGGCTCTGGGCTCTCAGCTAGCACAGCTCGCCCTCCCAGCTCAGGAAGGGCTGCAGCCAGGTCCGCTCAGCTGCCCGGCCCCGAGGGGAGGGGGCCGAAGGCGCCCAGGGGCCGTCCAGAGCTCTGCTGCTCTCTGGAATTCTTTGTGTGGTCTCAGTCTTCCGACCACAGGGTCTCTGAGGTCCCCGTGGCTTGGGGGGCGGTCTCCTGGAACATGGGGTCCCCGAGGTCCCCTGGGCCGTGCTGAGATGAGGAGCCACGACTGGCCCTCCAGGTCCTCCCAGGCCCGGAAGGCTGAGCTGAAGCTTCCCTCGCTAGGGGGACTGGGACGGGGGCGGAGGGCCAGGAAGCCGCCTCCAGGTCAGCAGCCGGTGCCAGCTCACTACAATGTCAGAGCCAGCAGGGAACTTGGCCCCCAGGCTCGTCCCCTCCTCAGCCTCGGTGTCGTCATCCACCGGATGAGGTGGGGGACCTGCCCTCCTCGAAGGTCTGGAACAAGATCGCCAAGACCCTGAACCCTAATAGGAAGGACGCCAAGGTGGCCCTGATGCGGACGGCTCGTGGCTTCTCGGGCTCATGGCACCGTCCGCACCGGGGGAAGGGCTGCTCCCAGGCGGGCCGGAGGTGGGTGGCCACGGGCAGGGGCCTTGGTGTTCTCATCTGTGAGTCAGTGGTGATGGGAATGTTTATTGACATGAGTGGCTGGTGCAGTCAAGGCCTTGGAAGACAGGAGCGCTTTGCCAAGACTGGGCAGAGGGTGCTGGGGTGAGGGCAGGGACGGCGCCTGGGATGTCCCTTCTCGGGCACCTGGTCGCCGTCCCCAGGGTCTGCTGGGCAGCAGGCCTTGTGGCCAGCGCTGGGACGAGGGGGCACTGCCCCGCGGACCCGCCCACAGGGAGCACCAGTCTGTGGGGGGAGGCGAGGGGAGGAGTGTGCCTGGAGATGATGGGCCCTGGGCTGGGGTGGGGGGCCCCTGCAGGGGCCCTGAGGGGAGTGGTCCTGGCTGGAAGGGGCAGGAGGGGCAAGGCAAGGGATTCTCCCCTGGAGCCTCCGGAGGGAACCAGCCCTGCTGGCACCTGGATCGCAGGACTCCTGACCTCCAGAACTGTGAGAGGTTAAATGTGAGTTGCTTTAAGCCACTAAATGTGTGGTGCAGCAGCCCTAGGAGACTAAGGCTGGCTTTCTAGGCCCAGAGGCCAGCCAAGGCCCCAGGCCCTGCCCAGCTGCCATCATGGAGCAGAGGTGGGTCAGGCCAATCCCCGGACCCCCAGTGGCGGTCACCAGGAGCCCTTAGCAGACCCCCGCCCGCAGGCCCATCGAGAGGGGTGGGCTTGGGCTGAGACTGGTGCAGGGCAGTGATCCCCTCGGGCCACATGCAGGCCCTTCTGGAGGCACCCCCCGCCCCCTGTGTGGTGTTGGGGTCCCTGTGGGAATGGCAGGGGTGGCGGGTGATACGGAAGTGGGTGGAGTCTCCTGGCCACTCTCTGGGGTACACGGGGGTCTCCCTGGAGACTCGAGCTGGTGGTGAGGGCTGCCCTTCCCCATGCTGACTCACCTCAGCCGGCCTTGTCTGGGCACCAGGCTGACTGCGGGCAGTGCTAGGCGGGTCACAAGCAGTACAGCTGGTACTTCTGCTTAATCCTGTCAGCGGTCTGTGGGGTGCTGTTACCCCTGTTTTTCAGATAAGGATTTGTTTTTTTCAGATAAGAATTTTTTAATAGTTTTTTTTCTTTGTTTTTTATTGACATGAAATTCATATAACATAAAATCATCACATTAAAGTGTACAATTTGGTGGCATTTGGTACATTCACAATGTTGTGCAACCACCCCCTCTATCTAGGTCCAGAATATATATATTTTTTATTAATTAATTTATTTTTGGCTGTGTTGGGTCTTCGTTGCTGCGCGCGGGCTTTCTCTAGTTGCGGCAAGCGGGGGCTACTTTTCGTTGCAATGCGCAGGCTTCTCACTGGGGTGGCTTCTCTTGTTGCGGAGCACGGGCTCTCGGCGCGCAGGCTTCAGTAGTTGTGGCTCGCGGGCTCCGTAGTTGTGGCTCGCGGGCTCTAGAGCACAGGCTCAGCAGTTGTGGCGCACGGGCTTAGTTGCTCCGCGGCATGTGGGATCTTCCCGGACCAGGGCTCGAACCCGTGTCCCCTGCATTGGCAGGCGGATTCTTAACCACTGCCACCAGGGAAGTCCTAGGTCCAGAATGTTTCCATCAGCGCAAAAGGAGACCCTGTATCCATTAAGCAGTCACTCTCCGTTCCCTGCCCCCACCCCCGGCAACCACTAATCTCCTTTCTTTTTTTTTTAAAAGATTTTATTTTTTATTTATTTACTTATTTATTTTGGCTGTGCTGGGTCTTAGTTGCGACATGCAGGATCTAGTTCCCAGACCAGGGATCGAACCCGGGCCCCTGCATTGGGAGCGTGGAGTCTTACCCACTGGACCACCAGGGAAGTCCCTAATCTCCTTTCTGTCTCCGTGGATTTTCCTGTTCTGGACATTTCCTATAAATGGAATCATGCACTATGATTTTGGGTGTGTGTCTGGCCTCTTTCATGTAGCATAATGTTTTCACGTTTCATCCGTGTTGCGGCGTGTGCCAGTGCTTCCTTCTTTTTGACGGTTGAATAATATTCCACTGCATGGCTGTTTAACTGTGCTGAAGCCGGGGTTTGAACTCCTCTTTGCGGAGTCCTGGCTGTGCTCTCTCCCGTAGGCTTCACCACCCCAGGCCTGCCCTCCCCTAGCAACTGCGGGCTTCTGCCCCCTCCAGAGTGAGTGTCAGGCTGGGCTGAGGAGGGGGTGGGTGGGGAGTGTGAGGTCCCTCCAGACTGAGATTGAGCACAGGAGATATTCTGCAGATAACCTTTCGGCCTGAGGTTCCAGAATTGGCAAATCCTACAGTTCCACCGTCTCAAAGCTCTTGGATCTGAAGATTCTTAATCACTCAGCTTCCGAGGTTCCAGGAGCTGGAGAGTTCTGAGCAGATACCTGTCTCCACCCCCAGCCCCACAGCAGACATCACTAATCGAGCTAGCTGGGCCTTAGGGTCCCTGCAAGGGCCTGGGGTGGGGACCTCCACCTAACTGGGGTGAGGCCTGTTGGCCCCTGCTTCCAGCAAACTGTTCATCTCCAGCTGACCGTTCCCTCCCTCCTGGCCTCCCACCCCCCTTCTCATGCCCCCAGGCTCCTCCCTGCCCCCTCCTACCCCGGGGGACCCTGGTCTTTCCAGCCCCCGTCCATCCTGTGCCTGAGGCAGGGCCTGTGGACAGCCGGGGTGGACCCCGAGGGAGGGTCCTGCAGGCTCTCCTGTGGGGAGAGGTGGTGGGGACCGGGGGCTTTCCAGAGGCTGGGGGAGGCTGCCCAGGGTGCCCGGGCTCCTTGGCCAGCAGCAGAGAACCTGGCTGGAGGGCAGGGGAAGACCCCAAGAGGTGATGTGGCACCCTGTGCTCCCTCCTTGCCCACCTGTGCTCCAGGTGTCAGCCCCTGGGTCTGTCCTTTGGGTGGGGGATGGGCTGATGGAGGGGGGGTCCCGGGGCGGGGGGTGATGAGGTCACACATGGTGTTGGTAATTTCTCTCGTCTCCTCCTCCTGACATCTTGTGGACATCAGTTCCACCGCATCTGTTAAAGGGGGGCTTGGAATTGGACCTGTGTGCTGGGGGCTCTCAAACTGGGCTCTTGGCGCCCTTGGCTCCTGCGCATTAGGGGGTCTGTGCTGCCCTTGTGGGAAGACAGATTCCATTTCTGTTCCTCCTCGTGCCTCCGGCCCTGTCCTCCTGCCGCAGCCTGGGAGTGGGGATCCTTTGTGGGAAAGGGCGAGCTGTGGCCTGGAAATAGCCAAGTGTGCACAGAAATAACCCTGGCCTCAAAAAAGAACATGGAAAATTAAATAGGGAACATTAGCATTCGCCTGGCCCTTTCCATGGCCATTATCTCATGGGGGAGACAGCATTTTTATCCTCATTTTATAGACGAGGGAACTGAGGCTGGGGAGGGAAGTGACCTGCCTGAGGGCCTTCTGCTGGGCAGCTGGCCTCTGACCCTGTGCTTCCCACAACATGGCTGCACAACCCCCGCCCCGACGCCGGGGCTCTGCCACCCCCAGAGATGCCCTAGCCTGCTTCTCTGAAGGCCAGATTCCTATGCATCCCTCAAAACTCAGCAAAATGTCCCTTTCTCTGGAAAGCCTCCCCAGCCCCCTGGCTGGCACTGGAGCCCTCCGTGGTCTCCACCAGGACCTCGCCACCCTGGAGCGGACGGTGGGCTCCGCAAGGCAGGGACTGTGGCTGCGTCCTTCACTCTGCGCCAGGCAGCACGGTGGTAGGTGCTCGGTAAGTGCTTGCTGAGTGGCTCATCGATGGATTGTTCCTATTAACATGTGAGTGGAGGTCAGGTGAACCCCTCATCCCCTCCCCTGCATTTTCATCACAACAACCTGAGAAGTTCAAATTAGCATGAGCGTAGCCACTTTACTGGTGAGGCTCAGAGAGGTCAATTCACCTACCCAAAGGTCACACAGCGACTAAGGGCAGGATCTGGGATTTGATCCCGGCCCCGCAAGCACGGATCTTTCTGGAAAGCCCACTGTGTGCCTGGCACTGGGCTCAGGTGGGCCTCTGACTGCCCCGCCTGTCAACTCCCTTCCCTTCTTGCACCCTGTGGCCCACTGTCCCTTGGGATGGCTCTCACGTGTGGCATCTGAACGCCCTTCCTCACAGCCAGCACCCCCTCTGTGGGGTCTGGCTTGTCTCTTGAGGGCCCCTCCCAGGCGTGCGGGGACATGCTGCCCCAAGAGCATTGCACCTCACCCTGTGCGGTGCCACCTGCAGCCACCAGGGGGACCAGCATAGGTGGATTTTCACAGGAAGACAAGTGCTTGGTGCACCGACCAGAAGTCCGCGTATCAGGGGTCTCCGGGAACGCCCGCAAACCACAGACCTCCCTCTCTCACCTCCCTCAGCCTGGTCCCCCATTTCTCGTCTCCTTGGCAAGCACCGAGGCCTGAGGCTACCCCTGTGAGAGGCTGGGGTGGGCAGAGGCCACAGGCAGGGGACATGGGAGCAGCCGGGAGGTTCTAGAGCCATCGCAGTGAAGGAAGGTGGATGCAGGGAGGATGTCAAGGTCCTGGTGTACAGAATTAAGGTTCAGGGTCCTAGGGTTGTGTCCATCTCTCCAGCCCAGCAAACACCTGATATTTGGGGGAATGCGAGGAGCTCCGGGAAGGGGACACAGGCCAAGGGTAGATGGGAGGATGGGAGGGAATATTTGGAAGGGGAAGCACATCTGAGGGAGGAGTGGATCAGCCCTTGTTCCGGGAGGCCCACCGGGGGTCTTGGGCCCCAGGGCCCTCGAGTTGAGCTTCCTGGGGCTCCCGGTGGGGAACGTCGGGAGAGGCCGGTCCCACTTGACGTCTCCAGGAATCCAGGCCCTGCGCCAGCCCCGGGGACCAGACTGCCCTCCTGTGAGCCGAGCTGGGGGCTGCAGCCTGCCCCGACGGGGACCGCTGCGTGGAAGTTTGGCGGGCAGGTGAAGCATGCGCAGCGCCACGCCTCAGCTGTTGGGCCAGTGCCTACTGGTCACTCCCTTCTGTGTCCAGTGCAGGACCTGTCCCTTCTGCCTAAGCAGAGGGTCCAGGGACCACCAAGCGACTCATGCCCAGGGCAGTCTCTCCCTGGCGTCCACCTGTCCATCTGTCTGTCTCCTGCTTCCTTGACGCCTGGAGCTGGTGCCAGCGCTGCGGTTGGGAACGCAGAGCACCGCTTGTCCTGACATCCCAGCTCTTGGGCGCCTTTCTGTCTCCTGCCACACAGCAGTCTCAGCTGCCAGGCTGTGTAACTCAGGGCAACTGTCCGACCCTCTCTGGGCTCATGAGATGGTGAATGAGGTTCTTCACCTGGGGCCCCAGTATGGCCTTGGGGGGCTCTCAGCTCCCCTAGATCACGCGCCAGAAGAGGAGGCACATCTCAGGGGAGCCCCAGCTGCCCACAGAGCCCACCGTCCCAGCCTGTCATGGAGTCAGTCGTTGGCCTCGTTCCACAGCCCACAGGGAGGGGCTGGCGCACTGTCTGCTCCTCCCTCTCTGTGACCACCTCGCCCAGCCTCCCCTCTGGCGGGTGGGGAGACAGACCTGGAGTGAGGGGCTGCCTTGAAGGTGGCCGAGTTGAAGGGGTCAGGGACTTCCTGACTCAGTGTCACTCTTCTCTCCAGGAGGGTAAGGAAGCTGCAGCTCCTCTGAGCAGCCTTCCAGGATTGCCAGCTCTGGGGCCAGCCCCCGAGGGTCAGGTGGCAGAGGTGATCAGGAGGGTCCTTGCTCTCCTTGGTCCTGGCCGGCGGCAGACACCTCGGGCGCCTCTCCCGGGCCAGCAGCGCCACCTGGTGGCCGCAGGCCCCCAGACGCCTCCATCCAACCGGCGTTGCCAGGGGATCAGGCAGAGGGGCTGGGCCAAGATCAATGGCAGCTCCGAGAGAGAACCCAGGCGTCCTGCCCGCCTGAGACCAGAATGTGCCCCCCCACCATGGGTGCAGGCATCAGGGGGAAGCTCAAAGACAGGGCTTCACCCGGAGGGATGAGTGAGGGTGGAGGGGTCTCAGTCACTGTGACCAGTGTGCACGTGTGTGCCCGGGAGGGGAGGCAGGTGTCCTGTTGGGAGGAAGACCCTCAGGTCATACCTGGCACAGGAAGGTAACGGACGCTGTTGAAGGAATGAGGGAAAATGAATGAACGTGCTGGGACCTTCCTCGGGGAAGCCCTGTTGCCCTCATTAGCTCACTTTAATCACTACTTATTGACAGCTGAGCACCGTGGGAAGACACACACACACACACACACACACACACACACACGTATTACATACACAGATACACGCGCAATGCACACACACACATACACATGTATACAAAACGTATGCACACACAACACACATGTACACAAATACATACACACATAGAACACAAGGCACATACACATGCACACACAAAACATGCATACACATATGTGCACAACACACACAATAAATGCATATACAACATACATATACACTTACACACAGGCACACAACATATGCACATATACAACACATACACAAATATGCACATGTATATGTGCATGTACTTATATACATACACTGCACTCACACACGTGCACACAACACATGCAATGCATGTATGTACAATATACGCATGTGCACACATACACACATACAAATATATGCATACACTTCAATACACAATCACATACATACGTGCACACAACAAATACACACACGTCCCAATACATGCACACATAACATACACACATACGCACGCACACACAATTGTTTACGTCTCACAATTGCACCTGAAGGCAGAGGGTGTAATTATCCTCCATGACAGAGAGGAAAGAAACTGAGTCTCGGGGACAGCGTGTGACTTGCTCAAGGCTGGAGAAGCTGGTGTGGCCAAGGGGCCTGTCATGGGCCAGACGCCCTGTTATCCCCGCATGGGCTGGACTGCGGCGCCCACTCCATGAGCCCCTGGCAGTTGGGGTCCCAGGAGCTGCCTCCCGTGGCTTTGCTCTGGAGAGGAAGGGTGGAGTGGAGTTAGGAGTCCTGGACCTCACCCCTGTGGACTAGAACATGACCTTCAATCCCTGGCAGGACACTCGCAGGGGTACCCATGGGGGTGGGTGGGGCAGGAAGACCCTCAGAGGTCCCAGGACTCCTCCATGAAGCGGTTCCCCAGCCACTGGTACAGCCTGGACCCCTGGGGTACACACCTCATCCCTACTTCCATCTGAGACCCCCGTCAGGAGCCCCCACTCTGCCAGGGGTGCCCCGGGAAGGCCTCCCTGTGGTGTGACTGGGGACCCCACGCCTTGTGAGGACACCTCCCTGCCCAGGACCGGGGCCCGAGAAGCTGAGGGGCTGCAGGGCAGGGGGAACAGAGCCCCAGGTTGGTTCATAAACACACACACAGCATCCCCTATTGCAGTCATTGCTGACCTGGGTACTGAGGGTCTAACACCGCAGGGAGCCGTTCTGAGCTCCGGATTACGGATGAGGAAACTGGAGCCCAGAGAGGGGCAGGGGTGTGGCGGGGGTCTCATGGGGATTTGGAGGGACTCCTAGGCTGCGCCTCGAGCCGGATGGGGGCGGTCTCAGTTTGGGGGGCACCTGTGGTCTGGGCAGCAGGCTCCTACTTACAGGTGGCAGAGCCAATGCTCGGAAGGGTCCCAGAGTCAGCAGATCAGCAGATGAGCTGGTCTGGGACCTGTGTGCATGGTCCCAGTGCGTGGGCTTGTGTCCACGCACCCACTGGAGCTCAGTTTCTTCATCTGTAAAATGGGGGTGAAATGCCCTGGCCCTGCCATCCCGTCGGGCACTGGATGCTTGATAAGCCCCCAGCACCACAACCTCAGGAGAGGCCCAGCCCGAGGGGTCTGGAAGCCAGGTGGACAAAGTGAGGACCAGGAGGGAAGAGCCTTGAGCGCCTCCTCCTCCGTGAAGTCCTCCCGGATGCCCCTACATGGCTGATCCTACGTGGTGTGGTGGGGGGCTCTGAGCTCCCACCTGCCCAGCTGTGCCCCCAGGCTGCAGACTCCCCGGGGCCTGCAGAGAAGATGCTTCAGTACAAAGCACAGAGCGTCAACGTCATCTGAAGAACCAGGCTGATGGGGGTGGGTAGGTGGGTGGGTGGGGAGTCCCTGAGGGATCAGCGAGGGGCCAAGGGCACCGGTGGGGCAGGCATCCAGTCCGGAGGGCACAGCTGGGCCATGTGGTCTGTCCTGCAGTGGGGTAGGTGCTGGCCCCGGGGGAGCTGGGCAGAGAGGGAGGGACCCGCAAGGAGGACAGTCAGGGCTGGTCCTGGGCAGACTGGCCGGGCAGTGGACCTGCTGAGACCAAGACACAGAAGAGAACAGGACACCCCCGGGGAGGCTGTCGGGGAGCCCTGTGCCTTCCTCCTGCCGGTGGAGGCTGGGGAGGCCCCAAGGGGCAAGCGGCCAAGTGGAAACGGCGGGGCTGGGGTGGTGGGCAAGCCAGGGAGACAGCAGGGGCCCAGGCCCGGTAGCAGGGGAAGGCGGGGGCCATTTCCCCAGTCCCCCCACCGTGCCCCCTTCCTGCACCTGGGGGCGCCCTCCTGTTTGCTGACACTCAGCTGACTGGTCCCTGACCTCCCTGGCCCACAGCTTTCCTGGCTGCTGTCCAGGGGTCAGGGGTTGGGGGTGGCCTTGGCCCTGGGGTCAGGCAGGTCCGGGTTGGACATTCTAGCTCTGTTTTTAAGGTGGCATGGGGTAGCCTTGGATTGGTCCCATTGCCTCGCCCAGCCTCAGTTTTCTCCTCTGTGAATTGGGAACAGAGACCCCTCGGGCATGGGGTCAGCCCCAGTGGGTGGAAGGATGTGAGGGGTGACTGGTCCCACGGGGGTCTTCACCTCATTCAAGGGTCCGCCTCACGCCTGCCTCCCGGGCTCCCCTGTCCAGGGCTCAGGGAGGGTCGCGTCCGGGGGTAGGGGCACCGAGAGCCTCCCGAGGGGCTGAGGAATGGGGGGCGGTGAGGGCAGAGGGAGGAGGGTGAAGAGGCAGGGGGGTGGGCAAAAGTGTGGGGTGTAAACCAGGACATGAGGGTGGGACAGCCATCTCACAGGGCCGCCACCTCCGCTCAGGCATCGGAGGCCTCCAGGAAGCCGGGGCGGGCGCCCAGGGACATTTCCTGCTATTAATGGCGCTTAATCTAAACAGGCCCTAATATTTACCTCTAGACGCCTCCGGCCTCCGAGGGTGCCGTACAGAGAGAGTGATGAGCCCCACCCCGGCAGTGCCCTTCTCACCCCATGCTTCCCGGGCCGTGTGTGAGGCACGAACCGGGGGCCTGGGGGCTCAGGTTTGAGGCCCCTGCCGGATGCCCAGAGCCTCAGTTTCCCTATCTGGGAGATGGGGGTGACAACCCAGGCTTACGGGGAAGTTCAGAAGATGGACAGCTCGGCAGCACTTGCCTTGTAAGCCCGCTCTGTAGAGGTGCCATAGTCCCTCCCTCGGTGTCTACCAGCTGACACACCTCCTCCCTCTCCCTCCAGATCATACCTTTGGGGGATCTGACTGGATGCTGTGGACAGTCTGGCTGACCTGCCCACGCCTATGTTCTCTCCCTGGGCAGGCGGAGCTGGCACCAGGCCTGGGCGAGGACCCGTCACTCTGCTGGGCTGTGCCCCTAACCAGCTACTGTGCCCACCCACGGCCCACACCTTACCACCTGCATCCCCTCCAACCCTCGCCCTTCAGAGGCCCCTGCGCCTGCCCCCAGCAGTGATGGCAAAACCACGATCCCACCACCACAGACTTTCCCGTGGAGCCCACTGTCCCCAACCACAGGACAGTGAGCGAAGTTGGGGGGACGAGGGGGCCCCCACCTGGCTCAGTGCCCCACGGCGACCCCTGCCCGCCAGCCAGGGCGCTGAGTCAAGGGCACGAAGGGAATAAACAGTTTTAATTCAGGACGAGGATTCCTCGTTAAGGAGAATGTTTACATCAGATATAAATACACAAGCCACCTCACGTCACTTGGGCTTTTCAAAAATCTGGGAAGGGAGGCCATGTGGAGGGGACTGCAGAGACTTCACACTCTGGCCCCTGTGGGAACAAGGACAGTCCCAGTCTGGCCTCTGGAGGCTCCTGGGCCCGTGTCCCCACGGAGGGAGTGGGGAGGAGCCAGCCGTCAGGAGGAGGAAGCAAGTGCCTGAGGAAGTTGTGGGGTCACGTGTGGTGAATCCCTTGCCCCCAGCCCCCTGCCCACCAGCTGCAAGGCCACGGAGAGGAGGGAGAGGAGTGGAGAGTGGGGGAAACTGAGGCCCACTTAGCGAGGGCTCTGCATGGGGGCCATCAGACAGCTCTGGGGTGTGATGGAAGGCTCCCTTGGGCCCTGGCATCCTTTATTCCCACGGCTCTTCCACTCCCTGAGGAACCCAGGCTGGATGGTGGGATTTCACATGTGGGACAAGGGGAGGGGGCTTGGCCACCCTGGATCTGGATCCCAGTTCTGCCCTGGGCTCTTACTTCCATGAACGGTGGGGATTAACGAGACACTGGGTGTGAAGCAGGGCCAGACAGACCTGGGACTCAGCAGGTGCCCAGTCAATGTCTGCTGAGACCCACGCTGGCTCACCTACCTGAGAGACTGCCCTCCTCCTTGAGGAAGGGATTGTTCCAGAAGAATTTCAACCCCTCCGCCCCCAAGCACAGCAGTCAGCTCGAGTCAGCCACTCACTCTTTAGTATAAATTAGAGTGAGAACCTGGGATAGAATCAGGGCTGCTGACCCTGGAGGAAAGCCCACAGGTGGTGCTGGGCTGGGACAAACACCTCACACTGACTTTCCCTCCTCTGCTGTGTGACTGCCCAGGTGCCGGCTTGCAGGCCGGGGAGAGACAAAGCTCTGTCAGAGCCTCCCTGCCTGAAAACCCACCATAAGTGCCACTCCCTGGGGTCAGCATCGCCGTCACCGTGGGCTTCTTGGCACCGACAGCCCTCTCCCGCACCCTCCTTTCCCAAGAGCCAGGCCCCTCATCTGTTCCATGGAGCTCTGGGCCCCTCTCTGAGCTGGGAGGTGGGGGGAGGCTCCATGGTGCGCCCGGCACCCAGTCAAGGCCAAGGATGGTGGTCCTGGTGCTGACAACCACACCCCTTGCTTCCTGAGCACCCGGGCCCAGGAAGGAACCCTGGGTCCAGCTCCCCCAGCACCCCACTGAGCAGGCCTTGGACTCCCCCGGGCTCCAGCATCTCCCACCTTGGCCACCCCACAGGGTCCTAGGGCCAAAGGAGCCAACCCCATGGGGCTCCAGCAGATAGTACTGGTCTTGCAGTACCTGGGTACTCTATGACCCTGGCAAGGTCCTTTCCCTCTTTGAGCGTCAGTTTCCTTGTCTGTAATATGGGGATATAAATGGCCTTTCTGCCTCCTATCCAGGCCTTGCACCAGGGCCCTGAACTCGGGGCCAGGATACTCTGCCTGGAGCCACTGAGCATGTAGGACTTTTTTTTTTTTTTTTTTTTTGCTGCACCGTGTGGCATGTGGGATCTTAGTTCCCTGACCAGGGATCGAACTCATGTCCCCTGCGGAGTCTTAACCACTGGACCACCAGGGAAGTCCCATGTAGGACATTTCTCTGCAGACAAAGGGCAAACCTGGGGCCCAGAGTCCATCTCACCAGTTTCAGTGGTGGTGGCCATGTGAGAGGGTGGAGCCTGGTGGCTAGAGGTGCCTGGGATGCCCAGAGCTCCTGTCTCACAACAGGCGCCCTCCCCCCATACAGCAGTCTGGAGAGGGCTCATGGGAGCTTGAACATTCCACTAGAAGGCACGCAGGGGCTATCCTGGAGTCCAGCTCAGAGGAGGCGACCAGAGGCCCAAGCCAGAGAAATGCTCCCTCCCCGGGAAAGGCAGGGAGGCATGATGAGCCAGGTGAGAGGGAGAATGAAGCGTTCTGAGTGTGGGGAGACGGTGGCCTTAGGCCAGCAGGCCTGGGTTCCAGTCTCTGTGTCTTTGCCCTTGGTTTCTCATCCATAGGATGGGCTGTGAGCCTACTGCCCTCCTGGGCCAGCGGGCAGGGTCTTCCAAGATGGTTCCTAAAGTGGGGGGCTTTGGGAAGATTTGAGTGGTCTCCATGGGGCAGGCAAGGGGATGTTGGAGGAGGTGGGGCTGAGTTTTGATTGGCCATCTCCCACTCATGGCACCTGTACGTGCCACTCAGCCTCCCCCTCATGGCTGGTGGGTGGAAAATAGTCTCCCCTTTGTAGGGTAGTTTCTGGTTCGAGTGTCAGCCCAGATATCACAGTACTCACAGCAAAGCACCCCACGGTGTCAGGCTGTCTTTCTGTGTGATTTATGGATGCCTCAAATGGAGGTCCTGCAGACGTGAACCCTTCACGTCCGCTCACATAACATTTGTGTCCTCTAACACTTCCTTTCTGTTCTTGTTCTTCTCTCTTTGTGGGGGAGGGAGAAAAAGGAGGAGGGAACCTCTTCAGGTTATCTTTTTAACCCTCTTTGAAATTCCCAGTATCTAAAACATCTTTGTCCATGTTTCTCAGGAACCCCTTCTAGAGGTTGAATGGTCCAAGTGAGAAGCAGCTCCTGGCTACCCCTCTGAGTTTTCAATGGACACAATATATACCTTAGGGATGGCAAACTGTCAGCATTCAGACCACCATATCCTATCTAGAGCCCATGGCAGACATTGCTAATCAATCATAGCACAGTGGCCTTAGACACTTCCTCCACGCAGTGCACTGGGCAGCCATCACCAATTGATCAGGTGAACCCAATTTGCCACCCGGGTAGAGCAGATATCCGTGCTGTCCCTGACCTGGCATGCCCAGTCCAGCCCTGACCTTCGGCCCCCTTGCAAAGTCCTACCAACTAAGCCTCAGGCCCATTAGCCAGGGCCTGCGTGAGGGCTCGGGGTCTGGCGCCGAGGATGTGATGGTGAGCTGAGTCCTTGGAGCTCTTGCGCATGCTGACCACGTCGCAGCTGTTGGGCTCGCGCTCCGCTCCGTGCCGGCGGAAGAGGCCACGGACAGTGGTCTGGAAGCTGCTGGTGACGAAGCAGTAGACGATGGGGTCCATGCAGCTGTTGAGGCTGCTGAGGGTCACGGCCACATGATAGACCACGAGGCTGGTGTGGCGTGGCACGTCGGGCCACAGCGCCACAGCCACCTGGCGGGCGTGGAAGGGCGTGAAGCAGACGAGGAAGATGACGAGCACGGTAAGCAGCAGCTGCACGGCCCGCACGCGGCGCTGGCGGCCCTGGCGCGGCAGGCCCGGCCGCGACAGCGCGCACACGACGCGGCCGGTGAACACGCTAATGACCAGCAGCGGCAGCAGGAACTCCAGGACGGTCAGCGCAAAGACGCGGCAGCAGGGCCCGCCGGTGGCCGTCACGCCCAGCACGGACAGGGTCACGGCGCCGGCGGCCAGCCACACAAAGGCGCACACGGCTCTGGCGCAGGCAGGCTGGCGCCAGCGGCGGCAACCATCGGGCTGCACGATGGCCAGGTAGCGGTCCACGCAGATGCAGGTGAGGAAGAGGATGGAGCAGTGCATGTTGAGGAAGTAGCCAAAGACGTGCGGGAGGGCGCAGCGCAGGCAGCCGCGGGTGCCGTAGAAGACAGCAAAGCGCGCGGGCAGGGACAGGCCCACCAGCAGGTCGGTCACCACCAGGTTGATGGTGTAGATGATCGACGGCGTCTTGGCCTGGGTGCGGCAGCCGAAGACGTACAGCGCCAGCCCGTTGAGCACCAGCCCCACCAGGAAGATGACGCCATGCACCGCCATCAGCGCCAGCCACAGGCCTGGGAAGGCGGCGTGCAGCTCCTCGTCCAGCAGAGCAAACAGGTGGAACAGGGGCGTCTCCGGCATGCTGACGTTAGTCCACGCTGCCGCCGCCGCCGTGGCATTGGGGGCAGCCATGGCCGAGGGCCCCGCGGAAGACGCGGAGGGCATGACAGGGGCCAGCGCACGCCCGGGGCCTGGAAGGAAGGAGACCGGGTTACCCTGGGGTTATTGGGGCCCTGCCCCGAGGCTGGACCTCACCTGGCTCGTCTGCCCACCCAGCACCCCAACATTCCCGCCCTTGTGCCTTTGCCTCGCCTGGCCCTGGCACGGGCCAGTGTGGAGCTTTAGCAGAATGCTAGTGCTCTGAGGCTGCTCCTCGCTGTAACGGGAGGTGAAAAGCCTTGCAAGACTGTCACCGGGACTGAAAGATGACAAAGGCGACTGGTGTGGCACAGGTAAGATGACGGGCCAAGTGTGTGGTGTTTGAGCCTGGGCTCCAATCCCAGTTTCTTCCTCACTCGCTGTGCAGCCTCAGGCAAGTCGCTTAACCTCTCTGTGCCTCACGTCCTAATCTATATCACTGGGACTACAGAGCTGCTGGGAGGATTAACGGAGCACAGCAGTGCTCAGCGCATCATTAGCTGGTGCCAAATAAGCCACAGTTCTGCTAGGACGGAGCCGTGCCCACGGTCACCCCAGGCCACAGCTCCCGCACCCACGCGTCACAGCCCCTGTCCTCCGGGCCACTCATCTGTTCTCACCTCCTGCAAGGCTGGCACCAGGTCAATGTCCTGGGTGAAGGTCCTCATAAGGGTCCAAGGGACTGGGACTGGGGAGCTGGGAGTCAGCCCCCTGGCCGCCCCAGTTTCTCCCCAGCCCTGAGAGGCGGCCACCTTTGCTGTCTTGGAGGCCCACGTGGGGTGGCTCACTGGGGCTCGAGCCTGGAGCCTGGCCCCGGCGGCGGCAGCACAGCGGGTGTGAGTTAAACAAGCACTGTGCTCCCTGCCTGGTCCCGGCCTGGTGGCCCAGACACTGCGGTGGGGGCAGGTTGGGGCTGGGGCCGCCCACCCTGTTTCTGCTCCTGCAGAGCTGTTTAACTTGCTGAGATTTATCCCTTTGTTTATAAACGAAGGGTTAACAGGCTCCCACCCCCGCCCTGGGCCAGGCTGATCCTCCAAATAAGGACATTTCTGGCTTTTTCAGGAGAAAGGAGAAGGCTTTGGGGAGAAGCGGGGAGGCGGGGAGGGCACATGGGACATCCAGGCATAGTGCGCCCTCCCCCACCTGCAAGGGGAGGGAAGACCCCTCGCCCTTCCTGGCGGCCAAGGGAAGTGAGGCGTCCGCTGTGAACAGGCCTCACGCTGCCCACTCCCCCCGGACGGCTACTGCACATCCTTGAGCAACAGGCTCCTTCTGGCAGCTTCCACCCAGTGGAGGTCGTGCCCGCTGGGGGACTGCGGACCGAATGCCAGCCTGGAGGGGGTGGGCACAGCAGGGGACCTCTTGCTAGCTGAGGCTCAGGTCCCAACCCGGCCGGGAGGGAGCCCCTGGCAGGGCAGGCGGCTGTCTCTATCCTCCTGCTCAGAGAGAGTGGCCTCGGCTGAGCCTCTGTCTCTGGGACGCCGGCCCTGGGCGTCTGCTAACTCTCAAGGCTGCCGGGAGGAGTCGGATGCCGCCCACGACTGTGTCCGGCCCCTCTGACCACCTCCAGCGCAAGTGGGCCCGGGCCTCAGCTCACGGGGTCCTCTGGGAGGGCTGTCCTGTGCCCGGTGTCCCCAAGCCACTAACACACAGGGTCCTTGGATGTGTTTGTCCAACGGCAGCTCAGGGAGACAGGGAGCGAGAGGGACGTCCGGGGCAGGGAGAGACCTTCTGTGGGCGCGGGGGGTTGAGGAGCAGCGAGGGGAGGTGATGAGGCTAGGCTGTGGGGCTGGCATCCTGGTGCCTCAGGGCTGTGGGTTTCGTCCTCAGGCAGCGTGGGCCCCCGCAGTCCCCCAGGAAGGAGACGGATGCCTCCCAGTGCGTCCCTGCTCTACTGTGGAAAACACGATGCCGCGGCCAAACCCCAGGAGGAAGGGCCCAGGGAGAGAGGAGCTGGCCCCAGACACACGCAAACAGGTTTTTGAATTTCCTTCTGCGTGCTTTTCGGTTTTCCAACGTGTCTGCATGAGGTCTGCATCCATGTGACAATCAGAGACAAATAATAAACACCACAGAAGGTTTCCTCTGGCATTCAGTCCCAGGATGACGCGGGCCCCGGGGAGCCTGTCCTCCCAGGAAGCCCCCCAGGGACAGCCTGCTGGCATGCTGGCCAGCACCTCGCTGAAGGTGCCGGCGGCGGTGTGGGCCAGGGCCGCGCGCCTGGGGCTCCAGAGCGGGGGGACGCGCGGGACGCCCCAGAGGCCGGGCAGGTGAGGACAGAGGACGTCAGCCAAGCATGCCGTGATTCTCAGCCCCGAGAGTCCGAGCCTGATCCGCGCACACACTGAGGTCAGTCCCAGAACACGACGAACCTTGGCATCTGTCACGCCGGCCCGGAGCTCAGATCACGGCCACAGCCCGGGCCCTCCCCCCTGGCTTTCTACACCACCATCTCTTCCCCTTTGCTCTCTGCTGAGTCTGACTGTCTCTGTCTGTATGATAAGACCCCCGACACCCCACCCTGCTTACGCCACCCCCAGCACACCACTCACCTCTCACGGTGATAACACACTGATTACTCACTGACCGCTCTCTGGGGGCATCTACTCACGATCCCTTTTGTTTCGCAAGATGAGGAACTCAAACCGTGAGACCCCGGCCCCTGTGGAGGTGGGCCTGCTGATGGCCTCGGGGATCCACAGTCCAGGGCGCTCGGCTCTCTGGGGCCGGGAAGGCACTGGGCTGGGAGTGTCTGGGCTGAGCTGCCTCCACCCCACATGGCCTCAGGGCGGACACTCCTTCTCTGGGCCTCGGTTTCCCCCGTGGTCTCCACTGCCTCAGCTCCTGGTCCTCCTTGAGGCTCCACGGGATGGACCGCTCCACCCCCTGAATCTGCTTTGGTCAAGCGCGAGGCCTCCCGCGGGCCCCCCGACCCCAGAGCAGAGCTCCCCCCTTCCATGCTCTCAGCACTAGCCCTGCCCTCCGTGGTCCTGCCGGTCCTGCAGTCTGGGGCTGACTCGCTCTCGCCTCCACCATGTCCGCCCCTCCCTCTGTCCACACCCAGGGCCCCATACCCCCACCTGCCAGCCCGGGCTGGGCCTGTCCACACTCCCGTGGGAAGATGGGGCTCAGTGTGGTGTGGGATGTCACAGCTGGTGATGGCGGTGGGCATTGCGGGGAGCACTTGAACAGTAAGAGTAACCAGTGCAGGTGCGGGTTGGGGGCTGGCCCCCACTCACGAGGGGTCACCCCGGGTGTTGATTAACCTCTCTGAGCCTCAGCCTCCCCGCCCGCAAAGTGACGTAACAACAGCACCTTCTTTCTGCAGCTTCCGAGCGGGTTCATGGCATCGGTTCCCTTGCAGACCCAGGCACTGGTGATGGTACCTCCTCACCCACCTGGCTCCTGGCCTCCTCCACTCACTCAGAGGAAACCGAGGCTCTGGAAGGGACAGGCCAGGACTCGAACCTGGGTCTGCCTAGTGCGAGCCCACAGCTGGGTCCTTGGGCCTGAGGGAGGGCGGGCACCCAGGCAACGGTCCCCTCGTCCGGCAGGTGCACGGCGGGCACCCACTCCCCACCTGCCTTCCGCCCTGCTCCACTCTAAATGCAGTGAGGGGAATGAGGGGAAAGGAGAGAAGCCTCTGCTCTTCTGTGGGGACAGCCTGACGCTGGCCCTCACACCCAGTCTGAGTGGGGGGCACAGACCTGGCCTTAGATGGGCCCCAGGTGGTGAGCAAGCAGAGGAGTCCCAGATACCTGGGTTCGAGCCCAGCCCTGCCACTCCCTCGACCCTGGACCTTGGCCAGTCAGTGAGCCTTTTTCTCCTCATCTGCTAAATGGGGTCACTAGTGCTTTCCACAGCCTGAGGAAGCCAGTCTGAGGGTGGAGGCATGGCCCTGTCCCCTCCTCGTTCCTGGCAGGTGCCCTAGTCCTGGCTGAGGTGCAGCGAACCCTGCAGCTGGGGTCGGCTGGCCGGATCCCAGTGGGCAGGGGCCACGTCCTCGTAGTGCCTAGCACCGTGCCGGGCTCAAGGTCTGGAAACTGCCCCAGGGCAACTGTCCCAGGCTGGGAGCCTTCGCACATCTACGAGCCACTGCCCTGGCCTGCTCCGCCCACCCACGCTCAGGCCCTTCCCTGGGCAGAGCGGAGGGCACGCGGACCTGCTCTCCGGGGGCTCAGGGTCAGAGGGGGAGACACACAGTGGGTTGGGGGGACCGGAGCATAGCCACTGAGAGTCTCGACTCTGGCCTGGATGCCCCACCCAAAGCCTGGCTCCATCTCAGAATCGGCTTGTGACCTTAAAGCCTCTGAGCCTCAGTTTCCTCATCTGTAAAGTGGGCAGAATTGGAATCCATTTCTGAGGCTGTACCGACACATTGTCAAGAGGTGGCCCTGGAAGGGTCCTGAGAGGATTTTGGCTGGTGGGGGGATGGGAGATGGGCCAAGTATAAACAAAGGTGAGGGTTAGGGAAGGGGGGTGCCCTGTGGAGCACAGCAGCAGGAGGACAGCAGGGTGGGCAGGCAGGCCTTGCAGAGTGGACTCTGCACAGCCCCAGGCCCCAAGGGCGAGTGCTGGTCCTGGGTGGACTGAACAGCTGGAGTGCAGCTGTGCGGGAGGGGAGGGGGTGGGGCCCAGGCTTCGGGTCCCTGGGGGCCTCCCTCCTCCTGCACCTCTCTTCCTTCCTCTTTCCCCTCCCGCCCATCTCAGAGGAAACTGGGGTCTTGGGAAGAAGGGTCAGGAATTCCTCCACTGCCCAGGCTGCCCAGGTCTCAGTCTCCCCATCTACGCAATGGGCAGGTGGCTCTGAGGGTACTTCCAGCTCTGAAGCACTTCAAGGCTTGAACATGCCTGCACCTTTGGGAATGTCTTGGCCGCAAGACTGCTCTAGAGGGCTCTTCCAGGGAGCAGGGCAGAGGGATGGTGGTGGAATCCCGGCGGCTTGGGGACTGGGGCGAGACGCAGGCCCAATGCTTCCCAGGCTAGGAGGAGCCCTTGGGACCTCTGGGCAGGAAGTCCCAGCCTCCCTCCACCATGTGTGGGATAAAGTCCTTCAGTGGCTTGGCGCTGCTCAGCTCCTAGCCTCAGACATGGGCTCCTGTAACACAGAACCCCAGGCTACAGTGCTTGGTCACAGGTGGCCTCATGACCCCAGCCCAGCCAATCACTACCAGCCCTGGGACTTTTGCTGGCAGCTCTCTTCTCTGGGGTTGCCACACTAGTTGGTTATGAGACTCAAGCTGCTGATGGCCGTATTCCTCTAGAAGAAACCCACCAGGAGGAGAGACTAAGTCCTGACAGGGTGGTTCAAGCGCCTGGATCCAGCCCTTCCTGAAGCCAGTAGTCTGGGACTTGGTTATCTCCCTCGTTGGCTTAAGTTACTTTGGAGTTTCTGTCACTTGTGACTAAAATAATTCTGACTATATCCTCTTATTCACCTGTCAGCTTTCTTCAGTTCGGATGCCTCTTCCTTCAGAGAGCCCTCCCTGATTGCTTCAAGTAGATTTGCTGCCACTTCTGGGCCCTCACTGCACCCGTGGCTCTGTCATTGCCTGGCCTCTTGTCCAGTTTCCCCACTAGCCTGTGAATCTTTGGAGGAGAGGCCTGCACATTCACATTCAGTATATGTCAAGTGGGTGAGTGAATGAATGTGTAAAAGCTCAGCTTGTGGGGCTTCCCTGGTGGCACAGTGGTTAAGAATCTGCCTGCCAATGCAGGGGACACGGGTTCGAGCCCTGGTCCGGGAAGATCCCACATGCCGTGGAGCAAATAAATCCATGCACCACAACTACTGAGCCTGCGAGCCACAACTACTGAGTCCACGTGCCACAACTACTGAAACCTGGGTGCCTAGAGCCTGTGCTCCGCAACAAGAGAAGCCACCCCAGTGAGAAGCCCGCGCACCGCAACGAAGAGTAGCCCCCCCTCGCCACAACTAGAGAAAGCCCGTGCGCAGCAACAAAGACCCAACACAGCCAAAAAAAAAAAAAAAAAAGCTCAGCTTGCACTCCTCCGAGGACGGGGAACTCACTACCTACTAGGTTAGCCCACTGTAATGCAAAACTCTCTGAAAACAAGAATGGTCTTTCTATATTGTAGCATAAATTAGCTTTCTCTGACCCAAGCCTATAGCCCCTGGCCTCCCTAGAAATATGTCTGCTTTCTCTGCCCCCTACCCATGGGGCCCTGGGGAGACACATCTGGATTCCTACTATCATTGTGGAGGAGGCACAACCCATGTTTTATCAGTGAGGACGCAGGATGCAGAGCCAGGGAGCTTCAGCAACTAGCCCGGGGTCCCCCAGCTGGGCCCTGGGGCTCCTGGCCGCAGGTAACCTTGTGGGCCTCCCTCCCATTGTGGGCCTCCCATTCTGACCCTGCAGGGGTTCTCGCTGAGCCTCAGTCTCCACTTGTGCGGAGTGGGGACTGGCACGGCTGTATTATGCTGCTCCTCAGGGCTGCTGTGGGCCTTAGCTGAGACGGAGCCCCTGGTGCAGGCGTGGAGAGGTGCGAGAGGGTGCGGGGAGTACACTGCTGCCGCCTGGTGCCTGGTGAGGGTGGCACGTCTCCCCTTACCCCCAGATGCGCAGACCTGGAGCTCCAAGACCCTCTAGGGGAGGCATGGGGCGTGAAGGATGTTTTCCCCTCCCTGATATGCTCTCCTCACAGGCATCTGGTCACAACCAGGTTTCAGAGGTGGGATCGCTGGGGCAGGGGTCCTCCCTGGGAAAAGCCTCAGGTTCTGAGCAGGGCTAGGGGAGCCCCCTCCCCAGTCTCCTCGCGCCCCAACTGAATGACGACGCCGCAGGCACCCTCCAACCTCCGTGCCTTTGCCCAAGCTGCTCCTCCTCCCCCACTTCAGTATTCCTGCCCGCTTTAGGGCTTCCTCTTGACCTCAGCCCCTCAGGAAGCCTTCTCTTTCCACCGCGGCTGGCCCACTACCTCTCCCGGGTGCTGCCCCCCCAGCGCCGTCCAGCCCAGGACCGGCCCACGGTGCCTCCCGGTCAGACTGTGAGCATCTCGGGGCGGGCCTGGTGGGGTCGGGCGTGGGGCGGAGCTCCTGTCTGTCGCTTCAGCACACCCAGGATAGCCGGGCGCAGAGCAACATCCATCTTTCCCTTTGGCTGAGTGAACCGCTGAGCGAGCCCGGCAGGGTCTGCAGGGCGAGGCCCGTTTCTCGCCCAGGCATTCGGTGCCCTCCCTGCCTGGCCCAGCCCCTTTACAGCCCACCCAGCGTCCCAGGGCCCTGGACCTGGAATTGGCTTCCGCCCTCGGCTCCCCCCTCACTACCCACCAGTCTTCCCAGCCGAGCAGGGTTAACGCCTCCTCCAGGAAGCCCACCCAGTCACCCTGACCATCGTCGGGGGTCCGTCGGTCCCCATTGTCCTGCCCCTCCCCCTCCCCTTGGTGCTCATCAGAGGTGTTTGGTTCAAGTCTCAGAGCCTCAGTTCCTTCACCTGTGATGCTGGCATTGATATTTGTTGAATGGACAAGTGAGCAAACCAACAAATGAAATCGGCAGAGCAGCTGGGGGTGCTGGGTGGACAAACGGCCACAGGTGCCCCCCCCAAAGAAGGTGCATAATGACAACAACAGCAGTGCTAGAGACCCCGTTTTCCCACCTGAACGGAGGCCTGCCTGGGCCCGCCTGCTCATCTTGGGGAGAGGCCCAGGTCACACCGGGTGCTCAGTGCAGGACTTCTCAGAGCCTTTGTGAAGCTCTCAAACCCAGGGAATGAGCATCTTTCTCCAAGTCACCTGACCCTGTCCCCTCCTGGGGCTCCCTCTCCGTCCCGCCTGAGGGCCGCACCAGCTCCCCACTGAACACTGATGGGGGGTCATGCCCCGCTGCCTCCACCTACAGCTTTCAGGTCCTTGTGTGCCCAGAGACACAGGCCAAGACCCAGAGGCTCAGGGTGCCAGCACCTGCCTACAAACTGTGAGGGGGACACGGGCCACACTGACCTCCCCTCCTCGGCAGGTAGGGGGTACATCCTGACCTCTCCTTGGCTTCTCCTGAAACCACCTCGCCGTCCCTGTGTGTCCTCTGTGGCCGCCCAGCTGCCTAGCATACCCCAAGCCCGCAGCCTGCCTGCCTCCTGTCCTGCCGTGCACAGGACCAGGGCAGCCAGGGGGCCTGGCCTCAGCCCTGGGCAACAGGTACCCGCCTGGAAGTGTGGCCCAAGATCCCATGCTCTGCTTGCATCAGGAGCCGGGAGGGACAGGCATGGAGGACAGGCCCAGCCTTTTTCCTGACCAAGGTGCCTGGAGCATCTCTTGTGAACCAGCCGCCATGCCAGACACTCTGCGACCACACAGCAGTCGTGGGTTTTATAGACAAGGAAGTGGAGGTCCAGAAAGGTGAGTGTCAGGCCCTAGGACACACAGAGTGAAATTGATGGAGCTGGGACTCAAACCTAGGTCCACTGGCTCCTGGCCCAGGCAGGGGTGGGACCAGGGAGGGGTGAGCATCTCTGGACCTGGAGTTTGTGGGCAATCAGATTCTGGGTACACAGAGTACCTGCATATGCCTGTGCCCCTGTTGGGATGACCCTCACAGCCTTCCAAGGCCAAAATAGCCATTATTGGGGGAACCATCTGCCTGTTTATGTTTCTGATTATTCTTGGTTTCATGGCATCTGCTTTAGAACATTGCCTGCTGTTTTTGGCTAGTCTGAGTCTCTGCTTGTTCCATCCAGGGACAGCTGGGCCCTTACGGAAGCCCCCAAGGGGGCCAGTCTGGCTCGTGGTCACCCGGCAGGTCCCAGGTGGCACCAGCTGGAATCAAGCTCCTCATCCTGGCCAGCGCTCCCTCCACCCAGCTCAGGGAGAGGGGTCACTCGTGGGTGTGGGTGGAGTGCCGGGCACCTGGGCTCCCCCATGGCTGACTCGGCCTCACCTTCCACCATCTGAGAGCCCTTGGCTGAGATCTGGGCTCTGATGGAAACGCAAGCTCCTCTGGGAGGGGCAGCCTCAGGCGTCGCCGCACATGGGGGTCCTGCCGGGGGTCAGACAGCCCTCCCTGCCACCCTGGCTCATCCCTCACCTCGTCCTGATGGTTGCAGCTGCTGCAGCACCTGACCGTTTCCCCCGACCCAGCCTCCCCAGGGGCACAGGTCATGGATCTGCAGCTGCCCTTGCCCGGCCTCTGCCCGTTCCCTCGGCCCGGCATGCCGCTTCTGCCTGCGTCACCTGCTGAAGGCCCCCGGCACCAACAGGGCCCACGCCCACAGTCCTCCCTGGGCCCCTGGACACCCCTCCACTGGGGCAGAGCCCTAATCCCACACTTCACAGTTTGCATCCGAGATGACCCCTCCCAGACTCTCATGACTCCTCCCAGGATGCCCCACATTGGTGCTGCTGGCCTCATTTTGCCTGTGAGGAAACTGAGGTCCAGAGAGGTTAAGTGGCCTGTCTGGGGTCACCCAGCTGGGGGCGGAGGAGCTGGGATTTGAACTCTGCTCTGTGGACCCTCCTGCCTGCACCACGCCAGTGAAAGTTTACCACGTCCCACTGTACAGAGGAGGACTCAGAGGTCCAGGGCACACAGGCATCTTGCCCCAGGCCACACAGCCCCGTGGCAAGGTCAGAGGAACAATGAGGACCACATGCTTTGGAGGCATCAGACCTGGCCTTGAACCCGGTGCTGGGGGCACAGAGGGTCTCAGGCAGATGTGGCTCTAGCTTATGGAGCTCGCAGGCAGGGGCAGGGTGGGGGGAGTGGGCTAGAAAGTGGCTGGGGGGAGTGGGCTAGAAAGTGGCTGGGGGGAGTGGGCTAGAAAGTGGCTGCGGGGAGTGGGCTAGAAAGTGGCTGCGGGGAGTGGGCTAGAAAGTGGCTGGGGGGACCACTGTGGCTGCTCAGGAGCAGGAGGGGCCTCAGGAGGACCTGGGGGAACAGTGCTCCAGGCAGTGGGACGAGCACAGCAAGTGCAAAGGTCCTGAGGTGGGAACAGGCTTCTGTGTTCAGAGTACCATGAGGGGTCTGAGGGGCAGCCTGGGTGTGCTGATAGCCAGCAGGGCAGAGCAGGGTTGGGGTCCACCAGTGTTCTTCAGGCCCCAGGGCCGCCTCCTCAGGGAGGCCCTCCCGGATCACCCAGCTCCCAGCACACCTTCACCTCCACCTGCTTTTCTTGCCTTGCAGCCCTCCCACCACCTGACAGCTTCATATTTATTTGTTTCTTGTTTTTCCCCTACTGGACTGGCAGTGCCGTGAGGGCCAAGGCCTGGGCTGTGGCTAAATGAACAAACGAATGATTTTGAGAGCCCCCTCTGGCCTCTTCAAGCCTTAGTTTCCTCACCTATAAAGTGGGTGTGCTGAGACCCACCTCATCACATCAGGTTACCGCAGGACAAAAGGAGACCAGCCCGCAAGCTCCCAGGAGGTGCTCAGGAAACGTCCAATCCCCTCCCCCACACACCGGGGCTGTAGAAGCAGCAGACTTTGCTTTTTCTGAGGCTCAGAGACGGGCAGCAACTTGTCCATGGCCACACAGCCATGAGGGGAGGTGGTGCCCTGGTAACCCTCTGGCTGGGAGCGGCCACAGGTTGGCAGAAGAATATGGGGGCCGCTGGTGGGGCCAGCCGCCTGTCCGAGGGCTGCGAGCTGCTGCCACCACGCCTCCAGCCCCTTCCGTTCCCAGTCCTGCCCCAGGACTCACAGCTGCTCCTCGTCTGCCCTGCCCAGCACCCTGGCCACAGTCCAGTTCCCAACTGGCCCTCCCCCCTCGGGACCCTGTTCCTGCTGCCTTCTCAGGGCCGGCACCACCAGCGAGCCAGGCGGGGGCAGTGCCAGCTGCGAGGTCCACGTAGGGGGCTGGGTGGGCCCTGGGCCTCAGTTTCTCCGGCCCTACAAGGGTGGGGAAGGGCCGGGCTGGGGCCTAGGACCTGAGCTGTGGGATGTCAGGAGGTGTGCCCTGGTCGGAGCCTGTCCCCACAAATCCCTCACCCCCTGGCCCTGCCCCAGCCTGGGGGATGGTGGTGGCCAAGGTCCCAGAGCTCATCAAGTGCCTCTGGGGTACCGCAACCCCTTCCCTGACCTCTGGGGCCGCCCAGACGGGGAAATCGAGGCACCCAGCAGAGGACCAGTGAGAGTGCTGAATGAAGGAAGGAAGGAAGGAAGTCCAGAGGAGGGGGCTTGGGAGCCCTGCAGCACAGGTGGGGCTCGGCACAGCAGAGTGCCCCCTCGAGCCCTGGGGAGCTCTCCCTCCCCTACCCCTCACTTGGCCTGGTCAGCTATAGCTGCCCTCACCCTCGCCCTCAGTTTTCCCATCTGTACAATGGCTCCCTGCAGGGTGGGACCGCAAAGCCACTTTTGGGCTCTGAGCTCTCTCCAGCCCGGGTCTTTCTCCGCCCCTGCCCCCTGCCTGCCTGCCTGCCTGCCTGCCTGGGGCGTGAGGACCCCGGCACCGACCATCTCATCTCAGAGAGGGGAGGCCCGGCCAGCCCGAGGGGGACTCACCGCACCTTCGCCCGCGTGGAGAGGAGACGGCCGCGGCTGCGGCTCTGTGGGCCACTTACTGCAGTTTCCCTACGGACCTCGCCTTCCTGGGGGCTGACGTCAGGCCCGCGCTCGGGGCTCCTTTTGGGCAAAGGCAGCGGGGTGGGGGCGGGGTGGGGGCGGGGCGGGCGTCTTCCCCGCCCCCGTCGGCCCCCTGAGGAGCGTGGTTCAGGGCCCTGGGGGAGGGAGCCTGGGGCAGCGGAGTCCACAGGCCCGGCCAGGCAGAGGAGGAAACTGAGGCACGGAGGGCAGAGCCGAAGCTGCACCACCCAGGAAGGGGAAGGGGTACAGCGGCTCCAGCCTGGCTCTCTGTCCCCCACAGTGTCCTCTCTGGGGAGGCTGCCTGGGCCCTGGAGAGCTCGGCTGGCGCTCACATGTGCTGTAGGAGCTGGGGGCACACTCAGATCGGTTTTCTGCCTGGGAGGGGGCACAGGCATCCCGGGCTGCCGCTGGCCTTCCTGGCTGCCCCATGCAGGTCTGGGTTGCCGTGCTGCTCTCCAGTTCCATGTGCCTGTTCTGGCCCTGGGGTGTCTGTGTGTGCCCGTGACCAAGGTCTCGAACGTGTGTTGTCTGGGTCTCTGTTTGCGTCCACTCCTGTGTGTCCCTGGGGCGGATGTGGCCTCGCAGGGGCACACGCATGCCTGACGCCGTGCACCGGCCTGGTGCCACGTGTGACCCAGCATAACCTCTGTGAGTGCTGGTGGCTCTGCAGGAACACAGAGGGTCGGGTGCGCAGGAAAGACCTGGACGTGACAAGGGCCAGGAGGGTGAGTTGGTGGGTCGTAAACCTCACTCGCCCAGGCCTGCTCTACACGTGGCGGCTGAGAGGGACATCCCTCCCCAGACAGACACCCCGACCAGGGTGGAGGCTTGTGGCCAGGCTGCGGGGTCAGGGTTTTGGGGTCGAGGTCAGGCAGGGCTCAGGGCCAAGTCTGTGACATGCCGCTTCCTGTGCCTGAGTGCCACCTCTGGTCTCCTGTCTCTGTGCTCCTACCCACTCATGCGTTTGAATCACCCTAGACCTCTCGACTAAGCCCCTACTGAGCTGGCCCCGGGCTGGGCACCGAGGACACAGGCCGGAGACAGGCCCCTGGCCCCCAGGCTCTGAGCCTGGTGGGGGACACGGCTGCAGTGCACCCGCGGGAGGGAGCGGGGTGCCGCAGGGCGCTGGCCAGCCTGTGGCGGGGGGCGTGGTCAGGAGGGCAGCACAGCCGGGCAGAGGCAGGGGTGACAGGAGGCAGGCAGCCTGGGTGGGCAGAGGGAGGGGAGGCCCTCGGGCAGCGGGGACTGCACGCCCGGGTCCTGGTGAGTGGGAGGCAGGGGTGAGCCATGAAGCTGGGAGTGAGCAGGGGACTTCCACACCGGGCTATAGCTGCCCGTGTGGGGACCAGAATGGGACACTTGACCCGAGGGCAGTGGGGAGCCATTGAAGATTCTGGGGGAGGGTGGTCCTTGCAGCAGCCTCGCTGCCCCCCTCAGCTGGGCTCCCCGCTAATGCAGGGCTGAGCCCACAGGCTACCGTTGTCTCCTTAGAACACTGCCGTATCTGTCCCAGAAGGGGAAACTGAGGCCCAGAACGGTGCAGGAGCCCCTGGCCCCTCCAGGTCCCTGACCCGGGCTGGCACTGGCTCCCGTCTGGCAAGGCAGCGGCAGCCAGGGTCTTGCTGGGGGAGCGTGGATTCAGTATTGTTTGTGTGCGGGGCAGGGGTAGAGGCGTCCAGGATGTGGGAGGGTGCCGCAGGGCTGAGCCATCTGAGGGTCAGATTTTATGAGCTGGAGGCAGCCCACGGCCGCTGAGTCACTGGCACGGCTTGCCAGGCCTCGTACTCACTCTGAGGGCCGCGGGGCTCTAGCCTGGCACAGGAAGGCTGGTTCCCGAAGAAACCTCGGGGAGATTCTCTGGAACGCAACAAATGCCGTGTACTGCCGGGGAGCGCCTCTCACCCTAGGGGGCTCTTCTCTGTGGGACCGAGGGGGTCTGGGGTGGGTGCTGGAGCCCACAAGGCTCGGGGTGACCCTCAGCGGAGACAGGGGCATAGGGACAACCTCACCCTTGTCACTTCCACAGGCTGGGTCAGGCCAGGCTGTCTGTGTCTGGGGTCAGGGGTCAGATATTGGCTGGGTCAGGGGTCAGACCCCTTCTGGTGGGTCTGACGCGAGCATTTTAGGGTGGGGCTGCCCCTCCTGGAGCCCCGCCTGGCGGAGAGCCCGCCGAGCCCGCAGAAGCGCCCCACGCTCACGGCTGGGGTGTGAGGCTCCACAGTAGTGTCTCAGGACGCACCTCCCTTGCGGCCTGCCACTCTGAGGGACTAAACCACAGAAGCAGCAGAGCAGCCCAGGGGGGCCGAGGGCAGGCGGGGGATGCGCGGCAACAGCCAGGCCGCTGCTGTCACCACCCTGGTGCCTGCAGCGCCGGACCTCATCCGTCCTCCCTCATCCCGGTGCCCCTGGAGGACGTAAACAGCGCTGGGACCCAGGCCACACAGTCTGCCCCGGGGGAGGCGGGGCGAGGGGCACTGCGGGGGAGGGGACGCAGGCCAGCTGGGTGGTGGGGGAAGACTCGCCCCCAGAAGGGGTGATCCCGGCAAGACAGGTGGCAGTCGGGGCTGGGTGGGTGTCTCAACGGCCACGCACCCCTTCCTGTGCTCTGGACTCCCTGGCAGGGCCCGGCACCCACAGGGGAGGCCCGGGTAGGCTGTTGGGGTACCGTGTGTGTGTGTTGTGTGTCTGGCTTGGGGGGCCCGGTTGGACCCCTCGCTCGTGTGCTCTGACACTCAGAGTCTCCCCATAAAGTGGGGACAGCGTGGCCGGTGAAAGGCCCCGGGCCAAGTCCCCCTCCTCTCAGGAAGCACCGAGTCCTGCCACTGCACGTGGGACATTTCACAGGAACGCTCATCCCCAGCAGACGTGGGGAAACAGGCCGCAGGTGGGGACTCACCCTAGGCCCACAGCCGCCAGTGGGAGAGCTGGAGAAACCCGGGCCGGCTCCCTGGAGGGTGAATGAGGCTCAGATGGGGCACAGATGCCCACCCTTCCCCCACCCCTATGTCCTTGAATGCACGGATCTAGTTTGGGCGGGCCAACTAGGGCTGGAACCTGCATTGTGGGGAAATGTCCAGGGCACTGAGGATGGGCCTAGAGCATAGTTGTGGTGGACGCTTGCTCTGAAGCTCGGTGGACCACCACCCCTGGGCTTTGTCGCCTCAGTTCCCTGAGCCACTCTTCCAGGTCTCATTTGTTACCCAGAAGCCCCTCAGAGCTCATCTTGTGCCACCTTCAACTTTTACAGGTGGAGAACTTGAGGCCCAGAGAGGGACAGAGACCTGCTTAAAGCCACACAGCAAATGGATTGCTGCAGATGCTGGTGGGAACCAGGCCTGGGCTTCCGTGTGGCAGCCCTAACTTTTGGGCCGCCTGAGTGACCGGAGCAGGGTTGTTTAATCATACGTTCAGTGCAGTGTCTGGGACTGTGAGAGCAGCCGTCCTCATGGGTCCGCTGAGACAGTGGACCTGACCCTGGGCGAGGCTAGGGTGAGATGGAGGGGAGGCTTTTGGTGCTGCTGAAGGGGGGCCTGGGGACTTGGCAGAGGTCCCGAGGCCCCACGGAGTGAGGGGAGGGGCCCCTGTGGGAATGGCAGGGAGGTACGGGGGGCTGGGCTCATCCTTGAGGAAGCTGAGGGAAGCCCTAGGTCTTTGAAGGGTGGGTCCAACCCAGGAGGGCTTGCAGGAGGAGGAGGCCTTGTCAGCAGCCTTTGCAGTCCTGGAGGAGCCATGGTTCCAGGCAGCAGGTCTCAGGGAAAGAAAGTCAGAGTATCATTCACAGAGGGAACCGTGGCCCCAGCAGGGTCGCACCCTGAGATCTTGCTCTACCCCCTGCCAGGTGCTGTTTCAGGGCTTCCATGTGCATCACCTCATTTTCACAACAGCCATGGAAGGCAGGTGCAGTTATGATCCCACTTTACAGATGTAGGAATTGCTGCCCAGAGCTAGGCCACTGACCAAGTCCCCAGCCAGAGAGGAGCTGGCTGACCTCTCAACCCCACAGCACATTTTCTCCACATCCCAGCCCTGAAATACAAGTGTCCACTTTCATCCCATCCCTACGGCACACACAGACCCTGAGGCCAGCCCTGCTCCGGCCCTTACATGCTCTTATATGCACTTGTGTGTATGCACACGTATCACATGCATGACACACACAGATGCATGCACACAGATCGACACACACACCCCTGCACACTGCGAGGCTCACGCACACACACACCTGCATGTATACACACGGGCACAAGATGCACGCACACAGATCAACACACACACCCCTGCACACTGCGAGGCTCACGCACACACACACCTGCATGTATACACACGGGCACAAGATGCACACTCACACTGATGTACACTCCCGCACACACACGGACGTGCACGCACACGCATGACACACACGCCTCTCCCCAGCTTCCTGGTTAGCGTCAAGTCCCCTTGGGAGGCGTGTGTGCAACCCCCTCGCATGTGTCCCGGCTGGGCCGTGGTGGCCGGAGGAGGAAGAATTTCCAAACAGGAAGAGCTCACTTGGTGACACCGTCTACCCTGTGTCAAACATCCCAATCTGGCCTGGCTGAGGGGCAGGAGCCTGTCACCGGTCCCACCGGCCCTCCTGGGATTCGCACCGGCTCTGCCCAGCTAGGCTGTGGAGCCCACCCGCCCAGGTGGCCCGACCTCTTACAGGTAAGAGAACTGAGGCCAGGAGTGGGGCTCGGCTCTCCAAACTCAGCTGCTGCTTCAGCCCCCTCTGACCTCCCCAAGGTCTGGGCAGGTGCTCCCCCGACGGCTCACCTGTGACTGGCCAGGTGGGGCAGGGGTGCACTTCGGTGTTACCCACACGGCCCTCCATGGGGGCACGCTTGTAACCATCCTGGTCTGATGGAGGGGAAGCGAGGCCTGAGGTCACGCAGCTGGGAAGGGGCGGAGTTGGGGGTTGAACCCAGGCAGCAGCCCGGGGCCTGCAGAGCCCTGAAACTGCCCTGCTGAGCGGGTCTGCTTCCTCTGAGGAAATTTCAGGAACCCATCGCCAGGCACGGTGGAGAGCTCCCCACATCCTGGAAGCCCCGCACCCGGGGCGGGGAGTGCTGGTTCCAGGTCTCTCCCAGGTCGAGGGCCCTGTCCTCAGGCAGCGTTCTGCCCAAGCCCTGGAGGCCCAGGCCGGCCGCCAAAAGGTGCCCCAGCCTGGCCTGGGCTGTGGCTCCCTTGGCAGTGCCAGACTGGCCCACTCAGGTCAAGGGCTGGCCACATCCCCTGCAGGGCCTTGGGACCTGCTTTCTATTTTAGCCTTTCCTGGCCCCTGGAAGGCACCATGGGACCGGAATAGCTCTGTCTGTCTCTGTCTGCTCAGCAGGACTTAGAGGGGTGGCTCCGGGTGCCTGGGCTCTATTTGCCGACCCTGGAGTGGGAGCAGGACCGGCAAGGGGGCAGCAGCATGCGGGGACACTGTCGCAGCAGCTGCTATTCTCTGCACAGCCCTGTCTACCTTCCCTCCCAGAAGATAGTGAGCTCCTCGTCACTGTAACTGGCCAAAATAGAGCCTGGATGGGCACATTCCAGAGCTGCTGAGTGGGTATCAGCATTGGGTGGGCAGGAAGGCTGATGACCTCTGAGGAGTGGGACGCAGAGACCCCAGACTCTAAACATCACTGATTCTAGGATTCTGCGATTCCAAACTGCTAAGATGTTGTCACTTCTGAGTCTGGGGTTAAATTTTCCAGGACAGGCTCTCCCCAGGCTCCAACCCCCCTCCCGGAGACAGAGATGCCACCCTGAGGCCTCTCCCCACCGTCTCTGGGGGAGGCTGGGCTCCTTGCCATAACCACACCTTTGCCCCCACTGTTCTCGCCACTTCTCTCCAGATCCAAATCCACCCTAGCTTTGAGGCCACCTCTTCCATGAGGCCTGCCTTGACTGGCTTCTCTAAGCCCCGGATTCTGAGGACAGTTTGGGCCCCAGTCACTTCTCTGGATCTCCCCAGGCCACCTCTGTCTCTAACTGGATGTTTAGGTCCTCCCAGACAGGGCCAGAATTTTACTTGTTTCTCTCTCTCTGATGCTCAGTGTATGTGAGGGTGTACAGTAGGAGCTCAATGAATGCAAATGCCCACTCATTTTTTTTTTTTTTGGCCGCGCCGCACAGCTTGCGGGATCTCAGTTCCCCGACCAGGCATTGAACCCGGGCCGCGGCAGTGAAAGCGTGGAGTCCTAGCCGCTAGGCACTAGGGAATTCCCAAGCCCACTCATTTAAAAAAAAAAAAAATTTTATTTATTTATTCTGGCTGTGCCGGGTTTTCATGGTGGCATGCGAGATCTTTTAGTTGCGGCATGCAAACTCTTAGTTGAGGCATGCATGTGGGATCTCGTTCCCCGACCAGGGATCGAACTGGGCCCCTGCATTGGGAGTGTGGAGTCTTAGCCACTGGACCACCAGGGAAGTCCTTGCCCACTCATTTTTAAAATGGGCAGGCAGCCTGGCATGGCCCCGTCGCAGGCACTCGGACCCCTTTCCTGCCTTTCCAGGCTTCCCCAGAGAGTCCTCCAGCGTGCTTCCTACCCCTCTTACAAACAGGTGGCTCTTCCTGGTGGCCGACCATCTCCCCTCCTGCTGCAGCTTCCTCTCATTCTTGCTGAGTTTTAGGGCCGCTCACCCTGCCCTCTCCTCTGGGGGCCAGGCAGCCACCTCTTGTTGGTGAAGGGGACGGGGTGGGTGGGATGCACCGTCAATACCACCCCCCCTCTTATAGGCAAGGAAGCAGACTCGGAGAGGGCAGGGGCCCGAGGCCACCCAGCTAACGGGCGGTGGAGCGAGGATGTGAAGCAGGCACTTGGGGATGTGATCCCCACATTTCTCCAGCTGGTGGGGCACGGTGGGTGGCGGGAGCCTGGGTTGGCCCCTGCCTCCCGAGGGTGCCCTGGACACGTCCCAGCCTGTCTCCTTCCTGATCCTGGTCTGTCCATCTGGGCAGCAGGGACAAAGCCCAGATCAGGGTGGCGGGAGGATGTCCGGGTCCCTGTCCATGGAGCCCCACCCCCTGCCCACTGCCCTGAGGAGCGGGCAGCTGGTGGGAACGGGAGGAGGGCTGCTGTTTCTTTTGGCTAGGACAGTGGCTTTCTGGAAAGCTGGTGCCAGTTCTCTGGGTTGGCGGGCGGGGAGGGCACTGGGGTGGGGCATCAGGGAGTGGGCAGGCACCGGCCAACGGGCAGCCACACAGAGGTGCAGGCGGGATGGTCCCCAGAGTCCCCACTCACGGTCCTGAAGACCAAACTGCTCTGAGACGGGAAAGCAGCAGGTGAGTTACAGCTGAAGGGGCGCAAAGCCCCTCAGCCGTAACCAGCCAGAGGGTATTGGGATCTTTACGGGTTCCGCTCAGAGTGAGCTTGATACTTCCCGCTGCAGAACGATCAGTGTTTGGTGGAAGGGGCAGCCCCGACCCCACTGGGGTGTCGTCTAATAGACAGTATATACGTTTAGTGTCTTTCTCAAGTTGGAACCAGAAACGCACGCAGCCCCGGAAGGTTCACAGGAGCAGCTGTGTATCTGACAGCCTCCTCCATTTTACAGAGAACTGACCCGGGTTGGGTGGGGTCTACGCTGGGGACTGGGACGTCTGCTCCCTGCCAGACCGGGATCCCTGGCTTTGCTGATGGGGTGCAGTGTGAGGTCATCTCCCACTAAGGAAGCACCTGCCCCCAGATCGGGCTGTTCTGTCCTGTGCTGTCTTCTCAGAGGCCTCCAGGGGAGCTTGGCCCCCAGCCCCACCGGGTCTTGCCCTCTGTCGGCGCTGGGCACAGACCTGCTCTGCCCCCGGCCTCAGGGCACTTGCCCAGGAGAGGCTCATGTGGCCCTCCCAGGGCCCTGGTCATGTCCTCAGGAGCTTTATTTGGTGGGAGATGACAGTGCCAGACTCAGAGTCCAAGGCCCGGGCTCGGGTCCCAGCTCGGCAACTGACCAGCTGTGGGAGCCAAGGCTGGGGCTTCACGGCTCGAGCTGCAGCGTGCTCACTGCAGTAAGGACCAGTGAGCCCTCCGCCCTCCCAACTCATGGGCCGAGGGGGCAGGGCTCAGAGCGTTACCAGGGTCGGGGCTCAGAGTGGGACCAGGCTCGGGGCTCAGTGTGTGACCAGGGCTCATTTGCTGGCGGGGGTCAGTAGTAGGGCACCCAGCCTGGGTACATGTCACCCCACCATCTGACCCTGGCACCTCTTAAGAAAGGTCTTCACACATCACAAATGACCCTGTGACCTCCGTGCCCTGCCCTGTCCCTGCCCCAGGGAGGTCTCTCTTTCGATGGGGAATGGGGGGGCTTGCTGGGTCCTATGGGAGGCCCTTCCCAAGCCTTCCTCTTTCTCCCTATGGAGCTGGTGGTGTCTGGGATCCGCCTGGGAGGGCCTGCTGGCTACTTCCTGCTTACAAGTCATGTCAGGAGGACAGAGGCCAGACCTAGAAGGTGTTTAGATGGGTGGGAGGAGTTGGGCGTGGGTTGAATTTGGGGTAGGAGTGAGAGAGCCAGGGCGGGGGCCAAGGCCTGTTTTCAGGCTGTCAGGATGGCTGCACATGGTCAAGGGTGTTTTCTGGTGGCTGAGAATCTGGGTCCCATCTCCAGCTGGGTGACCTTGGGCAAGTCAGTGGAGGGAACGAGGGTGGGGCTGAATGTTTGGGCCCCCAGCCTGCTTTCCCTCCAACGAGGGGGACTCTGGGCTCGGGCCCCTCCCTCACCTGCTCTCAGGCCATGAGCCAAGTGTCCATACTGGGCATTTGTCCCAGGCCCTGCGCTTCAGGCTCTCCTCTGTGGGGGTGGGAGAGCATTGGATCTGGCAGGGACACTGGTCCTCAGAGCCACAGACACAAATGGACATGATGGTGATGGTGGTGATGGTGATGATGATGGTAATGGCATTAAGATGACCAGTAGGGTGGTGACCAAGCAGCAGCAGCTGGAGTTTGTTGGGCACCGACAGAGCCCAGACCAGCTGCCGGGCCTGGGTTGGCTCTCTGCAGGGACCCCTAACGTGGCGGGTGGAGCAGTTAGGAATGCATTTGCGGCAAATAAAGCACCCCCCCACCACCCGTCCCCCCAGCCGCCATCCCCACCCCCGGCCGCCCTGTGGCTGGAACAAGCATGGGGGAGTGCCAGTCACCATGGGGCGGGGCTGGGGTGGGACCCGGCCTGATTCAGGAGCAGCTCACAGCCACCAGGCTCTTCTCCGTTGACCTGGGACAGGAAGGCCACTGGGAAGGCAGGACCTCGGAGACCCGCAGCATCAGGACCCTCGGGTGACAGAACTGACCTCCTCACCCCTAGCCCGGGCGGGAAGGGAGCTGGGAGCTGATCCAACGCCACTGTCCCCCAAAGCTTTGAGCAGCGGAATGCTTTGTCTGAAGAAATTGTTGGGCCAAACAGAGAAGGGGGCTGCCCTGGAGGCACTGGGGGAGGCGACCTGAGGCCCCCCTTCCATAAGCCATAGCCTAGGGGCTGGGCAGAGCCCTGGGGCTCCATGGACCCCAGTCAGCCCCCGGAGAGGGGAGGGAGGAGAAACCCCGCTGGTGAGGTGGGGTTTCAGGTCAGGGCTCAGGCCAGGGGTCACAGCTGACAGCCAGGTCCGGGTGGGGCCTCCTGTCACCTGAGGCGGGAGAAAGGTGGAGGACGGGCTACGGCAGGCCCCCTGTCTCCAAGCGGATGCTACTCTGTCCCTCCTGTGGGTGTCTGGGAGGGGGCAGGCTGGGTATGGCCCTGGGGAGGGGGAAGTGGGTGTGGCTCTCTCAGACCACAGGAAAGGCCCCCGCGTCGGGGCCACTGGCCTAGCCTCTGCATCCCCCAGGCACCTGTGTGCACGGGCAGGTGGGCAATCAGGTAATTCAAACACATGCTCCGTAAGAGGAAGCTCTGAGAATCTTTTGTTCTTTTAGCTGATACCGGGTTCTGGATCCAGAGTCCTGGGTGGCTTCAGTGGATCCGTGAACCCCCAGAATTTGTGTGTGAAATTGTCTGTCTGTGTCGTGAGGGTCTGCCAGAGCCTTCAGGGATCTGAGGCCCCGTGCGGATTGGAGCCGGGGTGTGGTCCGGCCCCTCTCTGCAGATAGGGGGGCGGCCCCCGTGGTCACACTGAGAGTTGGAGGGTCAGAGCCAGGCCAGGCTGGGGGAGCTGCTGGGGAGGGCCTCTGCCCCGACGTGCTGGACCCCCTTCTGGGGCTCATTTCTCTCCCCAGGAGGTTGGAGAGACTGGGATGGGTCCTCAGATGAGGTGATGGGGACATTTTGTGATGACAGATTTAGGCTCTCATCCTAGCCCTGCTGCCTCCTACCTGAGTCACTGAGGCTGCCCGTGCCTCAGCTTCCCCATCTGCACGAGGAGGACTGCAGTGAGTGGCACTGGAGTGAGGAGCAGATGAGATAACAGATGTGTTTTGGGGTCCATCTCATGGTCGTGCGGGGTTGAATGTGTGGCTTGAGGGTCACCTGGGAGCTTTGATCCGATACAGAGGCCCAGGCCAGGCCCTGGGGAGGCTGGCCTCAGTGGTCTGGGTGGGAGCCTGGGCATCAGCATTTTAAAAGGCTCCCCCAGTGATTCTGATGTGCAGCCAGGGGTGACTATCACTGGGCCAACCTTGGCTCCTGCCAGCACACTGAGATGTTGGTCAGAGTGGACACTGGGCTGTCGTCCCTCTTAGCTCCCAGTTTCCAGCCTAGACCCTGGCTGACACCTGAGGTTAGTCTCAGGTAGGCATGATCTCTTTCCGTCCATCCATCCATCCATCCACTCGCCCACCCCCCCTCCATCCCTGCATCCGTCCATCCATTCAAGAACAGACTTTGTCTGAGGCCTTGTAGATAATTATTTTTCCCTTTTTGTAAATCAAATCCTGTTTAAATCCCACTTCAATCCTTCCAGTCAGAGCCCCGGCCGCCTGCTGGCCTGCTCCTTGTCTCCGGTCTGCAGAGCACGTTTGTTTAAGGCCAGCTGACACTTCTTCTCCTGGGCCTCCCTGTGTTTACACTGGGGCTGTCAGCGGAAACTCCAGGTGCAGGAGGGAGGCCTCAAGCTTATTCTGGCCGGAGACGGGGCGGGGGCCGCAGGGGGTTTCAGGCCACCCTCCACACAGTGACCTAGCTCTGTCACCATCCCCATTTCACAGGTGAGTCCTCAGAGACTCGTCCAGCAGGCCAGAGTCACGCCTGAGTCCTGGCCCCAGGCTACCAGGTCCCTACTCTCTCAGAAGCAGAGCCCAGGAAGGCTTCTGGAGGAGGTGACATCTGAATTGGTTGTCTGGGAAAACTGAGGAGGGGCAAACTGGTGGGCGGTGGAGGGAAAGTCATCACTAGCAGAGAGAGGAGGCTGGGCTGTGGCCGTCCAAGGGAGGAGCGGCCAGAAGGCAGGCAGTGTGGGAAGAGTGGGAAGTTCTGGGCCAGCTGCCTGGGTGTGAATCCTGGCTCCACCATTTATTCACCTGCTCTGTGGCCTTGGGCACATTACCTAACCTCTCTGTGCCTCAGTTTCTTCACCCCTAGAGGGAAGGGAATAGTTGTATTGACTTCGCAGGGTCACTGTAGGGATGAAATAATCTAGGAACACAGATGGGAGGCACGCTCATGAGTTTGGGCTCTGCCCTGCAGACAACGGGGAGCGAGGGCAGGTGGCTGAGCAGTGCCAGAGCTGCATAGATTCTTGAGGCTCTGGCCAGGCTTCCAGACAGTGCATGGATCTGAGCTCCCAGGGCTTTTCTATGTGGCTGGGTTGGGGGTTTTACAACCCTCTGACCAATCACAGATCACCCGCCCTCCCTCCTAGCCAGTGATTGGTTCCAGGGTGGGCAAGTCTAGGCTGATTTAGGCCAGTGAAAGGTGACCAGAGGCGGCCTTGTGGGTTCTGTGCTTTCTTCTGTCCCTGGATAAACAGGCAGCCTTTTTGTGACCATGAGGGGAGCCCACCCGAGAATGAGGGTGGGGAAGAATCTCAGAGAAGCACAGCCAGAGCCTGATCTATCTGTGTCTAGAGCCCACATTCCCTTTGTGGTTCCTGTTATGTGAGATAACTTTCCTTCCTGGGGAAGGCCGTGTAGTCCTGGTTTCCATCACTTGTTGCTCAAAGTGCCCATTTTCCACAGGCCCCAGAGCATCTTCCTAGAGCTTAAATCCAACCTTGTAATTCCCTACTTAAAATGGCTTGGGGCTCCCGTCCCTTTACAGTGACAGCCTATGCTTCCTGGAGGCCCCAAGGGCCCCACGCCCCACGGGCTCTGGCCTCCCACTGTGGCCTCTGGGCTCCACCCATGACTGTCCTTGACCACACTGGGCACACATCTGCCTCAGGGCCTTTGCTCTGGCTGTTCCCTCAGGTTCCCTGCACTGTCTCACCCCTAGCCTCATTGAGGGCCCTGCTCAGATGTCACCTGTCCGGAGTGGGTGAGAGGTCAGTATAGCAACACACAGCCCTGAGTCCCAGGGGCCCAGACAGTGAAGATATGTTTCTCACTCACACCACGTGTCCATTGCAGGTCAGGGGAGTGGGGGTGGGGCTCCTGCTCCCTGGTGGCCTGGGGACCCTAGTGACAGAGACTCCACCATCACACGAAGCCTCTGCGGTCCCAACATGAGGCTTCAGGATCCACCGCCACTGGGAGGGCGGAAGTATCACTCATAGGCTCTGAAATGCTTTGGCTTAGAAGTGCCCCTGTAGCTCTGCTCCTGTTCCCAAGGGCTGACGTCGGTGGCATGGCCACGCCTCACATCAGGGGGTGGGACAGTGACCCCCCGAGAGTGTGGGAGGGAGGAGACGCACAGCAGTGACCTCTGCCTCGGGGCTCCCAGGCCACTCGGTCTCTCCAAGAGACCCTGTCACTCTGCGTTTATTCAGGAAAAATTCATGTAACATAAAATTAGCCATGTTAAAGTGTACAGTTCAGTTCAGTGGTATTTGGTACACTCACAGTGTCATGCAACCATCCCCTTTATCTAGTTCCAGAACGTTTCCACCACCAAAAGGTTTCCAAATGGAAAGCCTGTACCCATTAAACAGTCACTCCCCTTCCCCTCCCCCAGCCCCTGGCAACCACTCATGTACTGTCTGTCTCTGTGGGTTTGACTGTTCTGGAGATCGTATGTAAAAGGACTCGCAGAACACGTAGTCCTTCGTATTCGGCTTCTCTCACTGAGCATGATGTTTTCAAGGTTCATCCCCGTTGTGGCCTGTGTCAGGTCTCACTCCTTCCTATGGCTGAAGAATACTGCACTGCAGGGTGGACCGAGCTGTGCTTATCCTTTGACCAGATGATGAACATCTGGGCGGCTTCCACCTTTGGCTTCCTGAGTGGACTCGCAGCACAGTCTCGAGCCGGCTTGGTCTGAGTCCCTGGGCTCGGTCTTTGGGGCACGTACCTGGGCATCACTCCAGAGTTCCTCCATCACACTGATTCTTCTCTGTAGTCACTTCCTGCCTGAGACCTTGGGATGCTCACAATCCCCACCTCCCCAGGGCGTGTCCGAGCCGAGACGTGTGTTGCTTTTTGCGTGGGGGGACCGCCCTCGGCTCGTGCCCACCGAGCTGCCTGGCATCCTGCTGTCGCTGTCTCCTCCTGGCACAGGCCTGGCGCGCAGCAGGTGTTCTACTGAAGCTCGTTGAATCACGAATAAATTCAGAACGATAACTTGGGCTTCCTGGGGAGTTTTGTTTGCAAAAAGAAATCCGCTGCTAAAGAAGTGACGAGCCCCACACTGTACCGGTCTGTTTCCTCTGCCGTTGCCGCCCAAACACCCCCAGCACCCGGGCTGGGGGTGGGCTCCATCTACTGGCGGGCAGCCCCTCCCCCTGGGCCGAGAGCCAAGGGAGGGCGCCCACTGCCAAACACCGTGTTTGGGCACAGGCGAGGTGGGGCTGGGTGGCGCCTGGTCCCTCCTGTGCCTCATAAATCGCTCCGAAGAAAATTCCCCAAAAGGAGTTTCAGATGCCTCTGTGCCCGGGACAGCAGGCTGGTCTCCCCCCCACTGGGGGCGTCTCCTCCCCCATCTGCTGCCGGAGGAGCCTCCAGAGGGTCATCTCAGCGCCTCGCCAAGCCTGGGGTCACTTTTGACTGTTCTTCTCTAAGTCCTAGAGGAACGTGTGAGTCTCCCCAGCCCAGCATCCTGTTATGAACCCACTCTGTTCCTCACTGCCTTGGGCCATCGCCCTAGCTCTCTCCGCCATCTCTCACAGGGTGCCCCCCCCAGTGTGTCTTCAACACTCGCGTGTGTCTCGAGCAGGTGGGTGGCCGAGAGCACCGGCAGTGGGGGTCTGCGTTGCCTTGGCTCCTCCGCCGCTGCACGCGCTCCTGCTGTCCTCTGAGGCTTGGTTTCCTCCTCTGTTGAGTGGTGATAAGCAGATGCAGCGGGAAACGTGCTTGGCCAGGGCCTGGCGCGTGAAGAGTACTCAGCAGATGCCAGCTGCAGCCCTAACCGTGCCTAACGAGCCCCTGCCGAGCCCAGGAAGGACGTCCTGCACCGCAGAGCAAAGCCCAGGCATGTCGCGTGGCATCTGAGACCCTCTGCTGTCTGGGCACACCTGACAGTGTGCCCCAGTCCTGGTGCTGCCAGCTGCCTTCGTGCTCCCAACTTGCCACGTGCTTCTGCACTTCTGCGCCTTTGCATGTGCCATTCCTCTGCCTGTGCTGCCCTGCCCACCCCGGGGGCCCGCGGCCTCCTCCTAATGTCACCCAGACCGTGAGCGTCTGTCTGCTGCCCCTGGAGGGCAGGGCCTATGGCATCACCTGCAGAACCTGCAGATGGTGGGGCGGGGGTACAGACTGGGGCCCCAGCCGAGGGCGGCCACTCCTTCAGCCCAGGGAGCCGTAGCCAATACCCCGGTAAGTGATGGTACCGGGTGCAAACTCTTTTTCTTTTTAAAATTAATTAATTAATTAATTTTTGGCTGCATTGGGTCTTCATTGCTGCGCGCGGGCTTTCTCTAGTTGTGTCGAGCGGGGGCTACTCTTCATTGCGGTGCGCGGGCTTCTCATTGCGGTGGCTTCTCTTGTTGCGGAGCCCGGGCTCTAGGCGCGTGGGCTCAGCAGTTGTGGCGCACGGGCTTAGCTGCTCCGCGGAATGTGGGCTCTTCCCAGACCAGGGCTCAAACCCATGTCCCCTGCATTGGCAGGTGGATTCTTAACCACTGCGCCACCAGGGAAGTCCCTTTTTAAAACGTTTTTATTGGAGTATAGTTGCTTTACAATGTTGTTAGTTTCAGGTGTACAGCAAAGTACATCAGTTATACATATACATATAACCACTCTTTTCTAGATTCTTTTTCCATATAGTCCATTACAGAGTACTGAGTAGAGTTCCCTGTGCTATACAGTAGGTTCTTATTAGTTATCTATTTTATATATAGTAGTGTGTATATGTCAATCTCAATCTCCCAACTTATCCCTCCCCCCTTTCCCTCCTGGTAACCATAAGTTTGTTTTCTACATCTGTGACTCTACTTGTGTTTTGTAAATAAGTTCATTTGTACCCTTTTTTTTAGATTCCACATATAAGAGATATCGTATGATATTTGTCTTTCTGTGGGGTGCAAACTCTTGAGGCGTGGGCAGCTCCAATGCGCTCTGCAGTTTGCACCCTCTAGCTCAGAGCATTGTAGAGGTTCAGCACGTGGTCTATATTTGGACACTCGTGTGATGGGGAGCTCACTACATTGCTAGGCCATATTTTCAGCACCGGCAGCTTCCTGGGAACGAGGGCTCAGTCTCCCCACAAAGTCTCCCGTGCGGCGGTCAGCAGCCCGAGATGGTGTGTGTGATGAGTCGTGGGGTCTCTCTCCCACCCCCTCCTGGGGCTCTCCAGCAGGGAGCTCAGGCTACAGAGAGTTGTGCTGCCCCCTGGTGGCTGCGGTTCACGGGGGCCGAAGCTCTCCTGCCCACAGGGCTCCTGTCCTTGAGTGCCCGCCAGTAAGGAGGCAGGGGACAGGGCAGCAAGTGGATCACAGACCCCTTGGAGAAGACAGACACATACATAAATGTGGAGGAGGCGGCATCTCCAGGCTCGGGGAGGCCTGACGGTAGCCTCCCTCAGTCCCTGGATCCACGTGGGCCTTGTCCTGCGGATGGGAGGGTTAGGGACGCTCAGACCCATCAGGTTTGCTTGGCCTGGACCCGCTATCTCCTGGGAAGTGTCACTGTTGGGGGCCCCATGACCTTGGCATGGGGTCACCTGTTCCGAGGCTGCCCTCTGTCCCCTACAGGCTCCCCAAGAGGGGACTCACTATGCAGGGTCAGAACATGCCAGACTTGGGGAGACCTGGCTGGACAGTCCCCACTGCCCTGGGGCCACCACACAGCTCTTACCCAATCCCGGACGCCTGGGTGGCCAGCCAGCTGCCCCTGCCGCCTCCTGGGTCTACTGGGGTCTCCTTGGACCCTCTCTGTACCATTCCACCCTCCCGAGCAGTCAGCCCTGCTGTTCCCCAGCCTGTCAGGAGCTCCAACCTTTGAGCCCTGTGCTGAGGGCAGGGGACTCGGGGGGACCTACACTGGGGTTATTCTGCATTGGGGGTGAGCTTGCTGAGACACAGCCGGTGGTCCTGCTGCAGGACCCTCACCTGTCACTCCCGTCTTGCTGGTGTCCTGCTGTCCCCCCTTCCCCCGGGCCTTTGAATCCCCCATCCCGATCCGGACAAACCCTAACCCCGCTCCCACTGCAGGGCCCAGTGGGGGTGTTTCCTGCCCCAGGAAGCCTCCTGGCCTAGTCCCAGGAGAGACTGCCCTCCGGCCTTCCGCAGGTACTGTACCCCTGTCTCCTGGGTGCAAGCCTCTGTGAGGGGTGCAATGACCCTTTCGTTGCCCGCCGAGGCCCCCTGACCGTGGACTGCACCCGGGAGGGCTCCCAGCTTTATCCGCTCTGGGCCTCGGTTGCTGAGGGGGGCAATGCATTGAAACAAACTCTCCTCATGGTGTCGGGGTGAAAGGACAGACCCTCTTGGGCTGGCTTCTGGGGCTTTGTGTGGCAGGGGTTCTGACACTCCGAGGCCTCGCCCTGGACCACAGTCTCGGTGGGTGGAAGTGCCAGGGTGGCTGCAGGTGGTTCCGTGAGAACCTGAGCCTCCTGCTACCCCTTTTGGGCACCCCCGGCCCTGGAGCCCCAAGACCCTGCTCCTGGGGCACAGTTTTGGCCCCTGTCCCCAGTGCCTATACCAGGCTCTTGCCGGCCCCTGGGGTGCAGAGAGGAGACCGAGCAGGAGGGACCCTGTCCTCCATGGGCCCACAGGAGGTGGGGACAGACTCAGATACATTGGGGACCCCAGAGGGCTGAGATAAGAGACCTACCCCAGGGCTGTGCAGAAGCTTAGTGGGGCTGCCAGCAGGCTCTGGCGGTGGTGGCACGCCCTGCTCTTCCCGTCTCAGTCCCTTCCTTTCTCCCTTCCCCAGGGTGGTCCCTGGAGGGGTTAGGAGCCCGCCCCTGGGTGTGTGGCTTGGCCCCTCTGCGCCTCATTCTGAACTGAGTGGCGGGGCTCGCGCTCCCACACTTCCCTGTTGCCAACTCCCTGGCAACCCAGGTCACTGGGGCTGGGTGGAGGGCCAGGCAGGACCGGCTATGTAATTCCTGGGCCCAGTGTGAAACGAAACTGTGGGCCACCTGTTTCATAAGCGCTGCCCGATGGGGACACTAGAGCATCACACTCATGGCTGAGCCCAGGCCTGTGGCCGCCCAGGTCTCGCTCCCGAGCAGCTGGCCCTTCTCACAGTCACCACGAGGGGGCGCTCGCGAGGCGCGCCCGATGCCTGTTCGGGGCTGGGGCCTGGAGGCGTCCGCCTCAAGCCTTCTGGTCCTAACCATCCCAGGAGGTGTCGGGAATGCAGGCTGCGTCGGTGTCCAGGCCTCCTCACTGGTGGGAGCCCTAGTCGACTGGGGCCTCTGGCTGCTAGGTCTCTGCTGCAGCATTACGGGTGGACGGCACAGCTTGTGCAAAGGCCAGGAGGTGGGCTTCATCTGGTGCCCTGGGGGTTCCAGGGATGGAGCTGGAGGTCGCCAAGAGCAGCAGTGGGTGTAGATGGACCCAGGGGTCAGCAGGGCTAGGTGGGGGACACAGCCGGCCATGGCCGTGCTCAGGGAGGCCTTGGCACACACTGGAACACTCTTCCTGGCCTGCTTGCCTAATGGCTGCTTGGCCTGCAGGCCCCCCTCATGTGCTGATGCCTGGAAGGCACCCTCCCAATTCCCAGGCCCAGCGGCCTCCCCAGGTGCTCCTGACCACCGTAACTGGGGAGCTGCCTGGGTGGGCTCCCCCACTCCAGTCTGCAGCATCCCCAGGACAGCCTGGCATAGCACTTAGCACGTGGATGTCAGAGCCAGAAATTGGTGAAAGGGCTGGAACTTCCAGGCTTAGCTGGGGACCCTCCGCTCCGCTGGTGCTCCAGCTCCAATGGCCCCCAGGGCTCCCACACCCACCCCACTGGCAGTCTCAGAAGTCTGGGCTTAAGAACTGCCCCTCCGGACTTCCCTGGTGGTGTAGTGGCTAAGAATCTGCCTGCCAATGCAGGGGACACGGGTTCGAGCCCTGGTCCGGGAAGATCCCACATGCCGCAGAGCAGCTAAGCCCGTGCGCCACAACTACTGAGCCTGCGCTCTGGAGCCCGCGAGACACAACTACTGAGCCTGCACTCTAGAGCCCGTGAAGCACAACTACTGAGCCCACATACCACAACTACTGAAGCCTGCATGCCTAGAGCCCGTGCTCCGCGACGAGAGAAGCCAATGCAATGAGAAGTCTGCGCACCACAACAAAAAGTAGCCCGCGCTCGCCACAACTAGAGAAAGCCCGCGCGCAGCAACGAAGGCCCAATGCAGCCAAATAGATAAATAAAATAAGTAAATAAATTAAAAAAAAAAAAGAACTGCCCCTCCTCCACCCTGGCACTGGGAGGGAGGACTCCCGCCTCCCCTGCGGGGACCAGAGCTCATCCTGCTGCTGCCTTTGCCTCCTGATCAGATTGCAGGCCCATGAAGGGGCCCTGTCCTTCCCACACTGGCTGCAGGGCTGGCCTGTGACGGATGCACAACGGTGGGGAGCGGCATGAGCGACTCCTGAGGCTGGGTTACAAATGCATGGCAGCTTCTCTCTGCGGTCGCTGACTTGGGGGACGCCAGCTGCTGTCTGGTGAGGACACCCCCCTGGGAGACCTGCTCTCAAGAGGAGGGATGGGCTGCAGCCAACAGCCTGTACAGCTGGCCAGCTGGGGCGGTGAGTCGGCTTGGAGCAGGTCCTCCCGCCCCAGGTGGGCCTTCAGATGATGCGGCCAGGCCACCACTGCAGCTGCCACGAGAGCCTGAGCCAGAACTGCCCAGCTAAGCGTCGGAACTCCTGCCCCACAGGTGCCCAGAGAGGACAGATGGTCATTGCTGTTTCAAGCTACTAGTTTGAGGTGACTGTTTCGCAGCATACCAAGAGCACATGAATTCATCATTTAAGCAACTTGACTGTGTTATTGGAAATTTGGGAATGAGAGTGATGAACCCCCAAGGCCTTGTTCTCCAAGTCCAGTTTCCTCTTCATATTTGGAACACAGTTGTGTGTTCGGCTCCCCTGACAGCAGAGCCTGAGGTCGGGACTTGGGTGCAGGGGGTTTACTCAGGTGATCCCAGGTGAGGGTGGGAAAGCCAACACACGGGGGCATTGTGGAGATCTCTCGATGCTTCCAGGGCCTCTGGAGGTGTTCCAGACACCCTCTGTCCGCAGGAGGGAGGCTGGGTGAGTACACAGGTGAGGGCTGTCCTGGTTCACACCTTTGGGGCCCGGTGCACCCTGGGGGTGGGGCACTGTCAGGGGGAGGAGGGTCCCACTGGGCTCAGGATGGGCCTTTGCTTCTGCGGCTGAAATGGATGTGACGTGGCCACCAGGAGTCAGTCCCCGAGGTTCCTCTTCTCGTCCTGTACCTTGCACCCAGCTTTTGCGTTTACCTGACTTAACGTTCAACCAGAAGCTCTTTGGGAATTCACTGGTGGTCCAGTGGTTGGGATTCTGAACTTCCACTGCAGGGGGCATGGGTTTGACTCCTGGTCAGGGAACTAAGATCCCACATGCTGCGCGACACAGCCAAAAAAAACCCCCCAAAAAACCCAGAAGTTTTTTTTCCCTTTGCTCATGTTTGACGCTGGGACCTGAGGATGATTCTGGAAGGACAGTCCTAAGAACGTCTACTGGGCACCTGTTCAGTGACAGGTGGAACCAAGCTGGTGTCAAGTCTCATCCCCCAAGGCTGGAGCTGTCACTCTGACCCCGTTATGGATGAGGAGACTGAGGCAGGGAGAGGTTAAGGCGTGCAGCCCGGTGTTGGGGGCTCAAAAGCAGCTGCCCGCTGCCCACGGCTGGCTCCGGGTCCCTCCTTGTGGCCCTGCCGCCACTGGGGCCAGGCCTGCTGGGCCCAGGCCGCTTTCTGGAAATCCACTTAGCACTGACCTCGCCTTTGTCCTCCTTGGAGCTAATCTGCTAATCCTGTCGCCCCGGCAGGCCCTCCCTAGTCCGATCCTCCTAACCCACCTCCCCCTGCAGGCCCTCTTCCCCAGCTGGGGGCCTCCTCTCAGCCATGCTGGGGGGTGGTGGGCAGGTCCAGTGACTGGGGGTAGATGGGGTGGGGCCCTCAATCCCAGGGAGGATTTGGGCATCTGGAATTCAGGTCTGCATTCTGACTCTGTCCTTCCCTCACTCAGCCATCAGCTCTGTGGCCCCATTTCCCGTGTAAAGAAGATCAGTTCTGAGCCAACCCTTCCTGCTATGAGATCACCACTCAGCTCACCCCTTCTTGCCCCGCCCATTCCACTCACAGCAGGGGTGCCCGCTCTGGCCTCCCCAGACCTGGGTTCGAATCCCAGCTCTGCCTTAACTGAGCCTCGGCTTCCTTATCTGCAGAATGGGGGTGGTGGCCCCTCCTCTGCAGGGCACGGTGCAGACTTGGTGGGACAGTGGGTGTAAGTGTCTGGTACGAGGCTGGAGTTCAGTGAATATTTAGGGAGTGGAACTCTTGGATCCTCCTCCTCGGGTCCCCATACTGATGCCAAGAATGTGGAGGTGAAAGGGACCCCAGCCCATGAGGAAGGCCACATCCATGGCGAGAAACCTCTCTGAGATTTGGGGCAGGAGAGGAGGAAGAGTACGAAAAGTTAGGGAGGCAGATGCTGCTCTTCGAGGTCAAGCTCAACACTGAAAAAAAAAAAGATCAGTAATTAAAATGGACCCGGGACTTCCCTGGTGGTACGGTGGTTAAGAATCCACCTGCCAATGCAGGGGACACGGGTTCGAGCCCTGGTCCGGGAAGACTCCACATGCCGCAGAGCAACTAAGCCCGTGCGCCACAACTACCGAGCCTGTGCTCTAGAGCCCACGAGCCACAACTATTGAAGCCCGTGTGCCTCGAGCCCATGCTGCGCAACAAGAGAAGCCACTGCAATGAGAAGCCCGCGCACTGCAACGAAGAGTAGCCCCCTCTCGCCGCAAATAGAGAAAGCCCGTGCACAGTAACAACGACCCAACACGGTCAAAAATAAATAAATAAATGTATATATAAAAAAAAAAAAGTTAAAAAAAAAAAGGACCTGGAAATGGGCTGCCTCAGTGGGTGCCCAGCTCCCATTTCAGTGGAGGCATCCTAGGCCCTCAAAGCTGGAATGCATGCCAGATGTTGCCTCTTCCAACAGCACAGCCTTCCCACTCTTCCCTGCTTGAAGGCACGAAGGACAAGGAAGCCCAGCTTTGTGGTTCAACGAGGGAGGCCTGGACCAGCTCTACTCCTGATTTGCTGTGTGATCTTTGGAAGTTGCTTAACCTCTCTGTGTCTTCATCTACAAGATAGAGAGAACAATTGTCCTTACCTCATGGGGCTGTGCAGGGATTAAATGAGCTGGTGAACTGAGGTTTGAACCCACATCGGCAAGGCTCTGCCCTCTGAGCCCCTGATGCCTCTTAGGGAGGAACGGGGGCCTCTGGGGACCATCCGACCACCCCCACATCTATGACTGAGTGTACTTTTGGTGTGCCAGATGTAGTTCTGTGCGCTGGAGACACAGATGGGGATACGGGTGAGGTCCTCACCCAGACCACGATCAGTGTTATGTGTAGCAGTTGCCTGTGACTTTCTGGCAGAGCTTGGTGCACAGCTCTGGGGCTGAGTGAGGGGATGGTCAGCGGAGACTGAGTTCTCAGAGGAGACAACAGCTGAGAGGGACCACACGTGAAGGACAGCACCACAGGGATAGTCTGGGGAAGACTTTCCAGGCAGAAGGAACAGTAAGTGCAAAGGCCCTTAGGTGGGACGGACCCTGACGATTGGAGGAACTGCACGCAGGTGCACGAGACTGTGGCAGTGAGGTGGCAGGTGGAGGGCACCTGGAGGAGTGAGCCTGGGCCTGCTCAGGTGGCCTGGGGACAGTGAGGTGGGGCCCTGCAGGATTCTGCACAGAGGAGGATGGGCTCACTCTTGCCTTCCAGGGGTCCAGGTGGGTGGGTGGTTGGAGGGCATCCTCTCCGAGAAATGGAAGCAGACCAGCGTCTGGAAGGAGAGGCTGGGCACTTGGCTGGGCTGGGGGTCCATGGACTGGTGTGGGGGACAGGGTTGGGTGAGTGAGGCGCCCGGGAGACCCCGGCCAGGCTCCATGCGCCCTCTGTCCTGGGTTTCCTCCATATGTCACCACTGGCCGAGCCATGAGCTCCCTAGGAACGGCTGATCCATAAGGGGACCTCCTCACCAGTCCCCAAGGGGGCACCTTAAGATCTCCCAGGGCCCCAGCACCGCCCCCCCAAAAGCCACCTCCCGCCCCATGTATCATGGGCGGCCTGGGGGCCTCGAGGCCCGGTCTGACCCCAAGCCCCGGGACAGGTGACTGCTTTCCGTAACCCATCCTCACGGCAAGCCGCCGTGCGCGTGGGGCTCAGCCCCAGTCGACACAAGAGGAAGTCCAGGACTCCAGAAGTTTCGTGAAACCCCTGGACCCCGGACTCCATCCCTCAGCCTTGGCGCACCCTGCCCTCTTCACCCTCACTCGGGGTCAAGCCGCTCCCCAACCGCCCCGGCGTCCGGCAGCAGCCGCTTTGCGAGGGATACTGGACCACAGTCAGAGCCCACGGACACGCCCCTTCCCACCTGGGCGGGGCTCCGGGGCGCTCGCGCGCGCCCGCGTCTCCCCGGTGTGGGGAGAGCTCCCATTGGGTCGCGCCGCCCACGTGATGCGGCGGGCCCTGCCCGCGCGCCCGGAGCGGGGCCGCGCACGCGCCCCGGACCCGCGTGCACGCGCACGCGCCCCGAGCCCTCCGCCCGTGGAGCCGGCGCCCGGACCGCCAGGTCAGTTTCCTAGCGCCCGCTCGGGCGGGGGCGCGCGCGTGGTGCGGGCGCGTGGTGGGGCGCGCGCGGCCCGAGGGCGGGCCGACTCCCCAAGTCCAGGGATCCTGCTCCCGGCGGCCGCTGCGGCGCGAGCGCGGGCCTGGAGGCTGCCACGTGCAACTCTCAGCCCGGGGGCCGGCTCGGGACTCCGCCCGCCGCTTCCCCCCCGCGGCAACGGGACGCCCGAGCTGGGAGGCGTGACCCCCTCCCCCCGCCCCCGATTTTGGGGGCGGGAGACCCACCCCACCCCGAGTACCTTTTCCCCAAGGGCCGGCAGGGTGTCGGGTGCTGTCCCCCATCCCCTGGCTCAGTTTCCTCCTCCGCACAGTTTGGGGGGACTTGGTCTCTAGCGCTCCTGCCCGCCACAACCCCACCGGATTCCCTGCATCGTGATGGCGGGGGGTGCCGGCGAACGTCGCCGAGGCTGAGCTCCAGGTCCCGGTACAGGTCCGCGCCCCGGCTTTCAGACCACTCTGGGGCTGGTAGCCTGGCGGTGCCTCATCTGTTCAAGCAGTCCCCCAGCTTAGAGCAGGTCTCAGCCTTGTCCCAGGCGGCTCGTGATGCCCTCCTGTGTTCTCCCGGGCAGCTAGCTGGTGGCCGGTTGAGTTGGGGTGGGTGGCATGTCAGCTCCAGGCCAGTAGAGCAGCTGTCGCCCTGGTCTGGCCTTCCTGGGTGGAGCATGGTGACCCCACAGGCCGGAGCCTGATAGCGGGTCTGAGAGTGGGTAGAGTCCAGGCCAGCTGGTCACAGTGTGCCGGGCACTCCAGCCCTGGCAGGTGGGCATGCGCTGTGCCTCCTCTCCTGGCTGGCCGGCTCTGTGGTCAGCGCTGCATGTGATGGTGGGTGCCTGGGTGCTGGGCATCAGTGGTGTGTGGACTCCAGGGGGGCCTGCTCCTAGGCTGGAGCAGTGTGGGGCTGTGGACCAGAGAGGGTCAGCGGACACAGGGTGCCTGTGGCCTTGCCCAAATGGAGACCCCTTTGCAGCTCTGTGCAGGCGCCTTGCCTCCCTGACCTCAAATCCTCCCATGCAGTTCTTAACCCCACTTCTCAGATGAGGAGACTGAGGCCCAGAGAGGTGGAGTCATGTCCAGCCCCTCAGCCTGCAGACCTCACCAGAGCCTTGGTTTTCCCACCTGTGAAGTGGGTGCTGGTTGACCTTCCCGGCAGGCTGCTGTGAGGAGTAAATGGGCCCTGAGGCAGGCGTGGGGGGTCTCCCCACGGCCACCCAGGCCTCCCTTGCTGCAGGTATTCAGGAGAACAGGCTGCCCCCCAAATGTCCCCCTGGGGAGCTGGCCACCCCCCAACACCCCCATAGTGCTTGCCACGCACCATGTGCCAGGCCCGGTGCTGGACTGAGGGGTGGACGATGGCAGGTCCCGCCTCAGGCCGTGGCGCTGTGCCTCCTCGTGTCCTTGTCGTCTGGGTGGTGGTCCTCCGTGGGGTCACAAGGTGGTTTGGAGTCTGGCTCTGAGCAGCCCGTCAGGCATTCCTTTCTCACTGAGTCACCAAAACTTGAGCACCTACTGTGTGCCAGGCCCTGATAAGCTGTTATCAAGACTGACCTGGGCCCTGGCCCCGTGGAGCTGGCAGTCAAGTGGAGGTGCCCACACACACAGGTGACTGTGCTGTCTTGGGCGTGTCCCCGCCGAACCTCACAGTACCCTCGTCTCACTTGGGACGGTGACGCCGCGTGACGGGTGGGGCTGTGTGTGCCCACTGACGCATGTGGCCAGGGTCCACTCTGCCAGGTGGGGCTCCGGGCACTGAGGACCAGGGAGCAGAACAGGTGTGACCCTGCTCTCCTGGACCCTGCCTTCAGTGCTGGGGGTTCTGGCGGGTGGGTGGGTGGGCTGCCGGGCTGGCTGGAGGGCCCAGGGCTTGGCCAATGCACCCTGCCGTTTTCCTGGCCAGGAAGCCGGGCCTGGAGGGACTCTGAAGGCTGGAGGGAATGAGGGCAGGTCCGTTTGTGTGGAGCAGGGCTCTGTCCACGTCACCAGGGTCACAGCGTCTCCTGCCGCCGGGACTCTGGGAGAGGGGTGGTGGCTCCCCTTCCGGGTGGGGAAGCCGAGGCGCAGAGAAGGTAGTCACCAGGTGTGTTGGGTGCCTGCTGTGGGCCGGGCCCCTCCCCCATCCTGGTCTGTCCGCCAGCAACTGGAGTCATTGTCTACCTGTCCTGCAGCGAGAGGCCAAAGTTCAGCAAGGCTCCTCACTTCCCGAGGTCACAGGGGCTCTGGGCGGTGATGGCTCAGGGAGGGGGCCCCTCTGTCCGACCCCACCTCTGGCCCAGTGCCCCGAGTCCCCTGGGCGGGCTGGGAATTGTTCCTGTCGGGACTCTGGAAGGCTGCCCAGGTCAGGGGTGTGTGGAAGCCCCAGCCAGGCCCAGTTCCCGCCACAGTGACCGTTCTGCTGCCTGGGGTCTGTCGCCTCCTCCGCCCAGGCCTCAGTTGGGAGTGTGTGTCCTCTGCGAGCCCTCGCAAGGCAGGTGGTGTGTACATTTGTTTTTGTTTTTGTTTTTTAAAAATATTTGTTTATTTATTTGGCTGTGCTGGGTCTTAGTTGTGGCATGCAGGATCTTCGTTGCTGCGTCCAGGATCTTTTAGTTGCAGCATGCGGGCTCTTAGTTGCGGCATGCGGGATCTAGTTTCCCCACCAGCGATTGAACCCGGGCCCCCTGCATTGGGAGTGTGGAGTGTTAACTGCTGGACCACCAGTGAAGTCCGTGGTGTGTACATTTGGATGTGAGGACCTAAGCCTCAGTGCCCGAGGGTCTCAGCGGGCAAGGAGGTGGCTTGAGGCTTGTGGAGACCAGCGTTCTCATCTCTAGAAGGTGACGATCCCCCAGGATGGCTGGAGTGGGGTTCCGCTGTCCTTGGCCATCACAGCCAGAAGGGAGTTGAGGAGAAACTGGTCCGGCAATCAGACCTGAGCCCCGCGCGGCTCCTCCCGCTGCCCCAGCTTCTCAGGCCTCTGTGCCCCGAGCCCCTTCTCTATCCTGGACCTTCCCGGCCACCACCTTTATTGTGCACCTACTGTGTGCCTGGCCGGAGCTTGGCTGAGTCCTGGATGAGTCCAGGGGTGGGTGTCACCACCCTGGGTCTCCGTTCTGCACCAGCAAATGAGGGGCTGGATCAGATCCGAGGTTGTCAATGGGGGAGGTGCTCCCAGATGCTTGGTGCTCTCTGAGGTGCGCCCACACGTCCCCCAGGAGGTGCTGATGCCCCCGGGAAGGAAGCACCCGTGGCTGATGTGGGCAGGTGGAAGGTTGGGAGCCCCCAGACTGTGTCATGCTGTGGTTCTATTTCCTGACTCAGCTTCTGAGGGAAGGGGCGGCAGGAGCCATGGAGTGTTCTAGAGCAGGGTGGAGGGATGGTCTCTGGTGCGTGGCTGGGGCTGATGTGCTGGAATAGGACTCAGCCAGGATGTCCGTGGGTGCTGCTCTGGGTCTCCCCAGCACCCCGGCCTGGCTGCCCAGAGCCCCCTTAGTCAATGAAAGGTCATTAGCCATCTGGCTTTGGGCCAACTTTTCTCCTCTGGGGTCTCAGTTTCCCCTTCTGCAGAAGGGGGGCTCTGACCTGCTGTCACCAGCTCCTCCATCCCCCCAGCCCCTCCTGGGAGCTGCAGGAGCCCGTTCCCATGGCCTCGCTCGCCACAAAGACCCCGAAGCAAGGGCTGGCCCAGCTGGAGGAGGCGGGCGGGCAGGCAGCCCTGCCCTGTCCCCTTCCCATGGGATTGGTGCTCCCGGCCCCTCTCCTGGCCCCGGGGCCCCTCTTGTGACTCAGGCTTCCTGGAAGAGGCGCGGGAGAGCGACGAGGATTCCCCACCACCCCACCCAGAGTTCCCGCAGTGACCGCCTGCATGTCCCGTCACCGCCCCACCGCTACCTACGGTGGGCTTCACCTGCTGTCTGCTCTGCGCCTGCCCCCAGCGGGCGCCCCTTCCTGCTGCTTCCGCTGCCACCCTCTGGGCATCGTCTGGTGGTGCTGGGACAGGCCCCTCCTCCTCCCTTGCCTGGACCAGGCCCTGCCAAGCCAAACATTTCCTCCCCTTTCATCTCCCCATGGGCTCAGCTGCTGAGCCTTCTCCTGGCCTTCACTTCTCTCTGGCTGGCTGCCCAGTGGCCCATCTGCTGGGAATTGCCATGCGGAGCTTAGGGGGTGCCCGAGGGTGCCCGGGGCTCCCCATGGTGACCTCGAAGTCCCCTCTGCATAGCCCTAGGGAGCCCAGAGCCGTGGCCCCATCTCTGCCAGGCCTCTCTGGGTGACCCTGGGCCGGCCCCTGCTCTTCCTGGGCCTCAGTTTTCTTGTCTAGAGAGTGGAGAGCTTGGAGCAGACCTTGGACGCCACAGCAGACTGGGTCGGGGGTCAGGACAAAGCTGGTAGTCTTGGCGGTTAAGCCCAAGCCACCTGGGCCAGGCGACCTGCTTGCAGCCCTGCGTCTGCCCCTTGTGACCGGCCCGGCAGACTTGCCGTGTACAGTCTCTGAAGCCTGCAACCTCGGGAAGGGCCGTCCGTGGGTGTCTCAGTTCCCCTGTCTGTCAAGTTGCGCTCTTGGGCCAGACCCTGTGCAGGGAGTGGGCAGAGAGGGCCTGGGGCCCTGCCGTGACGGTACCTCCTGGGCCCGGGAGCTCATGTTGGGGGCGGGGACCCTCCAAACAGCGCCCCATGTTGTTGTTCAGTACAGATTCGGGGAGGCTCCTTTTGAACAGTCGCACGGCCCAGGAAGTTCACAGCTGCTCTGGGCTCTGGGCTGCGGGGCATACACTGGATCTCACAGGGACAGGCTGCCCACGTGCAGCGTGATGTGTCTCACTTGAAATTTCCCTCACCTCTGACTGTGGGCCTCTCTCCTGGTGGCACTTGGGGGCCCGGGGCCCGGGCCTGGATGGACCCTGTTTATGAATCAGTACCCTCGTGACGGCCTCTTCTGAACAGGGCCCTGCGTCCCTCTTGCCCCCGTCACCACCAGCTTGGCTGCTGTGTAGTGGTGTTGGGGAGGCAGCCTACTGGCTTGGCCTGGCTCCTGCCTTCCTGTGCCTCTTGAGGGGCTGCCAGGCCTGCACTGGCCCCTGTGGGGGACGGGAGAGGGCGGAGAAAGGTGGTCCTGACCCCGGGTGGGACCATGGGTGAACAGGACCTGCAGGAGACGACTGTCACCTTCCTGGAGCGTGTGTCCCCAAGATTTTGAGGTCGTGTTGGCGCAGGAAGTCAAGGTAACCTTCTGAGAGGAGGTGGTGTCTGTCTGGGGCTTGAAGGATGTGGGTATCACGGTCGCTGGCGGGAGGGGCTCCAGGAAGGGAGAGCTGGGCGAAGGCAGCTCCTGGGAGCTCGGGGCCTGAGTCAAGAGCACCCCTCAGGGGCCCTGTCGTGGTCTCGCTCTAGGCCGGAGTGGAGCTGGTCCAGGGCACGGCCTTCATCCTCACGGCCAGCTGTGTGGCAGTGGCTGTCACTGCCCCGTCTCCCAGGCCACGTACCCTGCCCAGGGTGGCAGGCGTGTCTGGCTGGTGCCCCTCGAGTCGGGGCTGTGCGGTCCTTGTAGAACGGCCTGGAGCCAGACTGTCCCCTCGTTTACAGATGAGGGGCCTCCAGGTGTGTGTGGGACGGGGGGGGGCAGTGGACCTCACCCCAGTACAGCCACCGGCTCATCTGGCCCGGGAGACCCTCCCCTCTCTGGCCTCAGTTTTCCCTGTTTCTCAAATGGGGCTGGGAGGACCTGCCTCCACGGGTGGGTGACAGTCTGATAAGGAAGGGGCATCTGGTGAGCAGGAAGCCCTGCTTCTGGCCTCTGGTGTTAACGTGCCGGTCCGTGCCTCAGTCTCCCCCTCTGTAAATGGAGGTGTGCGCCCCTTTTGTGGGCATGTTGGAAGGTGTAAAAGGGGGCCTCCCGGGGTGTGCAGAAGGTGCCCTGCTGAGGGCGCAGCCCTTCCCCGCTCCTCTCCCCTCCGCCGTGGCCTCGAGGGCTGGGCCGTTCCCACGGTCGCCGGGCAGCCGCAGGAAGCCATCTGGAGGCCTTGTTTACCCCTCCTCCCAGCTTCCCTGGCAGGAAGTCACCGGAAGGGCCGTCCCGAGGGGCCCCCTGGCCTGTGAGGACAGCCAGAGGCTGGGGGGTCCCTGGGTGGAGCGTGGGGGGCAGGGAACGCGGAGGACAGAGCCAGGCAGAGCCCGCTGTGCGTGTGGGCTGGAGTGCAGATTGAACCATTCGTCAGGGGTGTTCCTCTGTCCGTCCACCTCGTCAGCTGCCCCTGCCCCCCACAGGCCCCCGATGAGGCCCAGCATGGCCACAGCCCACGAAGTCACGGTCTGCAGACAGCAGTGAGGCCACCACAGCCTTGGCCCTGGGTGGACTGTGTGACATTAGGGGAGGTGTGGGGTCCAGGGAGCCGGGGGAGGAGCCCCTAACCCCGGGGAGGGGTCAGAGGAAGGGACTTCGGCGCCTGCTGAGGGTCAAGGGGGAGGCGTCTAGGGGAAGGGCGGGGGGGAGAGCGCTGCAGGTGGACGGGGGCAGCCTCTGGGGCGTTAGAGGTGGAAGGGGTCTGGGGGCATGGATGGTGACGGTAGGGATGGTCGTGACCCACAGACCTCTTTCTCTCCTCCCCTCCCCCAGCCCTCCCGCCCCTCCCCCAGGACCCCCACGAGACCCCCAGATCAGCCTGCAGGTCTGGACGTGGTTGGAGCAGGGTCGGGGCCTGGGCTTCCGCCCCTCGGGACGTGCCCAGCTGCCCCGGCATTTGCTGCAGCCCCGATGCCCACTGACTGACCTGAGTGTGGCCGGCCGGGCCTGGGGACTGTTCCCACAGACACTGCCAGCTGGGCCTGCCCGGCGCTAGGAGGGACGCTGACCCCTCAGGGCCTCGCGTCCTGTCTGCTTGGCTGCCTTGTGCCTGCCTGGGCCTCCTGTCTTCAGAAGGAGCCTGGTGGGCTCAGGGGTCAGACAGCCCTGCCCGGCCAGCCCTGGGGAGGCCAAGGAGCGCGCCACCTTGGTTTCCTCCCCTCCCTCCCCCCTCCCCCCTCCTCCCCTCCCTCCCCCTCCCCCTCCTCCCCTCCCTCCCTTTGGAAGGCTCTGGCGCAGGTTCTTATGGGCAAAGCCTCCCAGAGAGTGTGCTGGGGTTTCGGGGCCAGGGTGAGTTTACGGTACCCCACCCCGGGGAAGTGAGCGTGAGAACCAGGGCTTCGGGCGGATCGGGGATTCAGGAGCGTGCTGCCGGGAGGCGTGTCCACCGAACAGTCCTGGGTGAGACTGGATGGTCCAGGGGCAGACACCCGTGAGCCTGTCCCGGGAGGGTCAGTGACCGTTCCCAAGCCTGCTGCTTGCGCTGCTTGCACTGACCCAGCCTCACGGCCGCGTGGGGTGTGGGTGCCCCGTTTGTGGAGGATCAGCTGCCTCCCGGCGGTAGAGGGCCGCTGACCCCGGGTCTGAGCAGTGTCGGCCTCGCTCCGCTGCCTTGTAATGAAATGCCACGTCCAGCGGAACGTGGAAGCAGAGGGAAGGGTGCGCTCTTGAGAGACGTTGGCTGCGTGCGTGAGCAGGAGTGGGGGAGGCAGCAGGAGGCAGAGGCTGGGCTCCCTGGCGCTTGTTGGGATGCTGCTGAAACGGGAGAAGCCTTGAGGGGTGTTGGGGGAGCCCTGCGCCGAGAGCCGGGAACCTGGGGAGGCTGGGGGGAGGCTGGCCGAGGGACGGTGGCTAGCCTCAGCGCCCAGACCACTTCTTCCTGGGTGCTGCATGCTCTGTTGATGGTGCGTGACAAGATAGTGCTCTCCACACCCCTCCCCTTCTGCCAGGGCGTCTGGGTAGAAAGTAGGTTGAGATGGGAGCTTCTCAGTGCGTCCGGAGTCCAGCTGGGGCAGGGGCTCCTCCTCAGCCGAGGGCCTCTCTTCTTCTCTTGCTGCTGCTGGGGCCATGGTCTGGGGGCGCCTGGCCCTCAGGGTCACCACCTGGTTGCCGTGGCCAAATTGGCTGTCATGCTAGGAACTGAGCTTTTCTTCTGGAGAGCTCCTTTGGACCCAGAGCGTAGCCAGGGCATCCAGTAGGTGCTCAGTAAGTGTTTGTGAGCTGGTGAGCCGGCCTCCAAGGAGGTGGGGTCTAGACAGGCACAGGAGAGCCAGGAGGGAGTCCTGGGTAGGTGGCACCCATAGGCAAAGGCCTGGTGGCAGTGTGGGATGGTGCAGGGGCAGAGAGCTGGCAGAGGGCACAGTAAGTGCAAAGGGCCGGAGGCAGGATCTCAGAGGCAAGTTTCAGGAACAGCAGGAGGGCAGGTGAGGCTGGAGCCGAGGAAGGGAGTTGGGGGAGGAGGAGGTCAGTGGGGTGGGGCCTTCTTTCAGGCCTAAGGACGAAATAGGCTTTCCTTCTTCGCGATGTGGGTGCCGTGGGAGGGTTTCAGCCGAGGAGGACAGGATGGACTCAGCTGTCACCACGTAGGGAGTCGGGGGCAGGGTTGGGGGGACCTGCGATGCCAGCGGGGGTCTGGTTCTGGGCAGATGCTCCTCAGATTCCTGGTCACCCCAGGTGGCTCCAGGCACCTGGGCCCAAGTGTTGCCATCTCACCACTCATGGCAGCCCTCTTGCCCCCGGCTGGGGATTCTGGGGAGTTTCCATTTCCTTACCTTGAGCTTGATTCTGTGACATGCCTGGATTTGGGATTCTGAGGACCGGTGCCCACCGCAAGCCCGCCTGCCCTAGGGACCAGCTCCCTGTGGTTCCCCTGAAGGCTGGGTCACCTTTCTGCTCCCTGCCCTTTCCTGCCTCGTGGCCTTTGCTCAGGCCATGCCCTCCGCCCAGACACCTACCCCATTCACCCAGTTGGATCTTTTAAGGCAAAAGGGGGACCGCGTGTCCTTCTGTGACTATTGGGTGCCGCCCAGCAGGCCGCCTGGGGCAGTCCAGCTCTCGAGGGATGTCCGTACCTGCTTCTGATTGAGTGGGGCCTGGATTGGGGGGAGTCGCATGAATGTGCAGTTTTGTCTGGTGGAGGAGGTTGCCTCCCTGGGGCCCCGTCGAACACCGCCGGTCTCTTCTCCCCTCTCCGATCTTAGCGCTCAGAATCCGCGGGCTGAAAGCACTCAGTGCCGTGAATTCTCGAACCAGCGTTGCCCCCTGCCAGCTCCGTCACAGATGATTGACTAGATCTCAGACTCGTACTCACTTTATGTGTGGTAGTTGTGTTTTTAACTTCTAAAAAGGCTTTGACAAACCTTTCCCATCCTTGAAGGCCAGCACTGTCCCGCCTGGAACCCTGGAGGGCCCCTCCCCGTCCGTCTGGCTGCTGGGGCCTCTGTCCCTCCCAGACAGGCCCAGTGCCCTCGGCAGCCTGGCGCAGCCCTGACGGGCCGGGAAGGGGCTGACCGGGTGCCCCCAGGTGTGGACCTGGGTCCTCTCTGCCCGCCCACCCTGTGTCACCTGGACCCCCCTGTCCAGCATCGCTCCCCTGGTACGTGCTGCTGCCCCGTCCCTGTGGGTGAAATAAAGACAGACCTGGAAATGACCCAAATGTCCGTCAGCTGAAGAGCAGGTCACGCAAAACGTGGTCTCTCCACACAGTGGCCTAGTACTCAGCAGCCTGAGCTACCCTGCAGCCTGGGTGACGCTTGGAAGTGTCATCCTGAATGAAGCGGGCCAGACGCAAAGGACCACACGGCGATGATTCCATTTGTGTGAAGTGTCCAGAACAGGCAAATCCATAGAGAGAGCGAGCAGATTCCCGGTTGCCAGGGGCTGGGGCGGGGGGATAGGGAGTGACTGCTAACAGTTGTGGGTGTCTTTAGGGGGTGATGGAAGTGCTCTGGAATTGGTGGTGGTGTGGTGATTACACGACACTGTGAATGTACTAAAAAAACACCGAAGCGCACACTTTCAAATAGTAAAATGGCGAACGTCACGTTAGGTGAATTTTATCTCCATTAAAAAAAAATGTAAACAGCTCCCCTGCCCCACACAGCCTGGCTTGAGCAGGCTCACAGTTAGTCTGCAAAATAGGATTAACCCAGCTCTGTCCCAGGGTTCGAGCAGGCAGGGGCTTGATTCGCTTGCAGGAGAAAGTGAAGCAGCCCCTGTTTGCTGCTTGGGACGTGGGCTGCTCAGCGGGTGCGGGAGAACAGGTGGGCCATCCTTCCTCCCTGGGCTGAGTTTTGCTGAGTGAATGGAGGAGTGAGGCTTAGGGGCAGGTAGACGGCTGTGTGCAAAGTCCCCGCCCTCCCCTGCCCTGTGACCCTCATCACCCTGATGCGTGGGGCCCGTCTTCTTCTTTGTCTGGGATCTGTCTCCGGTCTCTCCCCTGCTTCAGTCCCCTGAGCCCGGGCAGCAGGGTGCACCGGGGGGCGCGGGCACAGAGCAGCCCCTGCCCTGCCCTGCTCTGCACCCCGGGTCCCTGCCCCGTGCAGAGCTCACAGAATCGCCGAGGGGTCAGATGGAGCCAAGAGGGCACCCGCTTGGTCACCTCTAAAGTGTGCCCCCCTACCCATTCTGTCCCTGCATACGTTTCTTTTTATGTTGGCTTGCTGGGCCTGGCGAGTAGGGCTGCCGGGCCCATGCACCCACCTGGCTCTGGGCACTTTTTTTTTTTCAATTGAAGTATAGTTGATTTACAGTGTTAATTTCTGCCGTACAGCAAAGTGATTCATATATATATGTGTGTGTGTGTGTGTGTGTGTGTGTGTATACACAGACATTGCTTTTTATATTCTTTTCCATCATGGTTTATCACAGGATGTTGACTATGTCAGTAGTTCCCTATGCTCTGCAGTAGGACCTTGTTGTTTGGCTCTGGGCGTTTCTGCCCGGTGTGAAGGTGCAGCCCAGGGGCCTCCTGTTCCCCGAGGGGCTGACCCGCAGCTGCCCCCCGGAGTCCTGGCCCGGCTCTGCTGGAGGAGGCCTGTGAGCCGCTGTGTCCTTCTGACCGTGGGAATGGCCTGCAAGATGCTGCCAGGTGGAGCCTTTCATGCACCCTGGGGGCCACCCTCAGGCCAGCTCGTCCAGCCCGCAGCCCCTCCCGGGAGGGTGTTGTGCTGTGCTGTGCAGCCCAGGGAAAGGGGCTGAAGTTGGCCCCTGGGCAGGGAGGGGTGGAGGGGCTGGAGCAGCCCGCGGTGCCTGGCGCAGGTCTGTCCTCTGGCCCGCAGCAATGCCCAGAGCCTCCCAGGGAGCCAGGGCCCGGTGCAGACCCCAGGCTGGAAGGTGCCTCAGCCCCTCAAAAAGCTCAGGCCCGGGAGAGGAGGGGTTTCCCTCGGGTCATCCGTTCTGATGGTGCCTTGCTTCCTCCCCTGGGAGCTGGGCAGGTGCTTACGGCGGGTGGTGTAGGCAGCCCGGGTCCTGATGCCCAGCTCCCCAGGACACGCTGTGCCCGGCCCTCTGCTGCCTTCTGTCTGGGAAGGCAGCTCTGCTGGCATCGGCGGGGCTGCTGAGGGGGTGGCAGGGGCTGCAGGGAGGGTGGCACGGCTGGGCGCTTGGCGGGCACTGGGCTCCCTGTGGCTGGGGCCTTCCCACTGCCCGCTTGGGCTGGGCATCCAGCCTCGGCCGTTCTCAGGGCAGGGGATGCCTGCATCCAGGAGCTAATCCTGCCACCCTCAGGTCATTGTCGCCACGGCATGGCCAAGGTGGGGACACAGGGGAAGCAGGGAGGGGTGTGTGCTCTGCCCCCACCCCTGCTGTGACGTTCACACAGTGACCGCCAGCGTGGCCCGCCTGCAACACTCCTCACAGCCGCGAGTCTTCACGGTCCCTCTTCACAGATGGCGCCCAGGCTCAGAGAGATGGTCCCAGACACACAGACGAGCAGGAGTCGGGGGGGCCAGGCCAGGAGGCTCTCCGACCCTCACAGCTGGGAGGCTGGGGCCCAGGGTGCCCTAGCCTGGCGTTGCCGAAGTGGGGTTCTGTGAGGTGCCTCATTGCTAGGGCCTGGCTTCAAATACATTCTGGAGGGACTTCCCTGGCGGTCCAGTGGTTAGGACTCCGCGCTTCCACCGCAGGGGGCACGGGTTCGATCCCTGGTCAGGGAACTAAGATCCCACATGCCGTGTGGTGCAGCCAAAAAAAAAAAACCGCATTCTGGAAATGCGCCGCTGGCTGCCCTTCAGATCTTCAGGTCCCCATGTCTATAGAGACATCCTGCGGGCAAGAGGTCCCCTTGAGCGTCCCAGGGAACCCACTGGGAGAATCATGAACCTGAACGTGGACCCTCCTGGGGGTCCCAGAGTCCTGTCAGAGCCCCCGTGGGTGTCCAGCACGGTGGGAGCATTCGGGGGACGCAGGCAAGGCTGCTTGGGAGGGGAGTGTCCTTCTAGACCCGGGAGAAGAGCCAACGGCAGCTCCGTGAAGGATGAGCTTCCAGTGAACCTGTTCTACCGATGAGTAAACTGAGGCACAGGGAGGTCGAGGGGTGTGCCCAGGGTCACACGGCTTGCGGGGGGAGCCAGGACGGGAAGCACGCCAGGCTCCCGAGCTCGGGATCTGCTGGGAAGGGCAGACTCTGTGGGCAGGAGCAGCTTGAACAAGGCTGTGGGGCAGAAGCCTGGGCCTGGGGTGATAGGAGGGAACTGTTCCCTCCCCCTCGACCCCCAGAGAACCTGCCTGGCCTGGCGGTTTGAGTGAGGCTGCACCTCAGGGTCTTCTGCCCTCTCTGGGCCTCAGTGGCCCAGAGGCCAGAGGTTCCCATGGGCCAGATGGTCATTGGTGCCCACAAAGTTATGGGGGTGGTGGGGACCCACATGGGGCAGGTGGAGCCCCAGGCTGGAGGCTGTGTGTGGTAGGGTACAGTGCTGGCATCTCCGGGGGTGTGGCCCGGCAGGGCAGGGGGTGCCCGTGTGGGCACGTGGGGGTCCCTGCCACGGTCAAAGCCTCCTGCGGCCCTGTGCGCTTAGGGTCGGAGCCACTGGAGAGCGGAGAGCAGAGCCCCCGCTTGTTTCAGGGGTCGGATGTGGTTCTTTGTCCGGCCAAGGGCCCAGCACAGAGCTTGGTGGCCGAGAAGGCCCTTAACTGCCAATGGGACCAACGTGACCCTGACACACTAATGGTGCCGATGGGCTTTTTGAAAGGGAGCCAGCTCAGAGAGGATAGACAGCGGCGCGGGGTGCCCCAGCAGGCTCTCGGCCACAGGTAGAGACCCCGCGTCCTGGGGCTGGGGCCTGCCTCGACCGCCCCTCTTGCGCTGGCTCTTTGGGGGCGCTGGGGGGCTGCGTCTTGCTGCCAGGCTGGCCCAGAAATAGCTGTGACCTTCCGCACCCAGCTTGGCAGCGTCTGGGGCTGAGAGTCCTACGTGCGCCCGGCTGAGTCCTTGCAGGGCGGTGGGGCTGGTTATTTTGGACGTGGCCTGCCGAGGCCAGGTCAGAGCTCTTTCCCGCGGCTCCTGCAGGCCCCTCTGACGTGCATCCACCAGGGCCTTGGCCAGCGGCCCCGGCCACCTCTGTGATCTTGTGCCCCCTTCCTGCCCGCCTGACCATCAGTGGCCCTGTGCTCCGGGCGCAGCAGGGGAGGGGCGGGCCCGGGGACTGGGGCAGGCGCCGGGTGATAGGGCCGCCTCCTGGAGCCCTGACATCTGTTGGAGGCTGGGCCTCAGTTTCCCTCCAGGGGCTGTTTGAAGGAGAATGTACACAGAAAGTGCCCACCCTGGGCTGGCTGGGAATCCTGGCCTGGAGCCTCAGGCAAGTCACTGATTGCATGGTCTGAGCCTTGGTTTCCTCATCTGTAAAATGGGGTGGTGGGTGTCTTCCAGTGTGGCTTTGGGGACAGATGTGGGGAGTGGCCTGTGACGAGGGCATGGTGCGGGGCCATGACATGGAGGGGTCCTTGGGCCTTCTCCCACTTCATGGGGCTGGACGCTGGGCCCAGGGACAGGACATACATGGGAGGTAAGAGGAGGGCTGAGCTGGGTAGTGGCTGAGTGTGTCCTGAGGCTGCTGGGTGGCCCGTGGACCTGGGTTCAGCTGGGCTGCAGTCTCCTCTCTTGTGACCTGGGCAGAGTGTGCTTCTCTCCCGCTCTGGCCAGGCTCCTGGGTGTGGTGGTGAGCTGAAGTGGCCACTACATGCTGATGCTCCAAGGTCCACTCACCCCTGGGGCCCACAAGCCCCCCGGGCACCGTGCTAACAGGTCCAGCCGTGGAGGACAGGCCAGTTCTGCTCCCCACCTCCCTGGTGGGTGCAGAGTGTTTGGGTGGGCACAGGGGACTGGCTGCCCTGTCTGAGGGCAGAACCTCCCTGCCGAGGGTGCTGGGGTGGGAGCCGACCCTGCTCCCCGTTGGGATTGGGGCGCCCAGGAGCGGCGGGGAGGGGCCGCATCACTTGCGGGGTGCTGGCTGCAGCTCACAGCCCTTCTCCTCCTCTCAGTCCCTCCTCATCCTCGGGGAACCGTCCCTGCACTGTCCAGGGGTCCCAAGGAGTTAGCCATAGCCACTACTCCACGAAGAGGGGTTTGGGGCCGTGGCCCAGTTTGATCAGGCTTCATTCTGCAGAGTGGGCTTCGCTGGAACCTGCGTGTGCACGCCTCCTCCTGCCCTGCAGGCCACGTGAAAACTCCGTGGGCACCTACGGGGTACAGTTCTGTTTTCTTATCTTTCAACGGGGCTGTTACTCCCGCTTTGTGCTGGTGACTCAGAAGGCCCAGAGAGGTGAGGAGATGGGCCCAGGGCACACAGCAGCCAGGGGAGGACTTTCTCAGCCGTCGTGGGCATCCCAGTGAGTGCTCCTTGTGGGCCTTGTCCCCTTGCCAGCTGAGGACCCTGTGGGGTCTCCAGCCGATCCTGGTGGGTGAGGATTTGGTGGGCAGCCTCCTCCCGGCCAGTGAGAAGGCCTGTTAGGCCACATGGACCCTCTGTGAGGGCCCCGGCACCCACCCCTGTTCTCTGAGGCCCCAGCCCGGCAGCCCAGTTTAAGCCCGGGGTTCCCTCTGCTTGTTGAGGGTCCTGTGTATGCACTCGTGGAACAGGACGGGTCGGGGCTCTGCCTGGGGAGCACTTAGCTCTCGGGGAGGCCAGGATCGGGGGCCTCCTCTGGGCCTCCTGGGGGCCTTCACTTGAGCAGGGGGGCCTGGGGGGTGCGAGCGCCTCAAAGGGGCCGTTAGCTTCAAGTGGATCCGTGAAACTCCATGCCCTGCTGGGACGCCACGCCCGTTCTGGACAGCGGCCTTTAGGGGCCTTGGAGACGGGGTGGCATGGTGCCAGGAGTTGGTGCCAGCCCCACGGGGCCCAGGAGGAACGCGCCGGGGACTGTGGGTGCAGGTCCAAGTCCGAGGGTGGGGCAGGCTTTGAAGCTCTGCTCCTCCTGGCTAGGATCCCAACCCAGCGCCCCATACTCCGGAGTGATGGGCTCTGCATCTCAGATGACCAGACCCCTGGGACTGGGGCTCTACAAGCAGGGAGCCGGGGGCGCGGCGGGGCCTACAGAGCACTGCTGCCAACTGCCCGGGTCAGCCCAGCTGCGCGTGTGAATACAGATGCCGGGGCCCCGAAGGGGGTGGTGAGGCCTGGGCCTCAGAAAGGTGGGCTACCCCTCTGTGTGTGGAGGTCCCTGGCAGTGTGAGGCCGGAGGCCTGGGTGGCTGGGGAGGGCTTTGGGGACTGGCCGAGGCACCGGGTAGCCATGACGGGCTGAGCCTGGGTGACGGGCCCTTAGGAGGGGCCTCCGTCTGGGGGTGGCAGCCGGTGGGAACCAGTGGGGACTTGTGGATGTGGCAGGGGGTGGGGAGGTTATGGGGTAGCCGTCTGGGTGGCATGGGGTAGAGGCCCCTCCTACAGCTAGGAACTGACCCCATTGCTCACCTGGCAGGGAGCAGGCATAGCGTGGACTTCTTGGTGGCCTCCCTCTGCCCCCCAGGAAGTACAGTCCTGGGGGCTGGGTGGGCCTGAGATACTCCCCCCCGCCCCCCCCCGCCACCATGGGCTCCAGCCCTCCTGATGTCACCATGACTGGGGCAGCATCCTGGTGGGGGAGGGGCAAGTGACCCTGACTCTGGGAAGCAGGAACAGTCCCTCCCCCACGGTGGGGCTCCCACTTCCTCAGTGCTTTTGTAGGGCCGAGGATCCCAGGCCTGGGCCGGGTGGGCTAACCCGCCTCTTCGCTGGAGGAAACAGGAGGAATTGAGCGCCGGGCTCAGTGGGGCTCTGGGCAAACCTGGCTGCCCCCTGAACAGGCTGGGGTGGGCACCAGGGGGCTGCTTAGGTTGGGGGCAGGCTGCAGAGGGCTGGGCTCTTTCTCTGGGGGTGGATGGGGGTGCGGTGGGCTCCCCACCCCAGCGAGGGAAGGGCCCTGGGACCCGCTTTCCAGCCCACAGCAGGCAGTGGGGAGACACGCCAGAGGCCCGGGAAGCCTCCAGGCTGTCGCTGCGGTCCCCCACCCTCCCAGCTGCAGGGCCTGGGCTCTCGTGCCTCTGACCCCTCCCCGCTGTCTCTGAGCTGGCCCCGCCTGCCCCTGCTGCCCCCGTCAGCTCTGGCTGCCAGCAGTTACAGGGCTCTGGGGACTGTCCTGCCCCCTGCGGGCCCCGGAGCCCGGCCCAGCAAGGGAGGGGGGCTGTCCTGCCCTCTTCCCGGGACCAGGGTGCCCGCCGTGACCTCAGACTTGTGCCCCAGCCCCCCTGCTCGGCTGCCGGGGCTGCCCTGGGAGACGGGATCCTTCCGGGGCTGCCCCTGCCTGAGCCCCCGCCTCCCGCGCAGGCGGGTGGTTCCAGGGCCTTTGACGTGGGGAGGGCGGGAGGCCAGGAGGCTGGGAGGGAGGCCAGGCCGGGGATAAAGCTGGGCTGGGGGCCGGCCTCTGCGGACTCCAGGACTGAGGACGGAGGGTGAGTGTCTGCGGGCTCGTGGCAGGCTCAGGTGGGGTGGGGACCGGGAAGTGGGCAGACCCCAAGAGAGGGTGGGGCCCGGGGGTCCCCAGGCCTTTCTGTTCATGCTCGCAGCTCAGCAGGGAGCCTCAGTGGTTTCCTCCGTCAAATGGGGCGAGGGGTCCTTTTCCTTCCAGAGCCCAAACTGGACCATGTGGGAACGTACACCCTCCTCCCAGGCTCTGTGATGTTGTTGTGCAGCCCGGGCCTCCGGGTTGTGGTACCCCTGCCTCGGCGGTACAGGGGGAGGGTGACCAGCGGTCCTGGTCACACGGTCAGAGGTGGAACAGGGTCACAGTGCAGAGAAGGGACTCAGGGCACGCCGGGGTCCAGCCTGGTTCTTCTGCCCCTTGGGTAGTGACCGAGCCCCCTCTGCACCCGTGTCCTCATGTTAAATGAGGGTCACGATGCAGTGACCACACGGGTGATCACGTATCATCACGCTGGGGAGTGAAAGGAGGAGGTGCTGTGAATAACCACTCCTCGCCAGCTGGCGTGAAGGGAGCCGTCTGGGGCCACCTGGCCAGCAGGTGCCCTTGGAGGTGCTGCGGGGGCTGGAGAGAGCCCAGCCCCCATGCAGTCTGTGGTTGGTTTGGCCATCAATGCAGATTCGGAATTTGAGCCTCATAGCAACCAGTGGGGCCGCGTTAAGTCCCCTCATACAAAGTGAATCAGTGGAGCTTTCAGGGATGCAGAACCCCCAGCCGATAAACAGAGGACCTCACGATCTGTTTGACCCTAACAGTCTTTAGGCTCTGTCAGAAAGCAGGTTCTCGACAAGGGGTAACTGCCGTTATTAATATTTATTGTTAATAAGTGGTAGCTTAGATTGTCATCCATTGTTATCTTGGGTTTTAATAACCCCCTGAGGGGGTTGGAAGTATCCCGCTTTCTAGGTCGGTCATAATTGTGTGCAAAGCAAGAGTTGCTGGGCTCTGAGTTGAGGACCGGGAGCTCGGTGGCTGATGCTTGTGGCTGGGCCTCCTGGCATCTGTTCCGGCTGCTCTGAAGGCCTTGTCTGTATTAACACTCCCCCGGGCTGGGCTCTGAATGGATGACGTTTGCATTGATTCATTGGGGTGAAGAGAAGGAACCCTAGGCTTAGAACCAGAAAACCGGGTTTCGGGTGGCTCTGCTCCGCCTCTCTGTCTGGCCTCCGTGTGGAATGGGGCTCATAAGTCTTCGGCCTCTGATGGGGGTGCGTGTAGCAGTGAGGGTGACAGAGACAGCGGGGGTGGAAGGGGTCCTGCGCTGGCGAGCAGTGCTAGACGGGGCATGCTGTTCTCACGGAGCTCACGGGGAGTCTGATGTGTCCCCGCTCGGGGGCCCCTGCCATGGGTGTGGGTCCTGAGTCTCTGCCCAGAGGCCACCTCCTCAGAGAGGCCTCCATGTCTACCCCCTTACCCCCCAGTCAATGTCCTTTCTGTCGACCTCAATCCATCGCCTGGTTGTGTGTCCCCCCACCGACCCCCGCCCTGCCCTGAGGGTAGGGTCGTGAGGGTTCGCTTACCCCTGACCCCCAGTGCCCACATGGATGCTGGGTAGGTACACATAGGAATGAAAACCCAGGCCTGGAGGGCACCGAGGGCTTCCTGGAGGAGGAGGGCACCTTCACCTGGTCTTGTGGGTGAGGAGTGTCTGGGGGCATTTTGGGCCCCAGAAAGAAAAGAGAGACTGGAGGCATGAATCTTACAGCCCCCTCCTTCCCTCCCCCTACTGAGGGTAGAGGGGCAGGGCTGAAAATTCAGAACTTAGTTTCCTAGGCTATAGGGAGCCATGGATGCTGTGTGGGCAGCAGGAGGGTGGGCGCCACCATACCGTCTCCAGCCCCAGGCCAGGCCTCGCTGTGGTGACCACTCACTGGGGGTGGGGTGGGTGAATGACATGGGACCTTGATCCCGGGTCTAGTCTGGGGCTGGAGGCAGGATGGGCCCCCGTCAAACCTGTGTTGAGCCTGCCTCTGAGATAAGAACACACGTGTCTCTTGCTACCCACCCTGGTGGGGAGGGTGGGCCAGCTGGTTGGGTGGAGGTGGAAGAGAGAGAAGGGAGGGGTGGGGGGCTGGAGGTCCCTGTGATTCCCCTCCCCTGATGGGGGCAGGGTGGGCGGGCCTCCTTTGAGGACAGCTCTGTGTCCCGAGTTTGGGTCTCGGGTGGGGTCCTGAGCTGCCTGGGGGTGCTGGGGTGGAAGGGGCATAGCAGCACGGGGGAGGGACCCGGGGAGGCAAGGCCCTGACACGGGGGACAGGGGTCGAGGGCTCCGCGTCCAGCCTCGGAGGAGGCCGAGGCGGGCGGCCACGCTGAGACTGGAGGAGGGGGCGGCGTCTGTGCTCCGGGGTGAGGGTACCACTGGCAGTGCTGACGGCCGGGCTGTGGTGGTGCTCCGTGCCAGGCCTTGTCAGGCAGCTGCTGTCGTTTCCCTCTTTGCAGATGAGGAAACTGAGGCACGGAGAGTAACCGCGGAGGTCACCTGGTCAGTACAGATTCTTGGAGGAGATGGTGTTTGATCTGGAGCTGGGGAAGGTGGGCTGCAGGGGAGCACGGGGTGGTCCCGGGGAAAGAGGCTCGCGGTCAAGTGCCTGGAATTCCATGGGGGCGATGCTCCCCTGGCAGGAGCCAGGGGAGGGGAGGCTGGGCCGGTGGCAGGTGTGGCCCAGGTGGGACCTGGGTAGCCCAGCGACAGGTGGCGCTGCGAAAATGCTACGTTCTAACTAACCCTTTAAGTGACAGCGCGGGAAGCTGAGGCACAGGGTGGAGGGAGGTCTCTGCGAGGAACCCAAGGGGCTTGGCTCCAGGGGCGAGGTGCCCCCAGGCTCAGTAGTGCTGCCTGCACGGGGGGCACTTCCACCCCCTCCTGGGGCAGCTGCAGTATTGTAATTAGCCGGCCCGCCCGTGCCCATGGGAGGTGGCTTCTCAGGGTAGGGGTGGGGTGGAGGGCGGTCAGCAGTCCCATTTGGGGGTGGGGCGGGAGAGGGTTGGGCAGGCTTTATGCCTGTTCTGGTGACTTCTTCCCCTGTGTCCCCCAAGCTTAGCCCAGCACGCGGCACTGGAAGATGCTCAATGAACATTCGTAAGTTGGATGAATGAACGAATGAACGAACGGATGCTGGCTCCTCTGTCCCGCTTGGAGGGGGTCCTGAGCTCTGGGCCGGGAGCAGGGGAGGCCGCAGGAAGGACCCTGGTGGCAGAATGAGCTCAGAGCCAGTGCTGAGGCCTCGGTGGGTGGGCAGTGTGGGCGTGGGGCGTCCTGGGCAACGATGGGTGAACAGTGGAGCTTCAAGCAGAGGCAGGCAGCCCCAGGGGTGCGGTCCCCCATGTACCTGGACACCTGCGTGAGCTGCGGCCAGTGTGTCCCCGTGTGATGTCACAGGCGGCCTGGCCAGCAGTAGCCACACCTTCCAAGCCATCTGTGCCCCCAGCTGTAAGCCCCCAGCAGGAAGCTGGGTCTGGGAGGGAGGGGTGCTGTCTCTGGCACCCAGGCAGGGGACCTCCCCCCAGCGGGGTGGCGGAAGGGGCACCTGCAGGGCACCTGGCAGTCCTGCTTTCCCTGTTGCACCTGTTTCCTCGTCTGAGCTGCTGCATGGTGGCCACAGAGGCCCCGTTTTCCAGCCGTCAATGCCTGTCCCTTTGTCCGCTCGACACCCCGGCAAGGCAGGGCTTGTCATACCTTTTGGTGAGGAGCCGGGGCTCCGAGGGGCAGGTGGTCACAGGCAGCTTTCTGGGGTTCAACCCCAGACCCGTGAGCCCAAAGCTCTGCAGGCAGATCGGCCCTTGTCCTCCTGCCACTCCTCTGCTCAGCCCCCCTCCTCCGGCCCTACTCCTTTCCTCTCGTGCCAGGTCCCTTCAAGGGAGTGTCCAGGCCCAGCAGGGTGTGGCCAGGCCAGCTGAGGCCAAGGCGGGGAGGGCCAGGGGCCTGGGAGCCCGGCTGTGGGGAGGCCCAAGCCCTCGCCAGGACTGGGGCAAGGGCAGCCTGCAGAGTGGTAGCAGGCACCCTTCACCACGTGGGTGCCTGCCAGGTGGGTGCCATCGAGGCCAGGGATATGCTTAGTGTGGGCCTGGCAAGCTTGGCGTGCCCATGGGGTTCAGGAGACCCAGGGTGCCTGGTCTGGCTCTGCTCTGTGCCTGCCACTGATGACAGCCAGGGTGGAGCGCAGTGGCCTTGCCCACACTCACACCAGTGCCCACCTGCCTGACCACGGAGGTGGCAGTTATGGCTTCTGGGTCTGCAGTGGAGCTGTGGCCAGCCCGGGTAGTGCTGGCGGCTGATGGCATGTGAGGGCGGGCCACTTGGGTTGGCACGTGGGTACCATGCCCCACGAGGCACCATTAAAGCCACGGTGTGGTGAGGGCGGCCCATGCAGCGCCCGGGGGCAGTGGTGGAGCTGCGGGGAGTGCGCTCGCAGCCCTCCTCCCCATCTCCAGATCCTGGAGGATAGAACAGGTGCCTTGCCCGGCTGGAAACTCAAGCCTACTCCCAACAGCTCTGCTTCCAGGTCACAGCCTGGGCGGCCCCTGACCGGCTTGGAGCGGGCCCCATTGGAAGGTGCCTTCCCTTCCTGGCAGTGTCACCATTTGTACAGGAGGCCTCAAGCCCCAGAGAGAGCAAGCGTTGGCCCTGGGCTACACAGGGAGTCAGGGCAGCTGGTCAAGCCCTGATGATGAGGTTCCAGACACGAGGAGCATGCCTGTTCCCCTCGCCGGCCAGCTCCTACAGGAAGCCTTCCCTGACTACCTGATCCTCCAGTTCTGCTCTTCACAGCGCCTGCTGTGCTGGCTTATTCTGCCCCAAAACTTCCCTGCCGCTGGTCCCCATCCCAGCAGGGGGCACTGAGGAGGCCCTAGAGGGAGGGATTCATAACTTGGGGAGCTGCCCGAGGGTGGAAGGTGCTGCCCAGGAGCAGTGAGCCCCCTGTCACCGGAGGTGTGCAGGCTGGCGATCAGATGGCGTAGTGACCTTTGAGTTTCCTCTGGACTTCAAGGGCTGGGATCCTGTGATGGGTTCTGGATGGTTCCCGGATCTGGACCTCTGCCCAGAACGTTGGGTCACTTGTTCCTTCCACAACAAGTGGGGAGCCCTCCTGGTGCCAGGCCCTGTGCTGGAGGTGGGTGGAGTCGACAGCCTCTGAGCCCCTCCTTCAGGACACACCTACCCTGGGGCCAGGACTCTCTGCTCTGAAGGGCATGTGGCTGCAGGGAGGGGGGTGGGGTGGGAGGGGAGGCGGTGGAGCTTGGTCAGCGATCGGGGCTGGACCCTCGGTGCCACGGGTCCAGAGGCAGGAGGGTTCTGGGAAGGTTTCCTGGGGGATCAGCGTGGACTTGGCCTGTGGGGTCTCCCCTCCTGGCCCCCGAGCAGAGTGTGGACTTGGGCTCGTCTGGGAGGGTTCCAGGAACGGCTCCTGCCTTGATAAAAATAGACTTCTCTGAAGGGCTTGGGACTGTGCCAGCTGCAGCAGGTGCCCCCCAGGCCTGGCCAGAGCGGGTGCCCCAGGCGAGGGTGGACAGGGTGCCGGGGCCCAGGTGTGCAACCTCAGCAGCATGGTGGGCTCTGGGTCCTGGGTGCAGTGTCACAGAGCCTGATGGGACCTTTCACCTTGTACGGATGAGGATGCAATGTGGGGTGGTAGAAGCAGCTTGCCCAGGGCTCCTCTCTCCCAGAGGGCCAGGGTCAGGATGAGCAGGGTCTCTGGGGCCCAGCAAAACTCAGCCCAACTTTGGTTCTTCTGTTTCCTCGGGCAAGTCCCTCGACCCCTCTGAGCTGCTGTTTTATTAATACAGTGTGGCCGACGTGTCTTGTTCATGGGACACAGTGTCCAGCATGGTGTCTGAGGGGACAGACTCTCAGAAAGTGGTCAAGGTGGGAGAGTGGTGGGGCCCTGAGCGCCCAGAGCTGGCCTTTAGGAAGAGGCTGCCGGAAGTGGGGACCCAAGAGCACTGGAGTGGGAGTCCTGGCCCGAGCCCACCTTGGTTCTGGGTGGAGGAGCCCTTGCTGTGAGCCGGTGGGCAGGCCACCTGGCTGGGCTGGGAGGGGGCTCCGGCGGGCCTTTCTGCCCTGTACACAGCTGTCCTGCCCTCACCTCCTCTGCCTGCTTGCCCGGCTGAGGGTGGGAAGAGTGCAGGTCCCGGCATGGCTGACACTCTGGGTATGTGTGTGGGGAGAGCCTGGGAGGGGGCCGTGCTCTGGGCTGGGCCCCTGGCCAGTTCCTCCCACCCCGCCCCTGCGGCGCTGACCGATGATTGCAGGGGCCAGGCTGGCTGTCTGGGAGCTGGGCTCAGAGCCGGGTTCCCAGCGAGGCAAGGCCTCTGGGGACCCTGTGTGCTGGGGGCTCTCCCCACCCTGCTCCACCCCCTTCCGAGGGCCTCCGCGTGGGCCGGGGCAGGTACAGGGTTGACTGCGGCGCCAGGCTGCACTCTCGGGGCTCACAGGCCGGGGAGCACTCGTGTTCCTGACATGGTGCTTCCAGGAGGTGAAGCCAGGACCCTGCTGGTGGGGGCAGGCCCGGACCCAGGGAGGGCTTCCCATCACAGAGGGCCTTGTGGGGAGGGGGCGTCTGCACCGAGCATTGGAGGATGAGCGGGATGTGGAGACCGCTCCCTGTGTGTCCGGGCGCTTCGGTTTCCTCACCTGCATACGGGGGGAGGGGAGGGAGGGGGAGGGGGAGGGGGGAGGGGGGAGGGGGGAGGGGCGGGATGACAGCACCAGCCCAGGGGTGTGGTGAGGATTCAGTGAGGGACAGCAGCGTCTGGCAAGAGCTGCCTGGGCCACGAAGGGGGCACACAGTGGAGGGGCCCCCGGGTTTGAGGCTGGAGAGCTGGGCAGGGCTCTGAGCAGGAGGGCTTCAGGGCCAGACCAGGTGGTCGGCCACCATCCTGTGGGTGTCACCCTCGGGAACCCACCTGGGCCACAGGCACCCTCCTTCCCATTTGCAACGTAGGGAGCTCGCCCTCTGGGCCTTGGCTTGTGCTGAGGTCCCCGCCAGGAGCCTGGCCCCACGCTGAGCTCCTCACGACCTGGCGCCGCCCCCTCTCCGCAGAGCGAATCCTTCCTTGGAGAAGGAGGGCCATGGGGAGCCCCAGAGGGTTCAGGAGGGCGCCGGAGCACGGCGGGAGGAAGGCGGGGTGCGCGAACAGCGCCCCCGCCCTTGCGTTTCCCCTTCCTCCGCGGCGTTTCCTCTCCCGGCTCGGCCCTCCGCCGCCCCTTTGTTTGCCCCTGCGCGCGGGCCGGGTCGTGGTTATATTTAGGCGGCAGGTGTGGGAGCCACTACAAGCCGGGTCGCTCGCCGGTCACCGGCCACGCCGCCCACGTGATGCCCGGGCGCTATAAATAGCCCCCGGCAGCCTGGCCGCGGAGCATCCGTGGGGAGGCCGGCGCGCCCCGCGCACTGGGTCTCGGCCGCCGCGTCCCGGCCCTGCCCGGCCCCGCGCGAATGGAGGCGGTGGAGGCGGGACGCCTGCGCGCCGGTGAGCCGGACCGCGTGAGGGCGGGGGGCGTGCCGGGAGGACCCCAGCCCCGCCCCGGGGAGGGGGGCCGCATCTCTCGGAACCAGCCCCCCACGCCCGTTTCCCCCCACCCCACCCCCGCGCCCTGCTGCTCGAGCACCGCGGGACAGGATGCCCGCGCCCACTGGTCCCAGCCCCGCCCACGGTGCTCCCATGCCCGCCCTCCTTAGCTCTCCTGGGACCCCACTGAGCCGTGGTCCTCCAGCCTCCCCCCATATCATACAGGGTCCCGGGTGCAGAGAGGCTGGCGCTCTCCGAAGCCCTCTGCAAACTCCAGCTTCTCAACCAGCTGTGCCACCAGGAGTGAGCCTCCTGGACTTGAGATTGGAACGCCCGCGGGGAGCACTTCCCGGGGCCTGGCTCGGTCAGGGCCCAGAGAAGGCCCTCCAGCTCTCCCTGGCTGGTTTATTCATCGGCAGACAGGGGCCAGGATGGGGCCTCCCATAACCGGTCTGGAAAGGAGGACTGTTCTGGACATAGAAGAGGGCTCAGAGCCGGCCTGGGTGGAGGCCGCTGGGGTCGCAGCCCAGCAGTGACGTGGGGCCGGTGGTAGGAAGGCCAGAGGGAGGGGCCTTGGGCTCCCAGAAGGGCTCCCGCATCATGGGGGGTGGCGGCCAGAAGCAGTGGCTGGTGGACTTGGGTCAGCCCTGCCTGGGGGCCTGCTCAGTGACCTCACTGAGGGGGTGTGGTTAGGAGGGAGGGCCCCTCCCTGGGGGGGAGGCCACAGGCCTGGTTGAGCCACAGGCCTGGCTGCCTGGGGCAGGAAAGGGGGCTTTCACTGCTTTGCTCTCACCTGGGGGGTGTGGGCCCTAGACATCGAGGAGACAAGTGGGGTGTGTGGCTAGACCCCGACCCGGCCTGGGCAGTGATCTTGGTCCAACCTCGGCCCAGACCCTGACCCCGTTCTATCTAGGGCCGGGCCCCCTGACCGCAGCCAGTCTGACCCCTGACCCCTGCCAACAGGTGACCCTTGAGGCTCACGTGGGCAGCAGTGTGGGGTGGCTCTGGGCCCTCAGCTCTGAGGGCCATCCAGGGACACTGGCAGAAGAGCCAGGCCATGTGCCCTTGCCCCTGGGGTCTCCCCAGGTGCCCAGCAGCTATGGGCGGTGAGGTGGCGGGTCAGGCCCTTGGAGAGGCCTGTAGTCCTGTGGCTTCCTTGGGCCTTTGCCCTCCTTTCCTTCTGGTAAACACACACGCACACAGGAACAGCCCGCAGCCCCAGGAGGGGCAGGTGTTTGTGTGCTGCTCAGGGCGCCCGCGGCTGGCTCTTTCCTTGCCTGCACTGGGAGCCGAAGCTCGCTCTGGGATGGTGCAGGATCCCTTCTCCCTGTCTTTTGCCCCCTCCCCGGGGACGCCCGCGTAACCCTCCTAGACAAGGCACGGAGCAGAGTGTGAGCCTGGGAGCAGCGCTGGAGGCCCTCCACCGCGTCCGGGTCCCAGCTGCGGGCCCTGTCTGCACCCAGGTTGAGGCTCCAGGGGCCCAGCCGGCCTGGTGGGCAGCTGGGGAAGGGGGTGCTGGGCGGGGCAGAGGTAAGAGTTGTCTGCCGCGGGGGATGGAGGACCTGCCGGGTGAGCAGGTGGGATTGGGCCAAGCCCCGTGGCCAGGGGGGTCTGCTGACCACTGGGTTGTGCCGGAGGGACCTTGGCAGCATCTCGTTCGGCCCCTCACTGTACAGATGGGGAAACTGAGGCCGGTGACGTGCCCAAGTTCTCCCAGCCCGTCTGTGCGGGTGGGAGTGAGGCTGGCTGGGTGCTCCTGCTGGGGCCCCTGGCCCTGGCCCTTTGGGGCCTAGAGAGTGAGAGACAGGCATGAGGTGCTTGATGGCTGTCTCTGAGGCCCAGCAGCGTCCCTCCTTGAGGCCCTGTCACAGCGGGACCCCACTCCTGGCCACCTGCACTGTTACCATCTTGGCAAGCACCTGGTGGCCGGCCCTGGCCCTTTGGCCCGTGTGGTCTGTCCCCGCTTCTCCGAGCTACTGGAGGGCAGAGCCGCTTGTTTACCTCCGGTGTGTGGCCAGCCCTGTGGGCGAGTGGTGGACGGTGGCCCAGGGCAGAGGCTGACCAGAGCCGGAGGTTTCCCCGGGAAGCCCTTGAGAGATGCGTAAGGTGGTGCATGGCTGTGAGTGAGGCTGCCACACCCTCACCCCGCTGTGCTCTGGCGCCTTGGCCTCCGCGCCTGAGCCCCTTTCCCGGAGGACCGGCTGGCCCAGAGCAGTGTGGGCTTGGAAATGCCGCAGAGCCCGGTGTTCTGCAGAGGAGGGGGTGACTGTCCCGGGGCGGGGGTGGGCATCCTGGGGTTCCCGGGCTCAGGGGATGGGGGCTGGGCCTCCTTTACCACAGACTGCCCTGAAATCGGTGCGTCGGGGTTCAGCACGCTCCCGGGGGAGGGGTGTGTCCCTCCCTCCGTCCCTCTCTGCCCTGTCCTGGTGGCTGTCCTGTCACCTCAGGGCTCTGGGTCAGCCCTGGCAGGAGCCGTCCTTCCTTGTGCTCCCAGATGGGGAAACCAAGGCCCAGGGAGGGTGGCTCGCTCAGCGTGGCCTTGCAGCAGGGCCCGGGAGAAGCACCGGCCGGGACCCCTCCCGGGAGTTGGGGCGCCCAGGGACCCCTTTCCTTTTCATTTCTTGTTCTCCCCTCCTCCCCAGACGCTGCCTGCCGCTGACCAGCCCGGGATTTATGGAGAAGAGGGCGGCCCTCTGAGTGCTGCCGCAGCCTGCATCGCCGCCGCGCCTGCTGCTGAGGCCCCGCGCCTCCGGCCCTCACCATTGCCCTCGCCCGCCCATGGCCCCCGCCGCCCGGCCCGGGGCCGGCTCTGCCGCCTGAGCCCCCTGCCCCCTTCCAGGACTCGCCGTACCCCGATGGGGTAACGTGACGGAGGCCCCGTGTCACAGCCGCCTGCACCCACCCCAAGGCCACCCCCGTTGGTTCAGTTCGAGTTCATTCTTCCTTTGGTCCTTGGGGGTTTGGGGCCTTTGAGTGAAGGCGGCCGTTGACCTGTCCACGGATGCAGACGGGGCGTCCCCAGCGACAGGACAGCGCTGGCCACGGCCACAGCGGCCGGACTCACTTTGGGCTTTTTCGAGTTTTCTTTGCTGACTGTTTTTGGTTGTCGTTATTTTTGCTTTTGCCCCCTTGTAATTATCCAGCTCCGAGAGGCAGGAGCTTGGGCTGGTCCATTTTACTTCCGGGGGGCTCTTTCGTTCCTTTCGTTTTTTAAAGAGTTGGGTTTTCTTTTTTAATTATCCACCCGTTAACCCGGGCAGCATCCTCCCCCCTCCCAAGTATTTGCACAATATTTGTGCGCGGCGTTGGGGGCAGGTTTTTAAAGAAGCGTTTTCTCTCTGTTGGACGAGCGCAGGGGTCTCGTTCTCCTTGGGTTCTGGGGCGCTGCCGGGGCCGTCTCCCACCCGCGTCGCCGGCGCCGCCCCGCCTTTGGGGCGCAGCCATGGCGCGGATGAACCGGCCGGCCCCCGTGGAGGTCAGCTACAAGAACATGCGCTTCCTCATCACGCACAACCCCACCAACGCCACCCTCAGCAGCTTCATCGCGGTGAGTGTCCAGCACGTGCGGCCGCGCGGCCGGGGGCCTCCCGAGGGCCGCAGGGTGAGCCGCAAAGCTGTCGGCCCAAGGACCGGGCTTGGGAGCGGAGCTGCCAGCCTGGGCACAGGGTCCCCGGGGGGCACCCGAGGGTGTCCTTCCTGCAGAGCTGGTGTGAGGACTGCGGGGGGATCAGCTGGGCCCGCTGGGGCCTGCAGGGTGGGCAGCGGAAGTCCACGCTGCACCAACAGAGGCAGGTTCAGAGGCAGGAGGAGAAACGGGCCTCGCCTCCTCAGGACGTCACCTGTGGCCGGGGCAGTCCCGAGCCCTTTGCTGGCCGTTCGGCCTCTGTGCAGAGGCTGAGCGAAGGAGGAGGGAGGGTCCCCCAGGTGAGGAGTGGCTGCTTAAACAGCCTGGACACAGGCGGTTGCAGGGGGCTGGGGCATGAAGGCCAGCTCCATGGCCAGCCCAGGCCGCAGGAAGCCCACCGGCGGTGGGGGAATCCTTGGGTTGGAACAGGCCGGCTGGGGGCTTCAGGCCACAGATATCTGCGTGAGGAGGGGCTGGGCGGGAGTCCGAGGCGGCCACGGGAGAGAGTGACCACTGTACCCTGAGAGCCAGCAGGTTGAGGTGTGTGCTGCTCATGGCCCCAGCAGATGGGGCCAGATGTGTCTGCGGAGCCTGCGGTTCTCCACATGGCCCCTGCGGGAGACTGGCCTCTGTAGTGCTCCTTGCTGTTTGCAGAGCCTGTGGCTGTGTGCAGGGCCATTTGTGGCCTCAGACCTCCAGCCATTCCCTCTGCAACATGAGAAAAGCTCCCTTGAGCGCTTGTCATGGTTGAACAGGGACCTGGGCACGAGGGGACTTCAGCAACTCCATAGAGAGAGACAGTGGGCGCCCTGCCATTGGGGGACCTGGACCCTGGACATTAAGCTGGGACCCTGTAGGGGAGGGCTGTCCCCCTGTATAGTCTGTGATTAGGGTCAGGGCTGAGTGTGCCCAGGATTAGGGCTCAGTGTGTGACCAGGATCAGTGCTCAGTGTGTGATGAGGGTCAGGACTCAGTGTGGGACCAGGGTCAGAGCTCAGTCTGTCACTAGGGGCAGGGCTCAGTGTGTGACCAGGGTCAAGGCTTAGAGTGTGACCAGGGTCAGGGCTCAGTGTGTGACCGGGGGCAGCGCTCAGTCTGTGATGAGGGTCAGGGCCCAGCCCTGGGCCGGGTGGAAGCACCCTCGGCTGCAGGCACAGAGGGATCTGAGGTACCCCTTCGGCCTCAGAGCCCTGCACCACCGCCCCCTGCTCCCCGCATTCTCAGAATAGCTCTGTGCTGTCCTCACTGTGTCCAGTGTCCCCGTCACATGATGAGCAAGGTCCAGCAGCTGATTCCTCACTGCTCCTAAAATAGCTGCTGGGAGCAGGTCGGGGTGGGTGCAGCCCCGGCACGTGGACCCCATGGAGTGGAGCCCTCCACCCCAGCGTATAAATATCCCCGCGCCTGGCTGTGAACTGCCTTGACCTTCTCCCTGGTAGCCCGGGGCTTCCCCGCTGGTGTGCAGGGCCTGGCTCCCTCCTGGGTGCCATCTGGGCAGGTGCCTGCCCTCCCCGCCCCGAGGCCTGCCCCGCCGAGACTCTGAAGGCCCCTGATTGGGGTCTGGCTATGCCCCTTGACTGGACTTGTCCCTGCAACCCTGGCTGGGAGGGCTGCCCAGAGCAGGGACCATGCAGGGGCTCACGTGTGGGCTGGTGGCGTCCTATCCCTGCCTGGGGAGCCAGGATCTTTGCCTGGAAATAGCTGATGTGATCTGGGGTCCTGAGCACCCGAGAGGAGGGAGGTAGTGCTAGGAAGCTGGCTCCCGGCTGAGTAGCCACGATGGCCAGGAGGGTCGGTGGGGACACCCTCCCTGCTGCTGGGTGGGCCCAGGGACAGTTGCCCCAGGAGCATCAGGAAAGACTGTCCCACCCTCGGCAAGTCACTGAGCCTGAAAGTCAGTGGGCCACTGGGGATTCACGCTGGGCATCAGCCTTTCTGTCTGGTCAAGGGGGGCATGGCCTGGTCAGGGGGTCCGCAGCCCTGAGCCCCACAGCCCCGGCTCAGCCCTGCCTTCCTCCCCCTGCCAGGACCTGAAGAAGTACGGGGCCACCACCGTGGTGCGTGTGTGCGAAGTGACCTATGACAAGGCCCCGCTGGAGAAGGATGGCATCACCGTCATGGTGAGGGCTGCGTGCTGCTGCGCGGGGTCGGGGGGTGGAGGTGGCTGGGGCCCCTCACTGGGAAGCAGGCACGCGTGGCCTCTCTGCGTGCCCCCTGCCGCGCCCACCTCGCTGTGTTCGTGCCCAGGCCTCATCTCTAAGGGTCTGGGCTGCCTCAGGGGCGCATCTCTGTCTCCCTGCCTGGCGTTCGGGGCCCTGTCGCCGGGCAGCGGGTGCCTCCGGGAGGGGGTCTGGGGGCACCTGGCGGGCCCCTGGGGAGGCTCTACTGAGGCCGTGGGGAGGGACCCTGGGGGCTGTTTCCTTGGTCCCCGGTGCTGGGGACCGACGTCTAGGCGGCAGGCCCTGTGGGATGGGCCACGGGTTTCCTGGTGCCTCGACCAGAGCCCTGGGGCCAGCCCTCTGGGGAGGACGCCGAGCCAGGCGACTGTGGTGAGAGTGGTGGAAGGGTCGGAGCCTCGGGGTCAGACGGGCCTGCCTGAGTCCCGCCTCTGCCCCTTCCCCGCTGAGTGACCCCAGTTTCCTCACCTGTAGAGCGTGGGTGCTTGAAAGGCACCAGGTAAACGTTGTAAAGCGGCCCGTAGCACAGGGAGTCCGCAGCCTTTCCCACTCCTCCCACTGCAGCAGGAAGGATTTGGGTTAGGCTTACAGCAGCCAGGCAGACCGGTTTCCTCCAGGGGTTGCTGAATCCGGAGTCTGGCAGCAGGATTAGATGACCCGGGGGCCTAGCCTTGGTGGGCGCATGTGGATGCACTAAACGGCACTGAGTCTGCTCCACTGGGACTTAAGTGTCTCCATCCTCACTGGGCCCAGCCTGCTCTGTGCAGCTGTGCTGGGGGCTGGGGACACAGACAGGCACATGTCAGCCACGTGTGTGGGCCAGACCCCTTGGGCCTCCTGACCCAGAACCTCTCAGGCTTGGGTGAGGGTCAGGCTTTGACCCCAGAATCGCAGTGTGGGCTCATGGGGAAGGGAGTAGGGCTCCCGGGGCTCCTCAAGGAAAAGAGCAGGGTGTTCCGGGGAGGCTTCCTGGAGGAGAGGACGGCTGAGGGAGCGGAGAGGATGAGGAGGAGCCTTGCAGCGGGGAGCTCCCTGGCCCTGTGCCCTGACCCTCACCCTCGTGGGCTCCCGACATCCTCTGCGCTTCTCAGAGTGCCCGTGGGCAGGCCGGCCTGCGCCCCTCGCCCCACCTTCCGGTGTGGAGGGCCCTCACGGGCTGCTTCCTTCTGCAGGACTGGCCGTTTGACGACGGGGCGCCTCCACCCGGCAGGGTGGTGGAGGACTGGCTGAGCCTGCTGAAGACCAAGTTCTGTGACGACCCCGGCAGCTGTGTGGCCGTGCACTGTGTGGCTGGCCTGGGACGGTGAGCTGGCCGGCGGGGCAGCTGGCTCGAGCCTGGGGACCCTGTGGCCTGGCTCACTCTCGGATGTGGGCGCCGAACCCACATCACACGTGACCTCCTTCCTTGGAAGTTCCCAGACCTGGGCGGGGAGGAAGTCCTTCCCACAGTCTGACCCTGCTCCCTCCTGCTGTGGTTGGGACTGTGCACTTGAGCAGGAAGGAACTGCCATCTCCACCCCTCTGCAGGCACAAAGGCCCTGCCCCCAGCTAATAGCCTGGGTTTCACTGAAGGACCCAGGCAGTGGAATCCCCGTTTGCAGAGGGACTGGCTGAGTGGGGTTGATAGCCAAGAGGCAATCTCTTATCCACAACCAGACCTAAGCCCAGCGCTTCGCTCTCCCTCCTTCAACCCTCCCACCAACATATTTACACACAAGGAGCCTGAGGCACAGAGAGGTTGCCTGGCTCACCTGAGGTCACACAGCAGGGTCGGGAGGAGCAGGGCACTGGGGGAGTCTGGGCAGCCCTCAGGCCCCAAGGGGGAAGGCATTGCTCTGTGTCTTCAGTAGGCGGCCTGTCAGGGGACGGGTTGGGAGCAGTGGCTCGGCTGATCTGGTTCTGCCGTCCGCTCTAGGGCTCCGGTCCTCGTGGCTCTGGCCCTCATCGAGAGCGGGATGAAGTACGAGGACGCCATCCAGTTCATCCGACAGTGAGTGGCCCGTGGGGGAGGGTGGTGGTGAGTGCTCAGGGGTCTGGGTTGAGGGGGCCCGTATCCTGTGCTACCCGCCCCGCAGGGGCCCAGTGCCCTGCCAGTGGGCACTCCTGCCCCCTGGCCCCGGGCTGTCCTCTGAGGCATCCCCCAGTCCAGTGCAGCCTCCCATTGTGGTACCGACGCACCGCTCAGGCCGCCTGGCCCTCACTGAGGACTGGTCCCTGAGTGCGGCCTTCTCCCCTGGCTGGGAGGTATGAGTGAGGAGAGGCTACAGCGAGGGCCTGGCTGGTCCCATCTCCGCGGCCCGCGGCTCCCTCGGCCTGGGGCGCGGCAGTCAAGGCAGGCTGGGCTGCGTTGAGTAACGAGCAGGTCCACGTAGGGAGTTGGGGCAAACAACTCTTTAAGCCTCCAGCACTCCTGATGTGGGGTGTCATTCTCCTTACCTGGGAGAGGAAGGACCCCCAGAAGCCATCCAGCCCAGCCCCTCTGTGAAAGGAGCCTCCTGTGGCACCCTGCCCACCTCCCCTAACACCCCAGGGACGACTGACACATGGGGGTCTTTTGGAGCCGCCCTTCCAAAGCCCTGGCCCCTGGGCCCTCTGCCCCAGCTTCTCAGCCCCCACGGGGGTCTCTGCCCTCCCCCTCCTTGGGTGGGGGGCTCCTGTCTCCCCCACTGCTCCCGGGAAAAGAGCCCGGGTGGTGCAGGGTCCTGGGGTGTCAGCAGGGACAGTGGGGCGGATGGCAGAGGACCTGGGCCTGCGCTGGGCCCGAGCCCGCCCCCAGCCCAGCCGCCGTGTGCGTGCATGCGTGCGTGTGTGTACGTGTGTGTGTGTGTGAGAGAGACACGCACGCGCTCTGTGCCTGGGTGTGTTCTTGTGCTGCCTCCCCAGTGGCGGCTCCCAGGGCACAGCCGCCTCTTTCTCCCAGAGGCAGCCTTGTTTACCAGCCAGGCAGCCAGCCCTGCGTGCACCCGTGGGAGCTCAGGCCTCCTCGGGAGCCCGGCACTCCTTCATACACGCGCACACACTCGCGCACACAGGCACACGCTGTTTCTCTCCGTGAGCCTGTGTGCAGCTCTGCGCCTTGGCGCAGATCCAAGGGGCACCAGGGGGAGGGCCGGGCCTTCACCAGAGCCCTTCCTGCACCCACCGCGGTGGCGGTTCCCCAGCTTGAGGCGCGAGGCCCGTGATGGGGGGCTGGGCCCAACCCGGGGACTTAGAGAAGCACAGGCTTGCTCCTCCCCCGCTCACGTTTCCTTGGCCAGAGCAAGTCTGTGGCCATGTCTGAGGTCACGGGCGGGTGGGGACACATGACCTCCCGAAGTGCCCGGTGGGCAGCCCTAGGTGCCCTCACACCTGGGCACCTGAGGTCCACCTCCCCCCTCCTCTACTCCCCCTCCCAGCCAGCCGGGATGCCCAGGCTCCAGCCCTGCGGCCTCTGGGGTCCCAGGGCCTGGGCGTGAGGTGGTACCCAGGTAGACATGGGGGCCTTGGAGGGGGGGGGTCAGGGAGCCAGCCTGGAGGAGGTGATAGCCAGGTGAGTCGAAGGCCAGCAGCGGTAACTGCAGGTGATAGGGGAAGGGTGATTCTGGCAGCAGGAGCAGCCCGGGCAAAGGCCTAGAGGTGGGACGGGCTCTGCTGGCCACGAGGACCCGCTCCAGCCCCACTGGACTCTGGTGCCTCGAGGCCCTGGGGCAGGGCAGGCGGCCGAGCCGGGTCCCGCCTGATCCCCACCCCTGTTCCGTCTGCCCAGGAAGCGGCGTGGAGCCATCAACAGCAAACAGCTTACCTACCTGGAAAAATACCGGCCTAAGCAGAGACTGCGGTTCAAGGACCCACACGCGCACAAGACCAAGTGCTGTGTCATGTAGCTCAGGACCTTGGCGCCCTGGCCTCGGGCTCAGCGGGGCTCCATCTCCCTCCTCTCCAGACGCCTCGGCACACCCGCCACCAACGATCCGGCCCGCCCCACGCGCCCTTTGCTGTCTCCTGTCACCGTCCCCCTGCGTCTCTGTCCACACGCACGTGCAGGTGTGTGTGTGTCTGCTCGCACCACTGTCTGGTCCATCCTTCCTTTTGTCTACATGCCCCGTGTCTCTGTATCTTCCTCGGTGCCCTATGTGTCTCTGTCTGCGCCCTCGGCTCCTTCTGTCCCTCTGAGGCTTAATTCCCCCCTAATCTCCCCCTCACCCCGTGCCCCTGGCTCTCCTGCCAGTGCCCTGCCCCTGGGCAGCTCTCCTCTTTGGCCCGTTTGTTTGGGGGCTGGTGTATTTTTTAACCACTGGGCCCGGCCCCTCCTCTGCAGCCCCTCACCCTGACCTGTTCTTGGCACCTTAAATTATTTGGTCTGGGGCGGTCAGATGTTCTGGACACTCGAAGGCAATAAAACCGGACCCTGTGGCTGTGTGAGCTTGGAGAGTGGGGTCGGGGGCCAGGCGGCCTTGAGGGGGCATGCGGGGCCCCCGGAGGCCCCTGAGCAGGACGGGCCGGCAGCCCCTCCTGCTGGTTGTGCTGGGGCGCCCCCTGGCGTCCATGCCGGGTCCCTGCGCTCCCTGGCTTAGGGGCAGGGGCCATCCCGGATAGAACAAGGGCTGTGGCCTGAGCGGGCTCCGCCTGGTTGCCATGGTGCTGTTTCAGGGCTGGGTCACCAGCGTTGCACCTGTGCAGCACAGGGTGGGTCCCTTGGTAATTCCGTGGGGCTTGTGTCCAGTGGGGTGGCTGCCCTGCCCCCACCAGGTGCCCTTAGAGGCCCAGAGCAGGGAGCGGGTGATGGTGGCCGACTGGGCCTGCCGTGATAGGTCAGAGTGTGTGTGGGAGGGGCAGGGTCTGCCTGGGGCGTGGGTTGCCCTGCTCCCAGCCTCCCCGTGTGCAGCTCTCAGCTCTGCACCTTCCCCTGGTGGGAGGGTGGCCCACCCACCAGCTCACAGGCCCTGTCTCCCCGCCCCTGGTCTGCCGTGGCCGGCCTGGCAGTGAACTGTTGCCGCTGGTACGGTTCATGGGGCACCTCCCGTGAGCCCGGGTCTAGAGCCCCCCGCCCTGCTGGCAAGGACCGGGCCCCCTCCACTTGAGACTTCTCCTGTCTTGGTTCCCCTGGGGGCTTGCCCAGTCACCGTCGGCTCCAGGAACCTGTTGGGGCCAGGCCCACCCAGCTCTAAGCTTTTACTAAACCAGACTTCCCAGAGGGAGGGTGAACTGGGGCCGGGTGGAGGGACGTGCAGGAGGCCTGCCTGCCCACTGCCCGGAGGTGGCCAGGGGGCAAGTGCTGGGTGAAACCAGGAAGACCCCCCCCCCCACCCCCGTTTCAGGAGAGATGGCACTCCCACCCACCAGCTGGGCTGAGGGGATCCTCCCCCTCAGGCCTCTTGGTCCTGAAGGAGTGCACCCCTCCCCCCCAGGCAGGGGGTTGCAGCGGAGGAGAGATGAGGGGGTACCCACGGAGGTCCATGGACAAGATGGAGAGTCGTGAAAAGGCAAACCCACCCAGAGCTCCTCCTCAGGTGCCCTGTTCAGAGATGCACAGACGGGGAGACGGGGCTCCCGGGTGGAGAGGGGCCGCCAGCCCTACCGAGAGTTATTTCCTCCTTTCCCCAAACACACCCAAGAACACAAGTGAATCTGGGGCGTGTCCATGAAGTTGCTGTATTTTTTCAACCCACCATCCAAGTTTTGGGGTCTCCTGGGTGCCAGCCCTGTGCAGCCCCATCCCTGCCCCAAGGGGCTCACAGTCTAAGGGGCGTGGTGAGCCGGGTGGGGGGGGGTGCCTGGCCTCAGGAGGGGCTGACGAGGGGCAGGGAGCCTTGTTTGGCAGGCCCTCGAGGGATGGGGCTTGTGGAGGTGCCGAGGCTGGGGATGTGGGCAAGGCGCTCCGGGTGGAATCTCTGCCTGGGCGGAGTGGGGAGGGTCAGGGAGGGCACGGGGCGGGGTGGGGGGGGGAAGGCGGGGGGCAGGCTGGGCTGGGCTGGACCTCCTGTTGGAGGGTGGCCGGCTGGGGTCCCGAGAGAGACCCCTGGGGGGAGGCCCTAGGGAGGACTCAGGCAAGGGAGGGTCTCACAGGCAGGGAAAGGGCCCACCTGCCCATTGCACAAGTGGAAAAACCAAGGCAGGGAGGGGAAGGACCTCCTGAAGGTCAGGTGGGTCTCCAGGGGCTCCCTGGGAGTCGGGGGACCCCTTCTAGACTCAGCCCTCCAAGGGGTCTTGGAGGAAGGTCTTACTACCCATTTTACAGATGGGACAGCTGAGGCTCAGAGCTGAGACCCTCGCCTCAGGCCACACAGCTCATCCAGGATGGGCCAGGCCCACCAGGAAGGTCTGACTCTGGGCCAGCCTGGTTCCACTGCCAACCCCAGTTGCCAGCCCTGACTGGACTCAGGAGGCTAGAGATGGGGGTGGAGGGAGACATTGAGTCCCCTGGGCTGAGGGAGACCAGCCAAGGGGCCTCTTGCCCACTGTCAGCACCCCCGTGACTATGGAGCTCTAAGCTGGAGACAAACTGAATGCTGTCGGAGTGCCTTGGTGAATGGCTCCACTCAGCCGTGAGCCCCGAGGGCCAAGGCTGCCCTGGGAGTGCCCTCCCAGCGCCCAGGACACTGGCAGGCCATGGCTTGGGCTCTGGCCAAGGGGAGCCCACCTGATCTCCATGAGGGGAGGGGCTGTCATTTGCAGGGCGCTGCACAGACTTCCCAGTTTGTCTCTGGGGGACACGGTCTCTCTGCCCTCCCGCAGGCCTGCCAGTGTCTCCTGGGGCTTGCCTGGTTCCCCTGGGGACCCACGGAATGGTGGGCGGGGAGCGTACAGGTGTGACGCATCTTTGTTGAATCTAGATCTTTCTTTCAAATGGAAAAATGTTATGCAACCAAGCTCTGTGGACAGGGCAGGGCTGCCTGACACGGTGAGCACGGGGCTGGGGGTGGGTGAGGAGGAAGGTGAGGGAGGACGGCTGGAGGTCACCGCGGTCTGGCTGCCATCTGCTGAAGGAAGGAGGACTGCCTGGTGGCAAGTTCTTGGATGCCGGGCTCTGGGTCATTCTTAAGATCCTCAAAAGCTCCAGGAGAAGGGGGACAAGTCAGAGGTGCCCCCTGCGGTCCCGTCTGCCCACAGCCCCGCCCTGACAGGGCAGCGCCCTCATTCCCACCTGGGGTGCGGGGGGGCAGGTTGGCACCCAGACCGCACCTCCTGGGCCTTCCAGGCCTGGGTGCTCCCCTTTCCCACTCCCACCCCCTCTCAGCCCCGCGTGTTTGGGGGTCCACCCTCCCTGTGACACGGGTGCGGGTGTGGACGGGCTGGGGCCGCTTACTGCAGAACAGCAGCTTCGTGTCCATGTCCTTGACCATCTGGGACACGGCCTGGGGGTGGTGGCAGGTGGTATAACCTGCGTGACAACGAGGAGCACGCAGGCCGGTGGACGGGGGCTCGGACCCGCTCCTGACCCTCCGAGGCCCCCCCGCCGCCCCCGCCACCTTTCCTCTTGCCAGTGGCCCTCGAGCTCCAGCTGCAGTGGCGTGGCAGGCGCTGGGCGGGTGAGGCTCAGGGTGCTCAGGCGGGGCAGGCCCGGGGGTCCCCAAGCCCGGCCCCCGCTCACCCATGAAGAGCGCCGCCCAGGCCTTGATGTGACGACGGCGGCTGTGCAGGTAACTGGGGGCCTGTGCCAAGTGGATGCTGAGACCCTCCTGGCTGTGGCTCATCTGGGGAGCACGCCCGTCACTCGCTGGGGCCAGAGGGCTGGGCCCGCACAGAGCACGGACCGGAGCCCCAGCCCCGGGGAGCCCGGCTCCCGGCCCCCCTCCCCTCCCGCCCCCCGCTGCGGCCCCTAACCAGGTGGCTCCAGAGGACATGGCGGGCGCTGAGGCTCGCCTCCCAGACCAGCGTGCAGGAGAGGGTGCGCCGCAGCCGCCATCGGGGCGGCACTGAGCCGCGGTGGAAGGCGAGCTTGGCCTGCTGTGGGGACCGCAGGGGAGGGCCCGGGCTGGGGTGGTGTCTGAGGAAGCCGCAGCGCGGGCGCGGCCCCTCCTGGGCTCCTCGGCCCCTTCCCGCTGCCTGTGAGGCAGCGCTCAGCCCACCCACCGCCCTGGCCGCGGCACCAGGCCCCGCTCGACCGAAGGCAGTACTCGGCCCCCATCGGCTGGGAAACTGGCCGCTTACTATCGATCTCCCTGGCCGCTGCGAGCTCCAGGAAGGCTGAGCTGCGTCTCAATGGCCTGGCGTGGGGCACGGGCTGGCACACAGTAGGGCTCAGCCCATATCTCAGCAAGTTCAACGAGCAACCTGAGCCCCGACTACAGGCCAGGCGCTGGGGACACAGCACTGAGCAGGGCAGACAGTGTCCTGCCCACAGACGGCATGGCCACGTGTTTGCACGTGTGTGTGAGTGCACGTGTGTGAGTGCACGTGTGTGCACATGGGGAGGGGCAGGGAAACCAAGGAGGGGGCCAAACCTGCTGCCCCAGGGAGCACCCCCTGCCATCTGCAGACCCCCAGCCCCCAGCCCCCTGCCACCCGTGGGTCCCCAGCCACGCCCGCCAAGGCGAAGGCCCATCGGGAGGCACTGACCGTGACGACGGCCCGGCAGCTGTCCTTCAGGTGCAGGAGCAGGGCCACCGTGCTCTGGTGCACCTGGCTTCTCAGGCCACTTAGCTTTCTGCCTGTCATTGACGCCACCGGCTCCCCGGACAGTGCCATGGCCGCTGCCCGGATTCCATCCCGCTCCTGCAAGGCAGAGGCTCAGGGCCAGAGCCAAACCTGCCTGGGGGTCCTGACCCTCCACTCCGTGGTGGGGATGGGGCTCAGTCCCCTCAGCGGGACCCTTTCACCTGGGCTCAGGGCTCTCAGGGACAGGGCTCTGCCTTCCCCCTCAGACAGGGCTCCTGGGGAGGGTCACAGGCCATCCTCAAGGACCTGAAATCATTTCTCTCTCATGCTCACAGTCACATCCTGACAACCCGAGTGTCATGAATGCAGCTGGGGGGCGGGGCTTATCCCTCTAATTTCCCAGTGAAGGAAAATCTGCCATTGCAAACGTGCTGACAGGTCAGGTAGGTGAGGACAGGTGGGGTTGGAGAGACTGGATGTCGGCGCTAGTTCAGCCCCATGGAGAAGGGCGAGCGCCACCTGGTGGCCTCCCGGCTGGTCCACCAGCGCCGGTGCACACCCAGGGAGCTGCCCTGGACCTCCACCTCCCCGCCCCAGCTGGACCGTGGCCTGGGGTCCTCCCCGCCTTCGAGGAAGGGAGCGGGGGAGGCACGGGAGGGCCACGAGATGGGGGCGCTCGCCCCTCCCTGGGCGCACTCACGTCGTCGGAGAAGGAGCGGGCGTTGATGGCGATGCCAAGGCTCTGGGCCTCTGTGCTGTGTGCGCCCAGGCGGTGCAGCACGTCCGACACGGGGCCCATGACGCGCACCACCACCGGCTCGCTGCTGTGGAAGAAGCCGTCGAGGAAGGGCGGCGGCAGTCCACGGAGCAGGCGTCCCTGGGGGAGGTGGGGCCGGTGAGCCGAGGGTGCTGGGACCCCTGCCTCTGCACCCCCTGCACCCCAGCCCTGCCGGGTAGACCCAGACCCAACTCAGACTCTGCCCTTCCCAGACCCCCATCCAGGCCTGGGCACCTGCACTGTCCCCCACACCCTGCTGGATCCCGCCCTGGCTCTGCCCATGAGGGAAATGAGCTCTGAGCCCTGGTCTGTCCACTGGGAGCTGTGGACAGACTGCGGGCAGGCTTCTCCTCCCTGAGCCACTGGGGGTCCCCCTGGGGTGAGGGGAGCATTAGCCCTGTGCTAGTTGGCTCCCAGGTCCTTCCTGTCTGTCCCCATGCTGGCCAGAGGGCCCCCACCAAGCCCTGGAGACCACCCTTCCCTTCCTCTGCCCCACCCTGCCTTTACCCCCATTCCTGGCCTCCCTATGGGTCAGAGAGGGCCTGGGGGGCTGGAGGAGACAAATTTGGTCAGGTGGGCACACACTGAGGTCACTGGCGAATCACATCATGGGGAGGTGGGTGCACCAGTGGTGGCTCCAGACCTTCTATGTTGCAATGACCATTTCCCATTTTTCCATTACTTTAAAAGAAAAAACTAAGCTCACTTTCGGCCAATTCTTTCTGCTCCTCTTGTGTGCAGTGTGCTCATGAACTGTCTGGATGTACGTGTCAGAAAGTGACATGTCAGCGAATGGATGTTTCCCACCATCAAGCCCCTTATCAATGACTTGTGCAAACTAGGCTGATTTTACAACTTTCCAGCAAGTTTTAGGCAACTTCATTGGCTTCCTAAGCTGTGTTTAGTTTTACAGTATTAAATTCATTTCAGTGACGAACACTTTCTGAGCACCAACTGGGTGCAGCCAGGGTGCTGGGACCCAGGTCTGGCAGTGGACTGGAGAAGGACCCAAAGTTAAACACACAACATGGCGTGTGTCAGTCAGTGACGAGTGGTATGATACAGCAGGGCAGGGCTGGGACCGACTGGGGTGGAGGTACCAGCAGAGGTGGTGGTTATGAAGGTTTTTTAAAAATTATTTTATTTATTTATTTATTTATTGGCTGTGCTGCACGGCATGTGGGATCTTAGATCCCCGACCAGGGATCGAAGCCGTACCCCCTGTATTGAAAGGAAGATTCTTAACCAATGGACCACCAGGGAAGTCCCTAAAGTTTTAATTTTAAGTAGGATCAGAGCATTTGTTACTGAGAAGGTGAGAGCTGAGCAAATTCTTACAAAGAGGTGCTGGAAGAGCTTTCCAGCAGAAGGAGCAGCAAGTGCAAAGGCCCTGAGGCAGGAGCACACCTGGGTGTTTGTTGATCGGCTGAACAACCTTACTGTTTGGGGCTGGAGCAACTGGACGGGTGGAGCCCCCGTCACCTGAGATGGGGGCTGCAGGAGGAGCTGTTTGGGGTGAGGGGTTTGCTGTGCACACGTTGGGTTTGAGATGCTGCTAGAATCCAAGCAGTTTGAGGGTCGAGGCTGGAGTTCAGGTCCGCGTTTGGGATACAGGTGTGTGAGCAATTGGCCAATAGGTGGTACGTAAAGATTGGAGGAGACCACCAAGGGAGCAAGTGTAGACCAAGGAGAATGGCGGGAAAGGGTCCAAGAACAGGAGGAAGAACCAGTGAAGACGACAAGGCACCACCTTCGACATGAGGGAGGGGTCCTGGGGCCAAGTGGACGGAAAGGTCACCCAGTCACGTGTGCTGACGGGTCCACTGCGGGGAGGTCACAGGTGACCTGGACGGGAATGGTTTCAGGTCAGCTGTGGGTGGGAGGGACGCTACCTGGAGCGTGTCTGCTTTCCTTCGATGGCTGCACTTGCAGCGTTTTCAGTTGAATTATTTCATTAATATGTAGGCATTACATTGGTAGCATCTTCTAAAAGCAAAATATAATTTCTAGCAAGGACAAAAATGGCCGGGCGCCAGTCCTGAAAACAGCATCCGGATTTTCAGTGCGATCGTCCCGTGACCGTCAAGTAGTTTTTAGCCTGGTTGTCTGCATCCCCTCCCCCGAGGTGAGCAGGGGATCGGTGGAGGGGCCCCTCCTTCCGCCTGCCGAGCTGGCCCCTTGCTCCCTGGCAAGAGGACCCCTCTGTGGCAGGGATGGACTTCCCCGGCCTCCTCGCGTGACCACTGGAGCAGAAGTGAGTGATCAACTTGCAGGTCGTGCCTCGAGGGGCAGGGTGTGCCTGCTGGCTGGAGTGGGCATGGTGGTGGCCGCCCAGGCCCTGCAGAGGAGGGCAGCGCCCAGAATGGAGCACAGCAAACGAGGACCCTGCTCCCCTGGGGAGTGCAGAGCAGGACAGCCACAGCGGCGGGAGAGAGAGGCACTTCTACCGTGTGTACGCGGTCGGTTTGGGTCTTTTGCACGTAGCTGCTCTCCGGTCTCCCAGTGCACACACCGGCACCCAGTCAGTGCGATTTGTGTTTGACGGTAGACAGAAGTGGACAGTCCTGCGGGGCCATTTGTTCTCATGGGCCCCAGCAGAGGGTGCCTCTCTGGCGTCCAGGGCAGCGACCGCGGCCCCTCCCTCAGCCCTGGGGCCCGCTCCATCCCTGCCCAGTTCAACGTGTCCCCACAGAAGCAGGCCTCCCTGGCTGGGGGGCTCACGGTGTGTTGTTTCCCCCAGCTCTGCTGTGGCTGGACCCCCCCTTGGGAACCATCCACCTTCCCTAGCCCTGGCCGTCCTGGTCTGGTAGCCCCTCTGGTCTGTCTTCTCTGTTCCTGCAGGTCCACACTCAGTGCGGGGTAGAGAGGAAGCACATGGACACTTCCTACTGATTGCCTGACTGGGAGAACACCTGGGGACAGGTGTCTGGATGGCTGACCACTGACAGAATGAATGAATGAGTGAGAGAGCAAATGTGAATAACTGATTGAGTGAAATGAATGAATGAAAGAAATAATAAAAGAATGACTCATAAATGAAGGACCCAAGGAACAAGAGGATGGGTGGATGGATGAGTGGGTGGATGGATGGATGGAGGGATGGAGGGATGAATGGCTGACTTTATGAATGGATGAGTGGGTAGGTAGGTGGATGAGCTGGGGGGCTGTAGATGGAACGGCCAGACCCCCCAAAGGCAGTATTGCGGGCCTTCCCTTCTGCCTCTTTGGCAATGCTCCAGCTGTTCGTTCATTACGGGATGTGGGTTGTCACGGTGATGGGTGGAATCGGGAGGGAGTGAAGCTGAGTCTGCAATGACCGGGGGGACCCGCCCATAAGATTCTCAGGGGAGGCTCCTGTCTGCGGGCCAGCCTTGGGGTGCCACCTGGTGGGCTCCTCCTAGGTGCCTGGAGGTCTGCAGGAGCGTCCGCCTATCCCCAGGCATGGTGGAGACAACGTCTTTCGGGAGTAGACACTGCACCCCTCCTGCAGCCCTGCCAAAAGGCCATCACCAGCGCCATTCTGCAAGTGAGGAAACCGAGCCCCAGAGAGGTGATTTTGTGTCCCTAGAGCCGGGATTCCAACCCAGTGGGCCTTGTCTGCACCCCGCACACCCGGCCGCTCTGGGGGTTGCTCCAGCCATGGCTCCCCTCACCCTCTTACCTTCTCTGGGTGGAAGAGGATGTTTCCCAGGCCCTGCAGGCTCAGCACGCGGACCTCGGGGCTGGGGTCCCTGAGGCTTCAGGCCAGCATGGTCAGGGTGGCCTGTTTGGGGAGCACCTGCAGCAGGGCAGGGCTGTAGAGGAACTGGGTGGCCTCCGGGGCAGGCGGGTCAGTCCTGGCACCCTCTCCTAGGGGCCCTCGTCGGTGTCTGGGAGCAGGGCTGTAGGACCAGGGCCTGGCAGGCGGTGTGGGGAGGGTGGCTGGCCTGCTTCCTCCGGGTATCTTGGTTAATGAGTATTTGAAACCCACCTCCAAGCTGGTTCGATCCTTCAATGTATAGCTGGGGAGACTGAGGCCCAGAGGGGGAAAGGGCCTTGTCTGAGGTCACACAGCGAGGCTGGGAGCAACATACGTCAACAGCCTGGCTCGTGGGGCACTTGGGGACAAAGCCTCGTGGAAGGAGGCCCAGACATTCCTCTAGCGCGGTGAGGTGGGGAGAAACACCAGGCTTTGATTGGGGTCTCTTTCTACTCTTTCACTGCCCTTTTGGCTTCACGGTCCCAGGGGTGGGACCTTGAGTCATCAGGGAGGGGGGTGGGTAGAAAGACAGTCCCCCCAGGCTGCAGGCTGAGGGGGGCCTGGGAGGTGCGGACCCAGCCAGAAGCCCCCGACCGCGGGCCCCAAGGAGCTGGGCGGGAAGGAGGGGTGTGAGGGGTTTGTTGGGCAAGTGAGGTCCTGGTGTGGTTCTGGCGGCGGCTGAGGCAGCCGGACGAGGGGGCTCAGGCGGTCTCTGAGGGGCCCCCCTCCCCGCACCCAGGCCCCCGAGAGGATGGTGATGGCTGCCTTCCTCCCCCGCTCCTCCTGGCTCCGCAGGTGGGGTAGCCGCTGGATGATCAGCGCCTTGACTTGCTTGCAGCGGTTCTGCACCGTGGCCCTGGGCGCAGGCGAAGGGCAGGGGCAGGGCTTGGGCTTGCGGATGCAGCCCCGTGTCTCCCGCCCCACACAACCCAACCCAGGGGCCAGGCGGCCAGAGGTGCTGCTGAGCGTGGGTGGGCACATCTCTCTTCGACCGTTTCCTGCTCACTTTGCACCCACTGGCCGCCCACTGGCTGCCAGGCCCGGGCTGAGCATGGGATGGACAGGGGAGCAGACTTGGCCCTTGTCCCCTAGGAGGCCTCAGGCCGGGGGGAAGACGCCTGCATCCTAGGCTTCCAGGGTGTGCGCGTGAGACGGGGGCGGGGCGCCCGTGCTTTCCGTGCCCTGCGTGCACACGCGTGAGTCCGTGGGGCTGTGCTCGCAGGCAGGCCCTGGAGGTACGGCAGTCCACAGCCTAGCCTTCTGGGCAGGGGTGACCCGGGCAGTCCGTTCCCCTGGCCCAGCCCCGCCCCTACCTGGCGAGGAGGCCCACGCCCTGCGGGTCGGTGTGGGTGGAGGCGAAGAGGTCCCAGGCTCCCTGCAGCTCCAGGTGGGCGAAGTCCTGCCAGTGTCCGGCGGCGGGCAGCAGGCCCTGCAGTGCCCCCAGCGACGTGCTGCGGCAGAGCGGAGGGGTCCCCGGCCAGCCGCGCCCCTGGGGAGGGTGCCCAGCCGCCGCGGGTGGAAAGGTGCCTTGTGGTTCCCGCCTGCACTCAGGGCCCGGCAGCACTGGGGCCTCCTGGGGGCAGCTTGTTCCCGGCCGCCTTCAACAGAGATGTCAGGGCGCAGGATGGGGGCGGGCCCGGTTGCGGAGCAGGAGACTGGAGGGGGCCTCCTGGGAGGGGCGGGTCCAGGGGGAAGCTCGAGACAGGTTTGGCACGTGGTCAGTGTGAGGTGCCCACAGCTGGTTTTCCAGGGCTGGGGCTGAGGGGACAGGGCTGGAGAGAGAGAGTTAGGAGACACCAGGGACAGGTGGTTTTCCCAGTTGCAGGGTGGAGGGGGTCCCAGCGGAGCCTCGATGGGCGGTGCCATTTAAACGTGGGGCTGAGAATGCAGAGGGGCCCCGGCAGGGGAGGAGGACAGCGGGGGTGTGTGTCATGGGGGCCCAGAGGAGGGTCCATCTACAGCTCCTGAGGACGCAGGGAAACCAGGTCCACCGGCCGCGTGCTCACGTGGACTCAAGAAAGAGAGCCGGCCCCAGAGCACGGCGGGACGGGATGCAGGTCAGGGACCGCGCTGCCCGAGCCCCGTCCGGGTCACACAGCCTGGCCAGGGGCCGCAGAAGCAAAGTGCGGCCAGGCCGCGGGCTCCAGACCTGCACAGTGGTGTCGAGTCACGGGCTCTGGGCTGCCCCGGGCCCTGCAGGCAGCGCACGGGCAGAGGGCCCGGGAATAGCTCGGTGGCCCGTCTCCCTGCCCAGCCACCCCGCGCCTGCTGGCGTCACCTGGACGTGTGAGTGCCCCCAGAGCGAGGCTGTCAGCTTGGACCAGGCACAACTCTGATCAGATTTGCAAAACCAAATGTGAAGGGATGAAATGCCACTCCGTGAAAGTCCCCGGTGGGGCCGACTCAAATGTCAGCTGGCCTGTCATCTTGCCCCCAAGCCGTGCCACTAAAAAGAGGCTGTGTTTTCCAGGTCACTGGTCTCAGCCAGAGTGACGCCGGTTTCAGGAGAAGGCGACTCTGGGCACAGTGGCATTTTGTCTGCTCTGTGATGAGTCTCAGAAGCTTCTGGTCCTGGGGCACGTTGGGCATCGCCTCTCAAGGTCGCCGTGTCCCTGCACCACACCAGGGCTCCTGGAAAGATGGCGTTTGGCTGATTTGGGCATTCTTGGGACTCCCTTGCTGACTTTCGGGGTGAACAGCATTACTTGTGGGGCCCTAAAGCCTAAGACCACCTCCAGCCCAGGACCCCCGGCAATGCACAGGGACCCATGTTGCCTGAAATCCGTGCCGCTCCTTGACCGACAGAAGACGGAGGCCCTCGGGTCCGAGCCCGGCCATGCAGGACTCCCCTCCCTTCCTCCTGCGGTGACGTCGTGCCCTCCTTCAGCCTCACCCCAGGGATGCCTGGGGCAGAGCGACTTTGGAGATGAGGGAGGGCTGGAGGGCAGGATGCAGAGGTGCAGGGAGCCTGCGGGGTTCCCACAGAGCTAGGGCTTCCTATGCGTCAGTGCCACGGGACACGGACCGCTGCTGTCCCGGGGGGATGAGGGAATGGAGCGCCCTCCTTTCCTTTCCACCTGGTGTCCCCCCATCTGACGTGAGCTGCAGGAGGCGGCTCTGTCTCCTCATCTTTGTACGTCGCCCCAGTGCCGACCGGATACTGTCACTTCCGCGGCACGGAGCCCCCTGTGGCTCCCCGCTGCTCTGGGGCTGAGCCGTGCGGTCACCTCCTTCCTGCCCCTTCGTCTTTGGGGTCCCCCTGCCTGGAAGGCTCTCTGCCCTCCTTTCCCCACCCAGTGAGCTCTAACCATCATTCAGGTCTGTGCTCAGAGGCCGGGTCCTCAGGGAACCACATGCAGGGGGCGCCCCCCAAGGTCATCCTTTGCAGAGGCTGTGCCTCTCCTTCAGGGCACTCTCCAGGGTGTGTCATGCATCACGGGGCTGTCACTTGACCCCGTCTGCATTTCCACGGGGCTGAGCTCCTGAGTGCAGGCATGCCTCTCTGGTGACTGAGCGTGGCCTGTGACACAGCAAGCGCCATCCGTATTCATTAAATAACAAGAGCAGGACACACAGTACACTCAGCAAGTATCGACCAAATAATAAATAATCCGTTAGTCCTTTCTCTCCTCTTTTCGACCAAGAGCTGTGGGGAGCACGGAGTGGAAGGGGGGCCGAGGCTGAGGCCAGGGGCCAGGGAAGGAGGCAGGTCCGAGCAGGGCCGTGGGGACTCCAGACTGGGGCAGAGCACCAACCTTCCCGTCTGTCCCTTCCTGCTCAGGAATCTCTGCTCAACCCCAGGGAAGTCACAACCCCCATGGGTCCGAGGAATCAGGAGGTCCTTGGGCCTGAGACCACGGCACCCCAACTGGGCAAATCGAACAGAAGACGTTTGGGCTGGGGTCATGATCTAACCCTTAACTGAGGCCCCGAGTGTTGGTCACTTGCACAGGGTCACCCTAGCATAGAGGCTACCCAGTCCTCTGCAGCGCCTGACCTGCACAACACCTGGGGAGGGGCCAACCCCATCGCACAGAAGAAGAAACCAAGACCGTGAGATGGAGAGGCCAGCTCAGAGTGCTCACAGTGGGGTTAGGAGGAGATCTTAGATCTCAGATCCAGGCCCCAAACAGCATATCATTATTAACTGCTTATTTGTTCCTTGTCGACTGCCAAAACCCAGGACCACGAACAGTGTTTTAAATAAAAGAGCTTTAAATTAAACTTAAAGCTTTAAGTTGAAAAGAGGACTAATCAGGAAGTGAGAAACAAAAGGAAGCACCCCTGTGCCACAGTGAGAGATGACTGAACATTAATTTTATATGTGAGCTTCCTGGCAGCCAGGGCAAGAAGGAAAATATGTTGGATTATACCTATAAGTGGATGAAGGGAGTGTCTTTGAAATGAAGAGAAATGAGATGTCCCATGAGAGTTAAAGAGATTCAGCCCATAATGGATGAAACAAGAGGAATGAGAAGTCCTTTGTGGGGTAGGGTGGACATTGCCTTGAGGAGGACCTGGCTGAGGACCAACCAAAGCAGGAAATGTCTCTAAAAGAAAGGGGTTTTGTTCATCAGAGATGCAAAGGAAAGGGAGAGTCCCACAGGCAGGGCCATCCACGCTTGCTCCTTCCCTGGCAGGAAGCCCTGCCAAACCCTCACTTGTTGGTTCCAGGGGCCGGCACAGCTTAGCAGGACGTCAGGAACCTCAGAGGCCCAGGACTTGTCTGACTCTGCCTTGAGCCTTGCGTGGCTGCCACAGGTGTTCCGTGCCACCCCCATGCTGCCGGGGGCACCCACGAGACAGTGGGCCTCTCGGTAGTGAGTGCCCAGATCCCTCTTCGGCCCCCGTCCCCCTTGACGGTACCACCGCATCCACCTAGTGTCAGACCTGGGACCACAGGGATGCGCCTGGATGGTGCTGCCCTCTGAGGCCCGGGAGCGGCTGCTGACCTTCTCACTGTCCTTGATGGCTGGCGGACATCACTGCCGATTGGCCTGCTGTGCTCTCGGGCCCCTTGGGGTGGCATCAGAATCACAGTTGTCCTCTGGGGAGGGGGCCCAGGTCCCATCCCAGCTCCAGGGAAGGTGTGGGAGACAGACCTGGTCAGTCAGAGCCCCACATGCCCCTGTGGCCAAGGCAGTTGGTTCAGGGGTGGGCCTGTGAGCTAAGCTGGGCCAATGAGAGCCAATGGACATGCCCAGGGTGGGAGTCTGTCCTGTGGTTGCTGGGGCCCTGCCCTTCTCTTCCGGGAGGACCTGCCCAGAGAAAAGCCAGGGCCTGCGAGGTGGGAGGGGGGAGGGCTGAGGCTGCTGGAGCATCTTGACACAGCTGAGCCTGAGCAGAAGGGCCCCTGGTGCTCCCAGAGAGGTGACAGCCATCCTGCTCTCTGCGGGAGCCCTGTGTGAGACAGACATATGTCCCTGCTCCCTGGAGCCCCCATTATACGGGGCACAGATGACAGCTGTAGCTGGAGATGGGCTGGGGGGGAACACAACAGGGAGGGAGGAGGGCTGCTATTTTAGAGAAGATGGTTGGGAGACCACAGGAGGTGAGGCTACTGGGGGAAGAGCATCCTGGGAAGAGGGCGCAGCAGCTGCAAAGGCCCTGAGGCAGGAGTGTGCTGGGTTTGAGAAACGGCAGGAAGATGCTGAGGCTGGAGCAGAGGGTGTGCCTGGGTGGTGGGGGCGTGTGGCGGGAGCTGAGGTCCTGGAGGAGACGGGCACCCAGATGAGGAAGGACCGGTGGGCCACTGGAAGGGCTGGGCCCTTCTCAGAGCTAAAGGGGGAGGAAGCAGGAGGGTTCTGAGCACAGGCGCGGCCTGATCTGACTGAGGGGTGGAAGGCAGTGGGGGGTGGTAATGGGAGCAGGGGAGGCTGGACCTCATGGGGCAGGAGAGGGAAGCTGATGGGCCAGGCAGCTCATCATAGCTCTCTCCTAACCCTCCTGCTTCCGGGAGGAGAACGTTTTAACAGCTTATTAGGGAAGATTCATGCATTTTGCATAGTTGATTCGAATAAAAAAGGAACTTGGTGCACATTCGAATTCAGAAGCAATATGAGAGAAGTGACAGTTTTTTTCAGTGAGTGTCTTGGGGAGAGCTGTTAAAACTGACAGCTTGTGTGAAGCTCATCATAATACCAACAAATGAAAAGAGGTCGCCCCGAGGCTTTTAAAGACTCGCTTAATGGATTTCTCAAGATATGCCCCAGTGCAGAGGGAAGGCAAGCCTGCCAGCCCGGGCCACGGCCCGAGTGCAGCCGGCGGGGCGCGGACCCTCCCACATGGGTCCGGTCCACACTGGTCAGGAGTGGGATGGGGGGAGGCTGACAGCTGTCCACTGCATCAGAGCAAAAACGTACCAGGGTCCGGCGCCCTGTGCAAGGGAACCCAGAGGGCGTCTGCCTGCAGGGGCCGAGTGGTGGCTGGGCAGGCACCCCTGCCGTTCTATGGGCTCTAGTTCAGCAATGCACGGACATTCTGTGTGGCTCAGAGGAAGCCTCTGACCCTCTCTGAGCCTCAGTTTCCTCATCCGTCAAAGGGGGAAGACAACATTTGTCTCGCAGAATCCCTGCAAGGACCACATTTGGGTAAGATGTGGTGTCCCGTGTGGGCACCTGGAGACCCCGTGTGTCAGCTGTCATGGGGTGTCTCTGCAGCCAGGCACCTGCGGTCACAAGGAAGCGTGACGCACGCCCACCCTCCGCGCTGACTGCTGCGCTGGCCACAGCTGGTGTTTGGAATCATGTCTGTTGGGGATTCAACTGTGTCCCCAGAAGCTGTCGAAGTCCTAACCCCGGGTACCGGAGAATGTGACCTCATTTGGAAGTTAGGTCTTTACAGATGGAATCAAGTTAAGACAAGGTCATTAGGGTGGCCCTCATTCATCATGACTGGTGTCCTTATAAGAAGAGGGAAGGACTTCCCCGGTGGTGCAGTGGTTAATAATCCACCTGCCAATGCAGGGGACATGGGTTCGAGCCCTGGTCCAGGAAGATCTCACATGCTGCAGAGCAGCTAAGCCCATGTGCCACAACTACTGAAGCCCGCGCACCTAGAGCCCGTGTTCTGCAACAAGAGAAGCCACCGCAATGAGAAGCCCGCGCACCGCACCGAAGAGTAGCCCCTGCTCGCTGCAACTAGAGAAAGCCCGCATGCAGCAACGAAGACCCAACGCAGCCAAAAAAAAAACAGAGTGCTTGTTGTGTACAACACACTGCTCCCTCTTAAAAAAAAAAAAAAAAAAGAGGGAAATTTAGACACAGAAACACACAGTGAAGACAGAGGCAGAAATGGGAGTGATGCGTCTACAAGCCAAGGAACACCAAGGAGGCGGGAAGGACCCTCCCCCGCAGGTTTCAGAGGAGCACGGCCCTGTCAACCCTGGACTTCAGACCCCCAGGCTCCGGCGCTGCGCGAGAATAAACGCCTGCTGCTCTAAGGTGCCCGGTGTGGAGCTCTGTCACTCAGCCCTGGGAAGCCGGTACACCGTCTCTGCCCAGGGGTCTGGGCCTTACCTCTGGGCGCTGGGCACGGCTGCCTCCTGGGTCTCCTGGCCGGGCTGGGGCTCCTTGGGCAGGTTCAGCTCCAAGATGTAGTGCATCTGGGTGAGGAGGGCCAGGAAGAGCTTGGGGTAGGCCTCCTGCACGGCCTTCTTGAACTCTCAGGCGAACTGCAGCTCATGCAGCATGTTCATGGCCTGTCGGGGCAGCAGGGGACACTCAAGGGGTCTGGGGTCCAGGCCTGTGGATCAACCTTCCGACAAAACCCACGTCCAACCTCGCCTCCCTGTGCCTGCCCACAGCCTCCAGGACCACAGCCAAGTCCTTGCCCGGGATGTCCTTCCCTCAGGGCCCGGCTCTCTCTCTGGACCCTCCATGCCTCCCCTCTCCCGCGGCTCTCCCTGCAGGCCTCGGTCCTCCATCCCACAAGCCCCGTCCACTCTGCCCTCTGCGCTGCCACTGCCTCGTGTCGGGCCCCTCAGCCCCGTGGGCTTTGCTCCTCACAGTATCCCCAGCACAGAGCCTGGCACACAACAGGTACCCATGAGTGAATGTCGAGGGGACACGTGGCCCAGAAGGCAGAGCTACCAGATAGCAGCCCCGGGGTCTCCCGTGCCCAGAGGGGTATTTGGTCCAGAACGTTCTCAGGGTCAGGGGCCAGCACTGCGGAGCAACGACAAGGGGAGGGCAGGGGCTTGGGGCGCGGAGGGACCCAGGGAAGGGGGCCCGGGGACGGGGGGCATCAAGGAGCAGGGCTGACGGACGGCCAGGCCCAGAGACAGGGTGGGGCTTCCTGCCGCCGTGGGTTCAGCTGTCACACCCCTCTGCTGGGGGCGGCCGCTTGTCCAGGGCGCTCTGAGCGGGGAGGGGCGGCTGCATGCTCGGTGCTCGGGGGGCTTTTGGGGTGGAGGTGGGTTCTTAGCCTGGAATAAAACAGGGTTGGGGCACAGCTGCTGCCCCATCAGACTGCAGCCCAGGGGCAGGTGTGGCAAGTTAGCAAGTGATCCCCTGCTCCTGGGGCTGTGCAAGCAGGGCCTGGGCTTGTGCAGAAAGCTGGGGGGTGGGCGGTAGGGGGGGTTCCTATAGGAGGTTGGGAGCTACCAGAGGCAGCCTCTAAGATTCCTCCAGAATGGACAATCTCCAGAACCCAAGTATGGGGGCAGGGGTTCACGAATCCCTCCACGCCCTTCCTCGTGCCTGAACCTGGCTGGCGTGGTCCAGGGCCCTCGACCAGGAAGTGGGGAGCCGGGCCTGGACCCAGGGCCTGTGTGGTCAGTCCCCGGCTGGGCAACCTCGGAGGCCCCCTCTGCCAGGCCAGGCTGGGCAGGGTGGGTTTCTTCTGAAGCCTGGGTATGGGGCTCCCCGTCCCACGGGGCCAGGCACACGGTGGGCGCCCCACACCCATGTCTGGCTGAACGCACACAAGAAGGCAGCTGGGGACAGCGTCTGGCGGTGTTGGCAGAGACTCACGGCCATGGAGCGCAGGTAGGCCTTCTCCGTGGTCCGGGGTCTGCCATCACTGGTCCTGGTGGGTAGGGGTCGCTCCAGCGCCCAGGCCAGCAGCTCGGCCAGCACCAGGCAGCTCACGGCCGCTCGGCCCCCAGGGCCCTCCACAGCCGGAAGGCATGGCTGCGGGCAAAGGGTGGCCGTGAGGGCAGCACTGAAACTCTGGCCTGGCCAGGCTGGGTCCCAGCAGCGGGCCGCTGTGCCCAGGGCCTCAGGGGCCTGGAGTGGGGGCCAGAGGAGGAGGCCAGGCTGGGTCCTGAGCTGAACCCTGGCAGGACAGGTGGGTGAGGGGTGGATAAGAGCATATTGAGGTTGGGGGAGGGGCACGAGGGGCGGGGCCTGGACAGCAGTGTGGCCTGGGGGATGCGGCAGAGGTTGGGCCAGCGGCCCCGGTCCGTGTTTCTGGGTGTCCCCTCTATCAGGCCCCTCTTACCTCAGCTGCAGACTCCGTCTGTCACCCTCCATGGCTCCCAAGTACTGTCAGGACAAGTCCAGCTGGTGCCCAAAGCCATCGCCCTCTGACCCCTGCCCTCTGACCTCCAGTGCCCGCCTGCCTTCCCTCCTCTCCTGCCTCTGGCCTCCTCACCTGGCCTATTCCCGCTCAGCCTTTAGGGCTCGCCCTACAGTCACTTCCTCCTGGAAGCCTGCTGTGGCTGCTTCCTCCTAAGCCTGGGTTTGCTGGGGTCCAGCTCCCCTGGCACCAACCTGGGTCAACTTAGGGGCCATCACTGGCATGTGCAGAGCTTTTCAGTGTCCTTGTGCCCATTTTGCACATGAGGAAACTGAAGACTGGGGACAGGATGTGCTCTGATCAGGGCCCTGCCTCGTAACCGGGAGATGGCGCAGGAGGTCAGGCCTGCCTAGTCCCACGGCCTTACTGCCTGGTGGGGGGGAAGCACGGCCCTGCGAGACCGGGGGAGGCAGGGGGCACCCGGGCTCTCCAGTGTCAGTGGCCATGACGGCCCTCTTGTTTTCTGTGCTAGGTGTCTTTGGGCCTGAGTGCTGGGTGGAAGGGGCTGGAGGGGCAGGAGGGACCCTGGAATGATGGGGTGTGGGCGGGGAGGGCATAGTTGGGGGGTTTGATGAGCTGCAACCCCCAGCTTTCAGAGAGACCCCAGGGGGGCTGCCCTTGAGCGCTGGGGAGGCCACCCCAGTCCCATCTGACCCTAGCTGAGTGGGCTCAGAGGACTCTGGGAGATTCCAGAGTGAGGTCACCACCCACCTAGGAGTGGGGCCTTTGGAGTGAGAAGGGCCTGGATTCAAATCCCTGCTCCGCCCCGTCCTGGCTGGGTGACCTTGGCCAAGTCACTTCACCTCTCGAGGGCAAAGCTGCCTCGAGGAGCTTAGGTGAGATGGCTCCCCAGGAGCGAGGGTGCACAGAGGGCCAAGGCTTCTGTTCTTCTCCCTGTGGGTGTCTATCACTCAGTCGGCACCTCTGTGCTGGGCACTGTCACGGTCAGGCAACGTCCCAGGGTACTGAGCAGAGACAGACCCAGTAAGAATCCTGGGCGTGACCCCCCTAGGGTTTGACTTGGGCAGCAAACAACGGTGCGTCAGACACTACCCCACGTGCGTAAAGCAGGGCGGGAGGGGGCACGGCAGGAGGATGCATCTGGGTGTCCTCGATTGTAAGTAGGGCAGTCGGGAGGCCTCCACTAAGAAGGGCGGTGCCTGCAGAGACCTGAGAGCAACGGGAGAGGCTGCAGCTCTGAGACGGTGGCCTGCGTGGTGTGTTCAGGGCCAGTGCGGGCGGCGTGGCATGAGCAGCGGAGGGCGGGAAGACAGTGAGGTCGTGGGGCAACGTCACGACTTGTTGGGTGCTGTAAAGGTTTTGGCTTTGACTTTGAATGACATGGGGGCCACTGGCATGTCTGGAGTGGAGAAGAGACGTGATCTGACCTAGTTTTAAAGGACCACTCTGGCTGCTGGGACGGAGGGGCTGGAAACGGGCCAGGACGCGCAGTGAGAGCTCGTTATGTCCTAACTAGGGTGGTGGTGTCGGCGGCTGGGGGAGATGGAGGCAGGTGGACTGCAGGGCTTCCCAGAGGATGGGCTGTGGGGTGGAGAAGAGAGTCAAGGCGACACTGAGAGCTTTGGCCTGAAGCTGGAGGGTGAATCGCCACGTCTGACACAGGAGCTGGCAAGACGAACGGGTGCAGGGCAGGGTAAGGGGGTGGTCTGGACGCGGCAAGTGGATGCCCATTAGACATCCCTGTGCATCCGGCCAGGGCGAACATTCGGGAGGCGCCTGGGCTTAGGTGATATTTAAACCAGGGGGATGGAAGTGGCCACCAGGGCAGGGAGTGTAAGTGAAGATGGGGCCTGAGGCTCAGCCCTGTGGCCCCTGCGTTAAGAAGCCAGGGCGACAGGAGGAAGCGGCCAGGAGGCTGAGCTGGAGCGGCTGGGGTTGGGGGGGAGGAGCCAGGCTGGGCTCCAGGAGCCAAGTCAGGAAAGTGTTCCCAGCCCAGAAATAAGCCCACGCAGACGTGGTCAATTAATTTACAACAAAGGAGCCAAGAACATGCAATGGGGAAAGGACAGTCTCTTCAACAAATGGTGCTGGGAAAACTGGGCAGCCACGTATGAAAGAATGCAACTGGACCTCTATCTTACAGCACACACAAAAATTAACTCGAAATGGATTAAAGACTTGAATATAAGACCTGAAACCATAAAACTCCTGGAAGAAAACCTAGGTGGTAAGCTCCTTGACGTCAGTCTTGGCAATCATTTTTTGGATCTGACACCAAAAGCAAAGGCAGCAAAAGCAAAAATCAACAAGCAGGACTACATCAAACTAAAAAGCTTCTGCACAGCAAAGGAAACCATCTACAAAATGAAAAGGCGACCTAGTGAATAGGAGAAAATATTTGCAAATCATATTTATGAAAAGGGGTTAATATTCAAAATACTTGAAACACACACACAACTCAATAGCAAAAACAAACATACAAAAGCTCCCCACACAATCCGATTAAAAAATGGGCAGAGGATCTGAATAGACATTTTTCTAAGGAAGACATACAGATGGCCAACAGGTACGTGAAAAGATGGTCAGCATCACTCAGCATCAGGAAAGTGCAAATCAAAACCACAATGAGGTATCATCTCACTCCTATTATCAAAACGACGAGAAATAACAAGTGTTGAGAAGGATGTGGAGAAAAGGGAACCCTTGCACACTGTTGGCGGGAATGTAAATTGGTGCAGCCATTATGGAAAACAGTATGAAGATTCATCAAAATACTAAAAAGTGAACCACCACGTGATCCAGCAATCCCTCTTCTGGGAATTTATCTGAAAAATACGAAAACACTAACTTGAAAAGATATATGCACCCCCATGTTCATAGCAGCATTATTTACAATTGCCAAGATATGGAAACAACCTAATTGCCCATCAGCAGATGAATGGATAAAGAAGACATAGCATATATATAAATATATATATATATGTATATATATATAAAATGAAATATTATTCAGCCATAAGAAAGAAGGAAATCTTGCCATTTGAGACAACATCGATGGACCCTGAGGGCATTAGGTTTAGTGGAATAGGTCAGACAGAGGAAGAGAAATACCGCATGATCTTGCTTACATGTGGAATCCAAAATGAAAACAAAACCCAAACCTCACAAACAAAAACTCAGTTCATATCTACAGAGAACATGCTGGTGGTTGCTAGAGGTGAGGAGTCAGAGGTAAGCGAAATGGTGAAGAGGGTCAAAAGGTACAGACTTCCAGGTATAAAATAAATAAGTCCCGGGGACGTAATGTACACACGGCGACCATAGCTGTTAACGCTGTATTGTATATTTGCAACTTGCTAAGAGAATAGCTCACCACAAGGACGAAAAATCTGTAACTATGAATGATGATGATTGTTAACTAGACTTACTGCGGGGATCATTTCACCCCACCGCCCCTCCCAAAAAAAAGAAATAAGAAAGAGAAAGAGTTCCTAGGAGTGAGAGTAGTTGCCATGAAGACACAGAGGAACCTGAAAGCATGTCAGAAAGTGACAGAAGCCAACCTGAAAAGGCTACATACGGTATGATTCCAGCTCTGTGACATTCTGGAAAAGGGAAAACCATGGAGACAGTCAAAAGATCAGTGGTTGCCAGGGGTTTAGGGGGAGGGAGGGATGAACAGGCAGAGCACAGGGGGTTTGGGGGCAGTGAAACTATTCTGTATGATGCTAGAATAGTGAATACTTGTCACTCACTGTACATTTGTCCAAATCCATAGAATGTACACCCCCAAGAGTGAACTGCAATGTAAACTATAGACTTTAGTTAATAATAATATATCAGTATTGGCTCATCAATTGTAACAAACATACCACACTAAGGCAAGATGTTACCAAGAAAGGAGCCTGGGAGAGGAGGGAAGTAGATGGAACTTTGCACTTTCTGCTTAACTTTTCTGCAAACCTACAACAGCTCCAAAAAAAGAAACGTCTATTTAAAAAAATGGAAAGAGACATACAATGCAATACTAAAGAAAGGAAAACTGGTGTTACTAGATTTAGATTAGAATAGACAATCAAGATCTAAAAATCTACATTAATATCAGGCCGGTGAAAAAAGGTCTCCAAAGACTACATGTGGCATGATACTGTTTATATAAAGTTATTGAAACTACAAATAAAGTGTTTTTAAGAATATGTTTAGATGCAATCACACTATATAAAAAGACAGCAACAGAAGGAAGACCGTTGTGTGGATGAGCCAGGGGGGTGGCAGCAGTGACGGTGGGCAGCCCCGTCCTTAGGTGTAGTTCATAACTAGGGCCCTGGCTTTGGTACGGGTGACAGCTTCACAAGTGTGCATTCGATTACTGAGAAGAGTCCTTGCTCTAAGTAAAGAACTAAATTAAAGCAGGCCATGCATAGAGCCGTGATGGATGAGTGTGCCAAACCAAGGATTATTCTTAGTCCAGCTTTGAGGGCCAATGCAGTAAAAGCAGTTGCCCAAGGGTGAAAGAGGAAAAAGAGAAGACGAGGAAGCTGGGCAATGATTCTAAAAGTTATGTAGAAATGCAAAGGGCCAAGAATGGCCAAGACAGTCTTGCGGAAGGAGGAGGGGGAGACCTTTCTGGATCAGGGGAGGTGAATTAACATAAAGTTGTAGGAATGAGAACCTTGGGTGTTGGCCTAGGCACAGACAAGCAGAGCAGTGCCGAGCAGGGAGAGCCCAAAGGCAGGTCCCTAGCACACAGCCCTGTTTTTTAAAAAAATTTATTTATTACTTTATATTTATTTTTGCTGCGTTGGGTCTTTGTTGCTGCACGCGGGCTTTCTCTAGTTGCGGCGAGCGGGGGCTACTCCTCGTTGCGGTGCGCGGGCTTCTCATTGCGGTGACTTCTCTTGTTGCGGAGCACGGGCTCTAGGCACGCGGGCTTCAGTAGTTGTGGTGTACAGGCTCAGTAGTTGTGGCTCGCGGGCTCCAGAGCACAGGCTCAGTAGCTGTGGCATGCAGGCTCAGTAGTTGTGGCTCACGGGCTTAGTTGCTCTGTGGCATGTGGGATCTTCCTGGACCAGGGCCCGAACCTGTGTCTCCTGCATCGGCAGGCGGATTCTTAACCACTGCGCCACCAGGGAAGTCCCTCAGCACACAACCCTTGACTGCAGGATGCAAGTACCCAGAGCTGCAGGAACAGGGTGGGGCACTTGATAAAGGATGCTGGACGTTTAGAAGAAACTGGAGCCCGATTCACATCTCCATGATGTGGGTGGTTGGAGGGCTGAATGAGAAAGGCAAACTCTAGGATTTTTATAAGGTAACGTCTGAGAATGAATGATGGAACTTGGAACTCCTTTTCATCAAAGGACCTAGTAAGGGAGCGAAAGGAAAGCTGCAAAGTGGAAGAAGATATTTAACATAAAATCAACTGAGACCTGTATCCAGATTACTGTACATAAAGAATTCCTAGAAATTGATAAGAAAAAGAGGGACAACCCAACAGAAAAATGTGCAGGATACTTGAACAGGCATCACCAAAGATGCCGTTCCAATGGCCAAAAAGGGCATGAAAAGATGTACAACCTCATTATTTAATCAGCAAAGTGAAAATTAACATGGAAATATGATTAATACTACCCACCAGATAGGCTAAAATTTTGATGGTTGACTAGAAAGTTGATGTTAAGTGTTCGTGAAGATGTGCAGCAACAGGAACTCTTAAAAAAATACTGTGGGAATGAGAGGTGGTTTAAGTACTTTGGAAACATTTTGCATCATATGTTAGTGTTGGTGCCACACCTATACTATGGAACTTGAATGCAGATGTGCCTCAGAGCACATGTATGAGCAAATTCACAGCAGTGTTAACCACAGACCTAAACCCAAATGTCCATCCGTAGTAAGAAGGGTAACTGGTGTTCATAGGATGGGATACTACACAGCAACCAAAATGAATGAACTCCAACGATATGTAACATATTGGGAGGAGTCTTAAGCACAAGATGCTGAGGGAAAAAGCCAGGTAACAAAAGAATGCTGGAAGGGCTCATATCACCCAATTCTGTTTATATTTTAGGACACGCCACCATTATTTCATGCACTACTAAGAAAGAAAAGTTATCCAAGATGGGAGTCTAATAGGGGCCCCACCAAAAAGGTTGGACCCCAAGGGCTGTGTGTACAGTGTAAATGTGATAAAGCAAAACAAAAGGAAATAAGACCCCTGCCTTGCAGAAAGAACAGCAAGAAAACCCATGCTCAGTCAGCACACTGTGGGGAAGGAGGATGGTTCTCCTGCAAATCCAAACCACAAAACCTACTTTGGGGTCTGAGTCACACCACCATTGTGCCCCCCACCAAACACCCTCCAGCAGAGACTTTTAAATTTGAAGTGGTCTCAGGCTGAGAGTGCCCCCAGGTGAATGAGAAGCCTACATCAATCCAGGTGTAAGGCACCATCAATGTAAAATGTACTCCTACTTCATAGATGCTGACATGTGAAAAATGTGCTTCTTAGAACTGAAGAAATTAGATATAAATTCCAATACAGATAAAACTGAACTATAGACCTGGGCAGCTGAGGACAACGGTGGCTGCCTGGGTCCCCCCCTCTCCACCTCTCAAAATTTCCTTGAAAAACAACACAGCAAGAAGAGAAAAGTAAAACCACTACAATGTGACCTCAGAGAACACCCAGACTTCAACACAGTATAAGCAGAAGAGAACTATGCCAGCCCCGGCCTGCGGTCTCTCACACTCCCACCCCACCCCTGCTCCACCACGAGACTCTGTGGCAGATAAAAGGAGGATGAGAGAAACTATGGAGAGGAGAGGAGACAGGACCTGGCAACAGGGCTCAAAGTTGTTCTAAATCACCTTCAGGAAGACAAGGTCCATCTTAAGTCTGAAAATATGAAACAGTAAAGAAGAAAGACACCAAGTAAACCAGAGCACTGACCACAGGAAAGGGACTGAAAAGAATGCGCATTTGAAGGGCAGCCTTCAACACACGCAGCCTTCAGCACACCCAGCTTTGGGGAGGAAAAAAAGGGCAAAAAAGAAAGAAGTACCCTTTGAAATTGGTTGGTGAAAGGTAAAGGCACAAAGAGGAAAAATTTAAGGTCCTACAGGAGAAAAAGGACCTCCCAAACTGGAGGATACATAACCCTTTCACCTACCACCAAAACTGAAAATCTGCTAAGTTACCTGGACTTTGCTATACTGACAGAAGAGGGTGCCATTGAACTTGAAATTCTACAAAACACTCTAATAGTGTTGTATATAAACAGGAGAAAAATTAATAGATCCATAGAGTTACTGCAAAAACCCCTGGAAAACAAAAGCACACATCCAATGAGAAAATTCCTCCCCTGAAAAACAACCATGATTCAGATAAAAGTGTACGACAACACCCCACATGCAGGCCAATATACTCAAGCAAGCCTTTAAAGATATGAAAAACCACCTTGAATTATAAATTCAAAAAGGACCAAAAAAAAAAAAAAAAGCCTCTAATAAGAAAGGAAAAGAGAGCTGATTGAATTCAGAAGTGAAAAAAAGAATTCAAGGTGCTCAAGAGAGAGAAGACTCAAATGAAAATTAGAAAGGGGCATTGAGGAAAAGTAGAAAGACCACCAAGAGAATAAAGATGAATTTAAGAGAAGTAAAAAGGGTCACAGAGAAAGTAGGAGAAATGGAAGACAGGCAAGGAAAGACTAGCATTTGAATTACTGGAGTCTCTGAAGAAGAAAAACAACAATGGAACAGAACTAATATTTAAAACTATAACCAAGAGAGAAATAGGTGAGGGAGATTAAGAGGTACAAACGTCAGTTACAAAATAAATAAATCACAGGGATGAAATATACAGTGCTGGGAATATAGTCAATAATAATGTAATATTTTTGTGTGGTGACCTTTGACCTTGATGACTTGGGAGTTGCCGGGCTGGAAGACTCGTTCTTCGAGAGCGCCTTCTCCCAGGGGCTGGTGGGGGCGGCCTTCTGGTCCCTACCGCTCCAGAGTGGGGCTCCATCCGCGCTGGCCTGGGAAAGCTGCTTGGGGGACGGTGCTTGCACCTGCGAGGCTTCCCCTGCTGGCCAGGGGCGGGATTGGGCAGGGTTGAGGGCGGGCAAGGGTGGGCTTGGGGTCTAGGTTGGGACCCGTAGGAGGTAGGGCAGTATCATCTGAAATCAGGGTCATGCCTGTGTCCAAGTTTGGGGTTGGGAGTCAGTGGGTCTGGGGGTCAGGACAAGGCCATTACTGGGCTTATGGCTGAAGTTAGAGGGTGAGTCTGGGGGAGATTTGGGTTGAGTTGAGTTCAGGAGTGCTGGTGTGGGTTCGGCTGAGGCTGTGGTTAGGGGTGGGAGTGGGTCCACTGTGGTGGTCCTCAAAGGCTCACCTCTGTGGCGCATCAGGAGCTTGTAGAGATGGCCCACCCCTTCCAGGCTGGAGCACTGGGTGGCCTTGTCTGGGTCCTGGCACAGAATCCCCAGCATGCCCATCAGCTGCCCAATCCGTTTGAAGTCCTCTTTTGGCTGTGGTGAGAGTGCAGGGGAACCACTGACGCAGATCACCACCCTGCCACGTACTTACTCCAGCACGGCCAGCGTCACAAGGATCCCCTCAAACTGTGTGCCAGGGCTGGGATTCGGGTCTGGGCAAAATGTAAGGGGTGGCCAAAAAGCTCAGAAGTCAAGAGAAATACTGTTTTAATGTAATATTTATAAAAATCAAAATGAATGTAAAAGATCCATCAGGAACAAAGTTGCAAAATTGTAAATAAAGACAGGATCTGAGCCTGCACTTCCATGACCTTGCCTCGCTCACCTCTCTCTAATCCCGGCCCTGGTTCCAATAAAACTTTATTCACAACAACAGGTGGCCAGCACATGGGGCATAGTTTGCTGATTTAATGGTTTAAAACATCCCACTAAAATATTTATCTTGCTTGCAGAGTGTTTTGGCGCCTCCACAAATCTTGTGCCCGAGGCAAGTGCCTGACTTGCCTCTCCCAGACCCGGTCTTGTGTTGCAGAAGCTGATTTTGGGTAAATTGAAGACACTTTGAACCCCTGGAGAGGGAACCTCCTCACCAAAGGAACGCTGGAGGGAGGTCTGTGCATTGCCAGCTTGCCTGTCCATCTTCATTAGAAAGGCACGCCCGCCAGGCGCCAGGCTGAGGAACTAATTTCCTCATCTCTCCCGTGAGTCTCCCGGAGGGATTGATGCTGATTTTGGTTGATAAACGCAGAACCACTCACTACCTGAGCACGTGCTGATGTTCATTCAACCCAAGTGCGTCAGTGACAGATGGCGGTTAGGCTGTGATCCGTGAAACGATGGGGATCGTGATGGACGACGGCGGAGGGATGCTGGCTGCTGCACGCAGAGCTGCCAGCCCTAGTCTGGGGCAGGGCTGCACACTCTATGGGCCCTTTCATGGTCCCCCGCCCCCATCTGATTCCCCCTGTATCCCTCTGACGAGGACTCGTTTCCTCCCGTTTCCCTGAGAAACAGGCTCAGGGTGGAGAGCCTGCCTGAGGCTTCAAGGTGCTTTGGCAGGAGCCCAGTCTCCTGAGTCGGGTCAGGGCGCCTGGGTTCAGCTTCCAGCTGGGAGGCCTTGAGCAGGGGTCCCCAACCCCCAACCCAGCCTGTTTCCTTGTGTGTAAGAGGGGGGATTACTTGGCCAGGCCACAGGGGACTCGGGGATCCCGCCTGTCCTGGTGGCAGGGACCCCGTGCGCCTTGGCAGGCTCTGGGAGAAGGGCGGCTTGGCTAGGGCAGCAGAGGGGGTGTGGATGTGGCGCCAGAGGGCCGGGTACTCACGTCCAGGTAGAGGTTGTGGCTCAGGAATTGAAGAGGGCCATGCAGTTGTGTACAGCCCGCTGCTGCTCGTGTGCCTTCTCTGACGCCAGCCAGACGTACATGTGCTGCAGGTGGGCGGGGGCAGGGAGGGGTGCTGCAGCCTGGGACCCCGGCCTTGGGCAGGTTCCGCCCCCAGCTCAGGCCACGCCCACCACCAGCCCAGACCACCCCCCTGGGTTCAGGGCCCACCCACCTTTGGCCCAGGCTCCACCCATCAGCCCAGATCACACTTATCCTCAGCCTGGGCTACACCCCTCGGCTCAGCCATTTCCTTGGCTCAGGCCCAGCCCACCCTGGTCCCAGGCTCCGCCCACCGGCCTAAGCCACACCCACTCAAGACCAGACCACATCCTCAGCTCAGGCCCCTCCCACTCCCAGCTGAAGCTCAGGCCCCAGGACGGCCACCACTCCCCCCGTCCAGCCTTCCTTGTCCCATTTCACAGCCTTGGCTAATCTCTCTGCTCCTGGCAGCCCCGCCCCAAAAGAAGGAGTCATTTCTTTCTTTTGTAGCTGACACGCCCCTCCTGCTCAAAGCCCTTTGAGGCTCTTGGTTCTTAACCTGTTTCCCCCGCAGTGCACCTCTTTCCAGAGCAATGCTTTTCTGTGCACACCATAAAGGCACAGAATTACAAAGAAATACAAAGGCGTATTGAAACAGTTGTGCTGAACACCTCAAGCCACATTTGAGCCTCTTCGTTAAGGGGATGTATGATTAGAGTTAGTGATTCAACGTTGGATGAGGATAAAGTGTTGGGAGATTCTGTGACTCGGTCATGTCCTGTGACAGCCACTGTGCCTTCTGTTGGTGGCAGACAGCCACTGCTGGCACTGCTGCGGTCTGCTGCCAACACCCTCCGGGAGAGGCATGCTACTTTGAAGCTCGAGGTGAGGGAAAACACAGACGGTGTTTCCTCCTGGCGGTGCTCATACACCCTGACTTCCTTCCGTGCACCCCAGGTCGGGAGCCCCTGCTGCAGCGGCTCCCTTCACCTCCACAGGGTCCCCAAGCCTGAGGTGGCCTGGCCCCTGCTGACCTAACCTCACCCTGACCCACTGCCCCCTGCCTCCGCTCTGTCCCCAGGCTCCAGCCACGCAGACCCTCCCTCCATTCTGGCTCACTGTGCTCGCTGAGGCGGCTCAGCTTTGCCCCCGCGTGCCCTCTGCTCGAGGGCCCTCCCTGCCCCTCCTCTCCCCTCCCCTCCCGCCCATCGGCCCTCTCAGTCCTCACTCAGGAGGAGCCCCGCTGGCCCCGACCTCCACCCTCCCAGCAGAGGCGGCCTCCCCTGACCCTGGACTGTCCCTTTCTGCTGGCTGGTCTCCCTCTTACCAGGGAGGGACTCCCAGAGGGCAGTGACAGAGTGGGTGCACTTGTGAGACCCCTCGCAGCTGGGGACCTGCTGCAGGTGAGGTTCTCTCAGGCGGAAGGAGGGCAGGTCCCGCCAGGGCCATGTTTCCTCATCAACTCCCTCTAGTGTGACATTCACGGCCCACTGGCCACCAGGCTGCACCTGCTGCCCCCCCCACCCCGACCTCAACTTGTCCCAAACTACTGTGATCCCTCACGACGGACAACCCTCGAGCCTCTGTGTTCCTGGACCACTCCCCACCCCCGGTTCAGGCCCTGCCTCCTCTGTCCACCCTCTGCTCCGCCTGTGCCAGACCCGCACTGCTCCCACCGCCCTCACCGACAGCAGGAAGTGCAGCTCGTCGGCCGTGGGGTTCTGCACGATGAAGCTCTGCAGCATCTGGTCCAGGGCCTCCGAGGTCTTGTTGCAGAGGATCTGTGCAGGGACGTGGAGCAGCTCACGTGGCGGCCAAGCCCCGGTGGGATGAAGGGAGGCCTGAGGCCTCCCGAGGGGCCTGCGTGCATTGGCCTCTCAGGGCCAGCGGTGCCCACTTCCTGCACACTCCCCAGGCCGCGCTGCACACCAGCGAGCTCACACCATGCCCAGGAAGGGCCCCCCATGATCCCCATTGGGCAGCTGGGGAAAGTGGGCAGGGGTGGTCTGGACCTGCCCCGGGGCACAGGTTTCTCAGCGGCCGAGGTAAGTTTACTTCCAAGTTCACGGGCGTGCGACCCGCACAAGACCTGGCTCAGAAGGCTCCACGTGCTCAGTTTAATGCTCTGCTGTCACCACCTTGAAATTCTCAAAAAGGTTTAAACAAAGGCCCCACGTTTTCATTTTGCACTGGTGCCGATTCCTGGGTCTCATACAGGAGACCTCCCCACCCCACCAAGTCTTTGCTGCTTGGCTAGCCAGGACTGTTCAGGGAAGGAGGGGCCACAGGGAGTACTCACTGGAGCAGAGCCCTGGGGCGCTGGCCATCAATTCCCTGCAGGCCCCGGGCAGCTCTCTGAGCCCACCTTTGCCACCTCAGTTACCCTTGTCACTTGAGAACTGGGCTGGAGCCAGCCCCCTGCCAGGGTGGAGGTGGACACGGGATGCAAATGAACAGGTCCCACAGCCCAGTGCCTGGCTCCCGGCTACATTTCCTGGGGGAGCCAGCATGAGGTCGTCATCTGGTAACTGGGGCGCCCTGGACTCCCGCAGGGCTGGGGTGTAGGCAGACGACACCCTTCTGGAGGGCAGCTGCAGTGGTGTTGCCCTGGGTCCGGGGGGCCCCTCACTCTCGCCCTACACCCAAGCTGCTTATCTGTCCAGTTCCACCCTGGACTCAGCCTGGGGGTGTGGCATGAAGAGCAGGGCCCAGAGGGCAGGGGTGGGGCTCAACCCTGATTCTCCCTCCAGACACCTCCATTTCTCAGAGCTGGTTTCCTCGCTCTCTGGACGGGTCGCTGCTGGGAAGGTGAGCTAACGCACATGCTGGGCCTGGCACACAGCAGGTGCTCAGTTAACACCGGCTCCCTGCCCTTTGCAGGGGACTTAAAGTGGGCTCAGGGCGGGAGTGGGGCCGGGCCAGACGGCACGCGCCCCCTGGTGGCGGCTTCCCGCAATGGCAGGCGTCTCCCCGCAGTTTGGCTTCCCTTTAACAGAACTCGGGAGGGGATGGGCTTCTGGCCAGGGGTAGAGCGCGTATCAGAGCTCCTTCCTCCCGCCACTAGGGCGGGCCGGACCAGACCAGCTGCAGTAGATGCATCGGTGACACTGAGCTGCATGCTCTCAGTGCCGGTAGGGAGGAAGAGAGGCCACTTATATTCCTATTTACAGAGCGCTGCTCTGCTCCAGACACGGGTCACCCAGGGTCTCCTTTCACTCCGAGTGTTAAGACCGTTAGCTCTAGGATTATCATCTCCATTTTACAGGCGGACAAACGAAGGCTCAGAGCAGTTAAGAAACACACCCAGGGTCCCCCCAGCCCTTGCCTGAGGGGGGGGGTCAGGGGCCCTGCCCGTCCAGCCCGCCCCCTCCCAAGCGAGAGTAGCAGGCGGAGCTGGATACCCTTCCCGAGGAGCCCCCTCCAAGGGGGGCAGGCTCCAGGTTCGCACCTGTGTGCTGGGCGGCTCCAGAAGGAGGCAGGTGTGTTTCTCCAGGACTTCCAGCTGCGGCAGGGACAACACGCTGCGGAGGCTGATGGACAGAAGCCGAGATCTCTTCTCCAAGGCCAGGGGCGGCCTCATCTTACCCTGTGGAGGGCAAGGCGGAGAGGGCGGGGCCTGGGGGCGCCGCTGGTCAGAACGGAGGGGAGTCGGCAGCCCCGAGTGGCAGCGGCCCCTCTTGGGAGCCAGTCCCTCCTGTTTGCCCAGAGGCTCGTGTGCACACTTGTGCCTCCCGGCCTTTTGCCCCCAGGGCTGTGTTGACCTCCGGGCAGGATTTGTAAGGGACTCCGGGTCTGCCTGGGAGCAGGGGCTTGAGAAGCCCTCAGCCCAGCTCTCTTTACTGGGCAGGCTGGTCTCGCCCGAGCCCTGCTTACACCTTTGGGACCTTAGCAGTTCTGTTTTGGCAAATGATGCCAAACTTTCACTCTGAGATCTGAATGAGTAATAATACCGTTTATTGAGTGCCTCCTGTGTGCCAGGGCACCTGTTTTACCAGGGGTAGGGCTGCAGGACCTTCCCACGGCTTCTTGAGACCCTCTCCTGACTCCACTTTCCCTCCAGGCAGCCTGCCTCTCTCCTCCCCCTTATCCCCCAGCCCCTAGAAGGGTGGTCTGCACTGACCTCCCAGCTCTCTCCACCGCGCCTCGAGTCCAGCCAATCCGATTGTCACCCTGAACACCCCCTAGTCTACCTAGCGGATGCGAGGCCTGGTCTTGGGCGGCCATCAGTAGCTTTGATGAATTGATCAGCCCCTCCTCAGAGCCCCTTCCCCTGCTCCCTGACTCATCTCTCCCCCTCCCCCTACGTCCCCTGTGCTTCAGCTCTGCCCCTTTTCTCACCCTGTCAGCCCCTGGGGCCCCAGCCCATGCCTTGGTCCGCTTCTCCTTTCCATCCCTGGCCTTAAATGCCATCTGGATGCCGACGACCCCAACCCTGGGTCTGCAGTCTGGGCCGCACCTGAACTCCACACTCACCGCCCACTGCGTGGTGCCATCAACTCACCATCGACTCAAAGGACAGACACCTTTCTCAAATGTAATCCCCGCAAAGGCCCCACCTTGCTCAGCCAAGAGCCAATGTCCCTGCAGTGGTCTGTATGACCTTCCCTGTGACCCCTGGGACCTCACCTGTACCCGCCCCTCACTCACTCCGCTCCAGCCACTCTGGCCCTTTGCTAGTCCTCCAGCACCCAGCTGGGCTCCAGCCTCAGGGCCTTTGCATTTGCCTTCCCCTTGGCCGGGTACCCGCAGGGCTCACTCTCTCAACTTTCAGGTCTTTGTTCAGTCTCCTTCTTACAGAAGCCTCAGGGTGCTGGGTGCACCGGGGTCACTCAATCAATCAATCCTCAGTCAACCAACTTTCGACTCAGCGCTGAGCCTCATTTAGTTCTCAACCCCATGAGGGTTTTACATTCCCTCCCTGTCTCATCACCCCCACCTCATTTTTCTCCATTTTTCTCATCAGTCCTTGATACGCGCGGTCTGCTCATTCTGTGCCCCCTCCCCAGATGTCAGCTCTCAGAGAACAGGGACTTTCCCTGCTGGCTCACAGCTGGGTCCCCAGAGCTCAGAACAGTGCCTAAACATTGTAGGTGCTCAGCAGTTATTCATGGAGTGAATGACAGAGGAATCTGGGGCTTGGAGAGGTGAAGTACCTGGGCTACCTGCTCTGGGGAAGGCCCACCCAGCTCCACTTGCCACCCTGCCCAGTGCAGTGTGGGGCCCTCTGCAGTCTGAGAACAGGCAGCTCTGAGGTCCCTGGCCTCCACTTCCTTGTCAGATTCACACTGCCCTGGCCAGGGTGGGGAGGCTGGTACAGCCTCACCCACCTGTAGCTTCACCGCTAAATCAGGACCCACCTGTGGCCCTGGGATTCCCTCTGGACTCTAGCTTCCCTCCTTTCCCTGGGATGTTGGCTGGAGTCTAGACTCAGTTTCCCTTTGCAATTCCTTGCCCAACTGCTAGAGCCTGCTCTAGACTCTGCCTGTGGCTGGGGTCTTACCATGAATGACTGCTCTGACCTTGAGTGTCTGGGTGGGTCAGCTCACTCTGGACAGTGGCTGTGCCCCAGTGGCTCTGGCCTCCATAAGCTGCCCACCCCCTACCCACTGTGGCCTGCACTGGCTCAGGTCCCTGGCTCTGCACAGTAGGGTGTTGATGTCTGGTCTCTCCCCCCTCACTGTCCTGCTGGTACCAAGCCTGAGCTGTGAGGCTGCTGTTTGATGCTGAGCAAGGTCCTGTGTGGGGTTGGGGAGCCTACCAGAGGCTGGAGATGATGTCGATGGCCTGTTGGCGAGTCGATGTGCACAGCATGTCCTGGGGCTGCTTCTCCATCAGAAGCTGGAAATCCCAGGTGAAGGCTGAGTCACTCACACCTGGGCCTATCCCACTTCTGCCACCAAGTCTCAACCCTGCCTAAAGACCTTGGTGCCCAGCATCCCTGTAACCCACAGGATTATGCTCTAGATCCTCACCTACCCAGGGGGGTCTCTGCGGCCTGGCCCCCACTTAGGCAACTAGAGCATAGACTTTAGAATCAGACAAGTCACGTCTGAATCCTGGCTACCCCCATACGAGTTGCATGACCTTGGGCAAGTCTCCAAACTGCTCTGAGCTTCTTTTATTCACAGATAACCTGATGTTGTTGCCCTTGTGTTACACATGAAGCAAGGAATGAGAAGCAGAGTGTCTGAGTCACAGCAGGGGCTCAGTAAATGAGAACTGTTATTATTTTTATTATCACTATATAATTGTCCATCACTTGTGTGTTTCCTCCACTACCCCAGGGGTTCTGTGAGGCCAAAATCTCTAGTAAATAGTGGTGTGAGCTAGGTCAGTATTAGCAGAGTGGATGGTGCTGGCCTTTCTGGGTCTCGGCCACATCAGCTGTGCAGTGGATGTAACTGGCCAGCTCAGGGTCCCTGTAGGAACCAAGTCATGGGGGGGCCATGGACGTGCTTCCAGGTGTGAAAGCCTGTGGGGGGCTTGTACACGCTCTAGAAATCCAATCGGCCCAAACTTTTCCAGTGGGTGCCTCTCATGAATGCTGCTGCTCTGAGGGAGCTGCCCCCTCTGTCCCGGGAAGCCCTTCCTCTGCCCCAGGATCTTGCACTCACCATCAGACGCTCGAAGAGCTCAGAGACCTGGGAGAGCTCGTAGCTTTGGGTGCCCTCGTTGCAGCTGACAGCCCCCACCAGCATGAGGATGGCCGTGAGGAAGCTCTGCTTCAGGGTTTCGTCCTGGCAAGGGGTCAGGTGGTGGAGCAAGTGGGCGGGGTCAGGGAATGGGAACACCAGAGGGGCAGGAGAGCTGCAGTCACATGTGGCAGCAGGGCCTCCGCTCAAGGGGACTCAGCAGAGATCACCAGCTCTGGGGCCACGTAGCTGGGGTTTTTTTGATGGGGGAACCGGTGATTTTGTTTAACAATGCCGATATGTTGATGATGCTTAAGCATCAGGAGGTGCCTGTAAGAACCCTTCCTCTGGGGGAGCGGTGACAGGAGGTGCCCCAGACCCTAGCAGGGTCCTGGAGGCAGGGTGTTCTGAGGGGTGATGGGCCTGAGTTTATCTCACCAGGAAAAGAGGGGACATGGAATCGTCTCTCTAGGGCGTTGGGTTGGGCCTTGTGGGGTCACCTGGGGGTGTAGGTGGAGGTGCTTGGCTCTGCCAGAACTGGCTGGATTCCAAGCCCCTCGCCCTCCCGGCCCTGTGGCAGCCCCTTCCCCAGGAGCCCAGGGCCTGTCCCCACTTCTACCCTGCCTCAGGCTGTTGGGGGCCTGGGAGGGTCGTGTCTGGTACTAGAGATATGGGGATGGGCTGCCCAGAGCTTTGGCTCCGGGTGAGACCCAGAGAGTGGGGGGCGCATCTGGGACTCTCCCGGCTGTCATCTGAGGACATCATGGTTCTGTTGCCCATCAGTGACTAGACCTTCTCTGAGGGTTTGAGACTCAGGTCCCAGACCCTGCTCTGCCACCTGCCGGCTGTGGAACCCCGAGTAGGAGGCTGGCCGGATCCTGGCTGTCCTCTTTAGTTATGACTCTTGCCCCCTTTGTCCTAACCAAGCTCCCCTCGTGTGGTCCCTGGCACTGCTTCCACCCTCGGGAGTTATCCGGATGCAGCAAGGGCCGGGTGGCCGCACTGTCCATCAGTGGGGCCCTGGGGCTGACCTCTGGCCCTTGTCTCATGTTTCGGACAAGGCGCAGGATCAAAGAGCCATTAACCAGCACACAGCAGGCACCACAGCCAAGCCAGAGCTGTCACGCAAGTCCCTGTTGTGTTGGCCTCACAGCCAGTCTTGCTGCAATCCCAGCCTCGGGAGGGGGAGATTATTATCCAGGAGGAAGAAACTGAGGCACGGGGGCCACGCTGCAGGTGGGCGCAGAGGTGGGACCAGAGGCCAGGATGCAGGGTCCACAGACCGTTCCCCTAATCAGCCCCAGGATCCCCACCCTGGAGGCCCAACCCTTCATGCAGGGCGGGTCCCTATGTCCCAGCCCCTGGTCGAGGCCTCTGACAGCCCGAGAGCCGGTACCTTCGGGGAGAAGCTGTGCAGTCTCCACTTGACGGGCGTGCTCCGGCCAAACTGCTCCAGGACGGCCCAGACGTGGTCCAGGTGGCGGGCTGCAGCAGCCCCACAGTGAGAGCGATGCCCTGCGGGGGCCGGGAACCAGGGTCACCGACGTGGGGTGGTAGGATCAGGCCTGCCTCTCACCTGGGTGTGTGGAAACTGAGGCCCAGGAAGGGAGGGGACTTGTCTGAGGTCACAGGGCATCTGCCTCCCATCCCTATGCTCTTTAGGACGTGCAACTCTGAGCCCAACCTGGTGAGGGGGCATCTCTTTATGGGGGCTGGAGGGGGGTGGGGCAGGAGGGAGAGGTGACTCCTTGGAGGCCTGTTACCCCCTCCTCCCCCCCCCACCCGCTCTGAGCAGCCCTGTCCCCGAGGTGGGAATGAGGGTCCAGGAAGCAGATGTGCAACAATGAAGAGGACACAGCTGTGATGGGCTCAGCGCGGGACCGGGATCAGGGCTCAGAGCGGGACCGGGGTCAGGGCTCAGTGCGGGACCGGGGTCAGGGCTGAGGGTGTGACCAGGGTCAGGGCTGAGGGTGTGACCAGGGTCAGGGCTGAGAGTGTGACCAGGGTCAGGGCTCAGAGCGGGACCGGGGTCAGGGCTGAGGGTGTGACCGGGGTCAGGGCTGAGAGTGTGACCAGGGTCAGGGCTCAGCGCGGGACCAGGGTCAGGGCTGAGAGCGGGACCAGGGTCAGGGCTCAGAGCGGGACTGGGGTCAGGGCTGAGGGTGTGACCAGGGTCAGGGCTGAGAGTGTGACCAGGGTCAGGGCTCAGCGCGGGACCAGGGTCAGGGCTGAGGGTGTGACCAGGGTCAGGGCTGAGGTTGTGACCAGGGTCAGGGCTCAGCGTGTGACCAGGGTCAGGGCTCAGCGTGTGACCAGGGTCAGGGCTCAGAGTGGGACCAGGGTCGGGGTTCAGGCTGTGACCAGGGTCAGGGCTCAGGCTGTGACCAGCGGTCAGGCTAATTCTGTGGTCAGGGTCAGGCAGTTAGGGATCGGGTGATGGCTGGGTCCTCCCCTCTCTCTGCTTGGGCCACTGGTGGGACGTTTCCAGGAGGGTTCTCAGGTGTGTCCTGACCGTGGTGCTGTTCTCCTCGGCTTGAAGGATCAGCCCAGAGTAGATGAGCAGGAAGGCCTGGGGGAGGGTTCAGCTTCCTGTCCTGAGCCTGACGTATCTCTATCCATCCCTGTGCACCCCGGGCGGCCTGCCACTTCCCCTGTCCAGGCTCCCTGGGCCTCCCTGGGCTCCTGTAGCTGCCCTACCGCCCTGCTCTGGGACTAGCAATCCTCCACCTGGTGGTGAAGCTTCAAGGGTTTGGCTTCAAGTCCTGCTGCCTTGCCCCCGCTCCTCTGTTTCTTTCTGGGGCCCAGGCTTTGTTCTAGGTGTGTGTCCCACGGACAGAGCCCCTGGGCCTGTGCGGTGGGTGGCAGGGGTGCTTGTGGCCCACCTTCTCCAGGGGTTGCTCCTGACGTGTCCGGTCGGGCTTGCTGAGTACCCCCAGCAGCTCCTTGGACCACACTTCTGTGTTCAGAAACTGGACTGACTTGACGGCCATCTGTGAGCCGATGGGGGCGGGCAGGGCTAGAGAGGTCTCTCCCTCCACCCTGTGAGCCTCTACCAGCCCGGCCTACCCCCACCCACTCCCCACTGGAGCCTGACCATGTCCCCAGCCCTGGGCAGGGGCTCGGCCGGCATAGATGCCCAGTGAGTGTCCCCTGAAGGTGGCCCCACCAGCGTGTGTGTGCCTAGAGGGCAGGACTTGTCTCGTTTTCCCACGGCTGTCTCCCTAGCACCTAGACCAGTGCCCGGCAAGTAGTTGACACTCTGTGAATATTCTTTTGAATGAAAAAAATATTAATAAAAAATATTTTTTTGAATGAATGAAGGAACGAATGAACCAATGAGCAAATAAATGAATGAAATGTTTCTTCTAAATATAAAGTCCTAGGATTTCTGCCGTAACATCGCTTGATTTTATCATGACGTACTTCATGGTTTCTCTATTTCCAATGTTTCCACAATTCAACAAGTCTGAGATTTTTGATCCTAAGATTCTTTGAGGTAGAGATACTCCTGATTACGCTCCCAACCCAAAAATCTTAAAAGAAGAAAAGATTGGTAAATGTGAATATACACATTTCAAGAACTTTGTTCAGCCAACCCACCATAAATTAAGTTGAAAGACACAGTAGGTTTTTTTTTTGTGACCTACTGCCCAGAGTTAACATCATTGATACAGAGTACTTTATAAACCTGTAAGAAAAAGATGACAATCTGCTTAAAAATGGAGATTTATAAACTCAACCTTGCTAATATTTAAGGAATGGAAATTAAGATTATGTATCATTTTGGCCAAGACTGGCAAATAGCAAAACCACCAAATTTTGGCAAGTAAGTGTCCTTTGGTGGGGAGGTGATTGGATTGCACTGAAGTGCAGGTTTGGGCAGTGTTCATTAAAATTTATAACATGCATCCATTTCCCCAAGCGATTCTGTTTCTGGGAATCTACCCTAAAGGCGCACTAGCAATGCCATACTTGGAGCACAAGGGCATCCCGCGGCCTTGTGGGACCGAACACCTGCCCAGAGTGCCCCCTGCAGGCAGGACCGTTTGCACCCCCTCTGGGGTTACTCCCTTGGACCCTGAAATAGAAATTGCTCCGGCCTACATCAGAATTGAGAGGAGCTTGTCTGCCCTGGTTATGTCCCCCACCTGGTCCATTTGCAGAATGCTGGGGTGCAGCAGGACCCAGGTGGCTCTCTCACCCACCCACAGAACAGGTGTCTGCTTAATGCCCAGGGGACCCTGGCTTCCTGGAAGCTCCTAATTTCTCCAGAAGCACCAGGGGCCCCTGTCCCCTCTCCCAAACCTTTGTTGTCTTTTGTTCACTGCTGCATGTACCAGCGTTTGGTGGCCAAAGTGGACCCAAACTGATGTGGCACTATTTGTGGGAATTAGTGTGAATTTTGCATGTTTCTGTAGCAGATATATTCATATATTTAATTCTGCATCTTCCCCAGACCCTGCTAAGGGTCTAAGGGTGTTTATATAATATACAGGGTGGGCACCATATTCCTTTAAAAAAACCTGAAATTTTTTGAAATTTGAAGCACATCTGTTTCCAAAGTTAAATTTATTTGAAGTTTTAAATATTTTTAAAATCGAGGTACATTTAACTTACAGTGAAACACACATATCTTTAGTGTGTAGTGCAATGAATTTTGACAAATGTACAGACCCATATGTCTCATCCCATCAAGAGCTAGACCATTTCCCACCACCCGGGAAAGCTCTCACATGAGCTCCTTCCTAGTTAATCCCCATCCCTACAAAACTGATATAATTTAGTTCACCATAGGTTACTTTTGCTTCTTCTAGAATTTCATAACAATTGGAATCACGCTGTGTGTACTTTTCTGTGTCTGGTATTTTTTTCACTTAGTATTATTATTTTTTTAATCAGTCATCAATTTTATACACATCACTGTATACATGTCAATCCCAATCGCCCAATTACTCAGTATGTTTTTGAAATTTGTCCGCATTTTTTTTTAAAGGATTCATTTCTTTTTATTTTTAAATTAATTAATTAATCAATTTTTTTTTTGGCTGCATTGGGCCTTCGTTGCTGAGCGCGGGCTTTCTCTAGTTACAGCGAGCGGGGGCTACTCTTCGTTGCGGTGTGTGGGCTTCTCATTGCGGTGGCTTCTCTTGTTGCAGAGCACGGGCTCTAGGTGCACAGGCTTCAGTAGTTGTGGCACATGGGCTCAGTAGTTGTGGCTCGTGGGCTCTAGAGCGCAGGCTCAGTAGTTGTGGCGCACGGGCTTAGTTGCTCTGCGGCACGTGGGATCTTCCTGGACCAGGGCTCAAACCCCTGTGCCCTGCATTGGCAGGCGGATTCTAAACCACTGTGCCACCAGGGAAGTCCTTGTCCGCATTTTTGCATGCATTCTCAAGTTCACTTCTCTATTTCTGCTGTGAATTTTATTATTTCATTTCTGCTGCTTGGTTTCAGTTTTTTTAAAAAAATTTAATTTAATTTATTTATTTTTATACAGCAGGTTCTTATTAGTTTGCTATTTTATATATATGTGTATATATGTCAATCCCAATCTCCCAATTCAGTTTTAACTCGCTCTTGGTTTCAGTTTAACTCGCTCTAGGTTTCAGTTTAACTCACTCTTGGTTTCAGTTTAACTCACTCTTGGTTTCAGTTTAACTCGTTCTTCTTTCTCTAGTTTCCTCAGGTGGATGTTTGGGAGGGAATGAGTGTGCCTAGTACAGATTGTTTCCAGTTTGAGGCTCTTATGAATAAGGCTGCCGGGAACATGCTTGTATGTGTAATTTTGTGTACGAATGTTTCATGCCTCTGGGGTTAATACCTAAAAGTGGAACTGGTGAGTCATAACTAAGACAATGTCGGTTTTCCAAGGAGGTGTCACCATCCCACCAGCAGTGTGAGTTTCCCCGCCAGCATTTGGTGGAGTCTTTCTCTTTCCTTTGAGCTCTGTCCTGGGTGGGTAGTGGCAGCTCTCGGGTTTTAACTGACATTTCCCTGAGGATTCAAGATGTTGACTGTTGTTTCTTTGGCTTTTGGTCATTCATATGCCTTCCTTTGTGACATACCTATTTAAATCTTTTGTTCACTTTTGCAATTGGTCTGTTTGTCTTTTTCTCCCTGATTTTGTAAGAGTTCTTCATTTATTCTGGATACAGTCCCTTGTCAGATATATGTCTTGTGAATATTTTCTCCATGTCTGTGGTTTCCCTTTTTTCACTTTCCTCATAGTATTGTTTGATGAGCAGAGCTTTAATTTAGATGAAATCCAATTAATCTATTTTTTTTTTCTTTTTATGATAAGTGCTTTCTGGGTCCTAAGAAATATTTACCTACCCCAAGGTTGGCAAGATTGTCTCCTGTGTTTTCTTCTAGAAGCTTCTAGTTAATCCCCTAGGTATGTTTTTGTTTTTTTATATTTAGGCCTTGGGTCCATCTCAAATTAGTATTCGTGAATGGTTAGAGACAGGCATTAAAGTTCTTTTTTTCCCCCTAGATACGCAATTGTTGTAGAACCATTTGTTCAAAAGACTCCTCATTGAATTACTCTGGTACCTTTGTAAAAAAAAATTAATTGACCATATAAGTGTGGTTTTATATTGGAGTTTCTATTCTGTTCCATCGATTTATTTGTTTAATCTCTGTCAATTCTCACTGTCTTGTGGACTATAGCTATTTAGGAAATCTTGAAATCAGGTAGTGTAATTCTTCTAACTTTGTTCTTTTTCAAGATTGTTTTGGCTATTCTAGGTCCTTTGAAATTTCCATATAAATTTTTAACTTATAGATTATGTTTAATTCTATAATAAAGTTAGTTGGATTTTGATTGACATTTCATTGAATCTATAAATCAATTTTGGGAGAATTGACATCTTAACATTATTGACTCCTGTTATCCATGATCATATATCTCCATTTATTTAGGTTTTGTTTAATTTCTTTTTGCAATGTTTGTAAAGATCTTGCACATATTTTATTAACTTTATCTGAGTCTTTTATGTTTTTCATGTGGCTGTGTCATAGTGTTTTTTTTTTTTTTTTTAAACTAATCTTTTTTTTTTTTTTTAAAGACTCTTTTTATTTATTTATTTATTTATTTATGGCTGTGTTGGCTCTTCGTTTCTGTGCGAGGGCTTTCTCTAGTTGTGGCAAGCGGGGGCCACTCCTCATTGCGGTGCGCGGGCCTCTCACTATCGTGGCCTCTCTTGTTGCGGAGCACAGGCTCCAGACGCGCAGGCTCAGTAGTTGTGGCTCACGGGCCCAGCTGCTCCGCGGCACGTGGGATCTTCCCAGACCAGGGCTCGAACCCGTGTCCCCTGCATTGGCAGGCAGATTCCCAACCACTGCGCCACCAGGGAAGCCCTCATTGTGTTTTTAAACCTTACTTTCCAATTGTTTGTTGTTAGTATATAGAAATTCAATTGACATTTGCATATTGATTTTGTATCCTGAGATCTAGCTAAATTCAATTATTAGTAATTAATAGTTCTAGCATTTAAAAAAAAAAACTTTTGTGAGATTTTCTGTGTATGCAATTATGTTGTCTGCAAAGAAAGATGGTTTTACATTTTCCATTGCAATCTGTGTCTGTGTGTTCCCCTTCCTCTTTTTTTTTTTTTTTTTGAGCATATTCTTTTTTCAAATTTTTATTTATTTATTTATTTATTTAATTTATGGCTGTGTTGGGTCTTCGTTTCTGTGGGAGGGCTTTCTCTAGTTGTGGCAAGCGGGGGCCACTCTTCATTGCGGTGCGCGGGCCTCTCACTACCACGGCATCTCTTGTTGCGGAGCACAGGCTCCAGACGCGCAGGCTCAGTAATTGTGGCTCACGGGCCCAGTTGCTCCACGGCATGTGGGATCTTCCCATACCAGGGCTCGAACCCGTGTCCCCTGCATTGGCAGGCAGATTCTCAACCACTGCGCCACCAGGGAAGCCCCCCCTTCCTCTTACCTTACTGCGCTGCTTAGGACTTCAGTGCAACGTTGACCAGAAGTGGAGAGAGTGGACATCTTTGCCTTATTCTGATCTTAGCGGGAAGGTGTTCATTTATTTGTCACTAGGTATGTTAGTTGTAGGGTTTTCATAGATGTCAGTTTCCTCCTATTCCTACTTTGTTGAGAGCCTTTCTCTTTGTGATACTGTGATTTATAATAAAAATATGTATTTGGTCTTCATCTCTATTTTCATCTGGCACAGAACTTCTAAAACACTTTCCTAAGTGATTAGAGCAGTAAAGGTGTCTTTTGTTGTTCATAACAAGCCCGGTTCCACTTTTGGAAAGCCCTTAGGTAACCACAGACTGGGGGCAAGTTGCCAGGGGAACCAATCATGGTTAGAGGGTTGGAACTTTCATTCACTCCTCAACTTTCAGAGAGGGGACAGGGGCTAGAGATTGACTTTAATCACCAGTGGCCAGTGATTTCATTAATCGTGCCTATTAACGAAGCCTCCGTTAAAAGCCCCAAAGGACTGGGATCCGAGAAATTCCAGGTTGCTGAACATGTGTGGACTTTTTGTATATTGCCGGATTTATTTTGCTAATATTTTGTTAAAGACTTTTGAGTTCATCTTCATGAAGGAATTTGGTCTGTAGTTTTGTTGTAATGTCTTTGTCTGGCTTTGGTGTCAGAGTTGTGCTGTATAAAAAGGTTTTGGAAGTGTTTCTTCTTCCTCTATTTTCTGAGAGAATTTGGATAGAATTGGTATTACTTCTGCCTTAACTTGTGATAGAAAATTAACCAGCAAAGTATCTGGGCCTGGAGTTTTCTTTGTGGGAAGGTTTATAAAATATGATTCCAATTTCTTTGATACAGGACTTCTCAGATTTTCTGTGTCTTCTTGCGTCAGTTTGGTAGTTTGTGTTTTCTAGGGAATTAGTCTATTCAATCTAAATTGCCTAATTTATTGGAATCATATTTTATTACCATTCCATGTTTAAAGGATGTGTAGTGATATTCTTTCTTTTCTGATATTGAATATTTTTTATTTTCTTGATCAGCCTATCAAGGAGCTTATCATTTTATCAATCTTTTTGAATAACCTACTTTTGGTTTTATTCAATCTCTACTGCTTGTCTGTTTAAAAACTTTCTTTGATTTTTACTCTACTTTTTATTATTTTCTTCCCTCTACTTACTTTGGGCTTAATTTGCACTTTCGGGGATAGTTTCTTAAAATGGAGGTTTAGAAAATAGATTTTATACACTTTTTTATTTTCTAATATAGGCATTAAAATTATAAATTTCTTCTAAGCATTGTTTTTTGTTGAACCCCACAGATTTTCAAATTTTCATATTGTGTTTTACTTATCATTCAGTTCAAAGTATCTTCTAATTTCCTTTGTGATTTCTTCTTTGACCTATGGATTATTTAAAAGAGTGTTGTCTAACTTCCAAATATTTGGAATTTTTCCAGATGTATTTTTGCTATTGTTCTCTAATTGATGTTCTGGGCAGAGAATGTACTCTGTTTGATTTCAGTCCTTTTAAATTTATTGAAACTTGACATATGGCCCAGCAAATGATCTATCTTGGTGAATGTTCTATTTACATTTGAAAGGAACGTCAATTAGATCAATTTGGTTAATTACGTTGTTCAAGTCTTCTATGTCCTTGTGATTTTCTGTCTTACTTTTCTATTAATTACTTGTATTGCTGCTGCTGCTGGTGTAATTTCCACTAAGTGCCATTTAATGACTACTATTCTGCTGCCACTATATGATACTAATAACTGACGTAGGGAGTGAGGGCTTCCTGTCAGGCACAGTGCCAAACACTACACAGATGATTTCCTGTCATCTCACAATGAACATTTGAGGTTGGTACTTTTACCCCCATTTGACAGACGAGGAAACTAAGGTACGGAGAGGCAAAGTAGGTCACCCGACACGCAGCTGTGATTGGCTGAATCTGGGCTTAAACCCAGGTCTGCCAGGGCCCCATGTCCCTTTTCCCTGCCACACAAACCCTTCACGTGGTGTGTGGTCGGAGATGGACCAGCATGACACCCATCCTTGGCTGTGGCAACTTCATTCCACGCCGACCTCTTCCTTCCTCCCTTGGTCTCAGATCTGGCCTCTGCATCCTCTCTGGGCCCCTCCCTCAGTCACAGATCCAGCCCCCAGGGTGGGTGGAAAGGACACTTACTCTGTGCCAGGTGCCTAGAGACCAAGGTTCAAATCCCAACTCCACAGGGACCAGTCCCATGACTGTGGTCAAGTCCCCTCCCCTCCAAGCCTGTTGCTCATCTGTAACAGCCTCGCCCTGCCTCCCCCTCTGTCCCCTCCCTCCCCCTCCCTCCCTGATCTCCTCCCTCCTCCCAGGGCTGAGCGGGTGCCCACCCAAGTTGGTTTGCTGCCTGCTCCCCGGGTGCCTCCCATCCCCCATCATCCCGGCAGAAGGCCCCATGGCAGAGCTCCCTCCCTACCTGGGCCAGCTGCTCTTCCCAGCAAGCTTTCTCTCCCTCCTTGAAGAGCTCCTCTGTGGGAGGGAGGGCTGGTCACTGGAGGCCAGACCCGATGTCCACGTCCAGGGCCGGGTCTTGGGCTCCATCTCCCCCATCCCTTGGACACGACTGATGTCCTGCCTCTGCCCATTCTGGTTCCACTGGGGAGGTGAGCTCTGAGGATGGTGAGCCGGACTTGGGCTCAGGGTCCAGAAAGCTGGGCTGGAGTTGTGGCCCTGCCACCCTTGCTGTGTGACCTCAGGTAGGTCACGCTCCCTCTCTGGACCTCAGGCTCACCAGTGGTAAATGGAGGGTTCCCTCTGGGCATGGTTGCTTAGGATGTACTTGGGTCTCCTCAAGGGTGGGAAAACGAGGCTCAGAGAGGGGCACATTGGGAGGCTGGAAAGCTTTTACGGAACTTTGGAAACCCAACCTCAGAGGGGGCAGCTGCTTCAGGGGTGGCCCTGGGGGTTTCAGAGGTCACCCAAGGCAAAGAGGGACCTCCACCCAGCCTGCCAGTCCCAGGCACGGGGTGCAAAGCTGAGCCAAGAGTCCACACTCCCAAGCACGGCCTCTGAGGCCTCCCCACCAGGCTTCCTTGTAGAGAGCAGGGCCTGCCACCCCCCTTTCCTCCCCCTGACCTCAACCCCTCGCTGAGGCTGCTGACCAGCTCCTCCCTAAGGCCGTGAGGTGTACTCACACCATTCCCTCCTCAAACTCCTACTCATCTCTCAAGGCATGGCTCAGACTTGGCTGCCTGCTCCGGGAAGCCCTCCCTTGTGGCCACCAGGGCCGCCCGGTACCTCCCCCGCTGGGCAGAAGTGAGCTCAGCTCATGCTTGTGAATGGATGAATGAGTGAGGGCTGAGAGTTGGCACGTGCCTGCCTGGCGAGGCTGCGAGCTCCTGAGGGCGGAGCCGGGTACATGACGGGCGCTCAGTGTTTGCTGTCTTGCATTAGCTGAGCCTCATCCTGGCAAGACCCTTCCCTGTAAGTCCTCCCTGGGGGTTCTCAGAGACCCCCGCTATCCAGGCGGTCCTTCCAGGGGCTCAGAGGCAGCGGCTGCTGAGGAGACACGGAGACCCGGACCCCGCAGGCCCAGGACGTGCGGCTGGGTGACCCAGGCCCGTCGCACAGCCTCTGTGAGCTTGGCCTCCGTCTGCCGGTGATCCGGGGAGAGGCTCACGTGGCAGGGCAGGCCTGCCTCCTGGGCCTCCTCTCTGCGTCCCGATTCTGTCCAGGCCTGTTGTCGAAGTGCTGACAGCAGGAGCACGGGCTAGTGGAGATGGGCAGCACAGCTAGCCGCTGGTGCCCTATCCTGGGGGTCCCGAAGTGGCCCAGGCTGGCCGAGGGGAGGTGGGCCGTGGGAGTGCTCGGGCCGGAGCCCATGGCCCTCTGGCACGGGGATGCTTCACTGTCGCACAGCCTGCGTGTGTTCCGCGGATCAGCAGCCCTGCACGCCCCCTCCTGCTCTCTCCTCACGACCCCCCCTCCCCCTGCTGGCCTGGGGACAGAGGGTGGCCAAGCCCAGGCCCTGAGCACGGGACGTACCGTTAGAGGTCAGGACGCCCATCACGTAGAGGAGGCTGCGGGGTGGGAAGACGCCCGACAGGACCTCGGTCTCCAGGTGCTGGGCCACCAGCCGCCACACGTGCCTGCAGATGGCCACCAGCACGTTGCTGGCCGCGTCCCGGTGGGCCTCCTCCAGCTCCTGGGTGCGGGCAGAAAGGAAGAGTGGTCTGGTTTGGTGGGCAGGACGGCTACCGTCAACCCAGTTTTTCGATAGAAAACTGAGACTGAGGAAGCCCGATATACACAGCTGGCAGGTGAAGATCAGGTCCAATCTCAGGGCTCAGAACTACATGTGACTGTCAACATCCCTGGTCCTCTTACTGGTCCAAGGACCCATCGTCATCCCTCCTGCTTCTGAGCCTTTGCTCGTGCTGTACCTGCTGCCTGGCGCACAGTTCCCACTTGCCCCGTCTATTCAAGCCCTAGCCCTGCATTTGGCGTCATCTGAAAGTGAGGGGTCTCTGGTCTCTCCCCACGTGCTGCTGGTCCCTGTGATGCTGTTTGATCATCCTATGAAATTGTTATATCATTTATAAATTTTTAAAAATTTATTTATTTGTTTTATTTATTTACTTTTGGCTGCGTTGGGTCTTCATTGCTGCACGTGGGCTTTCTCTAGTTGAGGTGAGCGGGGGCTACTCTTCGTTGTGGTGCACAGGCTTTTCATTGCGGTGGCTTCTTTTGTTGCGGAGCGTGGGCTCTAAGGCATGCAGGCTTCAGTAGTTGTGGCACGTGGGCTCAGTAGTTATGGCTCGCGGGCTCTAGAGCACAGGCTCAGTAGTTGTGGCACACAGGCTTAGTTGCTCCGCGGCATGTGGGATCTTCCCGGACTGGGGCTCAAACCCATGTCCCCTGCATTGGCAGGCGGATTCTTAACCACTGCGCCACCAGGGAAGCCCTATAATTTGTTGAAAGGGTGGATATGAGGGCTTCTCGTTAAGATAGTGGATTGAATGTGATTTTGCTCTTTCAAAAAAAGCTCTCAACTACACTACATTTAGGAGATTTTTGGCAAGGGCAATAGCCACCACGCTCTGAAGCTGGAAAAGAGATGGGTGAGGCAACTGTGCTGAGTGCTAAGCTGCTGGGAGGGCAAGCTGAGAACCAGCCCCCCCCAACACCACACATTGTTTGATAGAAATCCTGACGGTTGTGTCTCTCAGATGTTTACAGCTAGGGAGGCCAGGGAGAGGGCAAAGAGGTTTAAGGAGTAGTCAGGTGCCCAGATGCCGTCCCCACTCCGCACACCTGGAGGGTCTCTGGAGAGGCCAGGCAGAGGGACTCTGGGCGGGGCGGCCAGGCCTGCAAGCTCAGGGGACAGACACTGCCTGGGCCAGGTCCTCCACAGCGCTGCCCGGGGCTGGGCCCCGGATCAGGGTCTTCCCTGGGAGATCTGGACAGCCCGGGAGGAACGACACAGAGGTGTTGATACGGGGGCGGGGGACATGGGGAGGCCAGCAGAGGGCTCACCTCATAACTGTACGGTGGACCTCCAATCCCATCTCCCACCTGTGTGCTCAGAGCGCCTTATCAACCCCTAAGCACAGGCAGACGGCCACGCAGAGGCCATGGACGCGGGAGGCACTAAAACCACAGCCACAACTGCAAACCCGATGAAACCCAGAAAAAAGCTACTTGGAAGAAATAGAGGCCAGAGAGATGAAACTTCAAGCAAAACACTCCCTTTAATATCCTGAGAGACGAGAGAAGATACTGTATCCGTGAAGGTATAAACAGGATGAAACGGGAACATTCTGAGAACAAAAATCGAGATCTCTTGAAAGTTAAAGCCTCATGGACATGAGTGGAAAACTCAGTAGAAGTTCTGGAAGATAACGGATCTTCAGAGAGCGGAACAAAGGACAGAAAGATGGAAAAGGAGAGGCAAGATGAGAATATTAGAAAGCTCTGCGTCTGAGTGTTAGACATTCCCCAACCCTAGAACAGAGAAGAACAGGAGACAATATCATTAGTAAATTAAGTAAGCATTTTCCAGAAGCAAAGGACTCAAGTAGCCAGACTGCAAGGAAGCAGGACCGCCAAGCACGGAGGCTAAAACAGACCCAGAGACGAGCACACGCTGGGCACGGCAGAAAGTGCAGGACAGAGATGCCACGAAGCAGGGAGGAAGGACCAGGGTTCAGAGTGGCTTGGGGTCTCTACAGCAGCACCCGGGGCCGGAGGACAACGCGACAATGGTCAACAACGCAGAGCCCAGGGGAAACGGAACAGAGCTATTTCCAGAAATTCATGGTCTCAAAACTGTACATCCCTAGGGGGATGTGAATCCAGCACAAGAGTAAATCAGGATGGAGGAAGGCTTGGGTGTAGGAGAGGGGGGTCCTGGTGGCACTGGGTAACCGGAGTCCCAGACTCCGAGATGCCGGAAGACGAGTTCCGCCGGCCTTGACGTGCCCGCTCTCCCCTGTGAGTCCTGGGAGTCCTGGACCAGCTCGTGGCACCCGCAGAAGTGCCTGCCCCCACCTGCTGGAGAGCCAGAGGTGGGCTGAGCTGTATTTAGAAGCAGAGAGTGAAGAGCAGTCTGGCCTCGGGGCCCTGCTGGCCCTGGCCCTGCCTCAGGCTGCTCCAGAGAGGCTCTTGTCACCCGGACACCTGCGGGCTTTGCTTGTCCTGCAGCCCTGGCCAACCTGGGTCCCTGCTTACAGCCTGGGGGGTGGGTGGGATGCACAGACCAGCAAAGAGCCTCGCCTTTCTCATCTGTAAAGTGGGTGCATGACGTTGTCCCTCTGAGGGGGCTGGTGGTAAGAAAATAAGAAAATGGGCAGAATGGCTTGGTCAAGCACAAGGCTGGGTACTCCTGGCATTCTTTGGGTCCCCAGGGCAGCTGCCTGCATCCCAGAAGCCCTTGTGGAACGGTCTGTTTGCTGGCGGGGGCGGCAGTGGGAGGCCCACCATGGACTTGGTCATGTTCTCCAGGGCCAGCTGCATGAAGGTCTTCTCCCAGGTCTCCTCCAGGGACTCACTGGCTCCAGTGACAGCCTCCAGGACGTGGAAGAGCCGGAACTTGTGCCAGGCGGAGATCCGTGCGCAGCGGAGAGGATAGAGGCTCAGCACGAGTTGGGTCTGATCATGCGGGGAGTCGCCAATGGGAGCATTGGTGGGGGGAGGGGAGGAGGCCAGAGGGGAGAGAGCACAAGTGGACGCTTTTGGCCGTCTGTCCAACAACCCCTTCGTGAACAGGCCCTGGGCTAGGTTCTGCAGAGACAGATGAATAAAAATTTGTCCCCATCCTCAGGGAACTGCTAGGGGGTTTTAAAAGCATTCCATCAGTTCCTGCAGTCATTCTTTTTTTTTTTTTAAATAAATAAATTTACTTATTTATTTATTTATTTTATTTTTGGCTGTGTTGGGTCCTTACTGCTGTGTGCAGGCTTTCTCTTAGTTGCGGCGGGCGGGGCTACTCTTCATTGCGGAGCATGGGCTCTAGAGTGCAGGCTTCAGTAGTTGTGGCGCACGGGCTTAGTTGCTCCGCGGCGTGTGGGATCTTCCTGGACCAGGGCTCGAACCCGTGTCTCCTGCACTGGCAGGCAGATTCTTAACCACTGCGCCACCAGGGAAGCCCCTCCATTCATTCTTTTATTCACTCATTCATTAAAAAGCCAGACAGAGCTTTCCCCCAATCATCTACCCAACCATCCATCCCCTGTGACTTTAGGCAAATCATTGCCCTTCCCTAAGCCTCAGTTTCCTCATCTCTGGGGATCATAATAATCTTATCGAGAGACTGTTCAGAGGATGGTGCACACGTCTTCGTCCACTTTCCTCCCTTCCCCCTTGGCTCATTGGACACATGAGATTGACTTGCCCCAAATCATGGCGCTGCTGTCTGGAGGAACCAAGGTTTGATTCCCCTTTGGGATCCAGCCCTCCCCTCTGCTCCCCACGCCTGCCCTGAATGGCCCGAGCAGCTCCCACCTCCAGGTTGTCTACAAAGTAGTCATGGATGGTGTCCGGCACCAGGTTGGGGTCCCCGTGAGCCACGTTCTTGATTTTCTTGATGATGTACTTCAGGTGGAGGGGGTCTGAACTATTCAGGTCCCGGAGCATCTTGAAGCAGATGGCTAAAGCAGATGGCAAGAAAGTGTGTGGATTGGTGTGCTGTGGGAATGTCACATTGTGCTAACAGGGCTGAGTGGGCAGGGAAGGGGTAGGGCTGCGAATGGGAAACAGTGATCTGAAAGGGAGGACTGGGAACTGAACACATTGGGAAATCCTGGGCCTCCTGACTCTTCTGTCAGTCCTTCCGGGGTTCAAGGTAGGATGAGAAGCAAGAAAGCGAGCAGGGAATGCATCCTTGTTCACCCATGCATATTGCCATCCATGCATTGATTCATCCTCCTTTTCATGCATCCGTTTCCCCGTTCATCTCTCACCCACCTCTCCTTCCCCCTGCTTGCACACCCTATGCTCGTCCATCAATCCATCCATTAATAAGCGTATCCATCTATCTACCCATCCACTTATAAATTCATCTATTCATCCATCTACCCACTCTTCATCCATTTAAAAATCCATCTACCCATCCACCCATTTATCCATCCATCCATCCGGCTATTCATAAATTAATCATCCATCCCTCTGTCCCTCCAGCTATTCATTCCTTCATCCTTTCATCCTCCATCCAGTCACCCAACATTCAATGATGTTCATTCACTGTGTGGTCATAGGGCTGTGTGTGCGGCTTAAAGGGGAGTCAGGGCCCAGCTCTGTTCTGAAGGAGCCTCCAGCCCAAGGGAGCCCTACCCGGTATTGGTGGACTTTAGTTCTGTGGGGGAGTTGTATAAAAGGCCCTGGGCACACAGAGAGGGGAGGGGTGATAAATCCTGACTAAGGTGGAGAGTCGGGACTGTCTTCTCAGAGGAGGTGGCACTTTAACTTGGCCTAGAAGGATGAGGGCGAGTCATCCTTTGAATGAGGGGAAAAGCATTCCAGTGAGAGGGCCAGGGCCAGGGGTAAGCTGAGGTTCTAAGGTGTGAAAGGTGCTGGAGGAGAGTGGAGGGTGACGGCTGAGAGAAGGCATTTTGGATGGTGCCTCAGGAGACATGAAGAGGCCAAGGAGGATGGGCAGGAGTCTCTGCTGAAAGCTGCACTAAGTCCACACCTCTTGACACCCCAAGGTCCCAGAGAGTGGACTTCCTCTGGCCCTCGTCCCCAGGACTTCTTCGGGTGGAGGGACTGAGGGGATCTGCTGGAACCTGACTGCCCTGCCTGAGTCCCGGGGCCAGTGGTCACCTGCGCTGTGGGCTTCCTCCATGAGTGTCTAGTGCTCCTTGGGCACCAGGGTGGCCTGGCTTCTCCGTGACTTGCAGAGCAGGATGGTGGTGGGGCGCACCCGTCTGTCCCCGCGGGCAGAATCCTGAGGCACGTTTATGTAAGACTGGTTCTTCGTGGATTCAGAGATGTGGGAGGAGATTCTGAAATGGGAAAGGGGTTCCTGGGTGTATGCATCTGGGTGCCCCTGTGTGCGTTCATGGACGCAGGTGCAGTAGACGCCGAGAGCCACCTTGGTCTGGATCAGGCTTGGCAACATTCTTCCATGCACCCACCCTTCTGTTTAATAGACTGACTGAACCCTGGGAGGAGGGCAGGGGTCTGGAGGCCCCAGGGACATGGTTGAGAGGGCAGCATCACCTGTGGGCCTGGTGGGGCCTTGTTTCCCAGCAAGTGTTGGTGAGACAGACATGGCTGGCAGGAATTAGAGGGCTCAGGGTATGGCAGCCCCTCTTAATACTAATATTAAGAGGGTCAAGCCCTCTTAATATTGAACTATGAAATGTGTGTCAGATAAAGTCACTCAAAATCCTCCCATGGTTTCCCACTGCACTCAGAGAAAAACCCAAAGTACTAAAAATGATGAAGGTGACACTTCCATTCAAATGGAGTCCCAAGGACAAGATTCACCCTCCTGCCTTACACAACTGGAAAACTGGAAAAAATATACAAAACCATGAATAACAGATATTAGGCAGAAAGCAGGGCAGGACAATGATTCCTGATGGATGGAAAACCAACAAGGCTAGCTCCAAATTGCTGCAGCTTGCTGCCTGAAAAATTTCTAATTTGCAGTGCAGGGGGAGGGAGCCCAAGAAAACCTAGTGGTCTACTTGAATTGGGGAAATAGAGGTGGAAGTTTGGGGAGGCCAAAGCAGCCAGAGTTTGCAGGGAAGAATAATAGAGAGCTGCATAGGGAGGGACAATGAGCTCTGGACATTTTCAGAGCACCCCCTCCCCCCAAGTCTTTCTCTGCATGCTGATCAGTACATGTGTGAAAAGAAAGCACCCGAAGGAGCAGAGGAAACAATTCTTGGAGTTTACACAGTCTGAGAGTAGTTCCTTTTTTCATCAGCCAGAGTGGAAAACCTTGTAATTCATAGGGCATTGGTCAGAGTACTATGAATGGTATTATCTCAATAGTGGGGAAAAATTTCAGCCCTAGACAAGAATGCTTTGGCCTGCCCTTATAAAGCTTAAAGGAATGCCTTGAAAGGACCAAATTGTTTTTCAATAATTTAATTATATGCCAGAACAAAGCTCAAGAATATTTATAAAGTACAGGAATATCCAGTACCCAAAAAGGTAAAATTCACAATGCCTACAACTGAATAGAAAATTACCAGGCATGCAGAAGCGGCAAGAAAATATGACCCATTATGAGGAGAAAAATCAGCAGATCAAAACCAACACATAAATGACACAAATGATAGAATTAGTAGGCAAGGACATGAAATATTATTATAATTATATTCCATATGTTCAACATGGTAGATTAAAACATAAGCACACTAAGGAAAGACATGGAAAATATAAAAAAGAGGAAAAACTCAATGCTTAAGATTAAGAATACACAGAATGAGTTTAACAGCAGATTAGACACCATAGATGCAAAAATTAGTGAACTTGAAGACACAACAGAAACTACCCAAAAATGTAACACTAATAGAAAAAGATTGAAAAAAAAAAAGGAACAGAGCATCAGTGAGTTGTGGGACAACTACAAAGGGCCTATTTGAGTCCTCACAGGAGAAGAAAAGAGGACAGAAATATTTGAAGAAATAATATCTGAAGTTTTCAAGTTAATGAAAACCATAAATCCACAGATCCAGGAAACTCAGTGAACCACAAGGAAAAGAAACATGAAGAAAACTACACTAAGTTACACTGAAATAAAGAGGAAATCTTAAAAACAGCCAGAGGAAAAAAAGACACATTTTATACAAAGGTATAAAGATAAGAATGAGAGCCATAAGATTAAGAATTAGTTCTGTTCTTGTCAGAAACAGTGCAAGCCAAGTGACAGTGGAGTAACATTTTAAAATAGAAAAGAAAAATAGAACAAAGAAGAGATGGGACAAAGAGAAAACAAATTGCAAGTTGGTAAAATAGAAACCAATAATAGAAAGAGAGATGGGAAATCCCCAAGCATTTGGAAACTAAATAACACATTTTAAAATAAGGCACAGGCCAAGAAGAAATCAAAAGAGAAAGTAAAAAGGATTTCCAACTGAAGGAAAATAAAAACACAACATATCAAAATGCATGGGGTGCAGCTAAAGCAGTGCTTAGAGGGAAATTTATAACATTAAAATTTATAGTACTAGAAAGGAATAAAGGTTTGAAATCAATGACCTAAGCTTCCATTTTAAAAACTAGGAATAGAAGGGTATATTAAAGCTAACACAAGAAAATAAAAAGTAGAACAGAAATTAATGAAATCGAAAACAGAAAAACAATAGAGAAAATCAACGAAACCAAAAGCTGGTTCTTTGAAATGATGAAAACATTTGATAAACTTCTAGCACTATTTATCTGAGGAATACAAGGCTGGTTGAACATTTGAAAATCAATCAATGTGGGGACTTCTCTGGTGGTCCAGTGGTTAAGACTCCGTGCTTCCACTGCAGGGGGCACAGGTTCAACCCCTGATCGGGGAACTAAGATCCCACATGCCACGTGGCATGGCCAAAAAAAAAAAAAGAAAATCAATCAATGTAATTCACCGTATTGGCAGACTAAAGAAGAAAAGCATATAACCATCTCAATAGATGCAGAGAAAGTATCTGACAAAATTCAACATCCATTCACAATAAAAGCAGGAATTAAGAGAACGTCCTCAATCTGATAAAGAGTACTTACAAAAATCTTACAGCTAATATCATACTTAGTAGTGAAAGATACTGTTTCCCCCACATAATCGGACATGAGGCGAGGATGTCTGCTCTCACTACTCCTATTTGACATTGTACTGAGGCGCTTAGTCAATAGAAAATGGTAAGAAAAGAAATTAAAGGCATGCAGACTGGAAAGGAAGTATCCATATTTGTAGAGAACGGTATTATCTAAATAGAAATTCCAAAGAATCTAAAAAAAAAACCCTGCTAGAACTAAGAAGTGAATTCAGCAAATTTGCAAATATAAAGTCAGCATACAAAAATCAGTCATGTTTCTATATACCTAGCAATGAACAATTGGGAATTAAAATAAAAAAGGTACTATATACAATAGCACTAAAAATCATGAGAAATTTAGGGATAAATCTATCAAATAATTGCAAGATCTATATACTGTAAAATATAAAATATTGATGAAAGAAATCAAGACTTTAATAAGTGAAGAGGCATACCATGTTCACAGATTGGATGACTCAATATTGTTAAGATGTCTGTTTTCTCTAAATTTATCTAAATATTCAATGCAATTCCAATCAAAATCCCAGAATAATTTTTTTGTAGTAAACAACAAGTTGTTTTGAAAATTTATATGGAAAAGTAAAGGAATGAAGATAGCCAAAACAATTTTGAGGAAGAACAAAATTGGAGGACCGACACTACTGATTTGAAGATTTATTATAAAGCTATAGTAATCAAGACAGTGTGGTACTGATGAAAGCACAGAAATATAAATAAATAGAACAAAGCATAGAGTCTAGAAAAAGACCCACACGTATTTTGATAAAGGCACAAAAGCAGTTCAATTAAGAAAGGATAGTCTATTCAACAAATGGTGTTGCAATAATTGGATATACACATGTAAAATAATCCCAATTTATACTTCACTACATACATAAATTAACTCAAAATGGATCATAGACCTTAAAGTAAAACCTAAAATTCTAAAACTTCTAGAAGAAAATATAGGAGGAAATCTTTGTGACCTTGAGTTGGACAAAGATATGTTGTATATGACACCAAAAGCACTATCCATAAAATAGAAAATTGGTAAATAAATTCATCAAAATTAAGAACGTCTGCTTTTCAAAAGGCAGCTATAAAAAAATGAAAAAATAAGCTTCGGACTTGGAGGAAGTATTTGCAAAGCACATATCTGATAAAGGACTGTATCTGAAATATACAATAACTCACAAAACAAAACAAAACAAAACACAAACAACCTAAGAAAATACAGGCAAAAAATTCAAGTAGACATTCCACTAAAGGAAAAAAGCAGATGGCAAATAAGCCCATAAAAACGGCTCAACATCATTCCCCATGAGGGAAACCAATTAAAACCACAGTGGGATATCAATGCACATCTACTAGAATGGATAAAATAAGAAAAATCAGAAAATACCAAGTGCTGGTGAGGATGCAGAGTAACTGGGGTCTCCGTCATCGCCAGTGGAAATGCAAAATGGTACGGCCAGTGTGGAAAGTAGTTTGGTACTTTCTTAGAAAGTGATACCTACATTTACCATCCAGATCAGCTATTCTACTCCTAGGCTTTTACTCAAGTGAAATGACAACTTCACACAAAAATCTGTACATGAATGTTTATAGTGGCTTTATAACAACCCCAGACAGAAAAAATCCAAGTGTCCTTTGACTGGTGAATGCATAAACAAACTGTGTTCCATTCACAGAAATACTACTTAGCAATAACAAGAAATGAATGTATGTAAATAAAAAAGAAATACTGTAAGTAAAAAAAAAAACAAGAACAAAAGAAATAAGAACAGAAAGGATCCCCTCCATCTCATTTCCTTCTGCTCTTTCTCGCTAACTCCATCCACCCCAGGTACAGTGAGGTCTTGATGCTCCTCCACCCGCCAGGCACACTTCTGTCTCAGGACCTTTGCACTGGCTGTTCCTTTGGTCTGGGGAACATCCTTCCTTCAGAGAGCTGCTCGGCTCAGTCTCTCACCTCCTTCAAGTCTTTGCTCAATTGTTTCTTTCTTGATGAACTTCTTTAAAATCTGACCCTCACCCTGCACTCTCTACCCCCTAAACTTGTCAATTTCTTTCCATATCCCTTTTCACCTTGTAACATCATATAACTCACTGTACTATGTCTCTAGTTTATTGGCTGTCTCCCCCACTGGAATGTAAACCAGGAGGCAGGGCTCTTCATGTCTTGTTTCCAGCTGTGTCCCCAGTGCCTGGAATAGTGCCTGGTATGCTTAGCAGGGGCTCGGCAAATGTTTGTGGAATGAATGGTAGAGCGATGTGTCCAAAGCAGCCATCGGCCCTACCTGGATCTTCTGGGGACAGCCCTGGGACAGCCCTCCCAGCTCGCTAGGTTCCTGGTGGTCTGTCCCCTGCAGCCTCCACGCCAGGATTAGCTGCCGGAGCCCTTTCCAGCTGACCATGGGACTTTGCTCTTCCCTCTGCCCAGAGCATGTGTCCTTCCTCCTTGTCCCTTTGCGAGGCCCGCGTGAAATCAGCCTTCAGCCTTCCTGACTTGGTAAGAGCATCCTAAGGCGTGTCCCCCGGCTCCCTAGCTGACTGATGGTCCTCCTTGGCTCTCCCTGAGCTCCTTGGAACCCTGGTGGCACCACTGACTAACCCCTGGTCCTTTGCCTTCCCAAGTTTCCCTGGGGATGTGCTGGCTGTCTCTGGGTCCCCAACGTGTCCCAGGGCAGGCCCTGAGTAAAGTCGACTGAGTGAGTGAATGCTGCTGAGGGCGTGCTCCTGGGAGGACCTTCCTTGGACAGCGGGACTGTCCTCCTCCCGTCCACCTGGAGCTGCTATCAGCAGCCCTGCCTCCTTCAGCTCCCTTCCCACGTGGTGTCCCTGCTTGGAGTGGGGGGGCCCTTCCCCATCCCTTGGCCAAGCCCAGCCTGAGGACCCTCCCCCGCTCCCCGTCATCTGCCTCTTTGGGGACCAGTGACCGTGCGGCCAGGCAGGGGACACTCCTGGGGTTGCCCGAGATGTTGCTTTCCTGCATGTCTGAGCTGGCGACACAGAGGACTCAGCCCTGGCCAGGGGACTTGCTGGGATGAAAGGGTTTATAAAGTGCAGCGAACAGAGACTGGGTCGGGGGGGCACTTGGCTTGCGGGTGGCTGACCGGCTCCGTAGTCCCCGAGCCCACACAATGCCCTGGGCGGCATCCTTCCTGCCGCCTCCACTCACTCACTGAGTATTTAGCAAATGCTTACAGTGTGGCGGGCACCACTCCAGGACCTGGTGGTTCATCAGGGGACAAAAGCACCCAGAAACTCCTTCCCTCGTGGCACTTATGTCCCGGGGACAGTGAGAAGGATGAAGGTCAAGCAGGACAGGGAGTGGGTAAGCTGTGGGGGTTATTTTAAGCAGCCAGGTCAGGGAGGCTTGGCTGGTAAAGTAGGTGCCCAGAGTGGGTGCTGGATGACTGAGTAATTGAGTGGTGAATGAGTGAAGGCATTCTGGGAACAGGGCAGCTCACCCCTGCCCGGCAGGGATGGCCACTTCCCTTCCCGTCACCTCTGCCCCGCCACCCATCTCACCAGCGCCTCCACCGCCACCAACGAGGATGGCCACGTGTTGGGGGCTTGATCATGTCCACACTGTCCTCACACCAACCCTGCGAGGTGCTGAGACAAAGAGGTTCAGGGACCCGTCCCTGGACACACAGCCTCTGCAGGACAGTGCACGTTCAGATCTGCCCAACTCCAAAGCCTGCATCCCGGGGACGTGGCCACCGGGGCTCAGTACACACTCGACCCCTGCTGGAAGGCCCTTCTTCCTACGGCCTCTCAGAAAACCACTCACTCCCCTGCCGCTCCGGGCGGGCTCAGCCATTCACACAGAGCCTGGCCTCCCTCTGCGCCCAGGAGGGGCCTCGGGCTGGTCAGTGATGGCCACAGCCACAAGCGAGACCCCTGTCTCACCACAAACACGCATCCCAGCCCCACGGCGACCAGGACTGAATGTATTTTTAAAGATAGAAAAACAGTAGGAACGCAGTTAGCAAACAGCTGCAGGGGGAGCGTTTTCTCGCCGTAGACGTGATGCAGGGTGCGCCGGGGTGAGGGGGGAGACAGGCCTGACGACGCAGGCAGAAGCAACGGTGCAGAACAGAGGAGCTGCGTTCAGAGGCGGGTACGGGCTGCTCCCCTGGGGACAGCCGCAGGAATGGGAACACAGGCGGGAATCCCGCCCTGGAATCCAGCCCCCGAGGGACGGCCTGGAGAGCCACGCCTGAGTCCCCATAGGGCGCACCCTGGGCTGGGGGGCCAAGGAGGCCGGGGAGGGAGCCTGCAGCCCAGCCTCCGACCTGCGACCGGACACAGGAGGTGGAACTGCCCTCGTGCCTGCCTGGGGCGCTGGGGACACGAGACCGAAGTCCCCAGAGGAGCCTTCCTTGGTGTACGTTCCTTGAGTCTGTTAGGTCACGGGCTGCCGTATCCTCTCGATGAAGTCGGGGTTCAGGGAAGCAGTGGACAGTCTGTCTGTCGTCTATCCATCCGTCCACTCATTCTCATACCTCTGGTCCCCACAAGCAGTCAGCAGCCACAGGTGGCGCGATGGCAAAGGCTGTGTTGGAATTCGAGTACCCCCCTCTCCACATCACCCCCCAGCCTCCTCTCCACCAAGTCAAGGGGACCCTAGCTGCCGGACCCCTCTCTCCTCGGCTCAGGGCCTGAGGGTCAGCCCCCCGCTGGGGGGTGCGCTCCTGGAAGACCACTTGGGGGTCCCCTCCTGGGCTCCCACGTGCCCCTGCCTGGCGCTGGGCTGACCTGGGGTTCTGGGACCTGGCTGAGGAGGTCCTGTCGGCCATGGTGTGGCTGTGTGGCTTTTCTGAATGCTGCCCGTCCCTGTTGGGGTGCTGCCAGCTCTGTCCTCATGCCCGGCGGAGCAGTCCTATCTCTGGGCACGCCCTCCGCCACCCCAGCCAGCCCTGACCTCACCCCTGAGGTCACAAAGTTTCCAGCACCCAGCACACCTTTCCAGGTGCTGTGGAATCAAACACCGTGTTCTGGGCACAGCATGTGTGCGTGTGTGTGCATGTGTGTGTACACCTATGTCCCCAGTGTGGCCTCGGGCCCGGCCTCTCCACTTCTGGTTCTCAGTTATCTCCTTCTGGACACCCGTGGAGCTGGCCCCAGCTGACACCTTGATGCACCTTTGAGACGCCCCAAGGCAGAAGGCCCAGCTAATCCCTGCCTGGATTCCCGATCCAAGCAATTGTGAGGCAGTAAATGTGTGTGGTCTGAAGTCCCTAAGTTTGGGGTCACTTGTTCCATAGCGATACGTAAGTAATGCGTGCCCCGTGCCAGGGAAGAGGGGGCAGAGCTGGGACTCTGTATGGCCTCCCAGCAGAAGCTGTCTCTGGGCGGTTCTGGAGCGGAGCTCCCGCCTGTGGTCCCCTGGTCCAGTTCCATGGCTGCAGGGGAAGCTGGGTCCAGAAGGCAGACCGGGACTCCCAGCGTGGACCCCTGTCACCACACGTGGCTATTGGAGGCCCTACCATGGAGGAGGCCCCAGGGCCCACGGGCTGCTGTGCCTGGACCTCCTGCTGGGCCAGCTTGCTCCGGGGCCACGGGCATCTTCCTCTGCCCAGCCAACCCACACTGTGCCCGCAGCCCCTGCGTCCTGGAGATAGTCATGAGGGGACCCGGGCCACCATGGGGGAAACCACAGAGACAACGGGTGGCCACCGCCCACCGCCGAGGCCTTGGGGGCTCCGGAGCTGGCCCAGGGTTCAGACCCCAGTTCCGGTTCTGCTGGCCAGATGACCTTTCAGAGGCCATGACCCCTTTAGAAACAGGGGCTGACAATGCTCGCTCCCCAGCTTGTTCTGAGACTTAAATCACTTTTCCCTGAGAGGCGCTTGGCACGAGACGGACGCCCAGTGCAGCACAGCTGCCTGACTTCGTGGGCGGCCTCACCAGGTCTAAATGCGACCGAACTTCACGACCTTCCGTGAGATGCGCATCGTGGATTCGCACCCCGTGATGGGGAGGAGACCGAGGCTGGGAGGGGCGAGGGCAGAGTAAGCAGGAGGGCAGGTTTCTGGAGGCCTCGCCAGGGCCCCTGGAGTCTTCACCCTCACCGCGCACCCAGGAGCTGGGAGCTGGGACTTTCTCCAAGCTGTTTGCTCAGGCCACTCTAACTAGGGGTGGGGTGGTTCCTGCACGTAGCCCAGTTTGCGCTCTCCCATCCTCCCAGCACCATGAAGGGGACTGTGCAAAACTGGGTCCATAAATCCATCTGTGAAGGAGGGTCCCTGGGAGGCCCGATCCCTTGCAGCGGCCAGAACAGGCATTTGGTGGTGCCCCTTCTCTGAGAGCTGTGTCCCCATGTCTCCAGGGTGTGCCGCCTGCAGCCTCTCTGCCTGGTGGCCAACAGGCTTGCGTGACTGGGGCTTAAATTCTCAGAGATTTTGAGAGTTGGTTGTTAAATACTGCCGTAGAAGCTTACAATTCAATGGACTCTATTAGAAAAAGAGGTAGTAAGTACCCCAAACTCATCACTTCCTGCTTATTGGACTATATTTTACTGTCACCTATGTCCTAGAGATTATTTATAGCTGTGTCTCTGTCTATATACGGTGAGGTACTGTGCATCTCTGCCAGACTCTGCGTGCTGTGCCCTCACAGTGGCAGAGGGAGATCAGCCGTGGTGGGAGCATTTACACCATGGCCATGGGCAACACTGCAAGTCAGGGCCTTTGATTTCTTTCTTTCTTTTTTTTTTGGCAAGTCGTTGTTGGACATCGACCAGGCTGATTGGGCAAGGTGGGCCAACCAGTTCCCCCCCTTAGGAATTTGGAATTGGGGCCAAGAGTGAGGCATGGAGGTTGGGGTCCTCTATGGCTGCCCCCCTCCTCAGGGTTCCAGGCAGAAGGGAGGAGAAAGTGGGGTACAGAGAGAGGCTGGGCCCCGAGGGGGATGAGCTCGAGGGACGAGCTCAGGGGATTTCGTGGGTCCTGGCCCCAGGCCTTCCCCTTGGGCCTTCTGGGCTCTCGGAATGCACCTGGATTACCGTGAGGCAGGTTTTCTGCAATCTCATTTCCGCAGGAGAACTTTCCAGCAAGCCCTGGCTGGGTAATGAATGAGCTGCCTTAGAGGGAGTACACTCCTATCCCTGCAGGGTCCCAGGGAGGCTGGATGTTGGGGGGTGGGGGAATTTGAGCATCACATAAGGGGGTGGGGGTGGGAGTGGGACTGGATGAGCCTCCTCTGTGGACAGACAGCCCCAGGGGACATGGGGAGGGACACCTGTTGAGACCTGGGATCTGACCCATGTCCATCTCCCACTACCCCTCACTGCGTTTGAAAATGGTAGATGTCAGGGTTGCATGACCCCTGGCTGGGTCATGCTGCATGCCTGCTTCCCCCACGAACCCCTCAGGAATTGGGGGTCACCTTCGGCACTGGGGGAACCACCTCTGCTGGATGTGGGCTCCCAGCCTGGTGGCCACTTTTCACAGCAACCTGGGGGCCAGATTGCTCACCACCCTGGGATTGGGATGATGCTCAGAGAGGGTCGGGAACTGACTGGAGGTCACACAGCATTCGGTGGTAGAGCCAGGTTCAAATTCAGGCCCTCAAACCTCAGTTCAGGGTGAGCATGGTGCCCATGGACCATCTCACACCCGCCTCCCCAGGGTACCAGGCCCTTCCCAAAGCAGAGCTCGCAGGGGCCTCGAGGCTGCTCCCGCCCGCGCCTCCCTGTTCCGCCGGCAGATGGCGCTGCGGGCCCAGGCAGGACTCGAGGCGGAGGGACACGAGGGGAGGGCGGAAGAGACGTTCCTGCAGTGATGGGCTCTCCCCCTCCCCGCAGCCCTCCCGAGCCCAGACAGCAGGTCGTGGGGAGGGGGCCCTGGCATCCCACCGCCCAGGCACCTGGCACACCTGGGGGTGTGACCCCGCTACCCCCTGGGAGGCGGCAGCTATGGGTAGAGTGCCGGCTCACTCCCACCTCCGAGCCTTTGCACAGGCCCCTCCCCCTCCTGGGCTCCCTCCAGCTCCGGCTCCTGCTGGGAACCTGACAGGAGGCTGCTGTTACTGCCCCAGCGAGGAGGGGGCCTGACCCAGGGCCCAGCAGACCAGCCCCTGCCCTGCTACCCGGACCCGGTCTCTCTGCCCCCCTCCCCTCCACCGCAACTCAGTTCCCAGCTGCAGCCAGGTCAGCCCTCTGAGGCTTGTGCAGTGCCTTCCTCCTGGAATGCCCTTGACAAAGATTCTTGGTTTCCAGAACCTTCTCCTGGGCCCATCTGTGCACCTCCTCGTAAAATACTGGTCTGGCAAGAAACCCCCTCCCCACTGCTGTCCCCTCCCCTCCCCCCTGCTGTCCCCTCCCCTCCCCCCTGCATCTGATCAGGTTCCTCCCCCTCCCCCCTCCCCCAGGTGAGGTGTGAGCACCTGGCCTGCCTTCAGTGAGAATCCTGGTACATCGGTTTAGCTAGAATCGCCCTGCTCCTGATATTTCCTCTTAGTAATTTTCCATCTATTGACCGCCCCCCTGCCCCCCGCCCACACCCCATCCTGCTCCTTGGCTGTAAATCCCCACTGCCCCTGCCGTTTTCAGAGCTGAGCCTGGTCTCTCCCCCGTACACCCCCATCACTGCGGTCCCTGCACTGGTAGTGATAACCACCCTTGAATAAGTCTGCCATTCCATCTTCAACCAGTGTCAGCCCCGCCCCCCCACACCCCTGCTTTCCTAAAGAAACTCCTCGCACTTTCCTATTCACCCTTGGAGACCCCCAGCTCAGGTCACCTCCTCTGTGATGCCACCCCTGATTTCTCTGGGCTCCCATAGCATTTACTGTCGCTGCTGAGGTTGGTTCAACATGAACTCTGAGCTCTGGGACACAGGGTGGTGGAGGCTGGGGTACCTACAGGAGGGGCCAGGCAGACAGACGCTCCCTCCTGGATGGTTCGCGGGAGCACAGTGGCTCCATCAGACCACCTGGCATCCTCCTGCGATGTTTAAGGCCACTGAGCACACTCAGCCCAGCCTCAAGGAGCAGAGCTGGGATTCCAATCCTGGGCTCTAGGACTTCCTGGCTCAGGGAGTTGCTGCCCCGCTGCGTCTCCTGTGCGGTGGCAGTCAGACCCCCGCCTCACAGGCCCACGTGGTCCCCGGGCCCTGGGGTCAGTCCGTGTCCTGCCAGCCCACCCAGGCCCACTTGGTTCTGCCCATGCGTGCCGCCCTCACCTGCCAGAACCCTCCCTGCCCCCTGCCTGGCCCTGCTCCAGGCAGCCTTTGCCCCTCCCCCAGTCTCCCAGCCTTGGGGATCCCCCGTTGTCCCCTTCTCCCCACTAGACCCTGTGCCCCACGAAGGTGGAGACCCGGAGTCCCCTCCCTGCCGTGCTCTAGCATGTAGTAGGCACGCACAGAATGCCTGCTGGGTGAAAGCAGCAGATACACCCCTTTGAAGAGGCTGCCCAGGGAGGGGGTCCTGCCTCGTGTCTCTGGGGCCCGTGGAATGGGGGGGACAGAGTCAGCAGAGCCCCTGGGCCCCCATGCAGGCACACTGCCAGGGGCGCCTCCTCATCTTCCAGGCTCCCTCCTCCCTCCACGCCCCTCTCCTAATCTTTCACAGGAAAAAAGAGGGGGAAAAAGGCCAAAGTAAGAGGTTTTCTCCTCCACTTTCTGAAAATGAGATTTTAAAAATAACCAGGAGGCGGTGGCATCACCAGGAGGGGATTATGTGGGGAGCGGGGACTGCGCGGGCCTGCCTGCCCCTCCTCCTCCTGCGCCTCAGCCTGGACCTCCCACTCTGCCCCTCCCTCTCCTGACGGGGGAGGTGGGAGGGAAGCCTGCAGCAGGGGAGCTGCTGAGAAGGGAGGTGACGTGGTGGAGGAGGAAGGAATGCTTGGGTTGGGACCCCAGGCCCCCGCTGGCCTCCCCACTCTCCCTTGGTGCCCCCTCTCTTAGCTCACGGCTCAGCAGCCACCTGGCCTCCTGGGCTGTTTCTCGTTCCTTGGGGTACTGTGCTCCTTGCTGCCACAGGGCCATTGCACGTGCACGTCCTCAAACTCTCTTTCCCTCCCTTCATGCGACATCCCATCTTTACCCTCAGCTTCAATGTCATTTTCCTGAGAGGCTGACCTTGACTACAGGATGGTCTATGGGTGTCCCCCCGTCACTGCCAACCTCAGGGTTCCCTGACAGTCTCCTCCCCCATCCGCATCATGATTGGTGTTTATTTATTGACTTGACTTTTACTTCTCTCTCCCGCTGTGAGCCCCTTGAGGTGGGGGTTGAGGAGCAAATGATACAGGTCTCTCCCACCCCCATCACCTGGGCTCTTCCTATTTCTGTAGTTCAGGGCCAGCCCCTGTGTTTCTTTGTCTGAAGCGCTCTCTGGCTGCTGGTGGAAGATGCCAGGGAATCAACTCTCCTGGGAGCAGCACTTAACTCATGACTGATGGGGTGGGTGGGTGACAAGCCCCTCACCCCTCAGACAGGATGGCCCAATGAGACTGAGCCCCAGTGGCTCCCAGAGGAAACCACTTAGCTGATAACACCCTTGATCACTGGCCTCCTTCTGTCCCTACCACGTGCGCTGGGATCACTTCCCACATGACCTCCTGTCCTCAAGTCATTCCTTAGGGCCTGGAGCTAGGCTGAATAATGACCTCCCAAAGAGATCTATGTTCCAATCCCTGGAACCTGTAATTGTTACCTTATATGGCAAAAAGGGGCTTTGTGGCTGTGATTAAGTTAAGAATCTTCAGATGGGGAGATTATCTGGATTATCTGGGTGGCCCCTTAAAGCAATCACATGCAGCCTTATGGAGGGAGGAAGGGGGAGTTTTGACACAGACGCAAGAGGAGGGGGCCATGTGACCACAGAGGCGGGGATGCCAAGGGATGCTGGCAGCCACCAGAAGCCAGGAGAGGGAAGAGCAGATTCTCCTGGGAGCCTCGGGGGGAGCACGGCCCTTGACTGCATCCCAGCGATACTGTCCTAAACCACCAAGGTCGTGGTGATTGTTACAGCAGCCCTAGGAAACAATGCCACGTGCTTCAGGGGGAGCCCAAACTAACGCATACTGGGTCTGTCTTAATTACGGTGACAGGCTGGCAGTTGTCCCTCCAAATGCTGAGCACCTGGCCGCCCAGGTGTGGACTACATCCCCCAGCCTCTCTTACAGCCGAGAGCGACCACGTGACTTAATTCTCACCCTGGCATTTGATTTGAGAAGTGAAGGGCACGGTTTCCCCTCACATTCTTTTTTTTTTTTTTTTTTTTTTCCCCTCACATTCTTGAAGGAAACTGCTGGCCTGTCACTGCCCCCCCCACCCCCGCCGTGAGAATGCGATGGGGGCATCAGTGGATAAGACCACACCCTTGAGGGGCGGAGCCACAGCTGGAAGGAGCCTGGGCCCTGGATGCCCTGGGGAGCAGGGCCGCCTCGGCCTGGACACCTGGACGGCTGGACGGCTGCAGGAGGGAGAGCAGGGCTCCCCCTTATTGAAGCTGCTGCACTGGGGGCTCTTTGTTAGCACAGCTGAGCGATCCCCCTACTACGCTGGGGTTGAGCAGCCGCTCACAAGCCTGTCCTGTCCACAGTGCTCAGTGCCCATCTGTGGGATAAGAACGTCAGTATCGGGTTTTTCTCCCGCATCGGCCCCATCGGCCCCACCGTACAGATAGCGAGCCACCCCCCGGGGCTCACCAGGCTGAACTGAGCCGGTACGACGCTTGCCCCCAGGGCCGGTGCTTGGGGCCCACGTGGCTGGAGCACGGGACCGTGGGAAGCACGGCCGCTCCTGTGAAGCACGAGCGTCGCTCGCCCACGGCTGCCTTTGAGGCCCGAGGGCTGGCTGTGCTCCTGCCCACCAGCGCCTTGAGCACCGGGTCCTCAGCCGCCTGGGCCTCCTCTGAGCCCCAGCCTGGGGCCTGGCTGGGCAGGGACTCCGGAAGTGCTGGTGGGGTGGGCGGCAGCGAGCGCCGGGCAGCGCATCGGCCCTGCATGGGGGCTGATGCGGCTCCGGGCCGTTGCGCCTCAGGATCCCCGGCGGCACTCAGGACCCGGGCCTCCCTGGTGGACGCGGGCCCCAGAGCCGGTCCTCGGGGCTCGTGCTCGTGCCGGGGAGCACCCTGGCCACCGTGCCCACGCAGGAGGGTGAGCAGGAGGGCACTGTGCCGTCCTCTCTTGCCGGCGTGGGGCACACAGGGGGATTCTCTTCATTCCCTGCGCGGCCTCTGTCGTTCTGTTAGTGAACCTAGAAGATACTCACAAGGGCTGTCGAGGAGAGCTGGAGATCGTCCGGCCCCTCGTGGGGCTCTGAGGTTCAGAGCAAGCAGGGAGGGATTCCTGGGGCCGATTAACCTTGGTGGGTCGGTGCGGTGGGGACGGAGGTCTCTGAGTGCCGGGGTGGGGTCCCGACGGCTCCTGAGCAGGGTCAGCTAAGCTGTGGGAGTGCGGGGGAGGGGGCCCTTGCCTGCTGACCCTCCCCCTCCCAGACCCAGCCCACTTCCCGGTGGGGCTCCTTTAAATGCAGGGTTCTCTCCTCCCCAGAAGGCCCCGCCCCCTGTCTCCCGGGCAGCCAGGTAAACAAGCCTGACCCCAGGCTGCTGACATGGCTTCCCCCCGTTCCGGGGACCCCAGCCTGGCAGGTCTGCCCCCTCGTCCTGTAGCCACGCCAGGTGAGACGCGTGGTGGGGGGAGGGACGGAGGAGAAGGGGGTGCCCGCGGCAGCCGGGGCTCTGAGAAGGTGGGAAAGGCGGCAGTGGCTCCGCCCCCTCTTCCTGGGGAGCGGCTCCTCCAGGGTCGCTGACCAGGGCAGGGCCAGGGTGGGGGCGGAGACCTCATCCCCTGACGGTTCTTCCTGCTGTCCTGCAGCCCTTGGATCCTGAGCCTGGAGGTGGGCCAGGGTCCTCCTCACTCCTCAGGGTCCCTTCCTGTTCATTCTCTGGCCCCCCTCCTCCACCCCCTCCCTAAAATCCCAGGGCTGGTCCCAGGTCCTCAGCGGTGCACACCCACTGCGTGCTGGGGAGGGCAGGCATCCACGCCCACCCAAGGTCATCCACACCCACCCAAGGTCATCCACACCCACCCAAGGTCATCCACGCCCACCCAAGGTCATCCTCCTCCACCCCTTGAATTTTGGACTCTGGCCACTGACCCTCTCTCCATCTCTGCGGTCATCGCATTGGTGATCTCCTCCTTCTCCTGGCCCCTCAGTCCCCCCACCCAGCCGCCTACACCCTGGTCATGTCCTTGGCCTTGTCAGCATGCAGACTGCAGCTGGGTCCTGACCCGGATCTCAGGACCGGGACCCCAGCACTCTGTGGGCGGAACGGCAGTCCACTGTTTCCAGCCTGTTTCCCGCCTCCTCCAGCCTGTTCTGCTCCCCCCAACCCTGCTCATCCAGCTCTGCCATGATCATCACACCCTCACACACACCCTCCTTCCCTGGGCCCTCTCTCGTTTGATTGTACCAGCACCCCCCCCGCCCCCTCCAGCTCTCCGCCTACTCCTCGCCTGCACCCATACAGCTGAGCAGAGCTGGGGATAAACTCAACCACGCTAACGCTCTCTTTAAATTCCTGACTGCAAGCTGCAGGGGGACCTCCGTGAAGAGCTGCGGGTCCCACTGCATCCCTCCTCCCGTCCAGTCCCTCCTCTCTCCTAGCAACCACCTTGCACGTCCCTCCACAGCCCCCATCCCTCTCTCCCTCCTCACATTCAGTTGCTGGCCTCACTCACTCTTTCACAAAGAAAGAAGATTCCCACAGGTTCCCGGCACCTCGGGCGCACCCAACCGCACCTGTGCCCTGGGGCTCTGTGCTCCCTGCCCGCTTCCTGCACCACTCACCCCTCTCCCAGCCAAGGCCATCTTTCCGCTTGTCCCAGCCTTGCCTCCTGCCCACGGCCATGACCCCAGCACCTCTTCACCCTCCTCTCCTGCCTCCTGACGTTTTCTCTCTTCATGAGGTCTTTCCCATGGACCTAAAAGCATGCGGTTATATATCCTGTCTCCTGACCCCACTTCCCTTTTAGCTACCGCCCTATTTCCCTGCTCCCCATTTTTAGCTAAACTCCTGGAAAAGGTTATTTATACTTGCTGTCTCCCAGTCTTTCCCTCCCATTTGCTCTGGAACCCACTGGACCCAGTCCCTCAGCTCCAGCAGCTCTGGTCGGGGTCAGGGATGACCTCCACGCTGCTGAACCCGAGGTCCGTTCTCTGGTCCCGCTGGACGTGACGCGTGGGCGGTGCGCGGCTCAGGACCTCCCCTCCTCCTTGCTTGGCTCCCAGAACCCCGCGCGCTCCCGGAGGTTCTCCTCTTGCATCCCTGCCGGCTCTACCTCCTCTCCCTGACCCGGTGAGGGTAGGGCTCAGGCTGACTTCTCAGGCCTCTTCTCTTTCTTCTCACGATCTCATCCAGTTCTGTGGCTTTTTTTTTTTTTTTTTTGCGCGGCTTGTGGGATCTTAGTTCCCTGACCAGGGACTGAACCCAGGCCCTCGGCAGTGAGAGCGCAGAGTCCTAACCACTGGACCGCCAGGGGATTCCCTGTGCCTTTCAATACCATCTCCTCGGGGTCTGTCTGTCTGTCTCCAGCCTGCAGCCCGACCCCGCCTCAACTCCAGACTCTAGCTGACTATCCTCCGCACCTCATCCCCAGCCTGTCTGAAGGTATCACCTGTTCAAAATTAGACGCTTGACACCCCAGCCCCAAGCTGCTCCTCTCTCAGTAAATGGGGCTTCCTTCCTCCAGCTGCTCAGGCCAGAAACCTCGGTGTCTTCCCTTTTCCCCACTCCCCCCCCCCCAGCACCAGCCCCTCCATTAGCAGATCCTGTGGGTTCCACCTTCCAGACACAGTCAGAATCTGAGCACTTCTCTCCGCCACCCTGGCTGGGCCCCCAGCCCCTCTGCCCTGGCTGCCTCACGGTCTCTGTGCTGCTGCCCTTACCGCTCACCTGTCTGCCCCACAGCCACCGGACTCACCTGGCTAAGTGCAAGTCAGAGGGTGTCACTCCTCTCCTGTGCCCCGGGGCCCACTCCTCTCCTCTCCTGGAGGCCCGTCCACAGTTCCCCTCTTCTCCACAGCTTTTCTCACCCCCAGCCCACAGCAACACCCCACAGCCCCTCCCGACAGCCCACCCACCTGCTGGTACTGAGTGTGAGGCCAGGCCAGTGCTTTGGACACCAGGGCAGTGCTGTGCCTCCAGTTGCTCACCCTGGAGGTCTTCAGGGAGGAGGTGTCCTGGTGGACAGGGCAGGCTGCCTGGGATGGGGGCACCGCCATTCTGCCCATCAGAATCTGAGGCTCCTGCAAGGCTGCCTTGGATCTGTCCACGGTGCTGAGTGCTATGGGCCCCAAGCCGGCCCCTCTGGCCTCACAGCCTGCTCAGAGCCAGTCCACCACCTCTCCCACCTGTGTCTGCGGCTCTGGGAGCAGCTGCTTTGGTGTTGCCTGCGGGACTGAGCCACGAAAGCACTTTCCAGTGACAAAGAGGTTCGTCATGGCCTCATCTGCGAGGGTAGCAGATCAGGCTTGATTGTTTCCATTTTTCAGAAGGGGATACTGAGGCTCAAGGAAGTTATAAGACTAGTCCAGGCTCTCCCAGGTGGAAGGTAGGACCCCTGACCCAGGTCTGCCGGCTCCCGGCCCTGGCGCGGGAGAAGCTGAGTGTGCGTTGTTCGCAGCTGCGGTGGAGCCGGGCACACAGTAGGTGCCCCAGGGCACTTGTGTGAATGGGGGAGAATCACCGTCCAGAGGCTCCTGAGCCAGGTGGGGGTGGCCCAGTGCAGCGTGATCACATCGCGCAGCTGGGGTTGCGAGTCAGTTCGGCGTGTGTCTTCTCTGGGTCTGTATCCTCACCAGTAAAACGGCCTGAGTACTGTCACCCCCTCGCTGGGGTGCTGGGAGGAGGAGCTGAGAATTCATGGTCAGAGGTTCATTCATCACCTCCTCCAAGGCCCCCCGGTCCTGCCTGTCCCCGGGGAGCCTGAGGCTTGTCTATACCCAGAGAGGGCCCATGGCTGCTTCGTTCAGTTCAGTACCCCCAGAGCTAAGGCTCTGCTGAAGGGAGGAAGGGAGGAAAGGTCTCCTGAACGAGGGGCCCAGAGCTGGCTCAGCAGCCCAGACAAGGTGTGGGCGTGGAAGAGCAGCTTGGGCTGCTGCCTGGGGCCGTGGATGGGCTTCAAGGGTGCAGGGACCCCAAACCAGGGCACAGTGCTGTGTCTATACACACGTGATTCTCTGAGAGCGGACCCCTAGATTTCACCAGAGCCCCGCGGCCTGGGAATCCTCGTGTGAGTCACAGAGATCAGAGATGTCCCCATTTCTCTTGGGACGTGCTGCTGGGGTGGGGGTGGGTGCTGTCCGACAGGCACAGACCAGCCCAGCTTCCAACCTGACCCCTCTCCCGGGTGAAGCTGCTCTGCCCGCTGCGTCCCAGGGTCGCTGTGCCCAGGCAGGGCTCCTCCCCACCTCCATCGACAAGGCCCTGCACTGGCCCCTCAGTGTCCGCCCCGCTGAGTACTCATCCTGTGCTTGTCCTGCTTCATCCTGGATCTGCCCCGACCTCCAGCTGGGCCGCCACGGTCCATCCTCTGCAGGGGCCCAGGATCAGCTTTCAACCAAGAGCCACCAGGTCACCCCTGCCCCAGTCCACTGTCTGGGGATGAACCCATGTCCACAGCAGGCCCTGTGTGGTCCCGCCAAACTATCCAGACTCCTCTCCTTCTGGAACTTTCCGCCCAAATAGTGTTTAGTAGCCATACTCTACACCCTTAGGGCCTTTCTGCCCCTCCTAGCTCCTTGGTGCTGTCCCTGGGGATGCGCCTCCCCCGCCCCTTTCAGCCTCCACGTGGCCTCTCTTGGTCTTCACGGTTCAGCCAGGTGGCGGGTTCTCCCTTCTCTTTCCTCGACACCCCGACAGTTTCAGGTGGTCGCGTATCCCGGCCGCTCCATGACCCCTTCCCGCAGGTCCCGCCGCGACCCCGGAGCCCCCGTTCCTGGACATCTACTGCGGGGACGCACAGCTCTGGGAGGAGCACTTCCGCGGCATCGGGCGCGCCTATTGCGCGCTGGGCAAGGAGGACGACTTCGCCATCCGCGTGCTCACGGAGGACTTCACGCTGCCTTTTCCTTTCGCCTGGCCCCCGGGGCCCGACCCGGCCCGCGGGCCGCTCTTCTACGACCCGCACGACCGCACGGGCTTCGACTTCCTGCTGCGGGGCCCGGACGCGCCGCCCCCCGCGCTGCTGCGGCCCCTGCACAACACGGCGCAGGCGGCGCTGCGCAGGCGGCGCCTGGAGCAGCTGGCGCTGAGCTACGTGCACGCGGGGGGCGGCCCCCGGCCCGGCCTCCCGCGGCTCCTGCCCGCGCCCACCCCCGGCAGCGCCTTCCCGGGGCCCGTGGGGCCTGAGGCAGCCTCCCCCGGCGGGGGCGCCCCCAGGCTGGGTTAGCGCGGCCCCCAAGAAAATGAATAAAGAGTGCCTCTGCTTCTCCCGCCCCGAGGCTCTTTGCCGGACACACCCGGACGGGCATCTGGTGCCAGCTAGACCCCCGGAGCCGCCCGGGGGGGCCAGACAGCGTCAGCGGTGGTGCGGGAGGTCCACTTTGTCCCAAGGGGATACTGAGCGAGGGGGGTAAGTGGGAAAGGCCGCGGGGGCGGGCTGGCAGGCCAGGAGTGGATGTGGGAGGGAAAGGACCCGGGATAGCGGGGGTGGTGGCCCTCTGGGGCCCGGCCACTGCCCTGTGGTGGGCGTTAGCGCTCCCATCCTGCAGGTCGGGACCCCAGGTCCCAGCTCCTCCGGGATGCAGCTGGGATTTGGTTCCCGTGTGTCTGATTCCAAGTTCAGCAGGCTTCCTGTTTTCCATGACAGAGGGGCATCAGGATCTGGGGTGGGGGGTAGGTGGAGAGGCAGAGGGAAGGGCAACGGGTAGCAGAGCAGAGGGGAAGGGCCACCCGGAGCTGGAGCACAGGGTGGGTGGGGGAGGGGACGTGACAGGGAAAGGGATGCCGGGGTGGGAACAGCACAGGCACAGTCCCCAGGCTTCGGCTTTCCCGCTGGCCTCCACGCTGGCTCTGTGGAGAAGGGCGTGCCTCCTGCCCCCCTCCCCCTGTGGGGCTGAGAGAATTGGCTGGGCCGGAACGGCCATCAGTGACCTGGCTTCCATCCTGGATGCATCTCCCTCTGTAGGTGACAAGCCCTGGCAGGGGCCTGTCTACTGTGGGAGGCCAGCGGCCACGCAGAGCCGCTGCATGCAGGACCCCAGTGGTTTCCTCCTCTGACCTGTAGACCAAAGGCCCAGGTTTCCTCTCGTTGGGGGTTTGGATTCCAGGTGTGCAGGCGAGGTGGGGTGGGCTGGGAGGACGCATTCTCACTCAAGTGCAGATGGAATCAGAGCTTTTCTTCCTTTCTTCTAATCCAGGAGTTATTTATAGCTTTCTGGTCGTGGGCAGAAATGGTTTCTCCAAAGTCTTGCTTGGTTTGCAGGAGAACCGGTGACAGGAAATGCTTAGCTCTGGAGGAGAGGGGCTCAGGCTCTCCAGGAGGGGTCCTCAGCTTCCCTGTCTTCTGCTGGTGGCCCCATAAGAACCCCAGCCCTGCTCCAGGTTCCTTTCCTCTTGTGGACTCCTCTCTCCAATTTTATAGAGACGCGTGATGGTTACACTGTAGTCCTTAAGCATGTGAATCCTGATGGGGTAACAGCAATTAACAGCAGTAGGGATCATATATCCTATGTTGTGTATTAATTGTTTGGGTTGCCCCAGAAGCAGTCCCTAAACGTAGATTTTAGTGCAGTGGTTTATTTGGGAGGTGACACTTGGAAACACAGGTAGGGGACGGAGGAAGTGAGACAGAGAAGGGAAAGAAGCCAATAAAGGGCGTGACGCACAGCTAGTTAGGCCTGTGGGCGACTGGAGGTCCCTCTGGAGACCCCGGGAGACAGCGTGGGGCATGCCTCACTGCCATCCCACCCCGGGGACAGGGAAGCCAGTGTTGTTTTTTTTTTTTTAGTTTATTTTTGGCTGCGTTGGGTCTTCGTTGCTGTGCGTGGGCTTTTTCTAATTGTGACGAGCGGGGGCTACTCTTCGTTGTGGTGCGTGGGCTTCTCATTGCGGTGGCTTCTTGTTGCAGAGCATAGGCTCTAGGCGCAGGCTTCAGTAGTTATGGTGCCGGGCTCAGTAGTTGTGGCGCACGGGCTTAGTTGCTCCGCGGCATGTGGGATCTTCCTGGACCGGGGCTTGAACCCGTGTCCCCTGCATTGACAGGCGGATTCGTAACCACGGTGCCACCAGGGAAGCCCTGGGAAGCCAGTGTTTAATCACTACCTCCCTTGTCCTGCGGGGACCAAGCACGCACCTTGCCCGAAAGCAGCAGAAATTGGGAGTAACCATTTAGAAACTTTTACAGCAAGTTGTCAGAGTAGTTTTATGACTGTAAAGTGTAATAATAAGAATTTGGGGTTTATATTTAGTATATTCTTTAAGTAGAAATTTTTCTAGAAATGTAGTTTATGAAAGTATTGGTCTGTGACAGATTGGAAATAAAAAAAGGCGGTCCTTTATCACCACTAGTTTGAGAAGCACTGACCTAGGGGAGAAAGACCCCAAATAAGTAACCTATTAAAGAAACAAATGTGATTTTAAAACAAAAGCAAAACAGCAGTAAGTACTATGAAGAAAATGAATAAGGACAACCCCATTTCAAACAGGGTGGTCATGAGGGCCTCTCGGAGGAGGTGGTGCTTGAGGTTGGAAGAGTGAGGAGCCAGTCATGTGAACTCTGGGGGAGGGTGCTCCAGGCAGAGGGGACAGCCTGGGCAAAGGCTGGGCAATAAAAAAAGCTTCAAGGGTCACAGGACTGGAAACAGGGGCTGTGAGGCCAGGGCACGGTGAGCAAGAAGGGAGGCTCACTATTCGGTGAACGGCCTCCCCGTTATGGGGGCACAAGGCTCTAGAATCCCAAAGCCCTTTCACATTCACTGCATCATTTCATCCTCCCTGCAGTTCCGTGAGGTCAGTGGACGGAAGAGGACCCTGGGGCCTAGAGAGGGGAAGGGACGTGCCCAAGACTATGAGCCAGCATGTTATTAGAACTCCACGTTATAGCCACAGAAAGCCTGGCTTCAACAGGCTTAGACCACAGAAATTTCAAAAATGGTTCATGTAACTGGATGGTCCAGAAATAAACCGAGCTTCAGGTAAGGTTTGATCCAGGGGCTCAAGGTTTGCTCTAGCCCTCAGACTAGTTACCTCAATGGTGGCAGCATGGCTGATGCACCTCCTGCCTTTTCAGTCTCCCTGGCCGCTGAGAAGGAGAGAGGCCACTGGTTTCCCAGAGCGCTCATGGAAGAATGAACCTGCCTCAAGCCCCAAGAAGCCTCCCTGAGTGGCCTGTTGGTCCAGTAAGGTCATGTGCCCACTTCTGAACCAGAGAGTACCCTGTATTGATTGGCCTAGGCCTGTGTTTCCTGAACCAATCCCTGTGACCAGAGGGTGGGATTACCTTGACTGGATTCTAAGAACAAGGCCAGGAGCACTATGGTGGATCAGCTTGAGGCGGACGGAAGGGATGGTGGGGAGATGACCACTGTGTCCATCATAGCCAGGAGATGTGAGCACTGGGATTTGGCCCCAGGGCTGACTTCTTCTGCCAAATCATGCATTTTCTCTTCCAATTAAATATGCTGTTCCCGGGGAGAAGCTTGGTCAGAAATGGCGACAGTAGGTCCTCTGCTGTTTCATGTGAAGCAGGGTTGATCATCTAATTTGTCTGGTGACCACCCACTCAGTGCCAGGTCCAGTGCTAGGGCAGAGCATTTGGAGAGGGAAGACCTCCTGCGTCAAGAAGCCCCTGGGTTGGGGGTTGGGAGACATCAGGACATCTGCTCGTTGCCCCTTAGATGCATGTCTGAGCAGTCCCTTCTGGGACACAGGGTCTCTTGCTGCCCTCCACCACAGGGAGAGCCATGGAGCCCTCACCTTGCCCTTTTTGCTCTGGCTGCTGGGATGCTCAAAGCACATCTGTGCCTCGGTGCTCTAACCTTCCTCAGGCATGATCTCCCAGGCAGCGTGCCTCTCCCTCTGGCTTCACTGTTTTATCCTGGGCTGGCTTTCAAGTCTTAGGCTGAGGGGTTAGAATTTTAAGAATGATGCTTCCAATTATTTTTGGAAATTGGAGGGAAACTCTTTTGAAAGTTGCAGACCCTGGATCTGGGTGGCAACCTTTCACCCACACCGTCCTCCCATTGACTTGCCAGAAGGTTCTGCTGTCTTCTCAGAACAACGCCTGGTGGTCTGCACTGAATATTGTGGCTGTTGTGTCAGGGGCCGACTGCTGTGATGTTGGGCCCTGGTACTCCCTGGGGTGGGCAGCGGCTGCAGTCCAGGCTCCGGGGGACGACGGACCTCTGCTGGGATACTGGGTCCTCCACCCACCGGCCTGGCAGCCTTTGGTCATCACTAATCTGGAGCTTCAGCAGTAGGTAGGAGCACACTCACGGTGCCTCCGGGCAGGTTGCTGGGGGGTGGAGGTGGGCGATCTCGTTGGTCTGTCCCCTGGGTCGGCCTGGCACATGGTGAGAGCCCACAGAGAGGCAGCTGATTCCACCGGGATCGTCCACTCTGCCAGCGGCTAGCACTTGTTCCCTTGTCTTCACCCAGGGTGGCCGCCCCTCCTCTGTCCAGGGTCCTGTTTCCCCACCCTGGAGCCCAGAACACACCTCCTCTCCACGCCCCCTGCTCAGGGCACCGGCAGCCTTGCCAGGTCATTCGCATCACCGCTGGCGCAGCAACACGCGGGGCAGGGATGTGACCTGTCAGCATTCACTCGGGACCTCTGCTCCTAGAACATGCTCGGCAGCAGTGGGAGCCCTGAATGTGCGAATGTGACCCGGGGCTGTAACCTTGCTGAGCAGAGGGGCTGGGCATCTTGGGGGTCCCCAGGAGGAGGGCAGTAGTCAGAGTAGAGGGTAGGTTCCCTCTACCTCCCAGCCACCATGGCGCTCCCGGGGAGACAGGAGGCTTCATGGCCTTCCGTATCCAAAGGAGGCGGCTCCCTTTGATCCCTGGGCTGCTGGGAACAGGGGTCAGGGCCCCCCCCGCCCCACCTCTGCTCCAGTTTCCTGGGAACAGACTCTGAGAAGCAGTGAGGGTGCTTAATTAATTGCAATTACAATCTTCAAAGGAAGCCGGGAGTTGAAAGTTGTTCCTGATTACTGTGTTATGATGTCGGCCGGCTCCCCAAATTGATTGTGTTAGAATTTCCGATGGAGGATTAATTGAGTTGCTGCGAGGACCACTTTGGGTCCCTCCCCCTTACATGCAGTCCGTGTTCAGCCTGGAATGACAGTGAGGGTGGAGGTCGGTGGCAGCTGCGCCTGTGAAGAGCTCAAGGCCAAGGTCAGGGCCTCCCCCTCGGCTCTGGCTCAGGAGTAGGGCTGTGGGACCAGGGCCAGAGCGGCTCCCTGCGGTCCCTAGTGTACTTCACCAAAAGCCTCCTGTCCTGCCTCTGGCCCTTCCCCGGGTGGCGGCTGCTCTGCCAGGCCCCTGCGGCTGGGTGGGGTCGGTGACCAGTGCTGGCCAGTGAGTCGCGGTCACCATGCCATCTGTCCCTTCTGGGCCAGAGCGCTTCCTGCCAGGGCGAGACCCCCTGGAGTCCTTTTTCCCTCTGCCACGTGACCGGTGGCACTGGGGACAGTGCCTCCTCCACCACCCTGAGTCCCGGAAGCACCTGCAGCGTGAGTGAGAAATAGCCCATTGTTGCCCCAGCCCCTGAGACCCGGGGGGTTGTTTCTTCCTGCAGCGAAGCTAGCCTCTCCCGACTGACACAGGCAGGGGCACCTGCGGAGTGTGCAGGCTCAGTGCAAAATGAGACGGGGGGCTGGGGGGGGCCTTGTTCAAAATTAGTAAAATTGCAGGAGGGCGACAGCAGAGCGTTAAACCAGGCTCCTCCTGCCCCGAGGCACCTTCTACTGCTTTTTTTTTTTTTTTTAAATTATTTATTTATTTATTTATTTATTTATTTATGGCTGTGTTGGGTCTTCGTTTCTGTGCGAGGGCTTTCTCTAGTTGCGGCAAGTGGGGGCCACTCTTCATCGCGGTGCGCGGGCCTCTCACTGTCGCGGCCTCTCTTGTTGCGGAGCACAGGCTCCAGACGCGCAGGCTCAGTAGTTGTGGCTCACGGGCCTAGTTGCTCCGCGGCATGTGGGATCTTCCCAGACCAGGGCTCGAACCCGTGTCCCCTGCATTGGCAGGCAGACTCTCAACCACTGCGCCACCAGGGAAGCCCACCTTCTACTGCTTTCCATGGCGTCACCGAGCACCTGATGGGCTCTCTGCTCTGGGACCTGGCAGGGAGCGAGGCCAGGAGCCCCTGCCCTGGGGGGTGGGTGGCGCAGGCCCATAGGAATGCTGCCGTCCAGGGGTGCTGAGAGGCTCGAGGGGCGTCGGGCGGGCAGGCGGGGGATGGAGGCCATCAGAGAAGGGAGATTTGATCAGTGCCCCCAGGGAAGGGGGGGGGGAGGCAGACTGGGGGAGGGGAGCCCAGGTGGGCGGAAGTGGAGGGTGCTGCCTTCTCCTGTGGGGTCAGGACCTGATTAACGGGACTTTGGCTTGTCCCATGGGTGGGTTTGGAGCAGAGAAATGACACCATCTCATTAATGCTTTAAAACATGCACTCATAAGGGGGGCTGGTGATTTTGCCCCCAAGGGGAAAACCTGGTTCTTGGCGGGGGGTGAAGAAATTTTACTCTTTATGCCTGAAGCACAAATACGCATACAGTACATGCAGAGGTGCACAGTTCACCTGTGGTATGAAAATTTCATGGGGGGCAAATCAGGAAAACATGTCTAAAAAGACTCCTTAGGTGTTGGGGGGAGATAATGGAAGAAAGGCTGAGAAACATTGGTCTAGAAGGATCACTTTGCTGCCATGCGTTGAAATAGGTTCAGGGGCGGGCTCCACGGAGGAGGGGAGAGCTAGAGTCTGTTGCAATAATCCAGCTGAGCCACGCATCTCCCGAGCGGAATGGGGGTGGCGCCAGTGGGGTTTCCTGAAGGTTAATGTGAACAGAGAGAGGGAGAGAAGTCAGGTAGGCCCAAGGTTTGGGCTGGAGCAGCGGGAAGGATGGAGTTTCCGTCCCCTGGGATGCGGAGGCTGCAGAGGAGGCCGTCTGGGGAGCCGGGGGGACCCCGAGGCGGCGGCAGGCTCAGCATGGTGGACGCCTGCAGGCAGATGGGTGTGCGGGACACAGGCTCAGCACGGAAGGAGGACCTGTCCGGCGCTGGCAGAGATGCTCGAACGGCCCAGGAGGGGTGCGCTTGGAGCCCCTCGGCTTGGCAGGCCCTCAGGCTTCTCATCTGTGAAATGGGAGCGCTGACACTCGACCCCGAGGCTGGTTCACCAGCAGGAGCTGCTGAGGCCCATCTGAGGCCCCAGTTTGGGGCTGTTGCCGGGGCGATGAGTGTTCCCATGGCCTTTAATTACTGAACGCTAATGAGCCCTGAAATTAAATTAAGAAGAGGAGCTGGCGGCCCAGGCATCCCTTCTCTCCCACCACCATAGAGTTAATGGGAATCCTGGCGACGGGGCTGGGGGGGTTGGGGGGCAGAGAGGGGGTGTGGTACGGCAGGTTTCACCCAGGAGGGTGCGGGCTGGAGGTTTACAGGGTATCCTGACATTCAAGGATCTGCTGGGCTCCTGTGGGCCCCAGGAGAGAGGGGCCCCAGAGCATCCCAGCCCCAGACCAGGCCAGTCCCATCGCTCCCCACTTTCCCAGTGGGAGAGATTAAGGTATGCCACCATGGCCGGGCAGAGTGACCAGCAGGTTTCAGGTTCCAAAGTCCATGCTTCCTGTGATGGCCCTGACCCCTGGCCAAGCTCCCTGACCTCCCCGATCCCCGGTCTCCTCATCTGTGGGACAGAGTGAGGGGTGCACGGTGCGGGGTTAACTGTCGTGCTAATTGGAGGAGGGGACGGAGGTGTCCACGCTCAGCCTGGCCCCAGCCGCAGGACTGCCGGCATCTCCCCTAGCCATCGAGGTCTTGGGCCTGGAGCCTCAGGCACCTGTGTCTGTGCCGGGCGAGTGTCCCTGGGGTGGGCCTCAGTCCTCTGACCCCCACCCTGCCATCAGTCACCGGCCAGGCAGGCCTCAGCCGGTTCCCAGGCCGAGAGTGCTAGAAAAATTCCCCAGGAGCTCCCTCCCTCTTGTTCAACTCGAGTTTGTTCCAAATGCATGAATATGCGATCTTCGCCCACCCTCCCCACCCCAGGCAAACTTCCTGCACTTCTGCAGCCCAGTTCTACATTAATCACAGCTAATTGCTAGCGGGAGTCGTTTATGTCAAGAGCCATTATTCCTGGGAGTTAAGAGAAAAGAGGCTGCCTTTCAGGAAGCCTGGCGTTGCCCATCGCCAGGGGAGGAACCACGCCAGACCCTGAAGGGGTCCCCGGCCTGGCCTGCCCGGCCCACTCCCCCAGGCTCCAAACTGCGTGTGACAAACGTGGGGCCTCTGGCCTCTGCTGAATATTCAGGGAAACGAGCACCTCCATCATGCTCACGCGGTTTTCTGAAGTTGTTGTGGGTTTCCTTGAAACCGAGGAGAGTTTTTTCTTTTTTTCCTTTTTTGGCAACAACAGCTGGGAATAAGTTGACACTTTCTAAAAACTGCCACTTCTTGCTTGGGAAGGGAGCAGGAGGGGGAGCCCCCGCTCACCGAGCCCCCAGGCCAGCCCCAACCTTGCACGCCAGGACGGGTCTGTCCCAGGTTCGCTGCTGGGAGGTCAGGCTGGGTGGGGTGTCGGGGAGGGAAGGGGTGGGCTCACCTCCCAGGACCCAGAGGATACTCGGAGGGCTTTCTGCACGTTTCAAGCGTTGAACGTTGTTTCTGTGTTTTCCTTTTTATCGGGTCTGAAATCAGTTTATTAACTGGACTATTTGGTCGGTGTTTTCTTATAATCGGGGTATAATCGGGGTAACGGTCTGATGTCTGTTAGTCCTGCCTGAGGCCACACCTGTGAAGACTGGGGCACGAGAACAGGTGTGCGGAGCCCCGAGCGCGAGTGTGCATGAGGGTCTGTGCACGTGGGTGGGTGTGCAGATGTGAGCCCGTGTGCGTGCTCGTGTGTATGCGTGTGCACATGCATCTGTGTATGTGTGCAGGCGTGTGCATGTGTGTGTGTGTCTGTGGTCACAAATAACACAAAGGCCTTCACAGTTCCTGAAGCCCTGCCCCCCTCGCCCCTGTCTGTCCCCCCAGCTCTCTGAGCTCCGTGATTTTAGGCCCATTTTACTGATGAGGACACTGAGTCTGAGAGGGCTTAGGGACTCTCCTGAGGCCCCCAAGCTGAGAACCAGCCCAGCTGGGACATGTGTCCACAAGGCCCCTTCGAAGGCGCAGAAGTCGCTGCTCGGAGGGGCTGGGGGGCGGGGGGGGCAGGACACAGCGTTCTGCAGCCCCTCCTGCCTCCTTCCGCCTCTCCCTTCCCTCCTGGCTGGTCTCTGCCCACTCACCAGCCCCACCCTGCCCAGTGGGGCCCGGCCCTGTCCTCCCTTTAAGCCTTCTCGTGGCTACCGCACCACTCCCGCACCTCCGCCCCCTGTGCCAGCACCGCATCTGTCTTCCCACCTCCGGGTCTGTGCTCCTGGCAAGCACCTCTAAGCCCACAAAAGCTCAGAGGTGAGGTGCAGGTGCTGTCCCCCTGGGCCCCGTGTGCCCATGGCCCCCGGGAGTCAATGACTCTTCCCTCACCCCCACGCCACCACCGGGCGCCCGGGTACCTCCCCGCTCTCCGCTGTCCACCTCTCTGGCATGGGTAGTCTCCTGGTCACTCCCACCTGCTTTGCACACCTCCTCCAGGAAGCCTTCGTGGATGCTCCCACACCCCGGGTTGGGATCCCCCGGGGCTCTCCCCTGTGACTGTTGTCACTCTGAGTGATCCTCTCTGCTGTGTGCCATCTGCTCCTGGCAGGGCTGAGTCTCGCGTGTCTGCGTGCACGGGGCCAAAGCAAATGCTCTGTGGTCTCCTACGTTGGCGAGGTGACCCGTGGGCTGGAACCTCGGCCAGAGTCGGAGCCCCACCTCCAGCCCTCAGTGCTGATTCCTGCCCCGTGTCACTGGGGGGATGGCAGGTAGGTTCTGCGCTGTGGCTCACGCTGCACCGTGGGTCCGGGCTTCCTCTGCTTCGGTGTTGAGAAGATCCTGAAGCGAGTTCTCAGCCCAGCCAGACATGCACCCTGATTGATTGGTGATGTCTGCCGTGGGCGTGGGCAGGGAGGTGGCTGCCTGCATCCCGCTGAGGCCAGCCAGCTCTTGACCTTCCCTCCTACTGCAGACCACCTGAGGGCAGGGTCCTGAGGCCAGGGTTCGGGCTCTCTTGTGTCTGTAAGTCTGTCCTGGCACGGGGATCTTGCCCAGTGGCTGAAGGAGGCAGAGGAGTGGGGTGGGAGCGGACAGAGGAAGAGCAGCAGAGGCTGGGCCCCAAGGGTGAGGAGGGCGGGAGGATCGCACCTGCTCCTGCCTGGGGCTGGGTTTAGCCTGGGTCCCCGCTCCTCACGCAGAGGCACTGGGGCAGGGGCGGCACTGCGTGGGCCCTGCGCTCTCAGCTCTCCTGGCAACGGTGCCCCAGCCCCAGCCATTCTGGAGCTGGAGAGTCAGCAGATAGGGAGGCAGCACAAAACCTCCTGTCCCACGCGCCCAGCAGAGCCCCGCCAGGCACAGCGCAGACCCCAGAGCCCCGACCCTGAGGGCCATTCAGGAGGCCCAACAGCCCCTCCCCATCCTGGGGCGCCCGGTGTGGGACAGTCAGCCCAAGAGGGAGTGGACTCAGGCCCCAGGCAATGGTGCCCCTTTCTGAATGCCCAGCAGCCCGACAATGACAGCCCAGCTTCTCCCACCTCCGTCCTCCCCACGGCCCCTTGTCCATGGACGGGTGAGGCGGCCCAGCTCCTTCCTCACCACCTGCCTCCTGGAGAGAGCCCGGGCCTCCGAGTCAGAAAGACTCAGGCTTACACTCAGGCGTGTCCCTTATTAGCTGCGCCATCTGGGTGACAGTCTCCCGGCTTCTGAGTCCCTGTAACATGGGGGTGCTCTGGGACCAAGCGAGGCGAGGAGTGTGAGATTGCAGACTGGGACCCCAGAGAAGTGGGGCAGCTGGGTGGGAAAACCGATCCTGCCGCCCTGCTGGGAGTCTCCAGGTCTCCAGGCATGCAGGGCCACCTTCTTAGCACTTCAGAGTCTCAGTGAAGGACCAGATGGTGTTTTGAGCATTTTAATAAGAGCTATTTGCAGTGTTGTCGCCATAAAAAAAATTCCTGCTTAATGAGCAAATGCATGTCAGTAGCGAGTTAAAGGCGCTTGGATGTTTTAAATATTATGTACGTCGTGTTCGTGTTAACAAACCTGATTTTTAATTACACCTTCGCCTGCTGCCTGGCTGGGCTGAGTGTAGGGGAAGGGAGAAAAAAAAATCAGGCAAAACAAGCGTGGTTTGCTGTCAGAAGCGGCAGCCAGGCTCTCTGGCTCTCCCCTTTGCAGACACGGCACTGACGGTGCCCAGACACCGGAGCCTGGCAGGGGTTCCGGGACGGCTCTGCCCTTGCTGACTTTCACTTCTCAGTCTCAGGCTGAGCCCTGATCCTGGTCACATGCTGAGCCCTGATCTTGGCCAGAGAATGAGTGCTGATCCCTGGCTAAACACTGAAGCTGAATCCTGGCCATATACTGAGCCCTGATCCCTGACCACAGGCTGAGCCCTGATCGCAGTCACACGTTGAACTCTGACCATGACCTGAGCCCCATTCCTGGGCACTAACTGAGCCTTGACCCTGGTCATGGTCTGAGCCCCGATCCCAGCCATGGACGGAACACTGAGCCTGTTCACAGACTGAGCCCTTAGACACGTACCAACGACCTCACTCCTTTTGCTGGTGGAAACAGGAAGTCCCTTAAGACTTCAGGAAGTCCCCTCCTTCTCCTTTTCCCTCCCCCACTGTGTCCTCAGTGCTGCGAGGCGGGGGTCCTTGTTCCCCTTTCAAAGATCTCGCCTCCTGGGGTCCATGAATCCCAACCTGAGCCCATCACCTCCTCACCTACGCCTGCCCCAAACCTCTCTCCTCCTGGGCCACCTCTCCAGCCAGGTTGGGAATCCAGACACTGGCTGCGTGCCGCCTTCTGTCCTCACGGGTCCCCGAGCCCCTGAAGGAGGGACAGCAGCTTACGTCTAGTTGTATCCCTGGCGCTGGCACTGAGCCTGGGAGGCAAGAGACTTTTATCACAGGTTTGCTGAATGCACGAGCGAGCTGGCCTGGGATCTCAAGGGCTGCAAAGGAGCACGGCTGGGTCCGCGCCCAGGTCAGCCAGGCCCGTGAAGAACTGTGCCTGAGAGCACTGGGGAGGCTGGCCCAGGGTCAAGCTGAGGTTCACGTCCAGGCATGCCAGAGTCTAATCTAGTGCACGGTGGTGGACTCAGGCCTTCTGTGGGCATTCACTGAGCACCTGCTATGAGCCGGCCCATTCTAGATCCTGGCGACGTGCCGTGGATGAGATGCTGTCCCTGCCCTCCGGGAGCTTGGGTCCCAGTGTGGGGAGACACATGGGCACATGGTCCCGGATAGTGAGCAGTGGTGGCTGGGAGGCGGGGTGGAGGCTGTTAGGGTTGGCGGGGCAGCTCATACGCTTTGAAGACCCAGTGATGTGACGTTGCAGCTGAGCCTGAATGGGGAGGAGAGGCGCTGGGGACGTGACATTTGGGCACAGGGACAAACAGGGTGAGTGCCCAAGGGAGCCAGGAGACCTGCGTCCAGGCCAGTGTGTAGTGTTAGGCCCAGCACCATTGATCTCCAGGCTTCATTTCCACACGTGTATGGTGGGATGATAATTCACTCAGCAACCCCCATCTGTGTGCCGGGCACTGTTCCAGGAGGAGACCGAGCAAACGAGGACACCTGCCCTCCTGGAGCTTACACCTTAGTTCATCAGTTCTCAAAGGGGTGTCCGTGGAACCCCAAGCGGGGTCCCCACGACGCTCTCAGGGGACCCACAAGGTCAAAGCCACTTTCACGATAACACTCAGATGTTGTTTGCCTCTTTTGTGTTGGCATTTGCACAGATGGCACAAAAGCAGTGCCAGGTGAAGTGGCTGATGCTTGGGCACAGATCAGAGTGGTGGCACCCAACCCTGCTCCCAGTCATGGGAGGCTTCGAGGCCACACACGTGCAAAACGGGCCCCACGAAGTCAGCCAAAGTCAGCTTCACTTAAGACTGCAGTGCAACCCTTTCACAGTTGTAAGTACCTGTCTGTGCAAACGCTCTGAGGGGTGGGAGGTGCCCGCCGAGCACCTCTGCTGTGTCCACCACCGTTGTCTTGGAGAAGAGCCCCGGGGCCTCTGTTTTGAGTTACAAGCTCAACTAGCCACATTTTCCTGGGAGAATGTGGTCCTGGTGGTCGTCCGCGAGTGCGGCCTCAGCACCAGGATGTCAGCGCTGGCTCTGCGACCCTCCAAGGGCCCTCCTGGGCCTGGGTCCTGGGGTCCACGGAGGACAGGCCAGCGGAGAATGGGAGAGAGCTGCCCACGCAGCCCAGTGTCCCTGGGGGGGGTGTCACCTCCTGGGACCTGTGCTCTCGTTGGGAACACTGGGTAGTTACACCCTCCTTGAGGCCGTCTCTGAAGTCCAGCGTGTTTGTAAAGTGCTGGCATTTGTAGAGGTTCTGAAAATGGCCCAGTCATCGCTGGGAATAAGAACCTTCTCATAAACCTTATGAAATGGGCCCCAATAGTCTGTTTTCAAGAGGAGGGGACCGAGACTCAGAGCGGGGAGCTGACCTGTCTGGGGCTCCAGAGCGAGCGGGCGGGGTGGCAGCCAGGCCTGCCCGGTGCCCAGGCTGGCCAGCCCCCTCCTTGGGGCCGCACGGTGCCCCTTCCCTGCCTGCTCTCTCAGACCCCATGGGGTCCTCCCAGGCTGGTACCCCAGCCTGGTTTGTAGCTCAGGCCTTGCAGACCCGTTTCTCAGGCTGGCTCTCCCATCCAGGGCTGGCTCCGTGGCCATTGTCGTGGGAACTGCCCTCTCATCCCCACGTGCTGCTGACTGCGGAGCCCAGGTCAGGTGGACAGAGGAAAAGCCGGCACCGAATGAGCAGGGGCGAGGGGCCGGTGGGGTGATGGCTTCCGGGTGGGCCTGGATGGCTGAGCACCTCTGTCCCATAGGTGGCTGTGCGTATTTCCTGTGCCAGGCTAGAGTGGGGGAGCACGATGAGGGGCTGCAGGGCTGGCCTCGGGGGATTGGCAGGCGCGAGGAATCAGCGTGGGACTTAGGGGTTCTCGTGGTGCTCTTTGATTTCAGCCAGGGGCCCAGCAATGCCCAATGCTCCTGACAATTACTGACCCCCTCCCCACTCCCCGCACCTGGCATGGCACCAGGTAAGCTGGACACGAGGATGAAAGCAGGGTGAGGAACGAAGGGCCACTTGTTGACACCTGCCCGAGTACCCTGTGGCCTGGGCAGGGTTCTAGTCAAGGCCAAGTCAGGGCAGGAGGCTGGGACGTGAGCCCACGTGGTAAAGAGGCTGACCTGCGTGGGTCAGGGAGCCTGGGAGAACTGGGATGGAAGCTGTGGGATGGAGGGAGTGTGTGGGACAGTATTCCATCAGGGAACAGCCTGTGCAAAGGCCCTGAGGTGGGAATGAGTTGGTATGTTCAGGGGAGAGCAAGGAGTCTTAGGGCTGGAGCTGAGGAGCTAAGGGTTTGGGGGAAGATCACCAGGGGTCTTGGCCATGACTGGGGATTTGCGTTTTCCCGTGAGTGAGATGGGACCATGGAGGCTTTGGATGGATATTCTTAGAGGGTCTGGCTTCTCGTGGGTCACAGACCAGGGTGAGGGTAGGAGTGGGGACAAGGGGGCCCAAGCCTGGGACAGGACTCCACTGAGGGGGGGAGGCGGCTGGGCCACCGTGGAGGGGCACGGGGGTTGCAGGGACAGATAGCAGCAGTTGGGGGCTCTTGAGGCAGGCATGGCACAGTGCCATGCAAAGAGTTCTAGCCTCGAACTGGGGCTCTGCAGGTATCTTTTGTCACGGAGGCCTCACCCCTCTCCCAGTAGCCCTGACGGTGGTCTGGGCCTAGGTGGGGGTCATTGGGATGGACGGACAAGAGGCAGGTTGGATTCAGGACAGGGCTCCAAGGTGTCAGGACCTGTGGACAGGCAGACAGTTGAATGGGGGGCCGTGCTGGGAGAAGAGGGGGAGGCCTCAGGGTGGACACCGCAGCTGGCTCGGTGGGGCAGCAGGTGGGAAACACACCTGCACCCCTAGGGGAAACCTTGGATCCCACATTCCTCACATGCTGTCCCGTGGGCGGTCCCTTCCCAACCCCTCAGGAGCCACCTGATTCCCAGGCACCTTTGGCCAAACCAGGGGGCTGGGCCGCTCTCTAAGCTTGCTGAGCCCACCTAACCCCCGGCTCATTGGAAGATGGAGCTCCTCTTTCTCCCTCCCCTGGGCCCAGCACGCCCGGGGTTCTGCATGCCTGTGGAGTTGAGGCCGCGGGCCAGGACATGGGCTCGAAGGCAGCCTGCATGTCGTGAGGTCACTGGGTTCCCAGCCCGGCCCTGTCCTTGACCTTTGAGTGGACTTGGACCCGCACTGCCCTCTCCAAGTGGCCACCTGCTAGTGAAGGGCCAGAGGACCCTCCAGGCCCTCTAGCCACTGTCTCCTGGGAGTCCAAGACTTTCATGGGGCCTGAAATGCAACTGCCCCTCCTTCCGGTGGTGATGGGGCAGGTCTGGCTCATCAGAGCTGCTGGAACGTTCACTCTCGGAAGGAACATGCTGCACAAAAATAGCAGCCTGCGCCGATGAACATATGCTGCCTCCTGGGGGGCGGCGGGGAAGGGTGGAGGCCCCTGACGGGCTCAGGTTGCAGCTCCCGGGGCAGGGTGTCTGTGTCGCCCGGCACCGATGTGGAAATGGCAGATGGGAGCCGCTGCTTACGAGGCACCTACTGTGTGCCAGACGCTTCTGCGTGTCGTCTGCTGCTTCTCAAGGACCTGCCAGGTGGGTGCTACTATCCCTTCCCCCGGGTAAGGAAACCGAAGGGAGAGGGGCCAAGTGATGGCCGGGTCACACAGAGGAAGCGGCAGAACCAAGCTGGTTGGCCTGACCATAAGGGAGGTGGTGCTGCTGTTGGCATGGGTGGGACAGACTCACTCATCTATCCATCCATCCACCAATCCAGCCATCCACCCACTCACCTACGCACTCATCCATGCATCCGACCATCAACCCATCCATTCATCCACCCATCCATTCATTCATCCAACCACCCATCCATTCATTCATCTCCCTCCCTCCCTCCCTCCCTCCCTTCCTTCCTTCCTTCCTTCCTTCCTTCCTTCCTTCCTCTCTCCCTCCCTCCCCCCTCCCTCCTTTCTTTCTTTCTCTCTCTTTCTTTCTTTAATTGAAGTCTAGTTGATGTACAATGTTGTGTTAGTTTCTGGTATATAGCAAAGTGATTCAGTTACATACATATTCTTTTTCATATACTTTTCCATTATGGTTTATTGGATATTGAATATAGTTCCCTGTGCTATATAGTAGGACCTTGTTGTTTATCTATTTTATTTTATTTATTTTTGTGAGATCATAGTTCCCTGACCAGGGATTGAACCTGGGGCCACGGCAGTGACAGCGCCAAGTCCTAACCACTGGACGGCCTGGGAATTCCCTATCTATTTTATATATAGTAGTTTGTATCTACTAATCCCAAACTCCTAATTTATGCCTCCCCCACCCCCATTCCCCTTCGGTAAACATAAGTTTGTTTTCTATGTCTGTTAGTCTGTTTCTTGTTCGTAAATAAGTTCATTTGTGTCATATTTTTGATTCCACATATAAGTGATATTTGTCTTTCTGACTTACTTCACTTAGTATGATAATCTTTAGGTCCATCCATGTTGCTGCAAATGGCATTATTTCATTCTTTTTCATGGCTGAATAGTATTCCATTGTGTGTATATACCCCATCTTCTTTATCCATTCATCTGTCCATCCATCCATCTTCCCATCCCTCAGTTACTGGCCTCAAATCGGTCTGGCTCATTTTTACCCTAGGCCACACCAGGGAACTCTCTGGGCCTCAGTTTCCCCTTCTGTGAAACAGAAGGGCCCCATCTGGGGCCCACAACACTCAGGCTGAGAGTGAAAGTCACCTCCTGAGCTCTACCCCCCGTTAGGAGACACCTAACTCCTTAGTGTAAATCCAGACCCTACAGCCCAGCCAGCCTGCTTCTCCCCTCCTGTCTTGCCTGCATCTCCCTCCATCACTGCCCATTCAGACTCTTCCTCTGTGCTCCCACTCCTGGGGGCTGCCTGGAGGACTGACTGATGAGGTCTGTCTTCCTCCATCCCTCTCTCTGCTTCCCTAGCACAGGGGTGGATGGCATGGACTCCATGCCAGGCTCTTGACCTGCCTCTGGCTCACTGATCACCCTGGGCCTCAGTTTCACCATCTGTGAAATGGGGAGTCCCTACCTTAGCAGGTGGTTGGGAGGACTCAGTGAGACCATGAACCCAAAGCCCTAGAACAGGGCCTGGCCCTACTGACTGTTACTATGATCCAACATCTCCTGGGCGCCTACCGAGGGCTGGGCCCAGTTCTGGGGTACAGGGGCCCAGAGGTGAGTGATCCTCATCAGGCCCCACTTTCAGGGTCTCAGGTCCAGCTGAGGGTCTGACAAGCTGGGGGACACCAGCCATGCAGTGTCATCAGTGACTGTACTTGAGGTGGGCAGCTCCCGGTGGGACGTCCAGCTCGGGCGGCCTTACTCCCGCCTGTGCCAGGCCCTGGCATCGGGCTGCTCCTCCTGCCGTCCCAGGGGTGGCTCTGAGGGAAGGGGCACACAGTTGGAGTAGAAGCAGGGACCATCCGTCCTCCCTTCCTAGCCCCCTCATGTGTGATGCGGGCCCTGATGGGGTAGGACCCTGTGTAGGGCTGGGTCCCCTCTCCATCTGGCTGGGCCTGGGCCACAGTGCTCAGTGGTCAGAGATGCGAATTTACATTGGTGAGGCCTGAGCAGGGCTGGAGACTCCTCTGGGCTAGGGGCTCTCCTGGAATCATCCTCCTGGTGTTCGGGAGTCCTTCCTCCCCTATGTCCCAGCTTCCACCTGCTGCAGCTCCAATCAGCCTCCTCTTTGGAGCCTAATGACAGCACTCAGGAGGGTCAGGGGAGTGCAGGGAAGGCTCCAAGCCCAGCTCAGGGGGGTCCTGCAAAGCTCCTTGCAGGTGCTGCCGGTGGCCGAGCTGTTGATGGAGAAGCTGGAAGTGGCCTGGCAGGGAGCGGAGATGAGAGCAGCTTCTGATGAGAGAAAGGAGCTATTATCTGAGCGCTGCGGGCCCGCTCTGCTGCTGCCTCATCCAGAGTGGGATTAAGAGGGAGGAAGGGGGAGAATTTACTCTTTACTTTCCATCACAGAAGGCTCTCGGTCAGACACGGAACTCAGAAAGGGCCACCTGAGCCAATGTCTTCCCCCAGAACCTCCTGTCTTCACCCGGGTGAGACGGGCGGTCCACGGTCCCGATGTGTGGGGTGAGGTGACTTCAGAAACCCCAGAACATCTCCCTCACTCAAGCATCCCCCAGACTGGCCTTCTAGGGCCTTGGAAGCTGCCTGAAAACACCACTTCCCCCTGGGAGATCAAGCAGTGTGTCAGGGCAGAAGCGGTTTTGGAATCGCTGGGAATAAGCCCCGACACCTGGGTCCCACCCCTTGTGCACCAGGGACTCTCAGACTGCAGAGGACTGGAGGGTCCCCGGGGCCCACTGGCTACGTCCAGGTGCGGCTGGCAAGGTGCCTCTTAGTGAGCAGAGGTCTGAGGGTGTCCCCACTCCCCATGAAGGTGCTGTCAGGCCGGCCCAGCCTGCATGCCTTCTTCCCCACCGAGTTCATCACGGACAAATGCCCGGAGGGGCAGGGGCACTGTGGGTGGGGGCAGCACCACGTGACTCCCCACCTTGGGGTCTTCCCTCATTGCTTCACCTTTGCCCTCCCATCCCACCCAATGGCAGCTCCGGGGACCTGTCTGCTGGAGGTGGGAGCGGGGGTGCCGCCCCATGGAGGAGCCGGCCCCGCACAGGACATTTCTCACCTGTCCCTTCGTTTTTTTTTTTAATAATAAATTTGTTTATTTTATTTATTTATATTTGGCTGCATTGGGTCTTCGTTGCTGCGCGCGGGCTTTCTCTAGTTGCGGCGAGCGGGGGCCACTCCTCGTTGCCGTGAACGGGCTTCTCATTGTGGTGGCTTCTCTTGTTGCAGAGCACGGGCTCCAGGCACGCAGGCTCAGCAGTTGTGGCACACGGGCTTAGTTGCTCTGCGGCATGTGGGATCTTCCCAGACCGGGGATGGAACCCTTGTCCCCTGCATTGGCAGGTGGATTCCCAACCACTGTGCCACCAGGAAAGTCCCCTGTCCCTTCGTTTTGATCAGCCGGCTCCACGCCGGCTGCAGGGCTGAAGGAGGAGCCCGTTTGGAGGGCGGATATGCCCCATGCCCTTTCGGAAGCCAACACTTTTGAAGGAACCTGGAATCTGACAGTGGCACGGACGTTGTTCACTGCTGGAGGCCAAGCTGCCACAAATGTAAATTTCTAATTAAAACAAATTAATCCTCTCCCCCAACTACCTGTTATCTCCAGCTGGATGAGCAAAAGTTTTATGCTGCTAATTAATGTTATCACCCGTTAGCTTTATTTACATAAGCAGATATAATTCACACGGCTTTGCAGGAGCTGATGGGGAAACTTAAAAAAATTTTTTTTTGAGTTAAAAAAATTAATTACCTTGATCCTCCCTCTTGTATTCTAATCACAAACTTGCAGGGTCCCTCTTTGGCGCTCCCCGAAACCCTGGGTTGGTGTCTTCTTTGATGAGTGGGAGCTTGTTCCAAATGGAAGGACAGAAAGTTGAAAATTGACGTGGAGCAGCTTGGAGGGAAAGACAGTACCGGCCTTCACATGAAAGGCCCAATGGATGTGATAATTATTTATGGTTTCTGGCGTTGGGTGTTTTTGCTACCCAGTTAAATAAACTCTAAATACCACATTAAAATCTTGCAAAGATCCTGGCAGATTAATAAAACCAACTGCTCTGGCATTTGGCATGGTTTTTGGGGAGGTCTGAGTCTGTTGGGTGACTGCACTTTCAGTTGCCTCCCTGGAGGGTCCACACCTGGGGGTCCCCCCAGGGGAGAAGCAGATGAAATGAATGGGGCAGGAAGCCCTGCCCCCTGGGCCGGAGGTCCCGTCCCTCCAGGGTTGTGGCAAGGACCCCACTCAGCTGTCCCTTTACTCTGAGGAAATGGAAATGCAGATGTTCTAACAGGCTGCCCGTTGCCTGGAGACTTGCATAAAACGTTACGAGTTGTCCTGGGTGGGAGCAGTGAAGTTGGTCCAACAGTCAATCGTCAGAACCTGGTGGGCTGTGCTCTCCATGGCCGGCCCTGTGGGTGTGAATGTGACCTGTTTTGGAAATAGGGTCTTTGCGGACGGAATCAAGTTAAGATGAGGTCATAGTGGAGTGGGGTGGGCCACTCATTGATGTGACTATGTCCTCATAAGAAGAGGGAAGTTTGGACGCAGACGCAGAGGGAGGACGGTGCCACGTGAAGACACAGAGGCGTGGGAGAAGCCACGACGATGGGGGCAGAGCCTCAAGCTCTGGAAAGTCAAGGGGGGCTGGAAAATCCAGACATCGGAAGAGGCAAGGAATGGACTCCCCCTCAGAGCCTCCAGAAGGACCCACCTTTCGACACCTTGATTCCAGACGTGTGCCTGCAACCTGGGAGAGGATGACTTTCTGTGGCATAAACCCACCCAGTCTGTGGCGCTTTTCCCCGCAGCCCTAGGCAAGCAATACAGCCCCAGGCAAGCAATACAGCCCCATGGAGCTTCCTGTCTGGAGGGGGAGACAGACAGACAGTCAGTACTCACGGAAGCATATGAGCCTCCTGGGCGGAGCTCGGGGTGTCCCGGGTGTGTGGAGGAGTGCAGGCCACCTGCTTCAGCCCGGGGGTCAGGGAAGGCTTCCTGGAAGAGGGGAGGCGGGGCTGAGGCTGGATGCCGGCAGCTGGGTGCTCGGGCCCCGTGCAGGTGGCCCGTGCCCAGGGGTCCGGCTCACGAGGCCTGAGGCCCTGTGTCTTCCCTTAACCTCACCCTGGACCTCCCCACATCCACACCTCTGCCACTGCCATCCCGTCCACCTGGTTGCCCTTCCACAGACTCCTGCCTCTGAGGTCCTAGCCCACCTGGTGGCCTCACCCAAATGCTGCCTCATCCAAGAAGCATCCCCAAGTGTGTCCCGGGGGCCCTCTCCTTCTGCACCCCCAGCTCTCTCTCCGTCCTTCAATGACCGCCCACTCCAGCCACATGACTGTTACTCCTGTTTTCTTCCTCTCCCAGACTTTAAGCTCCTCGGAACCTCATTCCACACTGTGTCCCCTGTCTGTTCCCCCTCAGGGCACACCCAGGTGGTGGCACAGGTTGGCCAAACTCTCTGGTGTGGCCCCCTCCCCCTCCAGTGAGTGCAGGAGCACAGGGCACGCTTGGGTGCCAGGCCGGCTCTGCCCAGCACTGAGCATCAGACTTTGGGGACGCCACTTAACCCTCCGGGGCCTCAGTTTCCACAGCTGTGACACGAAGGTGGTGCCATCATCCTGTGTGCCTCAGGGCTGGCGTGGCGGCGCTCACCGAGGGAAGGTGTTGACCACGCACCCCTCCCTCGCCCCAGACTCTCCATCTCCTGCCTGGGGAGGAGACCCGACCGCGACCGTCCCCTCCCACCGTCTGGCCTGCAAGCCTGGGATCAGACATCACACTGCGATCTGAGGCCGGGGCTTCTGAAGAGCCCCCGGTGGGTGAGAAAGGATGGGGTTTCTTTCAGGGGACGAAAGTCAGGGTAACTTTGAAGACCCGCCCTCCCCCCACCCGTGCAGAGAGCAGCTGTGCAGAGTCTGAAAGAATTTCCTACCCCTAGAGAGGTTCTGGTGTGTTTCTTCCCCTCCTTGAATGAAGGCAAGAAATGATGCTGAGTAGAGAGTAATTACCCAAATTGAGGCGGAAATCAGTCCTGAAAGGCAGAGGAATGAAGGGGATCAGCCAGGAAGCAGCGCCCCCCCCTCCTGCCCCACCTGCTGCTCTGCCTCCTCGTCCCCCCTGCCGTCCCGGCCACGGGATGCTGTCGTCAGAATGCTCTGGCTCTCGTGGCCTGGCCCCTCCCCGCCCCCCGCGAGGGTCCCGGGGTTCTGACCCCCCCACCCAGGGTCCGTCGAAAACAAAATTCTAAAATTTTGCGTCCTAGCATCACAAAATGGTAAAGAGTCGCACAGGGATGGAGCCATGTAATTCTTTTCTTTTCCTCTTTTTAAAATTATACTAGTTTTTTTTTACCTGTTTAACTGGGAAAGATCACATGACACCTGGGAGCAAGAGAAAGCAAAAGGCAGATCGTGCGCGTCGGGGCTGTCTGGAAAGTCTCCCTTTTCGGCGGCAGCTGCTGGCCGTGATGTGGCCCTTCACACGGCGGCCGTACAGCCCCGCAGGCTCCGTCTGCCTCCCCGCGGGGGCTGTCCTCAGGGGCAGATCCACCTGAGCTGTTCAAGGGGCCAAGAGCCCATCTCAGAGCCCGATTCTGAGCTTCGGGAAGCAGTTCTGTAGATGCCTGGGGGTGAGAAGGGGCAGGTCAAATGTGAGGGGCCCCCTCGGCCACCCCCTCAGAATCACAGCAGGTCACGTAGGCTCCCCTACGTGAGGGGAGGGACCCCCGCGAGGAAACCAGTTAACTCTGAAGAAAACGAGTAACTCTGTTTGAAGAGCGCTGTTTAACACAGAAACCACGTGATGGAGGTATAATTCGCATACACACATAATCCGTTGACTTGCAACGTGCCATTCGCAGCTTTTAGTGTATTCACAGCTGCGCTGTCGATTTTAGAGCATTTTCGTTCCCTGATGAAGAAACCCCATCGCCCTCCACCCCCGATCCCCGTCCCATCCCCTTTGCAGCCACGAATCTGCCCTCTGTCTCCAGGCATCTGCCTGCTTTGAACGCTTCCTACAAACGGCATCACACGTGTGTGGTCTCCTGTGCCCGGCTGCTCTCACCGAGCCTCTTGTTGCCAAGGTCCATGCACGCGGTGGCCTGTGGCAGCGCTTCATTCCTTTTTTAGGGCCGAATCACATCCTGCTGTGTGGATGGACTGCGTTCTTTACCTACATCAGGTGACGGGCATGCGGGCTGTTTCCACCTTTGTCCGTTACGCATCTGGCTGCTATGAACATCCGCGTACACGTGTTCGCGTGGACGGACGTTCTCGTTTCTCTTGGGTGCGTACCTAGGAGCGGCATCGCTGGGCCATGAGGTAACTGCACGTTTACGTGTTGAGGAGCCGCCAGGCTCTCCCAGAGCAGCTGCATCGTTTCACACCCCACCGGCCGTGTGTGAGCGTCCGCGTTTCACCTCCCGGCCAACACTTCCCCCCTATCTGCTTGATTCTGGCCACCGTAGTGGGTGCCACGTGACATCTCACTGCACATTTAACAATTAAGCCAAATTTTACAAACTTGCTTGACCCCCGAGCCCCACTCTGAGGAGCCAGGATGCAGAACAGGGTGTGGCCCCCACCCCCCGCTCCTCGGGACACGCTGGCCTGGCACAGGGCTGCCGGGGGTGCCTGTGGCTCTGTGGTGCCGTGACTGTGTGCCAGGGCCCGCACGGGGCGGCGCTTAGTGTCAAGTAAACGCAGGAGTGAACGAGCGAGGGGGGAAGCAGTGGAGGGCTGGATTTTCCCACGCCTACGGAGGCTGGACGGAAGGAAGGGTGCTGGAGAGGGACCGGGAGGCCATGGACAGCGGCCGAGAGCAGGGGCGCCCTCGTGGGCTCCTGGCTGAGCGGTCCAGGCTGCTCTGCCTCGGGTTCCTCATCTGTGAAACGGACGCCGCAGAGGGTCGTTCTCTTAGGCTGGCCTCCCCTAGAAGCAGGCTCTGTAAGTTGGTGATGAGGGTTCTCTGCTCCTCATTTTTTCGGGGACCCGAGGAGGGGGGTGAGTGTTGGTATAGCTGCAACGGGAGTGTCCAGTCCTAGCGAGGTGGCAATAGTGGAATTTTAGGTGCCAAAGTGGACCATCAGAGAGATGTTCTAGTTTCAGGATAGGCCTTCATGTTCCTTTTTGTGCAGTGCCTCTGAAGCAGGGGAGGGCAGAAGCTACTGTTGCACCCATTTGCTGGATGTGGAGACCGAGGTCAAGTGAGCACAAGGGGAGCCACCTTGGGTCCTTCCTTTTGGACCACTTGGAAGAGGCACAGGCTTTCAAGCCAGTTCTCACCTCCTGGATTGATGATTTGCCAACAGAGGCTGGGTTTGCTGCTGTACAAACAGTCCAGCCTCAGTGAGGTAACAATGAAAGGGTCTGTTTCTTTTCATGCAAAGTCAGCTGCAGGTTGGCAGGGGTGAAGCTGGCGGGGGGCGCTCCATGGAGTCATCCAGAGCCTCTGGATGACAGAGCCCCCTTCTGGGGCGCTGGGGACACTGCAGGAGGGGAAGACAGAACTCCCGGCTGGTCTGTGCTTCAGCCCAGAAGAGACACGGCGTCTCCCCTCGCAGCCCACTGGGAGATGGCGGGCAGACAGAATGTCTGGGGACTCCACTGTCCTCTCACAGACCCCACAAGGGACTCTCGGGGAGCCTGTTTCCTTAGCTGCACAGTGGGGGGGACCCCATCTCCCGCTGAGGTTTGTGGGCATGAAACACGATCGTGGTATGATCAGGTGGTGCTTGATAAATGCTTAGAGCCCAGCCCTGGGGCTGGATTTGGGGGTGGGGGACCCCCATGCCTTGAAGCCCTGCATTGCCCGAGTGAGTGGTGGAACTCGGGGCCGGGAAGGGGAGCTTGGGGGTGGGTTCTGGGGCAGCCTGCATCACTGCGGGGGGGCGGGCAGCGGCGGCTCAGTGCTCCATCCAGAAAGTGACATCTGGAAGGAGGCGGGCCTGGGGCTCACTTAACATCTGAGTGTCACTGCTGAGCGCTCCCCGGGGCCAGCCAGGCGCGCTGGCAGTGACATTAGCCAGGCTGCAGGAGTTGGCACAGACTTGCAGGCAGGATCTAGGGGCTCCAGAGGGGTGCTTAACGCGCTGGCTTCTTTGTCCTCCTGCCCCAGCGGGGAGGGAGGGAGGGAGGCCAGGAAAATGGCCTCGGGATCTGGCTCTCTGTCCTACCAGCAGCCCTGGCCCTCAGTCCACGGCCCACGTGCTGGACCAGGGCTGATCCCACCCCTCACCCCACCAGCTGTCACCCAGACTCCCATGTGACACCCCAACCCGGCCTCTCCCGTGGGCCTCCTCTCCCTCCTCCAGCCTTTGGGTTATCTGCCCCCCTTCCCCCCCAGGCCTAAGTTCTGGGGGCCCCAGGGATGATCTGCACTGCAGTCCTACAGGCTTCAAGGAAGAGGGCTGTGTTGGGGACCGGGAGTCGGGGCCGGGTTTCCCCTCACGCTCTGATTCTGAGGGGCAGGGCGGTCCCTCCCCATCTTCCTCCCCAGTCAGCCTGGAGTCCAGCACCGGGGGACCCCCAGCTGTGCAGTGTGCCAGCGGACACCCCCAGCTGTGCAGTGTGCCAGCGGACACCTCATGGAGCAGCACCCCGTAGATGCTGGCGGAGAGGCAGGGCCCCGATGGGGAGGCTGGTGGGCGGCGCCCCCCGCCCCGGGCCAGGTGCAGGTGCTGGGCGGGGCTCTGGCCCCTGGAGGTGGTCTTGGCAGCCCCTGCCTTACAGCCTGGGGTTCGGCTCTGTGCTGGCGTTGGTCCGAGTGGAAAGGACTTGGCTCTGGGCTCTCCGGCAGGAAGGGGCCTCAGGGAAGGGGGCGCTGAGATGACGGCCCAGGCCTCACCTGCCTCCCGGCCGCTTCCTGGTCAGCCACACCTGCTGCTCGGGCTGCGGGTGAGGCAGGGGGTCTCTGCATCCTCCGCGGGACACCTCTGCTGGGGCATGTGGCCCTCTGCACTGGCCCTGGAGGCTGGGGACAGGTCCTGCCTTCTCGGTGAGTCCCCAGCCTGCGGGGATGCCTCCCAGGGCTCTGCTGGGTGTGCCTTGCCCTGGAAAGCCTCCTCCTCTGTGTGGCCCTGGCCGAGCGCTGGTCACCGCTGGTCACTGCGGCCTCAGCTGCACCTCCGGGACCAGGACCTCTAGGGAGAAGGCCGTGTCCCCTCTGGAGGCCCGGTCCTCTCCTCTGCAGCCCAGGAGATGCGCCCGGCTGCCCAGGCCCCGAGGCCTTCACCCACACTGATCCCTCTGCCACAGCACTGCCTCTCTCCCCTGCCGACGCTGGCCGGCCCGTGAGAGCTGGCGCCAGGGTCACTTCCTCGGGGTGCTCTGTCCTGGTTCCTCGCCGGTGAACAGCCCCGCCTCCATGTCCTGCGCCTTCACGGCACCCAGCCAGTCGCTCCCAGCAGGGAGCCTGGAGCAGCGAGGGGCCCCTCCCGCTGATGGCCTGGCCTCACCCGCCAGCTGCCCGAGGGCCCAGAGCCGTCTTTATCCATCAAATCCCGTGCGTTGGGCACTGACCTGGGAACTGGGGAGGGCACCATGTGGTGAGCAGGATAAACAGGTGAGTGGGGTGGAGGACGGACACAGCAAACAAAGAACAAGGACTTCTCAGACAGTGGTGAGTGCAGGGAGCGAGGAGGGAGGAGGGGCGGGGGCCCGTCTCACGGGGCGGGGTGCGTCAGGAGCCGTGTGAACCCAGGTGTGTTCCATCACACCTGCGCCCAGCTCTGTCCTCCAGGTGTAGAGGGGCCTGGCTTAACCTTCCAGAACCATGCCCAGCTCTGTCCTCCAGGTGTAGAGCGGCCTGGCTTAACCTTCCAGAACCATGCCCAGCTCTGTCCTCCAGGTGTAGAGCGGCCTGGCTTAACCTTCCAGAACCATCATCTGTATTGTCCTCACCATCACTGTACCAGTCCCGGGGAGCCGCCCTTTCCGCTTCACAGAGGGCTTTTGCATCTGTCACCTCATTCGCGGGGGTTCTCACATCAACCAATGGGGCCAGCAGGGGCGGTGTTGTACCCGTTTTACAGATAAGGACACTGATACTAGAGAGGGGAGATGGGCCTGCCTGCAGGCTGAGGGTGGACAGCTCCACAGGTGGGCACTGAGAATGGATGGACAAATCAGGGAGGGCTGCCTGGAGCAGACATGCTGAGGAAGTGGCTTAGAATTGGCCAGCTTAGAGCAGAGGCTCTGGAGCCCCAGCTCTGCCCCATTCCTCTGAGGCTTCGAGAAATCCCCTCGGCTCTCTGGCCTCAGTTTTGTCATCTGCAACATGGGCACATCCTGGACTTTGCCCTAGGCCCTTTCTTCTCTGAGGTTTTGTGACCTTGACTTGAGGCCCAGCTTCTTCCCTGACCCTGACCCTTTTCAGATGAGATGGCAGGGCCAACTGAGGGGCTGTGTTCCAGCTGTGGGCAGTGGGGCCGTGGCATCATGGGAAGGGCCAGTGGAGGTGTTGGTCTAGGAACCTGTCGTCCTGAGCAAGCTGGACTGGAGCGAGGGGAGGAGCCGGGAACCTGCTGGTCGCTCAGCCCGGTGCCTGCAGCTGCCGTGATGATGGGAGGGGAGAGGGATGCCCTCGAGGGACGCCAGGAGGAAAATCTGCCTGCCCTTTGCAGTTGGCAGCCGATTGCCTGGGGACACAGGTGGCCAGGTGGCTGACCCATCCAGCACCCCAAGGGGATCTTTCTAAAGCCATAGATAAGATTAAGTGCTGGAGCTGGGGCTGCCTGTGTGGATCTTAATGGCTAACTCCAATCTGTGGAGTGTGAGCAAACCCGGTGGGAAACGTGAACCATCCATCGGAGGGGAAAATGGTCTGACAGCCACACGGCCAGAAAGGCTTCTGTTTGGTTTCGGGGCTGGGTGAAAGTGGGGGAGACACCCTATTTCTCTTTCAGGACTAGATGCTGGATTAGCACACTGGCAGATGTTTGTGCCATCAACAGCGTCTTGGTGACCTCGTGCAGGACTGCCACATACAGTCGCTCAGGTTGTGCATCTCACAATTCTATTGTGAATAGCGACCCATGCCATGTGACTTTGTTTTGTGTGAGGTTTAAAACCAGGGCTGGCCAGGGTTCCTGCCCTCCCCCGCTCTGCCAGTAAATGCTAATGCTACTCCTCCTTTAGGTCTGTCCAGTTCAAATATCCCCACCTTTGGGAAACCTTCCCAGAGCCTCCTGGGTAAAGCTAATTGCTGCCTTCTCTGTTGTGACAGGCCACAAATGGCCATAGAGTTCCTCCCCTCCTGTGTCCCTGTCCCTTTGCAAAGTGACCTTGCAACTCTTCCCATCAAGAGGCAGAGCCAGTTTCCCACCCCTTGATGGTTTTGGCTCTTTGGCCTGCTTTAGCTGATCGTACAGTAGCACATGTGACAAAAAAGACGCTTGAAAAGTGTTTAAGCTTTGGGATGTGCCCTACCTTGCAGCTCTTGGGCACCCAGGGATGACCACATGAATGAGCTGGGCTAGCCTACTGGCTGATTAAGAACACACGGATCAGTTACCTCTAATATCCCTTTGGACAGCCAGCCGGATGCCAGACATGGGAGTGAGGCCAGCTGATGGTAAATGCACACCTGAAGCCAGACAGCATCAGTGGTGCAGAGATGAACCACCTGGCTGAGTCCTGTTCAGATGACCAACTCACAGGATTGTGAAAAAATAAATGATTATTGTTTTAAACCACTAAATTTTGGGATCGTTGTTACACAGCAGTAGCTAACTGATACACATGTGTTCCCACAGCACTTTATTCCCACATCACTATTACTGCTTGGATAATCCTTGTGGTAGTGACATTACTGTGGTTAAAAGAACAAACTTCAGAGACAGAAAGACTTGGATTCAAACCCAGTTCTGTTGAATCCTGGTCTGTGGCCTGGACATGTCACTCAATGTCTCTGAGGCTCAGATTCCTTATCTGAAAATGAAGACTAAAAATCCGAGATTCCAAGCTCACTGGTTATTGTGATGATTAGACATACACGAAGAATTTAGTCTTAGTACACAGGCGGCACTCAGTACACAATAGCTGGTATCTTTCCCTGCTGGTCTACACACAACTCCTCATGGCTCTTCCCAGGATCCCCGTGACCTGGACTGGGGAGGGGCTTGTCTTGCCCTAGGGGTGCTTGAGCTGAGAACTCCCACCACCAAAATACCCCTGCTCCTCCGAGGCCCTTTCCTCCAAACCCCAGGAGACTCACCCTTCCAGGGAGAGCTGATCTCCCGTTATTTCTGGGAAGACTTTTATTCATCGTTCATCTTGGCGTTTATTGTTGACGTTCAAGAACAGTCAAACAAGATGAATGGCCCGTCTCCAGGACCCAGAGGTGGCTTGCCTCCCTCACTGTAAATTCAGTTCTACCTATTGACGGCATCAGAGGTGCCTGCACTGGGTGTGTGTGTGGGGGGGTGATGTCCGGGAGGAGGGGCGGCAGGCTCTGGCCCTGCGGGGGACCGGCCGCTGGAGGGAGTTAATGCCCTTAGAACACCTGGCCTGGGGAGGCTGGGGCACTGGCCAGCCTGTGCCATGCTGAACCTCGGGCCCGAGTTAGTCTGTGCAGCCCGGCTGGAGGTTGAATGCCCTGCCCTGTCGCTGTTATCATTGCTCTTGCGCCATCATCTCTGACCTCGGTTTCCCTTCCCGTCGGACGGGGTGATACTCCGCTGCTTGCACTTAGCCGGTGCTCCTTAAATGTGGCCTCTCATCCCCTTCTCTGCTTTGCCCCGACACAGTACCTTGGGCTGGACGACGCACGCGCCCTCTTCCCTGCTCACCTGTGGTGGGTGATGCTTGCTCAATGATGTCACGGTCGCCCCTGGTCCCAGTGCTGGGACCAGGGGTGGGACTGGGCCACAGATGGGGAGACCATGCCTCCCACTTCAAGTGGCCACAGTCTGCTTTGGGGCCAGAGACAGGCACGCAGCTGACATTGACCCAGCTTTAGGTCTTCAAAGGGCGCTGTGTCCATCATCTCACCTGACCCTCCCCACAGCAAAGGATTAGACAGTGGCTGTGGGTCAAGCTGACTTGAGTTGTGGAGCCCTGGCTCCTCTGCTGATGGACTGTGTGGCTTTAAGTGGTTGCTTGACCTCTCTGGGCTTTAGTTTCCCATCTGTCAAACGTGGTGATAGCAGTGTTGGTGTGAGGCTGGAAAGAAGAGGCACAGGCCCCAGGCTTGCATGGCACCTGCTGTGCTCAGTAAGTATAAGTTCTCCATATCTCTGTCCCCACCTGCAAAGGGGTGAGTCCCCTGTCCCTGCAGGATCCCAGATCGGCTCATGAGCAGGTACCAATGTCTGAGGATTATGAAGTGGCTGGGGTTGTAGCTGGGACCTTGAAGGGCGGGAAAGACATGTGCATGCGTGTGTGTGTTCCTGTGTGTGTGTGTGGCTGGGCTCCCACCCCTCTGTGCTCCTCTCCTCACACAGCTTCCTCCGTCGCTCTGGTCCATCCTGCCAGGGAGGAACCCTTCTGTGGCCTAAGCGACAGGCTCCCCAAGAGGATCCTGAAGGTGTAAGAAGGTAACTTGCTTGCATACCCCCAGGGCCAGGAGGCTCACCACCCCACAGACAATCCACTGTCTTTGCACAATCTTGGATTGTGCGCAGGTCCCTCCTTGGACTAAGCCAAGCTACACTCTTCTCCCTGCCCCTGGCTCTGCCCACAGGAGCCTCCTAGACAGCGCCCCTGCCCCAGGCCCCCCTCCAGGTGAGCTCCCCAGTCTCCTAGTCTGGCCCTGGTCGCCTTCCTCCAGGCCCAATCAGCTGAAGGCCCAGCCTGCCCTGAAGGAAGCCCCAGATTTCACCAGCATCTTCCTTCTCCCTCCCCCGTACCACGCATTTGGGTCTGGACTAGTGGTGCAGAAAATGCACTTGTACACACATATGCACTCATAGGACACACACAGGCACAGTTGCACACACAGGCACAAATGCCGCTTTGTGGACACAGCTGGTGGCCGTGGAGAGCCAGGAGAGCCAGGAGGCAGCCCCGAGTGGCTAAAGGGTAGGTCACGTGCGCACAGCCCAGTGTACCCTCCTCCTAGCCTCGGGGGGTAGCCTTTCCAATGAATTTTGTGGGGTGAGGGGCCCTGAAGTTGCCTCTGGCCTCTCCCCTGTACCCCTGGTTAAACATTTCCTGGGCCAAGATGCCACCTCCTGTACCAGCTGACTGTCCCACCTGTCGCTGAGGGCTCATGGGGACAGGGAGGGCCTCCTGCATCCTCAGAGCTGGCTTTCCCAGCCCCCTCCCACCTGGGCTGCCGGCCCCCGGGCCCTCGCCAAGCCCGGGCTGGCACAGGCTGGCAGCTGATGTGTTTATTTGCCCAGTGGCGGGGATGGGCGGGAAGGCGCGGCGATAATTGGTACATTTTGTAAGCAGTCATCTCCTGGCACATTCTGCCGCAGCGTGTGGGCCGCCGATCCTGTTAATCATGGCCCGCGGCCTGGGGCCCCCTCGCCTGACAGCCTCATTTCTCTCCCCTGGAAGGATGGAGCTGTTCTGACCCCTAACAGCGTTATCTGTTATTCCTGGGCACATGGCTCTCTCCTGGCACGTGGATGGAGCCAGGGCCTAAGCACAGGACCCGGCAGGTGGGCTTGTGGGCGGGCAAGGGTGGCAGGCAGGGGATGGCTCTGAATCGGGGCCTGCAGCCAGCCAGGCCTGGATAGGATGTCAGAGACATCATCTTGGTTGATTCTCTGCACAGCACTGCATCTATTTCACCCGCAAGGAGACAGGCGGGAGAGGCTGAGGCCCCATGCAAAGTCACGCAGCTGGGGCAGGTGGCACTGATCCCAGGTCCCCCTGGTTATAACCAGCCGTGGTCAGACCTGGAGTTTGGGCCCACCACAAAGTGAAAATCGGAACCCATTGTTCAACAATTATTAATTATTACTATTATTAATTATTAATAATTTCAAGATGGTGAAGCTTTCCCTGCCCTCAGTTTCCTCACCTCTAAGAGGGACCCAGGACGCAGCCCAACGCCAGGCCTGGGGTCCAGCGGGGGCAGTGAGCGGGGTGGTATTAAGCAGGGCTCCCGCAGGGAAGCATGTCTGGCATCGTTATTAATGTTGTTCTTTGTGGAGAAATGATGGCATGCGTGGGAAAGACAGCGACAAATTAACCCTACACTATTAACAGGCAGCCCAAAGTGTGCCCATGTGATTAATTCCTGCACTCATGCACACGTGCACCCAGCATTGCTGCTGCTGGGTCTTTGCAGGGTGTAGACCTCACCCGCCCTGGGCTCCACCTGGGCTCACTCTGACTTCTGCGCTCTCTTCCGGGGCCACACAGGCTGCGGGGGTGGGAGGTTAATAGGAGCAGTGGGAAGGAAATGGGATTTGCGTTTCTGGGTGAGAAGGTTTGCTCTTCTCTCTCCATGGGGAGGCCAGACCCAGCCTGCTGTGTGGGTGGCGGCTGGACCCCTCCGCTGACCCCCTTGGGAGCTGGGTGGCCAGGTTGCTGGCCCCCAGGAGCCATGGCCGAGGGGCTGGCAGGCGCAGAGTTGGGGCTCCCCTGGCTTTGCTGGGCAGGCAGCCCTGGCTTCTCCCGATGGCCTGCTTAGTGTACCCCCCACCCCAGGCAATGCCTCCTGGGGTCCACGCAGCCAGCCTCACGTGGCAGCTTTGCTCCACGGGGCCTACGGGTGTTCTGATGCGTGCAGTGCCTCCCGTCCACCTCCATGGCTCTGCCTCAGTTTCCTTTGGGAGGACAATCCCTGTGGCTTCCTCACTGGGGCCCAGCCTCCAGCCTCATCTGCCCCCCCCCACCGACAGTCACAGTCAGCGCTCTGCTGTGCTGCCATCTCTCTCTGCTCTAAAACCATCAATGGCTCCCCGCCCCCTACCTGGCAGCGTCCGAAGTTGTGGATTTCTGGAGCTGCTCTCCTCTTCCAGCCGATTTCCTGCCTCTTGGCGGTCCCTAGGGCCCTGTTCTGATACCCGGGAGCCCAGCTCCCTCATCCATCCCTTCAGTTCCTTTCTCTGTCTTTTGGAAGCAGACCAGAGCCATCTATAGCTCCTCAGTGCCTTGGTCCTCAGGCTGGACTTGGAGGGGCTTGGGTGACAGGCCCCCAGCGCTTCAGCCTCGTCCTCCCTCGGCCACCCCCAAAATCTTCAAACTGTGCTCTGGGTCGGGGTGGGGGAGGGAAGGAGGGCCAGATGTGCTGGGAATCACCTCCTACCCCTCGTGACTCTTGACGATTCAAGTGCTATCAGCCTGGTGCAGGCTCTGCCAGCCCTTCTCTAAGAATCCCCCTGGACTCGGTACAGCCCAGACCTTGAAACCCTGAGCTTGGGGCTGCTCTCTCCCTGCACATGGGGTGACTTGTGTTCCCCAGGCCCCTACACGTTCCCGCGTCTATGTTTCTGGGTTCCCCCTCCCCACAACTGGCTGCCAGGGGACCCCCTGTGGTCACCTCTTGGAGGCCCCCAGAGACCTTGTCTGAAGCTGAATCAGCTCAGGAATCGAGTCCTGGGACTTCCCTGCTGGTCCAGTGGTTAAGAATCTGCCTTCCGATGTTGGGGATGTGGGTTTGAGCCCTGGTCAGGGAACTAAGATTCCCACATGTTGCGGGGCAACTGAGCCCACACACCACAATTACTGAGCCCGTGTGCCTCAAGTAGAGAGCCCACGTGCTGCAAACTACAGAGTCCCCCCACGCGCTCTGGAGCTGGTGTGCCACAACTATAGAGAAGCCTGTGCGCTGCAGCGAAGATCCCGCGTGCTGCAACTAAGACCCTACGCAGCCAAAAATAAATAAACATTAAAAAAAAAAAAAGAAGCGAGTCCTGCACATTCCTGCTGGAGACATGAGGGTCCCTGCTCGCCACAGGGACCGATGCCCTGGCCCTCGAAGGCGGGTGAGGGCGCCTCTTAGTTTGGGGATGGCCCTCTGTGCACTAAGACACCTACGCCCTGAGCTAGGAAGCCCGTCTTTGAGGGAGACAAGGGTCCTTTCAGCTCTGGCTCTGCCAGGGGAGTCCTGAGATGCTGCTGGGTGGCCAGGTCCCAGATCTGGTCTGTCACTGATGTGACATGAACACAGGTCCAGGAGCCTGGCTTCCTTCGTTCAAGCTCCAATCACCACTCTGTGACTTCAGGTAAGTTACTTAACCTCTCTGAACCTCAGTTTCCTCATGTGTAAATTTGGGAATCTCTACATTTGTTGTGACTTTATAATAAGTTCAAGGTGCTTAATGTATAAAAGTCTCCTGGATTTAATTGGTTCTGTTAGTGGGGTTTCTGGGGCCCTCTCCCCAAGCCTGCTGTGGTCCCGGCCACCAAGGCCAGGCCTGGTGTTTGTGCTAACCCTTCTCCTAAGAGCTGAGATCATGGCCTCCCTTTGGGGTTTTGAACAGCAATGGGACCTCTCCATCCTTTTGCAGAAGAGCAAGACTTTCCAAGATCAAACCACGAGGCTCTGATACAATCTGAAAGGGATATCGATATGCCACAGATGCGCAGGTCTGCAGCGCGAGCCCCTGGAGAGGGAGATGAAAGCTCTGCCTAGTCAGTTGTCTTGTGTTCTGAGTCGTCTCTTTGACTCCGTAAAGAGGGTTGGGTTCCAGTGACTTTGAGGATGGCTGCTGCCGAGCCCTCTTCTAGAACACCTGGGAGCAATTGTGGAGGCCGCCACCTCTCACTCCTGGGGCCAGGTGGGGCGGACACTGGTCACCTGATGGCCTACAGGAAAGAAGAGGGGCTAGACCAGTCAGCACCACGGACAGCACCACCGGAAGCGTTCACTTGCTGTTGGCCATGAGCCGGCAGCCTCAGAGGGGGACGAGGTTTCCAAGGCAGCAAGGGGCAGGGCCGGGTGTGCAGGCAGCTTGCGGGGCTGTCGCAGGAGTAGAGATGCCGGCAGCCAGCTTCCTGTCAGATGACCCCTGGGGAGGGGACGCAGTACCCTGCACCCCACTGAGGACTTCCTGAGCACAGCCGCGCCGGGGCTGGAAGGCCAGGGTGCAGGGCTGATGGGGGAAGCTGGGAGGACGCCCTGGCTCAGTGGCCTGCATGGGCAGAGTCTGTGCGCAGACAAGTACCCACTTGGCCAGGACGTGTGCTGTCGGTCAGGGAGCAGCCTCAGTGGGACCCCTTGGAGGGGACTTTCTTGACACTGCACTGTACCCCTTTGGCCATGCACGTCCATGGCTCCTCTGCCTGGCCATCCCGGAAGCCCCAGGACACTCAGTCTGCACAGTGGCAGCTGGGGGGGGTGGGGGTGTCCATGCCCCTGAGCAGGGCCCCACCTGTGGGCCAGGAGAGGGCAGACAAATGCCCAGCCTCCCGTCCCCAGGGGGCACTTCTGATGGGTTCTCAGCTCCCCAGTTATGGCCTCTGAGACCCCGAGTGTTGTGCATCTGAGGTGACCCCTCTCCTGAACTCGGCCTGCTCCTTACTCATGGCAGGGGCGTGAGTCAGACCACTGACAGTCTAGGTGTGAATGCACCCGCTGGGCAATCCGGGCCTGCCCTTGGCCTGTGTGAGCCTCACTTGACACGTCAGTAAAGTGGGGGCAGTGATACCTCACTCCCCGGGCTTTGCTGAAGAATGAACAACGTAAAAGTGGATGAAAACGAGATTTTGCCTAAGTGCTGCACGTGGGGCTGGGCGGGGGGCTGACCACACCGTGCTTATGCAGCCCTGGCCTTTGCTCCACTCGGGGGCCCTGAGGCCCTTACGCTCAGGCTCTCCTCAGTGCCTCCCAGAAACGCCACCATGTAGGTTACAGCCCCCACCCCGCCGTCTCCTCCTCCTCCCGGACGCTGCCAGCTGCCCTTGTGGCCTGGTCAGTCCAGGAGGTGGGCCCTGCTCCAGGCAGAGCTGCTCTGGAGGCACCGTCTCGGAGGGCGGGCCTGCTTGGACGGACGACTTGGCCATGCTAAGCGGGGAGTGGGGCCCGTGGGAAGATGGAGAGAAATAATGGCCTTTTCTTCCTAACGACTGCGTGGCTGCGGCAGGGAGCGCCACCACGCAGGCCGTTGATGTGCCCTCATAAAACAGGGGCCGGAATTCTCTCCCGGCACAGCCTTGGGGATCGAATGTGCTCTCAGTCACCTCTGGGAGGGACGATTCCTCCTTGGAGATCCTTGGAACCGCGTGGCCTGAAGGGCTGGGGATTCCAGCTGAGGCGGGGGGTGTTAACATCCCAGGGGGTGGCAGATCAGCGAGGGGGCAGGAGGCCGCGAGGGGGACGGTTTGGTGAGGCCACAGGCATTGTCCAGAATGGTGATTTGAGGAGGCGCCGGTGGGGATGGACGAGGGGGGTGCTGAGGACCTGGGAGATGGTGGCCGGCTTGGTCAGCGGGGTCTGGGACAAGCCGCAGGGGGACAGCAAACTCCGCTCCGGCTGCCTGGCCTCGGGCCAGTCCCCGCCCAGGAGAAGCTGCTCCCTGCCCAGGCTGAGCTCTCGGGGAACTGGCTTTCCAGGGCTCTCATCTGGGTGGTGCACGGATGGCTCAGAGGGTCCAGGACCGCCTGCCAGCTTCCTGTGTACAGCTCTCTCTGGGGAGAGATTCCCAGCTTTCCTCGGGAACTGAAAAGGGCCCACGGCCGAGAGCGGACCAAGCACCCTTGTTCCGTCATCTGCCCCAGGTGGGCACATCCACACCTGTGTCTTCATTGGCCACTGTCCTGCCCAAGCCCCTGATGCCACAGTGGCACCCCAGCCCCACTGGACATCCTGAGTGCCCGAGCTCCAGAGAGCTCCCCACCTGGTACTCCACCTGGAAGCCCCCCGGCTTCTCACACTCCGTCTCTGATCTCCCTGCCTTCTCCATTCCCACTTTGCTGGTGGCTGTGGGAGGCAGGCAGTCTTAGCCGGAGGTAACTCCTGGAGGAGACAGTATGTCCCTCACAAAAAGCAAAGCCCTTACCCTTGACTTGGAATGCACTCTTTTTCCCAGGCCTGAGGAATGTAAAAGAGATTAGCAAAGCTATCTCAAGCCAGGAGACCTCAGGGAACTGGGAGCCCTGGCTGTTCCTCATGGCTGGGGGCTGTGTGTGAGCCTGGTTAAGGGAAGATAATGTTCAAGGATGGTCGTTGTAAACTTGTTGACGTCCGTGGTAGTGACTGAACTGAGACGATAAGCAATTCCATGGGATTACTGTCTAATAATGAGTTCCTCTTCTGTCTGTATAAGATTCAGTAGATTCTAAATAAAGTGCCTTGCAACCATCCGTTGTCTTGGTCCTTCTGACCCCACACTCGCGGTGCTATTCAGTCCCTTACCCCTCTCCGTCGGGACCTGGAAGACCCCCTGCGGTGGCTGGACCGTCGCAGGTGGCATCACCACCACTCCCGTCTCCTGCCCTGGAGTCCTCATGGGAGTCTAGTCTACTGCTTCCTCAGCTCGGGACCTCTCAGCCTGCTCCGCCCCTCCCTACACCACACACGGAGCCTCCCATCCAGTCTCCAGGCCTCTCCCTTCACCCCCTGCCTGCCTCCCATCAGCTGCCCTGGTGGCCTTCTTGGAAGACATACTGGATCTTCTTTCCCTCCCCCTGCTAGAAGCACATCCTCTGCCCTGCCCCACCTCCCCATGGGCTGCAGAGTGAAGTGGGGCTCCTAAGTCCTGTACACGGTCCCTATCACGGGCCCCACCCCTTTCCAGCCCTGTCCTCCCACGTCTCTCGCCCCCTCTCAGCCCAGCCATCCTGGCGTCAGAAGCTCCCAGGACCCTCCGGAAGGTCCCAGCCCACCTCCACAGAAGCCTCAGGGCACCTGGCTGGGGTTCCCCACACCCTTCCAGGCAGACAGGTATGGTATCGTGGCCAGATCCAGGTCTGAGTCCACAGCTGGGGTCTGTTTGCAGAGATGCTTCAGAGGAGGGCTCCAGGGCTGCTCAGCCTTTGCCACCTGGCAACGTCCAGCCTGTCCTCAAACATATTCTAGACAGGGCTTCACGCCTCTTCCAGGGGACGGGTCAGTGGAATATATTGAGCCCCACTGGGAGGCACTGCCCTGCTCCGTTTGTGGGCGCACTGGCCTCTTGGCCTTCTTTTTATGGACTTCAGGGCCATTTTGGTGATGGGTGAAGTGCTGAGGCCTGAGAAAAATGCAAGAGTGTGCAGGGTGTGGGCAGGGCAGGGAGGGAGAGAGGGAAGCAGTGGAGTGATTATTATGGAGCTGGCACTGGTCATAAAGTTCAATCAATTTAAAGCCTGTTTTCTGGATATTAAACTTCACTACCTGTTTCATACCCCTGGTCCTGAGCGTGGGAGCGGATGTCCGAGCCCGAGCCATCCCCTCAGATGTGCCTGGCCTGAGACTGGTCAGGGCACCTGAGGATGCCAGGGTCTCCCACGGGGATGCTGGGACAGAGTGGGTTGAGCTCTGGCCTCAAACAGTGGATGGGGGAGCTGGTTCTGGGACCCCCACGGGCCTGAACTGCCTCGAGCAGGGCTGGTGAGATGATTCAGTCCTCAGTGCCTGGAGAGGCCCGTCAGGAGGCGAGTGGGCAGAGCCGGTGGCCCCCGGGTGGTGGTGGCAGTGCCTGCCCGAGCTTGCTGTGCCCCAGCGGCTCCTCCCAGCCTGCACAGGAGCTGGAGTGGGTCTCCTCCCATCTGCAGGTGGGAAAACCCAGGCTCCGAGAGGATGTGAAATGGGCACAGATCACACAGTTGTGATAGCAGATTTGGGGCGCCCAGCGGGCCCACAGGTCACACATACAGTGGGCCATCCACACCGGGGCCCTCTCCCGCCCCACAGCCCACAGAGTGAGGAAGCCCCGTGTCCGGGAAGAGCTGCGTGCTCCTTTCACAGCGACAGGAAGTGGCGTAGCTGTCTGCTAGTTCTGTTCGTCCCTATGAACACCGGGGAGCCCCTCTGAGCCGGGGGGCCTCTGGAGAGAACCCCCAGCTCCTGACACTCAGGGTGGGTTTCATAAATGGGGGAGGGGCAGCCGTGGGGTCACCTGCTCCTTCCAGAGCCTGGTAATGTCCATCCACCGCCCCCTACCAGCCCCCAGCTCTGTTTATGGCGACCTTGACCTTGCTAGTTCATGGACCCTGGGCTTCTCACACTGTAAACTGCCTGGAGCGGGCCCGACTCAGCCTGGGGCTGGGCTAACGCTGCTTTCTGAGGTGTGGACGGGTCCTTACCCGCCTCTGGGAGGTCTGGGCATCGATCGGGCTCAGGGAGGCAGCGGCAAGGTGCCCACGAGCCCCGCCCTTCATCCCTTCATGTAGCAAGCGTTCATCAGGCACTGCCTGTGTGCTAGGGGCACACAGTAGAGGACCTGCCTGCTCTGGAGGGAGAGAGGAGCCTTGGTGGGCAGTTCCAGCCCACAGTGGGATGTCCTATGGGGGGGAAGCCCAGGGGCCCATGGAAACCCAGAGAGGACCTCGAAATGGGTGATGAGGGATGAGTAGGAGTCTGTCAGGAAGAGAAAGGGAGGGGCATTCAGTGGGCATTGATAAGTCTGTGCGACAGCACAGATGCACAAACCGGCTATGTGAAGCTTCAAATAACCCCAGAGGAGGAACTGAAAGAGGGGCAGGTAGACTGAGGGAGTCCAGAGGGGGAAGAGCTGTCATCCACTGGAAGAGGATGTGTATCTGGGAAGGCTTCCCGGGGGAGGTGGCTCTGATTCAAGGCCCTGAAGTGTTGGGAGGGTCAGAGGTGGTGGGTATTCCAGCTGAGGGACTGCATGGCCTTTCCCAGGTGCCTCCAGCCTTTGTCTTCCTGAGGGATCACCATAGAGTCTCATCTCCTTTGTCTTTGCAACACAGCATAAACCCACCCTGGTGGGTCCCAGAGGCACCTGGGACCTCCTGGACTCATCGATGTCCTGCCCCGGGCACAGGAGGGGTTTCCCTCCCCAGCTTGGCTGCTAACACCCTATGGCTCAGCCTGTGGGGGTCCAGGCCTGGGGACAGACCATGGGAAGCCGTTGTCCCTTAGAGGGGTGCAGGGCCTAGCAACCACACTTGGCTCTGTCTACGGATATTTGATTGGATAACAGTCGTCACCAATGAAGCTGCGTGTCTCTAAGGCATGCACTGCGCCCCGGGCCCAGGCTCTCTGCTTTCCGGTTCCTCTGATTCTTGCTAGTTTGGGGCATCCTCAGGCGCATTTCACAAATGAAGAGGAGGCTGGACAGGATGGAGAGACCAGCTGAGGTGCCAGGCCCACTGAGTGGGGATGTCAGGACTTGAACCCAGGTCTCTGGGGGCAAATGCCACGTGGCTTCCGGAGCAGGTGCTGAAGCCCCTCGCTCCCGGGTGGAGCCAGGCCATGCACTACGAGCTCTCGCCCCCGGGCCTCAGTTTCCTCATCTGTCAAGGGGGTGCTGACCTGGCTGCTCTCTGGGCTCCCTGCCGGCGCCCAACTGCCTCTCACGCCCCAGGCGGGCCCTGCCCTGCTGGCTGTGTCCCTTTGCTTCCAGCACCTATGCTGGCTGCCTGCCCAGGGCCGTGTGTCCCCTGGAGGAGAATAATCATTCCGGGCTCCCTCCAGGAACCCACCCTGGGGCATGGAGAAGGCTCCACTCTTGCTTCCAAAAACCCCGGCACACTTGCCAGGAGCTGTGGGTGGCAGAGGGAAGCTGACAAGTGGAATAAACTGGGACCCCATCACTTCTTAGCAGACGTTCCCTTAAACAGCCGGCGGCCCCTTGAGGAAGGCATGCCGGGCTGCACGTCGGGAGGAGGGGGTCTCTGCAGGGACCAGGGATGGTTCTAGGAGGCCAGGCCTGTCCCAACCTTTCCTGAGGCTGCTTGGATGGTGCTGTGGGACTCTCAGCTGCCGCCCCCCACCCCACAGGCCCTGGTGCCACCACTGATGGGGGTGCAGCCCAGAAGGCCCCAGCTCACCGCCCCCGCTTGCTGTGGGAGCTGGGGACCCCCAGGCAGGGCGACATCCCGGGGCACGTCAGCTGGGGCCTAGCTGGCCGAGGCTGCCTGTCCCTCCTGCCCCGTGGCTGGCTGGAGCCTTCCCTCGTGAGCTGGTGGCTTGTGGTCTCAGGATTCTGAGAGTCTGGGTATGTCCGCTCATTCGAGAGAGTTCCTGGGGACTTCTGGGAGCCAGCCACTGTTGCAGCTGCTGGGATTCAGCAGTGGACGGAAGAAAGCCCCGGCCCCCGACGGCTGTCCCCGCAGCGGAGAGAGGGCTGTCCTTTTCAGTTCACATGGCCCTTCCCACGTGCCCAGCCTGGAGTAAGTGCTTTGTGGAACACGATGGCCTTCAGTCCCAGTGACGACCCTCTAGACAACAATGCAGCCTCCACTTCGCAGGTGAAGGAGCCGGGAAATGATGGAGCTGGCCCGTGAACCCAGGCCGGCTGGCTCTGTTGCCCCGGCTCCCAAACCCCGGGGATGTAGGCAGAAGGCAGACAGGAGCATAGTACCCAGAATCCAGAAAGCTCTGGGACACAGGGGCAGGGGGTCTGAGCTGCTCTGCTGGCCTGGTGGGCTGCTGGGGGGGCTCTCGGAGGAGGGAGCCTTTGAGCAGAGATCTTGATGAGGAGAGAGGGTGAGCCCCTCTGACATGGGGGCAGACAGAGAGTTCCAGGCAGCGGGAGGCCCAAGCAGAAAGGCCCGACCGGGAGAGCGTGCTGGAGTCGGGGACAGGGGATGAGTGCAAGGAGGGTGGCCGGGGGTGGGCTGGCTCCGGGGGCAGCCAGGAGCCTGTCCGCCTTGGCACAGCTGCTGGAGTGGCTCCCAGTCCTAGACCTGGTGACACGTCCCACTGTGGCCCTGCATCTCCTATCAGACGAGGCCTGACTTCTTGGTGACACACCCCGGGATCTGCCCTCTGCAAACTCCCAGCCTCATGACCTCACCCCCCTATCATGATCCCATCACCTCGACCTTGTATTTCCACCAGCACAGGCCTAACACCCCCATTCTCTCCAGTGTCCTCCACACTGAGAGAAGAGTCAAATTCACCCGTGTCCTGCCCTGGGGCTCCTCTGATTTCATCTCCCACCCCCTCCCTCATCCCTCCTTACCTGTCCCAAGGCCACCTCCTCCAGGGAGTCCACCAGGACCCCCAGGGGATGGTGACTGCTGCTTTCTTTGAGCTTCTGCAGTGTTTTCACTGGGATTATCGCCCTCCACTGCCAAGTGTCCCTTTTTGGGAGCTCAGTCCACCTTTGGCCCTGGAATGAGTGCTTCTCTGGGGTTGCCGAGGAGCAGTGGCTGGAACTGGCCCTCTCTTATCCCCCGCAGTTGCCCAAATACCCCTCAGTAGGCTGCTCGGCCCAGGGTCGGTGCCCAGAGACCCCAACCCTGAACTCGGGACATTGGCTTTCCAATGGAAGCTGCGGCTTTATCCTCCCGATGGCCCCCACTGACCCGCAGAGACACAGCAAAGCAGGAATCCCGACTTGAGGCCTGGGCTGGAGGAGCTCATCACGGGGGGTCCTCTCTGGGTCCCGTGTCTCCTCAAGGGTACTCTTTAGAGAGCCATGAGGCCACCCCTGGGTCCCCAGACAGGGGGCCAGGTCTGCAGGGGTCCACACCCAGGCACACATTGAGTGCAGCTGGCAAAGTGGCCAGATTACCCAGGGAAGCTCGGAGCGTGGCTCCAGGGCAGGCAGGGGCTGGATGGACCTTGGGGGCTGTGCAGTGACTGGGCAGGAGCCCACAGGAAGCAGGGCTGTGGGCCGAGACCCGGATTCACACTGGGAATCAGAGAGATGTGTTGGGGGGTAGACTGGCCAGAGGCCAGGAAGAGGCTGTCCTTCCGGTCTGGAGGCCGAGTCAGGTGTCTGGGCTGGGGCGGGAAGCACCACCAGCAGCCGTCAAGGGCGCCACCGTTTCTCAAGAGCCTACTGTGTGCCCAGCGTCCCCCCTGGACACTTGTCACTGTTTTCTCGAATGCTCCCATACCCCCAAAGCAGTTCTTAGGGTCAACCTGAGGGAAAGGGGAAGAGCTGTGGGGATGGACAGGTTGAGTTTGAGGCTCCTGAGAGACCCCGGGAGTGGGGCCGTCTGGGTCTGGAAGCTGGTGGAGCGGGCTGGGCTGGAGGTGAGAGTCCCAGGGATGGGCTGGGTCAAGAAGCCCCCAAGAAGGCGAGCCACACCTCACGCCCCATCAGGACCCATCGGTCAGCCCCATTCTGACAATGGGCAAACGGAGGACCCGATCCCCTTGCCTGGGTCTCAGTGGCTGCCACGCATGGGACACTCGGTTCTTCCCTTGGGTCGAGCGGCGCCGGAGTTGGCTGAGGGTTTTGTGAGAATCATGATGAATTGGTTGAGAGTCTCACAAATTATTTGAACTCAATTAACAGGAAGGAGGAAAAATGAGTCAGAGCTCGTAGCGTGGCACGGGGCAGGGATGGTGTGTCGGGGGGCGGAGAGGGGGGTGGGAGGCGGTTCCTCTGTCCTCCCCTCGCGGGGCCCTAAGAGGCTGCTCCAGCTGGGAGGGTGGGAGGGACCAGGGGCTGAGAGCCAGGAGGGCCTGCAGGAAGGGCCCCTCAAGTGCACACAGAACAAACAGGGGGCGTAGAGAGGTCCTGCACCAAATTTTCTTCCAGTTTTGTGGAAATTTCCCCCATAGGAGGTGCTGAGGTAACTGACTCCTGACCCTGGTCCCACACTGAGCCCTGACCCTGGTCACACTCTGAGCCCTGAGCCCAGCCACATGCTGAGCTCTGTCCCTGGTCATAGGCTGTGTCTTGATCCCTTCTCTCCAAGCCTCCCCCCACCCCCAAAGAAATCATAGTCTGGCCACAGGGATGAGGTGGACATTCCAGACATAGTTAATTATAACACAAGTCTGGATTAATCTGTGCTCAGCAAGTCCAGGAAGCCATCGGCTCAGGACAATCCAGGAAGTCTTCCTGGAGGAGGAGGATCAGCAGTGTGGAAGCTGGGCCTTGAGGGTCACAAAGAACACCCAGCTTGGTGGTGAGAAGCATGTGTGAATATGGGGCGGGGAGGCAGGTGGGTTCTGGGGCAGACTTGGGGAGACGCTTTGCACTGTACCTCTCTCCCCTCTCTTGTGCTTCCTCTCCCCTCTGAGGGCCTGTCTGCATCTTGGGGTTTCTGCCATGGCTGCTCTGGGCTCTGGGGCAGCTCTGGCTCCTGCTCTGCCACCCCAGCCACCTAGGGCACCCCGCACACAAACTCTTAGAGTGAGCCCTGGCCATGCCGACATCAGAGGGACCTCTGGACACGGGACAAGATAGCCCAGTGCACTGTGGCCGTGGGGTCCTGATGCCTGGAGGAAGAAGGGGGAGGGGGTTCAGTCCGAGCTTGGTCCCCAGGGACCCAGAAGCCCTGTGAACTCTGGTTAGCTCCTGGCGTTTCCTTCCCACTCGGGGAGGGGCCGAGTCACGAGCCAGGGGCTACCCGAGGCTGCCAGAGGGTCCACGAGGACCCTGCCTGTCGAGGCCGCCTCTGCTGGAAGCCCTGGGTCAAGCCCTGGCTCATCACCGATCCCCACGGCCGTTGTGGACCTGGAGATGGGGAGCTCGGGGCAGAAAATTAGAGCACTGTCTTTACCAGGACCATGGAGCCACGGAGGCTACTTATGGGGAGAAAGGGTGGAGAGTAGGGCTCTGAGTCCCCCTACCCCCAAGTGGAAGTGGGCTGGGTGTCATCTCCAGGGAGCACGGTGGGGGCCTGGGCCGTCCGTCCCCCGAGAGGGTGGGAGGGAGGGCGAGGGGCTGAGGCAGAGAGACAGACACAGACGGGTAGAGGACGGAGGACAGCACCAGGAGAGGTCGAGGAGAACACGGTCGGGGGAGGGGCAGGTGGGGAGCAGACCGCGCTACCTCTTCCCGTTGGGCCCTTTGCGACCTCCTGGTCTCGTTTCCATTTTGAAGAGGAGACACCAAGCCTCAGGGATCTGGAAGAACTCGCATCAAAGCCAGAGAGTGAGGAGCAGAGCTGGCAGCTGGAAACTCTCCGCCCTGGGGGTCAAAGGGCAAGGGAGAGGAAGGGCTCCACGTTTCCCCAGGGTTCTGTCGGGGGTCCCCCAGGAGCTCCACCCTCCCAGACAGAGCCCCTCCTTCTCTCTCTCCCCGCCCCAGGTCCCATTGCTTCCCACTGAGCACAGATCTGCCATCAGACTCTCTGGGTGCAGATCTGGGCTCCTCGACTTTCCAGCTGGGTGATTTCAGGCACCTTAATGAACCTCTCTGTGCCTTGGATTCCGAATCATAGCTACTTTGTAAGGTGGTGGTCAGAATGAAATGAGTTAATCCACAGAAAGCATTCGGCCACTGCCTGATAGCTTGGCCATATTATTCACCCTGGGCCCCACGAGGTGGGCAGGGAGAGGGCAGAGGGCACCCATCCTGGGTCACTGGTGCCCTCAGCCTCCATCTGCCGGCTACACCTGATCTCCTGCCAGAGCGGGGTAACTGTCCGAGGTACTAACCCAGTTGTGTTTGGCTCTACCTCCCTCTGCCTGACATCTGGGGACCAGAGGCCCCTGTCTGCTCAGCCCCCTCCACCAGCTGCCTTGAACCTCAGAGCCTGGACTCCTGGTCTGGAAGTGCCCCCAGCCACGCCCAGTCCATCCGCAGTCCTGCAGCCCAGGGCGGGGGGAGGCCTACAGCCCTATCCTGCGGCCCCCTTCTCTGTGAGCTTGCGTGGTGGGGCTGAGGGGCACATGCCTGGGATGGAATCCTGGCTCCTTTCTCGGCTCTGGGAGATATGGGAGAACTCCTCCCCCTCCCTGAGTTCCAGTTTCCGCATCTGTAACTGGGCGGTTGGACTCAGCAATGTCCAGCCCTAGTGCTTAGTTAATCCCATCATATCCTGCATGGGTGTGTGTGGGGCGGCTGTCTTGTGTCCCAGACCCCGCCATGGATGTGAATCCTCAGGTGCAGTCCTGGTGCCCGGGACTCACCCGCCAGAGCTGCCTCCATTCCAGGGTTACTGTCTCTGATCCAAGCGGCTAGGAATGCTAGGCCTGGAGGTGCAGGAGGGGTGGTTTGGGGGGTGGCGACAGAAGGCAGGGAGGCTGGCTCTTTCCTGGGACCAGGGAGAGGGCACTGGCCTGCCTGTCCACTGCCGCCCCACGTAGCACTAATTACAGGGACGTCCCAGGGTGGGGTTCATTGCTGAGCCCGTCAGTATAGGATCTGTCATGGAAGAAAAATGTTGTTTTGTTTCTAAGACCTTTCCTTGATCTTATCTTGCAAGGTAGAAAAAAACCAAAAACCAAAAAACCACAAAACAGAGCAAACAAAAACCAAAGGCAGCCAGAGAATGAGATTTCAGGATGGAGTCTCTAAGGGAACGACAAGCAGCGGGGGGGCTGGGCCTTGGCTGGATGCCCTTCCTGGATGCCACCGCTAAGCACGACCTTGTGCAAATTGTACCAGCCAGCTTCGGCCACAGCAGTGGTGCATAACAAAGTGCCCCCAACTTAGTGGCTTAAAACTACAAGCATTTATTATTTCTCATGAGTCTGCTGGACTGTGTGTCTGATCCGATGTGTCTGAAGGCCTCCTTCTGCTCATAATTACATGAACGCGAGGGGACACAGGTGGGCACACTAGCGAGACCAGCCTGCTGCACACTTACCTGAGCAGAACCAACACGTAGGAGGTGTTCAACACACATTTGTTGAAGGAAAAAGTTACTCTTTCCAGACTCAGCCCAAGTCTCACCTTCTCCAGGAAGCCCTCCCTGATTATTCTATCTGGCATGAAGCATGTCTGCTTCCCGAGAGGCAGGGAAGCATGGCAGTTCAGAGCATAGACCCCAGAGCAAGCAGCCTGGGTTCGGATCCCGCCTTGCTCCTTCCTAGTTTCTCTGTGCCTTAGTTTCCTTATCTGTAAAGTGGACAATTATAAAATGGGCAAAAGCAGCAATCCCATAAGGGAGTAGCACTGGTAAATGCTTTGGAAGTGTTAGCTAAAGTGAAAGAAGCCAGACACAAAGGGTCACGTATTCCACTTCTACGGAATATCCAGAATAGGTAAATCCACAGGGACAGAACACAGACCAGTGGTCGCCAGGGGTTGGAGGGAATGGGGAATGGGGATCGACTGCTTACTGGCTATGGGGTTTCCTTTTGGGGCAATGAAAATGTTTTGGAACTGGATAGAGGAGGCATTTGTACCATATTGTGAATCTACTAAAAACCACTGAATTTCTCACCTCAGAATGGTTCATTTTATGTTATGTGAATTTTGCCTCAATAAAAAATTCTGGCTATTATGCTTCTTCACCAGACCTCCCCCAAATACTGACTGAGTACCAGACTGTGCTGGGGACACAGAGGTGGACAAGACAGATGCACATCCAGCTCTCAGGGAGCCTACATTCTGTTTGTTCATTTATTCATTCAGCAAACTCCTGCACACGATTATGAAGGCCCCAGGACGTGCCAGCCCCTGGGGTGACACTCGAGCGTGGGCCCCTGGTTGCCCTGCCTGCCTCGAAGCCGCCCCCGCCCGGTGTTCGTGCCGCTGGGCTGTGGCCCCGGCTGGACCCCGGGCTGTCCCGGGATGCAGTCCGCACCTGCCCCTCACCTTTCCTGCTCGGGGCCCCGGGGGCTGGGCCCTTGGGGATGCTCAGAGGTCACTTGCTGGACTGAGCTGAAGACAGCTCGTCGCAGGCCACCATTCCTCCGAGATTCCCGAACGCCAGCCCCGTGCCCCCCTTCACGTGTCCTCCCCAGAAATCACGGGGTTCGGATGGGTGATTCCCGGGGTCCCCTCTAGCTGCACCTCCTCTGGGCCTGCTCTGCAGTTCTGAGACTTAGTGCCGTGCTTATACCTAAGTGTGCAGCGATTCCATTCCGGGCGTCTAGGATTCTGCTTTGATTACACGGCTGGTTCCTGTGATCCCATTATTTTATTCCATGATCCAGGCGCATATTCCATTATTACCGTCCATGAGTCGATGACTCTGCAGGTCCTGTGGAGAAGCGTGCGGAAGCTGGGCTGTAGGGAGAGGAAGGGAAGGATGGCGGGGCCAGACCAGCAGCCCCATCGATAAATCCCGGGCTGTGCGCGTCAGGTGGGCTGTGCTCCACCTCGGGGCAGTTCCTGGGGCAGCTGGTCCTCCTGCCACTGTTCCGCCCCAGGAGGGCAGTAGCCAGGGGCGGGGGAGGGGTGCTGATGAAACCTCTCTGGTGGGAGTGGCGAGTCTGCACCCCGATGTGGTGCACGTCTGCGGGGTCCATGGAGTGGCCTTCCATGCCACCTCTTCTGTCACCTCCCAACGTGACCACCCTGCCCTCTGGGCCCTGGACCCTGTGGGTTCGTTCCACTCAGAAGGGATAAAAAACTCCAGGTCATTTTTCTGACAAGGTGAGGGAGGGGCTTGGCGGCCTCCCGCCCCGCTCTCACAGAGGAGTTACGACGGTGGTGGAATCTGGGGCGCGTGGCAGGCTGGTCCAGGTGATGAGGGTGGAGACCCCGGCAGGAGATTCCCAGGTGGCTCGGGAGGGCGGGGTCCAGCTTCCAGGCACAGTGGGCGTCTCGCTCCCCTTGGCCACCAACGGGGACATCAGGGAATGGTTCCCCCCTGCAGCCCGGCCAGGGCCCCCTTTTATTCCATCTGCCAGTCCGGGGGGGAACCCCCGGCTGTGTCTCCTGCAGGGTCTGCGGGGCCTGCGGGAACCTTCTGTCAGTGACCCCAGAGCTTTTCTCCGCGGGATCTCGGGCTTGGCTCCTTAGATCTTTGCCCAACCTCCGTTTGGGCTCCCTTTCCGTTCCCAGGTGGGCAGCATCAAGGGAGGTACTGGACTAGGTAGGAGCTTCAGGGAACGGTTGTGACCTGGCTCCCCCGGGGCCGCAGTGATGCGACTTCCCTCGTGAGCCTCCATTCCCCCCTCGCAGAGCCGGCGCCCCGCCCAGCAGAGAGGACCACTGCCCACGCCTCCCTCCTCTCCCCCTGCGGGGCCCCCTCCTCATCTGGGAGGCTGCGCTCCCCTTGCGTGAAGACTGTCCCCCCGACCAACCGACGCAGGTGGACAGAAGGCCGGCCTCCGTGTAGGGACGGAACCGACACGGGAGCCATGCGCAGCCCCGAGCTCTGGGGGCTCCGGCCGCTGCGGGTCTCGCTCTTCCTCCTGCCCCGTCCTGCCCCCTTCACGCGCCTCTCCCGAGAGCCCTCCTGCAGGAATCCCCGTGCCGGGGAACCAGCCCCACGACACGGGGACCGGGGGTGGCCCGAGGAAGTGGCCTGGCAGGGCGGGAGGGAGGGGCCTGGACGTGGCTGCTGAGCCTGCCGGTGGCAGTGCAGGCCCTTCCGCTGGGGCAGGGTGTCCGCGGCCACCACGGGCTACAGCAGCGGGAGTGCTGGGCTGGGGGAGGCCCAGTGCGGGGGCAGCTGGAGCGAGGCAGCGTCCCCGTGCGAGAGCCCAGGAGTGTCATAGCTACGAGGGCCGAGCAGTTGGGCAGCTGTTGCTAAGAGCCATTGACGCATTGAAGAGAGAAAATGACAGGCTGGGGTCTGTTAATCACCAATTTAAAGCGAGCTGTGAGGGTCAGAGGCCTCCTTGGACGCATTCGAAGAGAAACTCATTTCCTGCGTCGGGGGCAGAGCGGGTTTGGAGACTTAACACCTTGAAGGCCGAATTCTTAGGCCGTTGGTCCCCGCGTCCCAGTTGGGGCCTGACAGGGAGGGAGCGGGCCCTGCGATGGGGGGTTTCTGGATGACGCGCTGAGGACCCTGAGGGCCCGCCCTCCCCCTGCTAGGAGATGACTCAGAGGCACCAAGCAGGGCTGGTGCTCGCGAGACGGCCTCCTCGGATCTGCCCACCAGACCCATAGTCGGGTCGAATCTCAGAGGAGGCCACCTGGGGGTGCCGGGCCTGCTGGGGGCAGGAAGTGATGACACACCCAGGAGCCCCAGGGCCCGGCCGGGGCAGCTGCAGGGCTGGGGAGGCATGCCGGGTGAAGTGGGCAGGCAGCACGGAACTGGATGAAGGGGGCTTGCTGATCAGGGACACGCTCCCAGGACGCCGGATTTAACCCCCTGGCCCGACCAGACTCCTGTGTTCCTGGATGGCCCTTGGAAGCTTCCAGTTAAACAAAGTGGAGGTGCCAGAACTGCCATGGTGAACCTCAAGGGAGGGATCACGAGGTTCAAGGAGGTGGGCAAGCTGGGAGGGGCCGAGGCACAGGACCAGAAGCCTGCTCTCCACGCTGACCAGGACCACCCTGGCGCCGGCATGGCATCGCGGAGAAGATGGCAGGAGCTAATGGCGGGGCATGATGATGCAGCTCTGGGTGATAAGGTCCCAGACGTCAGAGGCCAAGGCGGCACCTCCCTGCAGGGAACCGTGACGGTGGCTCCCAGGGCACGGTGCTACTGGGGCAGGGTAATTGGGCTGCCAACAAGAAACTTGCTAATAAATGTACTCTAAAGGGATGCAGGATGGTAAGCAGAGGCAGATGTCAGTGGCCCGGCTGCTCGACCCCCAAAAGTTCTGAGACCCCGAGCCATTCACGTAAGGGTCCCCCAGCGGTGGGCACTGTTACACACGGCCGACGTCCACGGTAGGGGTGCCCACCCTTCCCAGAGGGCCTGTGGCCGCTCTCTCGGGAACCCACTCACTAAGTGGGGGGGGACAGGAGTTTGGAGGGTGTTAGTGTGCAGTCAAATGGTGCTGATACCTGGGTCTCCGGGCCCCACCCCAGCCCCTGTAGAGAAGGAGCACATGGGGTCAGGTACTAAATGCGCCCCCACCTGTGTCCATTCTGCCACGGGTCCCCACACCTGCCTGCGCCGTGGTCACTTCCTTGCTTTCTGAGTATGGATGGCAAGGGGCCCGCTTGGCGGTCGGTGGAACTTGACGATGGTTGCTCGCCCTCCCTCCATCCCCACCCTCGGAGACCCTGGCTGGACGGCCCCTCCTGGGCCCACTCTGGCCCTCTGCACCCGGTGCCGACGGTGGCTGGACCCGCCTCGCTCTGTCACCACGTGCTTCAGTGCCTGCCTTGCACCGTTGGCAGGGCAGGCCCGGCTTCTTCACCCTGTCACCCACAGCGGATGCCATGGGAGTCACCAAGTGTTCACGGGTCCCCCCACTGCGCTTCGCCCTGACGCTTCCCCACCACGTCCGCATGCCCCTGGACTGACCTCTCCCTCTTGGATGGTGGCTTCCAGGGCTGGACCCGGCCCTCAGGACCTACTGATCGGGACAGAGCCATGTCACCCTCAGGCGTGTCCTGGCACCCCCGCTGGTCATTTTGCCCACTGTCTGGCTTACTGACCCCTCAGCTGCTGGCAAACTGAAGTCCTGAACATTTCAACCTCCTAAAAAATTGGGGTTGATTCAGGGCCCCGCTGTAATTTGGCATTGGAGCCCTAGTTTAGGGGTTTGCGTTTGGGGACACGTGTGGGTGTGTGGATGGCATCTCGGTCCCTGGGCACTTGACCGCCTGAGCTGGAGGCGTCTCCACCGGCAGAAGGAGAGTCCTGAGAGCCGGACGTGCCTTAGCTCTTGTCCAGTCCTAGCTCAGCCCGCAGCCCGGCCCGGGGGAGGTCCCCGGGCACTCTTGTGGGAACGTGGATGTGCTCAGTAAGTGCTCAGTAAGCATGCGCGTTGCTGGCAGGGCTCTGCTGCCTCTGTTTCCTCATCTGCAGAGTAGGCGTGCAGGTTCATAGCCCCTTATCTGCAATGTGAATTCAAAGTGTGCAGAAAACAAGCCTCTGTGTGCTTGGTTTGGTGGCCACATGACCTGAGCCCTGCGTTGGGGGCTCTGTCTCAGCCCAGGGTGTGAATACTCCTGGGTTTTGCTGCAGAGCCGTCAGTGTGTGTGTGTCCACTGGGCGGCTATGATATAAGGGCCAGCCCGCGTTTCTTTTCTAAAATCTAAAACATACCGTATTCATGTTCCTTCTGGCCCCAGAGTTCGGACTAGGGAATCACAGATGTGAAACAACAATTGTCCTCCACGGGCAGCAGGGCTGAGCTGGTGCCGGCGGGGCACTGACCGGTGCCATCTCTGTGACCACCCTTTTTCCCGTGTCCCTGCTGTCAGCGCCGGCGGGCCCCTCCCTCAGCCATCTCTTGGCCCTGAGGCTGCCTCTCTCGGGGACCTGGGCTGCGGATGTCCAGCGGGTGCCCACAGCCTTGTCTCTGAGACCTGCAGGAGCAGGAGAGGACTGCCAGACTCAGTGCTGTTCTCCGTGCTGGCGGTCCAAGCCCCCTCCTCCGGGGGCACCCCAGCCCCTCTCCTCTGGAGATACCCCAGCCCCTCTCCTCTGGAGATACCCCAGCCCCTCTCCTCTGGAGATACCCCAGCCCCTCTCCTCTGGAGATACCCCAGCCCCTCTCCTCTGGAGATACCCCAGCCCCCCTCCTCCGGGGGCACCCCAGCCCCTCTCCTCTGGAGACACCCCAGCCCCTCTCCTCTGGAGACACCCCAGCCCCTCTCCTCTGGAGATACCCCAGCCCCCCTCCTCTGGAGGCACCCCAGCCCCTCTCCTCTGGAGATACCCCAGCCCCTCTCCTCTGGAGATACCCCAGCCCCTCTCCTCCGGGGGCACCCCAGCCCCTCTCCTCTGGAGACACCCCAGCCCCTCTCCTCTGGAGATACCCCAGCCCCTCTCCTCTGGAGGCACCCCAGCCCCTCTCCTCTGGAGATACCCCAGCCCCCCTCCTCCGGGGGCACCCCAGCCCCTCTCCTCTGGAGACACCCCAGCCCCTCTCCTCCGGGGGCACCCCAGCCCCTCTCCTCTGGAGACACCCCAGCCCCTCTCCTCTGGAGATACCCCAGCCCCTCTCCTCTGGAGGCACCCCAGCCCCTCTCCTCTGGAGATACCCCAGCCCCCCTCCTCCGGGGGCACCCCAGCCCCTCTCCTCTGGAGACACCCCAGCCCCTCTCCTCTGGAGACACCCCAGCCCCTCTCCTCTGGAGACACCCCAGCCCCTCTCCTCTGGAGACACCCCAGCCCCTCTCCTCTGGAGACACCCCAGCCCCTCTCCTCTGGAGACACCCCAGCCCCTCTCCTGTGGAGACACCCCAGCCCCTCTCCTCTGGAGGCACCCCAGCCCCTCTCCTCTGGAGACACCCCAGCCCCTCTCCTCTGGAGACACCCCAGCCCCCCTCCCACCCCATGAAGACGTGCGTGCTCTCATCCCCTCCTCCCAGGGGTTCACCCCACTTTCCCATCCCCCTGTCTTGGCAAGACTGGAATCTTCACAGGATCCGTGAAGGGGATGCTTCAGCCCTGGCTGACCAGTGGCACAGAGATGAGTTTTGGCCTTTTGGGGGGGTGGGGTGAGTCCTGCCCCCAACCTGTTCTGCGTCCTCCTTCCCCCGCCTCCCACCCAGGGCCTGAGCTCCTCACCCCAGGCGCGTGTTTGCGTGTGTCGATTGGCTCAGCTGAACGTGTGTTTCTGAGGCCAGTGCCTGCCTCCCGGTGTGTGTGTGGGTCCCAGGGATCTGCTGTCCTCCTGTCCCCACACCTCCACCTGCAGCTCTGTTTTCTCGCAGCCCCAGGAGGCTCTGGGATTGGCCGCTGCCACCTTCCTGCGGAGACGGCTTGTCTTTCCTTTGTCTTTCCTTTCACGCCAGCCCCGGTGGGGTGGTGAGACCTACAGGGCTCACACCTTCCGGAAGTCTGCTGCTCTGATGTCTTCTCACCGTTTCATAAATCTGATTCTCTCCCTCTACCCAGGAAGCCTTGCCGCCTCCATGGCGACCTCCTCTCTCGGAACCCTGGGGACCCAGCGCGTCATGAATCATCGGGACTGGGGAGGAGCTACCTCATCTCCCACTGGGAGCGGGCAGGTCCCGCAGTGGCCACACTGCTCGGCTACACCCGTGGGTGGATGGAGGAGGGGCCGTGAAGATTGAAGCCTGTGCCCGTGGCCACGTGGGCATTGCTGCTCCCGGGTGCCAGGCCTGGTCCTCCAGGAGACCCCAGCTGGTCCCCAGATGGCTCCGTGCAGGGAGGTGCAGGCTGGGGAGGGGACCCCAGGTCGTGGGAGCACGCTGGAGGCAGCACCCCGTCCCAGGCACCCGGCAGGGTTTCAGCACTGTGGGAATTTGCTCTGTAAGGTGGGAGAGGGCACTGCAGGCTGAGGCACCAGCTTGAACAAGGGCAAGGGGGTGGGGCACGTGTGTGTCCAACCACAGACACCGCAGGACGGCCCTGGAGGCATCAGTGACTGACATCAAGAAGGCTTGTCCATGTGGGAGGACCTCCGTGAGGGCAGGAGCCCCCGGGCAGGGCAGGATGGGACTGTGGTTTTAGCAGGGTCTTCCTGGCTGCTGTCGGGGGGACCGGCTGTGGGAGTGGAGGGTGAACGGAGAGGGGCCTGCAAGAGCCCAGCTTGCAGTCGGGGCTCAGCCTGGCCTGGCCTGGCCTTGGCCACCCTCCTCAGTCTCTCTTTTCCCCATTCGTGCCCTGAGGCCGGTTGGAAAGCAGCGTGTTGGGAGGGGGATGTGGGCAGGCTTCCACAAGCGGCCTGGAGGGCGTGGAAGGGGAGAGCCTGGGAGGCCAGTGCTGGTGGCTTGGCTGGCCTCGTTTTGTCACCCACAGGAGTGCTGGTGGCCGCCACAGCCTGCGTTTTCGGAGCTCTTCTGCCTGAGCGGCTCTTTCTGGCACTAATGTGCCAGGTCCCAACTCGCCGACTCCTCATGACCACCCGGTGCACATAGCCCTGCTTCCACCCCCTTCTACAGACGGGAGCCCGAGGCCTCGCGGTGGAGGAGCCAGCACGTGGCCTCGCGTTGTCTGGCTGCGGGTCCTGCGCTTGGAGCCCCGCCCGAGAGAGCGGCCTTAGGCCTCACACAAGGCCAGCACACGGGGAGAGCTCGCGCTGCACCTGCAGGCCTGTGTTTTCAGGTAGTGGGGGACCGGCCCGCAGAACGCACGCTCCCTGGAACTCAGAGAGACAGACCCGAGGCTGCGCACGCCCTCCGTGGGACCTGGGTTCCAGCCTCTGCCCTGCATGTGCTCCCTGTGAACCCTTAACGTCCCCGAGCCTCAGTTTCATCATCTGAGCAGTGGGTCTGCTGGGATCTGCCGGTCTGCTTGTGGGGAAGAGACTCAAGGCAACTAAACACCTGCATAGACCCCGTCCAGAGCGGGCGCGGGGCGGGGGGAGCCTCCGGTGGTCACCTGCAGCAGGGGTGCACACCCTGTCAGCCCCCTAAAGGAAGATTCCCCATTCCTCTGCTGCCTGGCGGTGACATTTAATCTATGCAGGGGCTGGGGGATGCTTTATTTTTAGAGCTGGCTTTTATTTGGGGAGGGTATTGTTGGCTGTGGCCCCAGGGAGTTGATTTAAGAGCAAATATTACTGTTTGTTCCAGAGGCATCTTGCAGCCTCTGCCAGAAGCTCCTCCTTCCTGCGAGAATTCTAGACCTTCCTGCTTGGAGGCCTGACAGAGGGGGCCTTGTCCACTCTCTCAGGGGAAGGAGGAAGCCTTGGCCTGGGGGTTTCCATCCAGCTCTGCCTGGACACGCGGGTCCACCACTCCCTCTGGCCTCAGTTTCCCCATCTGCTGCGTGTGGGGGTGGACGAGGAGGTCTTCCCTGGCCCTACATCTTCATGGCTGCTCCGGTGGAGCTGACCCTCCTCCCGCCCTCAGGGGAAGAAGGATGAGGCAGCGACATTTTCCTCCAGCTGATCTGGGGGTGGTGCGATTTGCATGAATATGCATGCAGATTTCATAAAGGCCCTAGCTCCAGGCGTTTAAGACAATTCCAGCAAACAGGTTTTGCTGGACAAAATGCCTGGGATTGTCCTGGACCCCAAAGGCAGCTTCACTGAGGACTGTCCCTCCCGGGTGTCCTGCAAGCCGGGTCCCCTGCATTTTGTCACCTGGGCCCCTAGTCTGTGTGTTGGGAGCTGTCAGGATGGAGTATTAGGGTCCCCTGGTTTGGCCCAGGCCATTGGGCTCCAGAGAGACCTCAGGACTTAAGGAGGGTTCCCAGCAGTCAGGGTGGCGGCGGATTCTTGGGTCCTGAGACACCCTCGTCCCTGCAGAATTCCTCACTCAGGAGCTCCCAGAGGGGAGAGAGATGGGCCCTTTCATTCAAGTCACACCTGCCCTCCCGCCCCCTTTCCTTGCTCTGCTATCCCCTCTCCCACTTCGGAAAGGCCCCTCTTCCTCTGAGCCTGGAGTCTGGAAGCCCCCTGACCCACCACCTTGCCTTGTCAATTTTACCCCTAAATAGCTCTCATAGTTCACAATGTGAAGCTGACCACACCCCCTTCATAAAAAAAACCCAAAACAGAACAATAAAAACCAGATACCCTAGCAGCTTCTCCCTGCTCTTGGAATAGAGACAAACTGCTCTCACATTGGTCTGCAAGGCTGCTTCCAGTTTCTGCCACCTTCGCAGGCAGCCTGAGCTCCAAGCGTCAGTCCTCCTCACCTGCCCCGTCCAGCCTGCTTCCCCGCTTCATGCGGCATTTGCCTGTGCTGTTCCCACTGGCTGCTGTGCTGTTCCGCCTGCCTCTTCCCCTGCAGGCTCGGCTGGGCCCCCATCAGAGCCCCTCCTGGAGCCTGCTCCCTCCCCTAGGTTCTCACCCTGTGGCTGTGCTTCAACATTGGAAGGTGTGCAGTGAGCTCCACGGGCAGGGACCAGCCCTGCCCTTTGCTCCCTGCTGTGTCGGCACATAATAGGTGCTCACTGGATAAATGAATGACTATATGTGCGATTCCTACCTTTGTGCCAGACACCCATGCAGACGCGGACTCCCTGATGCCAGGGCTGCGTCTTCCCTCCCGGGATGGCCCCACAGGGCAGAGCCCAGCACACAGTAGGGCCTGTCCCAATGCGAAGGGAGCCTCTCCAGACACTATTGGATCCAGCAGCACTGTTATTTCACTGCAACCTGGCCGACAGGTAGAACCGGGGTGGCCAGGGCCAGGTGGGAGCAGGGTTTGGCCCGAGGGCAGCCCTGATGGGAGATGGAGATTGGGCTTTCTGGAGGAGGTGATGTCTGAGCTACTTGAAATATGAGAAGGCATGCTACAGGCCGGGGAGAAGGGGATTCCTTGAAGAGATTTTCTGTGCTAAAGGAAGGGTGGTGGCAGAGGGGAAGGGGCTCCAATTTGCAAATTCAAGTGCGAGCGGGCTGTCACAGTCCCTGAAACCCTGATGAATGCGCCGAGCTTGCAGGCCCAGCTCACGCGCTCCCCAGCGACGGTGATTTATGATGGCTGAGATTTTTCTTAAGCAAGTGGTTTTTGGAGAAAGAAGAAAGGTCACAGCCAGTTAGGACTTACATATCTTATCTTGTTCTCTACCCGTTGGCAGTTCCCTCCAAACCTGGCAGAGCCCATGAGAGTGTCTGGTGTTGGCTACGGGAATGGGCGTTAATATCACATAAGCAGAGGCAGAACAGCCCGACGGCACAGCTGGCTGGTCTTTTTCTTGAGGTTGGTGGCGGGAGGGGGATGGCTCCCAGCAAAGCCCTACGGCTCAGATGAGAAAACACAGGCTGGGCTGCAGGCAGTGTTGCTGAGCTGGGGGGCCCAGCTGGAGGTGGGGGAGAGGCAGGTGGGGGAGAGGCAGGTGGGGGAGAGGCAGGTGGGCAGCCTTGACAGCCCGGCCTGGCAGACGCTGGTGGTGGGGACTTGGTCCCGGTCCCGGCTGCAGCCAGGGAAGCCCTATGCAAGTGACAGGAGTGCTTTGAGTTCTGGCTCTACTCCTTTCAGGCTGTGTGGCTCTGGGCAGCTTGTTCACCTTCTCTGGCCTTGGACTCCTTGACCATCAGAATACATATAACATAAAATTTACCTTTTCCTTTTTTTTTTAAACTTTTTGTTTTATATTGGAGTATAGATGATTAACAACATCGTGTTAGTTTAAGGTGTACAGCAAAGTGAATCAGTTATACGTATACATGTATCTATTCTTTTTCAAAATCTTTTCCCATTTAGGTTGTTACATAATATTGAGCAGAGTTCCCTGTGCTGTACAGTAGGTCCTTGTGGGTTATCCATAAAATTTACCATTTCTAAGTGTACGGTTCAGTAGCATTAAATGCTCCTCATTCCACCTGTGTTGTCTGTCTGGTTATAGTATATCTCTCTCACCTGCTCTCGGCTGGATCCAGTGCCCAGAACGTGCAGGACATGTGGTGGGTTCTGGACTCCCGTCTGTTGTTAGATGAAAAGGGATGACGTGGAGGTGTGAGGGCGAAATGAGGCACACCTGGAGTTTGGGGTACAGTCAGGGAGGCTTCCTGGAGGAGGTGGTTCCCTTCGGTATGTAATCTCCCTACAACGTAGGCTGTGTCCCCAGAATTGGGCCCCAGGATGACATGTGACAGGTGTAAAAAGAGGAGTCTGCTTAATGGACGGGTCACATGCCAGGTTTAACCAGTCTGTGGCAGCTGTAAGAGAGGGTGGCGGTGTTAGGAGGGAGGAAGAGATGCCCCACCATACCCAGAACCTCACAACAGCACCGACATCCTTGCTGCACTGTGCGGGGCTCTGGGCCCTGGAGAAGCATGAGGCCCCCATTAGGACAGCGCAGAGCTGGGGCTGAATTGTTGTTTATCTGACTCTGAAGCAGATAAATCTGACTGAGCATCTGGGGGCCTTTGATATCAGCCAAAGGAGGGGGCAAGGCCTCAGTGTTCAGGAAACAGGACCCTGGCTGGGGGGGAAGGGGTCTGGTCCCGGTCCAGGAAGAGAGGGACCCGACCAAGGCCTGCACGCACTGCACCCTGGTCCCTGACACGTGGTAGGGGTGAGCCATTTGCCCTCCTGGCTGCCTGGAAACCCACCTCTTGGTCCTGGGCCTTGCCCTGGGGCCTCAGGGCAAACTTCACTCTCCTGTTCCCCTTTCCTGCTGTCTATAGCTTTCACCCTGTGTCCTCTCTGCTCTGGTCTGCCTGCCCGGCACTGCCTTGTCCCCTTGTAGTGACTCCCTAAAGAGATGTGTCCACCTGGAACCTCTGACTGTGACTTTTATTTTGTTTTGTTTTTCTTGGAATAAGGGTAATTGCAGATGTAATTAAGGTAAGGATCTCGGGCTAAGATTGACCTGGGTTAGTGCGGGCCCTAAATCCAATGATGGGTGTCCTTACATGAGACAGAAATGGGGGGACACACAGACACATAAAGAAATCCATGCGACCACGGAGCCAGAGATTGGAGTGATGGGGCCACCGGCCAAGGGATGCCTGGAGCCACCAGAAGCTGGAAAAGGCAGGAAGGATTCTCCCCTAGAGACTGCCGACAGGACACGGCCCTGCCAACACCACCTTGATTTTGGACATCTGACTTCCAGAACATGAGAGTATACATTTCTGTTTTTTAAATTTTTCATTGTGGTAAAATACACATAACATAAAATTTACCATTGCTAGGTGTACGGTTCAGTATCGTTAAATGCTTTTACTTTGCTTTGCACCCATCACCACCATCCATCTCCAGAACTCTTTTCATCTTGCAAAAATGAAACTCTGCCCCCGTTAAGCAATAACTCCCCACTTGGCCCTCCCCCCAGCCCCGGCACCCCCCCCTTCTACTTTCTGTCCCCATGGATTTACCACTCCAGGTCCCTCATATAAGAGGGATCACACAGTATTTGTCCTGTTGTGATTGGCTTAGCTCACCGGTCCTCAAGGTTCATCTATGTTGTACCTGTGTTAGAACTTCCTTCCTTTCTAAGGCTGAATAATATTCCATTGTATGGATGGACAACATTTTTTTTATCCGTTTATCCATTGACGGGCACTTTAGCTTCCACCCTTTGGCTATTGCGGCTCACGCTGCTATGAGCGTGGGTGTGCAAATACAGATTTCTATCCTTTTCTGTCGCCCACTGCGTGGCGATCCGCTATGACAGCCCTGGGAAGTGGACGCAATGGCCCAACCCAGACTGCAGGCATGACGCGGCAGAAAGGGCAGGGGCTTCAGAGGCGCCCGTCAGGGTCAGGGTCTGGCCGAACACCTCAGGGAATGGGTACCGAGCCTCAGAAGCCCCAGTCACTGGGAAGTGGGCGGAGAGAAGCCAGCGTGACGAGGGGATGGAGCCGCTGGCCCAGGGCAGGTGCTGGGATGGGCGGGTTCTCCGAGCTCCCTTGGACCCTCGCTCCTCCGTAAACATACACATGTGGTCCAAGTGCCAGGCCCCAGGCATAAGATGGCCAAGGACAAGGCCCGGTCCCTCCTGTTCTCGGGCTGCCCTTCACTGGGGAGGCAGAAAAGCAGTGAGACAAGGAATCCCCAAAGGTGATGGAGACAGACAGGGAGTCAGTGGCCCATGCAGAGGGCGTCTTTAAAGAGGTAACTGAGTTAAAGTGGGGTCGTTAGGGTGGGTCCTGATCCAGTGTGATTGGTGTCTTTATAAGAAAAGGAGATCAGGACACAGACACGCACAGAGGGATGCGAGGACACAGGGAGAAGAGAGCCGTCTGCACACAAGGAGAGAGGCCTCGGGAGGAACAGCCCTGCCGACACCTTCATCCTGAACTTCCAGCCGCCAGGACTGGGAGACAATAAACGTCTGTTAAGAGTCCTGGTCTCTTGTATTTGTTATGGTGGCCCGGGCTGACCGGTACAGCCGGGGGTGATTATGCAAGATCGTCCTAACCTTGGGCAGGGCCTCTTATCTGTCCAGTGATGTGGAGGGTTTCCAAGGTGCTCAGCTGGGGAAGCCCATGCACAGAGGAGCCACTGAGGCCAGAGGAGCCGGTCACCAGCCGAGGGCCTCCAGCACGTGTGCTGTGGCCTGAGCTGAATGAGACCCGGGCTGAGCGCTCAGACACGGCCTATGTGCGCGGCGGGTGCAAGGGGATTGCCCCTGGCCAGGTCTGCAGAAGGAGCAGAGCTGCGGATGGCGGGCTGGGGGCTCTGGATGGGGGTGGGGGAGAAGAGCCGATGCAGGGTGTTGCAGGAGGGCTTGAAGGCTGGGTTGGGTTGGGGTGGTCTCAAAATTCTAGGGCAAGGCGGGGTTTGGGGTTAGAATTGGGATTGAAGGGACGGGTAGTTGGGGCAAAGTTGGGGTTGAGGAGAATCAGGGAGGCCAAGGCAGGCTGTCAGGAGTTGGGGACAGTCCTGTCTGGGCTGAAGCCACAGGCTGGGGAGCCTTGGGGTTGGCTAATGTTTAGAGATAGGGTGAAGACACGTTTAGGTTTACGGGAGGACAAAGGAGGGGAATTAGGCACAGGTGGGCCAAGCTGGAGCCCTCTGCCATGGAGGGCCGACCTAGGTGCGGATGAGAGATGGGCCAGAGCCCCATGGACTCTGGTTGTCTGAGCTGGGCTGGCCCTGGTGTGATCAGCAGTCACCGTGGGAAACCCTACTCTCTGCATGGCCAATGCTGGCTTGCAAGGGTCCTCGGACACTGAGCTTGCTTCTGCCCCAGGGCCTTTGCACCTGCTATTTCCTGCTTGAGCACCTTCCCTAGCTCCTCACTGGGCTCACTCCTCCCCTGAGTTACGTCACAGCATCTCTGAGGACCTCCCGGCCCAGATGGCACCTGTCTCCTTGTGACCACGTTACCTCCCATCCCTGACCTCACTAGCTCCACTTGAGATGTCTCCCCCATCCAAATGTGAGCTGCTGGGGGGCAGGGGCTCTGCTATGCTCGGACTCTCTATCCCCAGGTCTAGTGCAGTGTCGGGCACCCAGTAAGCACTCAATAGCCACTGTTGAATCAATCAACTAAATCCTGCATCATTCCACAAATGCTTATTGAACTTTTTCTATGTGCCAGGCACAGATCTCTAGGTCCTCGGATGAAATGCAAAGATGAACTATGCCAACGTGTTCCCTGCCCTTGTAGAATTACATTCTAGTGAGGAAAGTCAGACAGTAAAGAAATGAGTAAGTCCTCAAGGCAAGTCAGATGAAGGGGATTGGGGTGGAGAAGCGGTTTCTAGGAGGCGGTCAGGAAAGGCCTCCCTGTTTTGGGGACCTTGAACCAAGTGGGTATGAGGGTCCTGGGATGAAGGGTGACCTGGGGGGGCAGGGAGAAAGGGAGTGACAAGGGGCTGGTCCCAACGGGAGGCTGCACGTGTTGGGCCGGCCTCGGGTTCAAATCCTGCTCATCCATGGCTTGTGCTGTTTCCTGCCTGGCCTCAGAGTAGTCATCTGTGAAATGGGTCCACAGAGGCATGGTTTCACTGGAGCTGATCCAGAAGCAGGGAGCAGAGCATCTGCACCTTGCAAGCCCCAGTGAAGACTTGCTTCCCTTTGTCCTTTTTTGGTGATAATTATAACCCTGGCAGCCTCTTTTGTTGCAGCCTCAAGGCAGACATCGGAGGCGTTCAGAAGCTCCAGGCTTCCAGAGTCTGTGTTTCTGCTGCTCAGGACCCTGTTTCCTGGCACCAGCGCAAGGCGGGAAGCTCATGCGTTTCCTGCCCGGCTGAGCGCCAGCTCCTCCAGGACTCCTCCCATCGCCCCCTCTTCCCTGTGCTTCACCTTCCTTCCCCACCTGCCCTGCAGGGTGATGGAGGGGCTGCCAGCAAAGGTGCACCTGATGGTTTCTGGATGCTTCTGAATTTCAACTTTCATTACTTCCTGCTTTGGGGGTGGGGGTGGGCTGTCTTTGGCATCAGGGCAAGAGCTGGGCAGGTGGTGCCCTCAGCTGAGGCTCTGGAGCTTCTGGAGGGGCACCTGGCTTGTCTTTACAGGGGCAGCAGGCCTGGCCGCCCCTCGTGTTCAAGCAAAGGTGAGCTCCAGCTTCAAGAGGCCCCTAGGTCTGGTGATGGACTCCCAGGGGAGGTTGAGGCAGAGAGGCAGGGAGGCCTGCTGGGCTCTGGTCCAGCACCCACCCAGGTCTCCAGCCCCCCAGCACACAATGGTTTCACAGAAAACAGGAGGGGCTTTTGCTGGTCTGGCCCAACCTCCATTTCTGCCAAGGAGACTGTGTCTCGGAGTTGGGGGGAGGCCACTGCCAACCTCCCCCTCCCCCCGCCCAGACTCCCATGGGTCTCTGCCTGCGGAGGCCCTGCTCTCTCCCTTGGCCGCCCTTGGAATCCACGTGGCTGGGTTACCTCCCCCACCGGGTGGTTCCTCCACCTAAGATCGTCCAGGTATCCTGTCTGCCCTGCTGCTTCCCTCCCTCTCTTTGGGCCATCCCTACTGCAACTCAGGATAGGCCCTGGGGGGTCAGGGAAACCTTTCGAAGCCCCCAGGCCCATGGGGAAGACAGAGACAAAATTCCTAAACCGAGTGAGGAGCAGCCTCCAGAGGTGGGGCAGGAAGGAGGGTGCACATTCCTGCCTCCCCCTGAGGAGCTGGGAGCACCTGGAAGCTGGCGGTGGTCAGGGTGGTCCCTCCCTTCCCTGCCCAGCTCCCCGGAGCTCCCGTGTCCTGCTTCAGAGGCACCAGAGCTGAGTGGTGTTTCTTCTCCCTGCAGTTTGGGTGTCACCCAGCTGGGGGAAGTGAAGTTTTGGTTGTTCATTTCCTCAAGCCGTGCATGGCTTCCCGGTGGTTTTAAACCACTGTGTGCCCAAATCCGAGGGCCCAGATCTGTGAGCAGCGGCCTTGGGGCGGCCTAGAGCCCCGTGGCTGGAAGGAACGTGGCCGCGTGACCTGCCTGGCTGTGGATGGCCCACTTTGTCGTGTAGGTTGGGACAAGATGGTGGGCACTGCCTGGCCATAAAAACACCTAAATGGACTGACTGCAGACCCCAGAATTAAGCTAAAAGCTTCAGCTATTGATGTTTAAAAAAATAGCATTTAGGAAGAGGCAGGGAGATGTTTTGCTCCGTAGGCTTCTCTTCTATTTTTTGGGTGCATTTTATTGATTTCTGCCCTGACATAGTGCTTTCAACATTTTAAAATAGAATCCTAGGTGAAGGGATCCCACACTGGGGATTTAAGTGGAAATTGACATGGCTCTTCATAAAATCACCTTCAAAACAAGACACTCAGCTACCCAGGCTTTTCCGCACTCTCCACTTCCTTTGTAGACCCCCGTCTCCACTTCTGGTCTAAAAAAGTCACTTGGATAATTGCTCATCCCAGTTTCATCATTCTGCTGAACCGTAGATTGTTTTCTCTTTTCTCTGTTGCCGGCTGTGGTCGGAGACGGAGCGACGCCCCTGGTCCCCTGGTCAAGAACCCCGAGTTGCCTGTGGCATCGTGGTCTCAGCTGCTTTCCTCACCTGGAGGTCCCTCCGCCCAGGCGTCCAGGTGCCAGGCAGCAGCCGCGGGCTTCCCCCCTCCCTCTTTCCCTCCAGGCAGCGCCTGCTTCCACGCGAGGGCAGCCTTTGTGAAGCCCCTAAGGCCTTGGGGAAGACAACCTGGAAATGGGAAACTCCACTATGGAATTCAGGTCCCCAGGGCAGCTTTCTGTCCCAGGGTCCTTATTCTTGGCCTGCTGCCGTTGCTGCTGGAAGGTGTCAAGAGAGGAAGATGGAGGCCTGGGCAGGCGGCCACACCTCTCATTGCCCTTGGTGGTGGCCAGGCCTGGGGTAAGGCGGGCGGGCTCGGTGGTGTCTGCATGATTCACCCACAGAGCCTGCCTTTTGCAAGATTCTGTGCAGAGCAGCCGAGGGCCTCCCGATGCAGCTGCCCCGTGGACCCTCCTCCCGTCCACCCTTGTACTGGGGCTCAGGAACCACCCCCTTCCTGGTCCCCGGCCTGGGCCGAGCCCCCTGGGCCTTATTTCTGCTGCTGGAGGCGGCCTCTGGCCCATCTCTGGGGGGTGAGCACAGGCCAGGATGGAGGCCGTGGCCTCCTTGGGGGACCCTCTCTGGCTCCTTCAGGGCACATGCAGCCCCCACGGGGGAGCCGGCCCCGGGCCCCTCCCCACTGCCCCCCTCATCAGCAGCCTTGTTTCTCCAGCTCTCAGTGCACTGAACGGGGTAATTAGCCCGTCAGCTGGGACCACATTTTCTGAGCAGATGCCAGTGAGAAGTTAGTTGTTCCGGAGCTGGAGTTGCAAATACGCAGACTCTTTCTAAAAAATGTGCACTGTCCCTGCGTCTTCCTCTTCTCCGGCTCCTTTCTGCCAGCTGGTGGTTAAGGGGAGGAGATTGCAAGGCCGGCCTGAGGTCGCTTCCCACTCCCCAGCTGAGGCTGCTGGGGCCTAGGGGCCAAGCAGGACCCCAGGGCCGCCCTGCGCACCACCCCCCCGCCCCGGCAGCTTTGTGAGGCCTGCAGGGGGCCAGCTGGCCTGCGTTCAACTCCTTCAACCACCTCCCGAAGGACTAAGTCTCGATGACTGATTATCAAACGTGACTTGTCCGGGTCAGGGTGGCCCTTGACCCCTCACTCCAGATTCTTCCCAGAGCCCAGCCCTCTCTGGGATTTTGAGGAGTGAGACCCCAGGGCAAGCCCGGTCCCTCCCCACGGCTTCTGACCCTCAGAGGGAACCAAGAACTAATCAGCGGGGTGACTTGACGGCAGCCATAGAACCAACACGAAACCCACGTGTGTGAGGACAGGGCCGCGGGTCTGCGCGTGTGAGCCTGGGGACCTTGTCAGCCGTCTGGGCCGGGGCATCCAGTAGTTGGAGGCCCATCCATGGCAGTGGGAATGGAGCGCAGAGTCTGAACTCAGAAGGGTCCTAGAGGGGCTGAGAGGATGATGTTGGAAAAGCCGGCTTGCTGTCAGAGCCCCCCGCCCGCGTGAGGACCTGGCGTCAGATCATCTGCAGGAGGCCCTTCCCGGCCGGAGCGCGTGGTGAGCGTGGGCCCGTGGTGCCTGCCGCCCACCCCTCCCTCGGCCAACAGTCAAGCTCTGGGGCGGGGGTCCCGGTGCTCCCTGTGGGGCCCGTGGGGGTCCAGCAGCGACTTTCTCTTCCTCTGCGGTGGAGGCATGGGAGCTTCCATTCACAGCGGCTGCTTTGCCCCGTCCGTCCTCCCCTGACGCCGGGGCAACAGAAAGAGACGCTGTCTCACTTGACCCTCAAGAGCAAAGTTTCCCGGTTGGTTGCTTTGAGCCTGAAGGCAATTCCTACTGCCGGCAGCCTGCATCTTGCTTGCACCTGGCCCAGCTCCCAGATCCCACTGGTTTCTCCTGCCTCTCCTCTCTCCTCCTCTTCCCCATCATTTCTGTCTCCTTTTCAGAGCTACATTCAACTCTGCCACAAAATAGACCGGATCCCCGCTGCTCAGAACAGGAGATTTTTCTCCCCGGCAGTGGGAGGCCTGACATCTTATTAGAAACAGCAAATGACGTCGGTGAGACATTGGGTCAGGTGCCAGAGAGGTACCAGCCTCCCCCTCATGGGGGCCCTCCGCCTCACCGGAAGGGCCTCGGGCTCTGTGGGTACCCGGGAAGCGTCCCGTGGGCGTCGTGGAAGGCTGAGCAGGCGTGACACGTCAGAGGGCGCTTTAGGACGTCCCCCCTGCTGGAGGGTGGCGGGCAGGGAGTGTGAGGGGGAGGCCACCATCCTGTCCTCCCTACCGCCCCGCTGGAGCCCGAGGCCCTGCTCAGCTACTGGGGCAGGAGAGGAGCCGGGTTCACCTTGACGGGGGAGTGGGTCTGACATCAGCCCAGATGCTGCCCCGGGCTCCTCCAGGGTCCCGGCCTTCTGACCGCTCCACCAGCCAGAGCTGAGATGCCTGTGTCTCGTCCCCACAGCCCAGCCAGGCGAGAGGCGGGAGCCCTGCGGTGCATGCACCTTCGCAGGCCTTGGAGTCAGAGGACAGCTGTGAGGCAGGGTGGAGAGGGAGGGGTGGCTGCGGGAGCTGAGGGGAGGGGGAGCAGATGGAGAGGGAGGGGTGGCTGCGGGAGCTGAGGGGAGGGGGAGCAGAAACCATGGGGAAGGGGGAGCTGGTCTCGAGACGGTGGGGCCTGAGCCCTGCCTTCCCTGCCGCACTCCTCCCGGCTCGAGTCCACAGAGAACAGGAGCAAGGAGGGGGCAGGCCCCCCGTGACTGGCGGCACTGACGCCTGAGCCTGGGGTGGGTGGGCAGCAGGCCGAGGGGCTGAGCCCCAGGTCTGACCTTTCCCCAGCTCAGCTCTCAGCCCCGTGGCCAGCTGGTCTCTGGCATCTGACTCTTGTCCATCCAACTTGACAGATGTTAATTGCGCACCTACTATGTGCATTTGTCCGCACTTGTGAGAAGAGAAGAGAAGGTGGAGAGGCTGTGCCATGAGCGAGGAAACGTCCGCAGCCGGAGGAGGAGGTGGCCTCGCCCGTCGGTGTCAAGGAACAGGGTGGGGAGGTCGTTCTCCCCATGGGTGGGGCCTTGGGGCCCATAGCCGCCCCGTGCCGGACCCGGCCTTAGTCACAGCAGCCTAGGGTTCCCACTAGGGTCACCGTATAAAATATAGGGTTCTAAGTTAAATTTGAGTTTCAGATAATCAGTAAGTCATTTTCAGTATAAGTATGTCCCATCTAATATTTACGATATAATTATACTAGAAATATTAATTATCTGAAACTCAAAATTTCAAATTCCTGTAATTTTATTGGATAAATCTGGCAAGCCTGGCTCCCTCTTTGGGAAAAGCAGGAGGAGGTTGGGGAGAGAGGCGTTCCCTCTGAGCCCCCTGTGCCCGACCAGGAGGGAGAGGAGCTGGGCAGGGGGTGTGGAGCCCGGCAAGGCACGCCTGGAGTTTGGTGGGTGACCCTAGCCAGTGTTGTCTTAAACTAGTCTGTGGTCCTGTGGGGAGGGTCTGGCCTGTAGTTAACACTTATCCCCCCATAGGGATGGACCTCAAATCTTGGTGGCCGAACAGATGAGTGAATCTTCCATCTGATTTAGCCAAGCTGCTTCTCGCATGTTCTTCTGGGAATCAAATGACTCCGGGTGTTTTTTTGCTGCTTTGGTCACCAGCTTAACCGAATGTTGACTACTTTTTGTCCACTGGATGGAGTGGACTTGCTGCCTTGGCGCTGGGGCCCAGGTGACCTCCACTCCCCTGTCTCTTGGTCGCCCCCTCCCTGCTCCCGGGCCGGCCTAGGTGGGAGGCCCGTGGTTATAGTGATGGAGTCGTGTCATCAGCTGTGTGACTGTGGGTGAGTGGCTGCCCCTCTCTGGGCCTGGTTTCTGGATCTGGGGGTTGGACTGGATGGTCATGGGGATTCTTCCCCTTCTCAGTGACACAGCAGTCACCAGCCAAGCTCTGCATTTGGATGTGGCTCAGACATGCGGCCAACAACAGTTTGCTCTATGGAGCCAGAGGTCTCAGGCCTTCCACCTTGGAGGGGTGGTTATATTTTAATCAGACCAGTTAAAGGCCCACAGCCTGCATCAAGATCTAAAAAGCTGCTTTAGAGGCTGCCCTTCACCACGCAGCCTCCAGGCCCAGCACGTCTGTAGACCAGCCAGGCCCGCAGGTCAGAGACAGGGCTCTGGGCAGGACAGAGTCAGGGGGCAACTAAGAGGAGCTCCCGGGGTTCCAGACCCTCGTGGATTTCAACGATTCCATCATGATGAGAGGTAGATTCTCCACCTCTTTTTTTGGAGTCAGTCTTATATATGAATGATTAATAGCTTTTTAAAATTACACCGCTCATTCATCCCTCAATGGATTAAATATCCCTTAATACTTACATTTTTCTGTTATTACCATGACCTGAGTTACAAGAAAGTCTTCGGATGTTTGGAAATAAACATTTGATATAAGAGCCTCCAAAGGGGCTCCAATGACAACAGAGACGGGGCAGGCGGGATGGATGGCTCCCACAGGGTCGGGTCCTGGCCATCCTGGGAGTGATGTACGGCCCAGGGGGCTTCAGGAAGACCCCTTGCTCTCTGAGGCAAGGGCTGCCGTTCTGCTCACAGGAGACTGGTGCCGTCGCAAGGCATCCTCTCTGGGCTGCCCTGGATCTCCCAGCACCTCTATGGCCCCATCCTCCCAGTCCCAGAGAAGGGAATCAAGCGGGCGGAGAGAGCTCTGAGCAGGCGGCCAGCAGGCTCGCTTCCTCCCGTGGCCCTTACTGCCAGGGCCTTTGTGACACCTGGAGCCTTTTTCTATGAAATCCTTTCTTCCCCCCAAACAGCGGGAAGAGGCGTGAGTCACATGCTCACTCTGGGGGCATGTGACTCCTCAGCTCACAGCCTGGGTGTGATGTCCGCTCCCCCCCCACCCCCTGCCCCGACTCTCAGAAAGCTGTGGTCTCCAAATCAGGGCTCATGGCCCCGGAGCTGTGTAGGACCACTCATCAGGGAGCAGGTGTTAGAACCTCTGTTTAGGAAACTGTGAACTAATAACACCACTGCAGCGATGCTCGTGTGCCGTGGTCTCTAGTGGAGGTCCGTGTGCAGACAGGCTGGCTGCAACATCCTCTGCCTCCTTCCCTTTCAGTGTGGCGCGTGCCCTTCGTGCTTTACAAGTGCTTAGGTATGTGATTTTCTCATCGTGTCCTCTAGTTGTGGTTCAGTGAACCTTCACAAAATGGACACACCCTGAAAACCATCCTTCCCTGAAAGCCATGTACCTGTGACCCTCTCCCAGGTGCATGGGTCCCTGAATCCCCCTCCCTCTTTCACAGCAGCCAATAGCACTGGAGGTGGGGCTGCCCCATCAGCGTGGGTCCTGGGTGACCACAGCGAAGAGATGCCCCGTCCTCCCCATCAACCTTCGGGGGGCACGTAGAGACAATAAGAAACAAACTCCTGAGATCCAGCCTTGCTTAAATCCCACACGCAGCCTGGCAGCACTTGGGTATTTATTTTAAAAAATAGACTTTAATTTTTAGAGCAGTTTTAGATTCACAACAAAATTCAGGGGAAGGTAGAGAGATTCCCCATATGCCCCCTATTCCCATAACCTCCCCCCTTATCAGCATCCCCAGCAAAGTGATATGCTTGTTATAATCATGAAGCTACATTGACACGTCATTGTCACCCGAGGTCCACAGTTTACCTTAGGGCTCGCTCTTGGTGTGGTGCATTCTATGGGTTTGGACAAATGTATAATGACATGTATCCACCATGATAGTATCATCCAGGACAGTTCCACTGCCCTAAAATCCACTGCTCTCTGTCTATTCATTTCTCGCCTCTAACCCCTGGCAACCACTGATCCTTTTACTGTCTCCATGGTTTGGACTTTTCCAGAACGTCATAGAATTGGAATCATACAGCACGTAGCCTTTTCAGATTGGATTCTTTCACTTCATAATATGAATTCAAATCTCCTCTATGTCTTCATAGCCTGATAGCGCATTTCTTTTTAATGCTGAACAATATTCTATTGTCTGGGAAAATATTCATGGTTTCTTTATCTATTCACCTATTAAAGACTATGTTGGTTGCTTCCAATTTTCGGCAATTATGAATAAAGCTGCTATAAGCATCTGTGTATAGGCTTTTGTGTCGACATAAGTTTTCAGCTCCTTTGGGTAAATACCAAGGTGCACAGCTGTTGGCTCACATGGTAAGATTATGTCTAGTGTAGTAAGAAACCACCAAACTATCTTCCAAAGTGGCTGCACCATCCTGCGTCCCCACCAGCAAAGAGTGAGAGTTCCTGTTGCTCCACGCCCTCGCCAGCGTTCGGTGTTGTCAGTGCTCTGGATTTTGGCCATTCCAACAAGTGTGGAGTGGTACCTCATGGTTGTTTTAATTCGCATCCCTGATGTCAGAAGATGTGGAGCATCTCTTCATACGCTTACCTGCCATCTCTATGTCTTCTTTGGTGAGGTGTTTTTCCAGGTCTCTTGGCCCATTTTTTAACCAGGTTTGAGGGGTCCTTTGGAGTTGGGCTCTGTCTCTTGCAGCCAAATTAAGCACCCGGCAGTTGTGGGAGTGGTGTTGAGGCTTCAAGCCTGGTCCTGCCATGTGGCCGATGACCGTCAGCAAGACACTTGACTCTGCTGAGCTGCACCTCCTGCCCCTGGACACCGAGGCTGCCAGCGCTTCCTCCCTCCGCAGGACAGATGCCGGGGGTTGGGTGGAGGACGGAGATGATTTCTATGAGGATGGAGATGATTTCTATGAGAACGATTTGATACATTCTGAAAGGTTAAAGTTGCAAACGACCCTGAGTTTGCTTTATTCATTCCTTCTGACCATCCACGTGGAGGGCTCACTGCGTGTCCTCTTACAGTGACCCGTGCTAGGCAAGAACCCCTGTTCTGGATGCCCTTCTACCTCCCCTGTCACCTCCCCACCTCCCCCTGCCCGCCCAGTTTGTGGGATCTGTTCCCATTTTCTCCTACTTCAAAACCCAGTTCACATGTCGCCTCCTTCAGGGTGTCTGCCAGGGCTCCTTGCAATTCCTCACGCTCCCTGCGTGGTGCTTTCTCCTGTGGACGCTGGCTCCTTCCCCCACCCAACCCCGTCGGCTCACCGAGGGCAAGGATGGGTCTTGCCATCTCCCTATCCCCAGAGTTGGGCTGGCATGTGATGTGCGTTTGAGAAGCGATTTTAAGTGACCGAACACAAAAAAAGGAGTTGGGCATAGAAGACAGTGGGACGTGCTCTCCTTCCTCCCCAGGTGAAGGGACTTGGCAGTTACCGAGGACCTTCTAGGTTCAAAGTGCTTTCTCCACGTTGATGTGGGTCTTTGTAGCTAAGCCCAGAAGCCCATGTTGGTTCTTATTTGACTCGTGGGAGGCTGAGGCTGGGGAGGGGAAGCAACTGACCCGAGGTCACACAGCGAGCGAAGACCCACTGCCTTGTGGCCTGGGCCAGCAGGATGACTACTTAGCCAGGTGTCCCCACCCCACCAAGCAAGGATGGGCTCACTGAGCCTTCGGTGCAGAATTCCCTGCATCTCTCCAGAGGCTCCCAGGACACGAGGCTCCTAGGAGCGGGGGTCTGATATCCGGGAAGTCGGTCAATCACAGAGCATCCCCAGGCAGCAGGCAGCAGCCCCTCGGCTGTCAGTTTAGCAAACTGGGGTACGATCTGGTTTCAGGGATGCCACACAGGGAACCAGGGTCTCTGAGAAGCCAGCTTGAACCCCTATGCCCCAAAAGATAAAGCAAAGCAGCCAGTGTAGAAAATGAGTACGATGTCCCCCTCGGGATCCAGGCCAGCGTGGGACCCGGAAGTGCCAGGGCGCTGTTATGCGCAGATGCGTGACTGTCCGATGCGCTGCAGACGGTGTTCCTAGCTGACCTGCCGCTGGTCACAGCCGTGGTGCCGTGGCTGCTGTGACTGTCCCGTGTCCCCTCTGCAGTCCCCCTGGATGCCAGGCCACATCTGAGGGGCGGCTGGAGGGAAATCGGCTGGGGCCGGACTGGCCGGGTGGGGTCTGGGAACCTGGGGGCTGCAGCATCCAGATTAAGTGCTTTCTGGCAGAAATCTTCCCAGGTGACATCGCTCTCCTCAGCACCCACCAGAAATCCCAGTCCTGAGCAAAAACTGCCAGGACAGCTGTGGAGAGCGGCAAGGGACTCGGGGTGCCAAGCAGGGCGAATGTTCACGACGGGGCTGGTGGGTGGCGTTTATCATTGTTGCCAGGAGGTTTTGTTTATTCCATGTGGAGTCCTGGGGACACTGGGGTAAGAGCCCTGCATCCCCTTCCACGTGTGACACCAAGGTCGGGTCCTCTCTGGGAACAGTTCTCCTCTCTGTGAGATGAGGGGACACCTTAAGGAGCCCCCTGCCACAATGTCCCAGGTGGTCCTTGGAGCAAAGAAATGCCCCTGGTGACCCCTGCCTGGTCTTAGAAGAGCCTGGCCATTGCCTTCCACCTGGACGAACCAGGGAAGGAACCTGGGGTCCCTCTAGCCCCGGCCTCTCCTGTGGGAGCTGCTTCCTGGAACGGGCTGGGGGGTGTACAGGGCAAGCTGGAGACCTCGGCTCAGACCCAGCCCTGCCTCTTTCTGTGTCACCTTGACTCATTGCTTTGAGCCCGAAATGCCCTCCCCTGCAAAGTGGGGGTGAAGATGGCACAGTGGGGGGCATGGTGCAGAGACAGGCACTGGGAGACTGTGCACTTGCCAAGGGGAGCAGGCTAGCACTGGGCACCTGTCGGCCGGGACATAGAGGGGGCATGGTGACCGCAGGGGACACCCCAGCTGTTCTGGGGGAAGCACGGTGGCTCCAAAGGCCTCAGAAGACTTTCTGTGGCTCCTTGTGCTGAGGGTCTGCGTGGATGTGGCCCCCTCCCCAAGTCCCTCTGATCAAGGCTGGTCAGAGGGGACCAGAGGGGCAGGCGCAAGCAGGCAACAGTCCGACTGTCCCCCCAGCGGTGGCTGGAATAGCTGGCCCCTGGCATGGGCAGCAGGAAGTGAGGTGATGCCTCTGGCACCCACCCAGAGGGCAGAGATCGGGGGCCCCACCAGGTGGGGAGTTCAGCTGGAGTGACCGAGGCCTCCTCGCCCAGGGACCCCACCCAGAGCATCTCCAGTCTCTCTTCTCCTCGGCAGCCCTCATTCATCCCTCAAAACCCCGCGCCTCGTGGGTGCTCAGCAAGCATCCCCTGATTGAACTGGACCAGAAGTCACGGGCTCCAGGCCCAGCTCTGCCGCCTGGCGGCCCCGTGATCGTGGGCATGGCAGAGGACAAACTCTGGGCAGTCTTTCTGAGCCCCTGCAGTGGACCAGGCTGGGGCTCATAGGGGAGACAGGAAGGGCTTTCAGGGGGTCACCAGAGGCTGACTGGCTGGGGCTGGACATCCCGGGGGAGGGGCTTCCATTCTTCCATCTTGGACTTTAGAGCTTGTGTTATCCGCCCACCCAGCCCCTCCATCCAGCGCCTGAAGGGCACTGGGAACATTCCAGCAGGGACTGCCGGGGGCTCGTCCCCCAAAGGCAGAATGCTCCTCCTCCTCCTGGCTGAGCCCCTGGATGGGGCCCCTGCCTGCCACTTACCCCTTGGTGGCCTTGAGAGTGGCCCTCAGTTTTCTCCAGGTGTGAGACAGGCATGGCCATCTTCGATTTGGGATTGTCAGGGAGACCGAATCAGAGGTGTATATGAGTGTCTGGCTCGGGGCTGCTGCCTTGTGACCCCTCCCCAAGGCCACCTGCGGCACAGAGAAACCCGCTCTCAGTGTGCACAGCTGCAGCTCTCCCAGCCCACCCGGGGAGGGGATGAGGGCATGCGGAGGGGCCCCCACGGCCGCCCTGTTTGGTGTCCACATCACCTGGACACCATGGCCATCCGCTTAGCTGTCTTTCCCAGCCAGGGCTAAGCCTCCCCGGAGCCTCGGTTTCCCCTCTGTCTCCTGGGCTCCAAGAGGCCGAGGGCGGGGCGGTACTGGGCGCCGTCCTCCCAAGTGGGTGTATCTCTGCCACACAACCCACCCAGTGCTGCACATTTGAACCCTTCCCCCTCCCCAAGCGCCATCTGGAAATCAGGCTCTGAAGTGAGAAGAGGAAAGATTAGATATTAATTTAATTTACTTCGGGTTCTAATTGCCTGGAGAAACTTCTTATGCACTAACATTAATTTATTTCTGCTTAGGGCCAGTTACGCTAATTCAAATCCGCTTTAAGTATTAAAACGCTGATATCGTGAATCAGATAATATAACGGATTGAGGGAACCAGGGGAGGCGAGAACAGTGGGAAGAGGAGGCTCCGCCCTTGATGCCTCCAGCCAGGCGAAGAACGAAGGGCCAGGGCAAGGGAGAAGGCACCACCCACTCCCTGTGACCTTGAGCTTGGCTGGAGGGGCCACAGTCGCACCGCTCCCTTCCCAGGGCCTGAGAGTGGCTATCGACCATGCTGTCACCACTGCCACCCACAGGTGGACAAAGGGTGCCCGCCCAGCATGCCACACCGCCATGACCCACAGTCTGTGGTCCCACCCCGTCACCACCTGCCCTCCCTCAGTGTGACAGCCCTGGGCTCCGTGCCGTCACCTGTGGGCTGTGATCTGCCCAGAGTCACCTGAGGGCTGGGCTCAGGCTCCTGCCCGTCGTGTGACATGATCCTCGGGTGTGGAGGAAAGCCCTTAATTAATGTCAGACGTGCTCCGGGGGCCGGGGAGCGTGACCCGCTGTCAGCCCTGTGTCTCTATTGCCATCACCTCATCTCCCCTTCATCTTCGCCATCCTCCGGTTGTCGCTTGGCTCCCCTCTGCCCTTGGGTCCTGGCCCGGGTGGGCTTACACGGGGTCCTGGGAAGGTCTGTCTGAAGGGTCAGTGGTGCAGGGGCTGATGTAGCCACGCTGATCCCAGGGCCTTGCTGGGTGGGCGGGGTCTAGAGGCCCAGGCTCCTCCAGGGGACGATGGTGCCCTGGGTCCAACCTCAGGCCTGCGGCCGCCACACACAGGAACCTCATGTGCAGCTTCGCGCTGGGCCTCTCTCTCGCCCGATGGCCACTTCTGCAGCTTGAACTGGGTCCAGTTCCCGGCTGGGGCTGCTACCCCACACCTGGTACCGTCTGGCTTCCCAGGTAACCCGGGGCCTTTCTCCTCTTGCGGACCCGCTGTCCGCTCCCCATTAGCTGATGATTCCAGCCCAGTTCTCCAGCCGCTTCTGCACCTGGGAGAGCCTCCCACTCCCCATGGCAGCCCCCTCAGCGGGGCTGGCCCGGGGCGGGGACCGAGGCAAAGCCTCTCAGCAGGGGCTGGGCCCTGACCCAAGCTCAAGCAGGTGCCTGCGGAGCCCCTCAGTCCCAGCAGCAGGCCCCGCCTTCCGGGGTCTCTGACCTGCCAGGCTCTTTTAGGTCCTCACACGCCTGGCCTCCAGCTGCGTGGCCCCCAAGTTCTGTTCTCTGTGCGATTGTGACACCTCGGTGACGGCTCCCAAGCTATGGTCTGAATTTTCTGTCCCCAGGACCCAGAGTAAATCCTGGCGCGGACGAAGGGCTCTGTTCACGCTGTCGGGGTGAGGGAATCCCCTTCTACTAGCCAGAGGAGGGAGGTGGGCACCCCATCCCTGGAAAGGTCAGCAGGCCTGGTGCCACTCCTGGTCCTACGGGCACAGGTGCCTCCGCTGACATCCGGGGTCTTGATCTCGGTGCCTGGACCCCACAGAGGGCTGGCTTGTGTCCTCCACCCCCTAGGCTGTTCCAGGACAGCCCCTGCGGGCCCAAGGCCCTGACCCTCCTCCCAGCACTTTTCAAAAGCTCCTCCTCACCCCACCCATGTGTCTCTGCTGAGCGCCCCAGGGCAGGGCCTCCCAGGGCTGGGGGACGGAGCGTCCATCTGCCTCCTGCATGACAGAGGCCTGGTTCCAGCTTAGAGCACGGGCTCTGCAGGACGTGGGCCCCGGCGGGGCTCTCAAGGCTCCCTCCCTCCCTCCTTTCCTGCCTTCTTTCCTCCTTCCTCCCTCCTTTCCTTCCTTCTTTCCTTCCTTCCGTCCCTGATCAAGCCTTGGCCAAGTGTCTGCTGTGAGCCTGGTCCTGTGTTAGGTCCCAGGGATCAGAAGTGGGTTCAAATCACTGCGTTCAAGGAGGGCACAAGGAGCTGATCACGAGGGGTCATGAGGGCGTGCAGGAAGGCATTACAGGTGCTGTAGAGGGTTTATGAGGGGCCTGGAGGGGCTGGCAAAGGGAGGAGGGCCGGGTGGGGGCAGGGGTAGAAGCAAGGTCGGCAGGGGGCAGCTGCTCCCATACCCGAGTCACCTTGCAGGATGGCTGGGGCCTCCCTCAGCAGCCTGTCAGGTCTGCGGGTGGTGGAAGTGGGCTTGGCTTTTTCTGTTCCCTGTGCCCAGCACAGGCTCGGGACCCCATCTGTACTTTTGCATGAATGACTGAATGAGAGAAAGAATAAATGAGTGAGTGAGCTGCATGGAGTGACCATGGCAAGGGCTCTGTCCCCTCCAGAGGGATGCCGAGATCAGGGGACAGGTGAGGGCTGGTGGGCCTCCGGAAGAGACCCTGGACCTGCAACCAGATAGACCCGGGTTCCACTTACAGCCAAGTCGCCCATGGACCGAAGGTCATGGGCCAGTATCTGGTGCCGCTTGGGGCCCGTTTCCCCTGTCCGGAGCCAGGACGCTGCCAGAGGGTGTATCTGGCCCTGAGCCTGCTGCGGGCAGAGCCTCTTCTCTCCAGACGAGGTTAATGAGGGGGGAGAGTGTCAGAAGGTGAGGGCATGGGCGTGGCGGGGTAAGCCCTTGCCCAGCCCGGGGGGCCCATCTGGAGTCACACCCCAGCGCTGGTGGAGACAGCAGAGCGGCTAGCGGACAAGCTCCCCTGGAGGCGCTGGCGGGGTCTTGCCCTTGACGGGCCCCTTGCGAGCTGCACGGCTTTGGGCCGGTCATTCCACCTCCCTGGGCTTCAGTGGCCTCCTTTGTCACGATGGCCCGGGGGATGGGCTTCTTGTGGGTCGGGCCTGGGCTCCAGAGCCCTTGACACTGAATCCCACCCACGGGCAGGCTGTGCCCTCCTCCGGGGCCTCGCTCCTGGGCTGGGAGTTGCTTGCCCAGGCTGTGCCCGGGGCGGGCTGAGTCCTCAGCCTGGGGGCGGCTGGAGTGGTGCCACACTTGCCAGCGGCTGGGACTCAGGGGGCGCTGACAGGCTGAGTCATCAGGGGAGGGGAGGAGCCATTCCCAGGGGATGTGCGCTTGGAGCAAAGCTGACTGACAGCGCGTCCCGGGGGGCCAGCCCCCAGCGCCTGGTGCCAACTCATGTGCTCACTGCCCCCTGCCTGCACCCCCTGTCCCCGGGGCTGCTCTGGGCAATCCTGGGCGGGGGAGACTGCTGGTCTTAGTATCCCATTGCACAGATGGATGGACTGAGGTCCAGTGAGGGCTCATGGGGGTAGACAGGATGAGGACCCCGGACACACACGTGGGTCCCCCACCTGCACAGCAGCAGGAAGAGGCTGGTGGGGAAGATCGCGGAACCTGGCCTGTCTGCTACTTACAGCCTGTTAGGTGTGCGGGCAGAGTCCGGGACAGAATCCAGGGCGGGTAGGAGAAGAAGAAAAAGTCTAGGGCTTGTGCCGCTGCCCCAGTAGGTGAAAGGGTGTTGTGGAATTCAGAAAGTGCAGGCCGAGGGCCCTGGGTGCAGTGGCACGGTGAGGAGCTCTGAGGGGCAGAGGTGGGGTGGTGAGAGCGTCACCACTTTTAAGAATGATTCCACTCCTTCTTTTCTCCTCCACCTGCCCAACCTTGCTTTTCCATGTGCATAATGGGCAGAGTCGAACAAGCTGTGTTTTGGGGTCTTTTCCAGTTCTAATTGTGTATGACTCTAGAGTGTGTATGTTGAATCAGAGCCTGGAACATACAGGTATATGCTCACCAATGACCTTGGATGGATGGATCTGAGAGAGGATGGGTGGATGAATGGATGGAGATGTGTGGATGGGTATGTGGGTAAATATGTGGGTGGGTATGAGTGGATGGTAGATGGGCTGGAGGGTATATGGATAGATGAGAAGATATGTGGATGGATAGATGGGAAGATGGCTGGAAGGATGGATGGACAGACGGGTGGATAATGGATGAATGGATACATAGGTAGGTAGGATGATGAATGAATGAGTGGGAGAATAAATGGATGGGTAGATGGTGGATGGATGGGTGGGTGGATGGATGGATGAGTGGGCAGATGGGTGCATACATGGTGGGAGGATGGATGGATGGATGAGCTGGTGGGAGGATGGATGGGTAGATGGATATAGATGCACGTGAGGATGGATGGGGAGATGGGTGGGAGGTTGGATGAACAGAGGGCAGGATATGTGGATGGACGGATAGATGGGTGGGTGGATGGATGTTGTCTGTGACCTTCCCAGTGCTGAAACTTTATGTTCCCTCTGCTATTAGCAATTCGATATTTGGTGGGTTAAGTGCACAGCAAAAGCTCTGGACTGGCAGGTAGAAGCCCTGGGCTTAATTTTCACCCTATCACTCTGTGACCTTGGGCAAGTTGCTCACCCTCTCTGATCTCCTGCTTCCAGTCTTCAAAATGAAGGGGTTGGCGTCATTGGCCCATAAGTTTCCTTGCTTTGGTAAAGTTCTGAGAGTGAGTGCCCTGCCCCCTCTGCCCTCTGCCCCTCCTCCTGCCCTCCCCCCTGGGCAGAGGCCCTTTTCCTTCTCCCTCCTTCGAGCTCAGACTCAGGTCTTCCCAGGGGTGGCAGCTCAGGGGCCCATGGTGAAGGCCCAGCAGGGGCCCTGCTGTGACGCCTTCTGGAGTGGGGCCCGTTGATGCCAGCTCCCCGGCTGCATTTGGACAGGTGCCCGGCCCGGTTTTGAGCTTGTCATTTAAGTGCTACGGGAGGTCGTCTGTCTGCATAACCTCCCTGGCTGAGGACACAGCCCCCTCCAGGGCCCCAGACATCCACCATCTGGCAGTGGTGGTCAGTGGTGACTAACATAATATTGTAATTATTCTTATTTTGGGAAAATTGAAGTGTCAACACTCACCTGGGGGCACTGTGGGATGCTTTGCCCCCTCTGGCATTTGCCTATCCTCCCGCTGCCCTGCAATCATCCCATCAAGTACAAGGACGCTGCCCAAACTGCAGGGTATCAACAGGACAAGTTAGCAAAAGGAAGAAAAGTTGACATTTTCCTCTTGATGATTCTAGAGTAACAGTAATAATAACAACACTAGTGCCGTGGCTAAGAGCCAGCCCCGGGCTCTGGCATGTGTACTGGGGTTACCCGGTGACCTTGGGCCTCAGTCTCCTCTCGTGTACGTCAGGGAGAATATGACCCCTCCTAAAGTGGTGGTGAGGATAGAGAGAAGGAACGTCCACTAAGGGTCAGTGTGGTGCCGGCCACGGTCTTGTCCACAATGAGACCATTGCCCCTTCCTTCCTGTCTGTGTGGACGCTGCATCGTATGACCCCGGCCCTCTTGCTGGGCCTTGAACCCAGTTCCTAGGCCTCCCTGGGGCCCAGGGCACAGCGTGGACCATCACAGGCCCAGAGACCAACGTGTTTGATGGGAAGGGCTGGGGACCAGGAGAACGGCCACCTTCCCGCTCTGGGTATAATTTCCCATTTGATAAATGTGTGTGGGAGGGTTTACATTAATGGTGTTTCTTAGGTCCCTCTCAGCCCCTGCGTTCCTGATCTAAGAAGGGAAGGAGGAAGGGTGCATCAGGTCGTGAGCTTCCTCGGTGCAGGGCCTCTGCTCCAGACACGCAAAGTGGGCGCAGTGGCACCCCAGAGCAGCCCCCTGGAGGTGTGCGAGGTGGCAGCCCTGGCGACTCCCCAGGAGTGGACACCTTCATTGTTACGCAGTCAGGGCAGGGCTCCAAGGGGCCAGGGGCACAGCCGAGGCCCACGGTGGGATGTGAGGATTCCTGGGGGCTGGTCCTGGCTGGCGAGCTGGGAAGCCGGGGTCAGCTGCTGCCGGAGGAGAGGGTGACTCTGGAGCCGTGAGGTTGGCCTAGAGGTGGCAGAGGCTGGGTGGTGCCCCAGCTGGGTGTGAGTTTCCTCTGAAGGTCAGTGGCTGCTGCCGCCAAGCCCCATGGCCCCGTGGCTGAGCCTGGGGGGGGGCCCAGGGAGCCCCCCACTCCCCTCCTTCCACGCTGGCTGCTGCTCTGGGTGACTCTGGCCCAGCCACCGCGAAGTCACTTTCCTCCGGGGGCCTCCACGTCCTCGTCTGTAAACTGGCGCCGGTCAGGGCTGGGAGGCCCCCGCCGGGCACTGGGGCTCGACCCCCGACTGCTGTCTGGGCGAGTCGGGGTCCTGAGCAGCGGTCACAGCTGGGATGTGCCGGTTTAGAGGCTCGTGGGAGCGGAGGCCCCGTGAGGCCACAGTGGGAGCTCTGGGGGGAGCCAAGCACGGGGGAAGGGCCCAGCTGCCGAGCGGGCCTCGGCCTCTCCTTCCTGCCCGCCTGTCCCAGGAAAAGCAGCCCCACCAGCCATGCTTTGAGGACGGGCTTATGCCTTTGTTTTTTTTTTTTTTTAAAGCTAATTTATTTATTTATTAATTTATTTATTTTTGGCTGTGTTGGGTCTTCGTTTCTGTGCGAGGGCTTTCTCTAGTTGCGGCGAGCGGGGGCCACTCTTCATCGCGGTGCGCGGGCCTCTCACTATCGCGGCCTCTCTTGTTGCGGAGCACAGGCTCCAGACGCGCAGGCTCAGTAATTGTGGCTCATGGGCCTAGTTGCTCCGCAGCGTGTGGGATCTTCCCAGACCAGGGCTTGAACCCATGTCCCCTGCATTGGCAGGCAGATTATCAGCCACTGCGCCACCAGGGAAACCCTTGCCTTTGTTTTTATGACTCCTTTTTCAGGGGAAATGGGACAAACAGGCAGGGCCTGGCCTCAGCTCCAGTGAGGGAGGGAGATGTTGTGGCTCGAGCCGTCGTGGCCCCAGTGGTGTGTCTGCGTGTGTGCCGTCCAGGGAGCCCAGGTCACCGGCAGGAGGAGGGAATGAAGGACGGGAGGCGGGTTCCGTGAGGCTCCATGGGGGGAGGTCAGGGGCTTTGGGCTGGAGAACGTCTCAGGCTCAGGGCCCCGTCCAAGCGAGGCTGCAGAGGCCCAGGGAGGAGCAAGCCTTGCCCGAGGAGACCCCCGCCAGCCCAGGCATCTCCCGGTGAGGCGGAGAAGCCTCCTGGTTGGTTGGGGTGAGTGGGCAGAGGGTCCTGAGGCTGTGGCCGCCCTTAGCTGGCTCTCGGGGTCCTGGGGTGACTCCGTACCCTCTCCTGGCCGTGGAGTCTGACCTGAAGTCCCCCTGAGCCTGCGGAGGGAATTGCTGCTACTCTCCACTCACCCTTCCCCCAGCTGTGGACCCGGCTGGCCCTGCTGGACAGGATCTCGGGCTGTCCCTGTGCTGGGCAGCCTGGCTCACGGCCGGCCTCTGGGTGGCAGTGGTGGCCCAGCTTCCTCCCTACGGCCCCGCACTGCCTCAGGCTTCTGCTTTTCAGGCCCTGCCGGCCAGTGGCCATGGGCCATTTCTGGGGCTGCCTTGCCTCCAGGGCAAGGGGGAGGCTGGGGCCAGTGGGCCGCAGCAAGCCTCCGCATCTGCTGGAGCTCGTGGCAGTCCTGCGCCGCACGCCATTGGCATATCAGAGGTCCTTCGAGAGCCAGAGAATCTTGGAGAATATTCCATGACATTCATGCCAGGTATGCCTGCAGCCTTGGCTTGGATGCCTCCCGTGACGGAGGGCTCACTACTTCCTGCTCCAGGCAGCCCACTTCATACAGGGACAGTCCTAGCCTGTTTACTGAACAAAGGGCTACAGATAATCATGCTTGCTGACCACCCGCCCCCGCCCCCACCACGTGGGAGGATGGGACGAGGCAGCCTGTGAAGGGTGCTGAGCACACGCTCTTTCCTTTCCTCCCTGCTTTCTTTCCATTGTGAGGATTTTGCCTAAGACCAAACCAAAGGCTTCCCAGCAGGCCCTGCCTCTCTTCTGGTGCAGGGGTTGTGAACAGTGACCCTTCCGGCCAGTCAGGGCTGATGGCCAGCGAGGGGAGATGCTTGTCCACATACACACGTACAGCAAGGCTGCCATTGTGAGCTGGGCCACCCCAGGGAGCAGAGGCTGCTTTCCATCTGGAGGTCAGGGACCGCCTCAGGAAAGTGGCTTTGTTTTTTATATTTATTTTATTTATTTATTTGGTTGTGCCCGGTCTTAGTTGCAGCACGCAGGATCTTTTAGTTGCAGCATACGAACTCTTAGTTGTGGCATGCATGGGGGATCTAGTTCCCTGACCGGGGATCACACCCAGGCCTCCCCCCATTGGGAGCACGGAGTCTTAACTGCCGCGCCACCAGGGAAGTCCCAGGAAAGTGACTTTTAAGGGGAGGAGTCTTCAGGCAACATGGAAGGGGATGGCCCAGGATCCTGGAGCAGCGTGGGCAAAGGCCCTGGGGCAGGACGGAATTGAGAGGTTTATGAAGAAGCGGGAAACCGTCCACTGTGGCTGGAACTCTGAGCTCGTGAGCTGAGAGCGTGGGGTCCTGGGGGCACATTCAGGGGTTTGGGCTTTATCCTGAGGACACAGAAAACCGCTGTGGAGGTCAGGTGCTGTTGAGTCTGCCCACAGCCCCCTTTTTTCTTGGGGATGTGCCCTGTTCAGGACTCTGGTTCTTGGGGAAGTTTCCAGCCTCTTGATGGTGTTGAAGGTTTGGCGGCTGGGGACCAGCAGGGAGACTTGCCAGTGGAGGGAGGAGATGCCAGGGTATTTCTCTTCCTCACTGCCCATTTGCTGGCCCCACTGGGGGCTCCTCTGACCGCAGCGCCTGCCGGCTACCCCCACCGAGGCCGGGTTCTCACGGGCCTCCCCGCCATGGGGCGTGTCCTTCACCCTCGCTCTGGAAACTCCATCTCCTCTCACTCCCCCTGTTTAGCATGGTGGTCCTTTTCTGCAGCTGCTGATCTCTGGGCGGCCTCCGTGTCCCCCAGCTGGCTTCTCGGGCCTTTTATCCCTGTGTGAACATCCCGGCATCACGTCCCCTCTGAAAGCCCTGCAGTGTTTTCTGTGTCCAGACTGAAGCCCATCTGAAACCCACCCTTTTCTTAAAGAGGTTTGAGTTGGGTTCATGCCACTTGTAGCCGACGGCATCTTCACTTTGTGCCTCTCAGGGAGTTTATGAAGAGGTGGATAGAGGCCAGCCACCTGAAGGGAGGATTTAGCAGGGAAAATGCTCTTGTTTAAAGGACGTGATATGATCAGGGCATCAGATCTGGGGGTTGGGTGGAGGGCTCTGTGGAGGGAGGAGGGACGGTAAGTGTTCCCTGATCCATCTACTGCCGCATACGAAGCCACCCCAGAACGGGAGAGGCGGGGTGTCAGTAAGAAGACATCTGATGTGCTCATGGCTGGTGGCTGTGGTTAGGGAGAGGGGACGGTGGCAGAGAGATTTCAGAGGCATTCTCACTCATTCACTCATTCATTCGATACATATTTATGAGGCACCTTCCGTGGGCTAGACCCTACGGAACAGGAGACAACCCCTGCCCTCTTTTAGCTGGTGTTCTGGTTGGTGGGAAGAGGCAGACAGACCCAAGGGTGCAATCTTGAGCGTTCAAGGGGCGAGGGAGAGCAGCAGGGTCTGAGACAGGAGCACTAGAAGGAGTGATCTGGGAGGGCTGCCTGGAGGAAGAGACAAGGACATGCAGTAACTTCAAAACTTCAAAGTAACTGGATAAGGGACCAGCCGCCCTATGAAGAGTGCAGGGAAAAGCATTCTGGGCTGGGGAGCAGCACGTGGGGAGGCTCCGAGATGCCAGATACTGGTGAGATTTGGGGGGACCACTGCTCAAGGGTCGCTGGGCACATCTGAAAATGTTTCCAGAAGTGCTTTTGTGTACCCTGGAGTCTGCACATGGAATTGAGGTTAAAAGCAAGAGCCTATTTCTCTGGGAGGCACGGCCTTGTCTGGGCCCCCACCTGAGGTTGGCAAAGCTTGCTCACTCCCCCGTGTAAGGGGGAGTTGTAACCCCAGGAGACAGCGATGATGTTCTGCTAGGGGCTTAGGGCCAGTGTTCCCTGTGGCCCACGGGCTGGATACGACGAGGTGGAACCAGATGGGGGCCGCACAGGCCCTGCCCCCCACCCTTGCCTGCGCTCCCACTGCAAGAGGTGACTCAGGCTGTGGGTGTGCTCTGTGTGTACCTGCGGGCGAGGGCCAGGAGGGGCACGGAGGAGGGAGCCAGCTTGCCATTGAGGGACCCGCTCAGAGGGCTGCTGGGGCAGTAGCATGCATCTGGGGGAGCGAGGCCCTGGACACCCAGCCAGACTTTGCTTCCCTGGGTGGCGTGTCCACACTGCCAGGAGTGCCCGAGGTCTGCGGGGGTGTGTGTCAGACGGCACCGATGTCACCCCAGGGCCCTGCCGTGATGTCTTCATCAGACCGGAATCTCCCGAGTGTGGCTTTGTCTCTGCCATCACACTGGGGCTGTCTCGGAGGCGGGGCCCTGTCTTCCCTCTCAGATTACAGGCATCCGAAGGCAGGGCCACGCCTCCACTCTAAATTTTTGGCTACATGGGGGCTGGGACTGCATCATCTCTATCCAACGCTGAGATGGGAGATGAGTTGCTGCTTCTAGAATAAGAAGTCCCCCGTCCGCCCTCCCTGCCTTCCTTTTTTTTTTTTGAAACTTTTCATTTTCCGTGAGCAAATCTGCCTCTTGCTGCCGGTCTCTTAGTTCGATTAGAGCAGTCACTTCTAAGCTTGAAAATACCCAAGCTGAGGGAAGAAGAAAAAGACGAAAAAAAAAAAAAAAGAAAAAAGGGATGAAAACTCCGTCCCACAAGAAGATTCCCTTATCTCCTGGCCACAGTCTGTGGGTCTGTGTGTACTTAATAACCCAGCAGATCTTGTCCTTTGCGGGAGAACATGACAGCCTTTCAGGCTGAAAGCTCTTTACGGCAGAACTTTTCTCCCGCGCGGCCTCCCCCTTCCTCCCAGGCTTCAGCCCCAGAGCCGAGTCTGCTGGCTCAGAGGAGACAAGCCGGCGAGGTTGGAGCTGGCAGGTGGGGGGAGGAGAGACCTTGTCTACCGATGGCCACTGGGTGCCCGGCTTTGCTCCAGGCATCGAGCTCACATGGCCCACATTGGTGTCCCAGCTGCTCTGCGGGGCAGGGCTAACAGATCCATTTTACAGATGAGGAAACTGAGACACAGGAAAGGGTGGGGGTATCCAAGGTGAGGACGGGAACCCAGAGCAGAGAGCCTGCACCAGGCCTTCACTTTTCTCTGGACTCAGTCTCCCTGTGTGTACGATGAACAGGTAGGATTCAGAGGGGCCCAGTCTGAGCACACAGAGAAGAAAACCAGGGCGCCAGGCTGGGCGTTTCGAGGACGTGCCGTGGAGGGTGTGGCTCGGGACAGAGGGCTGGTGAGGTGCCTGCAGGGCCATCCTGCCGAGTGGGCGTCCCTGCACCTTTGATGAGCGCTCACTCACCTGGCAAGTTGCTGAGTCTCTCAGAGCCTCGCCTTCCTCATCTGTAACGTGGGGACGTGACCCTGCTTGGCAGGCCGTCGTGTGGCTTCGCCAGGGTTAACAGAGGCCGGTGCCCGGTGCACGGGAACTGGAGGACTATCCCTCACTCTGCTGCAACGTATAGAGTCCATTAAAAGTGAAATCCCCTGCGAGTCCCACTTGCTCTCTCTCCGGGCGATTGCTTTCGGTGTTGAAGCGCAGGAAGTGGTCCTCGGCGCTCCCCTCCACTTGCCGAGCCATTATCTGAGCTGGAGGGTCTGGACTTGAAGTGGAGTGCAGGGGACTCGAGAGGGGCTGGAGGGGCCTTGCAGGAGCGGACCCCAGATTGGAAGATTCCCGTGGGGATGGGCCGTAAGGTGCGAGATTTAGCGCAAAGGTGAGGGCGATGGAGGGAGACTTAGCTGGAGCCTGGGAGCTGTTGAGAGGCTGGAGGGCGCCGCTGTTCTTCCTCCGAGGCGGTGGGCCGGGCAGGCAGGGACCGCGCAGCCTGACAGCGCGGGCTTCATGTAACACACGGGTTGGGAAGCCTCGGGAAGGACGCCGCGCCTCTGCAGGGCCAGGGCATCTCGTTCTGGGGGCGAGAGGGGTCGGCACCAAGGACAGGCCAGGCCTCCACACCTGGAGGACCCCCCGCCTGCAGCCAGGTAGCACCAGCGATCACCAGGATAACAGGAGTTGACTTCCCGATGGTGCACTAGGCACAGCCCAGCTCCCAGGCCCCTCTCGGGCTAGCGGGGGGACGACAGGTGCACAGCACGACATGGAGTGGTGGGGTGGCGGGGAGAAGCAGGGTCCCACGGGAGACAGTCAGGGGGACTGTGCCTGGAGGGCGGGAGCTCTCCCAGGGAGGCAAGCTCCCAGAAGCTGGAGTGTCTCCTCTGGGGCCTCGTCCTCCTCCACAGCAGCCGGGGGGCCTGCTCTGGGTGGACAATGGGGCCAGAAGTCCAGCAGAGTCACCTCAACCCTATCTGATCTGCAGGTGGGGCTGGTGAATCAGGGAGGCTGGTCCAGCCCAGCCACCACGCAGGAGCCTGTGTGAGCACTGGGGGCCAGAAGTGGAGGGAGACCCTCAGCCCAGCAGGAGGAAGGAACGGGGGGCTTCCTGGAGGCGGTGGTGCCAGATCAAGCCTGAAGGAGGAAGGGGATGTGGCAGGTGAAGAAGGTGAAAGTAGTCCAAGTGTATCTGTAACATTTTTTTATTGATCATAGTCACCTGCTTCCCAACCAGGAGAGAACCAGGGTGGGGAGGAAAGCATGTGGATGGAGGTTGCTATGGGCTGAATACTCGTGTTCCCACCTCCCTCACCAAATCAAATGGGGTTTGACATTGAAATCCTCACCCCCAGTGTGGTGGTGGCAGGAGGTGCGGTCTTTGGGAGGTGTTATGTCATGAGGGTGGGACCCTCATAAATGGGGTTGGTGCTCATATAAGAGAGCCCCCAGAGGGCCCCCTCACCGCTTCCACCAGGGGAGGGCCCAGCGAAAAGGTACTGTCCCTGGACCAGGGAGGGGGTTTCACCAGACACCGAATCTGCCGGCACCTGCCACTACCCGCCACCAGACACAGTCGGACTTCAGCCTCCGGACTGTGAGAGATAAGCGTTTGCTGTTTAAGCCGCCCGGTCTGTGGTATTTCTGTTGTAGCAGTCCCAGATGACTGAGACAGTGGGAATTGCACCTGAGTTTTTCCAGGAAGCTAATGCTCTTCACCACTTCATGGCTGGAGGGGGACCCTGGGGCCCTGGGTCTCCTCTGAGCTAGGGGAAGGTGACATTATTTCTGTCCCCTGACCTACCCCCACAGGCTGGGAGTGGAAGATGTTCAAGCTGGGCTGAGGCGCGTTGACCCCGAGAGCCAGACACGTGTCGGGGTGCGAGGACTGTGCCTGTCCTGGGCTGGAGGGAACTGTGGGCCGGGGTGAATGTCAACTCCACGCTCTGCTCTGTGACTTTGTCGAGTCCCATGCCTCTCTGAGCCTCAGATCCTGATGGCTTGACAAGGTCACAGCACGTGCATTCCAGGGGCCAGAGAGGTCGCGAGTCCGTGGCTCCCCATCCGTGCGTAAGGCTTCCCTCTCCTGGTTTTCAGCCACGAGACAGCTCTGGTGTTCCATGTCCCAGAGGGGAGGACGTCTGGCTGTGTGTGGGGTCTCCTGCCTCCTGCCTGGGGTGGTCTGAGCTCGTCCTGAGCGGAGAGAGCTGGGCAGGGGGCTGGGGCCGCGGTTTCATATGCATTGACCTTGGAGGTATTTTCCCACATCATTTCTTGCACATATAAAAAGAATTCTTGTCTTCCGCTTCTCTTGTCTCCCCTCCCTTTGTGCCAAAGATCACCAGTGCAGCAAATTGGGGTATCTTTTTCTGAGGGCAATAAAAGCGAGCTTATGTACTTGACATGATACAGAGCTGGAACTCAAGTGAACCAGTCACGGCGACAGCAGTTCTGAAAGCAAAAGACTCACTGCAGGGCGTGGGGAGCGTGTCTGATTTTTGGAGCAGGGTGCAGTGGGGAGAAGAGCGGGACCCCTGGCTCTGGATCCGGTAGCTTCCTTGCCTGGCTGGGCCACTCTGTCGGTTCCCCCTGCCGTCCTGCCCAGAATGCAGGGCGTTCAGGTCCCCTGAGACCCTGGACCCTGCTGTCTAGCCTTGGCCCTGGCTGCACTTCCTGTCTGGTGTGAGGAGTGGGTGGGCCCAGGGCTGTAGCCCGTGCTTGGGAAGAACAAGAAAACCTCGCCTGCGTTCTGCTTTTTACGGACCAGGCGTGGAAGGACCGCGAGCCCGGGAAGGTGCTCTGGCCACCTCCTCCCGCAATGGAGGGCTCTCTTGGCGCACAAGGCCTGCTCCTTAGCCCTCTGGATTAGCCCAGTGCCTGAGGGGAGAGAATCCTTCAGCGCCAGGGAGTGGCAGGGACAAACTCGGGTCCCACGGCTCTCCCATTCTGATCCAATCTCCCTGATCCACTCGCCCTCTCCTTGTTCCCCCATAGCTGGCCTGAGGGTTCTGGAGTTTTCTTAAAGTTACCATTTATGGAGGGCTGTCTCCGTCTCGGGACCTGAGCATTTCCCGTCCTGGGTCTCGCCCCATCTCATCCTCACAGATGCCCTCCAAGGGCTGTTGTCGCCTCCACTTTGGAAACGGGGGGCTGGAGGTTCAGAGCAGTTGGGTGTCTGTCCCACACTCACCAGCTAATCCCACTGGCTGCTAAATTTCCCTCCACTCTCCCTTGAACATGGAAATTATACCACGCCACTCTTTGCAGCCTCCCTATGATCCCTCTTTTTAAAAATAATTATGAATTGTTACAAATAATGTTATAATAACTATGGTCATCGTGGAAAAGTCCCCCCCCCAGACTAAGGTAATGAACCAGGTAATGAAGTCCACCCAACAGTCACCCCAGGGCCCCGTCCTGAGTCGCCTGGGTCAGCACCCTCCCCCTGCCTCACTGCTCGACTGTTCAGGGGTAAATCCCAGGCTTCATCTCATTTTATTTCTACCTCTTTCAATATGTGCCTGTAAAACATGAGATTCTTTTAAGAAACAACCATGACATCACCATCACCCCTAAAATAGCAGGGATTTCTTAGTATCAAATATCCAAATGTTCACATTTCCTTATTGTCTCACATTTTTTTTAAAGAAAGCTTACTGGATTCCAGATCCAAATAAGGCTTATGCCTAAAACTTTCTGGCATTAAGTCCTCTTTTAACCTATGGATTTCCTTTCTTCTCTCTTTGTCTCCCTTATAATGCAGCCGTTGAAGAAACTTGATCATCTGTCTGTGGCGTGGCTGCATTCTGCATTTTGCCCGTTGGATTCCTTTCTTGTGGCTCTGGGAAGGGTGGTTGGTTCTAGAGCTGGTTGGATCTGGGTCTGGGTTTGTCAAGACTACGTTGCAGGCGGCACACCAGGCGTGGTCTTTTTTGCAGTGTTGGCGGCCAGATCAGCACCTACGCCCATTAACTCACTGGAGGTGGCCAGATGGTGACTTCCTTGCTCTGCACACACACAAGATGCTGCCAAAAGTAAAAGGCGAAAGTCTCACCTCCCCCTCCTCACTTACCTACTTCTCAGAGGTGCCCAGGGCCAGCATCCTTTGCGGTCCTTCCAGATCTTTCTCTGGGAATAAGCAAGCACGATACCACGTGGACATCCAGCTCTGCTTACAAAAAATTGGATCACATTTGACACATTGATCTGTGTAGCAAGCCACACTCACTTAAAGTTATAAATTATGAACATTTCCATGTCACCACAGGGAAAGCTCCTCATTTTTATCTGTAAACATTTCCGAGTGTGTCTCTGAAAGATGAGGGCTCTTAAAAACGCCCAGCCACAGCACCACTCTCCCACGCAAAGGAAAGACCAATAATTCCTCAGTTTTATCCAATGTCCAGTCAGAGTTCAAATTCCCCTGATTAAGTTATACCTGCTTTGTTACATGATTTTTATTAAAATTATTTTTAAAAGAAGGTCCACTCGTGCAGTAGAGAGATTTCTCTGATCACTTAGTTTATAGATGCCCCTCCATGTCTCTTGCTTTCTCTTTTTTCTTTTGTAATTTATCTGCTGAGGACACCAGGTCTTCTGTCCTGCAGAGCCTCCCAGCCTGGATTCACCTGACATCTGATGTCACTGTTCCTATTCCTCTGACCTGATTTGTGTTTCCCGTAAAGTGGCAATCAGCGTAGCGTGTCTGTCCGTACAAAAGTGCACAGCGCTTGCCGGTCTCTGTGATGTTCTTGGCCATTGACAATCACTGCCTACATCCATCAGTTCATGAGGGAATCGCAGAATGGCGGTGACACAATCCTATCATTCCTCTGCATTTCTTGGCTGGAATACATCCCCCCAAGGAAGTGTGTCTGCTCGCCAGCTGTTGGTTCCTGGGATGTGCAGTTTGAGAGGATGGACAGCCAAGGGACAAGCTTGATTCTCTCCCTTTATTTACTAGTTTTCAAAACAATGAGTTGTGTTTCTTGCATCCTCAACAATTGTGAGGGTCCCCCCAGTCATTCTGAACCCCCGATTTGGACATATGTTTCAACTCGTTGCAGTTATAATCTGTGTTGATCCTTAAACTGCCTGGTTTTTTTGGCTTGTGGAAACCTCTTCATCTTGATCCCCGAGTCCTTCTGCACGACCCTGGGCGTCTCTGACTGCTTCTCGCTCTCCTGTCTACCGTCTACCATGTTCCAGGTTCCCAGCCCCTGGAACCAACCACTTTTCCAAGGAGCTCCGGGTCCTTTTAATGAGAGATGACATCAAGAGACTATTTTCTGGCAGTGGGGGGTCGAAAAGTCTTTGCTCCTGGATTGGTCTTTGTTTCTGAGCCTTTCATTCGGCTATGAAGTTCGCTTCTTTAAGATTAAAAAAGAAGTCAAATTTAGGCTTACAGAATTTTATTTAATTTCCTGCCTTTGTCTCTCCTTTTTCTCACACTGACAGACTTGGGTCCTAACAACATTAAAATAATTATGTATTTATTTTATCTTTATGCAAATATAGTTTCAGAATATCAATATTATTACTAAAAATATGATTACTGAGAATCATTACAGGTTTTTCTTTTTGAAATTCTTTCTGTCCTCAGGGTATAACCCTTGGGAATAGACAGTAAAATCACTGTGTTTTAAACTCACTTCAGATGATTCATTTCGGTGTTGTTGTACTACCAATTCGGTACACTGTTAGGTTCATTGGTTTTGTTTTGCTTTTAATTTTTGGAGATAGTTTTTTGAAAATTTAGTCTTGTTGTGTAATTACACAGAACGTTGGCACATTCGGGAAGTTCTCGCTTCCTCCCCCGTCCCCACCATCCTGTTTCCTTCTTGAGGTACAGACTTTTTTCTCCTCAAGTGTTTGCTCTGAACTTCCATTGTTTCTTAAATATATGCAAATCATGTACAGATTCCTGTCCCCCAGAGGCTCTATACCCCATTTTTCTCTCTAACAACGTATCCTGGTGGTCACCCCACATCCCTGAGGGCGGTGTAGTCCCACCCTTCCATCCACAGTGCCTGGTGGGGCTTGAGGCATGCTGGGTGGGGCTACATATTTGTCAGATGATGGATGGATGTTATGTGGGAGTGCAGCGGAGCCCTGGGAAGGGAGACCTGGAGCCTCCCTGAGAAGGCAAGGGGAGTGCCAGACACTAGAGGCCTTGGACAGTGGTGAAGGATGAGCCCTGGTGGTCCAGTGGTCAGGGCTCCGCACTTCCACTGCAGGGGAACTAAGATCCCACAAGCCGGCAGCACGGCTGAGCAAGGTCCCCGTGCAGGGGGCAGGCGGGGCTCCACGCACAGCAGGAGAGCTTGGGAATCTGTGCAGAGTGTAGCTCCTCAGCTGGTTCCTGGCAAGGACAGGGAGGCAGAGCACCGCAGCTGGGATGCAGGACTTGTGTGCCACTCAGAACCCAGACTCTGTCGATGACTTGGTCACCTGCATGGACGGAGGTGGCAGAGTGACCCCCTCCTCTGTGCTTCAACAGCCTGCTGCCTTATCCCTAAAATATACCTTGGAATGTAGTCAGTAGGGGAGACATCTGCTCTTTGCTCAGCTGGTACACCCCAAATGTCCAGCCGCCCCCTCCAGCACCTGGCTTCGCTGAGCAGAGAAAGGCACGCTTCTCAGAATCCCAGACCTGGGTTCAAATTTGGACTCTGCCACTTTCTATCTGTCTAATGGGCTCAGGAGATATCGAGCTCCTTGGAGAGTTGGTGTGGGGACCTGGGAACCATGAGGGGGGAGCTCTTCCCCTTCACGTGGGCAGAGGCGGGACCAGCACCACCGCCCCCAGGCTGCCTGCATAAAGTCCCGAAAGGCAGGGTCAGACGTGGTCACACCCGCTTCTCTCTGGCCATCTCACGGTTGCGTTTGGCTGAAGGGTGTGTGGCGCCAGGGAGTGAGATGGGACTGCTGGACGTGGCGTGGTCCCAGGGAGGGGAGGAGTGTGGGGTGGGGAGACGGTGAGCATCTCCACGTGGGAGTTTGTTGTATTACGTTCCCAGGGCTGCCATAACGAAGCACCACACAGCGGGTGTTTTAAACCACAGATATTCATTCTCTCACAGTTCTGGGGGCTGGGAGTCTGAAATCAAGGTGTGGAAAGGGCCGTGCTCCCTCCTGAGGCCCCAGAGGAGGCTCCCTCCTGCTTCCTCCGGCCTCTGGCGTCCCGGGCAGTCCTTGGTGTCCTTGGCTTGTGGAGCGTCACCCCAGCCTCCACTCTGTCATCCTATAGCCACACGCCCTCTTCTCCCTGTGTGTCTGTCTCTGCGTTTGCTCTCCTCTCTATATAAGGGCGCCAGTCCCGTTGGATTAGGAACCATCCTAAACCAGAGCGACCTCACTTATTACATTGGCAATGACCCTCTTTCCAAATAGGGTCACGTTCAGAGGTACCAGGTGTTAGGGCTTCAGCACATCTTCTGGGGACACAATTCAAACCACAACAGAGTTGACAAGGGAGAGGGATGAGGTAGAGCCACGCCCAGCTTCTGGCTGGGTGACGGGTGGGTGGCGTGGACAGGGAGGGCGAGGGGTGGGTGGGCAGAGGGCTTGGCACACATTCCTCCTTCCTGTTCTTGCAAGGACGCGTGAGCTGGGCTTGTCCTCCCGAGCCCTGGTTAGTGGACTGAAGCCTGGGAAGAGCGGCATCTGGCAGCTAGAGCTCGTCAGTTGCCTGGAGCCTCCCCTGGGGAGCCTCTTCCCCCTGGTGTCGGGGAGTCTGGCCTTGGGGATGCAGTGGCGTCCAGACGTTTGGGTTGAAACTTCGAAGCCTTTCCTTCCCCCCACCCCAAGAGGTGGACCCTGAAAACCAGGATGGAACCCTGAAGCTTAATGTCAGCAAGCCCAGGTGCCCTCTGCCCTCCCCTCTAGCTGCTCTCCGAGCGGAAACCGCTGGGATGGCAGGTGTTGGGCTCAGCCATGAACCAGGCACGGCTCCAGCTGCTCCAAGGGTCTTAGCCCGTTAAACCTCAGAACGGCCCTGTGAGCGGGCTGCGGGCCAGAGAGGGTAAGGAAGCCGCCCAAGGTCACGTAGCATGTTAGTGGCAGAGCCAAGCTTTGAACCTGGAGCCTGTGCCCAGCCACACCTCCTGTCTCTTTTCTCCACTCCCCTAGGCTCAGACACGCATGGCCTCTTGCATCCAGCCCTCCTGGCCCACAGTCTTCCTCTCCCAAGCCACAAGTTTCCATCACAGTAACTCGATCCCAACCATCTATCCCCAGCCTGGCCCCCGACCTGCCTTTCCAGACTCAACTGCTGTCACCCCTCCCTCTCTTGTTATCTAGAACCCGGTGTTTATCAATGGTCCCAGGAGGTACCAGGCACATCCTGTTTCTCTGTAAGGGCAACACCCTCCCCATCCTCACCTGGCAACTCCTACACATCCTGCAAAGCCCTGCTTGATCAACACCTCCTCTTCAAGCTTCCCTTGGCCTTAGCAAACTTAATCATGCTCCCCCAGAGTACACTGTGTCAGAGACACTGACTCAGACTGCAGCCTGCTTCTCTTAGGAGCTGTGTGGTCGTGGGAAACTTCTTGAGCCTCAGTGTCCTCATCTGTAAAATGGGGGTGATAGTAGAACACTGTGCACATGGGTTGTTGTGGATATTATGGGATTACGTGGTGTTTGGAGTGGTGAGCACTCAAGAAGCGTTGGTCATAGTAACAACAACGTGGCTCAGAGCTCAGAGCCACCCACGGGCATCTTGGGGACAGTGCTCCTCCCTCTTTCTTGCCGTGTCCGCAGGAGCTGGTGACTTCGGGGTAGCCGAGCCCAGGTCTGCAGGCTCTAGCATGCTTTGCTTTCTCAGTCACCAACCTGAGGGCCTGGAAGTCACTGGCAGACAGGGTTGGGGGATACCAAGAAATCTGGAAGCCTGCTGCGTGGTCTGTAGACATCTGGCCTCTCTGGCCAGCGTGGAGGCCCAAGGGAGGTTTAAGCCACTTAGCGGGACAGAGGCGCTTTGGGGCCGCCCTGGCTTCTCAGCTGGCAGGCGAGATGAGCCTTTGGGAGCCCCAGGGGACTTGCCTTCCACACCTGCAGCTCTGTGTGCTTGTGTGTACAAACACCCCATTACGTCTGATTACAAACCATTAGTGTAATTAGGTTAGCCCCTCTCCACGTGTCGGGGCCTGGAGCCAGCTGTGTTGGGGGCCGGGATAGAATAGCAAACAGCTTCCTGCAGAGGCGGTGCTGGCTTGGCCGGCTCTCGGGGCTCCGGGAAGCTTGTCCTCTTGGGCCAGGGAACCTGGGCTGCAGACTGTCCCCAGGGTGTCAGCTGCTCTGTACCTCCTGGAGCTGGGCTTGGAGGCGGGATGGGCCAGGCTCGGGCCGGGTCACCTGATGAGCATGATCTTCCCAGGGCAATGCCTTCCGCCAGGAATGCTGCCCCCTCAGGGTCTTCACCTTCTGCACTGCTGATGTTCGGGCCAGGTAGTCCTCTGCTGCGGGGGCCGTCTCGTGCACTGCAGAGCGTTTAGCAGCAACCTTGGCCTCCACCCACTAGATGCCAATAGCACCCTCTTCCCCCAGTTCTAAGTACCAAATGTCCCTCGCATTTGCCAAGCGTCCCGCGGGGGGCAGAGCCGCGGCCTGCACCTTGATTTGGCATTCCGCTGGATCTCCATGCCGCTACCCTGCTTTGTTTGCTGTGTTGCCTCGTCAGCGTCAGCGCTGTGGCCGCCCCTTCCACCTGCTCCCACCCCGTCTCTCTTTTATCCCGGCCTGCAGCAGCCTTTGAAGCCCAAACGCTTAGTCACCTCTGGCCCTGTAACCCCCAGGGATGCCCGAGTCAGAGAGACCCTACATACCGCTCCCCTGACCCTCCACGCTGAGCACAGCCCCAGTCTGCTGGACTTAAAAGGGCCATCTCAGCTGTGTACTTGACCAGGAGAAAGAAAAGAGGCTGCTGGCTGTTTGCTCTGGGAGTCGGGAGTGAGCGTGCGGCTCTTCAGAGCCCGGCTGGAGGAGACCTCTGTCCTCTGCCGGCTGCTGCCTGCCCACCGGGCTCGTGGCTTCCTCTCCCCGGTGCGCCCACCCTGAGCTTCCTGCTCAGGACCCTCGTGAGCACGTTTCCAAAACTTCAGCTCGCCTGAAGTTGGGACGCGTCTTTTGGGCCTGGGGTTCTTACAGCTGCTCTCGTCCAGGTCGAATCTAGGACACGGCTGCCGTGGTCTGCTCACGTGTGAACCTGAACTTGGTCATGGCTCAGGGGATTGCTTGAGACTATGCACGCACTTCCTCCCCAGCTCCTCTCCCTGCACTTTGCAACGTGACTTTGCTGCTTCTCCCATCAAGAGGTGGATCCGTTCCCAGGGCGACCAGCCCTTGTGGTTTGCCTGGGACGGGGGGCTCTGGGGACATGGGATGTTCAGTGCTAAAGCTGGGAAAATTCCAGGCAAACTGAGGAGAGCTGGTCATCCCATTTGTTTCTCATCCCTTGAATTGGGCTTGACCTTGTGACGCGTTTTGGCCAATAGAATGTGGCCAGGGGTGTGCTGGTATACCAGATTTCCCCCCGGATATCCCCAACCCCTGGATGTGTGGCATTTGCCAATTTCCTTGGTGTGAATCCTCCTACCATGGCTGATTTCAAGCTACCATCGGGATGTCACTGAACGTGGAGTTAGGGGGAGAGGCTCACAGCTGCTCTCCGGATCGTCACCAAGTGCATGGGGGTGCCCAGCGTGTGCTACAGCGCCTTGAGGGTCCGTGAGCCTCTGCTCGCTCCCTGGGATTGCCCTGTGCACAATCCTGGCTGGCCTGCTGTAGGATGAGACCACGTGGGTGAGGGGGCCAGGATGTCCCAGCCATGACCATTCTAGACCAGCCTACAGCCAGCTCACTCCCCATCACATGAGAGGACTCAGCCAAGACCCCAGCCAAGCCCTGCAGAGCTGCCCACCTGACTCAGGGCTGACCTCAAATGTATGGGTGAACCCGCTGGGACCAGAAGAACCACGTGTCACTCTGCAGATTCACAAACTCATTGTTAAATTCTGTCGCTTTAAGCAACTACATTGCTTTAATTGTACTGTTTAAGCAATTCTTTGTTTTTGGAGTGGTTTGTTACAAAGCAGCAGCTGACCGATACACAGCTGTCCATATTGTTTTCCCTTTAATTGGGTGGTGTGTATTGTTGCTATATTGCATGTGTTGAGTCTAAATGTCATTTAAAATCATGTCAAAAAATTTACACTCTGATTCTTCAAGGAACGGGAGTCACCACTTACCCAGAAAACAAAGAGCGGCAGGGTTCCCTTTTATGTTAGTAAAGCAAATGTTCATCTTTGAAGAAATGACCTCAGTTCCATATTTTCCTATAGAGCAACACATGGGTGCTTTCTGTGCCCGGAGAGAGGAAACGGCTCTGTTTTGTACTAAGATGTGTGCCTAGCGCAGGCCGAGCAGTGTGGGTGAAGGCAAGAGAAATCACCAAATGCCTCAGAAGAGATGAAGGTAATTATCCCTCCCTCTAGACCCCCAGCCCCCTGTAGGCACTTGGTTTAATGCTCTGCTCTGGCTGTGTTGACATTTTAATTTTTAAGCATATTTTCATTTTCCACTGGGCTCTTCAAGTTATAAAGCTGGCCCCATTAATCAGGTTTCCCAGGAGGCTTATAGCAGGACCAGAGTTAGATCCAGGCTCCAGGCCCAGACCTGCCACCGGCTGTGTGAACCTGAGCTTGTTGCTCAGGACTAATTACATGCCAGTGTCTAGGGCTGACTGGCCTCAGGGGCCTGCAGACCGTGTGTGCTCGGTTTTTGGTGGCCATTTCCCTTTGGCCCATGACCTCCCTGCCAGCAGAACTGAATGAGCCCGTTGGTGACAGTGCTTTGTAAACGGCTCAGCACCAGACTGACGCTTGTGCGATTATTATCACTATTGATGTGATCTTGAGCTGCAGCTGTGGACGCATGTATCCTGAACCCAGAGAAGGGGGTGAACTTGACCACAGGTCTGGCCACCAGTCGCTTGTTTCCCTCTCGGTCCTCGAGAGGCACCAGTGCCTGCTGACCTGACTGGGACCCCTGGGGCTTTTCTGTCCCCGGCCCCAATGTCCAGATGCCACCTCTTCTGGGAAACAGAGGCGAAGGGCTGACCTTGAGTCGGGCTGCAAGGCGAAGAGTGCTAATAGATGTTTATTTCTAAAACAGAACTGACTAGCTAGACAACTGCTTATTAACTTGGGGGAAGGGAGTGCTATTTCAGGCCCAACATCAGAAAAGCATTTTCCTTTAAGAGCTTTTCCTGAACTTTTCACACCGGCTTGGCTGTAAGGCGCAGGGGCAGAGAGAGCAGCCCCCCTTCCTGGGTCCCGGGAGGGCCATGGCCAGGTGAGCCATGAGCCACCTTGTGGGACGTGGCGTCCTGCGGAGGGCTCCGAGGCCCTGTCACAGGGATGCAACACCCCACACTGGGGCCAACAGGGAGAGGACTGTGCCTGGCCATCCATGTCCGCCTTCCCTGCCCTGGGCACAGACTGTTCAGATGGCCGGGGGTTAGAATTTATGTTTATGGCTGGGGCCAGAGCTCAGCCTATGATCATTGTCAGGGCTTAGACTGTGACCAAGATCAGGGCTCAGCCTGTGACCACGATCAAGGCTCAGTGTGACTTTCTGGGGGTGGGAGGGCAGGACCAGGCATCCACCTGAGGCTGGGAACCAGAGCGTGCGTCCACCCTGGGGTCCCTCTGGCCTCTGTGCCGAGTCTGTCCCTGAAGTGCTGTGTCGTCCGCAGCTCCCCCCAGCCCAGGCCGCTCTGAGAGACCAGGGGCCTGTGAGGTTACCTGAGCATCAGCTGAGCGAATGAGTGTGTCTGCAGAGCGACGGCCTCTCGGCCACTTCCCTCCCCTCCTGCTCCTCAGCTAACAGTCTTTGGATGGAGATGGGTGGGCGGGACGAGGGCTGCCCTTTTAGTGGGATCCAGAGCAATGACGCCCTCCCAGACTCGGGGAAGCACACGGGTTTCACCTTCTGTACTTGGGCCTTGACTCTGGGATTGGACCCTCCTCGGGGGACATCTAGGAGCTTAGGGGCAGCGGACACCATTGCCTTCGCAAGTTCCTGAAGGTGATTTTTTTCGCACGTTCTCCCCTCCTTCTTTAGATATTTGCTGTGAAGCTCACATTATGCCTCTTTATTAAAACTGTTAATCAAAGGAAGATGCAAAACTAGAAGGAACCGAAGAGAAGCTTGTGGAGGATGGAGCTGTCCTGGAGCTGGGTCAGAACGTTTCCTTCTGACTAAACCTGGGCAGAATGGGCAGGGCCTCCTTTTGTACAGGTGGCTTTCTGCCTCTGTTTCCCCATGGTGCTCAGTCTGCAGAGGGCCCAGGACCAGATGTTTCTGAGTACAATATTTCCCCTTTATCCACGGATTCATTTTCTGATATTTCAGTCACCCATGGTCAACTGCAGTCCAAAAATATTACAGGGAAAATTCCAGAAATAAACAGTTCATAAATTTAAAATTGTGTGCCATTCTGCGTAGCGTGATGAAGTCTCACACTCTCTCCATGTCGTCCGGGACATGACTCATCCCTTTTCCAGCGTATCCACGCCGTATACACTACCTGCCCGTTAGTATAGGGAAAAAAAAGTACACATGTGTAGGGTTCCGTACTATCCGTGGTTTCAGGCATCCACTGAGGGTCTTGGATGTATCCCCCTTGGATAAGGAGGAGACGACTGTAATGGTAACAGAACATGTTTGCAGAACTTACCGTAACTCAGGCACACTTTAGGGCTTTATGCATATTAACCCAATTAACTCTCACAACATCCAGGGACCGTTTTTTTTTTGTTTTGTTTTTTGTTTTTATAGATGAGGAAACTAAAGCACTCAACTATTCCTGCTGTAGCCTGAGCAGAGGAAAGTGCCCCTCTATGGAGGGAACATAAGCCCTTGGTGCGTCACCCCAGGCGCAGCCGTGTCTACTGAGTGAGGGTGGGGAAAGGACCAGCCAGCCCTGTTCTGAGCCTGCCCTGCTCCTTACCGCTGGGAGAGCTTAAGCAAAGCATACTCCTTTCTCTGCCCCTCAATTTCCTCAATGCTAAGATTGTACTTTGTCTATGGCCAAGAGTTGTCCTGATGTTTCAGTGAGACGATGCACTCAGAGGTGTCCTGAAGGCTGTGAAGAACTGCCCAGGGACCACCTTATCTCTGAGAGGGTGAGAGGAGAGAGGAGGAAGTGAATCTTCATGGAGCACTTTAGAGGTTTGTCAATTTTATTGATCATTTCAAAGAACTAGCTTTTTGTTTCATTGATTTCCTCTGTTGCTTTTCTGTGTTCAGTTTCACAACATCCACTTTTATTTTTATTTTCTCCTTCCTTCTGCTTGCTTTCTTTCACTTGATTCACTCTCCTTCTAGATTCTCGAGGTAGGAGCTTGATTATTGATTTGAAACTTTTCATCTTTTCTAATGTAAGCACTTAGTGCTATAAAATTCCCTCTCAGCACTGCTTTAGCTGTGTCCTGCGGATTTTGGTATGTTGTATTTTCATATTTACTTGGTTCAATGTCTTTCTATTTCCCTTGAAACTTCCTCTTTGATGCATGGATTAAGGGTTTGGAGATTTTCCTGTTGTCTGTATGTTATTTATTTCTAGTTGGATTCCATTGTGCTGGAGAATATACTGCACTTTCTATTATTTTTAATTTGTTGAGGTTTGTTTCATGACCCAGGAGATGGTCTATCTTGTCTGTGCTCTGTGGACACTTGAAAAGAAAACGTGTCTGTTGTGGTTGGGTGGGGTGTTCATTCAACGTTGGTTTGATCCTGTTGGCTGAGGGTGTTGTTGAGTTCTTCTCTGCCCTCACTTATTTTTCTGTTGAGTTGTCATATTGTCAGATGAGCAGTGCTGGCGTCTCCAGCTATATTTGTGGATTTGTCTTTCTCCCTTAGTTTCTCACAGTCTTTTTGTTCATATGTTTTGCAGCTCTGATGTCATTCCTGTTCATTTAGGATTGTTATGTATTGTTGATGGATTGACACTAACACAGGCAGTCTTGCTTTCTTTTGATTAATGTTTGCATGATATAACCTTTCCCATCTTTTTCTTTCAATCCACCTATATCTTTATAGCTGAAGTGAGTCTCTCGTAGGCCTCATACAGTTCATGTATGTTGTTCAATCCACTCTGTCAGTCTCTGTCTTTTAATTGGCATGTTTATGCCATTTATATATAATGTGATTATTGATATGTTAGGGCTTAAAAAAGGGATGCCGTTTTACTTTTTTGTTTTCTGTTTGTCCTTTCTGATTTTTGTTGATCTCTGTTCTTTATCCTGCCTTCCTGTGGGTTACTTGAAAAAATTTTTGTAGACTTTCATTTTGCTCTATCTGCAGTTTTTTTGAGCGCATCTCTTTGTACTACAGCTATTTTAGTGGCTGCTGTAGGTATTACACTACACATATGTAACTCATCAGAGTCTACTGGTGTCATCACTTTACCAGCTCAAGTAAAGTGTAGAAAACTTACTTCCCTTTATGTCCCATTACCTTCCTTTATTTATAATATAATAAAGTATTTTCTGTACATAAATTTAGAACCTCAGTGTTACAATACTTGCTTCAACTGTCAAACATAATTTAGGAGACTTAGGTGGAGAAGGAAAAGGTATTTAGCTGTATCTTTATTCTTTCTGTTGTTCCTCCTTCTTTTCCGATGGTCTACAAATTCCTTGTCTTATTGTTTCCTTTCTGTCTAGAGAACCCCCTTTAGCCATCTCTAAGGGTAGGTCTGCTCACAAGACAAATTCTCTTAGTTTTCCTTCACCTGAGAATGTCTCAATTTCCCTTTCACTCCTGAAGGATGTTTTCACTGGATACATGATTCTGGGTTGACAGTTCTTGTGTTTCAGTCCTTGAAATATGTTTTGTCACCTCCTTCCAGCCTCCATGATTCCTGATGAGAAATTCACTGACATTCCATTCCAATGGGTAAGGTGTTGTTTTTCTTCTCTGGTTGCTTTCCAGATCTTCTGTTTTTGTGGTTTTCAGAAGTCTGACAATGACATGTCTTTGTGTGGATTTCCTTGGTTTTCCTGTCTGGGGCTCACTCACCTTCTTGAACCTGTAGGTTTATGTCTCATTTAATTTGGGAAGTTTTCAGCTATTCTTTCTTTAGGAACATTATCCACCTCCTCCTTCTTTCTCTTTCTGGAGCTCTGATGACAGGAATCTTTTTTATAGTCCCACGGGTACCTGAGGCTCTGTTAGTGGGTTTTTTGTTTTTAGTATATTTTCTCTGTGTAGCTCAGATTTGGTAATTTGTATTATTTTATCTTTAAGTTCATGTATTCTTCCTTCTGTCCCCTCCATTCTGTTGTTGAGCTCATCCACTGAGTTTTTAAATTGCAGCTATTTATTTTCCAGTTCTAAAATTTCATTTAGTTTCTTTATATCTTCTATTTCTTCACTGATATTTCTTATTTTTTATTTGTTATAAGTTGTTTGTAATCATTATTGGAGCATTTTATGATGGCTGCTTTAAACTCTGTGTCAGACAATTCTAACTTCTGTCATCTCAGTGTTGGCATCTGTTGATCAACTTTTATCATTCAGTTTGAGATCTTCCTGCTCTTGGTATGCTGACTACTTTTCAACTGAAACTTGGACATTTTGGGTATTATGTTGTAGACGCTGGATCTTATTTAAGCCTGTCATAGCTGACTTCTGACATTATGATAGGAGAAGGGAGTACTGCTTCCTTATTACCAGGGAGACCTATCTGGTGAGGGTAACCCAGAGTTACCAGAGGTAACCCAGAGTCCTTCTTCGAGTCCTTCCTGCTTCATCACCCCTCCCCCACCCACTCATCAGTTTGTTCATCTATGACCTTAGCTGGACCTCTCTTCTGTGCCTGCCTCTGGGGGTCAGGGTGACAGTAGCAGGCTCAGTCTCCTCAGGGGAGTAGGTTAGCACAGGATTGGGGATTATGGGGCCATGTGGCTCCAGCAGTGGCCCCCTGGCCAGATCCTCCCCTACTCTAGGACCTAGAGGCCTTTCATGGGAACACAGGCCCTGGCTACCATTTTCCTGGTGCACCCTAAGCTTACTACAGTGATAAGGAATTTGACTGAACTCATCCCAATCCAGCCCAGCTCAAATCACTCATCTTCAGGAGCCTCCCAGACAACTCTCCCTCTCATACATATGAGCTGTAGAGTCACGAGAAGAGGGGTGTTACCCAAGAACAGAATGATGAGAGAAACTCCCTGCTTGCTTCTTCCTAACCTCAAAACTGGGCTCCATACCTCAGGGATCATAGAGGCTTTTCATCATTATCATCAGCATCATCACCATCGATACTATCAACATCATCATCATCATTATCATCACCATCATCATCATCATAATCATCATCACCATCATCACCATCACCATCAACACTATCAATATCAACGTCATCACCATCATCATCATCATCATCATCACCATCATCACCATCACCATCAACACTATCAATATCAACGTCATCACCATCATCATCATCATCATCATCATCACCATCATCACCATCACCATCAACACTATCAATATCAACATCATCACTATCATCATCACCAACATCATCACCATCACCATCACCATAGTTATTACTGTCATCACCATCGCCATCACAACAGCAAAACAACAACGATAACAGCAAGCATTCTTTGAGCACTTACATTATTTCATTTCTTTCTCACCACAACCCTATGAGGGAGGAGATACTGTCTTAAATTTTTCAGATGAGAAAGCACAAGCTCAGAGAGGTTAAGTAAATTTCCTGACCTCACACAGCCAGCTAGCTAGTGGTAGAGTCAGGATTCAAATTCTGATCTACCTGATGCCAAAGACTTGGCCCAACAGGAGTTGGTAATTGAGGCCCTGAGTGAGCTGGAGAGTGATGGCTTTATCCCCTTTGTTTACTCCCCACAGTAGGGCCACACTCACCCTTGGCCTGTGTTTGGTCCTGGCTCCCCACCCTGCACACACATGTACCGGCAGAGAGGGAGAGGAGCCAGCTCCTCCAGTTCCAGGTCGGACTGGCCAGAGCTCATCTTCAGATTCCCTGCCCTCCTGGCTGTCCTGCATGCCTGCCCCCACCGCTGCCCGTGCACGCGAATGCTCCTTCGCCTCCCTGGACACCGTGCAGCCACGTGCGCTTGGAATTAGTTCCCCCTCCCCCCAGCCCCTTCTCTTTCCTTCCATGTATTTCACCGCGTTAAATGCTCCACATTTTCACCCCTTCTCTTTCCTTCCATGTATTTCACCGCCTTAAATGCTCCACATTTTCACCCCTTCTCTTTCCTTCCATGTATTTCACCGCGTTAAACGCTCCACATTTCAGGACATGGTGAGCATCAGAATCCCCCTCCTGGTACACGGCATGGACTGCGGCCGCTCCGAGGAGCGCCAGAGCCGCCTGGTCAGGAGCTGGGTTCTCAGACTGTGTCCACGTCGCGCAGAAGCGAGCCCCTTCTCCTCCGTGTCCGCGTGCGACATCTCGGTGAAGACGTCTCACGGCCTCTGCTTGGGCCACGTGACTTGCCCGCCGTGCCAGGGGCGGGATTGCTAGCTGCCTGTCCCGGGTCTCATGTAATGACGAGAGGGGACACGTGACCAGCACCTCCACCTGGACCAGATGGAGAGAGAATGTGCGCCCTCACGGGGTGGACAGGCCTGGACTCCAGCTCTGGCCTGATGGCTTATGACAGCGGGGTGGTTGATACTACAGCCTCACTTTTTCCACTTCCAAAGCAAGGATAAGAGTGATCATGTCAGGGTCCATCACGAGCACAAGGTGACCAGCAGGCGTGAGGTGCTCTGAGCGGCACCTGGCCCACAGCGGACGCTGCCACCTGCAATCCTCGCCCTCTGGGTCCTGCTGCGCCTTCGCCGACGCCTGGGCCGTGCAAGGCTGTCCGTCTCGGGGCCCCTTAAGAAGGGCAGGTGTGAATTCCTCTCATCCATGGTTGTGACATCAGACTCTAGTGCCCACGGTCGAAGGTCAGTGCTGTACATTCTCACCAGGCCTGAGGCTCCCGGGAGCCAGAACGCTCCGGAGAGGCCGGGCGGAGGGGCCCATGAATATTTCATCATGAAATTCTCGAGATGAGCTGCTGCTCCGCAGGTGGCTTTGTGCCGAATCTTTCCATCTCCGTGACTTACGTCCTTACCCTCTCTCTCCCCGCTCGTCAGCAGCGGATGTTCTAAGGAGGCCTTCACTGCTAAGTATCTCGCGGTGGCAGAAAGAGAAAATAACAGCAGCTGACATGTGTCCCACGTGTCCCTTCGCAGAATCCTTTCTCAGCCATTAACCCCACTGAGCCTCCCACGAGACAGAGATGCAGGGACGACTGTGGTTTACAGGTGGGGAAACGGGGCCTCTGACGGCCCCCATCGCTCTTGGTAGGTTAGGTACCTGCCTTCTCTACACACGGAGGGAGGAAGCTTCTCTACACACGGAGGGAGGAAGCTTTAGAGAGCCCTGTACTCCCTGTGTTACTTTTCTGCCTAAAACCTCTGGGCCCCCGCCCGACCCTCCCAGGAAACGTCTCCGGGCAACGACCGCAGCGGGTGCAGTTCTGCCCTCCGTCTCGTTCTGGCTGCAGCCACTGTGCTGCTGGTCACCTTGCTCTCTGTGCCTGTTTCCTCACGTGGGTGTTGGGGTGACCGGCTCCTCCTGTGAGCTGCACACGGCGTGAGAAATGCTCACGGGCTCCATCTGCGGAATCCAAACCGTTTTCCCTGCCCCGTGCTGTATGCCGTTGGCTCATCGGATTGTCCCCCCAACCCCAGGATGAAGGGTTGTCGCCCCGTTTTCAGAGGGAAGGCTGACCCTCTGGAGGTTTGAGTGTCCCCTGGGGTCCTGGAGGTGAGCTCCGGAGCCTGGTGCCCGTGATGCGTCAAGACCGAGGCTGTGTCTTCCTGGGCCGGTGCCAGGTCGGGCGCCCGGGAGGAAGTGGTACTCGGGCGGCTCCAGGGAGGATGGGGGTGCGGACAGGGCTGCCCTCTGGACCTCCTGCTCCTGTTAATGCCTCCTGAGCTCTTGGTGAGTTTGTTGGTGGCTTCATGCATGGAGTTATCTAACCTGTCCCTGCTTCTGGGCCCCAGGCTCCAGGGTAACGGGTCAAGGGATCCTGTGGGGTCACCTTGCCATGAGAAGGGAGAGGCGGGGCTTGCCTGGTGCGGGGACAGCGGGGCCGTGTAGGGGTGCACAGCTGAGTCAGTAGCGGCTCCAAGTTCTCAGGGAGGGGCCCCTGCAAACCAGCCACTGAAGCCAAGCCAGCCCCAATCCAGTTCTGTGTCACCACATCCCGGCTCTGTGTCCCTTACACAGCTTTTATTCATGGCATAGTGACAGACTGAGCTGAGGCTACGGAGGGCAAGACAGGCGTGCAGGGGAGAGAAGCGTGTGGATTGCCTTCTTGGAGCCTCAAAGGAGGATGGCGCCCACGGTCACGTTCTGAGTCTGGTTATTACTTCACGGAGCTCAGTTACCTATTCGTGGGTGCACCTATGCCTGTATGTGCACGTGTGTGCACACGTGTTCGTGTGCCCATGTACACGCATGCATGCACGTGTGTGCATGCAAGTGTGTATGAGTGTGTGCACACACATGTGGATGCATTATCTGCTTTCCCTTCAAGAGTGTGAACTCCAGGACAGTTCCAACTCAGCATTGCTTTTCTTTGTCTCTCAAAAAAATGAGCTCCAAATATCTATTAAATAAACTCCAAAGAAAAATGGACAAAGACACGAGCAAGTTAATTCCCCGAGAAGAAACTAAAAACAGCCAAGAGACACTCGGATCCTGCCTCCGATTCGACGTTTAATCAACCACGAGATGTCTTTGCTTTATTTCCTCTCCTACTTGAAGGGGGTGTAGGGGCTGGCGAGGTGCGGGGACCAGGCACCCCGCACTCTGAGGGCAGGGGTGCCATCGGACACGAGGTTCTTGGAAGGCCATTTGGGGCTGTGCTGTAGAAGATTTGAAATGCTCACACCCTGTGACCCAGCGATTCCGTCCCAGGGATGGGTCATGATAAAATAATCGTGCGTGAGCCTGCGGACGTGAGCGCAGTAGGCTCTGCAAATTATTAGCCACCGCACAGTGCAAGACTGGAGATGAACTAAACGTCCAGTGGCCGAGGGGAGGTGAAATAGATGATGGCCCATCCATAGCATGGACCCCTGGGTGGCTATGAGACGACGCGGATTTGAGTTTATTGATGGGGAAAGATGTCCGTGGCGGGGGGTATTGTATGGAAAGCCAGAGCACGGGCAATGTGTCCCAAATGGGTCCACTTTGTAAAATTCTCTCTCTCTCCCTATCAATCCAGCTCTTCAGCTCTCCAGCTCTGAATAAGAATAATGTAGAATATAAAGCTTAAAAACCTATTTATCAACACTTTAATGGCTCTGCGAGATGAGATTGCCAGTAATTTTCTTTCACTTCATCATTCCTTTACATATTGTCTTAGTTTTTTTTATTTTATGATTTTTGCAGTCAATGCTTATTACTTTAATAACAGTAAAAATGTTATTTTTATAGTTTTAAGTAATTCTTCTATGCTCCATACAGAAGGCAGGGACCTTGTCTCCAGAATGCCCCCTTGACTCACCATAAAGGAGGGAAATGTCTATTTATGATACTTCTTGAGCACCTCTTAGGCTAGGTACTCAGTTGGAGGTATTCACGTGGACAATCTCATGGACCCCAGGCAGCAGCTCTGTGACGTCACGGTTATCACCCACATTTCATAGAAAAGAAAACTATGGATCAGAGATGGTAAGTGGCCTGCCCAAGGTCCCACAGCTGGGACTCTAGCCACGTGGGAAGGAGGTGCGTGGAGGAGGGGTATTGCCTTTCCCAGGGGCCTGGATGGCTAGTGCATGAGTGACGTGTCACTACTAAGCCAAAGCTTCTGGATTGGCCCGAGGGATATGGCCAAGGAGGAGTCCTGGCTGGGTGTGAGGGGTGTTAGCAGGAAGAAGGGGGTGAGTGCCGGGCCAGGGCCAGGGAGCGATGGAGGTAGAGAACTGGCCCTGGCAGTGTGGGACATGGGAGCGAGCTGTGTCCTGAAGACTAACCACCCGCATTCTTGGGGGGCAGTTTCTTCAGCAGGGAGGTGGGGCAAGAGCCCTGCAAGACCTACCCCTGGGCTGCAGTGAGTAACAAGGGGGACAGTGGTGGGAGAGGCTGTGAGATGGCTTAAGGGGTGTCCTGCTGGCGTGGGGTTTCTGGCACGGAACCTAGGGCTGTGGTCAGTGGTGCCCAGTGGAAAGTGACCGCATACCTTCGAGGTGCTCTGCCAAGTGGATCAGCACCGGCCATTCAATCTCTAACGTCTCTACGAAGTGGCTGCCGTAACCGTCTTACAAATGGGGAGACCAGAGGCCCAGAGAGCCTGAGAGGCTGGCCTGAAGCCACACAGCCCATAGGAAGCTGCTGTGAACTGAATGTTTGTGTTCCCCGGTCAGGAAGCCCTCCTCCCCAGTGTGATGGTGTTTGGAGGGGAGGCCTCTGGGAAGCATTTAGGGTTAGATGGGGCCATGGAGGGGCCCCCCAGGATGGGATTAGTGCCCTTGGGATCTGAGGTTACAGCAAGAAGTCTGCAAACCAGTAAGTGGGTCCTCACCAGACCGACCCCACTGACACCTCCATCTCAGACTCCCAGCCTGCAGAACTGCGCAGAATAAACTCCTGTTGCTTGAGCCCTGCAGCCTACGGTATTTTGTTGCAGCAGCATGAGCTGGCTGAGACATTGGCTGAGCTGGGTTTGCACGCAGCACACTGGCTCTTAGCCCTGCCTTGTCCGGCCACAGCAGTATGACCTCCGTGATACAGTGAGCTTAGACTAGTTGCCCCTGCCCTGGGCAGGCTGGACAAGGAAGTGAGCTGAGCACCGTTGGGCCCGTGTCTTAACCGCTCTGAGCTGCAGGTGCTTCAGCTGTGAATGAGGAAAATAGCTGCGTCCCCTTCCGAGCGAGAAATGAGGAATGAAATGGTAGACCATTGCATGAGTCTCCGAGGGCTGCAATAACAAACCACCCCAGACTGGGTGGCTTAAAGCAATAGGAACGCATTCTCTGCTAGTTCTGGAGGATAGACGTCCAAGAGGTGCGCGCAGGGCTGCGCTGCCTCTGAAGGCTCCAGGGAAGGATCCTCCCCACGTCTTCCAGCTTCTGGCGCCCCAGCAGTGCATGCAGCTGCATCACGAACCTCTGCCTCTACTGTCACGTGGCCCCTCCTCTGTGTGTCTGTGTCTGTCTCCTCTTTCTCTTATAACGATGCCAGTTCTTTTCTGATTTGTTTTTGTTGATGTAACCATGCTTTTAAAAATAAACTTTACATTGTGGAACAGTTTTAGATTTACAGAAAAAATTCAGAGATGGTACAGAGAGTTCCCATATACCCCACACCCAATGTCCGCTATTAATAACATATTATATTACTGTGGTACATTTGTTACAATTAACAAATCAGTACTGATAGATTATTATTAACTGAACTCTATATTTATTCAAATCTCAGTCTTCTGTTCCATGAAGAGGCCCTCTTGGCTGTGGCACTTTCCCAGATTTTCTTTGTTTTTGATGACCTTGACCTTTTTGTCCTCAACATTTGTGTGATGTTTTTCTCATGATTAGAATGGGGTGATATGTTTTGAGAAGGAAGAACACAGAAAAAGTGCCATTCTCATTATATTACATCAAGAGCACATGCTGTCAATGCAATTTTTGACCTTGGGTGTTGAGCTCGGTCACAGGCGGAGGCAATATTTGTCAGGTTCTCCAATGAAAGTCACCCCCGCCCTCCTTTCCATCCTGTACCCTTTGGAAGGAAGTCACTTTGCAGAGCCCACGCCTAAAGAGTGGGGGACTCTTCTCCCCCTCCTTGGGGGCGGAGTATCCACAAACATTATTTGGGATTTTTTTTTGGCGTGGGAGCTTTGTCCATTCTTATTTACTTATTTAGCCAATCATGTATTTATGTCAGTGTGGACTCAAGGGTAATTAGTTTATTCTTTGGGGTATAATCCATTACTACTTCATCTTTGTTGCTGAAATTGTTCCAGACCCGGCCACCGGGAGCTCGTCCAGTCGGCCTTGACACGCCCCACCGTGATGCTCTTGGTTGGACGTTTCCTTACTTCCTGACACAGCAGGTGCTCCAGGCTCATCGTGTGTATGTCCTGCTCCCGTCCTAGAATCAGCCATTCCTCCACGGAGTCCCGTTCTCCCAACTGGAGAAGCGGTGTTAGAAGCCAAGATCTGGGGGCCGGGGGTGCCTGCGGCTCTGGGGTGTCACCGTCCCAGGCTCTCAGCTGACAGAACAAGGACACGTATGTGTGTTCACCAAGCCGTGTGCACACAGGTCTATAAATATTCTATTTGTATCTGTCTGTATCTCTAGTAAACTAGACGGGAGCTCAACCTGATGTCTCCGGTTCGTACCCATCACCGCAGCGATGATCCCAGGCTCCTCCCGTTGCTTATGCATAACCTCCCCTCCAGCAGAGAGAAACCCGCTCCCACCACCTGCCACCCACTCACATAATTGTTCAACCGGGTCTGCATGTGTAGCGGGATCAGAGTTGTAGGCTGGCACCCCGTGGGGAACAGCTTTACCCTCTAGAGCACAGAGCTCAGGTCCCTTTGCCTTTAGTCTCGCAGACGCCCTCGTCCCAAAGTTACTTAGGGCAGCTCCTTTCTCCTCTCACGCCTCACTGTGGGTTTCTGATCATAGGTCTTTTCTGTTCAGAACGTTAGGAAACAGGAAGCACAAGAAGAGACCGGAAGTCCCCCGGCATCTCCCCTCCCGGGGAGCCTCCGTGCGTGTCTGCACGTCCATCCATCCGTCATTTTCTACCCCAAATTGCGCCCCGAATCAGTCTTCCCTCGCTTGCTAAAGAGCATCATTCATTCACTCAGAACGTATTTTCCCATTTGTCAGTGGGGGCCGTGCTTACCACACATCCAGTGCTGTGCAAGGCTCTAGAAGCTCCGTGGACGACAAGAGGAGAGGCCACACCCCTCGAGAAGCCCCCAGCATCGGGGATGGGGAGACAGACGTGCTTCAAACAGTCACAGGAACAAACGCAAAACTGTGACTCTGACACGTCCCGGGAAGCACGGACACGTGGAGCTCTGAGCCCTCTGACCTGATGCGGAAAGTCGGGGGTGCTGCCCTGAGGAAGGTCCTCGGGTGATGGTCTGAAGGATGAGAGGGATTGACACAGAGGAGGGAGAGGTTGCATCCTGGGCGAAGGTCCCGAGGCAGGGGGAGCATGGCACGTTTGTGAGTGTCCACACGGCCGCGGGGGGTTGGGGGAGGAATCTGGGGAGACTGGTTGTGGCCACAGGCCTGAAGCGTGCTGGGCAGCCCACTCTAAGTACACGGGAGCCCTGGAAGGGTTTTGAGCAGAGGAGGGTCATGATCTGATGGAGACTTTGGAGAGAAAGCCCCGGCTGTCCTGCAAGGAGTGTTGGAGAGGCCGGGTGGACGAGATGGGCTTCCAGAAGCTGCAGCAGCCAGCAGGGGAGAACTGGTTGTTTGGGTTGATGTCGTCCTAGTGATGGTGTCCCCCTTTGGGACTTCATGCCGCCCAGAGCCAATCAGAAAGTCTCAGAAAGGCTCCTCTCTGCCTCAGGGCTTTTGCACGTGCTGGCTTCTCCCCCACTCTGCTGCCTTTCCCTTCGGGCTCAAGTGCCTGAGTGCCCTCCTCAAGCCAGCCTCCTGCTTTCTTGACCTCAGCACTTGTCCCAGTCCCAGAAGCAGTCTTGTGCCCTCTGCCCCTGCTGCTGTCCCCCCATGGGCCTATGCCCGGTTACTGGGGACAGGGCAACCCCGAGGATGGTGAGGACGACCCAGGTCTGCTGGTCACACCAAACGACCCAAGTGCTAAGGCAAAGGGCACACGTGCTCACTCAGCAGGGTGAAGACTCTTGGTTTTGATTCCAGGTTCGGCGGCTTTGGTAGGATCACAGTTGGTGGAAGCAGCTTTATTATTCAAAGGGAAACCTTGCAGAAGTTGCATTTGGAACTTGAGAGGAAAAGGTGAGGCCTTTACTTTGTCACATCTCAAGGGCTCCTCCCTCTCCCCCACGTAAATATTTTAAACAGCTGCTCTCAGCTCCTTGTCCTCCAAATTCCCTCTCTAACCCCCTTAACGGGGATATCTGGCGTCCCACTCAGACTGAGGCCCTTAGAACTTAGATTCTGGGACGGTCACACGCACTGTCACGTAAGCCACCCCCTCCCATTTTACAGGTGGGAAACTGAGGCCCGAGGGCTTACAGATCACCGGCATCTGACCTGGGCCCAGAGTCTGCCCCTCGGGCCCCAGATGGCTGAGGGGAGGATGGCCATGGTGCCCCATGCCTCCCTGCACGTCTCCCTCGGGCCTCCCTCGAGGGCTTTGATTTCTCCGGCACAGAGGCCCCCGAGAAGCTGGGAGGGGGATGTGGGGACATGGGGAGGAGGTGGAGGGCGGGGTGTTTTAGCACCCCAGGAATTTTGTGGAAATCTTCCCCAAGTATTACTCCATTTAAACCCTCCACAGCCCTGTGCAGCAACCCTCCACTCACTCTTCTGTCAGTAGCATTCACTGTGCACCTACTGTGTGCCAGGGGTTGTTCTAGGTGCTGGGAACACAGCGTGAGTAAAACTCTCTGCCCTCAGACCCCACTGTCTGCCGAGGAGAGATGGACACCAAACCAGCCAAGATAAAACAGTGTGATGGAGAGAAGCCAGGGAAGGTGCCAGATGGCCTTTCTGGGAGAGGACGGGAAGGGGAGGAGGAGAGCTTGGGGGGCCCCGGGGTGCACCTCCTGCGGGCTGTGTGCCGGCAGGTCTCTCAGCCCAGAGGTGTCCTTTCCTCAAATGCAGAGGTGATGGGCGACACCCCCGGCACAGGCCCAGGGAGGCCCAGACGTGTGCTCCGTGGGAAAGCAGGGCCTCACTGGGCGGGGACCCCAGCATGCCAGCCGCTGCCCCTTGACCTTGGCAAGCAGGTGCTCACGGGCCCGATGCCAATCAGCGCAGCTGGAATGGTCGCGGGCATCACTCCCCCCATTATTCCTCACCAGGACCCACGAGGCTCACCCGGCGGGGTGCAGAGAGGTGGTTGCTAGTCCTGCAGACAGTGGGACCAGGTCTCCGGCCACCAGAACCGTGGATGCCCTGGGATGCCGTGATGCCCAGCCCGGTCAGGCTCTGGGGGCCTTTGGGTCCCACAGTGTGCCTGAGGCTCGAGAGGCTGGATACGAGAGATGACGCCGCAGCGGTGCTTCCTGCAGTCAGCCCGGGGCTGCGGCTACACCATCAGGAGTTACGGCGCAGCCCGGTGCGTGCTCTAATTACCAAATGTCCTGCATGATTAACTAGGAAATTAATAGGCCGAGCACTCCTTGTCCACCTGGCGAGCATCTCAGAGGCCCATAAACGTGCCGGAAGCCAAACGCCGCTGCGAAGCGTCTCTCCCTCCCCCCTCCATCCATCAGCTCCTGGCGATTTACGGTTCTTTCCAGAGCCTCTTCTCCGTGCCAGGGCCTCATTCCGGAAGCTGGAACTGGGTCTCAGTGCCCACCCTGCTGCCACCGTCACTGCCCACCCGCAGGCTGGACAGGATCAGGTTCAGCACCCACCCACCCCGCCTCCACTGGGCGAGTCAGTCACCTCCTTGCCTCTGCTTCCCCTCTTGCCCAATGGAGGTGGTACTGCCTGGCGTGAGCCTGTCCTCAAGGTCAGACTGGACGATGCCCTGATGGATGTTATCCCTTCCTCCCTCCCCACCTCCACCCTGCCCACTGGAGGGGTTGCTGACCTGGTGACTTGAGTCTGAGGTTTTGCCCCGTGTCCCGTGGGGGGATCAGGGGGCTTCCAGCCACGTCTCCTTGTCCTGCGCGTTCCCGGTGGTGGGTCCAGGCAACAGCGGCTCTCCACCCTCTCTCCTTTCCTGCTCCCCCTGCCAGGAGTGAGCGGGCAGCACATCGCTGGCTTTGTCCGGGGCTCAGCTGCCTCACACTCGGGGTGGGGGACCCTCTGGGCTGACCTGAGTCCCTTTTCCTGTCCAGCTCTCACCCCAGCCCGGGCAGATCTCTCTCGCTCCCATCAATGTGCAGTTTCTGTTCCCTTTGGCTTTGGTTCCTGCGTGGGCTTCTCTGGGAGGAACAGAGGTGAGGAGGGTGAGGGCAGGGTTCGGGCAGCCACTGTGTTCTGAGCGGAAGCCTGGCAGGGCTGGGCGGCGGGACGTGGGGGATCAACCACTAGCCCTGGGCTTGCGCTCTAAAGGGGGTAAACCGAGGCAGACGGGGGCACCGTCCAGGCCTCTGGGTTCCGTGTACCCCCGAGATGGGTGACGGCTGTGACGCAGACCCCTCCGACCCAGGGCCCACCCAGCATGTCTGTTTCCTCCCCCCTCGCTCCTTCTTGGGCCCACAAAGGGCAGGACAGTGCCGTGGGCAGAGCCGGTTCCCGACCCCCACCAACCTGGGCTGCAGTCCGGCGCCACCACTCACTCCCTGGGTGACCCTGGGGGCTGTTGGATCCCGGGGCCTCGGTTCATTCATGGCAGCGTGGGCGACGGACGTTGCCACCTGTCCCAGGAGGGCTGGTTGGGAGCGTTGAAGGGGAAGCCAGTTCTGAAGGCCCTGGGGGTGCAGCCCTGGGGAAGGAGGTGGAGCCGGCGGGGGATGGAAGCCTCTGGGGGAGGGGAGAGGCTTGGGTGGTCAGCCCAGAGGCAAGAGCACAGGATGGAGTCGCTGGAAGGTGGAGTTATTCACCAAACATGTCGCATTAGCCGCAATTTGGCCCATTTTTGAAGTCATTTTCTCTTGGGCCCACTTTTGAGCATTTCAAGGATTTTTAGCTCGTTTGTCCTCTGGATATAAATTTCCAGCCCATGGGCTTGTTCCAGCCATTGGTCAGGGACACATGGGCAGGGAGAGGGCAGCGTTGGCAGAGGCCAGGTTCAGGGGGACCTGGCAAGGCAGGGGACCCTGAGAGGGGGCTGGGAGGGTGATGGGAGTGCAAAAGAGACCCCTCCTCCATGAAGACCAGTGGCAGGCGGGCTCAGCCTCACCTCACACTGCTCAGGAGCTGAATTCCCTTGGGATTAGCGTTAAGTATATTTAAAAAAAATCAGGGCCCAGAATAGTGAGAATTAAGTAGAACTTAATATTCATCATGCCTCTGGAGAGGGAAGATTTCCTAAGTTTAGAACTAATACCAGGAATCAGGAGAGAAAATATGGACAGATTTGACTGCATAAAAATGAAAATCTTCTGCATGTCAAAATTAAACCACCAAATAAAAAGGCAAAAAAAAAATTCGGCCTGGGAAATATATTTGCAGCAAATATAACAGACAGAGGCTTAATTTCTTTATTAAATAAAGAGCTTATAAGAATATCTGCAAAAACATAGAAATGCATATGATGTAAAGTTCGGATTTTTTTTCTTTTAAGAAAGAAGGGGCCATTTAAGTAATAGGGAACAACATACGAAAAGCTTAACGCATGGAGGAAAAACTGTGTGCAAGCACCATGATGTTGGGAGTGATTTTTAGGGAGTGGTATGATTTTTATATTTATTTTTTCTTTCTATTTTCCTAGATTTTTCAAAAAAGTTTTTTAAGGAGTATGTTTTACCTTAAAAAAGTGTTTTGAATCCATGCATATATTTGCTCTATTATTATTATTACTATTTATTTATTTTTAAAAATTTCTATTGAAGTATAGTTGATTTACAATGTTGTGTTAATTTCTGCTGTATAGCAAAGCGATTGTTATACATATATATATATATTCTTTTCCATTATGGTTTATCATAGGATATTGAATACAGTTCCCTGTGCTATACAGTAAGAGTTTGTTTATCCATCCTATATATAATAGTTTGCATCTGCTAATCCCAAACTCCCAATATTATTATTATCATTTTTGTTATTGGAAGTAGCGGCAATACTTGCCGTTTATTAAGCAGCTGCTAGTATGAGATGTGTAATTGCTATGTGAAGCATTTTTCACCCATCATCTCATTTAATCCACACAACACCCTTGGGAAGCAGTTATTATTATCCCCACTTTAAAGATATGAAAACTGAGGCTCAGAGGGGTTAAGGCCTCCAGCCAGGGTAGGACAGCTAAGTGGGAGATCTGGGTCTGAACAGGCGGCTCGTACCTCGGTCGCCCCGGGTCGGCTAAGTGATGGCCGGGATAGGAGCAGAGAGGGCCCCTCTGAGGCACTGCTGGCCCCTCAGTGCTGTGCTAAGAGTGAAACCCACAGCGCGTGCAGATGGACCGAAGGAACCGTTGTCACCCAGGAAGGGCAGTGCATCCCAGGCTCGCCTGTCTCACTCCCTTCCCAGCAAAACAGAAACCAATTCAGGCAAGGCTGGGAGCTGAGACAACTCGGGAGGACCCGGCAGGAGGCGTGTGTTTGCAGTTTCACATGTGCCCAAAGTGCTTATTAGAAATATGAAAACAAGGCCGACGTATTCTTAGACTAATTGACTAAGAATCCTTGAACTTGACACAACTTGGGGAAAAATAACAGAGAAACGATGCAAAAATGCTCAGAAGCAGCTCAACTCCTCTTACTGGGGTGGCACGTGCTCCGTTGGGTGATTCCCATTACATTTGTGCTGAGAAGGAGGAGGTGCCCTGAGACGCATTGTCTGAGACAGCCTTTGAAAGCCTCCAAAATGAGAACAAACCAGGGGATAAAAGCCCCACACAGAAAGGCCAGTGTGAACACAGATGGGCTGTGCCACCCACCCTACGTGCCACCCCGGGCTCAGAGATGAAGACAGCTTGGCCCTGGGGTGGTGTGAGCCCCGTCTCGGCACAATGGAGGCCTTCCTGGAGGAGGTACTTGTGTGGATGAGCCTGCAGGAGGGCTGCAGGTCCTGAGAGGCTGAGACACAGGGAGGGTTGAGAAGACTTGGCCAGTGGCTTATTGGGCGGCGTTCAGGATCTCTGTGGGGTAGCCGTGGGAGGCAAGCAGACCCCGAGGGCTGGGAGCGGTCGCTCTGCCTGGGCCCACGGCATCTAGGAGATGGGGAGGTGGTCAAAGGCCTCTGAATGGTGCTTTGGAAATCCCAGCATCTTTGGGGAACTAAAAGGAAAGATACAGTGATCAAGGGGGGTAGTGAGGTGGCCACTAGTGGAGAAAAGAAACTCTGACTTCCCCATCTTCTAGAACACTCCCACAAGGAAGCTACTGTCTGCACTTTACAAATGAAAAAACTGAGGGTCAAAGAGGCTACAGAGCCAAAGCCCCACAGCCTTCCTGGCTCTCGGCCCTGTGGCCTGAGGCGTGGCTCTTTGCCTGACCCAAGGCCACGTTCCACCACACCCTCCAGGTCAGATGCCAAAGGAGGGGCACCCTCGTGGGGCTCAGGCCTCCTCAGGGCTCCTCCTGGCTGGTCCTGTTTGCTCAGGCAATTGTGCCTGAGCCCCTTGGCCACAGGGCCACGTCTGACTCAGCCTGGTGTCCAAGGCCCCAGCCCAGCGTCTGTGTGCAGTAGGTACTCCATAAATGCTCTCTGAACAATGAAATCCAGAGAACAAGTACATTTCAGCTCGGGGAACTCTGGTGTGGTCTCCCCTGACTCCAGACAAAGTGAATACAGGCTGTAGTCACATGTTCCAAAATTGTCAGTTCAACTCAATTCCCCTCATTTGCCTCCAAGTCTTCCCCATCCCTCCTCTCAGTTTAACCCCAGATCTCCTTTCCAATGGCTTTCAATTTTCACCTTGACTCAATTCAAATCAAATTGGGTCAATTTCCTTTCAATTCCATTCTATCGGGTTCCTTCCCTTTAATTCCATTTCCTTTCTTCGATTCAGTGAGATTCAATTCCCTCAATTCATTTCAGTTGGCATCAGTCCAGTCTGGGGACTTTAACCCAATCCTGGCCAATAATTCAACTGCAGGCAGTTTTCCAGTTGGACTCAAGATGACTCAACTCTCAGGTCCCTCGGCATCCTCCCCCGTGTGAATCATCTCAATTCCATCCTCCATGTGTCTCTGAGCACCTGAGCCCTTCAGGGCTCTGTCCTCTCTGATGTGCGATGACAAAGAGGTTCCCTTCTGGAGAATGATCTGGAAAGAAGTAGCGTGTGCACAACCGCTTGCTCTGGGGGAAGCTGCCTCCAGTCTGTCACTTCCTGTTCTCCTCAGGACACCCCGGGGAGAAGGTGTCAGTGTTACCATGGTCATGGTGCCCGCTGGAGGGCTGAGGAAATGAAGGCACACAGAGCTGAAGTCGTAACTCCGTGTCCACAGCCTTACAGCGTAAGGGCTCAGGCCTTGAACCTGGGCCATTTGACAGCAAAGCTCTCACTTGACATTTACTTGAGAAAATAATACCAATTTAGTCAATGAATTTGTTCAACAATGCTTAGTGATTACCATGTGCTAATTATTGTTCCAGGCAGTGGGGATGTGGTGGTGAGGGCGGCAGACATGTCCTAGCCCCATGCCCCTGTGGCCCAGGGTGGGAGGTGGAAGGTCACATGAGCAACGTGTGGGTGTCCCTGGCTTGGGTGGGGGTGGGGAAGGTCAAGAGAAGATGCCAGGGATTGGTGGCATCACGTCTGTACAGAGTAAGCACTGGATAGGTACTGCTGAATGAGGGGGTAACTGAGTCATGACCTTCCTTGTCTATCAAGAGATGACCCTTACCTGGTACCATTCCTTGCTTGAGCCTGGACCACCACACTCCTGCCCACAGGTCGACAGAGCGGCCAGGGTCCTCACCATTCAGTCACGGACTTTGTACCAAGTAGCTTCCTTTCTTCAGTTCACACCGCACTTTCTTCACCTGCCTCTTGTTGTACCTGCATCTCAACCATTCTTGGTGCTTAATGTCAGCCCAGCCACAGCAGCTTCAGCCACCATAGGTTGACTCTTTAGGGCTTCTGGATTCACCGACTTCAGCTGCTCTGGGTAAACCCCTAGCCAGTCTCATAGTCTCTCATGTTTTTGTCTTCCTGGATGACTTTTGGTCCTCCAAAGGCCATAAGACTTTGATTATTAGGCATATGTGCAAAGAGGGTATTCTAAGAGGTGAAAACAAGGGCTTGGAGGTCAAGAAGTATAAACAGAAATGAAGTTAGTGCAATAGAAAACAGGGGATCGAAGGAGTTGGAGAAAGTTGGGAGTCATCTAATTTTCCTGTGGGAGGTGCACAGTCAGGGCAGAATTAACAGGATTTTCTATGACCTTCACGTTAATCTTTCCATCCATGCAGTGTTTGTTTAGTTTTCTCTCTGTTCTGGGTACTGTCTCTGCACCTCTCCCAGCCACGTGGAGAGCGGGCGCTTCAGCACCTGGCCTCTGTGGACAGCACCCCAGCCGCCGAGGTATCCTTTCTACCCCTTCCCTCCACGTCACCCGCCCTTATCTCATCCTCCACCGGACCCATTTATCCGACGGTGAATCTGGTCAAAGGCGCTGCTGAAGGACCAACAACTTGTCCCCCCCCCCCCACCCAGGAAGGGTGTGATTCTTCAGAGACAGGCAGAACCGGATTCAAATCCACGTGTTAGCGTCGTCACGACTTTGACCCCCAGCTCCCTACCCGTCACACGGGGTAACTATGAGCAGTCAGTGGGGTGGTATTTGTCAGGTGCTTGACGAAGAGCAGGGCTCCTACAGCTGTTCGCTTCTTCCCCCTCAGGAGCATGTTTCAACTTTCCAGGGGATTCCTAATGCCTGAGCCAGATGCTTGAGGGGCAGACATCTTGGCAAGCTGGTGGGGAAGGCTGTCTTTAGCAAGCGCCACGCTGAGCCTCACCTGGGTGTGGAGAGGAGAAGCAGCTCTGTTTTGACATCTCCCAGGTCTTTTCCGGGAATGAAGGGATACGACAGCTCCTTAGTCCCTAAGGGTTTTGTGTGTTTAATGGTGGGTTCTACAAGGGCAAAGCTTGACTCAAGGAATGGAGGATTAAAGATGAGATTCCAGCCGTGTGCAAGACACCGGGGGAGACTGGGTGGAAGTCGCCTTGTTCAGTGACTGCCTGCCCATCCCCGATCAGGCTGGGCTCTTGTGAGAGCAATCTCCACGCCTCGTGAGAGGCTAAGACAGAACCACGGGTGGAGAGAAACAAGTGTCTGCCTGGAACTCAGGAAGCCCTTGCACCGAGGCTGCTGTTGGATTATGGCACCGGTGGTACCTGGTGAAGTCATATTAGACTCAAAATTCTATCTCATCCTTGCCCCAGTCCCTGGATGGGGGCATTCTATCTCTTTCACTGCTTATTCTTCCTGGGCCAAAGATCTGCAGTGTGGGGCTGCCACCTGTGCTTTCAATGTAATGAGTGGCACGACGGCATGTCGGGCTGTAATTGCCACAGTCTGCATGATGCATGACTCACCAGAAAATTGCATGAGGTGAGTTCTTCCCGGGAAGCCCCATCCCCAGGGAGCTGGTCCCCAGACCATGACGGAGGATGGCTTTTCCTCTAGGGAAGGCCAGGCCAGCAGGTAATTTCAGAACAAACCATTCCAAAGAGAGGTCACACTCCAGGCTTCCCTGTTCTCCTGGGCCGGCACATCTGCTGGCCCTCTGGTGAGGTTACCCAGCATCGTGGCTTGGCCTTTGCTCACAGTGCACCAGTTTGCTGTGCCTGCATGCCTGCAGACTCTGGGCCCTCCCACCTGTGGTTCTGTCCCACCTCTCTGAGCCTCAGGTTTTCCACCTGCAAAACGGAGAAGAGAGGGTGACACCTCAAAAGTAACAGTGAGGAAGACGCGAGCCAGCCCCTTCTGATGCTGTAGGGAGCGCCTCTCAGGTGCAAGCTCCCTCGTGGGGCGTGGGGGGCAGGCACAGGCCTGGGGTCTGGGGCCACATCCCCCGAAGCACACCCAGGGATGGCCCGTTACGAGACGTGTGAACCTCCCTTAGCTCCTGCCTCTCCGTCTGGCAAATGCAGGATGCGATGAGGTCGGCCTCTGACTGTCTCAGTGGAGTTTCTCTAGTTATGTAAACTGATAAGTACCCTGCTCGAAGTACACAGTGGATGCAGCACTTGAATCCCCCTGAGAACCAGCCCGGAGTGAGCTGGGCCGGGCAACGCACACACCATTCACGTACCTGGGATAACTCTGGGAGGCCAAGCCCTTCCCCAGAAGAGGAGACCGAAGGTCAGGGAGGTCCCTTGGCGGGCCCACGTGGCACAGCATGTCTGTGGTTTATCTGGGGTAAAACTTTGGTTGGTCTAATTCTTTAGCTTGTGCTTGGGCCCTTCTCTGGCCTCCACCACTCCTTTCATGAACCCCTAGATGTCACAGCATGTCTCCTGTGAGGCCATCTGGATCTCAGAGAGAGCCAGATCTGGGCCAGAGAGGTGAATCCACAAGATAGTTGTCACACAGCAAGCTGGGCAGAGGAAGGTGAGGCGCTGGTTCCAGACCCGCTCACATTGCCAGCTCTTCAGCCTGTCTTCACTCTGCTCTCTGGCGTCATCAGACCCTGCCTGCAGCCTGTAGGCCCCCAGCCCACAGGGAGGCTCAGTGCCGCCTCACGTGGCAAGTGGGGGGGGCATGGAGTGTCCGCGGTGGGAGAGCCTGTCCCCATTGCTGGGCCACGTGCCGGTGTGTGTGAGAGTGACAGAGCTAATTTCCCAAACACCATCTGAGCTGAGTGCATTTTGATGAGGGTGATGGTTTTTTTAAATTTTAAATTAGAAACTGCATTTTTACCTCTGCCAAAATAAAGATGAGAAATCAGATAAATCTGGTTCAAAAAGGGCTGGAACCGGGGAAAATGTGTCTGACAGGCTCTCTGTTGAGCAAACAGACCTGGACGCCAATGTGCGTCTGGAGCTTGGTGCCCGGGACTCTGGGCTCCTGGGTCCTCTGCAGCCCCGGCCAGGCCATGTGCAGAGCCAGGGCTGGTGGGGTGACACACACAGGGGCTGGGCTCCCAGGCAGAGGCCCCACGAGGCAGAAGGAGGGGCGGCGGCCTGCACACCCCAGGAACCTGCTCTGTCCCTTCTGGAACCTCCGTGTCGCACGCTGGCTGCGGTGCTGAGTGTCTCCGGGGGTTGGGGGGAGGGATGGGCTCAGCCCTGTCTGTGTCCCACAGCACCTTCCAGAGACCCTTTTCATGCTGTTGCCTCCATTCTACTGTTGGGGAACCTGAGGCCCAGGGGCCTGGCTAGGAGCTGGAGCTGGAGCCGAGGACCGGCGGGCAAAGGCTCCCTTCCTGCGCAGGGTCAGTAAGGCAGGGCGTGCAGGCCGCAGGGCAGGCAGGAGGTGGTGGCCAGGCCCCGGGGGCACTGGCTCTGACTTTCTGAGAAAGTTCTCCAGCTCCCTTCCCCACCAGCCCCGCCAGCCTGGCTGTGCCTCTTCGACCACGCAGAGCTTCCCCCGCCCTCCGCAGCGTCCCGCTTGTCCTGGTGGCCGTTCCCCCTTCATCAGAGCCTGGCTCTGGCGGGACCCTCCTGGGAAAGGCTCACCCGCTCTTGCCCGTCACCCCCTGAACATGCTTTAATTTGCATTATCTGCTCCCCCTGCCAGCCGCTTTGTAGCGTCAGTTCCAAAACAGCAACACGACAGAAGACCCAGGAGCTGTGGTCCCCCGCTCCCCCAAAGGCCTGTCAGTGGAACCTGGGACCCTCAGCAGCTCTTCTCCCTCCTCCTTGGGTGTTTATTCTCTGGGCTCTCCCCCAGCAGCCCTCAGCCCCGTGGAGCCCCGCCCTGCCCTGCCCTGCCCTCCAAGTCTCTGTCTCCACCTCCCCTGCGAGGCCCCCAGGCACCCGACAGCAGGACCCTCTCCTGGCTCATGCGAGCCTTCGGTTAACTGCCAGAGTCCAGCCAGCAAGTGTGGATCGTGTCAGTGACGGCCCTCGGGCCTCTGGAGACAGGTGATGCCGGGTTCGATCCCCTGTTCCCCTGTGCCCTCCATTCCCCGGGCATCCATAAACCAGAGTTTGTGAGGCCACACTGCCCCTGCTGGGGTCGAGCCCTGGAGCCCCGCTGTGCATGGGCCGCCTAACCTCCCTCCACCCACCCATCCAAGTGGCCCTTCCCAGAGTGTCCATGGCCTTCCCTCCAGAACCCCGGAATCTTCGTCTGCCTTCAAGTTCATTGCCACGAGATTTATTTTTAAAAGTGAGATTTAAAAAACCCCCTGCTCTAGGCAGACCATGGAATACTACTCAAAATACAAGGGAAGGAACTATTGGTTCACACAGAACCTTGGACGGATCTCAAGGGCATTATGCTGAGTGAAAAAAAGAGCCGATCTCAAAGGTTACAAACTGATTCCATTTATATAACTTTCTCCAAGTGACACGATGATAGAAATGGAGACCAGATAAGCGATGGCCAGGGGTTGGGGTGGGGTGGGGGAGGGGCAATGCTGAAGGGGCAGCGGGGAGCCTCGTGGGGACACGGCAGCTCTGCACCTCGACAGTGGCGGCTACACAGAGGTGTATGTGTGATACGGTCCATAGAGCCATGCATGGATGTGCACACACATACACACGTACATGCATATACACACACACATACAGTACACACACATACACATACATATATACATACAGGCATACATGTGTACACACGTATACACACACGTATGCAGCTATACACATACACTCATATATATGTGCACACACATAAAGTACACACGTATACACATACACATACATGCAGGCACACATGTGCAGACACACATGCACATACACACAGACACACACATTCCTGCCCACTCACACACACCTGCTCTCACACACAAATACATGGGTGTAAAAGCTGGTGAAACGGAACGAACCTGCAGGTTGCTGTTGCAGCGTCAAGACCCCGATGGGATGGTGCTGCAGTGGGGGGGTATGAGGGGAGGGGACACGGGAACTTTCTAGATCATTTTTGCAATTTCCTGCTTCTATTTCAACCTAAATATTTGCCTGTTTTTAAGTGAGATTAAGAGAGGGCTAGGAAAGACAGAAGGGGCGTGCGGGGTTGGGAGGGGGGCAGCTTGATGGGGAAGGAGGAGGGGGGCAGGACTCCTGGGGAGCACCGAGGTGCCAGTGCCTCTTCCTCATTTACGGTGGGAGTGTATTCGTTTCCTAGGGCTGCCGTAAGACATGACCACAGACTGGGGGGCTTAAAACCACAAGAATTTACTCTCTCAAGTTCTGGAGGCCAGAATCTGAAATCAAGGTGTCCCAGGGCCGTGCTCCCTCCAGAGGCTCTGGGGGAGGAGCCTTCCTGCTTCTCCCGCGCCGGGTGTGGCCAGCATTCACTGAGGCTGCACCACGCCGGTCTCTGTGCCACACGGCCGCCTTCCCTCTGTGTCTCTTCACACGGCCTTATTCTTGTGCATCTCTCTGTCCCCTCTCTTCTTATAAGGAGACCAGACGTTGGATTTAGGGCCCACCTTAATCCTGCATGACTCCATCTTAACGGCAATGACCCTGTTCCCAAGGAAGATCACCTTCTGAGGTACTAGGGGTGAGGATTTCAACATATCCTTTAGGGGGACACAGTGCAACTCACAGCAAGCGTCCTTCCCCAGGCCCCAAGGCTGGAGTACGGTGGTCCAGGGCCGGGATCTACCTCCTCCTCCTGCACTCGAGCCCCGACGCGGCGGGGAGCCACAGGCCAACAGCAGGCGCAGCGCTGCTCTGGGCGCCGAGAGGCCCCCGAATTCTCTGCTCCCAGTGCCGGCCCGCAGGCTCACAGCATAGGCGTCCGCTCTGCCCCGCCCCAGTGCTGCACGGCTCTCCTTGAGGGGCTCAGCCCGGTGCTCCTGCAGGGCCCCTCCTGCCTGCTCGGCCCTGGGTCTGCGGCCTCCCCTCCCACTGCCTCCTGCCCCTCCCCCCGTGCAGGCACAGAGGAAGCCCCCTTCTCTGTTTCCTGCCCAACCCAGGGGCCGCCCCTCTCCCCACCTGCTGAGTGACTCTGGCTGAGCCAGTCTGGAAACTTCCCCTGCCCTGACAGCACCTTGTCCTGAGTGTGGCCTGACTAGGTGGGCTCAATTTTTTTCTGGGGGGGATAAAGGAAAAGCATTTTTTGTTTTTAGATATTCAAACCCCAGAGGCCAGGTGAATGATGGCTTCTGGCTGTGGACAAATCCCTGGCTCCCCGTCGGTCACGGGCTGCCTGCCACGCCGAGGGGGGGGCCCCTGTCCCAACTCGGCTCCGTTCCCCGAGGTGAAGCTCAATCCCATTCGATCCAACATCGTGGGCCAACCTTTGCTCTCACAGCCTCCCTCCTGAAGCTCCTCTGCCCTTTCCCTCCGAGCCCTTTCGGTCCGGGCAGCTCTGTCTCCAAGGGGTCTTCCCTGACTCCGACCTGGGTCTGGGGTCTCTTCCGTGCTGCCCCTGCCCCTGCTCTGCCCTAACACCCTCTGCTCTTCCTGACCAGACTCAGAGCTCCCTGGGGCCAGGCTGGCTTAGTTGTCGCCGTCCCCTCGCCCAGAGCCCACCCTCAGGCAATGTCTGTTTAGGGTCGTCACCCACGGGAACCCAAGGGCAGATGCGGAGGTGACAAGCCCGGGCTTGGAGCAGTGCTGGGTAGGAGACACGCCCTGGGGACAAGTGGGCCTTGGGCGCTGCCAAAGTTCAAGAGGTCCAGGAGGGCTCAGGGCACTTCAGATGGAAGGGCAGCCTCACCCTAGACCAGAAGCAAGGAGGCCTGGCTGTGGGCCTGCCGTGAGCTTGTTGGCGAGCCGCTGGGTTGCAGGCGGCATGAAGCCTGGGAAGGCAGGGATGAGGGTGATGAAGGGAGGGCGGGAGCTGGCGTGTCACATTGTAGCTGAGAACAATCACTCCAGCGCCAGTGCACAGCCAGCCGATGATGTGAGAGGGGCCGCTGGGCTTGCGGAGACAGAGCTGTGATTACGCGGGGGGCGGGGGCTAGAGGGGGGGCGAGGGAGGAATGCCTGCCCCTCCTCCCCTCCCACCTCTCAGCAATTTCCCTCAACTGCAGGTCAGTCACACTGGAGGAGGAGCCCTGCCCCCTCCCCAGCCCAGGAGGCAGAGGGATTCCGTAAAAAGGTCTGCTCATCTGTGACTTTAATCCCCTGCTGTGATCTTATCTCGCTCCAGAAAGCTCTCATGTCCATCGATCCTGCGCTGGCACGAGCGTGGGAGCCTCGGCTATTAGCTTCCGGCAGTTACTAAAGCTGCCCATCGACTGACATCCTGCAGCAGCACATGGCCGGGGGATCGCTACCTGCTCCAAGGCACCTGGCAGAGCCCCAGCTGGCCCTGCCACTCCCTCCTGGGGCTGGACGCTCCACCCCAGCCCGGCTGGCAGAGAAGGTCCCTGTGTGCCGCCCCCCTCCGCCCCCGTCCCAGAGCCAGCCTGGCCCTGTCTCCTGAAAGCCTCAACTTCTCTGGCAGTTAGTGGGAAATGAGCCTGGGTGGGCGGCCGCCAGCTCCTACTTGAACCCTCAGGAATCGCCAAGGTGGCTGTTAGATGGTGGGTGTTCTGAAGTCAGCAGAGGCAGTAGTGTTTATACCACAGAAATTGGCAAACTGCAAGTCCCCCTCAGCACGGCTCTGTGTTTGCCCCTCTCAGTCACTGGGACTCCGGGCACACAGGGCCCTGCCTCTCCATTTGTTGTAAAAGCCCCCACTGCTTCTCTCCTCCAGACCCTGCACCTGCTCTCACCCCACTCTGGACCCTGGGGCTTCTCTCTTACAGCTCTGAAACATCAGCTGTCTGACCATGCCACTGCCACTTTGAACTTTTTCTGCAGCCTCAGGGTCAAGTGCAGACCAGGTAGCCTGACCCTGAGACCTTACCTGGCAGGCACCGTGTGCCTCTCTCTAGACTGCCCGCCTCTAAGGCCTAGCAGGAAGCCCTCCTCCTCCGGGAAGTCTTCCTGGTGCCCTGGCAGGAGGGCTTCCTTCTCCCCAGCTCTCCATATGCTCTGCTGCCCTGGGGCACATGCTGGCTGCTTTCACCAGACCCAGGGCCTTGAGGGGAGGTGGGGATTTTGGGAAAGAGATGCCCGGCCCACAGCTGGCAGGGCGTGTGCCCCCGAGTGTGAATGGTGAGGTGGCCATGCCAGCATAGTGGACCCCAGGAAGGGATGCCAGCAGGAGCCACTCCAGGATTGGACTGGCCGTGGCCTGGCCTGGCCGCATCCCCAGGCCGGTGTTGTCCTCGGGGGTCCTCGGGGCAGGTGGAGAGAGCCACATTCCACTCCTGCCAGGTTTCTGCCCGACCCCAAGAACAGAAAATAGCCAAGACGGAAGACTCCACCGTGGACGATGCGTGGGGCGTTGGTCAGGAGCCCACCCCCTCCCTCCCACACGGGAACCTGTTAGGGGGGCTCTGAGGGGTAAATAAGACGAGGCTTCTGGGGCCGGGGACACAGCTGCTCGGCAGCGAAGGCTAGTGGCCCCAGCCCTGGTCTCCCTGACCACCTGCTGGCTGCGCAGGTGACAACTGCCACCCCTGCTGTCCACTCCCTGCTCTCGGCCAAGGCTGGGGGCTCCTCCCGGAGCTCTGGGCGGCTGGTGGCTGTCACTCTGAGAGCAGGCGCCGCCCACCCGCCCGCCAGCCTCCGCCCGCCTGCATGGATGACGGGAAGGAGGACGAGTCTATATTTATCTTAAGTGCGAGGAGGCTCGTCTGGCTGTGAGCTGCAAATGCCTTCATCCCATCTGGGCCGGGAGCTGCTCTCAGCGGACAAGTCATTCTGGCTTGCTCTGCACCCGCCCAGTGCCAGTTACAGGGGAGGTGGGGCTTTGCAGTGCCTGGAGGCTCCTTCCTGGCTGGCAGAAGCTCCCATGAGCAACGGAGGCTCAGGCCAGGCTTAGGGCGTTTGCTGAGGCTTAGAGGGATCTCGGCTCCAGAGCAGATGACCTTCCATACAGCCCTGCCCCAGCATCAGCCTGGGGGCAGGGGGGCTGACCCAGCCCAGCTGCACAGGAGTCGGGGTGGCCCTGCCTCTGACAACCCTTGACTTTCAAAGGCTCCATGAGAAACTAAGCAATGGGTGTAAAGAAGTTAGCCCTGACCTGATTCTAGGCTAAGCCCAGAGCCGGGCCACATACCAAGCCTTGCTCCTAGTCATACCCTGAGCCCCGACCCTGGTCACACTCTGAGTCCCGACCCTGGTCACACACTGAGCCCTGATGCCGGTCACAACCTGAGCCCTGACCCTGACCCCTGATCCTCTATGACCTGCCCCAGCATGGAACCTGGAAGCCTGTGCAGGGCATGAGGCTAAGGCGTCCCTTTGCTCTGCTGGGACTGAGGTCAGAACACACCTTCTCCCCACATGGGGGAACGTGTCCCTTGCCCATGGGGCCTGGGGGGTATTTTTAAAGTTGTAACAGCAGATTCCAAAGGAGAAGACAGTGTTGAGAAGACCTCTTGGAATGGAGAACTGATGACGTTTGCCCCAGAACCTCTACCCGACACACCCTGTGTGGTGGGCAGAGTGAAAGTCATTGACCCACTTTACAGATGAGGAAACCGAGGCGCAAGGAGTGGCCTTCTCGAGGTCTCATCGGCAGGACACACCGGGGGTCTCTGCACCTCCAGGCTGCTCCCTGCCCGGCAGCACACGTCTGGGCTCAGGACTGATGGTCCCTCGTGAGCATACCCTGGCCATGCCTCCAGAGGAAAAGGGGGGCTCAGCCATCTCAGGAGGTCCCGGCACTTGGCCTCCCTGATGACCTTGCGGCCTCACTCTGCACCCGCCCTGGGCCCGCCCTGCAGGGGCAGAGACGGAGCCGGGCCCTGGCTCTGCGCTTCGGAGACTGACCCCGGGTCCAGCAGGGAAGCAGAAACCAGGCCCCTCCCTTCAACCCTGCCTTCGCTTGCTTCTCTCTCTGTAAACCCCACAGACGTCAAGCCTGAGGTAGGCGGGTGAGAGCCACTCCCATACCTGGGATAATGGAGCTGATCAAAGAATCAAATCCCCTGCCCCTTGTCCTCCCGGGGGTGGCGGGTTCCTCCAGGGTCCTGGGGGGCCTGACCATCAGAAACACAATTTATGGTCCTGGGGCTCTGCCAGTGGGGAGGACAGGTGAGGCCCATCCCGGTACAGGCACGCCCGTCTCAGTGTGCTCACAATTCCCATTCACATAAATATGCAGCCTTTAAAATTTAATAAAAAACATACCAATTATAAAGCTATTTACCCAGTCATATCAATTATGGGCCTTGGCTTGTTTATGCCCGAACACCTGATTTCGGCTCATAAGTCACTTCTACGCCCTCTTTAGCTCCTAACTACCCAAATGAGCTGACAGCACATTGAGGAGTGACGGAGCCCCCCTTCCCCAGGCCTCTGTCCCCCTTTCCCTGAGCCCAGGAAGTCGGATTGCCTCCAGAGAAGCCAGGGTCCTGGAATCAGGACTTAGAGCCTCCTGGCCTCGTGCCTGGAACTTGCGTCCCCCCTCTGCAGGTTGGAAAGCCAAAGCTCACCTCCTCCAGGAAGCCTTCCCTCCCTCGCCTAATTCTCAGGTGTTCTCCCCTCTTCCCCAACACCAGACGTGTTGGCTATCTCCACGTTAGCGAGAAACATGTTCACTTGCTTGTTATCCACGGCAGTGACTGCTGGTTGCACAGGAATTCCAAGGAGGATCAGTTTGCCATTCCCGTCAAGGCACTCGGGCCCCCGTGGGTGCTTCAGGGATGAAAGCAGAAGACCTTGCCGGGAAAGAGGCCTGCAGGTGAGGGGAAAGACACTAGTCCCACGTGAGGCCCATCAGCCAGACACTGGAGCACCTTGTTGGTCAGAGGGGGGATCCCGACCAAGCTGCAAAGACAGGAGGAGGCAGGAAGGGCAGGAGAACAGCATCCAGGGTCACAGATGTGCTCCTCCATCTGGCTCGACATACCTCGCCGAGTGGTCTTCAGTGGGCCTCCTGGCCTGTCTGAGCCTCGGTTTCCTTATCTACGGGATGGGGCTGTTGTGAGCTGAGAGCACGACTGAGTGAGTGCATCTTCAGCCCGCTGCTCAGTGACGTTGTGACCACAGCTTGTGTTCCCTCTGCTTCCTGCCTTCATCTGTGGTGTTTTTCGGGAGGAAGTTTGGCCTGGTGGCTAAGTGCACAGACTCTGATGTTAAACCCACTTGGATTTGAGTCCCAGCTCTGCCACTTACTGTGTGATGCTGTACAGGTCACTCAGACACTCTGTGCCACAAGTTTCTTATGGCAACCTGAACACCAGAAAAAAATACCTCACAGGGTTGGAGATGCATCCTGGAATCCACATGTGATGGCTGGAGCTGAAGCAGCCTCACTGGGCTACAAGGAAAAGCTCACAGAGTTGGGATAAAACAAGATCACCAAGTAAAGGGAGTTTTGTCTGTAGTTGCTGGACCCTAAATATTTCCTAATTGGAGTCTCCCATGTCTACTGAGGTGGAGTGGACACAATGCAGGGATGGGGCCCTGTTTTGCTCTGACCCTGTGACCTTAGCATGCTGTGGATAGTCTGCATTTCTGCTGCCTCATCCATAATGGCAGCCATACTACACCTCCCCAGTGGGTTGCTGGGAGGATTAAGACACTGGTTACAAGTTGTGCGGCACAGTGCCTGCCACGTGGTAAGGCTCACAATAGCTCAGCTAGTTAACTATTAAGTGTCTGCTGTGTACCAAGTGATCAGCTAAGCAATCTGCACATTGCATTCTATTTAATCCATCCAAATTCACATTGGAATTTCATAAGAAAGCTTCACAAACATTTCCTATTTCACCATTTGCAACAATTAGATTTAGTGGTAAGTCACAGGGACTCAAAATAGCAGTGGCCTAAATAAGGAAGAAGTGTATTTCTCCTTTTTTCATAAAGCCTGTAGGCAGACATGCCAGGACTGGCATGACAGCTCTACTCTGCACAGATCTCAGGGACCTTGTGTCCCCCTTTCTGTCTTGGTGGGTTCACCAAGCATGGCCTCCATTCCCAAAGCTACTCCATGGTGCAAAAAGGATACTGCAGCTCCAACCATCACATCTGCATTCCAGTATACCAGGAGGGAGAGGCAGAGTGTGAGTGGCAGCTGACTTTATAGTGGGTCCCTGAAGTGTCCTTTGACACTTCTCTTTGCATCTCATGGTGGCATCTAGCTGTGAGGAGAGTTGGGATGTGTCATCTCTGTCTTCTGACCGTGTGCCAGCCAAACATTCTGTTCAAGAAAGGAGAGAACAGACATTGTAGGACAACTAGCCATCTCTGACACACCAACATTTAATCATTTTTTAGCATAATTTTAGCCTATTTACCTAGGGAAGCCAGCTCTCAGTAAAGCAGGATTTCTTAATTGATAACGGTATTTTGGGCTGGATAATCCTTTGTTGGGGGATGAGAGAGGGCTGGGCTGTGCATTGTGGAATGTTTAGCAGCCTCCCTGGGCTCTATCCACTAGATGCCAGTAGCACCCGTCCCTCAGTTGTGACAACCGAAAAATTGCCAAATGTCCCCTGGGGAGCAAAATTGAAAACTTCTGATTTAAAACAAAAACAAATGATGACTTGAGAAGAAAGGTCGTTTGGGAAAAACTAATAATAAATGCAAAGAGATCATGGAAGCAATCCAAGTGTCATCACAGATAAAGGGATAAGAAAACGTGGTCCATCCACACAATGGAATATTATTCAGCCTTAAAAAGGAAGGAAATCCTGACACCTGCTGCAGTATGCATGGGCCCTGAGGACATTATGCTCAGTGAGATAAACCAGTCACAGAAACACAAAGACTGTATGATTCCACTTACATGAGGTCCCTAGAGGAGTAAAATTCATAGAGACAGAAAGAAAGATGGGACCAGTGTCTGGGGGGGGTGGCGATGGGGAGTTAGTGATTAATGGTATTGATATATATGGGTTTAATGGGTACAGGGTTTCAGTTTTATAAGATAAAAAGAGCTACGGAGATGGATGGTGGTGATGGTTCCCCGTGATGGATGTATTTAATACCACTGAACTAAACTCTTAAAAACGGTTAAGATGGTTAAGTTTTATGTTACGTGTATGTCATCACAACAAGAAAAATCGGGAAAAAATGCAGTGGGGACGTTCACACTTCCTTTCAGTCCCAGCATCTCACTTGTTGTCCACCCACCTCCTCTCTCATCATGGTCTTTGGAGCCTGAAGCGGGGAGGAAAGCCTGGGTTTCATCAGTGAACTCTTCTGGGAGGTGTAAGCGGACAATCAGATCATCATCTTGGTCTATGAACCCAGATTTGAGGTCACAATATTAAAACACACACTCAAAATCAGCAAATCTAGAGTCAGATAGACCTGACTGTTTATCAAAACGTAAATGGGGAGGACATTTTAAGCATAGGAGCAGTCGACGAATTCACAAACGGAAAGAAGGACACATTGAATTCCATAAAAATGAAAATCCTGCACCCAGTGAACACAAAAAAGGCAACGAAGGAAAAGAAACTACAGCAGGGAAAAATAAATTCTCGGGAACACCGCGTCCTAACGGTTAATATCGTTTGTGAGTAAAGAGTCTCTAAAAAGCGATCAGGAACACACAGAACCTCATACAGATTATTGGTCAAGGACACGGTTACCCAATCCACAGGAAGCCTAAATATAATTAGGAAAACAAGCACGGGAAAAGAGTCCTCCCTCACCAGTAATGAAGGAAACGTATATGAAAACAAAGTGCCCATTCTTGTTGATAAGGGGAACAGACATTAAAACAAGGTAACGTCCGATGTGAGTTGCAGACGCGGAGCTGAGCAGTCATAGCTGCCCTGGTCCGGCCCCGAGAGCAGGCACTTGGCAATGAGCATCACACGCTTAAAAATGTTCCTTTCAACCTGCAGTTTAATTTCTCAGATGCTTTCCCAGGGAAGTAATCCTAAATACAAAAATATATATTTTTAGCAAAATAATTAGAAACAACCTAAGCATTTGAGCATGGGGAATGTTTCAGTAAACAGTGGTTTATCCAGTTGAAAGAATATTACAGCCATTAAAAATAATGTTTGCTAAGAGTACGTACAAGAGAACGCTTGCAGGGAACAAAAACCTAATGGGTAATAGAGTATAATATGTTTCCAGCAATGTAAAAATAATATTCACCACCCTGTTAAAAATGGCTATAAAAAAAAAGGTGCATTAAAACAATGGGGGCTTCCCTGGTGGCGCAGTGGTTGAGAATCCGCCTGCCAATGCAGCGGACATGGGTTCGAGCCCTGGTCTGGGAAGATCCCACATGCCGCGGAGCAACTAGGCCCGTGAGCCACAACTACTGAGCCTGCGCGTCTGGAGCCTGTGCTCCGCAACAAGAGAGGCCGCGACAGTGAGAGGCCCGCGCACCGCGATGAAGAGTGGCCCCTGCTTGCCGCAACTAGAGAAAGCCCTCCACAGAAACGAAGACCCAACACAGCCATAAATAAATAAAAAATAAATAAACCCAAAAGTTTAAAAAAAAAACAAAAACAATGGAAGGACATGCTCTCACATATCAGCAACGGTTATCTTTGCCTGGTGAGTGACAGGCAAAACTTGCTTTATTTTACTGTGCTATTTTCCAAATTTTTCCTTACTTGGTTGTATTACCTTTTATAAGACAAATGTGTTTTGCAAAAGCCTGGCTAACCCCAAAGGAAATGGTGTTGTGGTTGATTATTACTGCACGACCCAGGATTACTCCAGGACTCAAAGTTGTGAAAAATAAATTACAACGGGGGGAAAGTCACAGTTGCCAACAGTTTCACATGTTTTTACTCTCCCAGCCCAGGGATGCCCTCCTCAGTGGGCAGGGCAGGTTGGTAGGTGTGAACGTGACGAATAAATCCCAATGGGCGCGAAGGTGTTGGCGCCTGGGGAAAAGGCGTGTGCTCACGAGGCAAACACAAAGGGCGCGCGCTGAGTCGTATTCGCCTCTCGTAAACTTGATAAATATTTGTGTAAAAGGCATCTCCCCCGGCCCCAGTCCGGGAGCAGAGGCAGACTTCACATTAATGACATAGCAGCTGTTCTGTCTCCAGTTTTCTCCATCTGGAGGGTCACCAGAAGTCCCCTTTGTGTCTCTGGTCCCAGCTTAATTATTCATCGTGTCCAGGTTTGGGTGAGAAGTTACAGGGTGACCCTATCCTTTGTGCCCTCTGCGGGGGTGCTGGGGTGCGGCACCGCTGTCACCCTCAGATCTGCCTGTATCTTCACCTGCTGCTCAGAATCCAGGGACCACGCAGAGGGTCTCCAGGCAGTCTGACAAGTCCAAGGGCCGCTGAGGGCGTTCTACATGTCAACAAAAGGAGCTGGGGTCCCCCAAGAGTCCTGGGGCTGCCTGAGTACATACTGGCCTCCTGAGGAGTCCACGGGTCGCCCGGAGGCCACGGTTCATTGGTGTGCCCACGTCTCAGGCCTCGCCCCACGTATGTGGCCTGTGGCCTGCAGGAAGCTGGGCTCTTGGCAACAGCCGTGGGGTCCTGGTTCAGCAGCGGCAGGACCGAGACGCCCCCTCCTTCCCAAGCACAGGGCCACACTTCCATTTGCCACCACCACCAAGCCGTCCACCTGTAGGGGATGTGGTCCCCCTGGGGCAGGGGTCTGGCGGGGGTGAGGATGTCGTCCTGTTTCCCAAACCTCTGTCCTCACGTCTGCTCTGTGCTGATCCTGCCTCCACGGGGGGGATAACTTTCAGCCTCTAATCAAACCTTCTCCAATGAGCAGATCTCCTTTTAGGGGTGGAGTTGGCTCGCACGGGATTTTTGGAGGACCGAGAGGGTAAGGCAGCGCTCGGAGCGGGGGCACACTTCTGATGTTCGCGAAGCGGGCGACAGTGAACAGCGAGGGCATCGTGTTTGTGCAGGGCCTCTCCGTGCTCCTGCCCGTGTGTGGGGACTGGAGAGAGTGGCCTCTCTGGGCACCAGGACTGCCTTGGGTAGTGGCCTTGCCACGGCCCGTCCAGACAGGGACACGATCGTCAGCCCTTCCAGTCCTCAGGGCCACCCTGCCAGAGATGGCCTCTCATCCCTGCTTCGCAGAGGGGATGTTCCAGCAGGTGAGTTCAGAGCAGGATTCGAATCCAGGGCAGGAGAGCTTTTTATTTCCGGACTCCCGCACTGCACCAGGGTGCGAGTTCTCTACATATGATGGTGGCAAGTAGCCAGGACACATTCTAGGGACACGTGTCACTCCTTATCAGACCGTCCGTGCTGGGCCGGGGACCAAATCTCACCTGCCTGCTTCCTGTGGCAGGAACAAGGGGCGCACGGAGGCCGAGGGGCTGCTTGGGGGCCTGGCGCCCCTCCTGTGCTGTGGCTCTGTGGTTTCTCTCCCTGCGAGGTCCCCAGGCCCCTGTCGCGAGCTTGGGGAGGGGCAGTACGGGGCCTCCCACCGGGGATGTGACGGGTCTGACTGGGTTCCACGTACTCTGCACCTTCCTCGGCTGAGCATGGCGGTTCCTGAGGCCAATTTGTTTCTACTCCGTCAGCCCCTCCCCGGGCACCGGACGAAGAGTATGAAGGGTCCCAGGCTGCCGAGGAGGAGGATGCGGGCGCGGTGAGGTGAGAGGGACACTGCAGCCGGGCCCCCAAACCTCGCCCACAACAGACCTCCAGGAGCCCCAGTTTCCTCAGCTGTAAAAGGTGGTAACAGCTGACCCTCCCTCCAGGCTGTGATGATTAAATGAGTTAACAGGTGTGAGAGCCGAGGTACGGGCTGGGCACAGAGTCAAGGTGTGCTAAGGACCTGCTATCATCACTAAGAGGGGTGAGGGTGGAGGTTGTAGGCACCTCTGGGGCCAGTAGCTGACCCTAGGGGGTTCTGGAAGGTTCTGGAAGGAATCCTGAGGGACAGGTAGGAAACAGGACATCAGACTGAAGTAGTCAGGGTGTAGCGGGAAGCTTGGGCAGAGGACACAGCTAAGACAAACGTGGCCTGAGGTCCTGGAATGATCAGGAAAGTTCCAATGGTGTGCCGTGAGCAGGGTAGCTGTTCAGAGAGGGTGAGGGGCAGGGCCAGGCATGGATCTTGTCAGCCACGGGAAGGGGTGTGTCCTGCAGCTTCATTTGCTGGCGGTGCATTCAAAGTTGCATTTAGAGTGGTGGGGACAGGGGCTGAGGGAGAGGGAGGGGCCAGGAGGTGCTGGGATGTGGGTGGAACCGGCCCCTCCTCCTTGAAACCCTTCTCGTGGACTTCACAGCTTGGCAGACGGTGGTGGGCTGAATAATGGCCCCCAAAGATGTCCACGTCCTAGTCCCCAGAACCCGGGAATGTGTTACCTCACACAGAAAAGGGGCTTTACAGATGTAATCAAGTCGGGTGCCTTGAGATGGGAGATGACCCTGGATTATCCAGGTGGGCCCAATGTCATCACAAGGGTCCACGTAAGAGGGAGGCAGAGTGACGTCTGACGACAGAAGTTGGTGATGGAAGCAGAGGCTGGGCTGATGCGCTTTGAAGATGGAGAAGGGCCATGAGCCAAGGACGGCAGGGAGTGCGGCCTCCAGAAACTGAAAAGGCAAGGAAATGATTCTCCCCTGGAGCCTCTAGAAGGAACCAGCTCTGCCAACACTTCCATTTCAGCCCAGTGAGACTCCTTTCGACCTCTGACCTCTCGAAGAGAATACATTCATGTTGTTTCAAGCCTCAGCACAGCATACATTCATGATTTTCTGCATAGACCGATAGATTGATTGATTGAAACTCTTGTGATAGACTGTACTTTCAAGGGGGCCGTACCAACATATCTTATGTTCCTCCTACACTGAGGCCTTGACATGGCTTTAGAGACAGTTGGGGGTCAGTGTTCCCTCTCGTTGAATCTGGGCAGGCCTGGGACCACAGTGAAATTGACACCAGGTGACTTCTGGGGCCAAGCCAAAAGGTGACAAGGCTCTGCCTGATCCTCCGGGAACTCAGCCACCAGCCCGTGAGGAAGCCCCAGCAGCTTCATGGAGAGCCCAGGTGCAGGAGCTCCCGCCGCAGCCCAGGCGGGGTCCTGGTCAGAAGCCGCCAACATCCAGGCATATGAGTGAGCCAGTCTTCAGAAGAATCCAGCCCTTGAAGCTGCCCCAGCTGATGCCCAGTAGAACAGACATGAGCTGTCACCACTGAGCCCTGCCCAAATCGCAGTTTTTTGAGCAAAATAAATGTCTTGTTTTAAACCACTGTTTGGGGGTGTGTTTTTTCCCTCTGCAGCAACTGACAACTTAATTCTCTAGTTCTGTCCACTGAGAGGGCCTGGAGGCAATGGCACCCAATATCAGTGAGCAGACCCAGTGCCTGGACTTTGGCATTTGAACTTTGGTGGACTTTCTCCATCAAAAGGTACGGGGGTCCTTGGAGAAATGGCTGACCAGGGTGAGGTGGGGAGTGCAGGGTGAGTGAGCCTGGAGCATGTTGTAGGAAGTGCTCAGGGGGTGATGGGAACATGTCAAAGGACACAGAGCCAGCTGAATGGCTCCCACTGACCAAATCAGGGGCAACTTGAGCATTAGAACCCATGGGGGGAGCAGAGCAAACACGAGTCCAGACAGATATAAGCAAATGAATAAATAAGAGTTTGATAAGGAATGTGAGATATGCATAGTTTCAAATACTCCACCCCAAACCCATATTCAGTCTCAGGACTTGATGACATCAGTGCATCAGTGCGCATGTCTTGTGATTGTGATGTGTGTACTATGGGTATGTTGGAGAATGTCCTATTTGGTAAGAAACACACACGGAAGTGTTTAAAGGTGAAGCGGCAACAGTTTGGCAACTTACTGTCACATGGTTCAGGGGAAAAAGTTACAAGTGCTGTACTTGCATATAGGAACCGGGTCACTCCACAACTGTTCATGCAGAGAGAGTGTTGAGACAGGGAAGGGCTTGGAACTTGGAGAGACGTGAAGAGCCAGGTGAGACTGCGGCTTCACTCTCAGGCAGGAGGCAGGGTGAATCCATCTGCGCGACAGGAAGTGAGATTGCCAGGAGGAGAAATGCATTCTGCCCCGTCCTTGCCTCCCCTCCTGTCCCCATCTTCTCTACCCTCTTTCCAGGCTGAGGTGAGTCTTGAATTGCACAGGCTGTCCTACCAGACTCTGGGAAGCTGATGCCACGAGCACCGTGGGCATAGTGGGGAGTTGGGGTGCGGGGGGGGGGTGGTCCAGGTTTAGACCTCGACTCTGCCTCTTGGAGGATGTACAAGGCAAGGCTTGAGACTCAGTTTTCCCCACGGATCTCTTAGGAGCTTGTGCGGTCAGTGCTAACCTGGTTTCTTCGCCGGAGCTGCTTCCAGCACAGACACGCTGAGCCTCGTTCCTTGGGTTTAATCTTTTGTGGGCGAGATGTTGCCGGTGGCTATGCAGGGGCAGGCAGATGCCCTCAGCTAGGGCGGGGGATGCTCATCAGCTCCCAGTGTCAGCTGGGGGGTTTGATGGCTTCTCTCTACCTGCAGTGAAGCGGGAGGACCGTCCCCACTCCAGAGCCGAGGCTCACCGAGGCGCTGGGGACTCCTCAGCCTCAGGGCCAGTGGGATTTTCCCTCGAGTCACTCACCCGAATCCCACGGGTGCGGGAACGCCGAGCCCCACCTGTCTCCAGGTCTCCCTCTGGGACAGGAGGGCCGTCCCCTCTGCAGGGCTGCAGGGTGGCCAGTCCAGAGGCAGGCAGGACTGTGTTCTCAAGCTCATCCTTTGCCGGTCCGTGGGGAGGCTGCAGAGGGGACGGAGGCCTGGTGTCATCCCAGAGCTCACGGTCACGTGGGGAACAAGCTTGGGTGGAAAAGTCCTCGAGATCTGGAGTCCGATCTGAGTCCGGATCGCATTCAGCGTGTCCTGCTTGCTGGGGAGCCTTCTGGGGGGAGTTTTACCTCCCATAACCTCACCTGCCGCCCCGCGCAGTGAGGGTGCCTGGCCCGCAGTCTCAGACCGCCAAGGGAAATAAGAGTGGCAGGTGCAGTGCAATGTGATACACCGTGACACAACGTGATACAGTGTGACATAGCGTGATGCAATGTTGCTTCCTGCTCTCCTTGTGGGTGCTGGGAGCCGAGGGCTGGGCCTGATGGGACACAGTCAGGCATGAGAATCAGAGGGAGGAAGAGAGTGAGAGAGAGGGAGAGAGCAAGAGATACAAAGAGACAGGGAGAGAGAGAACGGGTGCAGGAGAGAGCAGGAGATGGGGGCAGAGAGAGCCGGGGTCCTGCGGGCCCTTTCCTCCGCATTCACGGTCTTTGTTGCCTGGAGCCTCTGAGCTTGGGGAACGCCTATGTCCTCTTAAGGCTCTCTTCTGATTAGGTCGGGCTCACCTGGAACATCTCCCTTTGGCTCAACTCAGAGTCAAACTTATTAGTGGCCTTAATCACATCTTCAAAATCCCTTCACGTCTGCCATATGGTGTGACCCAATAAGGGGAGTGACATCTATCTATTTCTAGGATGCAATACAAAGCGGGGGGAGGGGAGTATGAGGGGCCTGTATGTTGGCGCAGGGACCCAGGAGACGGTGTCAAGTCCTGCAAGCCACAGAAGAGAACAGGTTTGGTGTCCCGGTTCCACACCTGGTCTGCTCCCTCCCCTGACCCCCAGGAGGAGGGGGCTCGGGACATGGGGCAGCCCCCTTCTCACCAGGCTTTCCCCTGCCTGGGAAAACACTGAAGGCATTTATTTAACATTTTAAGTAAGAGCGCATGCTCTTCTCCCCCATTGCAGGGCAGGTGCTCCTCGCATGGAGCGGAGGGATGAAGGGAGGGAGGCGGTGCACCTCGGGAGGACGGAGCAGCCTTCCTTCCCGCACTGGCAGCAAAGTCACACACTGTAAACCAGCATAATGACCCTGTCTTCCGAGGCACCAGCCACACTTCCCCTCAAGCGCAGCCTCTGTGCCAGCCTCAGATTTACGTACCTCCAGCCTGCCTGGGGAGGGGGGCTGGCTGAGGGAACCCTGGCTAATCTGAAGCACCCGCTCCACGGGGCTTCCCCTCCTGGATCCGTCACCTCCTTCCCACCTTCTTGCTCCCAAAAACTGCCTGAGTTACGGATGGTGCTGAGATGCAAGTGCCAGCCCCATCTGTCTCCTGACAGAGCCCCGAGTGGAGAGACAGTGACAGATCTGCCTCCCTTCCCGAAATAAGAGGCTCCCGCTGAGTCTGCCTCTCTCCCCCTTGCCTCCCAGCCCTCGTGGGTGATATGAGCCTGTTACAAGCCTAGCCATCGATTCCCCCAGCCTCTCCCGGGGAGCAGTAGGTAATTTCCACCTGGGCTCAGCGATACCTCATCTTAAACCCCCTCTGCCGGCTGGATCCCATTTCCTGGCTGCAGGGGAGGGAGGAGTGGTGGGCACTGCTGTGGCTACTGCCGGAGGCTCACTGCTTGACCAAACCTCCTTCCCAGGGCAGAGGAGGGAAGGGGCTGCCCTCAGCCACCAGCGCTGATGCAGGTCCTGGGGGCAGTTCTGCTGCTGCTGAGGCCGGGCTGCGGTCGGCAGGAGGATAGTTCTTGGGGAAAGTGCAGCCTCACTGGAGAAACAAGAGCCAGATGCTCGTGGAAAGAGAGACCAGCCTAGGACAGGACACACTAACGCTGAATCATGCGGCTGGGGTCAGACCCACTCTGGGAGTTGAGAGAGGCTCATAGAGGCTGTGGTTGATGGAGAGGGTTCCTGAACTCAAGGCCGTGACTTGCCCAAGGTCGTGAGCAGAGCCAGATCCCGATGTGGGCGTCCCACACCCCAGCCCAGTGCCGGCTGCCCACTCCTAAGGCTGCTGGTCACCGCGGCGTCTTGCATCCTGCCCTTGCTGCTTGGAAACCAAAGAAATATTACCAAGAAGAGCCCGACCCCCAAAAGCAACATGCTAGCCCCTGCTCTGGCCCTGGCCCCAGACCCCCACCCCAGCACCTCCAAGGTGTGTTGACCTTTACAAAGTGGGGCTGGAATCACCGCCTCACAAGGCTGAGGTAAGGAATTTGCCCAGATTAGGAAAAAACAACAACAACGACCACCTCAAAAGTGTTTTGCAGGAAGTAGATTTCCAAACGAAACATGAGCTGCTTCTGATTTTATTGCTCTAACAGCTGGACTTTGAGGCTATTTCGGAATTACTCTGATTTCTCAGCTCATCCAATGGCCCACTTATTTAAAATGATTTATTTGCAAGAGAAGAGTATGGTGTGTGTGGGTGGGTGGGTGGGTGTGTGTGCATATCTGAGCCCACTCAGTTGAACCTGGGTGTTGGACTGGGTGGGGCTGAAAATTAGGGGAACCTGTAGAAGAGAGGAGGGCAGAGAGGAGATGGCTGAGAGTCCAGGATCAGGTAGGTCTGGAGCAGAGCTTCCGGGGGGCCCGGGCTGTCGCTCTCACACCTGGAGGTGGCTCAGCCCTGGCCCAGCTCCAGCCTCAGCCCCTCCCGCCGTCCTCCCCCAGCATCCCGCACCGTGTCTGGGTGTCCACCATGTCACTGCCACTTCTCTACTTGGCCCTGAACCCTTTCCAGCTTCCCCTGCCGGGTAATACATTCCTCCGTGACCCTCCCCCAAGCCGCTCCTCCCCTGCCAGGCTCTCTTGACGAGGACCTGCTCAGTGTAGCCCTTGTTCTGCTTTTGCATGTGCCCCTCATTGCCTGGGACACCTGCCCTGACCCGTCCACCATCTGATGTCCCTCTGATCCTTCAGGTCCAGCTCATGTGGGAGAAGCCTTTCCTGGCACCTCCAGGAAGATCTGGAAGCTTCCATAGCTCTGTGCTGCTCAGACCCTCACCTAGGGCTGGTTTGCTTCCTCTGTAAAGAACTCCTTAAGGCCAGGACAGGTGTGTGTGTGTGTCTCTCTCTCTCATTGCCTGGTAGGTCTTAGGAACCCGATCAATGTTTGTGGAAGGAGGAAAAGGGGGGAACCCGATCAATGTTTGTGGAAGGAGGAAAAGGGGGAGGGGCAGAGAGGGGAGAGAGGGAGGGGCCCTTCGTGAGATGGTGTGCCACGTGAGGGCTTCCTAGAGGGCTGGTGGCACACCCGCTCCCGGCCCGGGCATGCTGTTCTGGTCTCAAGGGCACCGCACCTCTGCCCCGCCTCCCTTTGAGCCTGCTCTGAAGCCCCTCGGCAGCAAAGGAAGGAACGCTGGCATTTCCCACAAAATGAGAGGGTGGCGAGGCAGTCCCCAAGCCTCCCAGCCCTGAAATCTCTTCTATTTATAACGTGAGCCCTGCATCGGCAATTGCTATTCAACTCAGAGGAGGCTGTGAAATAAAATTGTGTAATAGAATGTATTCTTCCCAGTCTGCTTATTCAATCTCACCTTAGAACATGTTCTCTCTGAGCCTGGGGTCTTCTCGGTGGCTCCCTGGGGCGGGCTCACCAGGTGCCGGCCCCGGGGAGCTGCCGAGCACAGCTCGGCAACCCCCAGCTGCCCAAAGCGGACCCTCGCCCGCATCCAAGAATCCTCGCGGGCAGCTGGGGATTGCTGGGCCCAAGCCCTGGGCCGGGGGCTCACAGGTCCCTGTGGCTTCGTGGGGAGGGACGGAGGTAGGCTAGTGCTGGGCTCTGGCCTCAGACTGGCTTCCTGGGTGGTCAGAGCAGGAGCTGAGCCAGCTGGAGGTGCTGGCGGGTCCCCCAGTCAGCCCCCTGTCCTCACCTTCCACCCCGTGTGCGGGAGCTGCGCCCTCTCTCAGGAGCTCCCTTCCCCCTGGTCCTCAAGTGGTCAACTCCTGGCCTCTCGGAGGCTCAGGCCAAGCCTGGCTTGATCTAAGATGCCCTCCCTGGGCCCCTGCCCCCGCCCCACCCATACCCCCAGGCTTGCCCCACCCAAGCGCACATGACGCTTTAGGGCTGCCTGGGCTTGGCCTCCTGAGGCACCTAGTAGGTGTCGAGCAAATGCCTGTTAGGAGATTGGGTGGACGGAGCAGGCCCCGGAGGCTGCCGCAGAAGCCCAGGGCCTGGTGGAGGAGCCCCATCCAGGCCATCGCGGGCGCCGGGCCCTCTTGCCCTGGGAGAGCACGCCCTCCTGCGTCCCCATGAGAGCGCTCCAGGTCTGCGGAGAAGGCGGGTGTGTGAGCTGACGAGGTCTCCCCAAGGGCGCCGCGGCCCCCATGGTTAGACAGATGAGCCCTTCTAGCTCTAAAGAGCCCACGAGGCAGCCCCATCTCGCGACCCCTCTCCCCACCCCCAGAGCCCCGTCTTCTAGAGAATCTCTCTCTGGCGGGTGCGCGTAGCCCTGCCAAGGCATGAACTGGTGATTTCCGCATCAGCCCCCCGCGTCAAATCAGTACAGGGCAGGGCTGTGCTTCACCAGGATGGGGGCTGTGGTTTGTGGCCTCGAGGTTCCCGGCGCCCCCAGCCCCTCCTGCCCGCCCCCAGCCACGCTCCAGCGGGGCCTGAGCTCAGGGCTGGGGTGGGGGCCATCGTGACGATCATACTTCTGAACTCCCCCTCCCAGACAGCCCTCCCGGGTCCTTGAGCCGTGCCAGCCTTAGATGCAGATGAAGGAGGCAGCCAGCCACCCACACAGCTTGCTAACTTGGTAAGTATTTTTAGAACAACTTCTCCAATATTTCCCTCGATAGGAGAGGGAGCGAGGGGGGCTTGTGGGAGGAATTGGGGTTTGCGGGGGGCCAGGCTCTGTGTGAGCCTTCTCAAATGCAGAGCCCTCCTACCCATTTGTATGGGGATACAGTACACCCAGGGCACGGCTGTATCATCACCCCATTCTATACACAGGCACACTGAGGCTCAGAGAGGTTCCCTTCCTTCTAAGTGGTTGAGTCAGGATTTGAACCCAGGAGTTTCTGACTCCGAAGCCCCGTTCTTGGCCCTGTGTGTCTCCAGGGGGTTGGGAAGCCCCACTCTCTGGTACTTCGGTTGGGGTTAGAACAAGCCATGCCATATCCAGTGTCCCTGTGGACACAGTGTCCCTTCCGTTGCCCTGGAAGGGGAGGCCAGCCTTCAGGGAGGGAGACAGAGCCAGACAGGTGTCCGGAAAGAGCCCCAGCCTTTCAGGACCCTGGACAGGGGCGCGCGTGGCTGCATCCTGTAGGACCTCCCTGGCCCAGTGAGTCTCACCCCCGATTTACAATCACGAGGGAAGGGTTTAGGACAGGCCCATCCCCAGGGTCCACCACGGACAGACTCCCCGGAGAGGCAGCTAATGCAGGCGTCTTTTTAACTCTATTTTTATTTACACAAATGATTCACATGTACAGTCATTCTCCAAGGTACAGAACTTGATAACAATAACAGTAATAATACTGTACAGCACAAGGGTTGAGAACCACCGTGGTCTCTCTTGACCCTACCCCCCTCCCTGCCCCTGCATGTCCTGAAGCCCCTGAGAGCTCCACTCCCCATTATAAAAGGGCTGGTATCACCTGCCCTTTCCTGAGAGAGAGAAGTGAGGGGCTTCAAGCTGCCCAGGCATGAGCACGGGACAGGTGTCTGAGATGGGCTGGTCCTCACCCCATCCGGCTGTGATGTGGGCAGGTGGCTTCTCCTGGCAGACCACGAGTTCCCTGTCCGTATCCAGGTTGGCTGACCCCATGATTGCTGAGGTGCTGTCCAGCTCTAACAGGGGCTGACTTGTAAGTGGGCTTTGTAATCTGCAGAGTGCCCACAGGGATTGGCCTTCCTTCCCTCCCTCTGGCCGTAGGCCCTTCACTGACCTTGCAGGCATTTGCCAAACACTCCAGTCTGCCCAGCAGGGTGGGTCAGGGAGCCCACGGAGTGCAAGACACCAGTGTTTCATGGGGAAATGGAATTGAAGGCCAAGGGGACAGGAGGGGGCGGTGAGGGAGACAAGGGGCGGGCAGAGCACGTCCCATGGTGCAGGGCGTTGGGGATCCTTCTGCAGTCAGGATCTCCAAAGTGACACATTTGTCAAAATTATGACCCAGTTAGGCATGATAACCGGTGTGTAAGGCTGCAACGCGTGTCATCGCGTGTAATATCACTTAGCGACGAGCGGCTGAGTGACGGGGCTCAGCTGTGCGGGGCGGTGGGGGGAGGAGTAAACACTTCTCCATCCAAGGGCTCCTCGGCTGGGGCGGGGGCGGGGAGCCCGGCGTTGGCTTCAAATGACACCCAAGGACCATTTCTCCCCCATTCATGGGTTTGTTTCTAGATTGGTTGCCTGGGCTGACGTCTGATTCCTCCATCACCCCAGACCCTGCAGGCTCGCCCTGGGGGCTCCCGGCTCCACTCTCCACACCCACGGGTCGGTTCAGTTCCTCCTGGGACCCCCAGACTCTATCTCCGTTCGGGTCCCTCCCCGCAGCCCTCATGCCCTTGCCCAGCTCAGAACTCAGCGTCCTCCCCTCCTCCCTGAAGCCTTCCGCGACTGCCCTCCCGCAGGTCAGGAGCCCAGCCAGCCCTCCGCTCTCACAGTCCACGCCGTCACAGGACAACTTCCTACGCGCTTCACTCATGGGGCTGGGATTTGAGGCCGAGTCCTCGCTGTGGCCCTGGGGAGGCAGGTGAGGGAGGATTGGCACCTGGAATAAGTCCAGGCCCGCTCACTGCTGGACAGGCTTGGACAAGGCAGCTGGGCTGGCTGGCTGTACACCTGGCGCAGGCGGGGTTGCCTACCTGGAGGGGGCCAGAGGGAGAGTGTAGAAGCAGGGGCCAGTGCTCTGGGGGCTCCTAGGGAGGAGAGAGGAGCTGGCTGTCTGGGGGCCCAGAGACTCCCAGCAAGTTCCCCTGCCTCAATCTGTCCCCTAGAGCAGGGGTCAGCCTGCAGACATTCTCTGTAACTGGCCAGCTAGTAGATAATTTTGGCTTTGTGGGCCAGTGGTGTCTGCACAGCTACCCCACTCTCCTATTGCCGCCTGAAAGCAACCGCAGACCATGTGTAAAAATGACTGTGTCCCAATAGGAGCTTATTCACAGAAGTAGACATTTGGCTAAATTTGGGCTCCGGGTTGTTTGCCAACACCTGCTCTAAAGAAGAAACCCCTCTCAGGGTCAAGAACGCTCATCAGATTCTCTCCACTGCTGTTTCATCCGTGAATTTTTTTCCCAGGTAGAGGCTGGTGCATCTATTGGCCTCTCTCCTCCCAGGTGAAGTGATTCTATTAGACACACCAACCACATTTCTGAGGCCTTCTTGTCATTCTGAAGGGTTTTAAACTCTATCATCTCCTTGGACAGCAAAGCAACCTTGGGGAGGTGTCTGATGAGGTCCTGTTTTCCTGTTTTCCAGATAAAGGAAAGTGGATGAGGCTTGCTGAGGGGGGAGCCCGAGCCAGCAGAGGGTCCGGTAGGGATGGGGTCTCCGGTCCTCAGCCCAGAGCCTGGGCCTGGCAGCCTACCCTGTGGGCTGGGCCCTTCCTGAGCCAGCTTCGTCTGCCCCCAAAGACAGACTCAGTGAGGGATGCGTCCATTTGCTGTTGTCACGGTGGTGGAGGGAGGGAGCAGATGGATGAGTTCTCATTAGCGTGGGGGTCCATTTGCAGGTGTTTGATAAGAAGAGGTTGTTGACAACCTGGAGGAGATTTGAGCCACACACGCTGGTCTGGAGAGATGCGGCGAGGGATGGAGGGGCAAAGGGGGGACCGATCAGCCTCATGGAACTCAAGGAGGTCCCGACCCCGGGCAGGCATCGGCGGGCATCAGCCCTTTCATCCTCAGCTTTCTGGGTGAGACTGCCACGGCCCCATTGTACAGATGAACACAGTGAGGCTCGCAGGGTCACTGAACTTGACCAAGGGCAGGGGGACCTGACGACACCCGATGCGCCCTTCCTGGGCCGTCCCTCAGTGCAGGGTCCCACCCATGAAGAGGCCTGCAAAGACCACTGGTCTCAGCATAAGTCCACCTCCAGGGCTGGGGTCTACCACTGATGGCCCTGTGACCCTGACGAGCCCCTCTTGTGTGACCTGCATTCAACAAATCCAAGGGCCCTGCTCTGCCTCAGTTTACCCTCTGTACGTGGGAAGAATAGAAACTGCACCCTCCTTGTGCAGCTCAGATGGGCCACAGGGTACCAAACAGCCTGGCCCAGCCCTCCCAAAGGCTGGGGGGTGGGGTAAACCTGACTGGGTCCTGAGCTGGGTTTGAAGGGTGGAGTTTCCCAGGTGGAAAGGCAGTGGGGTGGAGGGAACAGCATGGGCGAGGTTCAGAGGGGAGCAGTGGCGAGGAGCTGGGCGGAGGTGTGGGGTGCTTGGTGATGATGGGGGTGGGGGCATTCCCGAACCCTGGGCTGGGCCTCCCCTCCCACGGCGCCCAGACGGCAGGTGGGAGCCAGGGCCTCCCAGTGGCCTGCTGATTCCCTGGGGCCCGCAGGGCTGGCCCGACCCAGAAGAGCTGTCCAGCCTGGCGTGAAAATAAAGATTGATCATCGCAGAAGGCAGCCGGCTCCCCGAGCCAGCCGGGAGTTGCTAGAATACAGAGCTTCATTATTATTTTAAGTGTTACTCAGCTGCTTTATTGAATTCTCCAAGTCAGGAAAAATTCTGGAGAGATAAGAAGTTGACATTTTCAAAAGCAGCAGCGAGAACGGTGCGGGTGGCGAGGACAGAGCAGCGCCAGCTCCACATGAGGACGTCTCAGCCCACGGCCCCGACACCCACAGCTGCACACATTCGCGCTGATTCAGGGGCCAGGGAGCTTCAGCCAACCCGAGACGGAGGGCAGGGTGGCCGGTCGTGTGCGGAGAGAGCCAGGCCGCTGCCTCTCCCACCTCCCCGATTCCTGTCTTCCTCCCTCCTCCCCCTTCTTCCCTCCCTCCTCCCTTCCTTCCTTGAGCACCTACTATGTGCCAGGCTGGGGTACCCACTGGCCGAGGACACGTCCTTTCTCTGGGTTTGCCGCAGTGCGATGGTGGGGACCAGGACACGCATTGCTCACAGGGTCATGTGTGTCTGTGTGGGTGAGCGGAGGCCCAGGTGGGCACACAGGGAGCCCCGAGGAGGGGCAGCTGTCAGCCCCTGGCTGCCTCTCTCACCTTTGAGGCCTCTGGCCTGGAGCAGAGCCTGGTGTGAAGCAGATGCTCAACAAATCCTCGTTAAATGCAGGCTGAGAAGGCACGTGGGTGGAGGAATAAGTGAATCTCTCTGGGGACCTGCAACAGGAAGCCTCGGCTCTGGGTCTCCAGGGCAGTGTGGGTTTTCTTGGACCAGAACATCCAGGAAGGCAATGGCTAAACAAAGTCTCTGGGGGATGGCCCAGCTGGTGACTGCCACTAACTGAAGAGTGGGGTGTGGCTGGAGGGCAGAGGAGGAGGGTGGAGGCTGGAAATAGAGGCTGGGAGGTGGAGGTCAGGAGGTAGAGGCTAGGAGGTGGAGGCTGGGAGGTGGAGGTCAGGAGGTAGAGGCTAGGAGGTGGAGGCTGGGAGGTGGAGGCTGGGAGGTAGAGCCTGGGAGGTGGAGGCTGGGAAGTGGAGACCGGGAAGTGGGGGTTGGGAGGTGAAGGTTGGAGGTAGAGTCTGGGAGGTGGAGGCTGGCAGGTGGAGGCTGGAGGTGGAGGCTAGGGTTCAGCCACCTCATCAGACCACAGCTGGTGCCTGGCCAGGGTCTTGGACAGAGTGGGTCCTAACTACTTTTTTGAATGAAAGAATGGATGAACGAGTTCATGAACGGCATGATCCCGAGACTACTAGGACAGCAGCAGAGACAGGGACCCCAATCCCGGGTCGCGAGAAACGGACAGATCTCAGGTCTATCTCATGGGAAGCAGAGCATTTTCAGGAGGCCCGGAATTGTCCTGAGCAAATTCAGACTCTGGATAGCGGTCCCCCACCTTGGCCTCTCCCTTTCCCACAGGCGCACTGCAGAGGTGAGGAGACCTGCAGACGCGGAGACACTCTCCCTCTGAGTCTCCCAGCCCTTCCTCACATCGCTCCCAGAGCCAGCCTGCACTCGCTTGCCCTCTCCCTGAATCCCAGGCCCAGCCCCTCCCTCGAGGGGCTCACAGTCTAACCATGAGAACAAACACCGTGGCCTGGCCACATCAGCTGGCACCCCTTTGTACAGACATGGGTCCTGGGGGAGCCTGGGCTCCTAGAGGTGCGTAACTGTTTCTAGGTCTGCTGGCGCCGGGGGCACATCTGGGGGGGCAGCAGACTCCCAGCTCTGCCGTCCTGTGTGGGGGGTGACAGAGCAATGTGATTCTCCTCGTACAAGGTAGAATGATATGCACATCTGTTTAGTGGCAATGACTGTCATTGCTATTACACCTTTTTCTAAGGGGAACAAATTCATTCCCTTGATAAATATGTATGGAGCACCGCCTGTTCCGCATCCGAGCGACACGGGCTGAGGTCTTTGCAGAGACGGTCCTGACAAGCGGCCCGCAAGGCTTCAGGCTGTGCTCTCCCTCCCACCACCCCGCTCTAGTCTGGGCTGTCCCTGCTTCTCACCTGGAGGACCCCACGGCCTCTCTCCACCCCCTCCAGCCTGTTCACCCCGCAGCTCCAGGCTGTGATGATACTGAGGGCTCGTTGCTCCAGCTGTAGGAGGACTAGCTCCTTCGCTGAAGGCCAGTCTGACTGTCTCCCCAGATCGTAAGCCTCTGTGTGATCTGCCCACCTCCACCTCCCCCCAGGCCTCCATCCCCAGCCCCTGGGCCTCCCTGGGGTCCTCCTGAGCTGGGGTCATCACAGGGGCTCCTCTGCCTGTCCTGAAGGCCGCGCCCTCCACCCTTCCCTCTGGTTAGTGGTTTGATGTCTATCTCCCCCCCCATCAGACCAACTCCATGAGGGCAGGTCCCTTGGCTACCTTGGCCACTGGCCCCAGGTAAGCATTCAGCGTGCCGAGTAACTGAACGGATTATTTTTAATGGTCACCACGGTCCCATCGGGGAGATGTCATTATCCCCATTTGACAGATGGAAACACTGAGGCCCTACAACCCAGGCCTGCGTGAGTCTAGAGCTGGGGTCTTGATCACTGTGTCCACTACAAGAGGCTGGTGGGAGTAACACGGTCCTTCCCCTTGCTGATCCTGAGGTGACAGGGACAAGCACAGGGGTGGGGGAGGGTGGGGTGAGGTGGAGAGGGCTGGGGTCCGGGAGAGACGTGACACTGGAAGTGCGCTTTAGGATCTGGGAGGCATCCAGACAAGTGTGGGAGGCTGGAAGGAGGAAGGGCAGCCAATCCAGCAGGCCTGCATGAAGAAAGGGCAGGCTTCTTCAGGCAGATCACAGGGGAGACGCCGTTACTGGGGCCACCGTCATATCATTTTCTGAATCCTTCCTGTGGCCAGGTATGAGGCTGAGAAGGTATCTACACCTTATTTTAGTTAAACCTCACAAAGCCCGAGGGAGAACCTGAGGCTCAGCAGAGGTGAGGAGCTCAGAGGGACCTGGCAGGTGAGGGCTGGACCCTGGGTGGTCCGACCCCTCCTCTTGGGGGTTCAGGATGGGCAGATTTCCTGGGGAGGCTGTATGCAGGGAAGGTACAAGACCAGATTTGTCTACATCAGTGGTCCTCAGAGTGTGAGCTGGGAGCTCTGGGGATCCCCAAGATCTTTGCAGGGGACCCCACAGTCTTGGGTTTTTCTTCATTAACTTCAACCAAAGTGACGCATAGCAACAGGCTGAAGGCAGGCGCGGAAATGAGCCTCTGGTGGCTTCCATTCAGCCGGACACAAAAGAGATTTGCAACCATGTAAGGCCATGCTTCTCTCACTATTTTTTTCTGGTTTGGGGAAATAAGGTACCTTTTCATCCAAACATGTTACTTGTGTTAATGTATAATGGGTTTATAGTTTCAGAAAATGAATTAATATTTTAAAATATGTCATATTTTACTTCTAGTATGGTCATTATTGATAGACACAGCCTACGTAAACAAGTGCTTTCTGGGGTCTCACTAAGTTTTAAGAGTGTAAAGTGGTCCCTCAACCACAAAAAGTGGGAGAAATTCTGAGGGGCTTGGGGGGTGGGGTGGCCCCGTGAGGCCGGCGCCCACTTCTTTGAGGAGAATGAGTCCCTGAGCCCAGTCTCTTCCCCAGAGGTGCCTCTGCCAGGCGGGCGGAGAGGGACCAGGCGGGGCGGCAGTAGGCAGGCCCCTCCCTCCCCGTAGACCGCCCTGCACAGCCTGGGAGCCCAGGGGGATTGCCCGTCTTCACCGTGAGCAGGCCAGTCTCCCCACTGGGTCTCCGGACCTGCTTCTCTCCTGGTGGAGCGTGAAGCCTGGGCCTGGGCGCTAGAAGGTGAGACTCCAGCCCTGGACCTGCCCCACGTCCCCTCCCTGTGACCTTGACCGAACCACCCAGCCTTTCCCTGGAGCGAGCCCCATGACAGAGAGCCCCCTGTGTGCCAGGGGTGAGCCAGGCAGACCCCCCTGGAGGCTGGGAGGGGAGGGTGGAGAGGACAGTTGCACTGAAGTGTGATGAGGTAGGAAGGGCAGGGGGTGGGGAGCTCTGGGTGCCCACACCGAGGGGTCATGGGTGGGGGGCCGGGAGGCGAGGGAAGGACTCCTGCACCGCCCAGCTGTCCTGGCCCCCCACACCCCTAGGCTCCCCCTGGGGACTGAGGGGCGGGAAGATGCTGTCCAGCCCAGGGGATTAGAATCGGCAGGACACTGCACCTCGGAGGGCTTAGGAAGGGAGGTATCGTCCCAGCAGGGCTGAGTGCCCAGCGGAGGGGGAGGCTCATTCCTGCTGCTGATGGCTGCAGAGATAGTCTCCCCCGGATACTGACAACACAGCCTTCAGGGATTTTAATATCGTGGCTCTGTGGGGACACTGTGATGCCTGCTGTCACTAAGCAGCTCGGCATCTGCAGAGGTTGGTGTGGGAGGGATCTCCTCAGCCCTCCATCTGCTCTTCCTTAGAGCAGCTCACTCACCCATTCACTGACTCGCCCATTCCTGCCCTCTGTATCCACACACCCATTCCTTCACTCATTTATTCATTCAACCACCTACCTGTCCCTTCAATTATTCATTCACTCATTTGCCCACCTGTCAGTCCACCTTATCATCCAACAAGATTTCGTAAGTGTCTCCTATGTGTCAGGGCAAGTGTCCAGGGAGACAATGATTTGTACTTGTTATCTGCCTGCAAGGAGATTGAAAGTCCAGTAGAGAAAACAATGATGATGATGATGATGGTGGTGGTGGTGACAACAATAGTGGTGATGATGATGGTGGTGGTGGTGGTGATGGTGGTGATGATGATGGTGGTAATGGTGATGGTGATGGTGATGATGATGGTGATAGTGGTGCTGATGGTGATGGTGGTGATGGTGATGGTGGTGGTGATGGTGGTGGTGATGGTGACGTTGGTGATGATGATGGTGGTGATGATGATGGTGGTGGTGATGGTGGTGATGATGGTGATGGTGATGGTGGTGGTGATGGTGGTGGTGGTGACGGTGGTGGTGATGGTGATGTTGGTGATGAGGATGGTGGTGGTGATGGTGGTGATGATGGTGATGGTGATGGTGGTGGTGGTGGTGATGGTGGTGATGGTGGTGATGATGCTGGTAGCAATAGTAATTAACATTTTTTAAGCACGTAGTATCTTCCAGGTAGTATTCTAAGCCCTCTACATACATTAGCTCACTCAATTCTCAAAATAAGTCTATGAGGGAGATACTATTAAGTCCTCATTTTATAGTTGAGGAAACAGAGGTATGGAGAGGTTGAATAATATGCCAAGGTCACAGACACCGAGTGGCTGAGACAAGTCCCCCCCACCGGCCCTGGGCTGCTGGAAGAAGAACACCTGGCTGACAGTTACCAACCAGGGCAGCAGGGGTCTTGGTGGAGGTGTGGGCAACCGGCTGGCTCTTACAGAGGGGGAGAGGTCAGCTCTGCCTAGGGCGATCAGGGAAGGCCTCACAGAGGAGGTGGCATTTCGCTGGGTCTTGAAGATTGAATAAGAAATTGGTAGGAAGAGAAGGAGAACAGAAGGAAGGCAGCAGAAGGAAGATAATGCAAAGGGTGTGAAACAGGGGTATTGAGCTAGTGGTTTGGTGGGTGGTGAGTCCAGAGAAAGTTGGGGGAGACTCGAAAGTTCAGGAACTGCAAACTTGCTAGACCCTGAGTGTCCTGCTGGGGGTCTTATGAGCAGGGAGCAGGGAGTGAGCTGGCACTGGTTGGGGGAGCATCAAGAGAAACCCAGCATCTCAAGCCCCAGAGCAGGGGCTGGGCAAACCCTCACTTGATCAGCATGATTGGTGGGGAAAGGCTTACACAGAGGTCACTGGCAGAGTGTCCAGGAAGTACTGGCACCCAATTAAGCATCAGGGAGGCTGGGGGAGCTGCCTGGAGAGTGGCCAGAGGTGGGGCCAGCTTCACGGTTGAGACAACGAGGATGTCGGCAAGAGGCCTGGCTGTGGCTGGTGGCCAGCTGGGCTCAGAGCAGGCAGAGCCATGCCCCAGGGTGAAGTGAGGGCCAGTCAGAAGCTGCAGAGGTTATGTATGGGCTGGGGTCAAAGTGCAGATCCTGTGGGGATGGTATGGAGAGAGGCGGGGTGGGGGAAGGGCTGGTCACCTTCAGACCCTGGGTGCAGGTGCACCAGGTCGGCGCTGCCACCTCAGTGGACTGACTGCACCGCCCATTCGGGAGAGATCTGGTGTGAGTAGGGAACGCTGGGTCAGGCACCTTGGGCCCGTCTGAAGCACACGCTGGCCTTGGCTTTCTCCTCCTAACACAGGGGTTGCCTGGACCCACATTCGGGCCATCTCGGGGCTGCGGGGGGGGTGGGGTCAGGGCCATTGGTCACGTTGTGTGAGTAGCTCCTTCCTTTAGAAGGGGACGAGGCCGCCTCGATTTCTCGGGATGCAGACACACCTGCTTCCTCCTGACCTCATGTGGTCCTCGATTCTCTCCAGGTTTCAGTTTGCCCGTTTGTTAAGTGAGAGGTTTACCCCGGGTCTGGATTCTCTGGGAGACAGACAGAGGAGGAGGTGTGGTCTCCACTGTACAGACAGGCAAAACCCTTGACCCCAGATGCACAAGTAGCCGGGAGAGCTCGGTCTGGAAGGCGGGAGGCCTGAATGTACTCCAGGCTCACCACCAGCCACGGAGAGGAGCACCGAGAAGGTGCATTAAAAAAAGATCTGTGGCACCCCAGACAGAAGGGAATATTGACACGGTTATTTTTAGCATTATTAAAATAAGTCTGTTTTGCTCTTTTTCTGCGCTCCTCTCCTGGGCTCAGTCTTCGCTTCCAGATTGAATGTGTGTGCGCGTGTCCAGGCCAAGGCGCCAGGGGAGCCACCACTGCAATCAAAATGTTAATGAGACCCTGATTGTATCTCTGGATGGCTCCATTCCTCTGCCTTCCCCAAATGTTGCTGGGTCTTTGTGGAACCCTGGGGAGTGGCACCCGTGTTCCCTGGAAATGAGACCTCAGCTTAATGCTCCATGGAAACAGGCCTCGGGAAGTCTGGAAAACGTGGGGATATGGAGAGATGGGCTTTGCCCATGATCCTGCCTTCCTCCTCTCCTGCTGGCCCTCCTCCAGGTCAGATTCAAGACAGTCTATTGGTTGGAGCAGAACCACAAAACCACTGTCCATGGTGCTGGCCCCACCTGACCCGGGACCGGGCTTCCCCAGATACTGAGTGGTCAGAGCTGAGCCGGAACGGACACAGCCTCTGGCTCAGACGGAGGGCGTGGGCCGCACCGGGAGGGCAGCGTGGTTATGGGGAGGTGACCATGCCCTCAGGAGGACACTGGGTCTAACAGGCTCTGTCACTTTGAGCTGTGTGATCCGGGGCAAGTTACATGGCCTCTCTGAGTTTCCTTAACTTCCTCTGTGAAATTAGAATGATGGGATCCTCCCCGCCGCCACCCTCCCCCCCCATCCCCTCTCCACGTCCCGGTAAGGAGTTTCTTGCTCTCAAGCCCCTTGCTCTTGTGGATGGTCAACCGTGATTGCTAGTGTTTTGTTAAAGCCAAATTGTTGCAGACCCCGGACTCTATCCCCGTTGCCTGGAGGGCTGGGCGACTCCCCCGACATCCTTCCTCTCGACCACCTTCCCCCAGGGTGCCTGGATCGCCCCACACCCCTCCCCCAGCTGACCCAGCACTGTGATGATTGGCTGGTTCCTGTGCAGGGCTGACTGTCAACACAGTGAAGGTCTCACCCAGACCATGCCCTGGAATTGGCCCAGCGCCAGCCTCGGCTGTTGACAAGCTCTCAGAGTTTCTCCTCTGGGCCCAGGGAGAAATACTAGCCCTGCTCTGGATCCCAGAGCCGCCCAGGACTAAGCTGGAGTCAGGGCCACTGGTTGGCAGGAGCAGGGTCTGGCATCCCTGCTGGGTTCCCCAGGCTTGGGCTCACCCTCTGATTCACACCTAGAGAATGTAAGTCAGCCTCTCTACCAACCTGCCCTCCCGTCTCTGTCCCATCAAGTCCAAAACCAGATCTTTCCAAGTCCTGCCCCCTCTGACACCCTCCTGGGCACCCACTGGCTCCAGGCCGACAGGCCCATGCCGCCCATCCCGGTTCACTTCAGAAGCACCAAGGCTCTCCTCTCCAGGCCATCCTGGACCTTCACACTGCCCTGCCTCCCTCCAGGCCCTTCCTCCTTTCCCTCCGTGGTAACGGGCCCCTTTCTGTCTTAGAACTTCCATCTGGGCACCTCCGAGCTCTCTCAGCCCTGCACGGGGTCCTGCATTCATCCTTTCACCTGCCGCCCCTCCCCTGCCCCCGTTGGCTTGAGAGCTGCTCTGCGCTGGCCTGGCGGGTTGGTGGGTGAGCGGGATGAATGCCTTGATCTCCCCACAGACTCTTCACGGCTCTGAATTTTCTACATGACTGGCCGTCAGGTTTCCATCCTTGGCGTTCAGGACCCGTTGCAGTTTCTCCCCTCCCTTACCTTTCCGGAGCTCCCCACCATCCTCCTGTCTGTGTCCGGCCTCGCAGAGACTCAGCCCTTACCCCTGCCGTCCCAGCGCCCACCCATCACTCCTGTTCTGCCTCCTGCTCTGTGCTCCCCCCACCCCCAGACACAGCAAAGCTTCACCTTTCATCCTTTTAACCAGTTAACAAATTTCTCCAGCTGCTATTGCTGGGGGGTTTGCCATGGTGGGTAAAAGTGGACACAGGCCCAGCCTTCGCGGGGCTGTGGGGAAAAGACACAGGCATCAAAAACCACAGACTCATGCGAAGTTGCCCTGGGACATGTGTGGCAAAGGAGAGACGTGCACTGGGAGAACGTAGACGGGGGGTCGACAGGCTCAGGGATGCAGCCTGAGCTGAGATCTGAAGGGTGAGCGGAGAGAACCCAAAGTGTTCCAGGCAGAGGGAGAGCCCGTGCAAAGGCCCTGGGGTTGGCAGGGAGGGTGGCAGGTAGGAAGCACTAACAGAAGCAAGTGTGCTGGAACTCAGATGGTTAGGGGTGTGTGGGACAGGGGCTGAGGCTGACCTCGAAGGGCTGGGCAGGTGTGGAGAGTGAGTTGGGGAGACAGGAGGGGATGTGGGGAGACCAGGCAGGAGACGTGTAGTCAGCATGGAAGAGGCAGTGGTGGCGACTAAACGCTGGGGTTGATTGTTGAGAGGGAAGGTGTGGATGGGGGAGGGGCATACCCTGAACAAACACACAGAGTTCACTTCTGTGCCAGGAGGGGATTGCCTCACATGGGGAGCTGCATTCCTGTCCCACCTAGAAGTCCCTCTGCCTCTACGCTGGGGGGCCCCCACTTTGAAGGTCCCCGAAGGCCAGACCTAGATGCTCAAGAGCCTCGCTCGTAATGGATGCTGTTCACGTTTAATGGGTCTGGAAGCGGCCCCCGGACTTCTGTCGGCCCCCACCCTACTCACACGTTTGTTCCAGGGTCCTTGGCTCTGGTGACATGTGACTCGGAAGATGGGGAGGTCAGAGACCTTACCTGTCTTCCCCCACCCCGTGTCCCTACACTCAGCAGGCCTTAAGTGTCCCCTTTTTCCAGGTGCTCGGGCCAGAGACGCCACCAGCAAAACCCATGGGCCCCGCCTCCCGCCCCACGCCTCCAGACCGGACGCCTCCGGGCCTCTGAGCATGGCAGGCTGCCCCCCTCCGTCCTGGGTCACTTCGCGGCCCCCTCCCCCCACAGTGCCGCCCAGGATGTTCGGTCCAGCTGGTCCCCCAAACCCTCCAGTGGTTTGCAGTGTCCCTGAGGGTAGAAACTAGACACAGCGGTCTGGAGCCCGCGGGCCCTCGTGTGCTGCTCCCCTCCCCTCCCCCCATTCACCTGCTCCGGCCGCTCACTTCCTTGCCACTGCACCTGGCGCATAGTAGGTGCTCACTAAATACCTGCTGAGGGTATGGACGCTGGAACGAGGGCCAGAAGATAGAGGCCGCTCTCGCCTCCTCACCTTGGTGGAGTGCTGAGATCTGAGTCACGTGTCACCAGCTCTGGAGACTCTGGAATAGAGGAAGAAGGGGGGACCCTCAGGTCAGCTCTCGAGGTGACCGTGAGCGGTAAAGGGAAGCCAAACCCCCGCTGGGACAGAAACCAATGTTTATGGAGTATGTGATGCAGGCCTGGCAGGGCACTGGAGACTCAGAGAGGGTGAGGGGCCGGCCTGAGGCTGCACAGCCCGGACGAGTCAGAGAACAGGTGAAGCCCGTGCCAGCGCCCACAGCCAGGCTCCGAGTCCCATGGTGTTTCAGACGCTGGCCCTACCCACTTCTCCCTCCACCTCTGGGCTTGGTCTGCCTCCTGTACAGTGAGAGTCAGGGTACCACCTCCGGGAGCTCCTCTCCAGGGCTGACACATCCCTGTTCTAAAAAGGAGCCTTTTCAGCGCCTCACAGGTGTATTCACCGGGGCCAGGTGTTATCACCAGGCCTGACCCTCGCCGTGGGGGAACTTAGGGCTGAGGGGCGCTCTGTGGAGGGGCATTAATATGCTCACGTGCCCTTTACTTCAATTCGGCAAGCATGCACTGAGCGCCTAGTGCAGGCAGGGTTCTGTGGCCAAGCCTGCTGTGCACGAGGCCGTGTGAGGCTTTGCAGACTGAGAGCCTTGCAGGGTGGAGGACAGATTACTTCCCACCTCCCCAGCCCCAGCCCTGCCCTGAGCACTCTTAGCGCAGGCCTCGGTGCGTAGTAGGGACCCTGTAAATTGCCCTTTAATTGGCTAGAATGGAAAAGAAGCAATCCCGGTTCTCCAAGGCGTTGCCATGGTGACTTCTCCCTCACTGCCCTTTCTCCCAGGCTCCAGGGAAGAGGGTCCCCCTGAATGAGCTCTCCAGGTGGCGTGAGGGTCTCTGTTGTCAGAGGATGCCGCTCACCCTTTGGGGACCTCAACCCACCAAATGAGTGCCTGACTCCAGGTAAACTTGGAAGATTCCCCACAGCCTTGTCCCCAGTGGGACAGGGACGGGGACCCTGGGGAGCTGCGTCTCCCTGCTCCCTCGGGCTCACGCCTCTTCACAAGGGGGCCTGGAAGCTTGCAGGCGCCTTGGGAGGTTGGGAGCAGTGGACAGGAAAGCCAGCCTGGCCTGCAGCCTGGGGGCGACGGTGCATGTGGGCAGGTCCTCACCGCTGAAACAGCGCCCTTCTGCGCAAGGCTGGCTGGGGCATGGACCCAGGGCTCTGAGCATGCCTCCTGTAGATCCTTTGACATCTCGCCACAACCAGGAGGCCGGTCCAGGTTCCTCGGCATTGCTTCACGACACCACAAGTGAGCGGGCAGGTGCGTGTGTGTGCGCGCGTGTGTCTGCATGTGCTTTGGGAGTGCAACTATGACCCTGTTGCTTGGAGACGCTGCTCTTCGGTGAGGTTTGCCAGGCGGGGGCCACGTCTCGTGGTCTTTAAGGGCTGGTGAACACACAGGTGGAGGAGGGGGCAGGGTGCGGGCCTTCAGTGTCTTGGATATTCGTGGAGGCCAGTTGTGTGCTGGGCACGGGGGCTCCACCGGCGAGCAGGCAGACGGGGCTGCGTGCAGCAGAGCCCAGGTCTGGGAGGAATAGATGTCGAACCACGAACGTCACACAAGTTACAGTCTAATGCCACGGTCATTGGGGGCCCCGGGGTGTGGGTGTCTGAGTGGGGGGGCAGTAGGGGCGAGTGGATCCCTGGGCCTTGAGCCCCGATACCCCGGGGACTGGGGACCGGCTCTGACCTGATTGCTCTCCTGCAACCCGGAACGCCTCCCTGCGCTGCCTGCAGGTCGTGAAGGCTCTCGGCTCGTGTACTTGCCCGGGCCTGGGGCCTGACAGTGTCCTCTGCTGATGGAGAAGCCCGTCTTCCGCCCGCTGCGGCTGTAATGTGTAATGTGTAAGTTTTACACATTAACTTGTAAAAGCCCATCTGTTCTCCGACAGTCGCTCCCTAACTCATCCTGGGATGCAGACGGGTGATTTTTAATAAAGCAGCCTTTTTAGGCCTGAATCACTGTAACTGCAGACGTGAGGGCAGATTTGCTCCTCCCCGCCCTCCCTGCCAGCAGCCTTCTTGTTTAGAGGACAATTTGTTGCTTTGGGTTGTTTGGGTTTTTTTTAAAGAAGTATCTGAGCTTGGGTTTCCGTCCACCCAGGGGAGCAGGGGCAGGGGCTGGGGAGCTGGTGGCCCCCATGCCCTGTCTTGTGGCAGGAGGGAAGGGCCCCTGACCGGGTGGCAGGGTCCCGGCTCTGCCACTGTCTCCTGCTGGCCACACTGGCCCACTCTGTGCTCAGACCACAGGGGTCTCTGCTCCCGGGGCAGAACCGGCTCAGGTTCTGAGCACACACAGTCGAGGCCTGGGCGTCACATGCCCACCAGAGCTTCTGAGGTGACCGGGCCTTGGCTTCAGCTTCCCAGCTGGTCCTTCAACTCTCCCTCTGGTTGAAGCCTTTTGTCTGGGGCCCGGGCCCCACTGAGAATCCACAGACATGTTAAGGCCTTGGGCAAGTCATCTCTTGTATCTGGGCCTCAGTTTCCTGATCTATAAAGTGGGTCCATCTTTGTTTTCCCGGCCCAACCTGCAGGAATGACATGGGGACCCAAGGGGATCATGTTCCGTGTTTCCAGTTCACAGGTGAGGAGACCAAGGCCCAGGCCGACATGGGCACTGACCGCAGAGGTGGATGGGAGCCCAGGCGTGGGACCCTCCGCCACACCCCTGTTTTGTGGATCTACTAGTCATCAGTGGCACCTCTGGGATCTTGGGGCGCCAGGGGTGCTAGGAGCTCCCCGCCTCCCGGAGGCGCCCTGGGGAACCCTGACGTGAACATCTTCCTCCCCAGATCAAGTGTAAAGCTGCCCCCTTGGCCTCCCGCACGGCCCTCGCCAGTCAGGGTGCTGCCTCGGAGGCCCTCGGGACACAGCTGTCCTTCCCGACATGCCAGGGCCAGCCGTCTGCCCATCTGCTCCGTTTCTGGGACCCAGGCCTGGAGAGGAGAGGTAGGGTCAGCTCCCCAGAAGCAGCCTGGCCCAGCTCCTGCCCTGGGCCCACCTGCCGGGACCCTCATCTCTGCGGACTCCCGATTCCACCGTCTGTCCCAGCCCTGCGCCCCTCACCCTCTCCACCCCGCCAAGCTTGGCCACTGTGCCCCTGCTCTGCTCACCTGGTGTGCAAACATCGCTGCCCGTTGGCTGTTTCTTCTACGGAGAGGCCGTTTTAGGGGGACAGGAAGAACCCATGCTGTTTGAGCCTCTCAAGCTCCTTGCAAGACAAGTAGGAAGAGAAAGCACCAGCCTCGGTAACAGCCAGCGTTTCCTGAGCTCTTGCTGAGCTGGGGACGTGGACGTGCAGGGCCTTGGTCCACCTGTGTCCGTCACCCTGTGGCTGGACTGCCCTGTGTCTCGTTCCTCATGGGAACAGTGGGGAGGGTGCGGGAAGCAAGCTCGTGGACACCGTTCGGAGGATGGAGCGAGGCAGGGCCACGGCTGGCACTTGTCAGAGCCTGGTAGACGCTGGCTACCACCACTGTTATCAGAGCAAGCACGTCCCTGGCCCCATTTTCGAGTTTTCAAGGCTGAGACCTCAAAGGGGGCGGGTGGCTTGCCCAAGCCCACCAGGAGATCTGGGGCAGCCAGGGGGTGGTCTTTCTGCTGCACCCACTGCTGCCTTCTGGTTACTGATGGGGCCACGCGGATGGGACCGGTGGAAGGGCCAGGAAGCTGGTGGGGAGGGGGTGGCATGGAACATCAGAGGCGGGGGGGGCCCCAAGGTGGGTCCCTAAGGGAGGATCACGCTCCCCTGCCCCCTCCCCCCTGCACACCCCTCTGTTAGCCACCATCTTGGAACGACCCTACACGCTCCCCCGTATTTTCTGACCCCTCTGTCTCCCAGGCCGGGCCCATCTGGGGACCCCTGTGCTCGTGACGCCGTGGCAGTGGGGGAAGAGCTGGGTCTTGGGCTGAGCTCCTGCGTTCTAGCCCCTCCTCTCCCAGCCGTGAGGACCCCTCCACCCGACCCAGAGGTGGGCTCGCAGCGGGGAGGAGGGCTTTGTGGTGGGCAGCGAGCGAGGTATCTGGGCACTGCGGAGGCTTGTCCAGGGGAAGGTCAGGGACTTCCACGACCCGAGAGCCCCTGAGGGGCACCCAAGACCAGGGTTCCCGCAGCTCAGGCCGGACGCCCCGAGGCAGTGGGCAGGGCCTTCTCCTGCCGGGACAGCCCTCGTGCCAGTGCCCTGCCGGATGCCCAGGCTCTAAGCCGCGCCCCTGGTCCTTGTTCTTGCATCTTCTGCCAGCTCGTCAAACCCGAGGGCCCCAAGGCCGGCTGTGTCCATCATCAAACACGAGGAAGGACCGTGCAAGGCATTCATGATCCGGTCGCTTCCTCCGAGCAACTGTGAATCTCTCTACCCACCAAGGACGCACAGAGACGGCTTTCTGAAGGTCAAACAGGTAATTTGAAAGCGCCTTGGGGTGCACCCTGGCTTAACCCCAATTTTACAGGTGGGGAAGCCGGAGACCAGAGAGGTGAAGTGATTTGCCACCGGGGCTGGCGGGGGGAGGGCTGGGCGCCCCTACCTGTCACCTCGGCGTCTCCTCATCCCCCTGCGGGCCTCCCCGTCCCCGCCGGCGCAGTACTGTCTCTGGCTCCCAGGGGGCGCTGAGGTCCCGCGGCTGGCTGTCTGCCGCCTGGAGCTGCGTGTGTGTTTCCCAATCAATAGAAGACGCTCAGTCCCCGAGATGTCGCTATCAGAGCCCTCACGCATCTGCATCGGAAGGAGTCCAAATGAAAAGTCTTTTCCTGTTGGGGGAAAAAATTGTAAAAGGAGAAAGGGAGACTTTGCCTGACAGATTAGAAAATTTTCCACTTCCCAGCGTTTGTTTGAACCACGTATTTGTACTTCTCGTGCCCAATTACCCAGGCTGAAAAAGGAGTGCGGTGTGCGTTTCCCGAGCCCAGCAGAGGCGCCCAGCATATTGATCCGGCCGGGGAATCTGCAGGGATTTATGGGGGTGGGGGGCAGCAGGTGCCAACCCACAGGCCTGCCACACAGGGGTCTGTTCCACCCAGCCTTCCACTCAGGTTTGACCTTGGTAGAGCCTCTGGGCCCTCAAGTCTACATCACAAGGGTGCTGAGAAGCCCAAAGCATTTCATCCGAAACATGGAGCACCTACAAATAAAACTGATGAATATTTTTACACTAATTTGCAGTCGTCACAGTGCTTTTGAAGTCTGATTTCCTAATTAGCCCTGGGAAGTGGGGGCTGAGCCGTACCCTGAGGCAGAGGCAACGAGAGGTCAGAGGGTGAGGGAGTGTGAAGGGCCACCCGGGGGGCCAGCAGCAGGAACGGCCCGGGCAGGGCTGGTCCTTTTCCGTCTGAGCTGGGAGCCTGGGAGCCAGGCAGAGGGTGCCTGGGGGCAGAGGAGGCCGGACCTGCCTCGGGCCTGGGGTCCAGGTGAGGACATTCGTGTGGACAAGACTCATGCGGGGCAGAAGTCTGGTAGGAAAATCCTAGGGACACTGGTCTGTTGAGTCGTTGAAGTGAATCCGAGGAAACGAGAGGTGATCATCACCATGGGAGACACGGCTTCCAGGGCCTGGGGGATGGGGCCCCAAGATTTCCTCCAGCCCGGGAATCTGAGAGGGCTGGAGAGACTTTGGCTTCTGGAAGAGGCCTTTCTCAACTTCATGTGTTCACAATGGAGCCCTTGCTTCCACCCCAAGCCTGTTCCTCCCACGGGCCTCCCCGTCAAGGCCTCGGCCCCCAGCTCCTCACTCAGCCAGCCGCTGGGTCGTTCTCACCTCCCTGGCTCTCCGCATCCAACCAGCCGCCACCAGGTCCTGGCTGTGCTACTGTAGAGCTCTCACTGTGCCCACTTCTCTGTGTCCCAGCTGCTGCCACCCCAGCCCCACTGGTCCCCCTGCCTCCACTCTTTGCTGTGCAATGGCCGGGGTCATCTTTTAAAAACACAAATCAGAGCAAGTCACTCCCTTATGAAACTGCAAAGCCCATGTCGTGCCTCTAAGCCGGGCGGGATGCAGCCCTGCCCACCTCCCAACCCATCACTGCTGCAGGTGGCCCCAGCCACACCGAGAGCAGCAGCAGGCGGCCCTCCCTGCTTCTCTGTGTATTTGTTCCTGTGCCCCGAGGCGTGCCAGGTCCTGGCGTGGACGAGGTGCTCGTTAATACTTGCTGACCGATGAACGAGCTGGTGTTTGGGGCTGGGGGTGGGGTCTTCAGCCAGGAATTGCTGAATGGAGGAGAGCTTGCTGAGAGTGGAGGAGGAAAGGCTCCACATGCATGGAGGACCACAGGGCAGGGGAGCGGGAGGGTGACACCGGGCCCCTGAGGGTCTTGCACACAGGCTGGGAGCATGGCCCAGCAGCAGGGCCTGGGGATGGCCTGAGGGGTTTAATCCCAGAGGTCCCTCTTCCCAGATCAGACTGGACACGGGATGAGTCTCCTGGGGCCGAATCCCTGCTCTGGCTCTCTAGGCGGTGTGGCCGCGGGCAAGTCACCCAGCCTTTGGAATCCTGAGCCTCATCCATAAATGGTCGTAATACCCCTGCCTGCAGCGGACGTGAGGGAATGGTGGCTGGCCACGCTGGAGCACTGCCTGGCACACAGTGAGCTCCCCAGGTCTGTGTTTCAGAAAGCTGCCTCGGGAGCCCCAGGGAGGAGAGCGGCTGGAGGCAGGGAGGCCAGGGTGAGGCTGAGTCCATCATCCAAGCAAAGGCTCTGCCAGGCAGTGACTGAGGGGACAGAAGGAAGGGGGTGAATCCCAGAGGTGCTCTGCTCTCCTGGAACGAGGGGGTGTGGGCGGTTCCTTGGATGCCCGTCCCACTTTCCAAGATGGTGAGCCATGTGGCCTCAGCCTCCGCTCGCCCACCTGCATTGGGTGGCACCTGTTCCCAGCAGGCCACGTGGGGAGGGTGAGGCTGACAGCAGGCCAGAGCCCTCCACCTGTCCCACCTCAGGCCCCCAGCCCTGCCCCCAGGGTCAGGATTCCCCCAGCTGCAATCTCCCCCTACCCCACTCCCACCCCTGGCCCATCACCCCAGCCTGCACCCTGACAGTCCAGCAGGCTCAGGCACTCTCAGGTGGCCGGCTTTGCTCGGCCCATGATTCCACCAAGCCTGGATTTCTAGGGTGAGCCAGAGACCACCAGGCTCCTCTCTTCACACACACACACACACACACACACACACACACACACACACACACACACACACACACACACACACTGTCTTCCCTGGGGAACTCCCAGCACAGCGCCACCTATTAAACCTACCAGGAAGAGGGAGGAGTTTTAAAAGTGACTCATTGTATGGAAGAACCAAGTGAATTTCTAGAGGCTTTCAAGGGAGATGAGAGAGATTAATCTCATTTGGGAGTATCTTCACAACCCACAAGCAACCAAGACTCAGGAAACCTCAGTTTCTCCATCAGAGGAAAAGCAAGGCTCTGGGTATATCTTCCAGCCTCATGGTCTGACATTGGCTGCAGTGCAGGAATTAAGAGCCTTGCTTCCTGCAGCGTCCTTCCCGGCTCTCGCCTTGCCCACTCCCCATTTTCCATCCCTCTGTGCAGGTCCCCCTCCCTGGTTCCCACGTGTGAGCAAAGGCAAGCCTAGCTCTCCTTTCCCTGCCCAAATCAGCCAGCCCAGGAGTTTGGGGCCCCAGAGTGACCTTGAAGCAGTCGGCTGTCCTCTCCAGCCTCTAGGCTGGGAGGCTGTGACTCTGAGTTGAAATTCCCTCCCCACTCCTCCTCCTCTTCCTTCCTCTCCTCTCCCTCTGCTTCCTCCTCCAGCTGAGAGCCTCAGCTCTCCGCCTTTCCTTGGGGAATGACTCACATTTGCCTCCCACCTGCACTGCCAGCTTCCCAAATCTTCATTCAAAAGGGTCGCAGTGCAAGCAGCTTTCGGCATTCAGAGGCACCCGGGACGTGACAGGCAGCCATGCACGACGCTCCCTGTGGGCAGCAGTGCTCTCCTGCAGCCTTCGGGGGAGATTTCTGCCTCTCCAGGGCCAATGGACAGAATCCAGTCCTGCCTTCTGACCTGGGGCTGGTTCCTTCGCCTTTCTGGGCTCCCTCTCCCCATACACAAGACGCACAAGGCTGAGCGGGGACCTCCCTGGCCATTTTCTGTTGTACCCAGAGTATCCTGCCTTCCCTCCAGTCTCTTTTGAACTGGATGCCTCCTCTTAGCCTTATTCCTTAGCCTCCCAGGGAATGGGCTGCGCCGGGGAAGACAGCCCGGGGAGGGTGTCGCAGTGAAGCTGGGTGAGACGACTGGGGAGGTGCCGGGGAGTCAAGTGAACAACAGAGGTGCAGAGCTCCTCAGGGGCTCTGGTCACTGCAGGACGTCATGTCAGGGGCGCCCACCGGCTCCTGTTCTCCCTCCCCCACTATCGACCTGCGTGATTCAGGGGAAATTAACAGCCCGTCCTGGAACATGTGACCCAGGCCTCAGCCAATCACGGTAGTGCATTCCCATGGCTGCAGGGATTGGTTGAGGGATGGGCACGTGACCCAGTGAGAGCCAATGAGAGGCAATGAGCTTTGGTTGAGGCTGCAGGGCAGGGATGCTGGCTCCTTCCCCTCTGGAATTTGGGCCGGGAGCTCTGCCCACGGCACTTCCTTGGAGCAAGAACCGTCTCGTCTGACCAACCAGGAAAGCCAGGAGACAGGGCTTTGTTTTTAGCTGCTGTTAGTTCAGCATCTACTGTTGCACAGCTGCAAAGCCTTTGCCTATATTATCTCATTTAAATCATATAACGACATTGCAGGAAAGGTATTATTACCTTGTTCTACAGGATGAGAGACCATTCAGGAGGTGATACTATTTACCCAATCACATGCCAGGGTTGAAGGCAGCTCAGCCTGGCCCAAGCCTTGTGGCCTCAGCCCAACCCCAGTTGTATTGCCCGCCCACACAGAGCCAGAACTCGCAGCCCACATCTCATGTGAGGGACGTGAGGCCGGCCGTGGGACCCCAACCCCCCTCCCCTCTGCCCTCTACCCACTTGGACGCACAGGCACACAGGCCTGGGGACAAATGCAGGCACTTGGAAATGCCAATCGTCACTGCATGTCTGGGGAAGTGCCTTGGGCCAGATTCAGGACATACTTCTGGACTGGGATTAAATTCCATGGCAGCTCCTGGATGCCACCCAGTTTGAAGGAAAACACTCTCTGCTCTGAGATGAGATCTCTCCAGGTGGCTCTCGGCGGCCCCAGAGGCTGCCAGCAGGGCCAGAAGGCTAGTCTGTGGGTTCTAGAGATCTTCCCTGCCTGGGCCTGGCACAGAGGGGAGCAAAAATTGTCCTCCAGGTGTGAGTAAGGCTCCTGCAGCAGAGGACATCTTCCCATCCTCAGCCCAGCGCTTCCCATTTCCTGGAGGAGAAAAGTGAGGCTCAGAGAGGTTGAGTTTCTTTCTTCAGGTCAAATCCATCCTAAGAACACTGTTGAATGCGCTCCGGTGCCCAGGGGGCTACACTGGTTGCCCTTGGTGACACGCCCGTCTCCCATCTCTGTCAGGGCCCTGAAATCACCCCGCTTTCCCCACCTTTGCCTTTTCTCACCTTTGCTCCTTCTGGGATGCTCTTCCTTACTACTTCCCAGGCTGACTCCTCCTCCCAGATGTCCCTGCAATGCCCCTTCCTCCAGGAAGCCTGCCCCACTCCTACCTGGGCTGCCCCTGCCCCTCCTGCTGAGCAGCCGAGGTGGGTTTGTGCCTCTCTTCACCTGATCAATGCCTCTGCCACTGACTGGAAGGAAGGTTCTCAGGGACAGAGATCGCATCTGTCTTGCTCACCTCCGACTTCCCAGCAGCCCACGTAGAGTAGGTGCTCAATAAGCACTGTTGAGCAAATAAGAGTATGAATGAAAGGATGTGGGGCTTAGACCGTGTGACCTCAAGCCTCGCGCAGTCCCGGTGCGTTGCCTCCCCCTGCTTATTGCAGCGGTAACAGGGGAGAGAAGGAGCAGATGATGGGGGTGGGAGCAGACCCAAGGGACGGGGTGGAAGTTTGGGGAGGGCTTCAAGTGGAAGGTGGGGCAGCAAAGATGATTCAGGGCCAGAGAGGGGGCCCGGCTCCCACCCAGAGCACGCTGCCTCTGTCGTCTAGGCAATCCAGGATTTTGAGGGCCCCTCAGAGTGCAGCTCTGCATACTAAGGCAGCACTGGCTCAAGCACGATGCCTCAGTGGTCACACAGAGGTGACACTCTCTGTTTCACTGTCCAGCACAGATGGTGCACGGAGGCCAAGGTCACGGGTGTGGAGGCGCGGTTCAAGGGCCACAGGGTTTGCCATAGGCCTTTGGAGACAGTGCCTTTCTGCTGAGTTAAGGCACCTTCTTTCAATGCAGGACAAGGAGGACAGGGGCCCAAGGACATGGTTCCAGGTCTCTCTCTGCCACCAAGTGGCTGTCTGTCCTTGGAAAAGTTGCCCTGGCCTTGGTTTTCTCATCTGTCAGCTCAGGAGGGTGGGCTGGTGCTTTCGAAGCCCTCTGCCACCCTTCTGCACCCTGCTGGGGGCACAGAGCTGAGCATGTCCCCCTGGGGACTGTGGCAGACGCTGGGTGGCCCAGAGCTCCCGTGCCACTGCCCACCCCTCCGGGGAGGCTGGCGGGGGAGGGAGGGCAGCCACTCCATTCCGGTTAGATTATGTTCCTTGCTCAACTCAAACTTCATTACAAAGCCTGTGGCTGATCCTCTTACAGCATCTGCGGAGGGAGTGGGGCTGTGAGGTGAGGGAGGCGAGGACGGTGCTGAGCTGCCCTCCTTGGGGAAGCGGGACACGGAGATTTACATATTTATGAAATCTTTTCCATTTTGCCCAGGCCCCACGTGCACTAGGAAATGTCACAACTCATTTTAAGTTGGGAATCTGTGCTCCAGGAGTGGCAGCTCAAGCCGCCACCGAGGCCTCGCAGATATCTGGAGGTAACAAGCAGCCCTGGACGGGGCTCCTATCCCAGATCTGCGGTGAGCAGCTGTGCAACTGTGGCAGGGCACTTGACCTCTCTGGGCCTCAGTTTCCCCATGTGTAAAATGAGGCTAGACAATGTCATTGGGAGGCTGCTTCTGGCATGGGCTTGATGATCCCCCCACCCCGGTTTTCGTGTATTTGTGTCCTCTCTTCTTGAGTGCGGACTGGGCCCAGGGACTTGCTTCTAACCAATCGGAAACAGCAGAAGTGATGGGGGGGCATGTCCAGGATTAGGTACAGAGACTGTGATGCCATCTGTTCATGCCGTCTCTTGCCATCACCCACTGAGATGAAGCCAGCTGCCACGTGGGGGGTCGCAGGTCCAAGTTCATGAGGAGCGGCATTGAGCCAACAACCAGGTGGGAGACTGGAGGCAGGCTGAGCACAGCTTCAGCAGACGTCTTGACTGCAGCCTGGGGGAGACCTGGAAAGGATGACCCAGTAAAGGCACAGCCACACCCTGATCACTGGATCTGTGGGCTAATCAGGTGCCGTGATGCTGAATCCCTGTGTTTTGGGCTAAGTTGTTACGCAGTAGTAAGCAGCTGATACAGTGTCCTTTTCAAAGGGTGTGTGATCATGCAGCTGTGGACAAAGAATGCCACCTGCTATATCAGCAAACAAAGGACGTTGCAGCCATCAAGCCAGCAGCCACTGCAGCTGCCCCCCACTGGGTACCCTGAGGGGATCCAGGATGGAAAAAACACAGGATATCGACCCTAGAAGCTAGGGTGCATATCAAAGAAATGATTTCAATGAGCCCAGACTCTTGCATCTTCCCATACATAGAAAAGCGCTAAATTCATTAACTTGAGATGTCTGTTTTTTTTTAATTAACAGTAATCTTTTGATGTTCCAACTACCTGGTTTTCCTTCCAAAACTCCTATATAGCCTGGCTCTTCCATTACCTCTTTGGAACAGTCCCTCAGAGCAATCTGATAGGCTGCCTCCCAGGACTGAGTCCTCAGAAAGTCCGAGTAAAACATAATTCTCAACTGTTAGGTTGTGCATTTTTTTTCAGTCAAGGCAGAGCACAGCACTCACGCTCTGTAGGTGCTCGGAAGAGGTGCTGGGCGGGTCTGTGAGCTACGTGAGCGCGCATCCGGGTCACCTTTTACCTCCAGACCTCGGGGGGGGGGCGGCACACAGCAGGTGCCTGCTCAGTCCCAGGCGGAACGGGTGGCAGGCTGTTCACAGATTGTGTCAGCAAAGGCCTGGAAGCACGCCGGACGCTCAGTACCCACGGGTCTCGTGAGACGGTGGCTTCCTGATGACGTCCTGGGCCCAGCCTAAGCCCCAGCCCTGTGGCTGCTTCAGTGTCAGCGGGCTCTGCTTCCCTTTGTCCTCTCCTCTTCTTAAGGGGCTTCCCTTTTCACTTGTAAAATTAACAGAGGAGGAGAGCCAACCGCCCCCTCCCCCCACCAAGCCAGCTCCTGACTGCACTTTTGCTTCTGGAGGCCATGCCCGGTGTCCCTTTGTTGTATCCTGGCATCTGGTATGGAGCCTGGAACACAGTCTGTGCAGAAGATATTTGGGGTAAGACTACATGAGCAGTTGGTCTAGAATCAGAGTCAAAACCCAGGCACTTTGATCTGAAGGTGGGGAAAGGGTTTCCCCCCACGATTCCCTTTATCCTTTCGGCTCCTGAAATGACTTCCACTACAGTCTCTTCTGGGTTTAAGACACCAGAATCCCTGTTAAAAGGGCAAATACGTTACTTGTGTTTGGCTGACATATCCCACCCCTCCTGCCCTTAATACCATGGTGAAAGCTGGCTTCTTGTAGGGTGACCTGCTGGAAAGGAAGGCCCTTGGCTGCTGAGGCACGGCTTGGGGAGGTTTGCAGAGACCGGGAAATGCCCGCGGGGGGCAGGCCAGACTCTGCTCTCCTCCTGCCTGCCCTAGAAGTCCCCAGACTGTGGACAAACAGCTGGGGCTCGCCCTCAGCCTGGAGGAGGTCTGGGGTCCTGCTTCCATGGCAGCTGTCCGACGGAACTTTCTGAGATGGGGAACGCCCTCTCTCTGCGCTGCCTGACAGGACAGGCACTGGCCATCTGAGGCTGTTACACGCTTAGAATGTGGAGGGTGTGACGGGAGAATGGAATTTCAGTTTCATTCATTGTTACTTACTTTAAATTTGACATAAGGAGATGTGCGGGGCCGGTGCTCCCATGTCGGCCATCGTAGGTTCTAGACACAGAGCAGCCAGCAAAGTGGGGGCCGCTCAGTGTTCAGGTCTGCAATAAGATCTTTCCAAGAACACTAAAAATAACCTTTACAAAAAAGAAATAATGCCGAGAGAAGATAAATCTCTCTGGGCTGTGAGGAGTCGGGAGGGGCTGCCAGAGCATCTAATCCATCACAGAGATTTTGCCATCTGTCCAGGGGACTTCGCTTGAGAGGGAAGAAAAGTCTTGACTCATCCCTATTTTTAACGGTGTTTATCTTCAGGTCTGGGAGATGGCAAGGGATAAATCAGCGGTGAGCGCACCCCTCTGCCCCACGGTTCTGTTTCTGGCGATCTCGTGCGGCCCCAGATCTGCCACAGAGGACCCTTCTGGATGCAAAGAAGATCGGGGGGTGGACCATCACCTCCGTGCATTCAGCACACATCGCGGGGCCCGGCCCCCGAAACACGTGTCCCTGTCACCACGTCACCAGTTTCACCATTGCCAGCAGCTGCCCTGTCACCATGGCCCACGGCTGTAGACCACCACATCCCAAACAAAAATACCCCTCCACGCCGTTCACTCCGCTGGTGCCACGGCCGCCAGCGTCTTCGCCCTCATTAGCATGGTGCCACCATCAGCTCTCAAGTCACTGCAGTCAGCTCGACCCCCTTGGTCAGGCACGGGGGGCACACAGAGAGGCCTAGGGGAGCTCCCGCGAGGAAGCTGTACACCCGCCTTGGGAACCCTCTGGAATCGGGGCGCGTCCTTCGGCTTCCAGGTCTCATGGGTCAGCCAGGCACCCAGGAGGAAGGTGCCCCTCGGCGGGCTAGTAGACGGGAGGCAGGGGAGGATGGAAGGTGGTGAGACAGCCACGGGTCACTGTCCCCCTTTCCCGGCTCCCCTGCCACGAGCCCACTCACATGCCTGGCCTCAGCAGGGGCCCAGAAAACCTGCGCGATTCCGAATCGTCTTAGCCATTGGAGGCCAGGGCAGTGCTTACGAAGAACCGTGGAATAAGCCAAGCCCCTAGCCCCGCTCTTTCTCGCTCTGTGAAGGGAGAGCCGTCCCGCTGTGACCCTCCACTGCCCCTGCCCGCCTCGGCTGCCCCAGCTGACAGCAGCTCTCCCAGCCCCACCCCAGCCTCTCCCAGGGCAGGCGATGTTCCAGAAGAATACCATTATTAATGGAATTTTAATCCAGGTGTTGCCCTTCCTAGGGCTGGGGTGGGGCGTGTGGGGTGGGGTCTTGCTGACCTGTGGGCTGTGTCTGCAGGGCTGTGGGCGGCCTCTGTGCTCGGATGTGCAGACGTCAGTAGTGTCCCAAGATGGAAGTCAGGGCGTGGAGACCCCGGCACCTGCAGGACCCCTGGGGCACTCTTTCTGGGTGAAGAATAAAGAGCGTTGGTGTCCTGTGCTTCCGGTCCCTGAGCGCTCCCGCTCCAGCCTGAGGCCAGTCCAGAGGTCCAGCTGTGGGCGGAGCACTGCTGGGTGCTGGGTGGCACACAGCAGGCAACGGGCAAGGCTGACGGTCATGTGCCCTCAGTGGTACCTGCTGGTGAATGCAAGAACCAGCAGACAAATGACTGAATGAGTGAATATGAAATCTCAGGTTCTGGACTCACAGAGAGCTGGTCTGGACCCCCAACTCTGGCCCTTCTTGCTGTGTGATCCTGGGCAAGTTGCTTCACCTCCCTGAGGCTCCGTCTCCACCTGTGTGGATGGAAGACAGTTACAGGTGCGCCTGCCAGGATTCTCAGGGCCTGGATGAGACACCTGCGTGCAGCATTTAACCCAGGGCCTGGGACTCAGTAAATGCTTGGCAATCTGTAGCAAAGCAGCAGTGGAGGTAGTGGCAGTGGTTAGTATTATTAGTAGGGGCTTTATACACATAGCACTTCCTTTGATTTTCAAAATAACCCCATGGAGAGCTCTAATAATCCCCACTTTACACGGACAAAGCAGGCTCCCAGAGGCTGGAATGAGTGCACGGCTCAGGGCCACCTGGCTCGTGAAGGAGGCATTGGGCACGTATCAGGGCGAACGCGTGAAAGGCCGGCATGGACTCCAGGCCCAGTGTTCGGTCATTCAGCCTTGGGTTCTAGGGAGGCCTGATCCCGGGGGACCTGCCCGCAGGTCTGAAGAGCACAGGGCTGATGGCTGGGGCCTGGCCTTGGAGTTCCAGGCTGAGCGGACCCTGAATCCACCACTGCCCTGTACGAGACCTTCATGCACTCTCCTGAGCCTTCCAGCAGGAGACGGCAGGAGGGGCCCGTCATGTGCTCTGCAAGGGCAGCGACGATCTCGAAGATAATCCATATAATGTGACCACGCGTGTGGAAACGGTGGGATGAGTCCACCAAAGCTGGGGGGCACCTGGGTGTCTGACTCAGAGAAGCCAGGTCCCCCCCTCCAGGCCACACAGCTAGCAGGCAGCAGAGGTCCCGGGGTCTGGGAATTGACGGACAGCTCCCTTCCAGGGCAGGTGGCAGGGACGAGCCCCATGTGCAGACCAGGGATGAGAAGATGACCAGCCTCCAATCCGAGGGCCCGGATCCCCCGCCCGGGAGCGTGCAGGCTTGGCATCAGCCTTCACCGGGACAATGCATCACGCCCACGGTGCCCTGAGGGCCAGCGTTCATGAGTGAGTGGCCTCACACCCTCCCCTGGCTGGTGTGGGACAGGTGCTCCGGAACTGAAAGGGTCATCCTGTGGGCCTAAGGGGGCTGGGGTCTGCTGGGTCAGGAGGGGTCCTTTTTCCATCTGCTGGGGCTTTTCTGAGGAGCTCCCCCCAACCCCCATCCCCTGCTGTCTGTGATTTAGGGGATGTTTACCCCATGCAGGCGCTACGCTGGGCCCTGACCCTGTGAGCTGCTTCCTTCCTCCCCAACCGCCACGAGACAGGTGCTTTCACAGCTGTTGCTGACAGATGGGTAAACTGAGGCACAGAGAGGCCGAATGGCTCCATCAGGTCCTGTAACTGGTGTGTGGCAGAGTCCTGCTGTCTCTTCTCCCGCTCCTGGTTACTGGTGGCCCGTGTGAGCCCCGTGCTTCCGTGGACTGGCTCATTTCCCCTGCACGTTGTCCCCCCAACATCTCCCAGAGAGGAAGGTGAGCCCAGAGGACCCGGAGGGCATGGGGGCAAGGATCTGCATGCATGGAGGACTTGCAAGGCCTGGGGCAGAGGTACCCAGGACCTGATCCTACCCTGGAGTTAGTGTTAGGGTTGGGGTTAGGGTCTGATGGGGAGGCAGACTTCTGCAAATAGCTTCTGCAAGAGCCAAGCTCCTGCCCTGAAGGTGGAGAGAGCTGTGGGCCCGAGGAGAGTGCTGCCCGCTGCTGCCAGGGGTCTTCGGTCCCCGCTCAGCCCCGACCCAGTGGCCCTGGTGGTGCGCAGAGGCAGCCGCAAGCTGGTCCTGTGATGGAGGGAGGAGCGAGGCAGCTCCCGGGCAGGGCAGGCTCCTCCGCCGGAGCCCCCGCTTCCCAGGTTGCTGTGCCTGGGGCTGCTGGCCAGAAATGCACTTAGCCTCCTCCTCCGGGTTCCAGGAGCCCTGGGCTCTGCCACCTGGGTTTGGGAGAAGCTCGCCCAGTGGTTCCCCTTCATTGCCCCTGGGCACTGTCTTTACTCCTCCCAGGGTCCTCACGAGCTCCCTCCTCTCTCCAAAGGGCTGCCCATCACAGCTGCAGCCCAGGAATCATCTGCACAGCCACTGTGTCCTTTGTCTCAGGTGCAGGTGGAATCCCTGGGGGGGCATTGGCAGCTGCAGCCACGGCCAGCTTCCTGGGCAAGCTGCTCAGCTGCCTCAGATGCAGGGGAGGGGGGCGGAACCTGCCGACCCCCGGCCCAGGAACAATGATGTGGAGACTGTGTTCCTGAGTGAGTCCTCCGCCATAGTCCCAGCCCCGGAAAGCTGCCGCTTTGATGCATAATTGCTGGTTTCCTGCCTGCCGAACAGTCAAAGGAGAAAAGGAAAAGCTCCTTCATTTTATCTTGGGAAGGCAGCAGCCACGCTCGGCTCCCCCATGGGCAGCAGGCTTTTCTGAGATCATAGCAACGGGCAGCAATTAGACCCCAGCCTGGGGATCAATCGCAGGTACTAAAGAGCTTGGGGCAATCGGGCTGCTCAGTCGCTAGAGGAGAGCCTCTGGCCTGGTCCTCACCACAGGCGGCATCTGGGAGGGCAGACGAGGGGGCAAGCCTCTCCGCAGAGCAGACCTGGCCTCGGGGTGGGGGAGGGGGTGGAGGTGTGGAGGGGAGGGAGGGTGGGGGGGAGGGAGGGGGTGGGGGTGGGGGGAGGGAGGGGGTGGGGGTGGGGGTGTGGGGGGGAGGGAGGGGGAGGGGTGGGGGAGGGAGGGGGGAGGGGGTCTCCAGGTCGGGGCTATGCTCCACACTCCCTCCCTCCCCAGGCCTCCAGGGGCGTTGAACGCCCCACGTGTGGCCCCAGATTCACACCCGCAGCCCTCCACGCCTGCTCCCGGTTTGGACCCTGTCTGTGCAGAGTCCCTGACCCGTCCCCCCTCCCAGCCCCTGCTCCTTCCCGCCTGGCCCGTCTGCCCATCTGGACGTGCAGCCGGGCACTCAGGCTCAGGATCAGACCCGGATGTCGTCCTTGGCACCATGCGTCCTCTCACTCCGTTCCGGATCGTCCGCAGTCCCGGCCGCCCCTTGGAGACCCACGCACCACCTGGGACTTAATGGCCTCATTGCAGGCCTCTGAACCCTCCAGGGGGCCAAATGCACCACGACCCCTCACTCTGCAGTGCCCATTATGCCCAGCATGGGCCCCAGACCCTTGCAGGCTCTGCTCACACCACACCCCATCTTGTGCCCGTGACCTTCCTCTGTGCTCCAGTGGCCTCAGCCTCTTCCCTTAGCCCACAGGGCTCTCGCCCGTCCGGGGCTATGGGATGCTCTTCCCCTGGGTATCGGCACCGTGCTTTTCATCCTACAGGGTCTTAGCACAAAGACCACCTTCTCGGGGGCCTTACTGACGCCCTCGTGCCCCACCACTGGCCTATGCCAATGACATCTCCCATCTTTCCCTGAATGTCTCCTTTTTACTTACCTCGTACCGCGAGGGTTTGGAGGATGGGGACCCTTCCCTCGCTCCTCGCTGGAGAGACGCCCCAGCGCATGGACTGCTCATCCAGGTGTGTGTCTGACCGCGTCGAGCGAGCAGGGGCCACGGGTGTGCTGCGCTCGCCTGGCCACCCTGGCCTCTGGAGGATCGTCCCCGTGAGGGAAACTGCCCCTTATTTGGGACCCACATCTTCCTTCTGCTCTCAGGGCGAGCCCGCCCGCTCTGGGGTGAGCTGAGGCCTGACCGCCCAGGGTTCTGCCCAGGATGCCCGCTGGGTGTCCAGGCAAGTGGGTGGAGGGTACTGTTTGAATGACCCCTCCCAGGGGGATGGCCAAACACAGAGGGGAGGCGTGCGAGGACGGCGCGTTGAGGGGCGTGTGTGACCTGCCGTGCTGAGGACCGGGCGTGTGCTGGCCGCCGAGAGTCAGGAAGGGTCTTGTCCCGACAGCCCCTGCTGAGGACTGCCGTGCAGTGTCTCATTAACATCACTTACGAAGCGTCTGCTCTGTGCTGAGGCCGCGCTGGGGCCGGAGACCCGGCCATGAATAAGGCAACCCCCTTCCCCACCCACCAAGGGAGACAGAAGGAGAGCAGCAGCGGCCCCAGTGTGCACAGCGAACTGAGGACCTGCAGACGACAGACATTGGTCCGGGCTTCCTGGAGGAGGTGATACCCACTCGAGCCTTAAAAGATGGGGTGGGGGTGGCGTTCTGACAGGAGCAAAAGCACAGGCAAGGTACGGGGATACGTTCAGCTGGTGAAAGGTCATGGGAAGCAGGGAAGGTGGGGTTGAAGGTGGGCAGGGACCAGTCCCCGTGGGCCTCACGTGCTGGTTTCCAGGTGGCGGCTAAAGAAATAAGTTAAATCTCTTTTAGGAAAAGAGAGGCAAGACAGTGAACAGAGGTGAAACCACAGGCGTACTGGGCTCGGTTTAAAATCAGGCAGCAGCGGCTGCACGCTCAGTTCCCACAGGTAAATGGCACTAAAAGTCTTCAAGGGACAGCAGGCCCCAACTCACTTCTGGGCTTGGAGCCAGGGCTGCCCCTCCCCGCTCCTCCCCACCTGGAAAAGGCAGCAGCAAACAAACAAAACAAGTCCAGCGTGACCACCTGGGCCACGAATGGCCCAGGGAGGCGAGTAAGTGGAAGTCTGCACAGAGGGCCTTTCAATGGAGCCCAGTCCCGGGGTCTGTGAGGGGCCCTGAGGGGCAGAAGCCCCTCTGCTGTCATGGTTCTGGATGCGAGTATGGAGGGCTGGGAAGATGTGCCCAGGGATCCAGGCAGAGAGAGAAGAAGAAAGAGAAAAAGAGGAAAGGAAAACAAGACCCCTGCTCCTCTCCATGAGCCTGCAAAGCAAATTCTGAATCATACAAAGAATGCGATGCTCAGAAAGGCTGCTCAGGGGGCTTCCCTGGTGGCGCAGTGGTTGAGAGTCTGCCTGCTAATGCAGGGGACGCGGGTTCGAGCCCTGGTCTGGGAAGACCCCACATGCCGCGGAGCAACTAGGCCCGTGAGCCACAACTACTGAGCCTGCACGTCTGGAGCCTGTGCTCCACAACAAGAGAGGCCGCGATAGTGAGAGGCCCGCGCACCGCGATGAAGAGTGGCCCTCACTCGCCGCAACTAGAGAAAGCCCTCGCACAGAAACGAAGACCCAACATAGCCAAAAATAAATAAATTAATTAATTAATTAAAAAAAAAAAAAAAAAAAGAAAGGCTGCTCAGGAACCACGGTGGCTCTGGACAGGTACAGACAGGAGCACTGCCTGCCAGGAAGGAGACAAGGGTGCATGGGACCGGGGAGCAAAGTGGGGCGTTGGAGAGGATTTGGGAGGCTTGGAACTGAGGAGAAACAGGAAGGAGACTGTGGGTGCCTCTGGGTGTCTGGCTTGTGAGAGAGGCAGTCACTGAGGGCCAAGATTGAGTGGGATGATTTGGGTTTGGTTTACACTCTTGAGGGCTGCCTTTCTGCCTCACTCCTGATATTTCCTTTAGGTAGAGGTACCTGAATAATATTGAGAAATTGGGAAAGTAACTGAGCATGCCCTTTACCTTTCTCTTGGGACTGTTCTCCTTTGCCCCTCGCCACAGTAAGTCTTAGCTGGGTGACCTTGCAGTTGGGAGGTCGGCCCCAGCGCAGCGCTACCTGCAGTGGGGACTTGAGTCTGCTAACTGCTGAGGCAGTGGCCCCATGTGCTCTCAGCAAGCTTCACTCTCCAACTCCACCTCTGTCAGCAATAAAGGCAATAGTTTGGCTTCTGTAAAAAAGGAACTAAAAATATCAGCAATGGGAACATGAATTCACACCAGATGAAGTTGATTTTATAGAACAGTCTGAGGAAGACCTTAAGATAAGCATGTTTAGGTTACTTAAAGAGATTAATGAAGGTACAGTTCTTATTAAGAAAGAATAAGAAATTGGGGGGGTATAAAAAAAAAGTCACCAAAAATGACATGCAATAGGGGCCTCCCTGGTGGCACAGTGGTTAAGAACCTGCCTGCCAATGCAGGGCGCACGGGTTCAAGCCCTGGTCCGGGAAGATCCCACATGCCATGGAGCAACTAAGCCCGTGTGTCACAACTACTGAGCCTGCGCTCTAGAGCCTGCGAGCCACAACTACTGAGCCCACGTGCTGCAACTACTGAAGCCCGCACGGCCTAGAGCCTGTGCTCCGCAACAAGAGAAGTCACCACAATGAGAAGCCTGCACACCGCAATGAAGAGTAGCCCCCACTCACCACAACTAGAGAAAGCTCACGTGCAGCAATGAAGACCCAATGCAACCAAATGTAACTAATAAATAAATTAATTAATTTTAAAAAAAATAAAAATCTTAAAAAAAAATGACATGCAATAGATGACATAAACCTCAGAAGGGACATAATAAAAGACAGAAGTAATTAACTGGGTGACTACACTGAACAGTTCACCCATAACACATCAAAGAGAGACAAAAAGATAAACATGAAAGATCAGTCAGGAGAGTTGAGGGAGAGATGGAAATGCTCCACTGGATGAAATAGTAAAGGAGCAATATTTAAAGAGATGACAGCTGAGAATTTTCCAAAAATGAAGAACCACATTAGCCTTCAGATTATAACTGCCCTCAGAGAACCTGAGGCAAATAAATAAGATGCCCTAGGGCTTCCCTGGTGGTGCAGTGGTTGAGAGTCTGCCTGCCAATGTAGGGGACACGGGTTCGTGCCCTGGTCTGGGAGGATCCTGCGTGCCGCGGAGCGGCTGGGCCCGTGAGCCGCAATTGCTGAGCCTGCGCGCCTGGAGCCTGTGCTCCGCAGCAAGAGAGGCCGCGATGGTGAGGGGCCCATGCGCCGTGATGGAGAGTGGCCCCCGCTTGCTGCAGCTGGAGAAAGCCCTCGCACAGAAACGAAGACCCAACACAGCCATAAATAAATAAAAATAAATAAATAAATAAATTTATTAAAAAAAAATAAGATGCCCTATTTCTGGCACATCATCATGATAATTAAAAATATAAGGGATTGACAGGCAATCTTCAAAGATTCCAGAAGACTTCTGCTTCCAACGAAGATAGAATAATGGGGACCAGATTTACTCTCCCACAGGAAACAAACCCCAAGTTACAATTAATATGAAACAATGGTTTTCCTTACATTGGGCATCAGGCAGTGAAGATTAGTGACCCCTGAGGTATGGGAAACAAATGAGGAGAGCTCTACAACTCCTCCACTGACAGCTTTGAGAGAGTCTCCAAGCCACACAAGAAGAAGGGAGTTCTGCTAGACCTTGCTGGTCTCCCTGAGTTGAGTAAAGGGGCAGAGAACCTGGGGAGAGGTCCCAGGGCAGTGTGCCAGGGAGGAGAAGCTACACAGACAGGGAAGTCTGGAGAGCTGTGGAGGGTCCCCTTGAGCATTCAGCCAAGTACTGATCAGCACATATGTGAGGAAACTAACTGAGGCTGGGGGAAAAGCTAACTGAAAGGATTAGAAGAAACAGTGCCTGACATTCACATGGGCTAGGTTGGGCAAACCTCACTATTTGTGGGATGTTGGGTGGAATACACAGAGGGTCTTACCTCAAGTGTGGAGGATAATTAGTCATAGACTGAGGGCTTATTTGATCCTGTCCAATAAAATTTAAAAAGCAAGACCTGAAAATATCAAATTGTTTCCAAGTAACTTAACTGCAAAAATTACCAAGCATGAAACAAAGCAAGAAAATACAACCCATAATGAGGAGAAGAAAAAAAAATCTGTTGAAATCATTCTAGAACACAGATGTTAGAATTAGCAGACAGGACATGAATATATATGTTCAAAAAGTTAAGTAGAAATGGAATGGATAAATATAAATATTAATAAAAGGAACAAAAATTTAAGTAGAGACATTGAAAAGAGAAAAATAGGACTCAAATCAAACTTCTAAATATAAAAACTTCAATATGTGAGACAAAATGTACTAGATGGGATTAATGGCAAATTTGAATTGCAGAAGAAAAGATTTGTGAACTTGAAGAGCCAGCAATAAAAACCATCCAAAATGAAAGTAAGAGAGAAAGGAGAATTTTTTAAAATATGGGGGAAAAAATCAGTGAGCTGTGGAACAACAAGTGGCCAAATATATATGTAATTGAAGTCCCCAAAAGAAGGGAACAGTAAAAATGTCTGAAGAAATAGTGGTAAAAAAAAATTCTAAAGTGATGAAATCTACAAACACAGAACTCCAAGAAGCTCAACCAACGTCAAACACAAAAACATGTAGAAAACTACACTAAGGTACATCATAATCAAATTGCTTAAAACCCCTGAAAAAGAGAAATCTCAAAAGCAACCAAACAGGGGGAAAGACAGGCTACAAATGAAGAACAACATTCAGAGTGACGGCTGACTTCTCAGTGCAAATAATGGAGATGGGAAGACAATGGAACAATCTCTTTACAGCTTTTGAGAAAACGCTGTCATCCTAGAATTTCATACCCAGCCAAAATAACTTTCAAAAATAAGGGTGAAATAAAGACTTTCTTGGACATTAAAAAATCTGGCAGTATTTATCACCAGCAGATCTGCACTATAAAAAATGTTAAAGAAAGTCCTTCAGGCAGAAAGTAGGTGACACACGGTGGAACTGTGAATCCACATGAGTGAAGAACTTGTAATAGGCAACTACATGAATAAATATGCAAAAGTCTTTTTCTAATCATTTAAACATCTTTGAAAAAACTGACCATTTAGACAATAATAATAACATCTATGTACACAGATGCATGGCATCTATAACAAATAAAAGTGAAATGTATGACAAGACTAGCACAAAGGCTATAGGGACTGGAAAGGCATCAGGCTGTTATAAGGGTTTTACATTTTATGTGAAGTGGTATAGTATCACTTGAAGGTAGGGCACGGCAAGTTAAAGGTGTAAATGAGAAATCCTAGAGCTACCACCGAAATAACAAAACAAATATTTAGAGCTAGTAAACCAACAAAGGATGTGAAATAGAATCAGAAAAATTCAATTAATACAAAACAAGGCAGAGAAAAAAGGAATGATGAACAAAAAGGACAACAAGAAAACAAATAGAAAGATGTTAGGTTTAAACTTAACAGTATAAGTAATTACATTAAAAGGCAGAAGGAGGGATAAATAGGCAGAACACAGAGGATTTTTAGGGCAGTGAAACTATTCTGGATGATACTGTAGTGACGGTTACAGGACATATACATTTGTCAAAACCCATAGAATGTACAATACCAAGAGTGAATCCTAATGTAAATGATGGCCTTTGGTTAATAATAATGTATCAATATTTGATTTTTTTTAACATCTTTACTGGAGTATAATTGCTTTACAATGTTGTGTTAGTTTCTGCTGTATAACAAAGTGAATCAGCTACAATATTTGATATTTAACATATTAATTTTATGTATAAATTGTAACAGATGCACCACACTGATGCAAGTTGTTAATAATAGGGGAAAATGTGTGTAGAGACAGAGATACCTGTGTGCTCTCTGTCCTCTCTGATCAATTTTTCTGTAAAATTGCTCTATTAATTTAAAAAAATTGGAGTGGCTTTATTAATATAAGGTAAACTAGATTTCAGAGAAAACAATATTACCAGGAACAAATAAAGTCATTTCATAATGATGAAAGGACTACGTCATCAAGAGGACATGATCCTAAATATTTATGCACCTAATAATTGAGCTTTAAAATACATGAAGAAAAAACTGATAAGACCTGAAAGGAGGAGTAGAAAAGTCACAGTTATAGCTGGAAATTTTAATATGCCTCTCTCAATGAGTGATAGAAGAAGTAGACAGCAAAATACTAAGTATATAGAAGATTTCAATAGCACTATCAACCAACTTGATTTGATTGACATTTATAGAGCCCTCCACAACCAACAGCAGAATCCACATTATTTTCAAGGGCATATGAAACATATATCAAGACAGACCATGCTCTGGGCCATAAAACAATTCACAATACATTTAAAATGACTCAAGTCATATAAAATATATACTCTGACCACAATGGAATTAAACTGAAAATCAATAGGAGAAAGATATCTGAAATATCTCCAAATATTAAAAAATTAAATAAGACATTTATAAAGTATGCATGGGTCAAAGGAAAAACTAAAAGGGAAATTGGAAAGTATTTTGAAGCAGATTAACATGAAAATACACCATATGTGAATTTTTAGGATGCCATTACAGCAGTACTTAGGAGGAAATTTATAGCAATAATTGACTACATTAGAAAATAAGAAAGGCCTGAACTTATTTCACCTTAAGAGGCTAGAAAGAGAAAAGTAGATTAAACCCAAAGTAAGCAGAGGAAATGAAATGATAAGCATCAGACTGAAAATCAATGAAATATAAAAACAAAAGAGAAAATCAGCAAAATCAAAAGCTAGTTCTTAGAGATGAATAATATTTATAAACTTCTAATCAGACTAATTAGAAAAAAATGAGAGAAGGCACAAATTACAATATCAGGATCTTAAAAGGTGATTTCACTACAGATCCCACAGATATTAAAACAATAATAAAGGAATATCATGAACGAATTTTTACCAATAAGTTTGATAACTCAGATGAAATGGACAAATTCCTTAAAAAACACAAATTCATTTAAGAAGAAACATATTACCAGAAGAGCCCTATATTTATTAAAGAAATTGAATTTATAGTTAAGAACTTCTCTACAAAGAAACTAGAGTCCTAGATGGCTTCACTGGTGAATTCTACCGAGCACTTAGGAAAGAAATAATATCAATTCTATACAAACTCTTCAGGAAATTGAAGAGGAGAGAATACTTTCTACTATGGACTGAATATTTGTCCAAATTCATATATTAAAACCTAATGCCCAAGGTGACAGCATTTGGAGGTGAGGTCTTTAGGAAATGATTATGACAGGAGGGTGAAGCCCTCATGAATGGGGTTAGTGCTCTTATAACAGATACCCCACAGAGAGTCCTTACAGAGACCCCCTTCTGACCTGTGAGGGCACAGTGAGAAGGCACCATCTATGAACAAAAAGCGGGCCATCATTACACACTGAATCAATTGGTACCTTGATCTTGGACTTCCAGCCTCCAGAACGGTGAGAAATAAATTTTATAGGCCACTTAGTCTCTGGTATTTTGTTATAGCAGCCCAAATGGACCAAGACAATTCCCAACTCATTCTATGAGGCCAGCATCACCCTGATACCGAAACTGGACAAAGATATTGCAAAAAAAAAAAAAAAAAAACCCCACAAAACTACAGACTAATATCTCTTATGTGCATGGGTATGTAAGTTTTAAATGTAATTGTATCAAATCAATCCAACAATATATAAAAGAGTAATAAATCATGGGCATGTGGAGATTATCCGCCAGGAATGCAAGACTGATTTAACATTTGAAAGTCAGTTAATTTAATTTGCCATATTAACAAGCTAAATGAGAAAAATTATATGATCGTCCCAATAGTATTTGACAAAAAAAGTATTTGACAAAATCCAACACCCATTTATGATAAAACTTTCAGCAAGTAAGGAACAGATAAAAAGCATCTATGAACAACTCACAACTAACATCTTTCTTAGTGATAAAAGGCTGAATGTTTTCTCCCAAGATTAGGAACAATACAATGACATTTACTCTCATGACTTCTATTTAACATTGCGGTGGAAGTTCCAATCAGTTCAATAAAGCATGATAAAGAGATGAGTCATGGAGATTGGAAAGATAGAAGTAAAATTGTCTTTACTCACAGGCAACATAAATTTTTGGTAGCAGATCTAATGGTATCTACAAAAAAAAAAAAACCCTACTACCACTAATAACTGAGTTTAGCAATGTTGCTGAGTATAAGATCAATATACAAAATTTTATTTCTATTAAATAGCAAGAAACAATTGGAAATTGAATTTAAAGATACAGTTTATAATGGCATCAAAATTATGAAATACTTAGGAACAAATCTGGTAAAAGACATGAACGACCTGCACAGTTGACCCTTGGACAACATGGGAGCTAAGGGTGACGACCCCCCTCCAGTTGAAAATCGCATAATAACTTTACAGTCAGCCCTCTGTATCCACGGTTTCCTATCCAGAGGTTCAACCAACAGCCGATTGTATTTATTGAAAAAAATCTGCATACAAGTGGACCCTCATAGCTCAAACCTGTGTTGTTCAAGGGTCAACTATATATTGGAAAACTATAAAACAATGCCGAATGAAATAAAAGAGCTAAATAAATAGAGAGATATACTCTGTTCATGTGGCAGAAAACTTAATATTGTTAAGGTATTAATCCTCCCAGAATCGATCTGTAGAGTCAATGAAATCTCAATCAAAATCTAAGCAGGTTTTTAAAAAAGAAACTGATCAACCTAGTCTAAAATTCTTATGGGAATGTAAAAATCCAAGAGTAACCAAAACTACTTACAAAAAAGAAGAACATTGGATTAATAACATATATGATTTCAAGACTTATTAAAACACTACAGTAACTAAGACAGTGTGGTATTGACACAAAATTAGACAAATACATCACTGTAATGGAATAGACTGTCCAAAAAACAGCCCCATACACATATGGGCTAATGATTTTCAAACAAAGGTACAAAAGCAACTTAGTGGAGAAAGGATGGTCTTTTTAACAAATGGTGCTGGAACACCATATGCCAAAAAGAAAAATAAACTCAATCTATGCCTTGTATCATTTCTAAAAATTAACTAAAAATTAACCCTAGCCCTAAATATGAAGCAAAACCATACAAATTCTAAAAGAAAACTTGGGGGAAAAAAACCTTTGTAATCATACATTAGGCAAAGATATCTCAGTCATAACAGCAAAAAGATAATAAAAAACCCAAATTGAACTGCATCAAGATTTTAAACCTTTGCTCTTTGAAAGACATTGTAAAAGGAATGAAAACAAAATCCATAGGATGGAAGAAATGATTCCTACATCATATACCTGACAAAGGGCTTTTACCAGAAAATAGGAAGAACACTCAAAACTCAATAATAAGAACACAAACAACACAGTAAAAAATGGCAAAATGTTTGAATAGATAGTTCAACAAAGATAAATGGATGGAAAATAAGCACATGGAAAGATGTTCAATAGCATTAGTCATTAAGAAGATGCAAATTACAACCCCAGTGAGATCTATGTACACACCCACTGGAATGGTTACAATGAAAAAGACCGACCATATCAAGGGTTGATGAGGACAAGGAGCAACTGGAACTCTTGTGCTGCTGGTGGGGATGCAAACTGGTACGACCACTTCATAACAATAGTTTGATGTTTCCTAAAAGTTAAACACACACTTACCATGTGATCCAGCCAGTCTCCCCAAGAGAAAAGACAGTATGTGTCCAAGAATGACATCACGTGAGAGTTCACAGCAGCTTTATTTCTAAAAGCCAAAAACCGAAAACAGCCCAGTTGTCCATCAACATAAGAATGGATACACACATTGTGGTACATCCCATCGATCTGATGGAATACAACCAGCAATAACAAGGAATGAACTATTGACATGAGCAACAATATGGATAAATCTCAAAACAATTATACCTTGGGGAAAAAGCCAGATGTAAAGGGAATACTGAAACTTCCCTACACTGTTTGCTGGTGGTAAGAGATGGTTTCAATGCGTATAATTGACAGAATATTAGTACCTAGAACATAAAGAACATTTGCAAGTCGATAAGAAAAAGACAGAAAAACTTTGTAGAAAAGTGAGTAGAGAGTTTTAAATAGTTCATGAAAGAGGAAACAAAATGGTGAATAAATATATAAAAAGAAGCTCAATCTCACTATTATTCAGCGGAAATGGCAATTAATTCAAAGACATCATTTCATAACCGACAGATCGACAAAAGCTAGTCGGCGGCAGCAACTGATTTGAGGATGTGGGACAAGGGGTCTCCCACCCGCTGCCCATGAAAGGACCCTGGCACCACCGCTCTGGAGAACAAGAATATCAGTGAAGGTGAAGGTGCTCATGGTCTGCACCCAGCAACACTGCTTCTAGAAACTTCCTCGTGGCACGCACAGAGAGAGGTGTACAGGAACGCTCACTGCAGCATTCTGCAGTGAGGCTACAAACAACCTACCTGCCTGTCCACAGGAAGATGGTACATAGATTGTATGTAGTCAGTAAAGGGCCTGCTGTAGGGCCGTTAACAATTTGAACTAGAAGCCCCTCCTCAATGCTGGTAACTCTCAAGAAACACGCTGAGCGAGAACACCCCACTGCAGTGTGGTGCGCAGTGGAACACACTGTTTATGTAAAGTTTAAAACCTACAAAAGAACATTATATATTGTTTATGGGAACATAAAAATGTAGTAAAAATAGATAATGCTAGCGAGTGATACGCATCTACTTCCTGCCGGTGGTTATCTCTGGAAGGGGATGGAGGGAGATGGGAACGGGGAGGGTGACAGAGGCCCCTCGAAGGCCACCTCTGCTGTGACAGGTCAGCGCCAGGCATCCCCGGGAGGCCAGACCTCTAGACAGGGGCCTGGGTACCTCCTGGAGGAGGTGACAATGGCCTGGGGTCTGGGGTGGAAGCTGGATGGGAGCAGGGGGTGGAGGGCATTTCCTGGAGAGAGAGGGCTCCAGGTGCTGTGGGGATGCGGGGGGCAGAGTCTGGACGCCTGGGGAGATTCAAGTCCTTCTGCCTGGCAGCAGGCAGGCCCCGGGGGGCACACGCGGTGGGCACCGAGGTATCGCCTGGGCCTTGGATTTTGTCCGAAGGCTGAAGGAGCCATGTAAGGGCTATGGAGGTGGAGGGTGAGGGCGCCCAGGCTGGGACACGGCTGAGAGTGCCCGGCCCAGCTGCTGGAGTGTCCCCCCGGCAACTGCAGTTGTCAGCGCACAGGCCTGGCCTCCTCGGCTCCCTTATAAACACGAGCCCTGTTCTCAGTTCCCTGGGGGCCTGGCGAGCGGCTTCTCCTAACTTACCCCGCTTCCGGGCCGCTCTGGGTATGACGTGAAGGCAGTGCCTGTGCGATGCTTTGCTCTCTGGAGCACCCCCTCCTCTCCCTTCCTTCTTCCCCGCGTGAGACAGGGTCCTGGGTTTGCATCCCGCCTTGGCCCAGGCAATCCGCTCACCCGTGGGGTGGGCCAGGGCGCCCGTCCTGAGCGGTCACCGGAGAGAGACCGGGATTGGAGCGCTCTGAGTCCCCAGACACTGCCCAGGGTGAGGGTCGCCGTCCCGGGTGTTCCCAGCTCCCCTCCCCCAGGAGCAGGTGCCCTCCCCCTCTCCGCACACCCGGGACCACCCTGCCCTACGCAGGCAGGGCCGGGAGACCCGGGATGGCCCCCAGCCCCGCTGCACCCCGACCTCCCGAGGTTCTGGTCTTGGAGACCCTCACGGCGGGCGTGCAGCGGAAGACCAGGCCGCCGTGGCTGTGACGGGAGTCATCCCAGCCTGCGTCCTAGACCGTCCTGCGTCCCGGAGGCCACAGGCGACACGCCTTCACTTTGCGTGGCGTCGGAGAAGCCCACCCCTCACCTCTCAGCCGTGTCACCGAGGGCCCCGCCAGGACCCTGCCCGCCTCCCCTTCCCAGCGGCTCCCCGCTAAGCGCTCCTTGGCTCCTGAGTCAACACGGAGCTTCAGCGAATGCGGCCTATGTTTAGGGTGACTTCCATTTTAAACCTACCTTATTTTCTGGCTTTTTCCAGAAAAAGGGAGCAGCCCGTGCTGTGGCTGGACGCCCTGCTGCAGCTTAGCACTGCCATGGTTTTCCCTGGTGCCCGGCCTGCGTCGCTCTGGCAAGGGGCGTTGGGGGCGCCTCTCGGGGGTTGATTGGAAAGCGCCCGGCTGCTTCGCCACGTGACCTCAGAGTCCCTCCCTCCTTGACTCCGGCTGCGGCTGGCCGTGACCTTGTGTGCTGGGGCTCCCTCACCCCGTCCACTTGGATGAAGAGGACAGGCCCAGGCAGTGGCCGATGCCAGCAGGAGAATGAGGGGCACTTGGGCCACTGGTCCCAGTGACCCAGCCCAGGCCAAGACGCAGCGGAGCCCAGACACGAGAGCGAGTCGGGTTGGGTCCGCCGGTCCCGCCGCTTCAGCTGGCCTCCCACGGCCCTCATTCTGCTTGCTGTTAGGAGCTTGGAGGGCCAGTGATGACTGGCCCTGCAGCATTGCCCTGGGGAAGCCGAGCAATACAAACTCCAGGCCCTCCAGGCCTCTCAGAGTCCTGTGGGATTCGTGTCCCAGGGGCTGGATTGGGAGCCCAGCTCCCACGGAGGTGCTGTACCAGCGCAGGAGTCCTGTCCCTCACACCGTGGCCGCCATTCCTCCCAGTGCCGCCCTTCTGCTGGGTGCACGTGGCCCATCTAACCTGTGCTCCGCAGGTACCGATGACCTTGGTCCTGCCTTCACTGCTGTACATGCTGGCTTCAGCCTTTGTTCACTTCAGCTGCCTTAACCCCTGTGTCTTACAGAAAGGGCAGCTCGGGCTCCCTGAGTGGCAGGTATGCCCGGGATCCCGGCCGTCAAACGCAGAGCTGGACCAGAGCCCTGGCATCTGGATGCCTGGCTCCCCTCTCGCCCACCCCGAGTTCCACGTGTCCTCCTGGAACCGGTGCCACCGCCCAGGCCAGTAGTGCTGAGATGGACCCTCCTGGGCAGCCAAGGAGCCCACAGGGCACGCTGACTGCCCTGGGGCGTCTTTTCTGCTGAGCTGTCACGCGGGGTGTTACCTGCTGCTGCAATATATGATTGCCACCGACACCACATGTTACATCTCGTGTCAGCAAAACGATCAAGGAAATTCATTTATTATTAACTTATGATACATGTAAGGCTGACTGCCTTTTCGGCTCTGGGCGCGGGGAGAAGTGTGGCAGCGGCAGCCACTCTTCAAGGCCCCCTCTCCCTCCCTGGCCGCTCAAGGCCGACCTGGAAATGATGACCTGAGAGATAGCATCCCGTGTCTCCTCTGGTCAGCCCCGCACACGAACGCCCGTGACGGAATCTCACGTCCACGGCGAAGCCGTGAGATGGGAATGATAATCCCACCACCCTGCCAGCGTTCTCGGACTACTGCTGTCATCGGGCACCCGCCACGTGCTGGGCATGCAGCTTACCACTTAGCACACATGGTTATTTAACCTTTCAGCAGCCCTCGGAAGCAAGTACTGTCATAATCCCATTTTACAGGTGATGGAGATGGAGGCTGTCCCACGACCCAAACCCAGGGCCGCGGGCTCTGACTGTACAACCTCAGTGCCCGCGGAAGGGTGACCTTTTCCTCGTCACCCTTCTACCCATTTCCCAGGTCGGGAGGCTGAGGGTCAGAGATGGGCACATGAGGAGGCACCGAGAACACATCTCTCTGCTCCTTCTCTCTCCCGCCCTTATCAAGCACCCCAAGCCCCACACCCCTTCAGGCGCATGTAGGCCTTCTGCCTGGCTCCCGAGCCAGCCCCGCATCCCGTCCCGCCCCAATGAACTGGCAACACTCCACTCTAAGGCCTGTGAAGTCAAGCAGGCCAGAGGTTGTCTCCATCCCGGCCATCGGGCTGCGAAGGACAGGACCCGCCGCAGCTGTGTGGGTGGCGGGGTCTTGGCTGGTAAGATGCCAGCACGAGTGTTGAGAGAACCTCTGTCTGCCCAAGGCCACCGCGGTCCCTCCAAGACGGTCTGAGTCCCCAGCGGGGTCTCCGGTCTCCTGGCAGTGTTGTGGAGAGGGGGAGACTGGGGCGGAGTGGGTGCAGGGCTGGGGCTAGGGTGAGGACCACAACACACGACCGACAGACATGATCTCTTAATGCTAAGTTTAAAAAATCAAAATCAAGGCAAACGTATCCACACGGGGCAAAATAAAACTTTTAAATCCAGACAGCATCCGACAAGGTGGGACTGAGGCAGCCGGGGAGTGAGTGCAGGGTGGGGCCCATATTCATGTAAAATGTTGATCTTTAGTTCCTTGTGGATATTTCTATTTTTAAAATGTTGTATTAAAAGGTCATTTATGTGGAATTCTGAGTGTTTCACAATTGCCTCACCCTAATCCCGGCTCCGTGGGACCTGATCTTTATTTAAACTTTTGGTATTTTCTCCACCTTGGATTTTTTGCATTAATATTTTTAATTGCATTAAAATAGTATTTTTATCTTGGTGACTGAGTTTCCTGCCTCACTCCCCCCTCCACAACCCCGGCCCAGCCCTGAGAGGACAGGTCACCTCAGCTCTCAGCTGCTGAGCTGGCTGGACCGAGCAGACCCAGGACCCGGTGTCACCCTCCAGCCGGCTGGCTGTGTGCCCTGCGCTCCGACCTGCTGCCCCTCAGGCCCACCCCACCCTGGTAGAGTGGGCTGTTTTCTGGCCTCCGTTTTCTCATCTGTACAAGGGGATTATTCAGCTTCCTTGCTAAGCCCGCTAGTTCCTGGGGATGGTCAAAGGAAGCAATAGCTATTTTAGAAACCATCAAGGGCTTTCTGCTCAAGGCAAGTTCCGTGAGATTTGGGGCAAAAACACTCTTCAATGAGCCATTGTACAAAGACATGCATTCAAAGGGATGTGCATTTCTGGGAATAAAAAGGTGAGAAAGACATCGTTGGTCCCACCTTTGGCCATTCCACGGGCCATCGTAACAGGTAACGCCGAGGTCTGTAAAACTGCAGCTGCCTTCTCTGTACCCGGCGTGGTTTGCCCGCAGCACCCCTGGTTACGGCATCCAGCGCTGTGGGCACCTGAAGGACCTGCGTGTCAGAGAGGTGCCTGGCGCAGAGAGGAAGCACCGAACACGTGCTGGGTGTCGTCATTATTATCAGTTGTTGTTGTACTCCTTTCCCGCAGGTCCCCTGAGTGCCCGCCCTTCTGCAACCCACTCATGTGGGGCCCCTGCCACTGGCCCCAGGAAGCCCTGGCCAAGCCTGCACCCTGGGAGCCCCCCTCCCTCCCCTGCTGCTTTGAATTAAGATCATGTGGATTGTGACCTGATGAATGAGGGGTCGCTCTCCGCATCCCAGCTCCCACTCTGGGGAAGTGAAACCCCAGGGCCGTTCTGATGGAAGGCATAATTTCAATACACCCACATGAAGGAAGTAGAGACACAGGATCCCAGAAGGGGGTGGGGAGCAGTGAGCGGGGGGAGGGGAGGGCAGACCTCCACCCCAGATTAGGAGCTGGCAGGAGAGAGAGCAGGGTAGCAAGCCCCTGTCACTTTTAATAAGGGCGGAGTTCACTAACTTCTCACAGGTTTAACTCTAAGTGGTTATTTTACAAGGGAAAAGCAGAGGGGGATCTTGGGGTGCCTCATAAACTCAGGTCCTCATCTCAGAGGTGACTCTGGTGTGATGTAAAACGCCTAGGCAGCAGCTCAGAGAAACAGAAGTTCTTTTTCTATCACCCCTCCCCCCACCCCCTCCCACACCTTGCACTTCCTTCCCGATACATTCATCTCCATAACAGGCCTTACTACAAGCTGACTAGCGTGGTCGATGCGCTTGAGTGTGTCTAATCCTTGTCAAGAGTTTGGAGTTGAATTAAACAGAGCAGGTGAATTAACCCATAGGCAGGGCAGGGGCTCTATGTGCATCTGAGAAACGGGGAAACTGAGGCTCGCAGCTAGAGGCGGGGGCGGCGCCTTGAGCCCGCGGTCCTGACCCCAGTGTGGGTCTGCAGAGCTGGCCGGGGTGGGCCCCACCGGCCTCCTGACTTTGAGATGAGACTCAGAAGGGAAGGCGTTAAGCAGCCGAGCCGCCTTCCCCAAAGCAATTAATTACAGAAGTGGAGAGGTGGGCCCAGACAATTATGTCCCGGACAAAGGAGACGGAGGTGGGGGGTAATGACTTCAGAGGTCCTCGGCTGCAAGATTAATAAGCGTGTGGCATTTGGATGGCACTCCGTGGCTCTGCTGTCACCCTGCTCCGTGCTGCCCCCTGGGGAGCCCCGGGGCACAGGTGGGTGTAACCGTGGTTACCCAGCCGTGACCAGCACTCTGGCTGCAGCAGGATGGCCGGACCCGGGGGACTCCGGCTCCTCCCAGCTCCCTGGCTTCTCTGAGAGGGGTGGGCGGCAGGCTGGGCTGGGGGGCTGGGCCTGCAGAGATCCAGGCCAGACCCCGGCCCCCATCCATCCCATCCTGTGGAGAAGAGGGAAGCCACTGGGCCGGGGCTGGAGTCTCAGTGTTGCCAGTTACTGGGGTGACCTGGGACAGACAAGCCTCTTGTCTCCTTCACCAAGTGAGGATAGTAACGCAGGGCAGGCGGCCAGGCGGGGTCAAATGAGGGGTGCGGGACAGGCCCACGGCAGGGCGGCTGGGGGGGGGGGCAAAGTCCTCCACACCACGCCCCTCCTCTTTCTTGTGTCTGCAGCCTCCCCAGCAGCCGTGCACCCACCCCGTCACCGCCCACCCCGAGGTCAGTGGAGCCCATTTCGCCCCGGCCAGCAGAGCCCTGGCTCCTCCCACGTTGGCTGACCGTGTGCTGCCGCATCGCAGGGCGCCACTCCCCCCCCTCCTCTCCTGCCCTTCCTCTGGGAGGTTCCTGCCATCCTCGTCCTCATCCTGGTCCTCGTCCTCGTCATCTCAAACGTCCACCAAGGTTAAGGGAATTCCTAAGGAGAAGGCAGCCCGGGTTCGGGAGGAATGCGTCAGGTCAGTTAAGTTCATTTATCCACGCACTCACTCATTCATCCACCCATCCCTCAAGTAGCCCCATGTCCTGAAGCCGGGCGTGTGCGCCCTGAGCTGCCTTGATGTTCCGCCTTCGAGCATACCCCGCCTTTGTGGAACTTACGTTGGAGATGGGACAAACAACCTGGAGGTTGACAAAACTCAGCAGGGTCAGGGGGCGTGACAGCCGGGAGAGGGCAGGGAAGGTCCCTGCGCAGAGCCGTGTCTGGTGGAGGGAAGGTACGAGGCAAGGACGTGGGCAGCAGCCTGGTGGGTGTGAGGCTGCGTGGGGGGAGGGATGGGAAGGAGGTGAGGCCAGAGCTGGGCGGTGCCTGGGCAGTCCCGACCTCGCAGGCCACGTGAGTTCCCATTTACCTCTGGTGCCACGGACGCCTCTGAGTGGTGTGGTCTCTGCCGTGTGAGAAGTGGGGGTGGAGGCAGAGGCACACCCCATTGGGAGTCAAACTGCCGGCCAAACGGTCCACAGAGTGTTCCAGCCTCAGGCCCCGTCAGGAGCGGTCCCCGTGCAGCAGTGGTCAGGCCCGGTGGTCAGAGGGGGCCTGCTGTCCTGTCCTCCCAGGACGCCCGTGAACCCTTAGCTGCTCCAGAGTACGTGGGACACGGATGAAGGGGCTTTCGGCAGATTCCTACAACCGGCTTGGAACGTGCATCTATCTGTGGAATTACGCATTAGTGCTCGGCCCAGGCCCGAGTCCAGAGCTGCAATAAAACCCCAATCAATACAAATGAGAGGAAAGCACAGGATGGGTGGGGCCGCCCTCTCGGGAGTGCCCAGCCAGCATGGGAAATGCTAAGACCTCGCAGGTGGGAGACTAGCCTCACTGGACCTGCTCAACCCCCAAGGTCATTCCCACGACCCCCACAAAGGCAGCTTGGCTTTATGGAGAGAGAAAGCCCGGTCTGAGTTCCACCTGCCGGCTTCCTTTCCCTGGGCTCCCCTAGGACGGGGATTCAAAGGCACGGGGTGCTCTGGGCTCTTCCCCGCGCAGCGCCTTCCCGACGGCCCGTCTCAGCTTCCTAGGCAGGAGCTGTAGGGTCCCAGCAGTGCCTGCCGTTTCTAGGTCTGGCCTTGGGATCTGAAGACCCTGCTCAGCCCCAGGCCTGCAAGGGGAACAAGGGCAAGTCCTGTGGTCGGATCTCAGTTTCTCCAGCTGTGAAATGGTAACAACCTCACAGAGCTGCAGGAGACCCCAAACAAAGACCAGCTTGCAGTGCTCTGCAGAGCCCTCTCCAAGGGGCTCTCCAAACAGAACCTGGTCCTGCAGGGACATCCAGGCCTGGGCTGCTGAGCCGGAAGGGCCCAAGCTCTCCCCAAGGCCCGGGGGCCCTGCCCCACTCCTCCAGCCTCGCCACTGTCCCCCAGTTTGCACCTGTGGGAGGGGAAAGGCCAGGCACAGAGGAAGTGAAGGGCAGTCACGTTTGCCAAGAGCTTTTCTCTCGAGGTCTCCTGCCTCCGGGCCCCCCAGGCCTTTGAGGAGCCTCCTCGCTGGTTTCCTGGAGCTGCCTCCCTCCCTCCCTCCCTCCCTCCCTCCCACGCGTGCTGGGGCGGCAGGCGGGCCGGCGGGGGCAAAATTGCCATTAACTTCGCCGCCCCTATCTCTGGGCAGCAGACGTGCAGGGAAGCTTTTAGACACTAAATGAAAAGCCTGGCGCGGCTGGACCTCTGCAGGCAATGCCTTTAACTCTTCATTTTCTCCCTGCCCCAAGCCCTCGCTGGCCACGCTTTCTGTTTAATTAGGGGAAAGAGAAAATTGTGACATTAACTCAAGGACATCACCTTCGACACGTGAAAGCAGGGACTTAATCCCAGGCCCAGTCAGCACGTCCCCCAAGGCACATCTACTTGCAGATTTGCACAGCTGCAGATAAATGAAGCGGGCGCTGCCTTCCAGAGCTAGACTGGAGGACCAGGGAGCAGGGGATGGTTACACCTGCGCAGGAGGCTGGAGAGGGACAAGCAAAAGGTCCCATGACACTGCCCCGCCCTCCCCCTCCCCCCTCGCCCCCCCCCCACCCCCAGGCTGCACTGCTCTGGGTCTGGACAGGGCTGGGAGGAAGGAACAGGTTTGCGTTCATGGTTCTGGGAACGTATGAGCCGGACACAGGCAGAGGGGCAGGGGCAAATGGGCATCGAGGAGGTGGGCTGGGAAATCTGTTCACTCTGTTGTCCGTCCGTCCATCCATCCATCCATCCATCCATCTGACACATGATTACCCAAGGCAAGGCAGGCTTCAGGCCCTGTTCTGGGCACAGGGCTCAATGCCAAGCAAGATGGACAAGGTCCCTGCCGACGGCCATGCCAGGCTCCCAGAGACAGGCCTGCGCGTGTGGGTGGGCTGGTCTCCCCGTGCCCCCTCACCCCTGCTCAGACTGCTTTGTGCTTTGGGCCAGTGACCTAACATCCTGGCACTTGCCTTTTCTCCTGGCTGCTGTGGGGACCCTGGTAGCACCTACCAGGGGTGGGGGTGGGGAGTAGGCAGTTAGGGAAGGCTCTGAGGCATGGACAGTGCAGCCGCTGTCATTGTCACAGGGGCTGTGAGGGAGCTGTCCTCTCCCTGCCCTCTTCCAGGGTCCCTGGAATTCTCTCTGGAAGCCACTGGAGCCACTGTGACCCCACTCCTTCTCCCCGTCCACTCATCCCACCTGGTGGGCGTCGAGGGGTGGGCCCTGGGAATGAACCTCCCCCGCAGGTGGGGGGACGGTACCCACAGAGAGGACACGCAGAGGGCCTGGCCCTTTACCAGTATGTCCTCAGCACAGGGGAAGTCCCCTTTTCTCCTGGTACCCCGGAGGCGGGCCTGGCTTCGGCGCTCGGGGGCGCTGTCCTGCCCACATTGGAACCTCACCTTGGGAAGTCTCCCTCCTCCCCCTCTTCCCTGCCTTCCTGCACCTGGATTTATTCACTCCTGAAACCGTCTCTCCAGTTGTCAGGCTGTGGGCTTCCTAACCTGCGGCCCCTGAGCCCTCACAGGTCCTCACCTCGGGGGGTTAGAGACCAGCCTTTAGGAGGTCACCCTCAGACCCAGGGCTGCACGAGGGGCAGGGAACACAGGGTGGTGGGGCTGGGGAGAAGACGTCCAGAAGAGATTGGTCTTTGAGCTGGTCTCAGAGGGCAAGCGGCCGTGGGCAGGTGCGTGGGGAGTGGGAAAGGCACATGAGCACCTGCGCTGGTGCGAGGAGGGATGGAACCTGTACGACCTGGGGACCCTCAGGCCTGAAACAGGAGCAGAGATGCCCCTGCCCACCCTGCCCTCCCAAGGGGCGCCGAGAGCTGTGGTCAGGCTTCCCCGAGACGCCCTCCCCTCCGGGTCTCCATCTAAATGCCTCCTCTGCTGAGACCCAGGGCAGCAGGGCCATTATAATCCCCCACAAGCCCTGGCACCCCAAGGCTTTGGGTCTCTTGGGACCCAGACAACAGAGTTCTGGCCTGCAGGGAGGGGGCAAGGTCTCCAGATAAGATGCAAGATGCCCTGTTAATTTGAGTTTTAGATACACAACGGCTACTTTTAAAAGTACGTCCCAAATATTACATGGGGCATATTTATACTAATTCACTGTGCATCTGAAACTCAGACTTAACTGGGCGTCTTGGGCTCTCATTTGCTGAATCTACATCCCCTAGAGAGAGGTGAAAACACAAGGTCCCAGCGGATGTGGTCCTGCGGCACCGTGACCACACTCTCGGACGCCAGCCCCCTTGTGCTTTCACCTGCGTCCCTGCCCTCGGGCTCCTGGGCCTGCACTGGCTGGGGGCTAGGGGAGCCCGACGCCCTTTGAGGGGTGCGAACCCTGGGCCGCTCCGGCCCTGGTGGGGACCCTGATTCCAGGGCTCCTCCCGTGGGAATGAGCAGGGTCCCCTCCAGGAGAACTGGCTTGTTTCACACCCTACTTTGTCCCTCTTCCTAGACTCCCCCAGTTAGCGCTCCCTGGCAGTTATTCTGGAAACACTTCCTCACACATCACCAGGATCTCAGCGTCTGCTTCTGGAGAACCCAACCCAAGACAAGACACAGACCAGACAGGCCCGTGGCGCATCCATGGGACGTGGGCAGCTGCAGCCTTGCTGTGAGCTGAGGCCCCCGTGCACGATTGGGCAGATGGTCTGGATGTCTCCGCGTGTCCTGGGGGGACAGCCCATCACCACGGGGACGTCTGGGGCATTAGACGAGTGACGGTGCTCCTCCCATCCAGGAGCTTGGACTTTGCGTGTAACCACGTTCAAGCGTGTTCTGAAACACATCTGATGGGCAGTGGAGGGGCTGAGCTGGAAGATGGAGCTGCCGAGCTGAAAGTATCTGTCGGGAGGGAGGGTGCTGGCAACACACCAGAGGGGGAGTGGCCTGGGGGTCAAGGGAAGCGAGGTTCCGGGCTGTGGAAGCTCCCCATGAGTGCGGCCCCGGGCGGGGGGAGGACAGACCCGAAGGACAGTCTTGCTGGAGGCACAATACCCTCTGCCGTGAGGCTGAGTGACCATATGTGGGAACTGTGTCAGCAGGGCGGGGCGGCCCCGGGACCAGAGGGGAACCAGACCCAGAGAGAGCGGACGCCCCAGATGTCAGAGACAGCACCCGGCAGCCAGAGCAGGGGCTCAGCCATGACATCCGTGCCCCCGAGGCTGGAGGGTAGGGGCGCCGCCAAGCAGAGGGTGGCAGCAGCTCAGAGAAGAGTGGGACAGAGGCAGCCCCCGCAGGGGGAGAGAAGCCCTCCTCTCCTCCCTGCGGAGACTCTCATAGACCCTGGGGGGAGGGGAGGGGAGGAGAGCAGAGGTCAGGCCCATGTGGGGAAGGGGCTATTCATTCAGCAGACATCGGGATGAATGCCTGGGGCGCCCCATTTGTGGCACCCAGCTGGGCGGGGTGTGGTCTAGAGTGAGGGTCTCAGCGGGAATCCAGATTTGCTGCTGGGCTGCAGCTGCAGAATCGCCAGTGAATGTTCTCACACACAGACCCAGGACCTCCGCAGAGGCTGCTGCCTGGGGCTGGAGGGGGCCCAGGAACCCTGCCTTTACAGGCTGCTCCCGACCACTGGAGGTGAGCCCCACGGGACGGGCAGGTTCAGTTCACACATATGGGGGTCAGTGGGGAAGGATAGGGCAGTGGTCCTGTGAGTATGCATGTGAGTATGTGTGATGTATATATGTGTATGTGAGTGTGTATGTGATGTATGTATGTGTGTGCATGTGAGTGTGTTTATGTGAGTGTATGTGTGTGTATGTGAATATGTATGTGTGTGTATGCATGTGACGTGTGTATGTGAGTGTATGTGATGCGTGTATGTATGTGTATGTGAGAGTATGTGTGTACATGAGTTGTGTATTTGAGTGTGTGTGTATGTGTATGTGTGTGTCTGTGAGTTGTGTGTGTGAGTGTGTGTATGTGAGTTGTGTATGTGAGTGTGTATGTGAGTGTGTATGTGAGTGTGTGTGTATGTGAGTGTGTGTATGTGAGTTGTGTGTGTGAGTGTGTATGTGTGTGTGTATGTGAGTGTGTGTATGTGAGTTGTGTGTGTGAGTGTGTATGTGAGTGTGTATGTATGTGAGTGTGTGTGTATGTGAGTGTGTGTGTGCGAGGCTGTCTCCTTTGCTACTATTTGCTGAGTGCCTGCTCTTTGCCAGGCCTGCTCTGGGCACTGGGGGACACCGCTGGGGACAAGCGGACGTCCCTGCCCTCCCGCAGCTGACCCTCTAATGGGGAGAAGCAACAAACAAGAAGAATAGATGAAACATACGTTCAAAACTAGATTTCATTTATTTCCTTCTGAGGCTTCTCATCCCCGTTTTCTCCAGGTTTTCCCTTTCTTTTTTGGCAGCAGTGCAGGTGGGGTGGCGTGGGGTGTGCATCTCTCTGGGCGCTGTGAGGACTGAGGACGTATCCCAGGCCCTGACGAGACAGAAAAGCCAACCACATGGAGGTCTCGGCACCGTAAAGCTTGCTCTGCTTGGTCCTGGTCGATTTTTTATGACCCCAAGTTGTGCCGTCAAAGTGAGTGAGCAGAGACAGTTCGACCCGGGTTCTGCTTCCCTTATAAGTGCAGGCAATTATTTTTAGTACGCATGGTGTATATAGTCATGAAGATGTGTCTGACAATCAGAAACGTAGGGAGAAAGTCTCCCAGCTGGCTGAAGATTCTGCCGTAATTGCAGTGAGGTCCTTCCAGGCTTCCCGTTCTGCACGGAGGCTTTGTTTGTGGCACGTCCACACCCTGTACTTCCCTCTGTGTCATTAAAGAGTCTTCCTAGGTACAATTTTCATTGAGTCCTTTTTTATTGTGAGAATTCATCCTCCTTATATAACTTTCCCTCTATGGTCGAACATTCATATTATTTCCAATATTTTCATATGATATAAAATGCCACAATTAACATCTTTGTGTCAAAAGATGTTAATTTTTCCTCTCCATTTGAGAGACCATTGTCTCAGATGGATAAATAAAAGGGAAATATTGGTCTGCACCTAAATTTATCTAAAGTTTTGGTCATATATTTCTTCATTGCTTGGAATGGAATATTGGTTTTCATTTCAGTTGGAGTTTATTTTTGACATAATATAATTGTTCACTTTTATGAATCCAAAATAATCAATTTGTCCTTTGCTATGTCTTCTATTACTTCTAACTTTAAAAGCTCCCTTCCTCTCTAGAAGTAGGTACATAGTCAATTTCCATCGTTGATTTTCTTCTAATTTTTCTGGGTGTGTAATTTTTCTGGGTGAGGCTGGTTGACACCCTTGGGGGTGTGTGGGTGTTGGGATCGGGGGTGTGTGGGTGTTGGGTTCAGGGGTGTGTGGGTGTGTCTGGATGAGCTGAGAGCTGGTTCCACCACTGAGTCAAACCCCACCCAAACCCTGCCCAAAGCCCTGCCCTGCCTGCACACTTCCTGCATTTCTCCATCCTTTGTTCTTCCAGTCTTCAAAGGACTGGTGCCCCCCTTTTCCCTGTTCCCCAAACTCCAAACCCCTCTCCCCGGCCTTGCCCGGTGTTCCTGGAGGGTGACCTCTCTGCCAAGGACACAAGCCCGCCTTCATCACCCTCCGTCTGCATCTCTCGCCTCCTCTTGGTGCTGGCGCCGGGGGAGGGGGCTGCCCCATCTCCCTCCCGAGGTGGTCCTCCACCTGGACGTCCCTCCCTCCCCTCCTTCAGAGCCTCACGGTGTCAGTTACGACTTGCTCTTCGTATGTGCAAACTTCACCCGTCCATAGGTACATCCCGTGGCCTTTTAAACACTTGTTCATTCTCTGGTTCATTCATTCATCCAACAACTCCGTGTTGGATACTTGCTGAGTGTCGGAGATGCAGCTTTGAGCAGGAACCACCAAGTCCACAGCCTTATGACATGCATGTTCCACAGGAGGAAACAGCCAATGGACAGGCTAAAACCATATTCCAGCTAGAAATTCCGCATGTGTTATGAGCGTGTGAGAATAGAGCCGGCCCGGGAATGAGGGGCAGTACCCAGGGACGGTGTCTCTGAGAGGTGGCCCTCGAGCTGAAAGCTGAATGAACAGAGGGGAAGAGCCTAGCCGGGTGCCCCTGAAGGGGGAGTTCCTCCCAGAGGGGGTGGGGACAGGCCCCGTGGTGGGGAGGTGGGGAGGAGGGGAAACAGCGAGGTGGTGGACGCGGGGGCAGGTGGGGTGGGATGTTCCTGGGTGAATTTGCGGAGCCCTCCCAGACCTGCACCAACCCCTAGCGTAGTCTTGGGCCGCCCGTGGTTCCTTCAACGCAGGTTTAAATGAATTAAAGTGAAATACAGTTAAAAAATCTGGTTCTTCTGTTGCATCGATTGCATTTCAAGTGGTAAATAGCCATGTGGCTTGTGGTCACTGCCTTGGGCAGGTCAGACACAGAATGGCCAACACCACCAGCAATTCTGTTGGACATGGCGCTCTGGACGATGGTGGGGCGCTGGGAGGCCATGGGGGGCTAAGGCAGGGAGGGGTGGGGTCCGAGTTAGGCTTGATGAGGAGCTCTAGGTGCCTGTGGGGTGGAAAGAGGAAGAGAGTATAGAACTTGATCATGGTTTGGATGTGGGAGAGAGAGGGCTCAACGCTGGCCCCCAGGTGTCTAAGCAACAGGGGGAAGAGCAGAGCCGGTAGTGGGAATGGGAAGGCTATAGGGCAGGGTGGAGGGCAGGGACTCAGGCGCTCAGGGTCAGACGTGTCAACTGGGAGATGTGGGAGAGGCCGCAGTGGAGACGGAGTGGGCAGCTGCATTCAGGGGCTAGCCCCGGAACTGATAGGCTGAGGTCTCCCAGGGCAGGTTTAGCTCACCACGAAGACAGGCTTCTAATCAAGTCGTCTAATAATGCAACACAGTGGGTCTTCTGTCTCTGGAGGTATTCGAGCAGGAGGAAGGGCCACCTGGTAGGGAGGCTGTGCAGGGGATATGAGTAACAGATCTTTATTTTTATCAAGGTTACTATAGTGGGTTGAATGGTGTCCCTCCAGATATGTCCATACCCTAACCCCCAGAACCAGTGAATGTGACCTTATTTGGAGAAAGGGCCATTGCAGATGTAGTTGAGTTATGGATCTTGTGATGAGAACACTCTGGAGAGGCCCTAAATCCAATGGCAAGTGCTCTTAGAAGAAACACACAGAGGAGAGACAGAGAAGGGAGAGGCTGTGCAGAGACTGAGCAGAGACTGGAGTGACGGGGCCACGACCCAAGGGACGCCTGGGGCCACCAGAAGCTGGAAGAGGCAGGAAGGATCCTCCCCTGGAGCCTTCAAAGGGGGCACGGCCCAGCCAGCTCCTTGATTTTGGATTTCTGGCCTCCAGAACTGGGAGAGAATAGATTTGTGTTGTTTTGAGCCCCCAGTTTGTGGTCATTCGTGACGGCCGCCCTGGGGCCATTATACACATACATGAATAACCATCAGAGGCTTGCAACTTGCAGGTTTTCGCAGGCTGACCATGACTCCCCCTCATCGCATGCTGCCCCTCCCCGCACTACCAGCTCCACAGAGGCAAATGTCTTCATCTCCTTCCCCTGATAAGCGTGATATTTTCCTTCTGTATCTCTGAGTACACACTGCTTCTTGGTTTTCCAGTTTGGGGCTTTATCAATGGGCTTCCATCTCAGAGGGGGGGATCCAGCGTTTTCCTGCCTGGCCCCTCCTCACGCCTGCCCCCCCACCCCGCTCTCAGTACAATAATAACGCCCCTCCCCCCACCCCGCTCTCAGTACAATAATAACGCCCTTTCTGCCAGATCGATATTGTAAACACCTCAAAGCTGAACCCAGAATACATTATTTCTTTCCTTCCCCTGCATCAACATTTTGTTTCCCTGAAGCTAATAATGGTCTTATTTTTCCATTTGCTTAGTTTTCCACACACTTAACACTAATTCCATCTCAAATTCTCCCCAGTTGTGTAAACACAGCAGGCATTCTAGTTATTCTGTCTGCAGGAACGTCTCTCCCCTGGCCCGGCGGGACCCCAGGGCTCTCCGGCTCTTAGCCTCTCCCATCAGCCTGGCCCTGGGGTTCTGCATGGCTCCCCTTCTTCTTTTGACTTAGGGGGAGTCATTCTGGTGGAGCAAATTCTTCTGCAAAGGCTGTGTGGGAGGTGCCTCTGACCTTCACGGGAGGGGCATGTTTATTCTCAGCCGCACTAGGTCATCACTCAGCTGGAGGGCGGTTTGGACAGGAACTAGTTTGTTGAGCGTCTAGGCATCCTGCCCTTGTCTTCCGGCCCCAGTCTTGCTGTTGGGGCCACTGACGTTTTGCCTTTTGTTCCTTTGTATGAAGTGTGTTTGTTCCCTGTTTTGTTTTCACCCTCTCCAGAAGCTGGCTGGATTTCCTCTTTGTCCCTGTGTTCTGAGAGGTCATAATTATATGTCTTTCTGTGGGTCTAATTTCATGTAAGGTGCTGAGCTCACAGTGGGCCCGGTGAACCTGGAAATTCGTGTTCAGGGCCATCATGACAAAGAACCCCAGACTGGGGCCTTAAAAACAGAAATTTACTTTTTATAGCCCTGGAGGCTGGAAGTCTGAGACCAAGGCTTCGGCAGCGCTGGTTCCACCTGAGGCCTCTCTCCTGGGCGGGTGGACGGCCGTCTTCTCACTGTGTCATCATGTGGTCGTCACCCTGTGTGTGTCCGTGTTCTAATCTCCTCCTCTTATAAGGACACCAGTCCTACTGGATCAGGGCCACCCTAGAGACCTCAGTTGACCTTCATACCTCTTTAAAGACCTCATCTCCAAATACAGTCACCTTCTGAGGTCCTGGGGGTCAGGACTCCAACATCTGAATTTTGAGGTCACAACTCAGCCTCCAACAGTGCCCTCCCATTTGGGGAGTATTTATGGAGTTATTTCTTGGGCAGTTCCTCCCCTCTGCTTTCTTGGTTCTCTCTTTCCGGAATTTCTATTGTTAAAATATTAGCCCTCCTGGGCCGGTTCCTCATTTCTTTGTATGTTTTCTCTACTCCGGAGGTGTTGCCTCCACGTGCCTCTGCTTTTTCGTCTCCGCTGTCATGCTCTCTGTCTCCCTATCTCTTCTCTCTCCTGATTGGTGTCTTTTGTAGCATCCTGTTTGTGCCTGACTTGTGCCTCTGAGGACACTAATCCCCGTTTCTGGATGTTTCCATTGCCCGCGTGGTCTCTGTTTCTTCCTAGTTGCTTTTGTCTGTGGGCCGTGTTGCTCTGTTTTCCACAGCAGATGCTCTCATACGTGTCTGGGCACCCCGGGCTGGGAGTTGTCTCAGGGGAGGGACACTCAGAGCCTGAATGGGGCTGGCCGGCCTGGGGCTCCACGTGGGTGATCCCGTCGGGCCACGTCCTTGGGGGGCGCTATCTCCGGGTCCCCCCGTATAAGGATTGGACCTCAGGAGGCAGTGTGCAAACTCCCGCTCAAGCCCTCATTCTCAGAAAGACACCTGCCCGGCGGGCCTGGCATCGCCAGGACACACGCGGTCTCTTTTGTCCTCTCCATTCTTCCGTCAGAGTGACAGGGCCTCACCCAGCTTCTCAGAACTGGAAAGAGATCTGGAGTCTAACTGTCCCAGACGGTGTCTCATTTTCCACCATCGTCACCCTTGCAGGTAGACACCTGCGCCTTAGGGAGGCGGGCGGGGCCCCAGTGCGGACGCACGCCGTTCCCGCTGCCGGTCCGTCCTGTTAAATACCTTCTGAGATGCTGTGCTTTGTACATTTGCCCTGTAAAGCTAAAACTGCTCTAAAAAATAAAGTCTATTGAAAGAAGATTTTCTTAGCAAAGGTATCCAGAAATTTGATATTTACAAAGTGCTTTCCCCAGTGTTTCATTCCTCTTTTTCCCACACCCCGGTAGGGTGGCAATTCCATTCCCTTATGACCAAAGTGAGGATGGAGAGAAGGGAGCAGAGCCGGGGACAAGTCTCAACGCTGGCAAAGGGGCCCAGGACACCCGGGGCAGCTCCGGAAGCTCTAGCTCTTCAGGGTCTGGGCATGTCCAGGTTCCGATGGCATGAGGTCCAGACGGGGCCTGGGCTTGCCTGAGGTCACACAGGAAAGTAACCTGCTTCTCCTGCCCCCGGCGCCTTTGTAAGTCCTCTTCCCTGATACTGTTCTGTCGGTTGGAAGCTGAGGCCATTATAGCCACGAGCTTCTTATGTCTAATTTCTCCAGGAGCGAGAGAGAGCTTTGCTGTCAGCCCAGGTCACAGAGGATCATGGCTAATCCCCTGAGTCTCGGAGCTTCTGAGCTGAAGGCTGGGGAGATGGCGCAGCGCAGAGCCCTAGTTGGCAGGTGAGGGCCCTGAGCAAGCCCCCCGCCTGCCCAGTGGCTGAACCTCCACTCCAGGCCCGCTCTGCCCAGGCGCCCGGGGGTCTGCAGGCCGCGCTCCCCGCTGCCCCCGCTGCCTTTCTTGCTAACTCCGCAGCAGGGGCCTCGGGCTCCCGTGGATTCTCTGCCCTGCAGCAAGACGTGAAAGTCTCTTTGACTCCCCAGTGTGAGCACGCTACAGGCTGGGGGCAGGCATTCTTTCAAAAGCTCCCCCCTTGCGGCCACTGGGAGGCAGGGTCGCAGGAGTCCCGCGTCCTCCAAAGGCCACGGGCCCCTCCCCTGCCACGTGGCTTACAGGAGTCATTGCTGTCGCTTGCCCATCTGCTGAGAAATCCAGAGCAGAGACGATGCCTAACTGTTCTTCAAATTCCCAAGGAGGTCAGTGCACAGCACACGGCAGGCGGGAGCTACCTGTCGCCGTGTAACGTGTTAGCCCCAACTGGTGGCTTAAAAGATCTCACGATGCCTGTGGTCCGCAGCCAGCACGGCTCAGCCACGGCCTCTGCTCAGTCTCGCAGGCTGTGGTCCAGGTGTTGGCCGGGGCGGGGGTCTCATCTGAGGCTTGTCTGGGGAGGGACCTGCTTCCGGGCTCACCTGGCTGCCGGCAGGATTCAGTTCCTCATGGGAACCGGGGGCCTCAGTCTCGTGCCGGCTGTTGGCCAGAGGGCACCCCCCGTCCCCGGCCATGTGGGTCCCAGCGTGGCCACTTGCTTTATCAGAGGCAGCGGGGGAGGGGCTGCTGGCAAGACCGACGTGACAGTCGAGTGTGATGCAGCCACAGAACGGCACCCTGCCGTCTTTGTCCTCTCCTCTGGGTAAAGCACGTCCCACCCAACTCACGGGCAGGGATTACGTGGAAACTGGGATTGTTGTGCCCCGTGGGTTCTGTATGCCACTGCGCTCCAGGTGTTGATGGCGAGATTCAACCAGCAAGGGAGGCTGAGGCAGGCTGGGCTCAGGCTGCAACTGGCCTCGAGAGGGTCAGGACGAGGAGGCTTGGCTGGAGCCCTGGGGAGGGACACTCTGGTCTCTGGGGTAAGCGATCTGTTCTCCCCTCCAGCCAACCCCGAGGGCGGGTGAGTGGGCACAGACTTGGTCAGGGAGAGGGCCCTCTGGACTGCACTCCCAGGATGTGTTGGGCGTGGATCCTTCTGGGAGCTGGAGGGACTTCATTGCGGCTGTTGGAAGGTGAGACCCCCAGGGCCAAGGGGCAGGGCTGTGCAGGGCCTCGCAGGCCACTGAGGATTTGGCCCAGGAAGGGAAGGGACAGACTTGGAATTACATAATTTAAAGCTGATCCTGGCTGTTTGCGAACAGATGGGAGAAGGAGCCAGAACGCACGCTGGGGGGCTGGCTGGAGGTGACTGCAGCGTCCGGGTGAGAGTCACGGCCGTCTGACCAGTGGAGAAGGAGGAAGGATGGCGGGGGTTAGCTGGTGGCATGCCAGGGAGCCGGGAACACGGAGCACTGAGATTAGGCTGGGCTGCAGAGGGGCCCGCGGCGCCCTGGGGCACGGTCTGCCTCTCAGGCACCTGCTTTAGCTCCATCCAGATGGAGAGATCACTCGGACTTCTCCACGGCACAGCCACCAGATTACAATGTCTACATAGGGCTTCAAAGTCAGAAGCTTCTAGACGCAAAACTGTCTTTTCGCTCACAAGATTCCTTCTGTGTCATCCTTAGGGACGGCGAGGATGGCCGTGTACGGAGGGGGCCGGAGGAGGACTGTGGGTGGGGACCAAGGCCAAGGTGTCTATGTGACCAAGAGTAGGGTCCCTGCGGGGGAAATGGAGGGATGAGGATAAGGGGGGAGCCGAGGTGGGGGCTGCGAGCCCTGAGTGCAGGTGGGTGCGCCGTCCTGGCCGCACGTCCCCGGGGAAGGGCAAGAGCCCTGAGGCCCGTGGCGGAGGGAATCCGCACAGCGGGAGGGGGTCGGCCTGTCAAGGAGATTTGCTGCAAAGAATCCGCAGGCCGTGAGCAGGGGCCGGTGGCGTGCAGTTGCGCGTGGAGGTCCGTAACCCTCTTGTCGGGCCTCCCCACTCCTGGCGAGTGTGAGCACCCACTGTTCTCGATGCTTCCCTCAGAGGCTGCCCTCCCTGCTCCCAGGATTTCTCCCATTTCACTCTGTGAGTGGCTGCCTTTTCGCTCCGGTAAATGATTGTGATGTGGGCATGATAACTTGGCCTTCAACGGCATTTATTTTTCCTCCTGGCCAAGCGCTGACATATAAAACTCAATCGCGTTTAGAAGAAAGTCAAGCGGCTGTGTTTGTTCAGACCCCTGCCAAGGCACCGGAAAGCACCTCCCACTCTGGCCGTCCTCCAGCTCAGCTGACGAAGTTCATCGGGGCCAGGCTGCCTGGAAGTGGGCCTGGGGGGGCCGCCACGAGGAGCCCGAATGCACAGGATGGAGGGCCTGGGGGGGCCGCCACGAGGAGCCCGAATTCACAGGATGGAGGGCCTGGGGGGCCGCCACGAGGAGCCCGAATGCACAGGATGGAGGGCCTGGGGGGGCCGCCACGAGGAGCCCGAATGCACAGGATGGAGGGCCTGGGGGGGCCGCCACGAGGAGCCCGAACGCACAGGATGGAGGGCCTGGGGGGGCCGCCACGAGGAGCCCGAATTCACAGGATGGAGGGCCTGGGGGGCCGCCACGAGGAGCCCGAATTCACAGGATGGAGGGCCTGGGGGGGCCGCCACGAGGAGCCCGAACGCACAGGATGGAGGGCCTGGGGGGGCCGCCACGAGGAGCCCGAACGCACAGGATGGAGGGCCTGGGGGGGCCGCCACGAGGAGCCCGAACGCACAGGATGGAGGGCCTGGGGGGGCCGCCACGAGGAGCCCGAACGCACAGGATGGAGGGCCTGGGGGGGCCGCCACGAGGAGCCCGAACGCACAGGATGGAGGCCCTGGGGGGCCGCCACGAGGAGCCCGAATTCACAGGATGGAGGGCCTGGGGGGGCCACCACGACGAGCCCGAATTCACAGGATGGAGGGCCTGGGGGGCCGCCACGAGGAGCCCGAATGCACAGGATGGGGGCGTCTGCATTCTGCAGATGCGGTGCTGTCTGCCCCTCAGAGACCTGGGTTAAGACCCTGACAACCTGCTGCAGGCGACCCAGTCCCTCCCCCACTGAGCTTCAGGCTTCCCTCTGTAGAGGGCCGTCTCGCCCCGGGGGCGCGTCTCCCAGGGTAAGAGCACCAGGTGCCCTTGGCCCGGTTGCAGCTCAGGCCCAGCGCCACTTTGCTCCTCTAGGTACCAGGTCTGTGACCGGCTAATGTCACCTCCTGGGGCCTCCATTTCCCAACCTGCCAGAGAAAGGGGATGAGATGCCAGTTGTTCGGCTGGTGCCTTAGCGCAGCCCCAGCACAGCAGGGCGCTCCATCACGGGTGCGCTCCGCTCCCTTCCCCTCGGTCAGATAGACTGAGCATGTACAGCGCCCAGGAGAAGATGCTGGTGCCGCAGGACATACGGGTCTGGGGGCCCAGCAGGTTCCAGGGAGGTGGTGGTGGGCGAGGATACACGCCCTCATTTTTCAGGTTGCCACCCCCCCACACACCCCCTAGCCTCGCCTCCCTGTCTCAGCATCTCTACAGTCTGCGAGTTTCAGGCTTTTGTAGGGCTTCCCCTGGAGCCAAGGCGATCACTGTCTCTGCGCCCTGCCTGTGCTGAGCTCTTGTGTCTGTGCCCTCTAATGAGGACTTGGGGTGCCCCACAGAGGAGGGAGTGCATGGCCCCCACCGGTGCCGGGCTTGCCTGCAGGTCGTGGTTGGAAGTGATGCTGGGCCTCCTCCGAGCGGGGTCTCTGGAAGCGCCAGGTGTCTCCTCCGCCCATTCGGTGCCTGTGCTCCACCAAAAGGGCACCAACCCCTTCAGGTGGGGCTCGCTGACCGCGTGCTCGGAGCACACGCCTGCCACTGAGGCCTTTGTTTGCAGGAAAAGCTGACTAACCGACACTGCAGGCAGACATGGTCCGCCAAGTGGGACTTGTGTCGGCCTGGTTCCCGTGCAGCCCCAGGCCTGGAAGCACACAGCCACACAGAGTGTGCGTTTGATGGATGAGGGACCGAAGGAACAAAGAGGCCCAGGAAGAAGAAATTACTCTCTGAAGTTGCGCCGATAGTGAGAGATGGATTTGGATGGGATCTGGGTTCCCTCTTCCCAGGGTGCTTCTTCAGCATCATGCGGGGGTTTTTAGGGAGAGAAGGAGAGCATGATAATTGATCCGGTTCACAGGAGAGCAGTAAAATCAGAAACATTTGCCCCTTCCCTGCCTGCCAGCTACGCTGCTTGCTCTCAGCAGGCGGCCAGGCTTTTGGGGTTCAGGAGCCCCCCTCCTTTCCCTAGGTGATGTCTGAAGAGGCCAAGTCCACTCATGGACTGTCTATTTCTGTTGGAGACTTGGGCAAAATGAAACCTCTTCTAGATATTTTTTAAAAGATAATTTTATCTAATACTTTATAATCCTGCTCTATGGTTCAAATTTTACTTAACGGTGGATTTTTGGGCATTTTCACTAAAGGAAGAATGAATTTTCATTGAGAAACGTGAAACCCACACCCTATAACTGACTGCTCCTTTGGCAGCCTGAGGAGGTGGTGCTTGTGGTGGGGATGAGGATAAAGAAAGAGGGAGCAGGGTAGAAACCACTCCCGGACAAAGCTGGGCTCCTGGCCTTTGCTCCGGGTCACACCTCCCTGCCTCCCTTCAGGGATGCAAACCCTCCTTCAGTCTCAGCCAAGGGGTCACCTCCACCCAGCAGTCTGCCATGACTTCCTTAGGTTACCCTCTATCGCCATCTTGTTCTTCTGCCTTTAAAGGGCAGAGGTCACACTTCGTACATCTCGGGAAGCAGTAGGTTCTCCAGGCAGAGATCCGGCCCCAGACAGAGATGATCTGGCGTGTGATTGGAACCCTGTTATTCTCAGCTGTGTGACCTTGGCCATGTTACTTAACCTCTCTCTGCCTCAGGCTCCTTATGTATCAAGTGGGATAATCAAAGACCCCACCACTTGGGATTATCGCGAAGGTAAACGGGATCGTGTATTTAACGCACTTGGTGCAGCCCTTGTCACAAAACAAGCCCCACTAAGTAATGATTGGTGGGCTCGGCTGTCGCCAGGGTCACTGTCAGTGCTGTTGTTGAGTCTGCATCAGCGTCTTGAGTGTGTCATTGTTGGCGTGTCGCTGTCAAGTGCTGCGACGGTGCCGGTGTCAGCGCTGGTGCAGGAGGCACGTCCACAGCGTCCGGTAGACACTCCCCTGCAGGGCCTGACCCCCACTACGCCCTGTGTCCGCCTTCAGCACCAGTTACCCCTCTCTTTACAGGTGAGGAAACCAAACCAGAGCAGGTTCCAGCGGCTGGTCGCAGGTGCCGCAGCAAGGGGGGCAGTGCGGGGGGCGCAGCGACGCCCCCTCCCAGCCTGTTCCTCGGTCCGCTTGCAGCTGGAGATGGTGACTCCCTGCCCGCCCAGCTGGCATCTTAATGAAACATGTTTCATGGAAACTTGTGGATGGATGATTTGGGCATCCTTTCCAGAGGAGCTATCAGCTCACATTAGGCTCCAAGGGGTGACCTCACATTTGGAGGATGTCACCTAAAGATGATGATAATGTGGGCAGTTCTGAAGACGTCGTGATGTTGAGAGAAGCAGAGGAGGGCCGTTCATGGCCGGGGTGGTGACGATGGTGACGGTGTCCATCACACTCCTTCTCCTCCATTGAACCAGAAAGAGATTCCGGGGCCCAGAGTTGCACAGCAGCACAGACACGGCTGAGACACGGGAGGGAAGGCTGTCCGGACCCTGTCGCTTGCCTCTCTCCTCCTCTCTGGGACAGCAGGGTTAGGATGAGCTGGAAGTGCCTCTTCCCAGGACCCCTCTCCATCGTGCAACCTGAGATGGCCAGGTGGGCGTGGGGGAGAAATTGGACTTCCCTGGGGCCCAGGCCTCAGCTCCTTTACGTTAGGGAGGCCCGGTGCACTCGGCCCCTTTTGGCATCCCAAGCTATTCTGATGTCTGGCCTGTTCCACCTGCATGGATTGACTCCCCCTTTTATTTGTCCAAAATGAAAGTGAAGCTCCAGCTCCCTTGTTTTTGCAGTGGAGGTTACACAATTGTATACGAGAAGATGTTATACTCGTTCAGTCATTCAACAAACATGAGTTGGCTCCTTGAAGGGTAAGTATAACATGTTTGGAGAGCACAGAGCAGAGGGGCCTAGCCTTGTATGAAGTCAGTGGAGGCTGCCCAAAGAAGTGCCCTTGAGAGGGAGTGGAGGTGAGGGAAGAGCATTCCAGGCAGAGGGAACAGCACTGCAGGGGCCCTGAGGCTGGAGGAGCATGGCTCCTGGCAGGGAATGAAAGGTCCACGCGGTCAGGATGCAGCATCCTGGGGAGAAAGGTGCGGGTGAGGAGAGGTGGCGCGGAGTCTCAGCTTCCCCAGGGCCTGGGCATCACGGCTGAGCAGCCGCGGCTGAGTGGTCCTCCCTGTGGTCTGGCCTCCTGCCCTTACCTCGCCGGAGACTCCCTTTTCCGTACCTGCTGCCGACAGGGTGCATAGAGACCTCAGGCCCCAAACGGAGACGGCGGCTTCTCCTCCAATGGCAGGTGAGCAGGGCAGCACCAAGCAAACTGCTGGGGGTGCAGTGGTGAGCTCTCCACTGCCCATCTCTCACTACTGCACCCTCTCCAGGCCCTGCCCCTGCCGCCCACAGGGAGCTGGCTCACTAGGTCGCCCCCTCCCTGGGGTGAGTCCCCATTGAATGGCCGGCCCAGGAGCAATGTCCTTGTCTCAATTTGTAGACAAGGGCCATCTCAGCCCTGCAGCTCCCCGCAGGATGGGCTGAGGCCTCCCTCGAAAAGGCACCAGCATTCAGCTTCTTCCTCTGCCCAGTTCTGCTCTCCTCACCCACTTGCAGAGCGCATGCCACAACTAACACACACACGTGTCTCAGAAACTCTTTCTGGGGAGCCCGGTCTAAGGCGCTCATTCAGTGGCAAACCACAGAGGCCTCAGGGGCAGGGGAAATGGGGATTGGTTCAAGTAGGGAGGCTTGGAAACCAAGGCGGGCCCTTCACTGGTGGGCTGTGCACAGGTGGCCGACAGTGGAGGGGGAAGGAGTGAGGCTCTATGGCAGGATGGAGGGCAGGTCACCAGAGGGACAGGGGACCAGGCTCCGTAGCCGGACTGGGCTGGGCCAGGCTGGGTCACGGGTGTGTGGGTGCACAGCCCAGCAATAAAGGGCCTCCACCTGGGGCCAAGGGTGCGTGTGTGCCGGCCAGCACAGACGCCCACAGGGTTTCTCCCCATTGCAAACAATGTTCCCGAAATCTCCGTGTCTCATAGCTCACCTCAGGATACGTGGGGATTGAGGACCAACTAGCTCCCCAGGAGTAAAGAGTTTGTGCAGAACTGATGTGACCAGTGTCTGGATATGGGTGTGGTCCTGGCAGGGAAGGTGAGGGATCCCAACCCAGAGTGCAACGACGACTGGTGATTTGGAAGGTGGTGATGGAGGTGAGGGTAGCTCATTTATGCAACCTTTCTGAGAACCTGGTATACGCCAGGAATTGTGTTAGGTCCTGGGGATATGGGGGTGGTGCTGAGGTTTCCGATGACGGTGGTGGTCATGTTGAAGTTAGTGACATGATAACAGTGCTCCCGGTGATGCCAAGATGATGGTGGTGATGATGGTGCTGGGGGTAGTGATGATGATGGTGATAATGGTGATGATGGTGGTGGTGATGGTGGTGATGGTGGTGATGATGGTGATGATGATGGTGGTGATGATGGTGATTAGGTGATTATGGTGATGATGGTGATGATGATGGTGGTGATGATGGTGATTATGGTGATGGTGGTGATGATGGTGGTGATGGTGATGATGGTGGTGATGGTGATGGTGATGGAGGTGGTATGAGTGGTGGTGATGGTTGTGGTGGTGGTGATGATGGTGATGATGGTGATGATGGTGATGATGGTGATGATGATGGTGATGATGGTGATGATGATGGTGGTGATGGTGATTGTGGTGATGGTGATGATGGTGATGATGATGGTGGTGGTGATGATGGTGATGATGGTGATGATGGTGATGATGATGGTGGTGGTGATGATGGTGATGATGGTGATGATGGTGATGATGGTGATGATGATGGTGGTGGTGATGATGGTGGTGATGGTGATGATGGTGGTGATGGTAATGGTGATGGTGATGGAGGTGGTATGAGTGGTGGTGATGGTTGTGGTGGTGGTAATGGTCGTATTATTGTTATTGGTGGTGGTGATGGTAGGCATGGCAATGACTGTGCTAATGGTGGTGACAGGGCTGGTAGAGGTGACAGTGTTGATGACACACATGTGTCTGATACTCAGCATCCCTGGGCTCTGTCAGCTCCCTGCTCTTTCCTTCCCTCTCTTCCCTAGAGGAGGTTTGCATTTCCTGAGCAGGCAGCAGGTCTGACTGTACCAGTGGCAGAAGGATGCTCCGAGAGTAAGAGGATAGGAATCCTTATCTATTAATTGATTTTCAGCCTCTCCCTCCCCCTGAGGTGGTGACCCTCCCCAGTCTCTGCCTTATCTCAGGGCCTCTCCGTGTTCTGCTAAGTTTAGCTTAATTGGGCCATTAGCCCAGACACAAGGTGGGGCCCCTCAGTCGGCGTCCACGCGGGAGCTTGTTGACATTTGTCAGCCAGAGGACGAGGTGGAGGGAGGGAGGAACAGGGTCTCCAGGGCCCCCCGCAGAGCTGGATCTGATGGGGGTGGTTCAGCCAGACGCACATGAGGACTGCTCCCTGCTACGACCCGAGTCAGGGCACAGGCCGCACTGGGGCCGTGTCTAGGGGAGGACCCGGGAAGCTCGGGGAGACCACGAGTCATGGCTGAAGGACTGGTTCCCAGACTCAGGATCGGGTCCAGGTCGGGGGGTTAGCGACCTGCCAAGGCCAGAGGCCGGAGGCCACAGAGACGGCAAACAGGACTCCTGGGGGACTGTTCTCACTGCCTCCTCTCTGGGTTTTAGTCTCAATTCACTTTGGATTGCTCGTCCCCTCTGCATACAGGCAGGCGTGGCCCGGTCAGCCTGTGGCTGGGAGAGGCCCCTTTCCCTGGGGGGCCACCTGGGGAACACAGAAGTCGAGGGTATGTGTGGCTGGTCTGGCCTTGCTGGGGAGTAAGGTCGCCCGTCGCCTGGACCTGTCACGGCCCCTCTTGCCATCAGAACAGCCACACCCGGGCCCAGGCTGGCAGAGGCCCTGCTGCTCACACACGGCTCGCTCCACTGCAGTTTGGAGCCAAGCCCCTGGTTTTAAACAGCATGAGCCTTTGCCTGGGGAAACTGAGGCAGGTCCGGTAACTACTGGGTGAGGTCTTCTGGCCAGTGAACGGTTAAGACAATCCTCAGACCGCGTGGGAGGCGGCGTGGGTTCTCGCACGGGGACAAAGCACAGAGCACGCCCACAGGCTTGGTCCCGCAGGACAAGAGGCGTCCAGGCCGAGTGGGGCTCCCGGCACCACGCGCCTGCCACCTCTCCCCGCATCTGCAGACACGCGGCCCCGCCCCGGCGCCAACCACACAGGACGTGCCCCAGGGTCGCCTGGAGCTGAGAATCAGACCCCTTCTGTGACCTGTGTCCATCCATTCACACGCAGCAAACACGTGTGGAGCTGTTACCGTGTGCTGGGCACGTGCTAAGCCCGGCAGAGTGTGATGGGAACCAGGTGCAGCTCCTGCCCCGGTAGAGCCGACGGTCTGGAGGGCAGGGTGAAACGCGCAAGACAGCAAACAGACATGCACAGATTGCAGATTCCGGTCCTGTCGTGAGGGGACGCGCCCTCCCCTCCCAGGAGTGGAGCCCTGGCTGTGGACGGGGTGGGTGGGAAAGCTGGTGAGCTGGGCACTGGGTACTCCCGGAACTCAGTGTTGTGACTGACGCATGGGAGGAAGAGTGACAGCCCGATGGAGCTGCTGGGAAAGTTAAACAAGAGCCTGTGTGTCACCGTCCCTCCAGCTGCCATCACAGAACACCCCAGACCGGGGCTTACAGACGATGGAAGGTTGTTTTTGCGGCCTGGAGCCTGGACGTCTGAGGTCAAGGTGCCGGCAGATTTGGTGTCTGGAGGCGGAAGGGGTGAGGGAGCTCTCTGGGGTCTCTTTTACAAGGACACTGATCCCACCTGCCAAGGCCCCGCCTCCTTGGCTGGGATTGCACTTGGATCCCAGGGATGGCCTTGCGTCCCTGGTACCGCACACGCTGCTCGTAGCTGAGCCCACAGTAGCTGCTCAGTTGTCCCTCCCCTAGGACTGACTGTGGTCTCTCGAGGGCGTCTGCCTTGATAAAGACGGACTTGGAGGTGCGGGGGCTTCACCCAGGGGCCTGGGGAGGGGTGGGTGCCACGTGCACATCACCGTCCTGTGCTCACTGCTCTCCCACGCCCACCGCCTCCCCTCCGTTACCCCCTCTTGTCCCTGAACAAGGCATCAGATTGCTGGAAGCAGGACCCAGGCAGCCTCAGCGTGCTCTGAGGAGGGCTGCCAGTGCCCAGCTGCAAGGGCCCCTCCAGAGCACAGCATGGGGGCTCCAGGAGGCCTGGGGAGGGGATGAAGTGGGTATTCGAGGCCAGCACAGCTCCAGGACTCAGGGAGGGACCCTGCATTCATTCGGGAGGTGCCGGGGCAGCTTTACTGCAGAAATGGGCTGTCAGGGGCAGCGGCCAACGTTGGGTCCCGCTGGGGGCCTGTGCTGGTGCCGTAAGCTAGGGCGGCAGGCCTGTGAGGAAGGCTGGGCCTGTGTCACCCGCGCCGGCACCAGGGCCAGTCCCCAAACGAGCCCTGCCCCTCACGGTCACCCACGCTGCCGTCCTTACATCCCCCTCTTGGCCGCGGCTTTCACCCACTCACCTGTCTCTTCACTCACTCATATCCACTTGTTAATTAACCCCCGGTGTCCCCTCTGAGCTCTGACTGTGGCCGGTACTGCTATAGGTGATGGTTACTCTGTGAGCCGGTCCCCTGGGGTGGGTTCGACAGAGAAGATACAAGAAAGTGCGTGAACACGATGGCTTGAATGGCACTGAAGTCTCCACTAAACTGTGCAAAACACAGAACACGAAGTGACGGGAGTGACATGGGGGCTGGTTTAGGCGTTTGTGATGGGCTGAGTTGTGTCTCTTTCCCTTAAAATTGTATGTTGAATTCCAAACCCCAGGACCTCAGCACGTGATGGGAGGTGGGGTCTTTAAAGAGGTGGTGAAGGTTAAAGGAGGTTGTTGAGGTGGCCCTAACCCAGGATAAATGGTGTCCTTATAAGAAGAGATCAGGACACAGACACGCACCGAGGGGTGACGGCGCGAGGACACGGGAGGAGAGGGCCGTCCACACGCCGAAGAGAGGGGCCTCGGGAGGAACCAGCCCTGCTGACCCCTTGACCTCAGACTTCCAGCCTCCAGGACAGGGACACAATAAACGTGGCTTGTGGTCCCCTGTTTCGGCAGACCGAACTGACAAATACCACAGGCCCCTTTGAGGAGCTGGTCTTTGAGCTGAGGTCTGAATAGTGACAAGAGTTTGGGGCTGAGCCTTCCAGGGGGAGGGAACAGTGAGTGCAGGGGGCCCCAGAGGGGCAGAGCAGGGTGGAGACGGGCTCGAGTGGCTGGTGCTGGGCTGTGGCCAGAGCAGGTGGGCCTCTCGGGCCATGGGTGCCTCTGAGCGTGAGGGGACACCTCCAGGGGCTTCGCTTTGAATATTGACAATAATAAACCCAGATAACCAGAAAGGATTTTCTCACAAACCCTCACGTCCCTGCCACCCCAAGTGAAAAAAAAAACCCTTCCTGAAGCAACCAACTGACATAAACTGGAGAGTTAACTAGTCCATGTTTTATACCTTTTCTGCATGTGCGTACCATAGACAATATGTCCTATTGTTTTGTGTGTTTAAACATTTACATAAATGGGATTATGGTGTAGGTAATGTTCTGGAATTTCTCTTTTTACTCAACATTTTATTTTTAAGGTCCACCCGTGTCGACAACATAGGTCTATTTTGTATATTTTGAAGCACTATGGTATATTCCATCACGTGAAAGTATTTCAGTGTATATCCATTCCAGAACTGATGGGCATTTGGCTTGTTTCCAGTGTTTTCTATTACAAATGGTGTCACAATGAAAACAGTGTCATTTGTCAGGCTTTTACGTGTCATGTGCTGGCCTAGTAATTTTAGTTACATCTGTCATGGAATCTGCACAGTGATGTCTGGAGGGGATGGGCCCATTTTGCAGGTAAGAAAACTGAGGCGCAGAGAGGGTGCCCAGCTTGTCTGGGGTTAAACGGCCAGGAGATGTCCCAGGAAGCCCAATCAGGGTTGGGCCCTCCACCATGATGCCACGCGGCTTCCCATCCTCCATTTCTGTAGGGCTCGTGCATGGACGGGAATGACCTTGGACTCACCTGTTCTCAATTCCACTAGATGCCACCAGTGGTTGTATTTTGAATAGATAGATGTGAAATGCTGTTTCAATGAATATGGGATTAACCATCACGTATTAGTGAATATGTTTTAAAATATATTCATGGTTTAGATTTTCCCTTTTGTGAAGTGCCTGTTTGTAGGCTTTGCCTATTTTTCCCTTGGGTGTTTGTCTTTTTATTGATTTGTAGATGTTCTTTATGTATTCTGGATATCGATCTGTTATTTGCTGTGTGTTGTGAAGTCTTCTTCTCAGAAAGTCACTTCTCTTTATGTTATGGTCCTTTTTCATACAGAAGTTTAAAATTTTGATATATCCAAATTAATCATTTTCCCCTTTATGTCTCCATTTTGTCTTCTTTTAGAAATTCTTCTTTACCCTGACGTCATAGAATATTTTTCTATCCTTTAATCTAATTGTTTTAAAGTTTCGTTTATCACATTTAGATCTTTAATTCTGGGTTTTTATTGTCTTCAATATGTCTAGTCAACTATCAAGTACTATTTATAGTTCAATGTGAAATTGAACTTTAAGATAGGCAATCATAGGCATTCTCTTCTCATTCTTCACTCTAATGGAAGTGCTTCTAAAGTCTAGTCATGAAGGATGATACTTCTTATAAGTTAAAGCAGAAATTCTCGGCACCGTCTTCGCTACCGCCAACATCATCAAAAAGCTTTCATGAAGCCATGAGGTGTCCACGTGGCCTGGACTCCTAGAGGGGTCTAGGACCTTGGCAGGTCTTCCTGCGTGAAGCTCACCCAGAGCTGGGAGACACAGCAGCCAGTCTGAGGGCGTTTGTCCAGAAGGGATGGGTGAGGGGGTCTAGAAGTCAAGGCTAAGCCATGGGGACCACGGGAGTGGGTGCAGCAGAGAGTGAAGGCCATCGTCCAGGTTGGGAGGGCAGGAGGGGAAGACCCACAGCAACAGCCCACAGTGAGAATGACTTGGGGGTAAATGCAGTTGCTGGGGAGCATGGGTTTTGGAGATGTTTGGGCTAAGCCTGCATCCTGCCTCTGCCGCTTACAGGTGCCACAGCCACGTACAAGCTATTCAACCAGCTTAGGCCTCAGTTTTCTCACCTGTAATGTGGGGTCGCAGAAGCTCCTTCACAGCATCCTTGGGGCTGAATTAAGTCGTGTGGGCAGAGTGCCTAGGGCACAGGGAGCACAGAGAGGAGAGGCTGCTGTCCTGGTGCTGACAGCCTTGCTGGGGACGCGGGTGTCCTGGTGGCCAGACCATCGTCCATACTGCCACTCCCAGGCCAGCTCAGCCTGAGGCACTCAGGCCCGGCCACAGGTCCTAGAGGGACAGAGTGCCGGGGAAAGGACCCGGGAGACCAGCACGCAGGGGCCTGAGGACGTGGCTCTGTTTCCACATCCCGGGGGATTGTGGATGGGATGAGAGGCATCAGGGCCCCAGGCTGCTGTGTTTAGATTCTGAGTCACCGATCCATCTTTTCCAGAACGATTCCCACTGGTGGTGGGGACAAAAAGGGCTGGTCACTGACATTGGAGGTCGAGTTGCTGCATAAAATCAGGATGCCCAGCTAACATTGAATTGCAACTAAATAATGAATAATGATTTTCTAGTAAAAGTATGTTTCATATAGTGCATGGGATACATCTAACCAAAAAGAAATTATTGTTTATCTAGAATTCAAATTTAACTGGGTGTCCTGTGTTTTTTATTTACCAGATATGCTGACCCTATTGGGGAAAGGGTGTGGACAGGGTCTGGGCAGGGCCTCAGATCTGACCACGAGTGCTGAGGTTGGAAACAGGGCTCCAGATGGGGAAACCAAGGCAGAGCCCAACTAGGGATGGGGAAGGGGGTGGCTGAAGAATTAGTAGTAACTACCAGGCAGGGGGATGTTAGGTGGGGGACTTGGGGACAATAGCCTGAGTCTGCATCCCACCCCCCAGTTACCTCGGGCCTCGGAAGGTCACTTCTCTATCAGCCTCCACCTCCTCAGCTGTGAAAAAGGGGTGACACTGCTAGCTCCCACCCCAGGCTTACATGCTTCTGCCATCTTGGAAGTTACAGTTTAAAGTGGACCCCTCGAAGGGGAAAATGGTCTGTAGCAGGAGGCAGAATTGTAGCTGCGATTGTCCAGACGTAGCAGGAGGAGGTGCAGAAGGAGAAGTCAGCCCTGGCAGGCAGGTGGGGAGGGCTTCCTGGAGGAGGTGATGCTGGAGCTGGGCCCTGCAGGCTGAGCCAGAGCCCGCCAGGCAGAAGAACCCTCACGAGCAGAGCTGGAAGGTGTGAGGTCACCCAGTACAGCCAGGAGCAAGGCTTTCACACCCACTCCCACAACAGCTGCTGCAGATGGCTTGTGGCGGGATGGCTTTGGCCTGAGGGTGGTGGCTCTGCCTGACACACAGTCACAGTCTCACTGTGGCCGACTCAGCCCCCAGCCCTGAAAGTGGCTTCAACAGCATCGGGTGCCTATTCCAGGGCAGCCCCTAGGAGCCTGGCTCATGGCTTAGTTCACCCAAAATGGGTTTATAACCGTCCGCAGCCCTGGCAGGAAAGCAGGCATGCTGGGCCCTCCTGAGCGCCAAGTGCAAACCCTCCTGCCAGAGACACAGCTGTTTGTCCTTAGCGCCAGCACTCCCCTGCCTTGCACAGCTGGCTGCATCTGTGGTCCAGCGGCCGTGCTTGCGTGCAGGCTGCCAGGTGCCGGGCTGCTGCCTCAGGGATCAGAGGCCCAGCCCCACAAGCCAGGAAACGCAGGGCAGCCAGGGCTGTGTGCTCAAAGAGACCCACCTCTGTAACTGTGTCTTCCTGCTTCTCAATCTGTCCCCTGCTCAGGAGCCAGCCTCCCCTGGGGCGCCTGACCTCCTTCAGGACCAGTCGAGAAGGGAAGTGTGCTTTTCAGGACTCTGTTGGTTTCAGGGGACGGAAACCCATTTCCCTGGACTCAGGCCCAGAGGGAAGTCCGGGCACCCCAGGGCATCTCCGTTTTTCAGCTCCTTTCACCGTCCCTCTGAGACAGCCCCATTCTCTGGCAGGCTGGGCAGCTCCAGGCTGAGCTCAGGCACTTTGGCCAGCCTAGGGAGAAGAGGCTGGCTCTCTCCCAGTCCTGCCAGGAGATGCCCCAGGAGGGAGTCTTGCGGTCACCCCAATCCAGAAGGATAGATGATGCCGATTGGCTGGGCTGGGGCCTGCGCTCACTCCTGGAGCTGGGAGTGGGTGTGTGGCCATGTCCCACACCTCCACGTGGACCGAGAGGTGGGAAGAGGTGGTTCCCCCCCAGGAGGGGAATGGACGCTGGGCAACAAGTGCCCGAGACCTCGGCGCAGGGCTGCCGCTCTGAGCTGCCCTCCTGAGGTCACTGCCGCCTTGAGTGTCCTGCTCTCCTTTGAAAATGGTACTCCTGACAGGTTCCCTCATGCTGCTGTTGTGAAGAACCCAAAGGCAAGTGTTTGCAGCACACGCTTGGCAAGCTCTAGCGCGCAAACGTGCAACAGAATCACGACAAGCAATGATAGGTGTCCCTGCAGTGAGTCTGAAATTCGAAATTATGTTAATTTGGCAAAGGTAACTGACACCTGGTATAAGAGCAGTAGACAGAAAACTACTCTCCCATATACATGGCACACGGTGATCAGGAGGGTAGAGGGGGCGGGATTGGCCTCCCTTGCCCTGATGTAGAAGAAGAGACAAAGGTTCAGAGAAGACCTAAGTGGTGGGTCTGAGTCTCCCGACGCACTGCTCCTACACCAATGCCTCACGAGCTCTCCGTGCTGAGCACCTGCGGTGTGAAAGGCTCTGTCTTGAGCATTTTGTATAACATATGTCATTTAACCCTCATGTCAACCATATCAAGTAGATAGGGATATCAGCCCATTTCACAGAGAGGGAGACTGAGGTCCACCTTGTGTGCTTTTCTGCACCAGCCTCATCCAGAGAGTGACTTCTTCAGGCCCTCTAGCTACACGGCTTTCTTTAGGCACCCACTTAAGAGGCTCATAGAATAGGCAGACCTGGATCTTTTATCCATAAGCTGTGTGACCTTGCCTAAGTTACCTGGCATCTCTGAACATTAAGTATATTTCTCGTCAGTACAGGGTCAGCTGCCTTCTCAGGACCCTCGTGATTACTGCTGGGAATAGTGCCAGCGAGGGTCCCCGGTGCACAAACTCATCGTGGACTGAGAGGGAGAGACGGGATCCTGATATTCCGTGGCGGGGAGCCGGGGCTGGAGAGAGCACCGAGGTAGGTGCAGGCCATAGTGGCCACGCTTCATGTGGATCGAGAAGGAGGACCTCTCCCCCCAGGCGGGGAAGGGCATTCCTGGGAGTAGGATCCACACGTGCAAAGGTCCTGAGGCCAGGAGACCTGCTGGCGGTGCGGTGGGAGCTGCCTTGGCGTGGCTGGGGCGTGAGGCCCCGGGAGGGTGTAGGAGATGGGTGGGTCTGGTCACACGGTGGGGAGCCCTGAATGCCAAGACCAGTAGTGGAGATCTAGCACGTGAGCACCCGGGGGCCTGCGGGGGTCCAGCGAGTGTGTGCGGGAGGGTGTAGGTGCCGAGGCAGGGACAACAAACGGGGTGTCTCGGGCAGGGTGACAGAGAGGCTGCTGCAGCGGCCCAAGTGGGAGAGGATGGCAGCGCCGGGGCGCAGGCCCTGGGGGTGGGGAAGGGACGCACAGGGCGTCCTGACGGGAAAGGGCTCTCCCCTCTCCTCGCTCTGGCCGCGGCCCACTCTGGTTTTGTCAGTGCTGTGAAAGGTGCCAAGGGAGCTCTTGAGTCCGGAGTGTCTGACTGTGGGAGGATTTAGATCATGGGGTGGGCGTGGGGCATCCCGAGGGGTCAGCTGGAGGAAAGGGGGTGCTGGAGGAACCTGCACTGGGAAACCTGCAGATTCCCCCCTCCCCCAGGGCAGCCCTCAGGGTCACACGGCCCCTGCTCAGCCTCGCTAGTCAGGGTCAGTGGCCCCAGGGTGGGGTGGGGGCATCACCTGGGCAGGGACCCCCCTCCCCCGCTCAGCTATGCCCTCAGGAGCTCCCGTTCTGAAGAGCCCCCAAGGGCAGGCCAGCTGGCTTCATGGGCAGCTGTGGGACAAGCTGGTGTCTCTCACTCTGGCCCGCTCACCTAGGCCATCGGGAAAACGGTTAGGCCCTATTACCCAGGTCCCAATCCCACAGGAGTGGAGAAGGCAGGTGCCGTGGAGACCTGCGTGTCTGTAGCTGCAGCTGCTGATGGGGGAGGGCTTCCCGGCCCAGGGGCCACCGGTGCTCTCCTCTCTAGCTGGGGGCCCAGGGACCACCGGTGCTCTCCTCTCTAGCTGGGGGCCCAGGGGCAGGAGGGCCCCAGATCTGTATATTCCTCTTGCCAGCCCCACTGCCCCCCGTCACCTCCTCCTGGGCGGCGTGGGTGCCTTGCTTGCTTCACAAGGATCCCGAGAAGGGGTCTGATGGCCCATTTCGGGGAGGAAGCTGAGACTCACTCAGCTTGTGAAGGGTCCCCCGCTTGGACTCCCGGGCGCTGTCCCTCCCTGAGCCGGTGATCCTCTCTAGGGTTGTATGTCGGCAGGGCGCTGAGACCACACAGCACGTGAGCTGTGTTATTACCCCGAGCTCCGTGGAGCCCCCAGGATGGCGGGCGTGCGTGCTGCTGTGTTGGGGCCGCCAGACTCCTGTCCCCCCACGCCTACTTCTGCCCTGTTTGTGGTCCTGGGTCCTTGGAACCAATGGTTTCGGGCCAAAGCTCGTTCCAGTGCCTCAGGTGGGGGTCTGCTGGAGCCTCGTGTGGAGGCCCAGGAGGCCGGGGGGATGAGCACGTATGGGACACCGGTGGGTCTCAGTCACAGGGATGGAGAGCATTCTCCCCACGCCGGGACCGTCTGGACCTGGGGCTGGATGACGGGCAGATTTGGGACCCCAAGACCAGTGCCGCCAAGCACGAGAGGCAGGGAGGGCGGGGCATGCCCAGGCCCGTGCCCAGACGCACAGGGACCCGCCCGGCTCGCCAAGGGCCGCTCTGCTTGAGTGAGAGCCGCGGGGTCTGCTCTCCCTCTGACCCCCAGATTAAGTGATTTCTGCAGCTCACAGATGTTGCAAGTCTGGGTTTTTAACAAGCTCAGATGCTAGGCTCCTGAGACAGTGTCAGAGATTAGATTTACTTATTTTACCCCAAACTTAATCAGAATAAAATTTGAGGTGACTTCTAAGAGTTTAAGCTTCTGAAAGGATGCATCCATAAAATTCTAACACCCTAAGCTGATCTGGGGGGAAGATGTGATGATTCCACGCTTCTGAAAGCCTGTGCTTCTGAGAGTCCCACATTCCCTAATTCTGTGTCTCCCGCGGGCTCTGCATGGCCAAGCCCGGCTCCAGTGAATGGGGACAATGCCATGGCTGATGGGATGCGGCTGCTAATCTTCCCTTTGAGGGGCTTTGATGAGCTCGAGGCCGGCGCAGCTCCCAGCACAGCTGCTTCAATCAGAGGGGAATTTTGCTGAGCGCCGGGGATTTGGAGCCTCAGGGGAGAAGCTAAGAGCAGCTGCTTTCTGGAAGGCGATTAGAATCTGGAGGAGGAGAGAGAGGCGTTAATAAAGCGAGGTGTAAGAACCCGAGAGCGGTCCCAACCCCAGAGAAAGGGGCGAGCGAGAAAGCTCAGCTCTGCCCTCCCCTCGGGACATGTGCCTGGGCCACCCCTGGACGAGGCCCCGGAACCGCCCCAGGACATCTCCCCTGAAGCCCCAACGAGCCGTCCTTCGGGCTGGCAAAGTGGCCCCTTGGGCGTGCGCTTGGTAGAGGGACAGCTGGGGGGGGCAGCCTCCCCCACAGCAGCCCTCCCCATCCAGCCCGCCCCTCAGACAGGGCTTTCTGGGGACAGCCGTCTGCACTATCCCAGTACCGGGAGGCTGCTGCAGGAGTGGTGGCGGGGAGGGGAGGGCACGTCAGGCCACTGCCCCGGGCGCGGCCGAAATGCTTCTCCAGGCTCGGACTTGAACGGGACGTGTCGGAGCTGGGCCCCTGAACCTCTGTGCTCGCCGTTCATTCATTCACGCCTTCATTCAATCGTGTACTCGTTTAGCACCAACTTTGGGCCAGGGACTGTGCCAGGATAATGGGATAAAGACTCCAGTGCTAGCATTATTCACAATAACCAAGACTTGGCAACAACCGAAGTCGTCTGGCTGAAAGGATAAGGAGGCTGTGGTACATAGATACAATGGAGTATATTCAGCCACAAAAAGGAGGAAATCCTGCCATTTGCGACCACATGGGTGGACCTAGGTGGCATCATGCTGAGGGAAGTAAGTCAGACAAAGAAGGACAAATACTCTATGATCTCACTTATATGTGGAATCTAAATAAAATACAAACCCAACTCATAGAAAAAGAGATGAGATTTGTGGTTACCAGAGGTGGCAGGGTGGGTGGAGGGGGAACTGGATGAAGGTGTCAAAAGCTACAAACTTCCAGTTGTAAGATAAATAAGCGCTGGGGATGGGCAACATGATGACTACGGTTAACACTGCTGCAGGAGACAAAGGAAAGTTAAGAGGGGAGAGTTCTCATGACACACAAAAAGTACATTTTTCTTTTTCTTTTTTCTTCGTACCCATATTAGATGATGGATGTTAACTTGCCCTGTTCACGATACATGTAAGTCAGACCACCATGCTGTACATCTTAAACTCATAAGGTGCTGTATGTCAATTATATCTCAATAAAACCGGGAAGAAAAGACTCCAGAGCTAGACTCACTGTACTCAGAACACGTCAGCGTGCACCAGGTGGGGCTGCAGGCGGAGAGGAGGGGTGTTTCGGTTCCGGCGGCAGGACCCGTGCACCGTGCACCATGTGCTGGAGAGAGCTGGGAGGGGAGGGGAGGGGCTGAGGGGAGGAGCCTTTTCACCCAGGATCTCACGGAGGAGGAAGCAGTCACTGGACGCCCTGAGCTCTTCCTCCTGGCCAGGCCCCCCACCTCTTTGGTCCCTCCTCTTCCCAGGTGGAGCCTCTTGACCTGGGCCTGAGCCTGGACCTGAGGCAGGAGGGCTTTAAGGACTTCAGGAGTGTCCTGTGAACTCCCCAAGGGCAAGGATTGTGTACCATTGGTGTTGGGCTGTAAGCGTCCAGCGTCACCCCAGGCTACAGCACATGTTGGGTGGCGCATGGGGGCCCCTCCCTGCCAAGTGGCCTGAGCATCAGTGCTGGTGGCTGGGCATTGGCCTTGCTCCCCTGAGGTGCAGCCTCCTTTCTGTCACTGTGGCCCTGGCCTTGTGAGCCTGAGGGGTTCCCATTGCCTGGTGGCACCTAGGATGTGAGAATGTCCACCTACTGCAGGCTCTGAGCCCTTGGTCCTGCTGACTAGTCTTCCGGAGCCGGGCACCTTGCCCAACCCTGCTGGCCTGGACCCAGCCCACTGTGGGCACCACGTCCCTCGGATACACCGTTCCCTCTTCCGTCACGAACATCCCCCAGCATCCCAGGCTCAGTGGGATCACTTTCCAGGGTTGGACGGATGGGCAGACTGGATGGCCCGGGGCCCTCATGTCTGAAAAGGTGGGAGGCCACTGGCCCATCACCTCCACCCTATTTGCAGCCCCCATTTCCAGCCAGAGAAAGCAAGGCGCTTCCTTCTCTCTCCTTCTCTGTAGTCCCCTCTGTCTTGAAGTTAAGGGAGGAAGACCATGGTTCATGGCAGGAAGCTTGCTGGACCAAGGCGGCTTCCAGATGCCCCCGGGCATGCAGCCACCTGGTTCGTAACCCTGCTGTGGGGAGGCCATCTGGCCAGACCATTTATGCCCTGGAAGAATTTGGCCATCTGCCCTGTCAGAAGGCCGCCAGCCACCTCATTCTGACCTCAGCTGGGGACCAGGAGCTCAGACTGCAGGACTGTCCTTCCTACAGTGGACAGCTTTGACCAGAGGCAGTTCTGGTCACGGCCAGTCCTCCAAGCACCACGCTGTGAAAGGGCAAAGTGGAGCACGTCCTGAGGGCCGTGCCGGAGCGGGGAGGGGTCCACGTACCTGATCCTTGCAGGGAGGGACTGGGGCAGGGGAGATGGCTTGGGTTTGCTGAGGCACGAGTCTGAGGAGGACCGAGCCTTCGCCCTCAGGTCTATCTCACTTCCAGGGCAGGATAAAGGAAAACTCGGTGCCACTGCCCCTTCTTGAACAAAGGAGCCCTTCCAAGGAGGCTGAGGGGCCATTGGACCCCCTCACAGCCGACTCTGCCCTCTGGAGCAGGGCACGCTGACGGCCGCGGCTGAGAAGTGGCTGCTTGAGATGCCCCCGCGGCATCCAGGCTCTCGCTCCCCCTGCACCTTCTGAGATGGAAGAGCAGGTGTTTCCAATTAAATGGGGGCTTTTCAATCGCTCCCTGGGCTGTGACTTGGTGTGGCTCCACGCGGAGGTTCCCTGGCCGCCTGTGCTGAGGCTGCAGAATCCTGTTCCAAAGGCCGTCCCCTGGCCCCCTTCCAGCCCGAAGTTCACAGTGGACCCACGGTGAGCCGGGAGAGCGCCCACACCCGGTCACTGGGTCTCCCTGAAAGGGCTGAGATGCCGAGGACTGCTGTGGTGATGGGGGGTCATCTGGCCACTCGGCCCGCGGGGCTGGTGCGTTATGGCTGCACCTGCGCGTCTGGCCCGGGAAGGCGGGCTCTGACAGAGCGGAGGTACAGGGGGTGCAAGCCTCGTACAGCAACCTGGCTGCTTCACGTCCCCTGCAGCCCGGGCTGCCTTGCTCAGCTGTCAGGGCCTGTCTGCAAGGGTGAGCGCCTTCCAGAGTGGAGGCGGGAGGAGGGCGGCCGAGCAGAGGGCCTCCGGCAGGTGCACCTCCCCTGTGTTGCCACAAGCCGTGGCTGCAGACACGGAGCCCATGACAAAGGTTATCAGGAGATTTCTTTCGTTTTTAGAATTTCTTTAGCAGCAGTGTCCCAGGTACTGACATAAGGCGATGCCTGTTTCAGGAAGAGTGGGCAGAGGGCTCACCTGGAGCACGGGCTCCGGGACCATGGGTGGTTACTGGTGGCCTGTGTCTTGGTGTCAATATTAGTGCCGTGATGCTGACAGCTGGTCGACGGGGCTCCCATTTCACAGGAGCGAATACCGACCTTTGGGAAATCCCGGCCTCCTCGAGGTCCCGTATCTGAGATGCTGTAAAGTCAGGCCCCAGGTGAGGTCAGTCCCGAGGCAGGAACGGCTTGGGCGACGCCTGCGGGATGGGGGCTCCCACCGCACAGCCCCTCTGCACACAGCAGCACGGCCGCAGCGTCACTCACGCCAATGCATTCATTCAGCCGGCCGACCACTCAGTTACTTACCAAAGGTTTTCTGATCCTGTCTCCACGCTCTCAAGCGGAGGAGGGAGGGATTGCTGGCCGTGACCTCTGGTGGGGACCGTCCTCCAGTGGGCCTGGTATGCGCCTGGATGACAGAGTGAGGGCAGGCTTCTCAGAGGAGGCAGTGTTTTAATGGGCTCTTGGGGAATGTGTAGGAATACAAGAGCATTACAAGGAAGGGAAGGGCATTGCTGACAAAGGAACAGCATGTGCAAAGGCCCGGGCCTGAGGAGTATAGGGCACCCAGCACTCAAAAGTCTGAAGATTGGAGGGCGAGGCGGGCAGGGGCCCTGGGGGAGGCGAAGTCGTCAGGGGGTGGAGATAGTTCTCTGACCATCGAATGGACCCTGGACCCAGTGGCGTGGAAAGGGTCCGGGTAGGTCTGGGATGTGAGGGCCAGAGCCAGGGAGAGAAAGGGCAGCTCGAACACCCTGTCCTGCTGGTTTTCTGGGCGGTTCTTGGACAGTCTTGCCCTGGTCTGCCCACAGCAGGCATTGGCCCTGACGCTAAGGACAGACTTCATTATTTGACATATATCACAGCCATAAGCATGGCCACGCCCGATTCCCTGTCCTGTCCCATCGTCAACAGCATGGCGAAGTGGCCACTGTCACCCCATCACCTGGGTGCCCGGCACCTGTGCGCCCGGCACCTGTGCTCCCAGGGACCACGTCTGCCCTGAGCCGTCAGGATGTGGACGTGCCTGGAAGGCCTCACATGCCCAGGTGACCTGCAGGAGCCCCTCCGCCTCCCTTCACGGCAGCTACCCCTCAGGAGCCTGTTAAGACAGAGGAGACCCCCCGAATCTCTGTCTTGTCTCGTCCGCACTCCTGCAGGCCTCCAAGGGGGCCTGTAAAGGGGGCCAGCCGCCGCGCCAGTTAGCACTGAAGATGGGCAGAGCATAAGTGGTGCTATTTCTCTTTTTCAATAAAATCAACATTAAAAAATTTTAACAAAGCACCAGGCACCCCTGAGAGCAATTAGTAGCGCATCGCGGACCAAGTGGGGACTTTGCAGAGGCAGCGGCCTCGTGCGGCACACCTGGCGCGTCCTCCGTGGTGCAGGTACCGTGGGGCTGCCACTGCCGAGCGCCCGGGGGGGCGCTGCCCACCACGGGGCCAGCCACAGTCAGCTTGCCCATCTTCCCCCCAGAGCAGCATTCTGTAGCCAAGAACAAGGAGGGCTCAGAATGTGAGCCAGACTCAGGGCTCAGCCTCTGACCAGTATCAGGAATAAATCTGAGACCAGAGATGGGGGCTCACTGTGACCAGGAATCAGAGTTTGGTTGGTTATGAGGATCCAGGCTCAGTCTGTGACCTGGGGCAGGGCTCAGTGTAAAACCTGGGTCAGGGGTCCACGTGACACCAACGCCAGGGCTCAGGGCGTGACCAGGGCTCAGTCAGCGATCAGCCCCGGGGCTCAGTGTGTGCCCTCTTCAGCTTTATCTCTAACTCCTACCCTCACTGTGCTCCAGCCTCGCTGGCCTCCTTTATGATCTTGAGCTCACCAAACTTTCCTGATGGAGGGGCCTTCGCAATTTTTGTTCTCTCTGCCTGAAAAAAAATTATTTTCCCAAATTACTGGATCTTTCTCTTTTTTAGTTCTCAGCTCAAACATCAGGTCCTCAGAGAGACGCACCCTCTTTATTTCCCTCAGGACACTCATTACAATCTGATCACAGAAAGTCCTTCAAAACACATGGGCAGATAGCAGAGGAGTGGGGTCCAGACCCTGGGGCTCGGGGTTGGCCGGCATGGGCTGGACAAAGCGGCCCTGGTCTGCTTTACTGGCTCCCCTCCCTCCCCCTCCTCCTCTGGTAGGCCAGGAAGGAAGTCGGGTACATAACGATGGGCCAGGAGAAGCAGCACGGGCTGGGCCATCTCGCTCATAGGAAACCAGCTTCCTGGGCCGGCCCTGTTCTGGTGCAGGGGCAGGCCCTGGGCACAGAAATGGGCGCCAGGATTCCTACAGAGCCCGGAGCAGCAGTGAGAAGCCTGCCTGCTCTCGTTGGGCCTCCCAGCAGGTCCATCTCCTCCCCCTGTGGCCACACCCCTTCCCTGGGCTGACCTCCCCTACCCAGGGCTCACCCCAGCTGTGCTGGGGGACGCAGAGCCCATTGCAGCCAGGCTACTTCAGCAATCCTTGGCTGCTTTTAAAAACTGAAAAAAAAAAAAAAGTGGGAAGCATTGTTTTTAAAAATAAAACAAGTGTAAAGTATTTCCAATATGTAGAAAAGTACAAACTATAACATAATCGACACTTACATGACCTCCACCCAAAGGAGGCAGGTGTTTGCAGCTCATCATGTTTGCTGTCATCTTCTCCCAAACGCGACAAGGGAAAGGCCACCTTACAGAGAGAGGAGATGCCCTCAATGGCACACCCCCGACTGCCACAGATAATTGCTGTCCCCAAGTCAGAGTGCGCCCATCAACAAAATACGATGTTATTTTATGCATTTAAAAGTTACACACAGGTGTCATGCTGTGTGTATCCTTTTGTTACTTGTTTTATTTTTTTTCTTCTTTTTCACTCAATATTATGTCTTGGAGATTTATCCATGCTGATGTCTGTAGATCTAATTCACTCATTTTAACTCTTGTTTAGTTGTCATCATATGAATAATCAATGTGCCCCATTTCCCCAATTGGAGACCAGTTTTTGGTTGACAGTTTGCTGTTATAGATAATCCTCCGAGGACAAGCTTTGTGAACAAGTGCAGGGACACTCCCAGGGAGCCACCTGGAAGTGGAATCATTGGGTCATTTAGGAGCAGAGCAATTTCAGCCTCTGTAGGAATTGCCAAATTGCTTTCCAGAGTGGTTCTAGCAATTTGCCCGCCCACTGGCAATTTACGAGAGTTCCTGTTTCTCCACATTCTTGGCAACGTTTGGTGTTATCAGACTCACCAGTGTTTGTGGATTGGTGGACGTGAGCGGTGTGTCATCATGTCTTTATTTGCTTTTCCCTGATGGCCTTTATCGACCGTCGGGTTCCCTCGCCTATGAATTGCCTATTCCTGTGCTTTGTCCATCTTTCTATCGGGTCATTTAGCTTCTTCTGATGTGTGCGTTGATGGTATTGTCCCCATTAAAATGCAATTAAAACATTCATTTGTGCTTTTAAAAAATGTTTCACAGTTTTGATTTTCACATTGACATCTCTAATCCATCTGGAATTTATTTTTGTGTGTGCAATGAGGTAGGCACCTCATTTTATCTTCTCAGTCATTTGTTCTTTACTGTAAGTGGCACAGACTGGGACAATGGTTTTCAACCTGGTCCCATGGACTCTGGTCTCGGTGGGGGGAACTTAAACCCTAAAAATCATGAGACTCATAAACAAAAGTCTGTGTGTGTCTGCACACTTTTCTGCAGAGGGTCCATCAAGCTCATCTGATTCTCCAAGCTGTTGGTGACCCCCACTAATCTGAACAGCTACCGTTCAGTGCCCAGAGCCACTGGACCATCAGGGGACATGGGACAAGCCTGTGGACCTTTCTTCCCTGAGGCTCCTTCTTTTGGTATCATCCTCCTTGGATTCAGTCACCTTTGTAATTCACGTGAGACCACGTGATAGACCTCCTCTAGCCGCCTCCTCCTCTGAGAGGCCAGGAAGAAAGTGGGGTACAAAGTGATGGTCCAGGAGAAGCCAGCACAGGCGAGGTTGGGCTCTCTCATAGGATATGGGCTCCCTGCGCCCTGCTCTGGTGGAGGAGGGGACACCATGTGTGCAGGGATGGAAACCAGGGAGCCTGGACCAGCAGTGAGAAGCCTGAATGCTCTGTGCTCAGGTGACCGCTGAAGAGCAGGACAGGGTGGAAAGCTTCTGTCCACTGCCCCCATCTCCATCTTGTGCGCTTTGTAAGGAAGTCACTTTGCAGAACCCACGCTTACAGAACTGCTCCCCCTCCCTGAGGGCAAAGTATTTACATAAATTATTTGGGATTCTTCGGAATAGGAGCTTTATCTATTCTCCTTCGTTTATTTGTTTACATCATAATTTATTTATATCTATTTGGCCTCATGGATATTAATTTTGTACTTTGGGTTATAATCCAATAGTACATTATTCATTTTGTTGCTGAAATTGTTCCAGACCCGGCCACCGGGAGCTCGTCCAGTCGGCCTTGACACGCCCCACCGTGATGCTCTTGGTTGGACGTTTCCTTACTTCCTGACACAGCAGGTGCTCCAGGCTCATCGTGTGTATGTCCTGCTCCCGTCCTAGATTCAGCCATTCCTCCACGGAGTCCCGTTCTCCCAACTGGAGAAGCGGTGTTAGAAGCCAAGATCTGGGGGCCGGGGGTGCCTGCGGCTCTGGGGTGTCACCGTCCCAGGCTCTCAGCTGACAGAACAAGGACACGTATGTGTGTTCACCAAGCCGTGTGCACACAGGTCTATAAATATTCTATTTGTACCCGTCTGTATCTCTATTAAACTAGACGGGAGCTCAACCTGATGTCTCTGGTTCGTACCCATCACCGCAGCGATGATCCCAGGCTCCTCCCGTTGCTTATCCATAACCTCCCCTCCAGCAGAGAGAAACCCGCTCCCACCACCTGCCACCCACTCACATAATTGTTCAACCGGGTCTGCATGTGTAGCGGGATCAGAGTTGTAGGCCGGCACCCCGTGGGGAACAGCTTTACCCGCTAGAGCACAGAGCTCAGGCCCCTTTGCCTTTAGTCTCGCAGACGCCCCTCGTCCCAAAGTTACTTAGGGCAGCTCCTTTTTCCCACCGCCCTCAGTGACGTGCTTCACTCACTTGTGATACAGTTACATTGTTTGGGCTCATTTTTCATTCCATCTGGAGATCCTTGAACTTCTAAATATTTTTTAAAATTTGTGTCTATTATGATTCACTCTTGGCGCTATAAAGTTCTATGGATTTTAACCAAGGTGCAGTGTTCTGTAACCACTATTTCAGGATCACACAGAATCCTTTCCCCACCCTAAGAAATGCCCCATGCTTCCCGGATTCAACCCCCTCCCCAAGCTGCTGGCCACCACTGGCCCATCTACTGTCTCCATAGTTTTGCCTTTTCCAGCATGCCACATAAATGGAATCGTGCATACGTAGCCTTTCAGACTGACTTCTCTCACCTAGTGAGATGCATTTAAGGTTCCTTCATATCTTTGCGTGGCTGGATGGCTCATTCCCTTTTATCACTGGATGGTGTTTCATGTCTGGATGTGCTACAGTATTCTTATCCCTCCACCTACGAAAGGACAACCTATTTGCTTCCAACTGGGGGCCATTATAAATAAAGATACCATAAACATCTGCACACAGGTCTTTGTGTGGACCTGTGTTTTATTTCAGTTGGGTAAATACCTCTGGGCATGGTTAACAGATTCGATGTAAGTCTGCATTTAGCTTTATAAGAAGCACAGAGCAGCACGGCCTGCTCGCTTGTCCCCGTGGAATCACTGCCTCACCTGAAGGGGAGGCTCAGGCCACAGCTCTCATGTCCCTGGTGGGAGCTCCAGGGCAGGGGGCTAGGAGGAGGCATCGAGAGAGCACCATCCCCCGCAGTCCTCCACTTCCTGCCTCCAGGGAATGCTGGCCGACGGCTGTCACACTATTTCCGATCTGCAGACATCGAGCCCGTGTCCTAAAGGAAGAGAATGGTCTGGGTCACTTATCCTCAACAGGCCACCCTGTGCCTGGGCCACCATGAGGACCTCGAGGGTGCAAACAGCAGAAAGCCCAGGGCAGACCCTCTCTGGCTGTGTCCCACCCAGGAGAGCCTGGTGGGAGGGGAGGACAGTGTGGCTGGCAGAATTCCAAGACCCCCTCCCCCTCCTGTGTGCTCACCCTGTACAATCCACCCCCTTGAGCACGGGCGGGGATTTACTAGGAAGGGATAACCGTGCCCCTGATTAGGTCGTGTCGCGTGGCAAGTGGTGGGGGTCACTTCCGTGATTAAGCTGCTGTGTGGCCCCAATGCAGCACAAGAGGGAGCCTCTCCTGCCCACCGGAGGGAAGCAGATGGCCTTGTGTGACCTACCCCTGGCGGGCGGGGCGCAGGGAACCCCAGTCCTAAAATCACAAGGAACTGGATTCTTCCAACAACGTGAAAGAGCTTGAAAGAGGACCTGATCTCAGCATGAGACACCGCCTGGCCGACACCCTGCCTGATGCCTGGTGAGGCCCTGAGCAGGGCACCTGCCTGCCCTCCTTGATTCCTGACCCACGGGCGCTGTGAGACGTCAATCAGTGTTGTGATCAACTGCTGTTGGTGATCATTTGTTCAGCTGCAGTTGATACAGGGGGTCCCAAACCCCCTGCGTGCCCTGTCCTCAGGGACGGCCACCTGGCCCTTGTGAATCCACGAGGAGCACTTCTTTTTCAATGGAGGAAAGAGAGCACTTGAGTTTAACGTGATGCAAAGTTTAGGGGAAATCCTAGGAACCTTCCCTATGTATCAGATTACACCGTATTGTCTAAATGTGCCCAAGTCCAGAGCGTGTGAAAGCAATCTGTCACCTAATGCTGGGTGTCACTGCTGTCGCCAGGAGTCTGAGAAGGTTCTGGCCGCCTCCAGCATCGGTTCCTCTTTTGCCTCGACAAGCTGTCATTAAATCAGTGATGTATTGATATCTTATAACCTGGCAAATGTGAGTCAAAGCAATATCCTTTCTGCAATGTAAGAATATACCATATTCTACAGAATATAATGCAGCAAACCTTCTCCCTGCAAACCAAAGTTGCCCCAAACTGACCCAGAGCCCCCTCTCCCCACCCTCCCGTTTCCTGGTCGGCACCCCCAGGGGGTCTACCCAACATCAGATAGAACCTTGGGACATTAGCATCTGTGGTCTGGAGAGCAATCGGGAGATGTGGTGAGGCTCCAGGACCATGCGACTCGGGTCCCCATGCGGCCCCGTGTTTCCTGAGTCCCCTGCAGCCATCAGGACACAAAAGAACATGTCACGCCGGCCCCACAGCCACCACAAGCAGAGACACGGCGTGTCCCCGAGGTAGCTGTGATCCCATAGCAGCTGGAATCTAAGTCTCCTTCCCCCATCCCTCATCAAACTAGTAAACCCCCAAGGAGGGGCTGCCTGCCCGTCTGTGCCTGTGCCCCACGAAGAGCAGAGCCTGGGACCATGGTGAGCAGGCCGGAGGCTCTGTGAGATGCCGTCTGGGGCACAGGAGTGGGCGACGCTCACGCAAGCGTGCATAACTGAGGAGGTCACCCGTGTGGGCCCTGGGCTTCATCCAGCTAGAACCACACAAGAGGCCCCCCAGAGCATGCCTCTGAACTGTCCAGTGAAGGGGGGAAGGGGGAAGGTTTATGGGTTTACACCCGGCTCCCACGCCCCGTTGGGCACCCGTTGTCCTGTGGGGTGGCGGTGCCCTCGTCCTTCCCGTTCACACACACCCGTGTGCCTGGCAGGAATCTGCATGCACCCCCGGCCAGTGTGCTAGAGTCCCAGGTCCCAAAGGGCCGGCAGCTGAAACAACAGAATTTAGTGTCTCGCAGTCCTGGAAGCGGGCCGTTTGAAACAGGGCATCACCGAGTGTGGTTCCTTCCGAGGGCTCTGAGTGACAGCTCTGCTCCTCGGCTTGCCGACGGCCGCCTTCATGTTCACACGGTGCCCTCCCTGTGCTGTGTCTGCCCTTAAACTTCCCCTTCCGTAAGGACAGCAGTCATTGGATTAGGGCCACGAGGAGCACAGGGCAGGAGGGCCTGGCGGTAAGCGTGAACCTTCTTCACAGCTTGAAACTGCAAAGGCAGCACTGCCCCAGCACCCATGGGTGGCCTCCTGCGGGGAAAGCCGTGGTCCCAGGCCTCCCCAGCATTGCCTCCGAGAGTGTTCATCCCCCCAAGAAGGAAATCCCGGCCCCACAGTCCCCTCTCCAGCCTCAGAAAGCAGAGAGATGCAGCCAGAGTCCAGACGCGGGGAGTGGCCCCCAGAGACTCCTTCCCTGCTCAGCCCCCAGCTGGGCCCTTGTCTAGTTCCCTTAATTCCTGTTTACAGTTAGTCAACTCTCCAACTCAGTTTCTTAATGAGACAATTAGATGCCGTTTGAGGCGGAGAGTTTAGCTTATTTGTGGCTATTAATCCCCTGATGTGCTCTCCCTCCTTCAGGAGGGCTCCAGAATGCTAACATATGGGCTTTCCAGAGGGTGAGTAGGGCCTGTAGCTGCACACAGAGCAGCCGCTTCCTGTCTCATCACCGGCACCGCCATCACCACCGTCATCCCCACCATCATCCCACCATCACCACCATCATCCCCACCATCTTCACCACCACCATCCCCACCATCACCACCATCATCCCCACCATCACCACCACCATCACCACCGTCATCCCCACCATCATCCCATCATCCCCACCATCATCCCCACCATCTTCACCACCATCATCCCCACCATCACCACCACCATCACCACCGTCATCCCCACCATCATCCCACCATCACCACCATCATCCCCACCATCTTCACCACCACCATCCCCACCATCACCACCATCACCACCACCATCAACCCCACCATCTCCACCACCACCATCCCCATCGACAATCTCTCAGACACTTTGTCACAAGATAGGGGTGCAGAGAATGTGCCCCACCTTGGGAATTCTGGGAAATCATGGGGAGCTGCTAGAGATGCCATCTGTGTAAACACCCCTCAGCCTTCCAGAGAGGCTGTTGAAAGACCAGCAATGCTTTGGTGGCTGGAACAAGGGAGGCGGGGTTGCCCCTGGTGGGGCGGCACAAGCAGGGGCCACAGCAGGAAGGCAGGGCTTGTGAGAGGGCAGTGAGGGCCACGTCCAGGTAGCCAGGGTGCTGCAGGGGCAGACAGGAGGGTGCAGAAAGACAGGGGGATGGGGCACGTTGGCCGACCTCCAGCTGGGAGGTGAAGTAGTCAGGCTGGTGAAGCCGAGGGCAGAGCTGGGACAGCAGCTCTGGACGTCTTTCCCAGACTTGTTTCCACACGTTATCCGGGCCACACGGGCTCCGGGAGATAGCAGGTGGGCAGGACAGGCAGGCGGCTCCACAGAGATTCAGGTGTAAACTGGTCCAGGGAGCCAGAACCTGATACAGAAAAGGCAGGACAGGGTTCCGACCCTGGGCTCCCATCTCTTTCTTTCAAATGAAACCAGGCTCCTTGAGGGCAGGTCTTCCTGACATTTTTCATGACATGACGTGTTGGGAAACTGTGATGGTGTGTCTAGCACGTGGAGGTAAACAGATGAGGCTGCACTCGCTGGAGTCGATTAGTCCCAGTGGGGGGCCGAGATCTCCCCACACCGGGTCCCCCACATGCCTGCTTCAGGACAGGACCGGGTCTCCACTCTCTGCCCAGGGCCCAGCGCAGTAGCCGACACGGAGCCAGTCCCAGGCAGTGCTGGCTGAGGGAAGGAGGGGGCCTTACACACGCAGTGGGGTCTGCAGGGGTGGGAGAGGAAAGTAGAGGTGTTTCCAGCTTTGGAGACCGGCTGCTGAAACTACTTGGCACCATTCTCAGAGATCTGAAGCAGAGTCGCTGTGGAAGAAAATGCAATGAACACTGTTTTAGTTATTCTGAGCAACACCTGCGTGGCATTACATGGTTGAGAGGAAGATGGGAGACACAAAAGAAGGTCAGGACTGGACTCGCGGGCCTGACTCTCCCTGGACAGAGGGGGTGGTTGACGGCACCCGGAGTGGATGAGATCCCCAGGGAGGCAGAGCCCTGGAGCCGAAGCTGGGAATCTGATCCGAGTAAGAGGCAGGCAGCGGAAATGAAGCTCTCCGCGGGAGGTGGGGTAGGGAAGAAGGTCCCTGGGGGTGAAGGGTGATGGATGGTGATAAAGCAGAAAAAGCAGGAGGGGTCTGAGGGAGGCGGAGAGCCAAGCTGGCCCTGGCAGCTTCAGAAAAGTGACGAGGACAAGGAGCCAGGAGGGCAGAGATGAAGCAGTCTTGGTCCCTCCTGAAATCAGGTACAAAATGAATTCCTGTAATTGATTCAACCCATAAATGTTATAAGGAGAATTGAGTCTTTAAGGGAAGCATATGGAAATGTGTTTTGTGAATAATGTTGCCCAACCTCCCCAGAACTTTGCAGATGGATTTCCTGACCCTTTATCAGGGTGTGTGTCCAGAATAGCTCTGCCAGGAGGCAAGGCAGGCATTATTATTTCCATTTGGAAAATGAGAAATGTGGCTTCTGGTGAGTTTAAGAACTGGTCATCCAGGGAATTTGCCGCTCTTTTGGCTCCTGTACTGTGTCCTACTTACCCCCAAGTTGTCTATATGTCGGGAGGAGGTGGTCATCTCGCTGGTCTCCTCTTCCCCTTCTGTAAGTTCTATTTTGGAGACCTCATCCCTTCTGGTCTCAAGAGTTCTACGTAAACATGCTTCTTCTCGCTAATCTTTGACCCAGACTTCTCTCGAGGGTGCGTCCACCAGCCACAGAGTATCCTCAATAGATGACCCGTAGATTTCCCAACTCAGTCAATACTTGATGTATTTCATGCAAAACAGGCCCCCCATTTGCATAAGTGGGGGAGCCTTTCTCCCAGACCAGCACGCTGGGTATCCGCTCTCTCCAGCCACAGCCACTAGCACCCTCCCCTCTGGAGTTGAGCCCTCAGCACCCCCATGTCATGCCCTTGACTGAGAGCAGAGCAGCCCCCGAGCTCTTTCCTGGGCTTCCTGCAACGGGAGTGCTGACTGAATACAGAGTAGGTACGTTATGATGTAGGAGCCGCGTTTAAGGAGGGCTGTACCTAGTAGGGGATGAGAAAAGAGACGGAGAACAAGCAGTGAGGACAAAGATGTGGACGCAGAAATGGGCCAAACACGCGAGAGAACAGTGAGCAAATCAGATGATCGTTCCCAGACGTGGCGAGTCGCTCATAGGGAAGATGAAAGAAAACTGAGGGCTGGACTCAGGAGAGAGAAGGCTTTGAAGGGTGCAGGGTGTGCTTGGATTTAATAGCAAATAACAAAGCTCCTTTGTCCGTTCTTCATCTTCACTAGACAAGCCGGTGATGAACCGAGTCTTTGTTCTCCTGCCGGTTAAACTCGGTTTTGGCCAAAGAAGTTATGAGTAAGTGTGGATGGTGGAGCCAGGCGTGGAGAGGTTGACCCCATCAGAGTGGTACAAGTGGGGCTGGCGGTGCTCTTGGCACCTCCGAGGCTGCAGGAGGGGGAAGAAGGCTGGCTTGCACACATCGCTTTTGTGATGTTAGCTGGTAAGTAATGCAGGCGTCGGGATGGCATTTGGCAGAGAGAGCTGTATCAGTGCAAAATGTGACAGCCCGCAAAGTTAGTAAGACAAGGAAGCACATCTTAGAGGAACAGAGACCCAGGCTCTGCAGTAATTCCCACCCTGCCCAGCCCGATTGCTCCAGAAAGCTGGCATCTCCAGGGAAAATGAAAACAGAACAAAGACCTGGTCACGGCTCTGAGAAAACTGAGCAGTGGTGGCCAGGCCACTTCAGTCTCCCTGGACCTCAACATCTTCCTCAGTGGGATGGAGACACAGGGCCCCTTCTTCCCAGGGTGATAGTGAGGTCAAATGAAGGTTAGGTGTTGTCTCAGCCCATTCACAGAATGCCAGCCTGGGAGGCTTATAAATGATAGAAATATTTCTCACGGTTTTGGAGGCTGGAAGTTCAGGATCAAGTGCAGGCAGATTCGGCGTCTGGTGAGGGCCCCCCTCCGGGCTCATGAATGGTCATCTCCTCCCTGTGTCCTCACCTGGTGGAAGGATGAGAGGGCTCTGGGGTCTCTTTAATAAGGTAACTAATCCCATTCACAAGGGCCTCACCCTCATGACCTAATCACCTCCTAAAGGCCCCATCTTCTAACACCATCCATTGGGGGTTAGAATTTCAACATACGAATTTTGAGGGGGACACAAACATTCAGTCTATGACAGATGTTTTCTGTAAGCAGCGGGCTGCTTTAAGATGCGTGCTGTTCCTCTAACAATTTTGGCAAGAAAATGGTGCAGCCCTTGGATTTGAACTTTGGATCTGAGACAAACCCAAACATCTCCTTTCCCTGCTCACCTGGATGGTGGGACATGGGCAGGTAGCCTCAGATGTCTTCTGGGGAAGGAGTGTGAGACGCTTTCCCCAGAGTGGCCAAAGCACGTGGGTTCTAAGGTGAACTGAGTGGGTGTCTGGTATGAAGGGCCATGGCAGCAATGTCCTCCTGCACTGGTTAAGGTGCGTGGAAAGACTTGGACCATGGTTCTGGCCGCACAGCTCCCTTTACTCCTGCCTATTTCTTGACCTTCCTGGTGATTCTTGAGCCGCCCCCAAATCTGTATAATAAACTCCTTTGGTGCCTGAGTCAGCTGAACCATGCAGACCAAACTCTCAACCAACAGAGTTTCTGTTGAGGCCACCAGACATCCCCAAGGATGGCACATGCTCTGAGGTATTCCTCTAGCGGGCAGTGTCACCAGCAGGGTGTCCAGCCACTGGGATCACTACTAAGGAGTGTGGGGTTAGTGATTCAGGGGAAACCATCCAAATGGTGTGCAAGTCATGGCCATGAGGTGCTGTGCAGATAAGGAGGAGGCTGGCACTGACGTTGGGTGTCCCAGTGCCCTGGTCTCTGCAAGCCCCCTCCAGCTGTTGCAGGTGGCTATTTATCCTGTCTGGGTTTCCTTGAGCTTCCTGCATTGGCAGTTCTGTCTCTGCCATTAATTTGGGGAAATTCCCACTTGTTATTACTTCCAATATGTCTTCGGCTCGGTTCTTTTTCTGGTATTCCAGTTACACATATGTTACACCTATTTGATATTGTCCCACAGTTCTTGGATGTTTTCTTTTTGTTTTTGTTATTTTTGCACTATTTTTCTCTTGGATTTCGGTTTGGAGACTTTCTCTTGACCTATCTTCGGCCTCACTGATTCTTTCCTCTGCTGTGTCCAGTCTACTGACGAGCCCAGTGAGGACATTCTTCATTTCTGTTCCAGTGTTTGGATTTCTAGACTTGTCTTTTGATTCTCTCTTAGAGTTTCCACCTCGCTGCTTACTTCACCCACCTGTGTTACATGTGGTCTACTTTTTCACAGAGCCCTTAACATATTAATTGTAGTTATTTTAAATTCCCCGCCTGATAATTCTAACATCTGTGTCGCATCTGAGTCTGGTCCTGATGTCTGCTTTTTCTCTTCAGACTGTGTGTTTTCTTGCTTTCTGGCAGACCTTGTAATTTTTTGCTGAAAGCTTGGCATGTTGTATTGGGCGCGGGAACTGAAGTAAAGGGGTCTTTAGTGTCAGGATTCACGTTACTCTGGCCAGGTGCTAGGCCTATAACTGAAGGTGCTGGAGGCTTGATGGGTATTGATTTCTTTTCTTAGTCCCTTCTCCTGTCAGACCTCAATAAGAAAAAAAAATATTCATTCAACAAACATTTACTGAGACGAGGAAGAACTCCAGGCTTGGGATTCAGTGACGATGAGCAAGCCACGTCTTGCTCCATCCAAAGGGCTCACAGGCAAATGGAAAAGATGACTTCTTGTGCTCCACTGAATGCCTGTGAGGTGTGTGGTGGGCTGGATGAGGAAGTGGTCCTCTTCTTGGATGGGAAGAAGGGGCGGGTACAAGTTCTTCAGCGGGCAACCCTTAAATGAGGCTTTGCAGGCTGCATAGGAGTTGTTCAGGAAGAAAAGGGTAGGGAAGGGACTTTTAAGGATTCTATTTAAAGTGCTTAAATGTGAAAGGGAAGTGTGATGTGAATCATGAAAACCGGCCCAGATGAGGTTTAACTGGGTTAACGAGAGGCCTTCTTTTTCACGCACAGCACATCTGTCCCCACCGTTGAGTCAGGAGAACATTGTCCAGTCCCAACCCCACCGCACACCCCCGGCATCCTTGGGGCCTGGCACACAGCAGAGGCTAAACAAATACCCGTGAAGTCACAGAATGGATTTGAATTCGATTGAAATGAAACTGATCACAGTTAAAGAAGCAGAAGAGATCCTGGGCCAACCCACCTCACACCAACAGGGCATCCAGAGCATCAGAGGGTCCCAGCAGGACCACCTGCTGGATGACAGAGGTCTGCAGCTTTATTTATTCCTGCCTCCCCACTCCTTCCCTCACAGTCCTTTCACCAAGATATTCCTCTCGGGAGAAAAATGCATGCTGCTTAATATCTTTCTACTGGAGTGGACCTGATTCCAAGACTCTCACTTTACAGATATGCAAGCCTGGCCCAGAGAGGGAAAATTTCTCGCCACTCAGCTGTGGAGCTGGACCTCAAGCAGGGCATCCTGGACGCCAGGTGGATGCCCTCTGCATTACCCCAGGGTCTCGGCCTCCCAGGGGTGTTTGTGGGGGGTCACTGATTCAGTGTCCTCGGCCCCTTGCTGTCTGTAGAGCCAGGAGGCCTCTCTTCTGCTTCTGCCCCAAGACCTGGACAAAACACTTTAACTCTTTAGGCCTCTAATTCCTCCCTCATCAGATGGAGATAAAGATCTTCATCCCGAGGCCTCACAAATCAACCACCCGATGATGCCACCGCCCTGGTCCCTCACTCCAGGACCATCCTCCTGGGTGGAAACTTGGTGCATCAACACTCAAACTGGACTCTTCCAGACAATCACTGCCCTCCGCCATTGTATCAATACTGATCGTGTCTGCCGAAGCTCCGAACTTGCGTGAGGGATTAAATCAGTTTAGCCAGGGTCTGAGTGCGGGTTGCATTTTGAGCAGCGTCAATATGTCCACCTGTGTTGAGGCTCTCGCTCCCATTACCAATTCATGAGGTGTCTGCTGGAATTAGTAAATCCCTTTCATTTACTTACGTAGGAGAAGAGGTTTAATAGCTGCCACATGAAATTTGCAAATTGTGCTCCATCTGAGGCTGATTAATAAAACACCATGGAAAATACATCAGTCATTTCGGGACTTAAATTAGCACCACGTTTGACTTGAATCATCCTCTTTTCACCAATGATATGGCTTCGCATCTCCCTCCCTGCTGTTTCTCCTTCATCCCTATTTTTTCCCTCCCGATCTCTGCAGTTCAGGTGCTCATTAGGGAAGCCAAGTGGGAGAGCAATGAGGTTGCTTGTGGATGCGGCTTATCTCCCGTAGTCTGTGTGTACCCAGCGGGAGACTCATTCATCGCCTCGTGCCCAGAGTGCCAGCCCGTAGTAGATGAACGAGAGTTGAAAGGAGAGATCATGAAATCACCGCCGTCTCTATAATAGGGAGCGGTTGTTGCAGGCGAAAATTTGTCAAACAAGCATGTCAAGCACCGTGTGAAGCAATTTGCATGCGTTGTTTCATATGATGATCATGATTGCCCAATGGGAGCCCTTTCATTCTCTCTGTGCTGCAGATGGGGGAAGCAGAAACTTAGGGATGTTAAGTAACCCGCCCAAGGTGACCCAGCAAGAACTGGGGAAGCAGGAATCTGAACTTTCTAACACTTCCTGAGGGCACATCCTATTTTACGGATGAGGCACAGAGAAGGCTGCACTCACGGCCACATGCTGGTCCGGGGCTCTGGGACCGGAATCTGGGTCTCCCACTCCTTGGAGTTCATCATCTGCAGATGCTCATGGAGGCCCTGGGTGCTCCAGGCTCTGTGCCGGGCGTGGAGACGTAAACACCCGGCAGAGTCCCCGCCCCCAACAAATAGGCTAACGTCCCAGGGTCATTAAACAAGCAAGTCCATGGAGGTGCACAGTGTGTGGTTAGGAGAAGGGCAGGTCCCCATTCGTGCAACATCTGGATATGGAGAACAGTCACCTGGACAGTCAGCCAGGAGAAAATAAGTCTTGTCCCGACTCCCCCTTCCCGTTCTGAGCTTCTGTTGCATCATCCACGACATGGAAGTAATAACGCCTGGCCTGTATATATACCTAAGGGGGCTTTGTGAGGCTCAGATCTAGAAAATTCCCCATGAAAGACATTTGGAAGAGTTCGACCCCACACATGCACAATGGGACAATCTACCCAACCCTACAAACCCTGGTGGTTATTAGTCTTTGGGGCAGAATTGCTGGCGGCGTAGCACAGGGTCACAGCCCCCCTTTCAGCTGGTAGCACACCCGGAGTCCTAAATGTTAACAGATTTTACATTATCCCCCAGATTACACACCCATTAGCAGCAGAGTCTAGTCATGATGGGGGCATTAAGGCATGACATCCCTAAAATAATGGGAATTTGAATCGGGCCCCAGAGGCAGTAGGGGCTGGTTTAATGAGCTGGTGGAAACTCAGCCCCTTCCCCCTTTTTATGTCCCCAACCCCAGCCAAGTTTCCTCTTAGAATCTCCTCAAAATAAGAGAAGGCAACTTTGACAACCTTCTGGTTAGAGCCACAGATGATGGAAGAGACTCAAAGGAGAACCTAGTGGTCCTCGAAGAGCGGGAAGCACCAGAGCAGACAAGAAGCGTGTGAGCGTGGCCTCACTCCCCACGCTGCAGCATGACCTTCCTTCCCCTCGGGGGCTTTCTTTAACCCCTTAACTGGACTCCAGCCTCCCTGGGGCAAGTGTCTACTGTGTCCTTCCTCTTTCACATGGGTCACGAGGCTCCCTAGTCCCTGCCTTGCGGTGTTCTCTGTGAAGGGACAGGCTGCACCTGGCACAGCGTTCAGCTCTTAGCAAGTGTTCGGTAAAGGGTTGTTAAATTATTGGATGAACCTTAGTTATAACCTAGGACCTGAACTTACTGCAAACATTGACCGTGCTCATGGTAAGGCAAGACAGTAAGATGAGTCACTCAGGGAGCCCCAACCTTACTGATAGGAGCACAGGAAAGGACCGGGTAACTGGATCCACCACTAGAGGCAACAACCCCAAGCCCAGGGGCCAGAACACTGGACTGGTTAGATGGTTCTCATAACTAATGGTTCCTACTGGCATTGGGAGCTTCTCAAATCGGCCCCACAAATTCCAGATCCCTCCAAGCCTTCCAGAGGCACTCCATTAAAGATCAGGGTCCTCTATCATAATTTTGTCTTTGCAAACTAGTTTTCCTGGTCCCGGGCTCTCATTCCACAAACATTCCCTGTGAACGTTTGCATTGCAGAATTGGCAGGGTAAACAGGGCTGAATCAGCTGGAGTCCCTGCCCTGGAGGTGCTCACAGTTCTTTCTGGAAGAAAGTAATGTGCCCAGATAATTAGAGTGCAGTGTGATGAATGTGATAATTGGGTAAGAACAAAGCTGCATGGAAGCACAGAGCAGAAAGTTAAACTATGCCTGTCGAGCTGCCATGAACTTCAAAGATGATTAACTTTGGTGGTGAGTTTTGGTTATAAGTCAGAGTTCACTCATCATCAACCCAAGGCAGGGGAGGGATAAGAGAGCATTCTAGGCAGAAAGGACAATGTAGGCAGAACCCCAGAGCCCCAGAAGAGATTTTTGTGGAACAATAATGAATTTCCTGGGACTGGAATCTAAGCTGCTTGAGATGGGGTGTCAGGCACTGTAGCTGGAGAGGCAGGCAGGTCAGACTTTGAAGGGCTTTGAACATCTTACTAAGATTATTTGACTTTATCCTGTGGGCCACGGGGAGCCCTTAGAGGGCTTTAAATAAGAGGAGTGACATGATGAAATTTATGTTTTAGAAAGATACCTCTGGCAGCAGCTTTCCATTATTAGTACAAAACTCCCCATCGTGAAAGCTTAGAAGGCAGTCCTGTCTTAAACCACCTCTGTCCTCTCATCTTTTGATGAGAGGAAGTATCATGTATAAGACTGGAATTCTGGGACTTCCCTGGTGGCACAGTGATTAAGAATCTGCCTGCCAATGCAGGGGACCCAGATTCGAGCCCTGGTCCGGGAAGATCCCACATGCCGCGGAGCTCCTAAGCCCGTGCGCCACAACGACTGAGCCTGCGCTCTAGAGCCCACGAGCCACAACTACTGAAGCCCGTGTGCCTAGAGCCCGTGCTCCACAACAAGAGAAGCCACCGCAATGAGAAGCCCGCGCACCGCAACGAAGAGTAGCCCCCGCTCGCCGCAACTAGAGAAAACCCTCATGCAGCAATGAAGATCCAACACAGCCAAAAATAAAGTAAAAAAAAAAAAATTATAAAAAAAAAGATTGGAATTCTGATCCTGGTTCTGCCCCTGATTCCCTGAGTGGCTCTGGATAAGAATGTGGGCCTCTGTTGCCCATCTCTAAAATCAACACTGACTCTGCACATCTCACAGGGCCAGTGTTAGGGTCTGATGGCAAAAAGGATGTGAAGAGTATTTTCAATTGTAATTGGCTTTGTAGACATAAGGGGTCCTCATTTTTATTTATGAAAATGGAGCTCTCTATCAAGGCAAAGGTAAAAGGATATTTGAGCAGGACATAATATTTTGGACAGAAATGGAGCCTGGCAATCATCCACTCCAACCTCCCTCAACCTACACAGCAGACAAACAAACCTCCCCCTCCCCTATACGTACCCCCAATCGCCTACCATCACACAAGTCCACTGTAGTCAAGATCCCCAAATTAACAATCTACTCTTATGGGCTCTGTCCGAGGTGTTGACCCAGGATCCTTACCCTGGGCTGACTCCCTGGTCGACCGGGGACTCTGTCCATGGTTCTGACCTCCTCGTATTCTTCCCACACATTCAAGAATTTACTCTGAGCACAAATGGCAGGTATACTCCATTTCTGAGCACCTTAACCAGAGAAAGCATTACAACCGTCTGTCCCTCAGAACTCACTCTTCCCCAGTAGATTTACAACTCATAAACACAGTCATCGGAGCCAGGTGTATAAAGCCAAGGTCCTGGCACTCCAACATTAACCATGAACCAGTAGGAGGGACTCAGGGACCTTGTATCCTAATTCCAACCCATTTATGAACTTGCCTTTCCCAGTGAGTCATTTACCAGACCCACTCCCTCTCTCCCTCATTCTCTACTTCTGTTGCAGCTCTCACAAAGGGAGGAAATGAACACTGGTTCAATGGCTGCAGCTGCTGCCCAGAATCTACAAGAAGAGCCAGTGCACAAGGAAGAGGGAGGAGACACTGGCTTTGACTATGTTGCAATGAGGTTTTAGATTTTCCTTGAGCAAGGACTAGATGGCCACCATCATTCCTTTCAATTACTAAGATTCTCTGATTCTGTAATCCCCACCACTTGCAGCACCGTAGTCACCCGCCGAGGTGCTCCTGAACGCTGATTACAGTACGCTACATTTTTGTGATTCTGGCAATCTTTCCTGTTCCATCCTTCTCTCCTTAGGACTTTGCTTCCCTGTGTTTTGCATCTTGAGGACATTCCTGAGATTTCTGAGATTTTCCTTTCTTTTCCCAAGATTTCTATCCCCAAAGCATGCCTGGGATGCATTCCAAATTTGAAGATCAGTAGTTTTGAAATTGAGCAAACTTTCTGTATCTCAATTTCCTCTTTGGTAAAATGAGGATATCGATATCCTCCTCCTTGGATATAAATGAGATATTATGTACAAACCATAGTCTCTCATGCCTGAAGTACAGTGGGTGCTCAAGAAATACTGTCTTTTATCTTCTTCTTCCAAATCAATGATTACATGACCCAATCCCTGATAATGTATTAATTTACTAACTCATATTTGCATGTTACCCTCGTTCAGTCTTTGTGTTTCTTCCTAAAGGAATTGATTTCTTTAAAGCGAATGCTGGGTCATTGGTGCCTTTTTCAAATCCCAGAAGTAACACAATGTGAGGAGCTCATTGTTTTTCCTATGCACAAAATCATGGCAGGACACATAGAACATTGAAAATAATTCATTTTCTTCTGGCTAGTGATTTTCTCCAAGCTACGAGAGTATTTCTTCTTTCTTCCCCAACTTCAGAGAGGATGTGAGACTGAGAAAAGCCACCTTCTTCAGATGGAATGGAATTAAGTTGCCTAATTTATAAGCCTGGGCTGTTGTCTGGGCCGGAGTTTCTGTCCTTTGAAGATGTCAAACAGTAATGAAATAAGGCTTCCAACACCCAGCCAACACTAATTATTCCAGTGCTGCTGGGACACAGCGAAACAGCCTGGTTCTTTGCCTGGCAATAGGGAAAAGAAAAGCTCTCTTGATTCAGGCATCAACTGGCAGAGACTCCTAAATGGTGTCTTGCAATAGTTCTAGGTTTGACCTTGAGCAAGTCACTTCTTTTACCTGCACCACCCTCTGTCTCCCCACTCTCAAATACCCCAATAATCCCCCACTCACACTGCACATTTTATCTTAATTAGGTCCTGTTTATGCCTAGTACTCGTCTCTCCATCTGTCCTGCCAAACTTCGTCTCTCACAGCATGGATACTGCCCAGATTTAGGCCTAGATCATCGCTCACCTGGAGTGATCAGCGTCTCCCTGGTGGCTTCCATCTGTCCCAGATCTCTCACCTCTAATTCATACAGCACACTACTTCCAGGCCAATAATTTATAAAATGCAAATCTGGCCATATCCCTCCACTGCTTCAAATCACTCAATGACTCCTTTATTCTGACATTCAAGGACTTTCACAATTTGTCCCACCTCTTTCTATCCAACTTATTTCCATACTATCCCTGGTGTTCTGTATTCCAAGGGCCTTGCTACTTGTCTTTTTTCACACCAACTTTCCACCCCTGCCTTAATACATTCCATTCCCTCTTTGCCCAGCGTTGCTCCAAACTCATCCTCCAAAATTGAGTGGCAGTGTTACCTTCTCTTCAAAGCCTTTCTGGATATTCCAAGACCAGTCTTCACACTCTTTCCAGAGAACTCTTCCCAGCAATAAATGTTCCCATGTGGTCCCCAAAAGTCTGATCCAAGGAACAAACCCTCTAGGAAGAACAGTCAGTTGGTTGCCTGCCACACCCACAGTGACCTGCCATGCCCAGTGTGCCTGGGTCTTCTTACATCTGGAACCACCATGCCTGTATCGACCAGGTATAAAGCCATTTCCTGTTACTGCCAGCGCCATGAGGAGAAAGCCACTCCTTGGCACCAAGTTGCTTTCAGCATATGCTGCTCAGGATGGTCAACTACATTCTGAAGTTAGCGGATGCTGTGAACAGCTGTGATCATTGACAAGCTGCTGTGAACAAATCACCCTCTCTCCCCTGCGGGATTACACACCCTGCTCACCTGTCTTCTTGTCTTCTACCTGTGTAACTCTGACCCTCAGTAATGCTGGAAGAATACACCTTATAGAAACCAGAGCTGTCCATGCCTCATACCCCGCCCCCCCGACATACACATACATTATGGAGAGCGTAGAAGCCAAGCTCCGCAGCTTGTCCTGCAAACACGGTCCTTCTTGACCTGGTTCCAGCTCCTCCAGCTCCACCTTGAGTCTCTCCCCTGCCTCCCAGGAACCGCACAATGCAGTCATAGCATCCTTCTGGGGAGCCACAGCTAGTAGAAATGCACGATCACACTCTGTACCCTGACACAGGCTCCTGAAAGACACGGGAATACCTTTTCCCTGCATCTCGGTCCGAAGAATTCCTCCTTATTCTTTGAACCAGCTGAAATTTTACTCCATTTTTCAATGCTGTTTTCCAAACCAATCTTCAGCATTTAATTTTATTCTTTTCAGAATAATACATGTGTACAGTTTTACAAGGCTTATAATGTAAACTACTAGCTCTAGTCCTGACTGCTCCCAGCTCTTTGTAGTGGGCACACAGGCTCCCCACCTCTCTGGTTTGCAGGAGAAAGATTCTTCCCTCAAAGACTCCTGGACCTTATTCCACTCCAAGAAGATGGAATGAAGTACCTGACTGGTAGCAACACTTCTCCTCTTGGACCAGTGGGAGAGGGTGACCTGGGAAGGGTCTTGCTTTGTGGAGTCAAACTCACCCTCCGACAGATTTTTCCAGAGTCTATACTGGTGAGACAGGTCAGTGAAAAGGAAGTAAACAGACCATTTTTGCTTTCACATCAAATGGCCTGCTCCAACTTAAACTATATTAGTAATAAAAGTTTATCCTCCCTCTGCTGGCTCCATTGTCACATTCTTCAATTGATTCAGAACTTGACAGAGGAGGAAGATAACGGTTTATTGGCTTCCCTCAAAATCTTAACCATTTCCATTTTCCCAAAGAAGCCACCCTCCTCACTTATACCTGTTTCTTCTGGCACTTAACTCCATATTTCTAAATCACATGATTATACTGCTATTTCTTGATTTTTCAGTTTTACATAAACTCTATTGACTTCCAACCATAGGAGGTAAGGACCCCTGCACACTTACTTCCCATTCTCCATCCTTCCGGTAGAGTCTATCAACATTCAAGGTTTAGATTGTTATGATTGTACAGCTAAGTCATATGTCTATTCTATATGTTTTTGTTTTTTTCCTGGAGTTAATAATTACCAAATTATTTCATTTATCTATGTGCATACACTAATTTAGCTAGGTGTTCTGACAGAAGTGAGTTCCTCTCGACATGTTTGAGCCATGCTGGGTAATCCATCAGCCTCTTTGCTTTCTTGGAGCCTCTCCTCCTTAGCCCTCCACCCCCTGCTTCCACGAGGAAGGACCACTCTCTAGACAGCGGTCCTAGCCCTCCCCTCCTCCATCTCCCTGGGGATCCTTCACCTGCTTTCTACATGGGGTCCCCTGTTTCCTGAATTCCATGACTTCCTCTTTCATCATTTAAGTTCTCATTCATGGGGAATGTGTTTTTCAGGAGCTTCCTGAGAATCAGCACAAAAAAAAAAAAAAAAAAAAGAACTTGAGACCTTGAAGAAAGTCTTCATTCCATCATCAGAATGATTTGTAATTTGTCTGGGTCTATAATTTTCATTTAAAATTCACTTTTCTTTAGATTATTCAGAGATTCTTTGTCTTCTAGCTTCTAGCACTGCTTTTGAGAAGACTGATGCCATTATTATGCCTGATAATTTGTTTTACACCTTTTTTCTTCCCCAAAATTCTTTAGAGTCTTGTATTTATTCCAGATAGTCTGAAATATCACACTGATGGGGACCCATTCAACTGGAAGCCAATTTTCTTGACTTATTTCTCAGGCAACTTTCTCTTCTCTACGGTTTCTGTTCTCTTTTTTTGGAAGTGTCATTATTTGGGCATTGGACCTCCTGAGCTGATCATTAACTTTCTTTCTCTTTATTATTTTGTTTTGCTTTCTGGAAAATTCCTTTATCTAGTTCAATTTTATTGAATTAAACAATTGTTTGTTCTCTAATTTTTAATTAATAGGAGATTTCTTGTTTGTTCTGAATGTTTCTTTTTCACAGGATCTTAGTACTGAAATGAAGGTAATCCATCTTCCATTATTTTGCTGAAGATATGGATTTAGTGTTGTTTCTGTTGTCATTCCCCCTCACCCCCACTTATTACTATCTCTGGTTCATTTAGTTTGTTTTGGTTCATTCTTTTTTGTTGGTTTTTATTTCTCTCTTTCACATTAGAAGTTCTCCTCAGGGTTAAGTAGCCGTGGAAATCTGCTCATTTTTGCAAGTAGATGATGAAAAGTTAATTGGATACTCTGTGTGTTGGGGCCGGAGGGGGTCCAATGTAGGGTGACAAGGAGGCACGTGGCATTTTTTATTTGGGACCCTCAATTGTCAGTGTCTGTGGGTTTTTCCTCTTTGGCCAATTAGTTTACCTGGAGAAGATGCCTCTCACCTGCTTGGGGAGCATGAGACTGGCTTCCAGAGATCTTAGAGTTGAGTGTGGAAGGGGGGATGAGGTCACACTGATTCATTTAAGCCACTTCATTAAAACACTTTGCCCTCATTTTTTTCTATTGTCCAGTCAAGAAGCCATCTAGTGCAACAGCTCCAGAAAGTGAATTTCAAGTCTTCTGCTGGATACGGGAGGTGCTGTTGCCTGATGCTCAGAAGTGAGGAGAAGAAGTAGAGAAGTCTACCTCCTTTTCATAAAGACTTTAAAACAATCCTCCTTTTTCTCAACCCCACCTACACTCTCACTGCTCCCTTAGGGACACCTAGGGTCTCTGATTCTTGAGGCCGCGTCTGAGGTTCCAAACAATGGGTCACTTTCCCAACAGGCAGACTCTTGAGCTCACCTGACTCTAGAGGGTTAATTCCATCGCCTCCTCTCTGTCTCTTTTTCACCTTTGGCAGCTGTGCTGACATTTTGCTGTTTTGTCCCTGACACTCTCTTTGTGCTTGTGGTTTTGTGCCTGTTCACTCCCTTTCCTGTTATTTTAACAGGGCTCTCCGAGCCGGTCGAAGTAGACCTCTGGATTCAAACCGCCATGTTTAATCAAAGTCCCTGTCACAAGTTTTATGGCCCCATCCATACCTGACAGGTTGCCATTGTTTACTGAGAAATATCTATCCCACACTTCCCCAGTTAAGTCAAGAGCTCCTTGGAGGCCACGTTCGCATCTCTCACTCCATCTCCTTGTTTCCCTTAGCACTTAACAATGTGTCATTAACATGTGTTAAATTAAATTGAACTCTAATTACACCTCACATCTCTTCTGCATGGAGCCAGAAGCCATGGAGACAGACAAATACTCTGTCCCAGACCCATGTCATAGCACCAATATCACAGTGATCATGACCTTGGAGTCTCATCCTGGCCTTTTGCAATCCCAGTGGCACAAATTCCCTCAATCTTGGTTTTCATGCCTGCAAAATGGGTATAATGCCTACCTTGTGAATTATTTTTGATAATTAAATAAGATAATGTCTGTAAGAGGTCTCAGCATATACGGGGGATACAATAAGTGTCCCATCTCTTCCTGTTACCCTCATTCTACGAGAGGCGAGGGACCTAGAAATGTCAGGTGTTTTGCCAGAAGTGACAATTGGGACAATGGGAGGAGGGGTGCTGGAGCCCAGCTTTCCCGACGCTTCCTACAGGCCCTCACACGACGACAGACTCCTAGGAGTCAGCTCACTCTAAATGAAAGCCAAGCTGAACACCTTTCCTTCATAGTAATTTCCTTGGAGATATTTAATAGCCACTGGAGAGAGGGGAAAAGTTCAATCTTGAAGACAATCCCGGTTTATAGCTTTACGGCACTGGTGATGGCTGTCCGCTCAGAACAGCACGATTTCCTCTCCATCTTCCCTATTTAAGACCCATCTTCACCACGCTCCATGCAGAGTGCTGGGTCTCACCCTAGAAACGGCCCCACTGCCCATCTGCATGTTCATTAACTTACATTTTCCTCATTAAGAGGAAGGGAGGGAAATACCTGTTCAAGCTGAGTGAGCTGGAGGGAAGTTCCAGAGCTGTGCTGGGGTCAGAGGAGAACACGGCCTTCCTGCAGGAGGAAGCCTGGAGTAACGACAACAATAATAATAACAAGAGTGGTGACCGTGAGGTGTTAGAATGTCCTCCCACTGTTACCTCCTCCAGTTCTCATCAAGGTCCCGTAAAGACGGCAGGATGGGTAGCCCCTCAAATCAGAGGAAAGGAGAGTCGGGGGAGGGGATGGAGAGAGAGCTGGGCTGGGATCCCAAAATCTGGGTTTGAGTCCTGGCTGCTCCACAGGAACATGAACTTGAGTCTCAGAAAGGTGAAATGACTTGACATAGGGCTTAGGGTGAAACACAAGCAGAAGCAGGGCCTGAAGCCACCCTTTCCAATCCCATAACCTCTGCAATTTCCACCCTGCCACGCTGGCGGCTAGCTGGTGGGCAATACGGTGTGATCACTACAGATCACAGAGCCGGACTGTCTGAAGCACAGACATTATCTAGTTATCTCCTTTAAAATTAATCCTCGTGGCCAACCTTGTGGGAAGGCAGGGAGAGCGGCTGTAACCGGGTATGTTGTATGGGGCTTCCTGTTGAAATGAACTTAGGGAGAGTCAGCAAGGGAACCACCACAGGTGAGATGAAGAAGGGTAAGGATTTGCCCAGTGACCCATGACTGTGGATGGGCAGAGTCAGTGCTGTGTGTTCATCGCCCCGTTTCCTCTGCGTGGGCCATGGGTGGACTACCTTTCCCGTCCTCCCTTGCGGTAGGTACAGCACCATGGACAGAGGCCAGGCCAGTGGGTCTGGCTACAACTATCTGTCATGATGATTCAGCCCCCAGTGATGGGGAAGCCCAGAGCCCCAGATGGCAGTTACGTGATGGAAGGAAGATGTATTTGTTTCTGCGGCATAGTCTAACCTTTCCTGACTAACACACAAGGACATGGATGAAGATATGAAGGAATTGTCCAGGCAGAGAGTCCCCTGTAACTACTCTGCCAGATTCTCTTACCACCTCTTCAGCACCTGACCCCCTCCATCCTCAGGTCACTACGTAAATGTCACGTCCTCAGATATTTCCTCCCTGAGGCTGCCGGTCCCCGCTGTACACACAGGCACTCAACATCATACATGATGCAAGCTGTTTATGTAAATATTGTTTATATACCCGGCTCCATGATGCGCATGTAAACGTAGTGATGTCAGGACTTTGACTGGTTTGCCTGTTTATTCCTGGTGCCCAGCACAGAGCCAGGCACTGACTGAACATTACAATTTCCCTAGCCTAGTGGAACTGGGTTTTAAACCAAACCCACAGAGAATATTATTTGTAATAAATATTTTAAATATGCATGTACATGCTACTTAGGCTAATTGTTAATAAACTGTATATATTTATTCACGTTTGAGGAAGTTTTATTTTTTTTCAAAAGTCAATTGTATTGAGGGATAGATTACATAGAGCAAAATGTACCCATTTTAAATGTATCTTTGGATGAATTTGGGCAGATTTATACACCTGTGTGACCATCACCACAATAATGATAAAGAACATTTCCATCAGCCCAGAAAGTTCCCTGATGCTCTGTTCCAGTCAGTCCTCCCAACCCCAGCCCTGCGCAACCACTGCTCTGCTCTCTGTCACTATAGATTAGATTTGTGTTATTAGAGACTCATATAAATGGAATAGTAAAGTGCACACTCTTTTGTGTCTGGATTCTTAAGCTCAGCACTTTTTTGAGATTCATCCATGTATTTATATATTTCAGTCATTTATCCATTTTTATTGTTGTTACATTTTCATAGTATGAATATACTATAATTTGCTTATCTGTTCATCTTTTTTCCATTTTAGTAACAGCTGTATTGGGATATAATTCACATACCATAAAATTCACTCTTTTAAAATGTACAGCTCAGTGGCTTTTAGTATGTTTACAGAATTGTACAACGAGCACCACTATCAATTTTAGAAAATTTTCATTAGTCCCGAAGAAAGCCTGTACCATTTGCAGTCACCCATCCCATTCCTCCATCCTCCCAAACCACTGGCAGTCACTAATCTACTTCCTGTCTCTATGGATTGGCCTTTTCTGGAGATTTTATATAAATAAAATCATACAATATGCAGCCTTTCATGCCTGGCTTATTTCACTTAGCTTCGTGTATTCAAGGTCCATTCATGTTGTAGCCTGTGTCAGTATTTCATTTCTCTTTATGGCAAAAAATAATATTCCCTTGTACGGATTGACCATGTTTTGTTTATCCATTCACCAGTTGCTGGACATTTGGATTTTTCCATCTTTTGGATTTTATGAATAATGGTGTTACGAACATCTGTGTACAAGTTTTTGCATGAACACATTTTTCCAGTTCTCTTGAGTGTATACCCAGAATTAGAATTGTTGAGTCAAATGATAACTCTATGTTTAACTTTCTGAGGAACTGCCAAACTGTTTTCCAAAGTGGCTGCATCATTTTACATTCCCCCCAGCAATGTGTGAGGTTCTAATTTCTCCACACTCAACATTTGCTATTGTCCATTTTGTTGATCATAACCATCCTAGTGGGTGTGAAGTGATATTTCATCGTGGATTTAATTTGTGTTTCCCTGATGATTAATGACACAGAGCATCTTTTCATGTGCTTATTGGATGTTTGTATATCATTTTTCGGAGAAATGTTTGTTCAAATCCTTTGTCCAATTTTTAAATTGGGTTGTTTGTCTTTTTACTGCTGAATTATAAGAGTTCTTTATATATTCTGATGCTAGACCCTATCATATACATGATTTGAAAATTTTTTCTCATGTTCTATGGGTTTTTTCATTTTCTTGACAGTGTCCCTTGAAGCACGAAAGTTTTAAATTTTGATGAGTCCCAGTTGGTTATTAATGTCATTGCTTTTCTGTGCTTATCCATTCACATCTTGATGGATAATTGGGCTGTTTCCAGTTTTTCCCTATTATGAATAAAGCTTCTATGAACATTAAGATGTGAGTTTTTATGTGGATACCTGTATTCATTTATTTTTGGTAAATACCTGGGAGTGAAATTTCTGGATGGTTTGATAAGTGTATGTTTAACTTTTAAGAAATTGCCAAACTGTTTTCCAAGTGGTTGTAGCACTGTCCACTCCCATCAGTGATGTGTGAGAGTCTGACCCGCTCCACATGCCCATCAACACTTCACATTGTCAGTCTCTTTAAATTTAACCATCCCGATGGGCACGCAGGGGTCTCCACTGTGGTTTAATATGCACTTTCCTGATGCCCAGTAATGCTGAGCATATTTTCATGGGCTCATTGGCCCTTTGTATCTCTTGCTTTGCCATGTGTCTGTTCAAATCTTTTGCCCATTTGTACTGGGTCTCTTATCTTCTTCTTCTTAAGCTAAAAACCTTTGTATAATATATCCTGATTACAAGACCTCTGTCAGATATGTGTACTGTGAATATTTCCTCCTATTCTATACCTTGCTCTTTATTTTCTTAACAATGTCTTTCAAAGAGCAGAAGTTTTTAGTTTTGATGAAGTCCAATTTAACAGTATTCTCTTTTACAGTTTATGTTTATCTAGAGCCTACTTAAGAAATCTTTGCTTATCCCAAGATGGTAAGTATTTTAAACAATGATTTTTGTCTAGAAGTTTTGTAGCTTTAGGTTTTACATTTAGGTTTATGATCCATTTCGAGTAACTTTTTTTTTTTTAATTTTTTTTTTAAACTTTTTTTAAAAAAATTTTTATTTATTTTTATTTTTATTTTTTAAATTAAATAATTTATTTATTTTTGGCTGTGTTGGGTCTTTGTTTCCTTGCGAGGGCTTTCTCCAGTTGTGGCAAGCGGGGGCCACTCTTCATCGCGGTGCGCGGGCCTCTCACTATCGCGGCCTTTCTTGTTGCGGAGCACAGGCTCCAGACGCGCAGGCTCAGTAGTTGTGGCTCACGGGCCCAGTTGCTCCGCGGCATGTGGGATCTTCCAGACCAGGTTCCAGACCAGGGCTCGAACCCGTGTCCCCTGCACCGGCAGGCAGACTCCCAACCACTGCGCCACCAGGGAAGCCCCTCGAGTAACTTTTTAACGGCCTGAAGTTGGGGGGGTGAAGTTTCATCTTTTTTCCCAAATGTATATCCAATTGTTTCAACACCATTTGTTAAAAAGGCTATTCTTTCCTCCACCGAATTACCTTGGCAACTTGTAAAACATCAATTTTTCATAACAATCAACAATAGTTTATTCATTGCCAGGAGGTAGAAGTAAAATTGATGTTTGTGTCGTGGCCTCGTATTCTGTGATTTTGCTAAAGATGTTAACTAGGATTCTTCTGGATTTTCTCTGCTTACAATCAAGTCATTTACAAATAAAGACAGTTTTGTTTCTTCCTTCCCAATCTGTATGTTTTTATTCCTGTTTCTTGCCTTCTTACACGGCTAGAATTTCCACCCTAATACTGGGTAGAAGCGCTGGGGGTGGGCATCCTTTCCCAACCTTAGGAGATGATGTTATCTGTAGACATATTCTTTATCAGATTGAGGAATTTTATTTCTATATAGTCTGTTGAGATTTTTTTTTATCATAAATTGCTGTTAAATTTCATCAAATGCTTTTTCTGCATCTACTAAGAAAATTGTATTTTTCTGTTTTATTCTTATAATATGGTAAATTAATTGATTTTCATGGGTTAAACTTTTTTGCATATTAACTCGACCTTAGATTCCTGTAATAAACCCTAATCAGTCAGGGTTTATTATCCTTTTTATGCATTGTGATTTGATTTACTAATATTTTCTTCAAGACTAGCACTGTTATTTGGTGCATACATATTTAGGATTATTATGTCTTCTTGATGAATCTAGCCCCATATTATTGTGATGTGCCTTTTTTTTCTATTATATATATATATTTTTTTCCTGAAGTCTACGTTTCTGATATTAATATAGCCATTTCAGCTTTCTTTAGAGTTTGGATGGCATAGATATTTCCACTTTTAAGTGACATGTATCTTTATATTTTAAATTGGTTTCTTAACAGAGAGTCAAATCTTGCTTTTTTTATCCAGTCTGACAATTTCTGTCTTTAGTTGGAGTGTTTCTACCCTCTACATTTAAAGTAATTATCCATGTAGTTGGATTTAAATCTGTTCTCTTACTATTCATTTTATATTTATTCATCTGTTCCTTGTTCCCTGTTTCCCTTCTCCTGCCTTTTTTATATTGGGTGTTTTTTAGGATTCATTTTATCTCCATGACTGGCTTATTAGCTCCACCTCTTTGTTTCTCTTCCTGTGATTAGGCTGGTGTTTATAATATGTGTTTAATTTATCACAATCTACGTTTAAATACCACTCTACCAGTTCACACATAATGTAAAAATCCTACAAATGTTATTTCTCCATCCCATCCTTTGAGTTACTATTGTCGTACATTTTACTTCTACATATTTGATGACCCCACATTGCATTGTTATTACATTGTGTTGCATTGAATAATTTTTTTACAAAATTAAAATGTAGAAAAAAGAAATTTTTTTACATACCTGCTTACAGTTTCCAGCACTCTTCATGTCTATGCAGAATGAAGTTTCCATCTGGTGTCATTTCCTTCTACCTGAAGAATTTCCTTTAGCAATTTTTACAGTGCTGATCTGTGGGCAATGTGTTTTCTCAGCTTTTGTTTGTCTAAAGAGTCTTACGTTGACTTTGTGAAGGATATTTTCACTGCATATAGAATTCTAGATTGACAGGAATTTTATTTCAGCATTTGAAAGATATCATTCTTGTCTTATGTCTTGCATAAATTATAACAGGAAGCCGGTGATGTTCCTATCTCTGCTCCTTGTTACATTATGTCTTTTTCTCCAGCTAATTTTTGGATTTTTTCCTTCTATCTTGTATCTTGGTGATGGTGGTGGTGGTGGTTTGTGTGTTTATTCTGCTTGGGGTTTAAAGAGATTCTTGGGTTTGTAAGAATTTTAAAAAAATAAAATTTGGGAAAATAATATCACCATTATTTCTTCAAAGATGTTTTCGGTCTTCCCCTCCCCCCCACACTCCATGTTCTAGGATTGCAATTACCAGATATTAGACCACTTGATATTACCTCACATGTTGTTGAAGCTTTGTTTATATACTTAGTCCTTTTATTCTCTGTTTCACTCCAAGTCAAATATATTACTATGTCTTCAAGTTCACTGGTATTTTTTTTGTTTAGCATCTAAACTGTTATTAATTCTGCCAGGTGATAATATTTTTTCAGATATTGACTGTATGGTTTATATCCTTGAACATATAAATCAAGTTTTATAACATCTGTTAACGTACTGCCTGATAATTCCATTATTTTTATTATTTCTAGGTCTATTTCACTGAACTGTTTTTCCTTCTAGATATGGATCAAAACTTCCTACTTCTTTGAATGTTTATTCATTTATTTTTTTAAATTGAATCACACACTGTGAACTTTATGTTCATGAGTGCTGGATTTTGTTGTATTCCTTTAAAGAGACTTGGGCTTTCTTAGCAGCCAGTTCTGTTACCTGAGGATTATTTTGACCCTTTCAGTCCTTGTTTTTTGGGGGGCTCTTTTGGGATGGATCTAGAACAGCCTTTAATTTAGAGTTAATTTAGCCCCACAGGCTGTTTTGGGCTCTGTGCTAAATGTCTTGTGCATTCAGTGAAGTCTCTCCATTACGCCGGAGGGAACTCCAGGCTCTGTGAGCTCTGGGCATTGTTTCATTCACACCCCCTTGCCCTACACATGTGCGTGTTGGTATTTAGTCAAACTCTAAGGGACCCCATGCAATTTCTAGAATTATTTCTCTATATAGCTCGTTTCTATCCATAACTCTGCCCTACAAATTCCAGCTACCTTGGCCTTCCAGGACTCTAATCTCTGTCCATTCACCTTGGTTGAGCTCTGCTTGGTGCACCACCCCCCATTCCAGTGTTGTGGCCCAGATGTCATCTCCAGGGGGAAATCCTGCCCCTTGACAGTCTCACCTTGTCTGTCTCCCTTCCCTCTGGAATCACATTCCTGCATTGCCCAAGGCTCTATATCCATAAAGAGTTGTTTCATTTTTTGTGTGTTATTTTCTGGCTTATTTTTTTTTAATGACAAGAGGGTAGTTCCAGGCCTTATCAACCCTTCATGACTGGAGGTGGACAGGTTTGGTTCTTTGTCACTGATCTTTTATTTTTATCCTCTGAGGACTGGAATGACCATCACACTCTGATCTTGTTAGTGAGAGGCGCCTCCAGAAGGTGCACCAATTCGTGCTGGTCAGACTTGGGTTTGAGGGTTTCCAGATTCCATGCCCAAGGCAGCTACTGTTCTGATGGAGTCAACCAGATTGAACACAGACTCCTGAGAAGGACCTATTTCTTTTTATTTTTGGCTGTACTGTGCAGCATGAGGGATCTTAGTTGCCCCAAACAGGGATCAAACTTGCGTCCCCTGCAGTGGAAGCATGGAGTCTTAACCACTGGATGGCCAGGGAAGTCCCAGGACCTATTCTTATCCGGAGGTGCTGGCTGTTACACAAAAGTGTGTCGCTCAAGACGAGGTTTACTATGTCACTTGGGATCACTAGGAAATTGCCTGAGTTATAAGTAACTGGACACTGGAAATAAGACAATTCCAGAGTATGTGTGTGAACCCGACCAGAAGGTGATCTCTTCACCATCTTGGGCTCAAAGCCCCCTTTTTGGTTTCCATACCCTGTGAACTGTACCTTAGCATGGTACTCAAGGTATCCTCTCTCAGCTGCATTCGCCATCTTCTCCATCCTCTCCAGTTCAGAGAATCTCTTATTCTAGAAAACACTGTTTTTTCATGACTGCAGAGCCTGCCCCAATCATACTGCTCCCATAAGGCCTATTTCAGAAATTTCTATCAACTCCTGATCCCTGCTCCTCCGTTAAAATCATCATATTCCTCTTTAATAGTTTCGAAAATTTTTTCATCTTCCCTCATTGAGACCATGATACACAAACATTGACCAAGTTCCTACTGTGTGCCCTTAAGCACGGTAGGCACACTCACGTTTGGTGGATCATCAAATTTTCACGAAGGCTCTGAGAGGTAGATTTTACTCTAGGCATTTAACCAATAAAGATAAAAGACTCAGAGGCCAAGTGACTTGTCTTATTTAAATAGCTTTGATACTTATCATTTTCTCCCTGATTTATGGTTACCAGAACGCAGTCTATGGGGAGACAATCCTTGGTCTGTGTGACCTTGGGAAAATTCCTTAAATTCACTGACCTTCAGTTTCTTCTGTTACAAAACACAGCTAATTTTACACGTATCGATGTGTCACCGTGAGGATGAAGAAGGTATGGTGAGACTGAATGCTGGCGACCTTCCCGACACACAGTAGGTGCACATGGAGTGTCAGTTCCCTTCCTTCCCGGCCCTTCCCCACCCTTTACACCCTAAGCTCCTCCAGGACAGGGACTAGGGAGATGCTTCAATTATCTGTTCTCATTGCAAACTCTAGTGCTGGCCTGAAACATAACAAGAGCACAGAAAAACCTGGTGGCATGAATTGCCCAGACGCCTTCATCTCAGACAATGAGAAGGCAGTGGTCAGGTCACTCAGGGCCACTGGAGGTCATGTTCCCTCCCTGGGTGTGGGGGGTTAAGAGAGCTGCAGCTGCCCCTGAGAATAACCTTCCCCGGGCCAGGCCTTGCTGAGTGCCCCAGAAACACTGTCTCCATGGGAGATCCCAGTAACCACATGCAGGAGATTATAGGGTTTCCATTTTAGGGACAAGTCAATGGAAAGTCAGAGTCACCCACCAGCCATCACCACCCCAGTGAGGCTGCTCCCCTCTGGGCTGGGACCCCTCCATGGGGCTCTGTGGGATTCTGGGTCGGGTACCTCCCCCATGTGAGGGAGTGTCTGGTACAGTGTAAGACGCATAGTGTATTAGTTAGCTGTGGCTGTGTAACAAATAAGCACTTATTTAGCAGCTTAAAAGAACACACATGTACTATCACATAGTTTCTGGGGGAGGGAAGGAGTCTGGGCACAGCCTAGCTGGTCCCTTGCTCAGGGTCTTATCTGACCAGCTGTGTTCTTATCTGGCAGCTCGACCGGGGGAAACTCCACTTCCGAGCTCACTCAGGATGTTGAAGGAGCTCGTATCCGTGTGGTTGTGTGATCCCAGCTTCTTGCGGACTGGAGGCCACCCCGCTTCCTTAAGGTAGTTTCTGGAAGATATTGACAGGCCCTGGCCGCATAGGCTTTCCCCACATGGCCCCTTACTTCATCAAGACCGTCTTTGTTACGTAACATAATCATGGGGGTGACATGCCATCACTTCCATTATTATAAGGGTTAGAGGCAAGTCACATTTCCACCCACACCCAGGAGAGGACAGTCCACCAAGGCACAGGCACGTAGATGCAGAGATCACTCCCTGCCCTCGGAATGCTGGCCGGCCCGCCGTCTCTGAGACAGCCAGACGATGCCTTCAGTTGAGAAGCACTCCAGATGGTGCCCTGCCCCACACACCTTGCCTGCCAGAGCCCATCCTTCCACACTTTCACCACCTTCAGGAACCTGTCTGGGAGCCTCCTACCGAAACCATCTCTTCTCCCAGGAATGTATGTGGCAGGCACGGTGCTCTTCCTTCGACACAGCTCTCGAGGCGAGGTCATCTCTCAATCCCAGCAGTGGGATGGAAGGTGAAATCTGTGGTCCCTGCTCTCCTAGGAGGCTGTAAGGAAGGACCAAGTTGACTTGCAAAGATGCCGGTGCTAGGGGAGCTGGGGAGACTTATTATTGGTGATACTTTGTCTCTGTCTGTCTAAACTGTGGCCTCCCTGACGGAAGAGGTCATACAATCTTGGGGAAATCACTTAACCAACAGTGATAATAATTGCTAACATTTATCCAGCCCTCCTTATGTGCCAGGTACTGTATGATGTGCTTTGCATACGTAATTGCATTTTAATCCTCACAACAATGACTAAGAGATTTTAATAAATTCCAGGAGACAGGAAGCACAGGGGTGTGAGCTGACCTATAAAACAGGAGGGAGCTGGAGCCCGGATCCTGGCAGCGGGCTGCAGCTGAGATTCCTCCCACTGGAAGAGCAGGGGAGGCCTGGGTCCCAGAGGCGGCAGGTGTGGGCGGGCTGGGGCGAGGAGCCAGGCTGAAAATGGAGGTCGTGGTGAGTTGCACGTGGCGCAAGCCCTCTCAGCAGAAGCCCACCCACGGGAGCAGAGCGCAGGCAGAGGGACCAGGCTGCAGACACAACCTGACTGCTTGTCACCGCGACCATGTGATCAGCCCCACAGGGAAAGCCAGAGCTGGGCGGACCCCGGAATGGGGTCCTTTCCATTCTGACACGGAAGTCCAAGCTCCCTCACCTACAGAGAACCTTACAGCTGCCATATTTTTCCCTGCCCCGCTCCCCCAAAACCCAAAGCCAGAGTTATTATCCGGGAGTGGGGGGAGAGCAGAAAAGCAAGTCCTATTAACCAACAGCAGAAGGATGCACCCCAGCCCCTCACCTGTACCTTCACTGTATGCACCCCAGCCCCTCACCTGTACCTTCACTGTATGCACTCCAGCCCCTCACCTGTACCTTCACTGTGTGAATAGACAGCCAGCATCACCAGGCCAGGGAAGAGAGCCAGCAGCACGAGAGAGAAAGATGAAGATAAACGCACAGAAAGAACAAAGGCCAGAGGAAGCAGAGCAAATTAAGTGAAAAGTACGCTAAAAATACTCCAGTTAACATACTCAGAGATATTCGAGAGGATATTATAACCATAAAATTAAAAACCAGCATGCTTTGAAAAGGGAACGGTCAGACAACCAAAATAAGCAGTTAGAGTCTAAAATACAATTGCACCCCCTAGAAAACCAATGGAGGATGAGAAGGCAGAGTTAGTAAGTCGCCAAGAACACAGAGCAAACAGACAGAGAGATTGAAATTATGAGCAAACAGATAAAGGACGGAGAAGACAATCTCCAGGAGGCCAACTGCCTGAAACAAAACCAGGGGAAGTGGAGGGGAGGAAAGAACAAATCAATAGTGCAAGGGAGTTGCTGAGCCCTGAGGAAAACAGAACCTCAACACTCAAAGGGCCTCCTGCATCACCAAGCCGGAGGAATCAAAAAAGAGCCACAGTTGGGCTTTCCTGGTGGCGCAGTGGTTGAGAATCTGCCTGCCAATGCAGTGGACACGGGTTCGAGCCCTGGTCTGGGAAGATCCCGCATGCCGCGGAGCAACCAAGCCCGTGTGCCACAACTACTGAGCCTGCGCGTCTGGAACCTGTGCTCCGCAACAAGAGAGGCCGCGATAGTGAGAGGCCCGCGCACCACGATGAAGAGTGGCCCTGCTTGCCGCAACTAGAGAAAGTCCTCGCACAGAAACGAAGACCCAACACAGCCAAAAATAAATTAAAAAAAAAAAAAAAGAGCCACAGTAAAGCAGGTTATCATCAAATCGCATAACACCTTAGTTAGAAAAATCCTCAACACTTTCAGAGAGGGAAACAAGTCATCTACAAAGAAATGAAAAATCAACATATCTGCCCTCTTATCAGCCGTTCCTTACAAAAATGTAGCCAAGCCCCTAACATTCTGATGAAAGTCTATTCACAGTCAAACTAGTAATCAAGTGGGAAGGTGGAGTAAAGACATTTCCATACATGCAAAGGTACCTTTCATTTGACTTCTTGAAAGAAGTAACTTGAGGATGTACTCCAGGAAAATGAAAAAGTAAATTAAAAAAAAAAAAAAAGAAAGAAAAGGAAAAAGAGGACCTAGAATCTAACGAAGAGGGAGCAGAGCCAAGGACAAAGGCCAAACAATTTGAGGATGGCAATTTGGAAAGACGAGAAAACTTGGGTCCTTGGTCAAGTGTCTGAATCGCAGAATTAACTCTGGGACGGCTCTGTCTCTTAATATGTGAGATGAAACTCTTACATTTTAGCCTCTGTGAGAGGGATCATTGGTTACCTGTCATTGACACACTTATTCTGAGCCATTATTTTTTATAAACGGTGCAAACTGTCTTGCCAAGGTAGAAAGATACGAACGTGTGTTAAAGAAAGGAAAGTTGCAGAACAGAATGTTCTGTGAAATACCATCGGGTGTATTGGTCAGGGTAGGTTAACTGCTGTAACAAAAACACCGAAATCTCAGTGGCTTGGCACACTAAGGCTTATTTCTCACTGACGTGAATCGTTCACTGTATTTGCTGAGTGTGTTGGGTTCCACACGGTGGATCCAGGTTCCTTCCATATTGTGGCTCCTCTCTCCTCTGGGCCCCCTCATCCTGGCCGTTCAACCAGAGGACAGAGGATGCCTAGCCAGAGGTGACGAGCTCCTGGTGAGGGATTGACGGGCTGGGTCTGCGGGAGGCACGTGTCATCCACTCATACTCCGCTGGCCACGTGAGGGAGGCTGCAACGTGTCCTCTAGCTGTGTTCCCAGGAGGAAGAGGAGTGTCTGCCAGTGTCTGCAGCACAGACAGGCCGGCACGTGCATCCATAGGAAGCTGATTTTAGTCCTTGCCTCTGGGGGTCTGCGTGAGCATCTGGGGACACTTTCTTTACGCTTTATATCTGTCTGCACTGGTTTGCTTTTAATGAGTACATGTCTTAAAGTCAAAACGTAGAGGAAAATGAAAACGTTCTAACTCGGGGAAGAAAATAGCATTTGCTGGGCTCCTCTGTGGCGCTAAACCAGAGGCTTCCCATAGCTCTCCTACGAATCCACGTGAAGGCCCCCGCTCCCGTGTCATCATCACTCCACTTTACAGACACGGTCACCATGACCCTGCAGGCAAAGCACCTCTCCCCAAGTGACACGGTGGATCCTGCCCTGGCTACAAGCCCACCCCCTCTGCTGCTGTGTCCTGGAGCCCGTGGTGTAGACCAAAGGGTCACAGTTCAACCAATAGCTCGTGGTTTGTCTAAAAAGAAGACAACAAATGTGTGCCTTTTCAGGTTTATATTGACATATAGTAAAAGAATTCTAGGAAAGCCTGTAATAAACCATAGGGATAATTCTTCCACCTGAATATGTCAATTGTCCACGTGAGGACATGGAGCTGGGACAGCTGTCTAGATGCCAAGGAGAGAGGACTTGGAGGAAACCAGCCCTGCCACACGTGGATCTCAGACTTCTGGCCTCCAAAACTTGTGAGAAAATGAATTTCCATTGTTTAGGCTGCCCAGTCTGTGAGAATTTGTTATAGTAAACAAATACACATAGCTTGGAGAATTAAGTGATCCCAGAAATCGCCAGGATTGGGGGAATTAAAAATCTCAGGAAGGTGGAAAAAGAAGTGGGAAGGAAAGTGCATTTCAATGAATGTGTGTTCTGATTTGGATTGTATCTTGAAAATGAAATTTAAAACACGTGTAGGAGGCTTCATGAATTGGAATGCCTGCTTCTTGGCTTTTCCAAAGAGGAGGGTTGGGAAATAACCAAATCAAAGTTAGACAGGAAAGTGTTTTGCACAATTTAGGAGACATTGTAAAGATATATATAAAACTCAGAATTCCCAGAGGTTGGCCAAATCACGGTAGGTGTATCCGACCAGTTGTTTGTTTGGCTGGCCCACCTGGTCTGGTCCATCTCATCCCGAGCTGGTGTCTAGTTAGGACACTAGGGCAAAGCTCATCAAGAGACCCACAAGGTATTAGGGGATGTATGGTCATTACTCAAATGAAAACTTAAACACGATTAAAAACAAACAACAGCTCGGGGACTATTTCACGACCTATGTTTATTCAAAGGGTGAGTGAGTTAACGACCTAAAATATCATCATAAATAAACAACAAAAGAGACTTCAAGCAGAGATGGACATAGGGTATGAACCAGAATGTCACAGATGGAAGTGTACGAATGGCCAGTAGGCAAATGTAAAAAGGTTTGCATCATTAATCACGGAATGCCTGTCCATTTGAGTGAGAACACATGAATTTCTACCCAACAGCTTGCAAATATGAAAACATGATTCTGCCCAGTGAGAAGCGTGGGGTTGGCCCGCCTGGCCTTCCCAGGAGCAGTAGACCGCAAACGATGTCAGCATTGCTGGAGGGAAACGGGGTGGCTTCTGCCACAACCCCTGAGAGTACTCCGACCTGTTCCAGGGATTTCATTCACACATTCATTCATTCACTCATTCATTCATTCATCCTTCGCTCAGGAAATGCAGAGAGAGCTCCCATCAGGAGCCAAAAACTGTGCTGAGCCTGAGGTAAGGAGGTAATCAGAGCATCCGGGCCAGGGCTCTGAGGCCAGCGGACACAATGGACCCGTTGCCCCACGGAGACTGCAGAGCTGCCCCGTGGGAGTGCCCGGGGGTACGGTGGCGCCTGGGGAGTGGGGCAAGCCCATTGGAGGGAGGGTGGCTGGTGGGAGTCCTGCAGGAGAGGGAGCCCGTGTGCTGGGTGGGGCGGACCGGAGGCCTCGAGGGCAGGTCGTGCTCAGGCCTGGGCTTGCAGGAGGCTGCTGAAGGATGCTGGCGATCTCCTTTCTTCCGGGAGGAGGATGGGCTGCAGAGGGGCAGTTAGGAGACTTCGGGGTGGAGGGACGAGAGGGGAGGACAGCCTGGACCTGCTGAGAGATGGAGACCAAGGGGGATGGACAGACAGAACCGCTGTGCAAAGCAGCAGGAAAGGAGGGGAGCGCGGCTGAGGGAGCAGCCGTGTGCACGCGCACACACAAGCGTGCACGCGCACACACAGAGGATCCTGTTTTCGACACATGTGAGAGGAGAGGGAGGTGAGGGAGGCAGCAGGAGAGAAGAAGCCGCTCCAAGGCGAACGGTGTTTATCTCCGCGCTGTGCAATTATGGGTAATTTTTTCCCTTCCATTGTTTGTTTCCCAAGTGTTCTGCATTGAACAAATATTGACTTAGTCATTTAAAAAAAATGTGTTATGAAAAAGATAAAAGCAACTCACAAAGACTCCCCGCCCCCCACTTTGCCGGGTCCAAAAGCCCAGCTGTTTGGGCTCCCCGCGGGCGGTCAGGTGTCACGCCACCTGTCCTCCAGGTGTGCTGACCCCGGCGGAACTCACCTCGGGGGCCTGCTGGCAGCTGTGGGCGCTCATGGGCCGTGGGTGCCCAGCAAGGATGAGCCAGGCCCACCCACGGGGAGGCCAGGCCGAGTGGGGCTGTACCCTGTGGGATCCCAGGGTGGTGGGAGGGGAAGGGGGCCAGGCATCCCTCGGGGAGAGCCTGGGCAGGGCCGGGCTGGGGGACCAGGGAAAGGAGGCACGTTTGAGGCCCCGGGAGTGGTACTCTGGGTGCAGAGGGGAGCAGGAGATTGAGACTGGGTGGCAGGGGCCTCTGGGTCCCTAGCACAGGGCACTGATGCTTTGAAGACAGGAACTCCAGCCTCGCAGGGATGGAGAAGGGGGTGGCCGGAATAGGGGTGCTGCTTCCTTCCATAACCCCGAAGCCCGCACGAGGCGCCAGGGGGACCAGCCCCATCCACGGTGCTGTCCTCGGGAATGCGGGCACGTCACACGGTGACACAGCGGAGAGAACCCAAAGGAAGCCTCAGCTCCATGCCCCCCGACCCCAGGTCGAAGGGTCATGAGACAGGAGGTGCCGTGAGGCCCAACGGCTGGTGCGTGGGAGGGACGAGGCCCGCGGGCTGGCAGCCAGGAGGCCAGGGCAGAGGTGGGATTCTGCAGCTGAGGTTTCAGAGAAGGTGACAGTGGCTGCATGGGGGAGGGAGGGGGCAAAAACCATGCCAGGTAAATCCTAAAGTTACACCGAATGATGGCAGGAGGCCCCAGGGATACAAACCTGTGTGCCAGGTGCGAAGCCCTCGGGCCAGTGAGGTGGCAGCGGCGGGGAGGCCGTGTGCAGTCGTCAGGGGAGGAGAGGATTATTCTGCTCTGTGTGACCCCCTGACTTGCAGGTTGGGAAGAGGAACAGGGCCCATCAAGGGAGGCCTGTCATCAAGAACAAGAGGTCAAGGTTTAAAGTTGCAGGTGATTTCTTTACCATGTGGGAATTCCAGGGAGAGGAGCAGAGAGGTCAGGGGACGATGTAACCATGAGGGTCCTGGGGGGGAGGCGCTGACATTTCAGCTGGTGACCCACCGACAGTGGCAGGAGGCGTGAGGCTCTGGGGAAAGGGGCTGCTGTCTCGGCCCGGCCTCAGGCCCTGGAGGCCTCAAGCGTAGGGGTTCTAGCATGTGAGCCGCTGGCCTTGAAAGAAGGAGCCATCCTGATGGAAACCCCGGTTGGCCCAGCCTGTGGGAAGGGGGCTCGGAACGCCACGCCGGGAGCGCGGCCGACGCCGTGGAGACCCAGCAGCCACAGGGAAGACGCTGTGCACGGGGCAGTGACGCAGGCAGCCTTCTGTTTAAAGATGCCCGGGGTGGTGGGTGGGGACCGTGGGCTGGCGTCGTGAGACTGGCATGGGGGCCGGTGCTGCCAAGGGCTTAGCCGGGAGGACAGAGATAAAGGTGGGCTCCGAGGCTGGGGCCTGGGCTGGCCAGCTGACTGCGAACCCCGAAGGGCTTCTGCGTGCTGGAGTTCAGGAGAGGATAAATCCATGTAGGAGGTGCATTTGCTTAATGGTAGGAGCAGACAATACTTAACGGCAGACGAGACAATAAAACATGCAATTAGCAGATGTACAGCACTGGCTGCTGGGGATTACAATGAAAGGCACTGAAACACTACCAAGATGAGTAGTCAGCTCGTAAGGGGGCTAGTTAGAGGACTGACATGCTCTGGAGGTGGGAAATAAAGCCCTGGGGGGAAGCTGAGCTCTGGAATTAGACAGAGGGGGCATGAATCCTGCCCCAGCTTGTGACCAAGGGCCACATGGCTGTGTGTTTATTTCATTATCTATAAAATGGGGCTATTGACAGTGCACGCCGTAGAGGGTGAGGAGTGAATGAGATGGAGAATGTTAAGCATTCAGCACACTGCCTGGCCAAGTGCTCGATCACTGCTGTCATTATTAAAGCCGCCATCATTGTCATCGCCGTCACCACCACCATCACCACCATCACCACCACCACCACCATCATCACCACCATCATCACCATCACCACCACCATCACCACCACCACCACAATCATCACCACCAACATCACCACCACCATCACCATCATCACCACCACCACCACCATCATCACCACCATCATCACCATCACCACCAACACCACCACCACCATCACCATCACCACCAACACCACCACCACCATCACCACCATCATCACCATCATCACCATCACCACCATCACCACCACCATCACCATCACCACCATCATCACCACCATCATCACCATCACCACCAACATCACCACCACCATCACCATCACCACCATCACCACCACCATACCATCATCATCACCACCATCACCACCACCATACCATCATCATCACCACCATCACCATCATCACCACCACCACCATCATCACCACCATCATCACCATCACCACCACTATCACCACCACCATCACCACCATCACCACCACCACCATCATCACCACCATCATCACCATCATCACCACCACCACCATCATCACCATCAACATCACCACCACCATCACCATCATCATCACCACCATCACCATCACCACCATCATCACCACCATCACCATCACCTTCACCATCACCACCATCACCACCACTACCATCATCACCACCATCATCACCATCACCACCAACATCACCACCACCATCACCATCATCATCACCACCATCACCATCATCACCATCATCACCACCATCACCATCACCACCATCACCACCACCATCACCATCATCATCACCACCGTCACCATCACCACCATAATCACCACCATCACCATCACCTTCACCATCACCAACACCACCACCACCACCACCATTCCTGTCACTATCATCGCCATCATCATCATCCTATTATTGTTATTATTATTGTTGTTTTCAAGACTGGGAATTAGGTGATCCCCACGTCTTCTAGAAACAACCGTGCACAGAGACATGCTGCATTGAGACCTCAATGTCCATTCACTTCATGGTGAGGATGAAGCGAGCTAGAGGAGCATGTGACTGACCCAGGGTCGTGGAGCGCCGGTGTGGCATCAGCTGGAAGTCAAAGGTGGCTCCCGGCCATGGCTCCCTTCCACTTCCCGCCTATTACGTGACCCTATTATGTGCCTCTGTTTCACATAAGCAAAGCCAGGAGAGAAACAGATAAGGCCTACAGATCTCCATCTATTCACGACTTAAGCATATCCAGGACAGCACATGCCCTGGATAAAGCAGCGAGGCCACATGTCCCCAAAGGAAACGCTCATGCCGTGACTTCCTGCTTGACCCCACCCTCGCTGACCTCCCCGACCCCCTCCTGGGTGAGTCACCAGGGCTGCAGGGGGTGGGGGAGACCCACAGCAGGGCACCGTGCCCTCCTTACCCACCTCCACGCCTTGGGACGACCCTGGGCTGGCCGCCTTCTCCTGCTCTGTCCCCATTAATCCACGATTAGATATACATCTTTGCTTCCTATCGAGGAGCTGGTGAATTGGGCCATTAGATGGAGAAAAAAGTGTTTTTCAATGATCACCAGGGAGAGGAAATGCCGCCAGCGCCAAGTGGAGAATCAATTTGAGCCGGGAAGGCCCTGCCATCCATCTCCGTTTGCTGGGTAATTTAAGCCTCAGAGCCGCCCGAGCAGATAGCAGCACTGCAGTAGTACCCCTGCCGTGGCCGGGCTGAAAGGTGCAGCCTTGCAGCCTGGTCATTATCTCAGGGAGGCTGAGAGAGGGGAGGGGCAGGAAGAAAGATGGAGCCTGTGGGGAAGAGCAGTATTTCCCCTCCGGACGCATTTGGACAAGGTGGGCTGCGTGCCTTGCGGTGACCCCCACATGGCCCTCGGTTGTGTCACCGTCCCTGGGCAGCCTTGGGGACAGGATGCTGCCGCCCCCAACCCAAACCACCCTTCCTAAGCCTTGCCCTTGCCCGGGCTGTCCCCTCTGCCAGGAATGATCCTCTCCCGAGCGACTCAGGTCCCCAAATAGAACTGAGTTGGAAGGCGAGGGAACAAGTTGAGAGGAGGGGATGGAGATTGAGTGTCTGCTGGCACAAGCACCTGGCTAGGACTCACAACCCTGGCTTGCGTTGTTAGTGCTTTGCATCCTGACTGGCAGCACCCAGAGAAGGCAGCACAGCCGTCTTTCACAGCAGAGAAGGAGTCTGAGGGTCAGAGTGGCTCAATGACTTTCTAGGGCTGCTCAGCGCTCAGGCGGGGCTAGGTCAGCCCAAGGAGAAGCACTTCCCCCAGCAGAGCTCTCCCTTCCTCGGTAGCCAGCTCTGCAGGGTCACAGACAACTTCCATGGCTACGCTGCTCAGGGGGCTGTATTATGACCCCATTTTGGAGATGTGGAAACAGAGGCTTGAGGAGAGCTAAGCCATTACCCAAGGTCGCCCAGCTCCTGAGGCGAGACCCTGGGACTGCCGAGTCTGGAACCGCAGCATTGGGCCAACTGCCATGCTCACACTGTTTCTAGGCTGTGTCCCAGGGAACAAAATCTCTGGGATGCAGCACATCCAGCAGATCCTCAAGGCTGTGCTGTGTGAGGTCGGGGAGGGTTCTTGGCCCAGGGGCCGCAGGCTGCCCCGCCCCTTTGGAGGACGGGACAGGGGCTTTCTCAGGTGCCACGTCCATATCTCTTCTGCGGCATCTTGCCCCTCATGCTGGCGCCGGGCAGACTCCTCTAGCCTGGCTGGATGGGGTCCTGGACCTTGGCCTGCTTTGCTCTCCCCGCGGGACCTAGGGCAGGACCCTGTCCGTCTCCAGCCCGGATCCCCATCTGTAGAGGGGTGTGGACCGCCCTGTTTCTGTGGGGCACATGCAGCATGAGAGGGGAGACTGGGAGCAGGTGGAGGGGTCGCACTTCTGCTGGTCACCATTCCCAGGGGGAGCCCTACCGGGCCAGAGCCCAGGTTCCTGCCCACCACGTGGCCACAGGCCAAGGAAGTCTCTACGGGGGAGGACAGGAGGCCCCCTCTTCTCTGCTCGCCCTGAGCCAGAGCAGAAAGGACCTGGGGAGCCACTGCTGGCTGCTCGGCCTGAAGCGGGAGGTTCTCAGTGGAAGTGGCCATGCGCTTCCCTGCCGGGAAGAGGGGAGGCGGACCCATCTCAGGCTGGGTCCAGGGGTCCCCATTCTGGGCCTCTGTCCCTGCAGCTCCCTCCCTGCCGACCCTCTGCCTGGCTTGGGTCAGGTGTCACGCCCCTTCCAGATATTTCCTAGGGAGGCTGGCCCCTCGATTCTGTGCCTGGGAACAGGCCCGGGCAAGCCTGAAAGTGTGTCCAATTAGCAGGTGTCACAATGCATCCACAGGGAAGCCACCACCAGGGCCTGGCAGGCATCAGGTGCTAACAGCTCTTTCTGGAGCTGTGCGGAGATGGTCCCCGGCTGGAGTGAAGAGGGGTCAGCGGTGTTGGATGGGATGGTGGGGTGGGGCTGAGTGCCCAGCAGGGGTGAGGTCTGCAGGCAGAGCCAGGGGAAGGGGGAGAAGGGCTCTGACCAAGACGAGTGAAAGGGGGTGACCTTCCCAAAGGAAGTAGAAATGAGCTACAATTCCACACACAGGGAGACCTGTTACGTATCAAATACCCAGGCTCCATCCTCACTGGAACCCCGGCACACGCCTGGAGTCAGCAGTAACTCACCACCTGATGGGTGAGCCTTGCAAGGCAGGCCCCCCTGTGAATCCTTGATCCAGGTGGAGCACCAGGGCTCCTCAAGGCCTTTCTGGTCCCGGAGGATGAGCTGGGCCTGAAGCACACGCCTGGGGACAGAGGTGGACAGGTTTGGAGAGAGCCGCCCTCACCAGAGGGCAGCAGCTGGCTGCCAATACCCACAGCCCAGCCAGCGCCCTCCAGGGAGAGGGCGCGTGCTCCCTGCTAGGGAAGCGCCTTGTTAATTACGCACAGGCATCATCTGCCGCGGAGCTGCAGTAATTGAAAAACTCTCCTCCTCAGCAGCGGCACGGCCGCCTTCAGAACCGCTGGCCCCGTTGGAAGCACTGGGGTCATTCAGGAGACCACACTGGATTCAGAAGATGATAGCTAGCTGGGCCAGGAAGGCCAATGGGCAGGGCCGGCAGCAGCTGAGCGAGGTCAGGACTGTCCCCAGCAGGGGCAGGGCCCGAGTTCCAGGTGGTGTCCGCCTGGAGTTTCTCCCAGCCTGCAGGACCCTGGCCCCAAACAGGCTCAAGCTCCCACCTCGTCAGCCGGGCCCCCTCCGGCCTGGGGCTCAGGCCCTCCTGAGAGTGTAGGGAAGCGCCCTCTACGGGGTCCGAGATCTGGGCTCCCGTCCGCGCTGGCCGCTTGGTGACTTTCACGCGGCCCCTCCAAGAAGACAGCCTCAACCCCCCACCCATGGCCAAGGCCGGCCTACAGCTCCTCCCTCACACCCCCAGGTTGGATCCCCTCCAGCAGAGGGATGAGCCCCCAGCACTGTGGGTTGATCTTACCACCTGTCTGCCTCACCTACATGGTAAGGACAGGCACCCCAGTGCCTCCTGAAAGAAATGCATACGGTAGGTGCTCAAAGGGGAGCTGACCTACACACACGTGCAAAGAATGCATGCACCAGTGTCTGAGGCTTTGCACAGACAGCCCCAGGCTCCGGAGGTGGGGAGAACTTTTGTCTGGGTTCACGGAGGAGCCCTGGAAGGGGAGATGTGCCTGGCACTGGGTCTCGATGGAGGTGGCGGATTCGGGAATTTGCTGGGAGCAGCAAGCCAGCAGGCAGATGGTAAGGAGCAGGCGAGGAGAGGTAAGTGTTTGCACATTTAGCCACGGGGTCTGTGTTTCTGCTTTTACTTATTTATATAATGCGAGACCCCCAGGCACCTGCCAGTAATCAGAGCGTCAGAGCAGAAGACACCAGCTCAGGAGACCAGAAGGCGTCGGTCAGGCGAGCCAGGCGGGCTGCAATGACCAGCGACCCCGTCTCACTGTCACCCTGAGCGTGCCCTTCACCGGCCAGCAGGAGCCCTGCTCACGCCGACACCTGGGCCAGGCTGGTGCCTCTCCTATTACCTCAGATGCTGCTGGTGCCCATGCCAGAGGGGAATAGACAGCGGGGAAGACCACAGGTGACACTGTCACCATTGCCCACTGCATTGGCCACAGCAGGTCACGTTAACGACCACCAAAAGCATAAAGGGGAAAGAATGTTGGGTAAAAAGACGCCAAACACGACTGGCTCAGAAGTGTAGAAGCTAAGTTTCTGACCCGAGCATCCCAGTAATCCAAGCAAGGAATGGGACATGAGTCCAAGTCCTGGAAGGTTCTGATACCAGCTGTTCAATAACGAACGTCCCCCTGCTGAGCGGGACCGGGCGGTTCTTGTAAGAGGGACACCATGGGAAGGGCTGGCAATGCTTGGACCGAGCCTCGAGTGAGCCCCAGTGGGCTTCTCGCAGCTGATTCTCACTGCTTCCCCAGGGGGCAGGGCCACCGGGTCAAAGATGCCATCAGAGGGTGTGCCCCAAGGGGGAAGCCAGCGTTGCAGAAACAGGCTCCACCCGGGATTTCAGCTTCAGGCAGCTCTAGAGAAAGAGAGGAAGGAGAGATGGGTGGTGTATAAATGAGTTAATAACAGCCCAAGAAGGCTGTAAAGACCCACACAAAGACCAGGGCTTCGAATGTCAGTCTCCATCACAACTTGTCGGCAGAAGCTGACCTCCGCTGGCCCCGCCGGCCCGGTGGCTCAGGCTCGTGGCTGGACCTGCTCTCGTGTCTCCGGGCAGCCCCGGCCGCTGTCCTCCTCCTGGGACCTGTGGGCTGAGCACGCATGTCCCCCCCTCCCCACCACCCCACAAGCCCACACTGAGCTTGAGAGTCTAAGGAATAACCATGGCAATGGTCACTGTTCACTGAGGAAGCCTGGAAGGAAGGGGGTCAGGAGGGCCCCGAGCCCAAATAACAGCATCATCTGCCAGGGACTCTCCAGGCATCTGCTTCCTGACCCTGGAGCCCAGAGGGATGGGCACAAGGTCACGTGGGCACGAGGGGCCTGAGCAGGAGCAGAGCCCCCCATCCCGCCCCCATCTGTTCTCACCCTCCCCCACCTCCTCCCAGCCAACGCCCAGTGCTCCCCGCAGGAGGAGGGATGGTCCCAGGAAGGGGCACCTGCTCTTCAGACACCAGTATCTGCAGACAGGTGATCATGGAAAGGCCTGCACTGGTCACCTGAGGGTCTCATGAGTGCAGAGAGCTGGCCTTGGGGTGGAGGGGTTGGAGCACGTGAGCTGGAGGGGTCCAGGCGCATGGAGGGAGGGAGGGAGGGAGGGAGGAAGAGGCATTAAGTGTGGCCAGGTCACCTGCCCAGAGCCCGCCCTGCCCCCATCCCCAGGGCAAGGCAGGGGCGGGCGGGGACGGAGCAGTCTGTCCAGGAACTTGTTTGACCAAAGGGAGCATGTCCTCGACGGGGTGGAGAGGCAGAGGGGACCGGGGGTGAGTCCAGGTGCTGTTTGGGGCACCCCCAGCATCACCCTGCCTGAGGTCAGCCCTGCCGGATGTGCCTGCAATCACCCCCCAGCCACATGCACTGCCACCAAAGCCTGTGGTTCATCAGTAACAAATTCGGACACACGTTCGTGCACGTGGGGGCTTCCTGCTGACCCATGGGCGGCCACCTGTCCTGCCTTTGCTTACACTTGTTAGTGGGGAGAGAACTTTAGCATCTTTATTCGAGTATAATTGCTTTACAATGGTGTGTTAGTTTCTGCTGTATCACAAAGGGAATCAGCTATATGTATACATATATCCCCATATCCCCTCCCTCTTGCATCTCCCTCCCACCCTCCCTATCCCACCCCTCTAGGTGGTCACAAAGCACCGAGCTGGTCTCCCTGTGCTATGCGGCTGCTTCCCACTAGCTATCTGTTTTACATTTGGTAGTGTATATATGTCCATGCCACTCTCTCACTTTGTCCCAGCTTACCCTTCCCCCTCCCCGTGTCCTCAAGTCCATTCTCTACGTCTGCATCTTTATTCCTGTCCTGCCCCTAGGTTCTTCAGAAGCATTTTGTTTTTTGTTTTTTAGATTCCATATACATGTGTTAGCATACGGTATTTGTTTTTCTCTTTCTGACTTACTTCACTCTGTATGACACACTCTAGGTCCATCCACCTCACTACAAATAACTCAATTTCATTTCTTTTTATTGCTGAGTTATATTCCATTGTACATATGTGCCACTGGACAGCTACATGCAAAAGAGTGAAATTAGAACACTCCCTAACACCATACACGAAAATAAACTCAAAATGGATTAAAGACCTAAATGTAAGGCCAGACACTATAAAACTCTTAGAGGAAAACATAGGTAGAACACTCTATGACATAAATCACAGCAAGATCCTTTTTGACCCACCTCCTAGAGTAATGGAAATAAAAACAAAAATAAACAAATGGGACCTAATGAAGCTTAAAAGCTTTTGCACAGCAAAGGAAACCGTAAACAAGATGAAAAGAGAACCCTCAGAATGGGTGAAAATATTTGTAAACGAAGCAACTGACAAAGGACTAATCTCCAAAATATACAAGCAGCTCATGCAGCTCAATATCAAAAAAACAAACAACCCAATCCAAAAATGGGCAGAAGACCTAAATAGACATTTCTCCCAAGAAGATATACAGGTTGCCAACAAACACATGAAAGAATGCTCAACATCACTAATCATCAGAGAAATGCAAATAAAAACTACAATGAGGTATCACCTCATACAAGTCAGAATGGCCATCATCAAAAAATCTACAAACAATAAATGCTGAAGAGGGTGTGGAGAAAGGGGAACCCTCTTGCACTGTTGGTGGGAATGTAAATTGATACAGCCACTATGGAGAACAGTATGGAGGTTCCTTAAAAAACTAAAAATAGAGCTACCATATGACCCAGCAATCCCACTACTGGGCATATACGCTGAGAAAACCATTAATTCAAAAAGACACGTGCACCCCAGTGTTCACTGCAGCACTATTTACAAGAGCCAGGACATGGAAGCAACCTAAATGCCCATCGACAGATGAATGGAGAACTTTATTTTTAACAGCCATACATGTCTATTAATAAACATATTAACCAGTTAAAGAGTCTTTCCCAAAAGGAAAAAAATTTCCATGGAGAAAATTCCAGGTCTTGCCAGGAATACAAATGACTCTTGTCCAGTGTTAAGACCCCGGCTCACAGCCTTCCCAGAGACAGGAAGACCCCTGGGCCTCTGGGCTGGGGTGTCAGGCCTAATGGCCCGGCTGGGAGCCCCGAGGACTCCCTCGTCTCCCCCAACCCTGTTAGGGACGCCGCTCAGGAGGGCCGGGTGGCTCTGGGGGTCTCCTCCGTCCATCAGCAAGGCTCGCTGCTCTCACCTCCAGCTGTGACACCACTCTGCCCAGATGGCCTGGGGGTTACAGAAAGGACACGGGGAGGGGCCCTGACCCTCGGGCTCCAACGTCAGGGGTCCACAGAGGAGGACCCTGGCTCAGAAGGAGGCAGCATGATGGGCCCAGGAGGTGGAAGCTCCTCTTGTGAGCACAGAGGTGGCAGTGGCGAGTCCTGACACGCGGCCAGTGCCAGCACTGGACATACTGGGCCCTCCCTCGTCCGCCTGCCCCGGGCAGCCCACGGAGCAAGAGCCAGCCCTGCCTCTCACGTGTCTGCTTGCAGACGTGCTCTCAGCAGCCGCCCCTCTGCCACTCTGGGGACCCGGGGCATGCCAGGCTGAGAGTAACGCCAGCCGGTGGTGAGAAGAGCCTCCAGCTGTGGGCACCGACTCCTCGTCAGGCCCCGGCTAAGCGCTGTGGGCCTGGGGCCCTCGTGAACCTGCACAGACGCCTGAGGGCCTGCGGGGACCCAGCAAGCGGGGGTTTGCTCCTGCAAGACTTCGGGGACCACGTGGACCTCTCGGGTGCCTGGAGCTTTCCCTCCCATGCAAGAGGAAGTGATGTGAGCCAGCTTTTTTTCTTATTTTCTAATAAACTTTTAATTGTAGACCAGTTTTAGGTTTAGAGCATCATTTACAGAGACTTCCCGTGAACCCACCCTGTTACCCTCGTTAGAATCTTATGTTAGTGCCACGCGTTGATCCCTATTAAGGAGTCAAGGCTGACACGTGACTAATAATTGAAGTCTGTGCTCACAGTGTCCAGGTTCTTACCCGTGGCCCCCTGCCCTGTCTTTCCCGGCCGTGTCTCTCTGCTCCAGGGTCCCACTCAGGGTACCATGTTACATTTAGTCCATGTTTCCTACTATTATCCAGGTGAAACAAAGCAAAATCTTAAATGTGCTGCTCTAAGGATGTTTACATCAAGGAGTACCCACAGATCAAGACAGAGATCGCATCCTATCCCCCGGGGGCTCACTGGCCCCTCCAGGCAGCGCTCCTCCTCCCCCCAGAGGGTACTGCATTGCCTGTGGGCTGTGTGTCGGGGGACCACACACTTCCCATCTTCTGTGTCTGGTGTCCTTCCCTGCCAGTATGTTCATGAGCGGCACCTGTGCTGCGGCAGAGACGGGAAAGGATTTCACTGAGGAACACAGAGCACGAAACAATGAACGCTTCTGTACACAGCGCCCACACTCTCGCATTTTAATATCTCACCACTTGATCTCATTATGACCTCGCCTGACTTCCTCTCCTCCCGTCACTCCCAGAGGCCGCCACTGCCCCCTGAAGTCGCTGAGACCCCTCCATGCTCAAGGTTTTATGCTTTCCCTCTATTTATCCATAAACAGCTTATGTTATTGACTGGAGGATTTTAACCTTCACATAAATGGCATCATACGACATTCACCTATCTGCTCTCTGCTTTTCCCACCCGACGTTTTATTTTGGAGAATTGTGTGTGTGTTACACGCAGCTCTGCTTCACTCCTTTCAGCTCTCGTGTGGCATGCGGTCGAATGAATGCACCCCAGTTGATCTGCCCATTCTCTTGTTGATAAATTTTTGGTCTTTTCCATTTTTTTCCTATCACACATTCTGAGACAACGAACAACTTTGGGTCTTCTCCTTGTACACTTGTGTGTGAATTTCTCTGATATTTATCTAGATATGGAATGGCTGGGCTTGGGGCTAAATGCACTTTCAACATTACATTTTTTCATACTTGCATGTCTCAGCTTTGGCTGCTATCACAGAATACCATAGACCATAGGCTTAAAAAACAGATGTTATTTCTCACAGGAGGCTGGAAGTCCGTGATCAAGGTGCCGGAAGATGTGGTTCATGGTGAGAGTCTCTGCCTGGTTTGTAGCTACCTTCTCAACGTGTCCCTACATGGCAGAGAGAGAGAGGTCTCTGCATCGCTTCATATAAGGGCACTAATCTCATTTGTGAAGGCTCCACCCTCATGACCTGAGGACCCCCAAAGGCCCTGCCTCTTAATCCATCATATTGGAGGTTAGGACTTCAATGTGTTAATTCAGGGGGGACACAAACATTCAGTCCATAGCATGGCTCTTCACCGAGTTTACATCAGTTTACACTCAGATGACAGCTCAGGAAATTCACCATTTCCCTGCATCCTCACTAGCATTCACTCCTGTGGGATGCTGTGAATCCTGCCTGTCTGTTGGGAATGAAATGGCATCTACTTTTTGTAATTTACATTTCTCGGATTACTTGATGTAGTTTATCAGCCATTTGTGTATCTTTTTTCTGTGAAATCCATACTGATACATTTTTACCTATTTTTTCTTTGGGATATTTTGTCTTCTCCTCAAAGCTATATGGGTTTTTTTGTATATTATGAGGACTAATATTTTACTGTTTATATGCATTAAAAGGGCTTCCTCCCAGAAGATGGCTTATCATTTTATATTTGTACAGAGGTCTTCTATTTTGTTTTTGTACAATGACCCACTTCATCTGAGCTTTCAAATTTATTGGCATAAGGTAACTCAAAGTATTTTCTGTTTCGTATTTCTAATACATTTATTTGTATACTCTTTTTTCTTCATCCAGCTCGCCAGAGATTGTTCTATCTTATTATTCTTTACAAAAGAAACAGCAACAACAAAAAAAACTTTGATCTGGCTACTTTGCTTTCTGTTTTTAAATATCTACTTTTATCTTTATTATTCTCCTTCTTTTTTTTTTTTGCCATTGTTCTTCTTTTAGCTTCTTGAGTTCAAAATTTAACTCACTTTTATTATTTTCTATTGTTTGCTTAAATGCATTTAAAGTTAAGTTTTACTGATATTAAAATGCTTTTATTACCATTTATTTCTAAATATTTTTAAATTCTCCAATGTAAGTTTTTTAAAACTCACAATAGTTTCATCAAATTTTTGAAGTTTTTAGTCATTATTTCTTCAAGTATTTATTTCTGCCCCTCTATGTTAGACTGTTTGATATTATCCCACTTATCCTTGAGGCTCTGTTCATTTTTCTTCAGTTTTCCCCCACTTTGTTCTCAAGGTTGGATAATTTCTATTGATCTCTTCTCAAATTCACTGACTCTCCTGACATCCCAATCTTCTCTAAAGCCCTTTCAGTTAATTTTTCACTTCAGCAGTTGTAACTTTCAGTTCACAAATTTCCCTTGGTTCTTTTTTATAGTCTCCATTTTTCTGCTGAGATTACCTATCTGTTCACTCACAAGATTATATTTCCTTTAATTCTTTGAAGATTTCTTCCTGCATTAATTTATAATAATTGCTTTAAAGCCTTTATCTGTTGCATCCAGCACCTGGCCTCAAGTTCAGTTTCCATTGACTGATTCATTTTTATTAACCAGGAATCACATTTTTTTACTCTTTTGTTTTGTCTAGTGATTTTTGATTGGATTTTAGCCACTGTGGGTACTTTGTGGTAGAGACTCTGGATTCCGTCTTCCTTCTCTGATGAGACTTGGCTCTCATTCGGCAGGCATTCAACTGCAGGCTGTTGACCTGGACTCTGTGGAAGCATGGTTATGTGCATTGTTAGTGCAAATCTGAGGAAGCACATGGTATATCTCAAACCCCTCTACCTTGGAAGGATACAACCCACAACTGTAAGCCTTGCGGCTCTGTCCAGGAGCTTGTTATAGGCTGTGTCTGGTGAGTCTAGAGTAGGGCTTGGTCCTTACCCCAGAGTTGCAGCATTCCTGGGGTCCCCTCTTTACACAGTTCCCCATTCTCTATATCCCTGCCCCACAGATTCCAGCAGCTTCATGTGCCTCACAGGCTGATTTCCGCCCTGTGAACTCAGAGAGACACCTGTGTCCTGCTCAGAACCAGCTCTCCAGGCCATGGTTGGAAATTGTCCCCAGGCAGATTGCTGGGCAATCATGGGCCTCGCCTTAGAAGTCTGCCGTCTGTACATTCCTGCACTACCTGCTGCCCACTGCTGAAAAGAATCATTTCCTTTATTTTGACAGGTTTTATGATTGTTGATGTGAGAGGGATAACCCTATACCACCTGCTCCAGAATCGTTAAATGTATGACTCCAAACTGTGAGTTTTCTAGGACAGCATTGATTGGTTTTATTATAATCACTGAGATATAAGATATATAAAATAAAATGTAAAAACCTTAAGAGTCCAGTTTGATGAGATTTGACAATTGTATACAATAATTTCTAACAGCTCCAAGTTTCTGTCATACCACTTGGCATTTACTTCTCCTCCACCCTTAGAAGCAACCACTGATATGATTTCTACTGCCATATATTAGTTGCAACTGTTCTGGGCTTCATATAAGTGGGGTCATACATTACATGCTCTTGTGTATCTGACTTTTTGTTCAACATGTTTTGAGGACTCATTATTGTTGTTGAATATATCAATAGTTTGTTTCTTTTTATTGTTGAGTAGCAACAATAGTAGACATTGCATTGTATGAATGTCTCACAACTTTGTTATCTATACTTTAGTTAATGATCATAACAAAATAATACGAGACAGAGAGGGCAGGAGAGGTGAGAGCTAAGCTGCCGATGACAGGGTAGAGGTGGTTGTGGTTGCGATTTCCCCGAGGTTGCATATGTGCCATGGTGGTGGGTGCAGTGGGCAGGTGAGGATGGGCAGGAGAGGGCAGTGGTGGGTGTAGTGGGCAGGTGAGGGTGGTGGTGGACACAGAGGCCAGGTGAGGGCAGTGGTGGTGGTCTTGGCACAGACTAAGGACAATGGGGGCAGTAATGCCAGTTTGTTGAGCACAGTGACATTAGTGATGAACTGAGCGGTCCCTGCCATCAGGAGATGCTCTGGTCTCATGGCCAGTGGACATGGCTGTCCCCTCTGTGGCCAGGCCCTGGGTGACATCTGAACTGGAGCCCCTGTGAGCGAGGCGGAGAGCAGACAGGAAGAGATGTCTGGCTCCCACTTATCCAATAAGTGAGATGCTGAGGGCACGATTCAATAAAAGTCCTGTCACTTCAGCTTGGGGCTGTGTAGGAGCTGAAAAATTGATTTCAGGAGCAGACGCCTTCTTCAGGGCAGGAGTGACGCCTCTTCCTTGGCAGAGAGGGAATGAGTTTGCATTGGATTTTGCCTGAAGACATCACACATCGCTGTCCTTGCTGGTTGTCAGTGAGCCTGGGTGCTGAGGTGGAGGAGACAAGAGAGACATCTCCCGGGCTGGCCCTGCTCCCCGCTAACCACATGGCAGCACAGAACTGTGCATTCACGCTCCACACGTCTCACGGGGTTGTGGAGATACACACACTCTCCCAGGGTAGTGGGGATACTTCTGTCCTGGTCACCACTCACAGACCTGCCCACGCCCTCCCAGAGCCTGCACGGACAGGGAGTACTGCCATGGCTGAGGACATCCTCCAGACCAGCCAGGACTGGGCCCTCCATGTTCAAAGCCAGTGCTTGGACCCTGGTCCAAGACAAGATTGATTCTACAGACAAAGGAGAAGGCGCCAGGCTGGGGCAGAGTCTCTCCCCTTTGCAAGAGCCCCTGCTCTGGGTCTCATTTCCACCCAAGTGGGCAGCTGGGTTTGGTGACCACTGAGACCCTGAGCCTTCCTCTTATATCTATTTATATAGAAAGGTGCTTTGCTCTGTTCAAGTGACCAGGTCAGGATCAGGGGCTGCCCTGACCTTCCTGGGCCTTGACTTGCTGCTAGGAAGCAGCGCTGTTTAGTGGTTAAGAGCCAGTCTCAAACGTCTGACAGATGCAGGTTTGAATCTGAGTGCGTTGTTTTCTAGCTGGGACCCTTGGAAAGCCACGTACCTGCTCTGAGCCTCAGTTCCCTCATCTGTAAAATGGGGATTATCAAAGAGAACTACCTACAAATAGCCCTGCAGGCCTGGAGCGGCTGGAAGTGTCCTGCAGGAGGGTTGTGCTGGGCTGTGGCCTCTGATGATTCCCTTGTTTGGAGATATTCGAGTCTCGGTCCCAGCACCATGATGCCTGTGATCAAGGACAAGCAGTCCATGTGATCTGAGCCCTTGTTATAAAATCAGGAGTAAAGTCGGACCAGAGCCATTCTTTCCAGTACGAATTCATCCCAGGTGTGGAGTGCCCATCATTTATGAATCCCTGCCCAGGTTCTGTAGATGGTACCAAGGTGGGGTGAACCTGGGCCTTCCAGGGGGACATGTAGATGGTGCTGACATGGGGCAGAGCTGGGAAGGACCAAGAGATCTGAGAGGAGTTGGGATGAAAGGAAGAGTGTGGGGGAATTTCACCACAAGGAAGCTGCAGGAAACCCAGCTGGGTGGTGAGGGTGCAAAAAGTAACAATGGATGAAGCAGAAAGGATAAAAATTCTAGAAACAGGCCCTGTGTACATGGGGATTCACTATAACAGGAGGTGTGATCTTAATTAGCAAGGACAGGAGGAGCTATTTAAAAATTTGTCTTTGGATGATTGGCAATGAAGAAAAACATTAAGTTAAATGTATACCCCGTGTTATACTCAAAAATGATTAATGTTATACTTGAAATGTTTAATATCCATAATATATAAAGAGCACCCATGTATCAACAATAAGAGGTAAATTACACAGAGTGTGTGCAGTTCAGGGCAGAAGAACCCAAACTCTCAATAGGAGATTAGAGATACTCAACTTCATCAGAAATCAGGGAAATGCAAATTAAAGCAATGGTGAGATTTATTTTTTTTACCCAATAGCATGGGAAATGCAAAAGATTATCATATTGGGTGCCAGAGAGTGAGCACACAGGAGGGGCACCTACATACCGCCAGTGAGAACATAAATTAGCGCAGCCTCTTGAAAGACAAGTGACAAAATCTATCAAAATGGGATTGACCAGCAATCCCACGTCTAGTGACCTGTCACAAAGAAAAGTGTGTGAATATACGTAACATATAAAAGCACCTTTCGTGAAAATCAGAGGCCATCCAAATGCTCATCAGTAAGGGGAGGTGACCCCTCCCCATGTCCTGGGGAAATAACCAGGAAAAAGAGGCAGGCAGACCCATATCAGCTGATAGAGCACCACATCAAAATGTTTTCAATGATTTGCAAAAAGTCCCCTTGCGTGTGTGTGGATTTGTGTGGCCAGGCCAGCTCGGCCCGGGGGCTGCAGGAAGCGGCCCCAGCAGGGAGGGCGGAAGGGCTCTCTCTAAGGTGGGCGGGAGGCAGGTGTTCAAGAGGAACTTTTCTGTTTTGCTCTCTCTCCTCCCATTTGATTTAAATACTTTGCAGCAAGAACCTAGGCGTGGACCCCTTGTCTAGCAGAGACCACAGAAGGAGCACAGACTCCGTGGGAGAGTGAGGGCTGGGCACCTGAGTGGGCCAGGGGACTTGTCCCTTCCCTGCAGGCCTGGTGTCCCCAGAAGGTCTAGCTGCTCCTGGCCACCCCCAACCGACCTGTGCCAGGACCCCAGTCCGTCTCTTTGTGGGGTCGCCAGGCTGGTGCTCAGAAGGTGGCTGGCCTCAGACCGAGGACGCTGCCCTCAGGCCCAGCAGTCTCTGTGCTGGACCCATGCTCAGAGCAGTGGGGCTTTCTACAGACATGCAGACACTTAGTTATTGATCTCTGGCTCTTTTCCTAGGGCTGCCATAACAAACTGCCACAAACTTGATGGCTTAAAAAATCAAACAAATTTATTCTCTCACAGTTCAGATGTCCAAAGTCAAGATGCCAGCAGGCCACACTCCCTCTGGATGATCTAGAGGAGGAGGCTTCCTGGCTCTTCCAGCTTCTGGGGGCTGCAGGCGTTCCTTGGCTTGTGGTTGTATATTCTGGGGGCTGATTTCCCACAATCTCCTTTCCTCCAACCTTCCAACTCTGACGGCCAGGAGCACATCCCACACATCCTTCTGTTTCCTGCTCAACCGGCACAGAGCCTGGCACAGGGGGCCTCTTGAAAAGACAAGTGACAGAATCTATCAAAATGGGATTGACCAGCAATCGCACGTCTAGTGATCTGTCGCGAAGAAACGTGGCTCACACTGACCAGGAACAAATCAGCATCCTCTCCTCTTGAGCAGACTCTGGATTAAAACAGCAAAGTGCAAACCCCGAAGAGACTGGTGACTCACCCAGGAGGCATAACATGAGGCAGAAACAGAAACCAGGTCCAGTTTGTCCCTCTTCCCTCACTCTGGAAGGTCCTTACCGTGGAGGACGTGCCTGCCTGACCTTCAGAGGCTGGACCGTGTGTCCCGAGGTCCTTGGCATCCCTGGGAGCGGGAGGTGCTTCCTCAGCCTTCTCTGTGCCGGTGGCAGCTGCGTCCCCTTAATTAGCAGCCCCAGGGCTGAGCGGGGAAATCAGATCGGATAAGACCCTTTCTCATTGCCACTTCGGTGACAAGAGGGATGTCGTGTAGCGGTTCCAGTAAGAGACACCCGGAGGCCCTGGGAGGCTGTTCCCTCATCCAGGGCTCTGGCACAAGACAGGCCTCCTTCCAGACAGAGCCCCTGTCTTCAAATGCATCACTCGAGAGCCTCGGGCGCCTGCCCGGAGAAAACGCCTTGGCTTTGACTCCACGCCCCAGGAAGGAACCCGCTAAAGGCTATAGTTAAGCTGGCTCCCTGAAGTCTCCTGTACGTGTTCGCAGCGCTCCCGCAAGCCAGGCCTGGGGTACGAGAACTGCCGCAGGGCCGCGGAGAGCAGGCCGAGGTCGGGCAGACAGGCTTGGCTGTAAGAAGGCCTGGCCACCCTCGGGCTGGGCTGTGGCTCGCGTGTCTGCAGGATGCCCGTGGGGCCTGTTTATGGGATGGCCACCCCGTGCAGGCATGCGACGTGGCCTGGGGCTCAGCCCGCTGGGGGTGGTGGCCGTCACACGCCTACGTGCACAGGAACAGAGTGTCCTTAGGGAGGTTACTGACACACCCACTGCCAGACCGCCAGCAAGGAACAGACCGGGGACTGGGGCCCAGGCCGCACCTGCTGCCCCAGTCAGATGTCCGTCATGGCAGCCCAGCCGGAGGGCCTGTAGCAGGGGCAGGAAGGGGAGATGGAAGGGAGGAGGAGAGAAGTGTCGGGCAGAGGAAGCCCTGCACAGAGGTGGGACCCTGGAGGCAGAGGCAAGGCTAGGCCTCACTCTGTGCCGTGCGCCTGCGGCCAGGCTGGGCCGGTCAGCGTCCCCCACAAGTCCGCGGGCAGAACCCACGGGCCCCAGGGAGAGCCCCCGTTCCCAGGAGCGCCGGAGCTGCTCCCATGTCCCCCGGCACAGCCCTCTACACCGCCCCACGCTGGCTCTCCCCGGCCCCTGGGAGGCTGCTTCTCTCCATCCCTTCTCCAAACAGTGGAGGTGGGGAGGGAAGAGGCAAAGGCGGTGGCAAGTCCTAAACGCTTCCTTCAAACAAGACCCTTCCTGGACGCCCCGGGATGTCATTTCTCCAATCTTTTGATCGTCCCCATTTAGTCACTGCAGCAGCTGAGGCCCGGGGAGCAGAAGCGACTTGCCCAGCACAGGCCACCAGCCTCTGCCGCGGGGAGCGCTTTGCCCAGCGGTCAGCCCTCTATCTCAGTTCCTCTTGTCCCCAACCTGTAAGGTGGGCTTAAATGCAGAGTCACTGCAGTCAAGGCTGGAAGGTGGGGGCCAAAAGATCCCCGCCCTTCCCTGCCTGTGGCCCCAGGAGTCTCCCCCCTTCCCTGGGTTCCCTCGTGTTCCCACCTGGATGCCCCGCGCCTGGCCCAGCTCCGGAGCCTCCCGGGCCTCACAGGGAGGCCGGCGGTGAATGCATTTGTCGGAAGGAACAGCAGGGCGAGACATCAGGCCCACTCTGCTCCCAGCTCCCAGCTCCCAGCTCCCAGGGCTGGTGCCAGGTCCTGGCGGACAGGAGCCCGCCGGCTGGGCCAGGAGGGAGGCTCGTGATCGCTGTTATTACAGCTGAATGGGGAGAACAAGGTAAAAAGCCCAGAAGAGAGTGTAAGAACCATGATTAGCAGAATGCCTGCTCGCCCCAGAGCAGGCGCCTGGGGCCTTCCGTGCTCTCTCTCAATTGTTTTCTCTTGTGCTTCTTGTTTTTACCAGCCTGAGATACACTAATTGGCCAGAAGTGAAAATAGAAAAAAAAAAAAGTCTCAGTTCTGCAAAGGAAAGCAGCACCTGCACGGGCCCCTCCAACGCCCTCTGAGAAGAAGAGCTGTGTCCCCGCCACACAGCCACGCACCCTGCGGGCTGGCACCGCACCTGGGAGGCCAGAGCCTCGGGCCGTACCCAGAGGCAGCCTCCCCATCAGCCTCCGTGAGCTCAGCTCCAGACCCGCTGAGGAAGCTCCGGCTGCTCCCGCTGCCCTCCCTCTGTGGGTGCCTGGCCCGCCCTGTCCTCCCCACCGAGTGTCCACGACGTTCCCCAGCGTCCCCCCTCCCCCCAGGACAGCCATTCCTTCGTTCCTGGCTCGGTGCCACAGAGAGGACACGCCCGAGTCCGTGTGGTCCCCACCCCAGCAGTCACTTTCATCGGCTCCCTTTCAAACCTGAGGACCCCCGGCTTAGCCAGGTAAGTGTCACACCCAAGGCCACGCGGTTAGGAGGTGGCTCAGTCGTCGCTCAGCCCAGCGCCAGCGCTGTTGGCCACCACGCAGCACTGCCCTCTGAGACGCCACATGTCACAGCGTCAGACGGCAGAGCGGCCCCTCTTTTGTGCCCGGGGGGTCATTCTGCCAGCTGACCTGACCACACAACACAGAACAGAGCCACCCCGCTTAAGGGTCTGACATTTCTCCTACAAACCCTGAATTTCTTCCCAGGGAATTCAAATGGGGGTCAACAGAGGCCCTTAAGAAATGAGTCTCAGCTGCCTGGAGGGGTCAGGAAGCGGGAAGGAGAGAACCTGGCTCCCGAGGAAAGGGCGTGTGGGCGCAGAGAAGGTGCCTGAGGACAGAACAGGAAGCAAGTGGTCTGGCAGCCTGGGGGCCACTCCTGGGAGGGTGATGGGCGGCTCCCCAGGAATCGGGAGGACCCAGGAGTGGAGGGAGCTGCAGCCGCTGGTATCTCCTCGGGTGGGTCAGCCCCAGCCCCAGTTTCCTCCTGTGGTTTGGAGCCCTGGGGCCGGCAGGAAGGCAGAGGCGGAGCTGCCAGCCCAGAGCTGCTCTCCCCAATCCGGGCATGACGCATGCAGTTCGGACCGTCAAGCTGGCATCCTCCATTAACGCTGCAATGCATTTTTAATACATTCCATTTTTCTTTAATTTCAGATCGTATTGGGTCTGGTAGACTCTCTCTTCATTACTGAGTTGTGCATCGTTAAGCAGTGAGAATGGTTCCCCGGAGCGAGGTGGCCTCCTTCCCTCTTCCAGGAGCCCCTCCCTGGGAATCTAGCCTTTGTGGTTCAGTTTAAAGGCACAGAGATGTGAAATTGCCTCCTCTAGATCCCAAAGCAGCTGCTGCCCCCCGCCCTCAGTCTCTTCTCTCCCAGGCTGCTCCCACCTCACTCTGTAACCAACTCCCTCCCTGGGGGACTGGGCGGGGGATGGAGGGGAGCCCTCATCTCCTGGGTGTCACCAGCCTGCTATGGCCCAGGACCTCCCCACACATCTGACAGGGACTTCAGCGTCTGGGACAGGTCTGACCACTTCTCCTGACCTGCCTCCCAAATCAGAAGGTCATGGTCAAGTTTCCACTGGGGACCCAGCCCTGAGTTGCCCCCTGTGGGAGAAACAAAGAAAGAAAATGGTTTCTGTTGACAGAGGCTTTAGGACTTAGTGGGAAACATGTGTGACCCCTGCACATGAAGCGTAGTCACTCCTGAGAGAAGGGTATGCTGGTTGGGCTGAGCAGTCAGGGCAGGCTTCTTGGAGGAGGAGGACCTGTGGGTCTTGCTCTGCTCTGCCGGCCAGATGTTCACCCACGTTGGACATGCAGCTCCCCAACAGTGTACTTCCTTCTCCGTGTTTCCTTTGAACAAAGGAAAGAACAAACAAATGCGCAAACACAAGGAAGCAGCAGGGGGAGGGAGGAAATAGAGCACCTAGTTCCCTGCTCTGGAGGCTCCAGGGGTGAACAGGACGAGGGGGACTGACCTCCATCCCAACAGGGCTTGAGGCCAGCTCCTTGCCGTCCCTGCTGCCTTCAGGCCGTCCTCTCCCTTCAAAATGGCTGCATCCCCGCTGCCACTCACAGAGCTCTCCTCAGCAACACCTGGGTAGGGAGCTTGGTAGAAATGCAGACTCGGGCCTCGCCCACACCTGCAGAACAGGAATCTGCAGGTTACACGTGGGGGAGTTCTGCTCTCAGACACCAGCATCTGCCTGTGAGTCTGGAGATTCATGCCCTGTGACTCCGTCTCCTCCTGAATGAAGGCACAGTCCCCTTTGCTGAGGACCGTAGCCCAGCTGGCCCCTCGGCCTCGCCTTCTGGCTCGCCAGCTCATGCTGTGGAGTGAGCCACTCACTGCCTTTGTCGCTGAGTTGCTGCTTCTGCCCAGAGCCCTCCCCAGAGTCCCAGCCTTACCAGCCCTCAAGACCCTGCCCAGTGTTTCCACTGAACCCATCCCTCTCTGGCCACTGCTGTCGGTGCCCATGACCCATTACAGCCCCTCCGCACAAAGGCGAGGCCACGTCAGCATCAGGGCTCTGAATCCCCAGCCCTGTCCGTGCCCGGCAAAGAGCAGCTATCCACCGAAAGTCTGCGAAGTAAGCGGGTGGGTATTCTCTGTCCCAAGCAGCCCCTAATCGGATGGCGAGATGCAGCCCCCACTCTGGAAACTGTGGAAAGAAAGGGCACAGCCCAGCCTCCTGCAGCCTTAATCTAGTTAAGAATAAACAGCTTTACGCACGAAAGTGACTTGAGAACAGGGGCCGAGAACCATGCGGCCAGTGCTGATGAATGCGGTGCACCCAAGGCTGAAATTAGGGGAAAAAATGTATTAACCTGGTGGCTTAAATCAAATCACAGCCACGTCTCTTTTCCGATTAGGTCCCTCCTTCATTCTGTTCCTCATCACACTGGAAGCGCTGCTACTACCAACGGCCCATCTTCCCTGCCCGTGAACTGGGATGTGGCTGAAAAATGACAGAGGCGCCGGAGTCCCCAGGAGGTGCAGCGGACAGCGCAGGGCTTGTGCCTCAGAACTGGCGCCTTTTCCTTCAGTTCAGGGGTTTCCATGCACTCAGTTACTGAAATGAGAAAATTCAAATATGCGCAATGTTTGCATGGAATAGAAACGGTCCTTTCTCACCTGAAATCCTTGTTTTCAGGACGTTCAATGATCCAGACCTCTGCAAAAATGACTCCCCTGATTGTTGGCTAGGTGTGAGGGTCTCTCTGCACACCTGACACCCTCCCTTGTCTCTCCCTACATTGTCTGTTTGTCCAAGGATTCTGTCCTTGATGTGGCAAGGAAAGGCCCTTCCTGCCCACATGCCCAGCCTTGTCCGCAGCTGCGGTCCCTCGTTCTGTCCTCCTGCAGCACCAGCTCTTTGCAGTGACTCATACCCAGCAGATGCTGCTTCCCAGTCAGCCTCCGCAGCTCTCTGCCTTCTGCCTGGATCCCACACTTTTCTCCCTTTGCCTGGATAATTCCCCTCATCTTTATGACTCAGCTCAAGGACCACAGGTTTCGGAAGCTCTCACTGCTGTTTCGATGTGCTCTAATTACGCTCCCATATCAGTTGCTTCTTAGAATGAGAACCTCTCAAAGGCAGGATCCTATCAATGACCAGAGCATGAAAAAGAGACATTCAGTTAATATATTCAGAGTCTAGAGCTAGAATCTTTCTTGCTTTCTGGTTCTTTCTGGAGACACTTCCGAGCCATCATGGTCAAGTACTTCATTCATGGGGTCTGAGGCTGTGACTTCAAATCCCAACTCGGCCACTTGCTGTCTCTGTGACCTTGGCCACTCTCCTAGCCTGTCTGTGTTCAGTTTATCATTCTCAAAAGAGGATAAATAGCCGTGCCATCCCATAGGTCACTGAGAGAATGCAATGAGACGCTGTGTAGGAAGTGCTCTGTACAGTGATGGACAGGTGCCCACTTATGGAACCAATGTCAATTGAGGACCTGCCGTGGCTGCCACGACCACTCCTGTTACTATTACTACCACTGCTAGTAGCAGCAGCACCAGTACTCCTAGAACATGAGATAGCGTAGTATGAATAAATGGCTCGCCAGAGAATAGGAGATGGGATGTTAATGGTTTTACCTCTTGGGACCACCACATCAGTAGCTAAAAATAATGGAGAAAACCTGGTTGTGGGATTCAAAGCACAAAGGGAGAATCAAGATTCAATATGTCAGTCTGAACTGAGGTAGGAAAACCTCCACTCCCATTTCCAACATGTAAGACATTGAGTAAAATGCAAGCCCTCCCCCAGTTATAAATATATAGTAAAGCTTAAAACAAAGAGATCATTTTAAAGAGATGCATACTACATAAGAAAGAGGTTGAGGCTTGGGAGATGGAGCGAGGAGGTCCAACATGGTCTAATATGAGTTTCAGAAGGAGACACAGTGAATTGGAGAAGAAATATTCTCAGAGATCATGGCTATGAATATTCTAGAACAGAGAAAGATAAAAGTTTTCAGCTAAGAGAAGCACAATTTATTCCAAGCAGGATAAATGCAAACAAACCCACAACAAAACATATTTTAATGAAATCGCAAAATGTCAAAGAAAAAACCTTAAAGGCTATGAGAGAGAAGAGGTGAAGACATATTTATGATCAACCAAAAGGGATTCCTGGAACAATATAGTAATTCATCCAAACTGCTGAGGAGAAATAATGTTCAAGCTAGAATTCTATACCCAGCCAGACTGCCATCCAAGAGGGACAAAAATCAAGATTTTTCAGATATACAGGGATTGAGAGAGATTACTGATACCAACCCTCACTGAAAGAACTAACAAATGATGTAGTTCAGCAAGGAGGAAAAACCCAGGGGAAAAGAGTTAGAATTCAGGAAACAAAAAGGGTGCATTGATTGATAAAATATGCTTGTAAATATAATTTAGTACTAACTATATAAAAAAAAAATCCCGCTAACTTTCTATGCCTACAAAAAGGAGCCAGAATAAATCCTTACAGAATAATTAAAGAAAAGATGAGTTCAGTACTTCAAGCATGGGAAGATCTTGGTCATGCACAAAAGGAAGATGGATATTCTGAATGTCTCTATAATTTCTGGAATTTTTAAATTTAATTCTGTGTTTATAACTTTAAGTACTCACTAAAATGTTTGAAATATAATTAATCATTACCAGGCCTGCTGAGACATAAAAGAGAAAGGTGTCAATCCAACAGACAGCAAAAAAAGGATGAAAAAAAAAAGGAAAACAAAGAATAGTAAAATCAAAATAAGATGATAGAAGTAAGTACAATATTATAGTAATCAATTATAATAAATGCAAATGTATTCAAAAACAGATTATAAGATTGGAATATAAATGGAATTTATATGAATGTATATATATAGGAAAGCTAAAATAAAAGCATAGGATACTAATTATAACAAAACCACTATAGCAATATTAATATCATATGAAATTAAATTTAAGAAAGTTGATGGTTGAACTGGAGAAGCATTTCCGTTTAAGCCAAGGATAAGGCATGACTGATGGCAATCAGTGTTGCTATTCAGCATTTCCCTGGATGCTGTAATCTGTGCTGTAAAAAAAATAATAGACAATGGAAGGAGATAAAATTGTGGTTATTTGCAAATTACACAATTGTCCAGGGATCTGGACAATTGATTAAAGCTTAGAAGAGACATCCTCAGAGTTCCTGGATACAGTGATCAACATGTAAAAACAGAGTAGTTGAGTGTAGAACCAACTTTTAAAAAAAATTTTTTTGGCCACATTGGGTCTTTGTTGCTGTGCATGGGCTTTCTCTAGTTTTGGTGAGCAGGGGCTACTCTTCGTTGCAGTGTTCTCTTGTTGTGGAGCACGGGTTCTAGGGCATGTGGGTTTCAGTAGTTGTGGCACGCGGGCTCAGTAGTTGTGGTTCACGGGCTCTACAGTGCAGGCTCAGTAGTTGCGGCGCACGGGCTTAGTTGCTCCTCAGCATGTGGGATCTTCCCAGACCAGGGCTGGAACCCATGTCCCCTGCATTGGCAGGTGGATTCTTAAACACTGCACCACCAGGGAAGTCCTAGAACCAACATTTGGAAAACCCATAGCATTCCCGTGTGCCATAAAATAGCAAAGAAATGTGATAGAGAAAAAAATCCCATTCACAATAATGACAAAAACTATGTTACCTAGGAATAAATGTAATAAAAGATGCACAAGAATTTTTATGAAGAAATTACAAAGTTTATTGAAGGACATAATAAAAGAGCTGAATAAATAAATAGATTTTCATGGATGGGTAGACTTAATATCATAAAAATTACAATTCTCTCCAAATTAATTAATAAATCCAATGGTAGCTCAATCAAAATCCCAATAGTATTGTTAGTGAAAATTGACAAACCAATTCCAAAATTCATGTGAGGGAGTAAAAGTCCAAGAATAATTTTGAAGCAAGTAAGTTTATGGATGGGGTGCTTGTATACCAGAAGTCAAGAAGTATTATGAAAACATAGAAAATAAAACTGGACTATACTGGTGCAGCAAATTACAAATATCACAAATGGATCAGTAGAACAGCAACAAAAAAGCCCTACAGAATAGCCCTGAAACAGGATGATGTATATATGGGAATTTAATGAATTATAGAGGTTGTGTTACAAATCAGTGAAGAATGGGTGGATGGCTTAATATAGGAACTTTTCATCAGAAAAGAAAATAATTAGATTCCCTCCCTTACTCTATTCAATATAATGAATTCCACATGATTGAAGACAGAAATGAGAATTTTTTTAAAGTCCTTAAAACTTCTTAAAAGAATTATAGGATATTTTCATTATGACCTAAGAATAAGAAATAATTTCTTAGACAAGACCCAAAGAAAGTAACACCTAAAGCAAAGATTGATGAAAGTAATGACAACAAATGAAAAACTTTGGTACCAAATAAATACATAAGTAAATAAACAACATAATGAAAAGAAATGTGGCAGCAGGCATGGAACAATTCACAGTACCTAGAAAAAGCATTAGCGTCCAGATTTGTAAATAACCTGTAGCAATCAATTAGGAATAAAGTAAAATATACAACAGAAAAATGGACGATGGATGTGGACTTCAAGTCACCAAGGAGGATTCCCAGGTAGTCAACAGCAGGGAAAGATGTATAAACTCAGTAGCACTAGGGAAATGTAAATTAAACGACAGATACCACTGCACACATTACAAAAGCAAATCGACAGTGCGAGGGCTGATGAGGATGTGGACCCTGGGGACGAGGCTGCTTACTGTGAAGCAGGAAGTCATTGTTTCAGCACCGTGGACAGCAGCTCGGCAAAACCAGCAAGGGTGAAAATGTGGGCGTCCCCTCTCTCCCGGAAATTCCACTTCTATTCCTCCAGACCCAGAAAGCCCTTCATATTACAAACACTGTATAACACCCCTTTACTATCCTGACATGAAAATCATAGGCACTATAACCTAACCAGCACACACTGTTTTTAAAAAATCAATATAATGCCCTATCTATAATATGAAGTAGAAATAAAAGGAGAGGAATTTATAGTAGAACAGTATGTAATTCCATATATTCATGCTCAGGCACAGCGAAGTGAAAGACTCAATGAAGGTGTCAGATGCTTTTACTTTCTTAGAATGAGTAAGTTTGTATTTGAAATATTTAGCTGAATATTGTCTACACCTTGCATACAACATTCTGAAATAAGACTAAGTAAAAACACTGGCATGTATGTGTGTGTTTGATCGTTGTCAATAGCGATGTAAGTACAGCCTAGCAGAGCTGCATTGTGTGGTTGCCTAGGAGAAAGGATGGTATGCTGCGCAAGCCATAGGGGGTGATATTTATAAACCCTCCAATATGGTAGCACTGTTCAAAGACCATCGGTGACATGATCACCTGAAATGGTGAAGCGCTCTTGGTAAAATTCTGAATAAAACACACTTCAATCTAAGCTCTATTTACAAGGTAGTTACATTCCTGGAAAATTCAGCATGCATGTTCAGTTTATATTCCATCCATGCAAAAATATTTTTATTCAAATATTAAATTGGGTAAACAGATTCCCCTGCATGAATGCTCAGATGTGACATTGGAAAGTTGTGTGAGATACAAAGCAATTCTTCATGTCCATGCTGACCCACAGATGGTAGAGTGTCTAACACCACTGGACGCTAACCCCTCAATGCCATTACTGTGATTCCAAGCACTGTGAAAGCACAAAGTGAGTGATGGCAGGGATGGCAATGCCCCACTGAGCACCAGGGGCCAAGGTGTCCCTCAGGTGTGTGCACAGGAGGCCATGAATTTGGCTGTTTAGTGTTTGTGACAGTGAAAATGACCACATGTGATGGACCACCATGGTAAAAATAAGTAAACTCAGAGATATTTGCTTCCAGTAACGATGGCTCAGTAATTATTACCAACTTTTCTGCTAAAACTGTATAAAATACTGAAAACAACCTCTTAAAAGGATTGAACAATGGAGCAGAATAGAGAGTCCAGAAATTGACCCATACAAATATAGTCGAGTTTTACTAAGTGCAAAAGCATTCACCTTTGCAATGGAGAATTTCTACAAATGGTGTTGAAACAATGGACATCGATATGCAAAAATTGAATCTTGACCCTTACCTCACGTTACACAAAAATTAACTCAAAATGACAGACATGAAAGTGAAATGTAAACGTACAAAACTTCTAGAAGAAAACATAGGAGAAAATCTTTGTGACCTTGGGTTAGTCTAGGAGTCAACCATGGTCCATAAGCCTAACCCAGTCCAAGGACAGTTTTATATGACCCTTGAGCTAGGAATGGCTTTGCATTTTTAATTGCTTGTAAAAAAAAAAAAAAAAAACAAACCCACACACCAAAAAAATCCCCCAAAACCAAGTATATGTGATTGAGATAAAGATCATGTGTCCACAAAGACTGTAACATTCATTATCTATCCCTTTTCAGAAATAGTTTGCCAACCCCTTAACTTGGTAAAGTTTTCTTTGACATGACACCAAAAGCATAAAACAGAAAAGAAAAACATTAAGTTGGATTTTATCAAAACTAAAATTTTTGCTCTGTGAAAGACTATTAAGAGAATGAAAATATATTTCCATGAGAGATGTATTTGCATCTGGGAGAAAGTATTTGCAAATCTTCACTTTTGACAAAGAACTTGTATCCAGGATATATAAAGAACTGTCACAATTTAATAGTAAGAAAACTAATAAACCAATAAAAATGGACAAGAGATCTGAACAGACATTTTAGCTAAGAAAATATACTGGTGACAAATAAGCAGATGAAAATACACTGAATATCATTCACCGATAGAGATATGCAAATTAAAATTACCATAAGTTAACAATACATACCTATTAAAATATGAGTGTGTATACATATTTATCTGACAATGCCAAGTCCTGACAAGGATACAGAGCACCTGGAACCCTCATTCATCGCTGGTGGGAATGCAAATGGTACAGCAGCAACTTTGGAAACACAGTTTGGTATTTTCCTAAGAAGTCAAGTGTGCACTTATAGTATGACCCAGCTATCCCGCTCCTAGGTCTTTTCCCAAGAAAAAACGAAAACCTATATTTCCACTAAACTTGTACGTGAATGTTTATTGCAATCATCAAAATCTGGAAGCCCCCAAATATCCTCCATCAGGTGGAGGAATAAACATGCTGGGTCCCTCCAAACTGCAGAGTCCCCCTCAGCACCACGCAGGAACGAGCTGGATGCACGTGAGAGCATGGGTGAGTCCCAGAGGCATGATGCTAGCGAAGAAAGCCAAACCCCAAATGCCACCTACTCTGTGATTCCATTTATACTGCATTCTAGAAAAAGCAAACGTAAATGGATGGAGAAGATGGTGGTGGCTGAGAGGGGGGTGTGGGGCAAGGGTTTGACCACAGAGTGGCAGGAGCAGGGAATTTCGGGGGTGGTGAGGATTCTAAAAGTGGTGAGGATTTTTCAACACCTGTTCAACTGGACACAAAGCGTGAACGTTACTGTATGTTAAAAAAAAATTGAAGCAAATGAAAACGTAGATGTTCAAACATCTGACTCATCAAATCTACTTAGAGGAATATAGAATCTTAGGGAAATCTGAAAGAGAAGTGTGCTGAGATAAACGTATGGAATTTTTACTGTGGTGTTGTTTAGAGCAGGGAAGGTCAAGCATAAATCCAAATATCAGGGGTCCATTTGAATACATTCTGATACAGCTACAAGACGTTATTGAACTATATATGTAATGAATGATGTGGCTAGATTTCAAAGGGATATTTTGAATGAAAAATAAGTTTCAGAATACATACAGCAGGATAGAATGTTAATTATTACAGCTTCGTAGTAAATCTTGATATATGATTCACTCTTATGTGATTTTTTAAAAACCGCAAGGCAATAGCACGCATTCTTCATTGATACATACATCACAGCGTTAATATAAAGACAAATGCTGGCAGTTCATCCTCACAGCTGAGAGAGGAATTTTTCTCTGGGCTTGAGGACAGCGAAGGAGACTTCAGCCTGATCAGAATTGTTCATTTCCTTCATATTTTAAATATCTGGAGCAAAAATGAGGAAATGTTAATTTGGGTGGGTGGATGTGGGTGTTTGTTTTTAACTCACCGCAAAAAGAAAAAAAAAAAGGATGAGCTATCAACTATCCCCAGTTCCCTTCCTGTCGGTGCAGAACTGATTTCCCTGTGTCTCTTGGCTCCAAGCCCATCCTTCCCTACTCTGCTCTGTGGCCCTGGGGCTGGGATCAGCAAGCACAGTCCCCAGCCCCCTGGGCATCTGACTGCTCTTCATTTCTGCCAGTGGTAGACTGGAAGGCACAGCGAGAAGAAGGGATTCCAGAGCTCTTTGCTGGGCCTGTGGGCATCACACCAGCACAGTCAACCACCCACAGAGGCACTGGCAGAGCCAGGGTCTGAGCCCTGCTGCTTGGAGGCCCTGCCCCGGCTCTGCCCCAGGAGATTCCAACACCAGCCCACAGGCACTCCTCTGAGCTCTTCTGAGCTCCACCAGCCTAGGGAACACGCTGCCTCTGTAGCTATCGCGTCTGAGTCACCTCACCTCCCTCTGTCTGCCGCCTCAGCCTCCCAACACCCAGGTAACCACCTCCACGCCAGCTTCCCTCTGATTACCGCACCTGGATCCCGCTGATGCCCGGCCGCCACCATCTTCATGCAGGTTCTGACTTTGTCGGTTCCCACACTTTCCATACTTTCCTTAATATGCCTCTCTGGGCTTCAGGGAGCCCACCCACCTTCTCCACCAGCCCGGGTTCAGCTCACCATCTTTCCTCCGCTTCCCCTGAGCCTGATGCTCCACAGACCCACACACTTCAATTCCATAAGAGCCAGTTTAGCAAAAATGCATTCACCCGGCGTAGCAGCTTAGTGGGGTCTATGGGGGGACCAGAAAGGAACGTGACAGTTCTTACCTCCTGGGAGCATCAGACCCACTGTGAAGACAGGCATGAAAGCAACAGCAAACAGGAATCTATCCTACAATGAGCATGAAACGACGGATGCCTTGTGTAACTGAAACGTTGTGCTTCTCTGATAGGAAGAAACCAGACTAATCCAGAGTGGATTTGCTGGGCATCCAAAGCTGAGCCCAGCCCCAAGGCTAGACACACAGAGAGCAGAGGGAGGCCAGGTCAGGGTGTGGGACAGTGTGGGAAAAGGCACAGGGGGCTGACCCAGTGGGACTGGTCCAGGGAACCCTGAGCAGCACAACCAAACAAGATCGGGGGCTGGGGTGAGCAGTGGGGGAGGCTGGCTGTTGGGGCCCCTGAAGAGCATGAACAGGATGACCAGAGATGATGAAGCTTCAAAGCCCTCTAGGCTGTAAAGTGCTGTGTCACGAGGGGCTTAAAGTACTGTGAACGAGAAAGCTATTGTGTCCATAGAGGCTCTTTGTTGCAATCTCTTGGGCTAACAAGTTGCCTTCCTGGGAAACAGGGCACTGATCAAAAAGATCAGGCTCGTGGCACCTCCCCAGCTGTCGCCCTGCCATCCAACCATCACAGACTGCGGAGTTTACACCCTAAATGGTTTTACACTCACACTTCTCCCCATTGTTCCCCTCCACAGACTGAGTCACCTTTACCTTTGACCTTGGAAACTGCAGTGGCCTGTGAACTGATCTCACTATGCCACTCTGTTCTCTCTCCCCCACTGTCCCTGGGATACAGCTGGACCCCTTACTGTGATCTCTGATGGAGGTACTTTGGCTTCACCTGCCTGTCGAGCTCCCCTCCCTCCACACTCTCCCTTGCTGGTCACCCTCCTGTCCCCTGCATGCCCTGCACTCTCTCCCATCCTGGGTCCCTTCAAGACTCTGAGGACCCTTATCAATTGCTGCCCCACCTGCTCCCTTCTGGCCACACCCTCCCCCTCCCTCAGATCCAATCCCAGGTGTCTTCAAGGCCTCCTTCTCTGACTCTAAGGCAGGTCCTTCATTTGCTTTCCCAACAGATTCTGTGCCCTCCTTGGAAGGAACCTGAGTTTTCATTTTAACAAAATCCAACACTCAGTTATGATAAAAATTCTTAGAAAGCTAGGAGTAGAGGGAATCTCCTCAATTTGATAAAGGACCTCTACAAAAAAAAAAAAAATCTACATCTAACATCTACATCAGCCAGCATCATAATTAATGGTGAAATAATGTGTACTATCCCCCTGATATCGGGAACAAGATGAGGATGTCCACTCTCACCAGTGCTGGTCAACATGGTAGTAGAAGTCTAGCCAGAGAGATAAGACAAGAAAAGGAAACCGAAGGCCATAGCATCAGAAAGAAAGAAACAAAACTGGATCTATTTGTAGACAACATGAGGGTGTAAATACAGAATCCCAAGGAATCTACTAATTTAAAAAAAAAGAAAGGAGAAGAAGATGATGAAGAAGGAAAAAAAGTCCTAGAACTAATAGGTGTGTTCAGCAAGGTCATAAGCTACAAGATCAACGTACAAAAATAAATGTATTTCTAAATATTAGCAATGAATATGTGGAAAGTGATATTAAAAATACAAAACCATTTATAATTGCTCAAAAAAATGAAGTAGGTGTAAATCTAATAAAACATGTATAAGAACTGTATGCTGAAAGCCACACAATGCTGATGAAGGAAATTTTAAAAGATCTAAGTAAATGGAGAGATATACCATGTTCATGGATTGGAAGAGTCAACATACTAAAGACATGAATTTTCCCCAAATTGATATGCAAGTTTAACACAATTCCTATCAAAATCACAGGAAGATTTTTTCTGTAGATATAAATAAGATCATTCTCAAATTTATATGGAAGTCAAATAAACTAAAATAACTAAAGCAATTTTGAAAAAGAAGGATGAACCAGAGGAATCAGTTTACCTGATTTCAAGACTTACTGCACAGCTATGGTAATCAAGGCTGTGTGGTATTGGCAGAAGGAAGGGAAGCATAGATTAATGCGACAGAGTAGAGAATCCAGAAATAGACCTTCACAAATATACTCAACTGATTTTTGACAGAAACACAAAAGCAATTCCATGGGGGAAGGACAGTCTCTTCAACAATGGTGCTGGAGCACTTGAATATCCTGAGGCAAAAAGCAAACAAACAAACAAAAAACCCACAACCTACTCCTCACACCTTACATAAATATTAAATCAAAACGGATCACAGATTTAAATGTAAAGTACAAAACTATGAAACTTTTTGTAGAACACATAGGAGAAAATCTTCCAGACCTATGGTTTGGTGAACAGTTCTTAGACATGACACAAAAAGCATGATACATAAAAGAAAAAATTAATAAATTGGACCTCATCAAAATTAAAAACTTGTGCTCTGCAAACAGCTCTGTTAAGGGGATGAAAAGATAAGCTATGGACTGGAGCAAAACCACATATCTAATAAAGGACTCATTTCTAAAGTATATAAGAAACTCTCAAAATTTAACAGTAAGAAAACCAAAAATTCAATTAGAAAATGGCAAAAAAAAGTGAAGAAACTGTTCCCTAAAGAGGGTATACAGATGGTGAATAAGCACTTAAGGAGATGTTCAACATCACTAGCTGTTGGGGAAATGCAAATTAAGGCCACAACGAGAAATCACTACATACCTATTAGGATAGCTAAAATTATATACACAATGTATGTACACACACAGTAGCAAATGCTGGTGAGGATGCAGAGAATCTGCATCTCAGGCACTTCTGGCGGGAATGTAAGACAGTACAGCCACCCTGGGGTATCGTTCGGCAGTTCCTAAAAAAACCTAATCAAACATTGACCATACAACCCAGCAATTGCACTCTTGGGCATTTATCCCAGAGAACTGAGAACTTGTGTCCATATAGAAACCTGTATATGATTGTTTATAGCAGCTTTGTTTGTAATTGCCCCAAACTGGAAACAACCAAAATGACCCTCTATATGTGAAGGTTTCAACAAACTCTGGCCTGTCCACTCCACGGAACATTGTTCAGGTATAAAAAGACACAAACTGTTGATGCACGCAGCAGCTTGGATGGATCCCAGTGACATTATGCTGAGTAAAAATAAGCCAACCTCTAAGGGTCAAATACTACATGAAGAATATAACATTCTTGAAATGACAAAATCATAGAGATGGAAAGCAGATTAGTGGTTGCCAGGGGTCGGGCAGTGGTCAGGATAGGCGTGCGTGTGCTCTAGGGGCGGCAGGGGGGAAGGCTTTGTGGTGCTGGAGCCGTCCTGTATCCAGATCTCAGTGAGGGTCACACAGGGGTACACGTGTGATTAGATGTTGATTAGATGTTGAAGAGCTCCGTGCATCTGATTCCAGTATCAAGTTCCTGCTTTTGATGGAGTACTCCGTGTCTTCATTATTCCATGTATATAATCGCGTAAGACACAACCATTGGAGTAAACTGAGTAAAGGGGACATGGGACCTCTCTGTACTATCTTTGCAACTTCCTATGACTCTATAATGATTTCAAAATAAAGCAGTTTTTAAAAAATGTTAATTGTAGAAACATATAGAGAGACATTGTTTGAACAACCTTTATTCAGCCCACTGATGTGATGACTGTCCCGTTTTCTTTCCACCCGAACAAAGGAGGTTCTGGAGCCTGAATCTGGGGGGCTTGTGGGGTGTTTGCTTTGGCAGCCAGACAGGCGGTGGGGGAAGAATCCTGTGTCTGGATCCCGAAGCTTAGGTTTCCTCATTATCTGGCACCTTCTGGATCTGGCGCTCCGTGTCCTGTCCACGCGGTGCGGATGGAGATGATGTGAAGATGAAGTGGAATCAAGGCTGTAACACATTTTGCAAATTGTAAGCTCCTGAATCAATGCAGGAGGGCTGTTCCTGCATCCCTGGCGTTTCTCCAACAGACCACAGAGCTCCCTGGAGGCAGGGCTGTGTTGTCGTGTCCTGCTGGGATCCTCAGGGAAACTGGAGGAAAGTGCCTGGAACCAAGGCAGAGCAGGGGTCAGGGAGGAGGGACGTGAGGGGTGTCATCTTGCTTCTTCCTGCTGGAGGGCTCCCTGCAGCCAGGAGGCCCAGTGCCCCCATCTCTGTTCCCTGGGCTCCGGAATGGCAGTCATAAGTGGCGTGTGACAGCCACGGCCTTTCAGAGCCGGGAAGGGCGAGCAGGACAGCTGGAGGCCTCCCGCTGCGCGGTTTCATAATTAGAAGCAAAAATCAAAGAAAACCCACTGCAGCGATGGCTTCAAACAGGGCGGTTTTTAAATCAGCCCACGTTAGGGCTTGTCAGCCAGGATGCTGATTAGAAAGAAAGGTGAGTGTGTGTGCGAGAGAGAGAGTATGTGTGTGTGTGTGTGCGTGTGTGTGCGCGCGTGCACAAACACTGGCATCGGTAGTCTTTGAATTTTCCCCTGAATTACTGGCGCCGTCTCAGAGTGTCTCTGAGGAAACCTTCTGTTGAGTGTCATTGACTTGCAGCTTGAGACCCGTTAGGCTCTTCCAAGCCGGCCCAGAGCCCGAATCTCAGTGGACGCTCCTGTCGCCTCGCAGGACAGCAGGAGCAGGTGGCAGTGAAGGATTCCCTCCTTCCCGGCACGTGGCGGGGGTGGGGGGGCTGTTAGCTCCATCCATCAAAGGCTGAAGAGCTGGTCAGGGCAGAGGGCGCGCCTCCAGGGAAGTCCAAGTGCCAGGGTCGCTCAGGGGAAAAAGGTGCTCCTTCTGGAAGCGGGGGCGTGTCAGGAAGGCTCACTCCCAGAAGAGTGGCTTTGAGCTGTGCTGCTGGGGAGTGGGGACAAGCCCCCAACCCCACCCGCCCTGGTGCAGAGCGGGAAGCAGGAAGACCCTCATTTCCTCCTCTGACAGGGGCAAAGCAAAGCAAGCTCTGCAGGGTCCCCAGTGCAATTCAACCTCATCAATCCACCTGCCCCCTCTCCCCTCCCGGGAGCCACCCCGGGCCACCCCACCCGGCCGCTGGCTGGCTCAGGATGCAGCCCAGGCTTCTGGGTGGGCATCCCTGGGCAGGCCTGGGCAGCGCCTTCCCCAGAGCCGTGCTCTCTCTGAGCCCTGTGAGTGGGCTCAAGGCACAGGCCCGGGTGATGGCCTCGGTCCCACTGCCAGGAGCCCCTGCTGACAGCCCTCACCAGCAGCCAAGAGACTGCGGTGGGGCAGGTGTCACCATTCCAGGAAGCGGCCAAGGGGCAAAGCAAATTATCAGGGCCCTCTCGCAGCCCTGGAATTTGCTAGAAACAAGATAAGCAGAGGTGGTCCTGCCAGGCTGAGGGACCCCAGATCCCCGTGGTGCTGGGACCCATGGGTTTCCACAGGGTTGGGGAGGTAAACTTGATCTCTCTGGGCCTTCGATGCCTCGTGGCTGAGCCCAGAGCCCCAGCCTGCTGTCTGCCAGCAATGTCAGCGCCACCCTTTAGGAATGAAGCTGCCAGCCAGCAAGGAGCGGGATGGGAGGCCTGAGAGACGTCTGATGGGCTCCCTGCCGAGATCCATCAGTTGTCCCAGTATGATTTCTTAATCATTTTGCAAGTAATTAGCTGGTGTCCTCATTAGCACGCGGGCACTTCGTTAAAAGTTTCAGGGAGCAGGCAGCTGCACTGGGGGAAACTCAAATTGGGTGATTTTTAATTACAGACGAACCCGCCAGGGACAGATGCCTTGTCAGTTTTGCCACCTGTTTATTCATTTTTCACCACTTCCTGGAAATGAAAAGAAAAATGCTTGTCACTCACCTTTGCGCTTGTCCCGAGAGACAGAAAAGGACAAAGGGAATGGGGACTCACTGAATGAGGGTCAGCACAGCTTGGCTGGTGGTGGGAGCCTGGGGAGGAAGCAGGTGTGTACCACTGGGAAGAGAGGCTCCCTGGAGGGATGGTCAGCAGAGCCCCAAAGGCGTGGGCTGTGTGCGCACACATTTGTGCATGTGTGTTCATGTGTGCGGATGTGTGTGTGTGCTGACACCAGGCCACTGGTAACAAGTGTGGTTAGGGAATATCACAAAGCCACACAAAGAAACAGGGCTTTATCCTTTCATAATCAGGGAAGCTGGGAAAGGCATATTCCTTTAACTGAATACTCACTACACACACTTAGGTGTCAAAGATTATCAGGCGCCCTGTTAAGTTTCACTTTACAAACCATTTCTGCAGCGTCATTATTAAAACTTGACTTTTACAACAACCTAACCCTCTCACCAGGCTGGACCACTGGGGATTGCAGCCTAGGAACCCCCGGTTTATTCTAAACCTACTATGTGTCGGACACTGTAGACCCAACATTTTATCCAACCCTCCCCAGAACCCTGAGAGGGGCACGTCCATCTGGTGAGATGGTCATTGGAGGTCAAAGAAGTGGCCTGTGCAGGTCACTCTGCAATGGACAGAATTTCTTCCCAGAACTTCAGATGGACAGGTCTGCACCCCACTACCCCGCCCCTAAAGCAGTAGTGGCAGCCGGGATAGGGAGCCGCCCGGCTTTCCTGCCTTTTGTCTCCACCCGGCATGAGAGGAGGACAGAACTGTCCCTCGGCTGAGCAGGGAGCAGGGTCTCCAGGGCGGTGGCGAGGGCTCACACCCGCCTTTGCGGGCTCCTGCTTCCTGGCGGAGCGGCCTCGCAGCCTGCATACACGCTGGCCGTACCACGGCCCGACGTTCCCCAAGGCCTGAGCTGTCCAGCCTGGCAGCCACTAGCCAGATGTGGGGCTTAAGCTAAAATTCATTAAGTTTAGATGTAATCAAGATTCGGTTCCTCGGTGGCACGGAACACATTGCAGGTGCTCAGTGGCCCCATGCTGGACGCTGCAGAGAACTCGCCACCATCCAGGAAGCTCTCTGCACAGTACTGCCCTGTGGCAGGGCCAAGCAGCCGATATTCAGGCCTTGCAGGTTGTGCAGATGGTCACGGCCCCCAGCTCCACGGGGGCAGAGAAAAGCCGTCCTACACAGGACGCCCACAAGTGGGTGTGGAGGAGCGCTGGGGAAGCCTGACTCACAAAACAGGCGCTGGACCAGGTTTGGCCCCTGGGCTGTTGTTCAGTCCCTGCTCTCGGCGGTGGTCACTCACAGTACCAGAAAGTGGAAAATAGAAACGGTTGAGACACACAGATTTGAAATGAACTTTCACTTCCTAGAACATTCAAGTGGCGAAACCCTCTGAAAATGTATCTGCACACACTCTTTCTTGTACTTTTGAGGATGTTCTCCAGTGAAACAAAGGAATCAAGCGAGACAGAGGGGTCACGGGAAACTGGGGAGGGGGTCACGCCAGAGAGCAGGTCCCTGGATATCGAACCCCCATGGGCATCCAGGGCCGCTCTCCAGACAGAGCGAGAGGTGGGAAGCCCTGTAAAGCAGGTGTCTGGGGAATAAAAAGCGGGCGGGGACTCAACAGAATCCTTTCATGGATGGAGATGATTTTGAAAATAAAAAGTGATAAGATGTGTTAAAGGTAACAGAGAAAAGACAAGTAGAAATTCTAGGGAGAGCAAAACGCTCTCCATGTGCCCACCCCACGCAATTTCTGAAGACAGTATTTATTTGTTTATTTTTATAAATTTATTTATTTCTTTATTTATATTTTTGGCTGTGTTGGGTCTTCGTTGCTGCACGCGGGCTTTCTCTAGTTGTGACGAGCAGGGGTTGCTCTTCGTTGCAGAGCACGGGCTCTAGGTGTGCGGGCTTTGGTAGTTGTGGCACGTGGGCTCAGTAGTTGTGGCGCATGGGATTAGTTGCTCCGCGGCATGTGGGATCTTCCCAGACCAGGGTTCAAACCTGTGTCCCCTGTATTGGCAGGCAGATTTTTAACCACTGTGCCACCAGGAAGTCCTGAAGACGGTATTTAAATGGCCATAACCGTGGGAGAACTGTTTACTGATTTTCAAGTTTGAGAACCAGGCTGGAGGCAAAGCACAGGGACTTAATTTCAGTCCTACAACCACTTGTGAACGGTGCTACCTTTAGCCCCGGCAGAAGTTAGCAGTAGAAAGGGGAGGTGCTCTGAGGGCAGTGGGCGTCATCATTTTCTAGAGTGAGGAGTCCAGCAACGTCCTCTATGTTTGGTGGAAAAGACACAAAGCGTCAGTCCATGATGTGAAGTTACAGGAATTAAATATAGACGTCTTGATTGGAGTGAGGTGAGGTGATGAGATAAATCCTTACCTACTATTGTCAGAGGGCAATTGACAATGCATAAAACTGAAAACAAAAATTATAAATAGTGATAGAAGAATTTCATTTGCAATATGAATGCAATTATTAGAAGATTCAGCTAAAAGGATTCAAAGAGGTTAGCTCAAGGTGGGGAGGGGTTAAAGAGGGGTGGGTCGAGGGCAGCTATTTTTATTAGAAACTCATCTCTTCCATTGTTATCTATTTTACAAATGAAGGTATCGTATTGATTAAATTCTAGCTACTTAATAAGATGAAATGAGCTTCTCTAGCTTGTAGGAGGTGGTGGGGAGATTTAAAGACAGTCTATGCAGCACGCTGGCGGCTGGTGCAGGGCTGGGTGAGGGTGACTGTGGGACCTTGTTTGTCCAGGGGTCTCCGCTCAACGCTGTTTCCCTGGCATGTTTGTCAATTGTCCCTGTTTTCTCTCAGAAATGCTCCAGTTTGGACAACAAAATAGATGGCCATCCTATCACATATATGGCGGTCCGACTGGGTGGGTGGCAAACGCTGAAAGTGGCCGGGGCCTGGGAGAAAGTAACTTCAGCAGGGTTTGGACAGGCTGCCTTTGAGATGCCCCCGCTTTGACAGATGGAGAAATCAACTCATTACAACGAATATGTATTAAATGCCCACCGTGTGCCGGCTACTCTTCTGAGTGATTTACATACATTACCTCATTTAACTCTCACAGCCACCCTGTAGGGACCTACTCTTAACTTACAGACGAGTAAACCGAGGCACAGAGAGGTTAAGTGACCTAACCAAGGTCACATAGCTGATGAGAGGTGAAATTCCAAGTCGAGTCAGGCACGTTAGTCCCATAGTCCATCCTGGGGGGTGCCTCTATGCTCTACGTCCTCTGCTCTGTCCCCCTCCCCCCAGATCTATCTCCGCCCCTCTCCACCCTCTGTGCCCTGGGAGGCTGCCTCTGGGGATGGCATCAGCCAGACACCCTGCCCCACCTGCAGCTTTGGGGTGTGCTTGACGGATGGAATGCTGGAGAGTGGAAAGGATGGGGGCTGGGGTGTTGGCTCCTCTCCGGCCCTGCTTGTCATGGGGGGTCACGTCCCCCTCCCCAAAAGACTGGCTGTCTCTTGCATGTCCTGGTCACTCTTCCCTTCCTGGCGCCTCCAGGTCCACGGCGGTAACGGCTCCCTTGGGTGTTCATTCTCTTGGTTTCCCATGTAAAGCCCATGCACTTATGGACAGTCATGAGCGAATGCCCCATGAATAAGCCATCTGTCTCCTGGGGGGCACCTGGTCTGCAGCCAACCTCAGGAGAGAGAAGTCTGAGGGTCACCAGAGTAGATGTAACCATAAAGCCGCAGGTTCGGAGGAGATTTCCCAAGGAGAGAGTGTGGAGAAGGGTGGGTGAGGTGTCCCACCAGGACTTCCTGAACAGGCAGGCCATTGAGCAAAGCCTGGCACAGAAGGCAGACGAGGTTCTGGAAAGGATTTACGAGATCCACGGACACGAGTGCTCTAGGGAGGGAGGGAAGTGGCCTGGAACTGAGCCAGCCGCCAGGGTGGGGCTAAGTCTTGTCATAAATCCAGAAACAGAAAATTAAAACCAGATCAGTTAGTATTTAGGAAGAGTCTGCTGTGCACAGAACAGTTTGTGGGCCGGGGGTCTCCAGGTCCACAGCTGAGCTGGTGCCCGAGGCCAGGGTTACGGGGTAGCTTCTAGAGTGAAAAGGGGGAGGTTGTTTACCCACGATTGGTTATCACAATGGGACTTCCAGAAGGCAGGAAGCTGCTTAAAAGCGACAATCTTCTTCTACCATTTTAGGAAGAGGATTTAAGTTCCTTTTATGATTGTCAGAGGCATTTACAAGAAATAACCTAAATTTTGCTTATGTTCATGAAATAAGCTAGATTTAGTTTTGCTCACGCAGCTTAAATGGTTTTGTCCGTTTGGGGGATTGTCCAGCCTGGTCTTCATTCTATTTGATTTTGACAGTCTCCAGGGAACTCATCCACTTTGAGGCCTGGGGGAGTCAGCCTGAGACGTTGGGGTGGCCTGAGCAGGAAGGGCAGCTAGGGGGCAGAACTGCAGCAGACAGTGGGCTCACAGGGGCAATGCTGGCTATTTTCTTTGCCCCATAGGACCCCCTCCACTCTCCTCCTACCACTTCACGCCCCGGCAGTGGACGTTTCGTGGACTGCACCAAAGGATGCCCTTGCCTCTAGCTTCTGGCTGGATGCGGTCAAGAGAGCCACCAGCAGGTCACTGGCTGGTGGTTCCCTCAGCTCCTCCCTGCCTGACCAGCGCTGGTTGGCTTCCTCCCAGACCCAAGGCCATGGGGACTGTCACCCCTTCTCCGTGCAGCTCCTTCCTGAGGATTAATCGAGCGTGGTGTGGGGCAGTGCAGGGGAGGCTGGGGACAGGGAGGGAGCAAAGGGGGCAGGAGGAAAGAGGTCCTTTAAGGATGAAGAAGAGTTGGAGCAGATGGGACGTATTGGGCAGAGTGGGAGATTCTGAAGCCGTGATTCTGGAATTATGGATCTGGGGGTGGAATGGTTCTGAGGGATGATGAGGTCCAGGGCATGGGCTGGACGGCCACCTAAGAGAGAGGAAGTGTGTGAACAAGCACACTGCGCTCTGTGTGTGGCGGACCGTGCTCCCCGGCTCTGTTGCTGGAGGTGGATGTGCCTGCAGTGAGCAATCATTTTCCAATGAAAATTGGAAAACATTTATTTATTTGTTTGTTTATTCACTTGGCCACACCGTGCAGCTTGTGGGAGTTTAGTTCCCCGACCAGGGACTGAACCCGGGCCCTCAGCAGTGAGAGCTCAGAATCCTAATCACTGGACCGCCAGGGAATTCCCATGAAAATTGGAAAATGTTTAAAACTTGATGAAAATAAAAATACTACGAGGGAAAAATTGTGGGATGCAACTAAAGCAATCCTTAGAAGAAAAACTATGGCCTTAAAAGGCCATATGAGGGTAAAAGAAAAGCTGAAAATTAATGACTTGAGGGTCCATTGTTAGAAGTTAGGGGAAAAAACTAGCAAAATACACCCAACACAGAACAATAGGATGAAGAAATCAATAATAAAGATAAGAAGATAAATACATGAAATAGGAAAGAAACAAGTAAGAGAGGGTCAACAAAGTCAACAGCTGGCCTTTTGAAAAGTATTAATGAAAATAACAAATCTTTGGTGAGACTGGTCTTGGAAGAGAGATGGCGTGAAGAAGCAGTAAAGGAAGGAACGGGGTAGAGCTGCAGATGGTGAGCGTAGTGAAGAGGGGATGAGAGACGTCCTCTTCCACCAGGATGGAGTCACAGGAGCGGTCTCAGCTGAAAAACAGCATAAAAGAGGACCACGTGTATGGAATGATGGTTTCCAAGATACTGGACATCAGATGGGGACAGGAATGTTTGAGACAGGGAGAAACAAAGTGAGCCCTCCGATTTCTCCAGCTTACTGCCTGGAGGCATGGAAGGGACCCAGGAGAACCCAGAAGACTAGGCGTGGAGGATTGGAGCTGAGAGGGAGACCGAGGTGGCTGGAGCTCACAGCACAGATGACCAGAGAGGAGAGAGCTGCACGGAGAGAGCCCTGGTCATGTGCAGAGCGGCCCCTTTGCACACTCAGTAGTCAGTGCATGTGCCAGGGGAAACTGCCTGAGGCTGAGAAAGAGGACCCAGAAAGGATCAGAGGCTACAGCACCAAATGCACAGAGAACTGGGAATAGCTGTTTGCACCAGCCAGACTGGAAAACCTCATGACTCACACACACTGGGGAGAGTACTCAGTACTTGTCTCAGGAGTGGGGAATAATTAGCACTCAATTAAATGGTGCTCTGCTTCTGCCTTTAAAAAGTCTTAAAAGGCAGAAAAGTATGATCCATGAGATGGAGAAAATCAATCAGCTGACCCGGAGCTCACACAGATGTTAGAACCAGCAGATAAAGACATTAAAACAACTATTGTAAGTGTCCAATATGTTCCAAAAGCTAGAGCGAGTATTGAACACATTAAGGTAAGATCAAATACGGAGAAATGTCTACATTTTGGAGAAAATTAGATAATTTTATTGAAGGCCATTAATGAAAATCTAAATAAATAAATAACATTCTATTTTCATGGATTGGAAGATTAAATGCGGAAAAATGTCAATTACCCAAAACTTATTTACTGATTTAATGCAATCATACAAATCCTGATAATTTTTTGGTGTGAAATATGATAAACTAATTCTGAAATACATATGAAAATGCAAAGGGCCAGAAATCACTGACATTCCTGAAAGTTAATAGCATAGGTGGACTTGTTCTTTCAGTTAACAAGACTTTTGTATGCTAGATTAGGAGGAGTGATTATTGGTCACAAACAGATAATTATGCCAGCAAAACAGAATGGATCCCAGAAACAGAACTACAAATTTATAGACATGTCTGAATATCGAAGTTGTTATTCAAGATGAGAGGGGAAAAACTGAGCTTTTCAAGAAATCATGCTGGGGAAATTGGGTGTCCAGGCAGAAAAGAAATGAAATTGAATCCCTGTCTCATACCATATGCAAAAAATAATTCCACGTGGGTTTAAGACTTAGGAAATGCAAAGCTGTAATGCTATTGGAAAGCATTAAGAGGAAGATTTTAAAAATAAGACATAAAAGGTACAAACCCAAAGGAAAAGATTTATTAATTTGTCTTCATAGAATTGAACTCGTATTTGTTGAATCAAATTAAATTCAAGTTGAATTAAAAAATAAAAGAATAAGCCACAAACTAAGAGAAGAGATTTGCATCATATTTAACAAACCACGTAGCAGTCCCTAACACAAAGAACTCCCCTCAAACAGAATGATTGGGCAGAAGATTTTAAGAGACATCTCACAAAAAAAACCCAAAACCTTATAAATATGAAAATATGCCCGATTTGATTAGTAATCAGGAAAAAGCAAATTAAAAGCGCAATAAGATGCCACCACACGTCTAGTAGTTTGGCAAAAATCAAAAGTCCAACAGCATCAAGTGATGGCAGGGATGAGGAGTCAGGAAAACTTCCCACCGTTTTAAAAAGCAACCAGTTTGCAAAATAGGCTGGAGAAAGCTGAACATGGCCGTACCTTATGGTTTGTCAATTCCATGCCCAAGTATCTAAGCTTGGAACACGGGACAGGTGTCCCAGACCCACACCTGACTACACGATTATCCATCAAAATAAAGAGAATGCATACGATGTGGTAAATTCACATCAAGGACGCTCTAAGAGCTCGGGCTACAGCCGTAAAAATCCCGAAAGTTAACCTCACAGCATAGTGTTGGTGAAAAAAGCAAGTCTGAAAGAATACATATTGTGTGCTTCCATTTATATAAACTTCAAAGCCAGCAAGATTAAGCTACATATTGTTTAGGACATATGCATAGATGGTAAAACTAAAGGCAGGGCAAAGGAAGATGCTTCCAAAACCCAGGGTGGTAGTTACCTCGGGACCAGGGGAAGACAGAGGAAGAAGCAGCAAGGGGCTGGCGATACTGTTTCTTAAACTCCGTGGTGGTTCTGTAGACGCTTGCTTCATGGTGGCTATTTAAGTGTGCGTGTGTGTTTCATGCAGGTTCTGTGCGTACATGTTGTAACTGTTATTTTAATTAATAAAAGGCATCCTCTTGAAGATTCCAGAAGAGAAGACTTTGGGGAAAAGATTACCAATTAAACCAGAACAGCCTAGAAAACTGGCATCCTTGGCTGGGTGTCAAATGCCACGGCATTCTCAAAATCAGAGGGCAGACAGCCACGGGGAGAAAATGAGCTGAGATGAAAAGGCAGAGGAGACAGCAAAGGTCACAGGGAAACCCAAAAACGCAGCATTAAGGGCTACGTGGGGCCGGGGGGAAAAGATATGAGATGGAGGAGAATCAAATCAGGGGCAACCTTGAGATGCTTCCTCACAATTCACACAAACATTATCAATAGCTGAATCTTACGTGAGAATGGATTTTGGTAAGGAGGGCAGAGAACAGAAATCCAAATTTTCAAAATATAGGACCATTTCTAAGGAAGAACTCTGGTAACTTGGATCAGGAGCAATTATCAAACGCATAATTGAAGAAAGCTTTCCTGGATAGAAAGAAAACAGAGCAGAAAGGTCGAAAGGACTCAGCCTTTCCCAAATAAAATCAGAGGAACTGCCCCAGTCCTGGCAGTTACATTTCTCTTTATTTCAAGAATGAGTATGTCATCTTTCGGCATTCTGTCAGAAAAAAATTATACTACCGAGGGACAAAGGTAAGGCTGGCCTTGCACTTCTCATCCTCAGTGATAAATGCGAGCAGGCGCTGGAGCTCGCTGTGCAGATGTTTGAAGCAAATCTATTTTTTGGTTCAAGGAAGGCTTCCAAGGGACATGAATGAAGGGCGAACCCCCAGACAGGTCAGGGGAGATGCTCTGGCCAGAACACGCTGGGAATCTGCCTGGAGATTGTGTGTGTGGGTTGGACGCTCCAGGAGCCGAGGAGTGGGAGAGAAGAGAGCCGGGGTCAGTGACCGGGGGGCAGCAGTGTTTCAGGGAACGGGGTGAGAGCAAGCCTGTGCTGCAGCCCGAGGGGCGGCCAGGGAGGAGGGCAGGGCTCGGGATGGACCCGAGAGGTCAGACTGGGCACTTAGGATGAATGCCAGCAGCCCGGTGGTCTCAGTGGTGTGAAGTGATGTGGCAGTGGGACTGTGTCTGTAGGAGAAACAGAGGAAGCCAGTGGTAGGTCTGGTCTAGGGCCAGGGGGCAAGATATCCGGCCAGGACCCCAGCCACCTCCACTCTTGTGTGGTCACAGGTGTGCAAGGGGACCCCATGGGGGAGGCACCTAAGATGTCAGTCCTGTGCCCCTGGGGAGAGCCCTAGCCCTGGCGACTGGACCTGACGCCTGAGGGTCCCCAGAGCCCCTCGGTGCCACTGGCCTAGGGCTGGGTGAACGGATGTGGGGCACCTGGCTGCCTTCGCCCTGCTGCGTCCACGTCCAGCTCTGCTAGTGAACAGTGACAGACACTTCCCACTGATCCTCAGTGTGGGTCCTTCCCTGCATAGTGGTCAGGCCGCCGTGCCCAGCTTAACAGGGGGACAGATGACAGCAAGACCACTGGCCTTCCTGGTCCTCGGCCATAGTCTACCTTGGACCTACACCTTCCACAGGGACTTATGCTGACCAGCTCCAGAATCAGGTCCAGGCCTCCCCGTCTGGGGGGCAGGGGGTGAGGAAAGACCCTTACAGAAGTCTTGTCCACCATCCCTGCGGATTACTGGAGACCGAGGTGGCTGGGTGGATCCGAGTGCCCTGAAGAATAAGAAAGTGGGCCGTGCGGACGGAGCCCGGCTGCTCTGGCCAGTGGCCAGCAGACGCTGGGATGTGCAGGGCGAGGGGGCAGCGCGTGCTGAGACCCTGGGCCGGGTGGAGGGCTCCAGGGAGGGGCACTGGTTGGGGGGAGCACGGTGCACGGTGCTCGAGGAGTGAGGCCAGGGGAAGCCAGAGACGGCAGGGCTGGGGGTCAGAGCAAGGGTGCCCTGGAGAGACAGGGGGCCCTGAGTAAAATGACATGAGTCAACGGCCCCCCGGAGATGGGAGAGGCAGCGAGGCGGGAAGAGGAGGAGACGAAGTGAACTGAGGATGCTGAGAGTGGGAGGAGGGGGTGGGCAGGACCCAGGGCCCCGGCGTGAGCTTCCGGTTGGGGTGGGGCACCCTCACCGGAGGCAGGGATGCAGGGCCCAGCCCGCATGTGGGCGGGGCCTTGTGGTCGTTCTTGGACTTGAGTTGAGGGCACACTGTACGTCCAGGTGGCGGTGTTGAGTAGAGAGTCGGGTACAGGAGTGGATGCCAGCGGGGGCCATGGCCTCCATTACTCAGAGGAGACCCGAGCGGTCATCCCACAGCCAGGATGGGACCACCTGCGGGGGCAAGAAGCCATTCTGTCCTCGACCCCAGGTCAGAGGAGGCCCCTGACCCCAAACTCCCAGAGCAAGAGGGGGCGCTCGTCTCATCCCCCAAACCAAGTGCCCCACGAGAGCTGTTTAAATCACCAGACTGGCGCAGTTGTCACCCAGAAGTGATCGAGCGTATGTTTTACCCCAGCCACACAGGCGCCGGGGCATGAGACCCCCGGAGCAACGGGCCGTGCGGATCCGAGGCCCTGGCACGCGTGCAAAGCCCAGGTGGAGCCTGCGCCCTGCTGCCGGTGTGTCTCTGCAGCCTCCCCTGGCTCCCACATTCCCCCGTGGCTCCCACATTCCCCCGTGGCTCCCACATTCCCCTGTGGCTCCCCAGCCCCCTGTGGCTCCCACATTCCCCCGTGGCTCCCACATTCCCCCGTGGCTCCCACATTCCCCCGTGGCTCCCCTGCCCCCTGTGGCTCCCACATTCCCCCGTGGCTCCCACATTCCCCCATGGCTCCCACATTCCCCCGTGGCTCCCCTGCCCCCTGTGGCTCCCACATTCCCCCGTGGCTCCCACATTCCCCCGTGGCTCCCCTGTGGATCGTGCCTCAGTGGCTGCTTTCCCAGGTCCCCCTTCAGCCTGGCAGCAGCAGACAGACATCACAGGAGGCTCTGCTCATGGACCCCCAGCTGGCACCAAGCTCACCACCAGCTACTGTGTGCGCTCACTCCTGCTCTGTGTAGCCAACACTCCCAACCTCTCCCGGGGACCAGAGGCCACAGCTGAACCAATTAATTTGAACCAGGCCGGTCCACACTCACTCCTCACGACCTCCGCACACCGGGCTCCCCTCGGGGTCAGCAGTCTGTCTTCACTGGGAGCCTGACGGATTGGCAGTGTTTCGTTTCATTTTATTTTATCTTATTTTTTGCCTGTCCTCTGCAGGGCTTGAAGCGGGGAGGGGAGTGCCAGTTTCCCCTGGGGGAATAATTAAAGCTCTTTGCTTCTGAGCCAGATTTGATGAGGCGAATGGTCTGAGCGGGCCAAGTCTGCCAGCAGGACCAGCGGACGGTGGCAGAGCCCCAGCCATGTCCACCCCCGGAGGGCTCCAGGCTCAGCGCCACTCGCAGCTGCTCACGGCCACTGTGAAGGCTGTGGACGCAGGTCCCTTCCCTCTGAGATCTGTGGTCTGCGACTGTGGCCAGGGACAATGATGGACATTTACTGTGTCTAGGGTGGAGGGTGAGACTGGACACCAGCCGCTGGGCTGCTCCTGGCGGCCCAGGGGACAGGCAGAGGTGACCCTTGGTCACTCAGAGAGTTCATCCAAGAATCATTTTTAAGAATTATTATTTATTAACCGAGGGCCGGGCCCACGCCAGCTTGCCCTCTCCTCCGCCCTACCCGTGGAAGGGAGTCAGGACTCGCACGGGGACACGTCCTGTCCTGAGTCTGCCACTGCTTCCCGGGCCACCCAGGCCCTCTGACAAGGTGACCATCTCAAGACGCTCCCACAAGCAGAGCAAGGGAAGGGTGCTTCAGAAAACTGAGCATCCAGAGATGTAAGTGTTACTCTCGATGTAATACGTGCAATAAAATAAAACAACATGCGCAGTACTGTAACATCCTAGTACATAAAAACTGTCATATTTTTAAACCAGACCTAGGGCCATTTGGTGCAGAAAGAAATCATTGTTAGAGATAAAACTTTATATATATATTTTTGCTTATTTCAGCAAACAGAGCCCAGGATTTGCCCTAGTTTCCTCCTTCTATAAAACCTTTAAGATGATTAATTAATTTATTTTAAAACTTCATTTAATCTCTTTATACCAATACACACCTCTGCATAATTTTGCATGAGCGCGAGCGCTTGCATTCTTTGGCAGACTTTACTCCTTCTTATGCGACGCTCCCAGGCCCTGCCTCACCCTTACCCTTGCGGCCACACGTTCACTGCAGCGCTGTCCACCGGCATTTACGTGGTGCCCAGGGGTGGGGTGCTTCCCGGTTACACCGGCCTCCACTCTCCAAACTCGGGAGGTACCTACGGGCACCTGCTAGGGGGCGTGATGGGGCCTGATCTGTGGTCCTTGGGAGGGGAGGGCCAGAGTGTCCCAGCAGGTTCCGGGAGCCCTGGTCCGCAGGCGTCCAGGCTTGAGGCTCCTTGCAGGTATCACCTGAAGCACAGGGACACGTGAGAATGGCACCAACCTCACAGGGTCCTTTGACCAGCCTCCACGTGCCCTCGAGCAAAAATTTTCATCTCGTCTCCCAGGTTGCCCATCTGTAATGGGGCCAGCGCCAGAGCCAGCTCCCGGTGTGGTTGTGTAGAGAGGGTGAGACGGTGGGTGTGGCCCGTGCCCAGTGCCCAGGCGGGGAGCCCCACAGATCTCAGCTCCGAGCTCCCGCTGCTTCTCGGCACCAGGAAGGAAGGACGTGGCCCATCGGTCCTGACTTGCTCACCACGTCGGGGTCCACGCCGTCGAGGCTCCAAGGCACCGTTTAAATAAAAACTCAGGTAAAAAGAACGACCTGGTTAGTTAGAGAATGATTTAAGTTTTGCATCTACTATGGCCTTTTCCTTCTTTTACTGTCATAGCTATTCAACTGCGTGAATTCAGAGACAGGCTGCGCCTTTATCAGCAGAAAGAGATGCTGAGACGGCACAGCGGCCCCTCTCCGGCCTGTTCCCAGACAACCCCTCGACCCGGCCAGGCTGGGCCCCGGGGTCGGCAGAGGCCTCTCTGCACAGCTGTGGCCCGGTGCCCCCCTCCGCCAGCCCCGCCCTCCAGCTGCTGCCCCTGCAGCACATCTCCGGCCAGAGTCTATCTTCAGAGAGCACAACCGGCCTCATTTCAGTCCATCGTGTTCCGGCCCAAACTCATGGCCTCCCCGTTCTTCACGTGGCAAATGGCACCCCCATCTGAGCTCGGGTTGGAAACCCCAGCATCACCCCCCATCCCACCCCCACCCCCGTTTCCTCTCCTCCCACAGCTGCCCTGGGTGCTCGCTACCCACGACGGCGCCTCTGGTGTCCGTCCAGCCTCCCTGCCCTGGCCTGGCTGTCCCCTCCCCGTGTGCTCCGCTGCCTGGTCCCTGGCGTGCCCGGCGGCGCTATCTGCCCACCAGGTAGCGTGCACTGCTATCTGGTGCTGTCAGCGCACATTTCATCCTGCGCTCTGCATAAAGAACCCCCATGCCTGGAAAGCAGGTCACCTCACGGCAGGGCCCCCGTCCACCCCTGCCCCCCACACCAGTTCCTTCCCTTGCCCCGTCCCACCCCGTCCTGCCATGCCAACCATCTCCCAGAGCAGAAACGCACCAGCCCTCCTGCCTGGATGCGTTCGCTGCCACACCCTCTGGTCACCCTTCTGTCGCTTCCTCCTGAGGCCCCTGGCCCCCCCGGACCTGGGAACAGTGCCCAGCTCTCAGCTCCTGGGGCACCTCTGAGTAAGTGCCATGTGCTGTCAGAGGGCTCACAGATTTGACACTGTCCCTGCCTCGTCTGTTGTGTCCACCCATGAGGCCCCATGTCCATCCCAGGCCAGCAAGAGTTAATAATAATAACAAACTTTCAACCAAGTGCTGACTGTTCTACACTTCACATTCATCACTCACTACTATCCAGTGCGGAAGGGGTTCTCCCCACTTTACAAGGGGAAACTGAGGCACAGAGCATTAAGTGACTGCCCCAGGCCGCACATCAGCTAAGGGGCTGAGGCAGGATTTGACTGCAGCTCTCTGTCCGGAGAAATGCCAGCCCCAACTGTAATTAAATATTTTCTAGTAGCTGCACTTAAAAAGGTGAAAAGAAACAGGTGAAATTAATTTTGATACTTTTATTTAACCCAGTATATTAAAAATATTATCATTTCGACATGTAATTAATATAAAAATTGAGACATTTTACACTCTTTGTTTTGTGTGTGTTTCACACCCACAGCACATCTCATTTGGGACCAGCCACGTGTCAGGGGTCAGTACCCACACCGGGCTCGGGGCCGCCACACTGGACGGTGCAGGTCCAGCCTGTGTGAGCACGAATGCAGGTATAGAAAGTATGAGAGTGAGCGACCGGATGGGCAGTGGAGAATGGAGGTCACTTCCCACCTCCCATGCGGCTTCCTTCCTGGCCTGGGCTCCCTCCGCTGCCCCGGCTATCCCTGATTTGTCTTCCAGCCTGCAGACTCCACCCAGGCCGCACGGTAGGTGCTCAGAAAGCGGATCGCTGGTGCCTGGCTGCCTCGGCCTCAGGAGGGCCTTGGCCTTGGCTCTGCCGGCCCCGGGTCCCAGGGCTCAGCGCGTGCGACGGGCGGTCTGCATCGCCCGCGTGTCCTCGGTGCCCTCGGTTTGGCCCCAGAGCCATCCGTTGCAGCGCGACCCAGGCCACCTGAGGCAGACACGTCTGTAACATTTAGATTCTTTCTTGGGAAGCTGCGGCTTCCACAATTCAATAAACATCAGAGCAAAGGTTATTTCAACTCCACACTTAACTCGACGCGGTGATATATCGGTCTGATGACTCCTTTTATGAAATTACCTCTGAAATGTTATGTTTCCAGCCTGCGAGACTCATTCCAGCTCCGTTCGTCCTTGAACTTTATCACCTACTCTGCAGACTGCGTGCACCTGTCCACGCTTCTGGAAGCTTCTCCAGGGCCTCCGACCTGCAGCGCCCCTTTCTGACCTGAGCTGGGGAGGGGCGGTGGAGGCGGCATGGGTTCCCTGAGGACTGGCGTCCCCCCACCACCCCGAGCGGAGCCCCGGGCCCCTCCACCCCCGCCCTGCTCCTCCGGGTGTTTGTGGAGCATCTAGGCCCGATGCTGCGGGTGTCAGGCCTCCCACGCAGCAGGTTTTCTCCCCAGAGGCAGCTGGCAGCACGTTGGCACCCGAGGATGGTGATGAAAATCTCCCCAGGCTTTCCGGCACTCACCGAAGGCGTCACTGCGGAGAAGTTATAGCTGCTCTGTGTGCGTGTCCCCCGCGGGGGGCCTCTAATTAGGGCTCTGCTGACAGCCCCAGAGGTTGGGGAGCTGAGGAGGCCGGCACGGGGGAGAGGAAAGAGCCCAACCCGGTTCCTCTCTGCGTGTTCGGGCCCAGCAGGAAGGAGCCGAGATGCCGCCACCCCCCACTTGTCCGCAGGGGGGCACTCACCTCCAGCCCCTCAGCCCGGTTCCATCCCCGCCTCCTGGGGGAACGGGTCCCCGGCCCCTGCATCACAGGAAGGATGGAGGGTGGACTCCGTGGGCCTGGCCGTGGGTCTGCACCCCAGGTCCTGTGACAGGTGGTAGGAACTGGGGCCTGGCTCACCCCCCGTGGTTCACAGACGGCCCAGGGTGGGTCGAGCACGCTCCCAGACTGTGCGAGCAGCCGGTCCTCATGAATAAGATTAGGCGACATCACTCCTAGACGTCCATCAACCTCACGTCCAACACCAGGGTGGCCGGCGCCCTTCAGAGTGCTGCTGCAGCTGGATCTTCGCAGAGAAAGGCAGACAGCGGAGCAGAGAAGGCTCGGGGGTTCCAGCGGGCCGGCCCTCTCGGGGCTCCTGCCAGCCCGCGTGGCTCTCCACACCCGTCCCCCTGTGGGAGCTTCTGCTCATCTTCCTGACCCCATGCCAAGCCCCAGTGTGCCCCGTAGGGCTCAGTTTGTGTCTGGCAAGGACGGCTGAGTGGGTGAAAGGAGACAGGGGACAGAAGCCGACGGGCCTGAGTCACCGCGGCTCAGCCACCTGACCTTGGGGTGACGGCCAAGCCTTCCAGCTCCCAGAGCCCCGAGCGCCCAGCTCTCCAGTGGAGTCCAGACGCCAGCCTCCCAGGGCTTCCATGGGAGTTAGGGAGCCACGGGGCAGAGCGCCTGGCACACAGCAGGGCCCAGCCGGGCGTGACCGCTGAGAGGGGACAGGAAAGGGGTAGATCCAGGCCCCAAAAAGCACCTGCTGGCCCAAGGAGCCTCCCCCTGCTTTTTCTCCTGTTATCTGTTCTCCCCTCCCCTGGGGTTCTCACCCTCGACGCTACTGACATTTGGGGCCGTCCTGCGCACTGCAGGATGCGGGCAGCACCTCTGGCCTCCGCCCGTGAGATGCCTGTAGCCCCCACCCCAGGTGCGACAACTGAAAATGTCTCCGGCAACCCCGGGGGCACAGTCGTGCCGCTGGGATCCCCTGGCTTGCCCTCGTGGTTACGGTGTTGGCAGGTATTCTCTGCCCAGAGTCAGGTGCATGTGCCCACCTGGCCCCCGCCCTGCACCAGACCCTGTCTTGGGCACTTACATATGTAACCCTCAGGGCCCCCCTGAAAGGTGGGGGTTATCCTCATCCCACTTAACAAAGCTGACGCACCAGAATTTTAACTGAGTTCCGCAGGTCTCACCCTCAGACATTCTGATTTGTTGGGTCTGCAAGGGCTCCAGGACACCCCACTGCAGTGACCAGAAGCCCCCTCTGAGCCACCATCGGGGGGTAGGGGAGGGCACAGAGCTCGTTATACTGCGAGGATGAGGTGCCCCATCCCACCCTCCCCCTCCCCCGGGGTTCTGGTCCATCCTTTCACTCCACAGATGCTCCAAATTTACCCACTTTAATAGATATTCCTGAAAGCACGCCACTTCGTGTGCTTTCACTGCTCCTCAGGGTGTCATCAAAGGGAGGGACAATCTGTGCCCGCTAATTGTAGGTTCCGCAGACACGGAATGCTAGTGCACCACTCCTGAAACCAGCTTATTATCGATCAGAAACGTGACAGGCCCCAGTCCACGGCCAGGCTGTGCCAGAGCCATTGTCACACTGCGCTGCCATCTCGGTGTTGTTTTTCAGCTGGTAATTCCTTAAAGACCAAGACAATAGTCATTTAATATGGTTTGCTCAAATGAACAGTTCCCCGAGCAAATAATAATAGTAAAAAAAAGTCCCCGAGAAGCTAATTAGATGCTGCAGCTTGTACCAAGCAACGGCCTTTTTAATAGACGCCCTTTTTACAAGTGCAGCTGTGTCATCCAGATGAAAAATCAGGCCCTCCTTTCGCCGCTGATATGTAAATAAATGCAGGCGATTGCACGTATAACAGCCCTCTTCCATCAGCAGGGATTAGACACCGGATAGGAACACTTCAGATAAAGTGGCAATTTGTGGAAGAGATTTTTCTAGAGAATGAGAGATGGTGGGGGGAGGCTAAACCAAGAGACCTTCTGGGGTCAAGAAACATGATCAAGTCCCAAGGGAAAGCTCAGCTTCCCACAAGGAAGCAAGTGCTCTCCATCGACTTCTCTTTGTAAAGACTCCAGGGGTCACACCGGGGCTGCATTTCTGCGGTCACACCATCTCTTCTCTCCAGAGAGTGCGTATAATGCACAGGGTTTGCACATAGATCCGGGGTCCAGGGAGCCCTAAGGCAAGATCAGGAGCATTCGGGGATGGGGTTGTCAACCAGGGGTGATTTGGCCCCCAGCAGACATGGGACAGCGTCTGGAGGCCTTTGTGGTGTCACACCAGGGAGAAGGGATGTTCCTGGCATCTCCTGGGTGGCGGCTGGGGCACTGCCCAGCACCCTGCGGTGCCCAGGGCTGCTCTCCCGAAGGAGCGATCCCCTCCAGACGTCCATAGCTGGAGGCTGCGACAAAGAAGCTCCGCCTCGGGCTGAACCGCCCAGAGTGGACCCCGCGGATCACCATTCTAACCGCCTTGCATTCGTGGAGGGGAAACTGAGGTCCAGGGTGAGGAAGGGACTTGCCCAGACAGTCGTGGTGGCAAAGACGGCCCAGAGTCTAAGCGATGCACGGGCGGCCCCCTGACCACGCCCCAGCAGGCCCCGCCCACTCTTCCTCTGCAGATGTTCCTGGAGCCCCAGGTGACTGGTGCCGAGGCTGTGGTTTGAGAACCTCTACCAAAGGGCTCCCCCCGCAGGCTGGCCTTCACTGGGGCTCTGCCAGTGTTTCCAGAAGCAAAGCAGGGCAGGAACCAGCTAAGGATACAGACATCCCATGTCAAAAGTTAGGGACCTGAGACTCCAAGCAGCTGGATGACAAGCCCAGAGCACACAGCTCGAAAATCACCCAACAAAGCTTTGAAGACAAATCCATCTGATCCCAAAGCTTACAAAAAATGGCCCCTGGTTTAGGGACCCCTCTTCCTGATAGGATTTGACACCAGTACAAGTGCACTGAAGGAACACGTGGACAGTTGGGAGTGAATGACGGTGCTTCCTCCCCAGGGTGGGGCCAAGGTTGTGAGTGGAAGGCAGGGTGGGGTCCCAAGCACGGTGGTCCTGGTCCCCACGCTCTGTTGCCCACAGGGGCTAAGGCGTGGCCCATGGGGTTTGAGCTCCTGTGTCCATCAGTTCCATGGCCCGGCCGAGAGTCTGCTACACGAATTCTGTGCTCGACCACGGGAGCCCACGCTAGGGCTCCGACTGCATGTCCCACCTGCCCCCGCCTCCCGGCCCTCCGGGTCCCGCCCTCTGGGTCCCACTGCAGGGAGATGGCGGCTGCGATCATCAAAAGGGGAAGGGGCAGAGGAGAGTGGCCCCAGCGCCTGTGCCCTCTGGGGCTGCCAGCATCCTCGTGGGTGGGTCATGTCCCCAGGATAAGCCCCATGCTGCAGCCAGTACCAGCAGATCCTGCAGGCCAGGACCACACTGGCCCCTTTACCCTGGAGCCGGGAGGAAGTCTCGCCAGACCCCAGGCGGCTGGACTCCTCCCCGTCAGGCCTGGTCCTCAGGCCTGGGGCCGAGCCTGTGGCCCAGATGCTGGGAGCAGGTCCCCAGTGGCTCTCCCGCCGTCCCTCTACTCAGCCACCTGCACGGCTGGCTCAGAGAGGCGAGGCGGGAGGCGCTCACGGTGCAGCTGTAGGGGCACGACAGTGGGCCGAGTGCAGAGCATTTAGACAAAATGCCGAGGAGGGTCAGGGGTCTCAGGGCCACAGCAGGAGCACCGGTTTCCTGCCCCTCCCCTGCGTGCTGGCGAAGGAGGTGAGCTGAGCGGGGTGGGCTAGGCCAGGCTCCAGGGGCTGGTGGGACAGGCTCAGGGAAGGGGGCAGCCTTGCTGGCACTTGGCTGCGGGGAGAGCATTCAAAGGAGGAACAGAGGTCCTTGGCTAACGACCTGTCTCCTGCCTGCCCGGCTCCCAGGACTCTCTGTGGTCGGGCCCATCTAGATCCCTCTCTCCGGGGATAGATGGGGAAACCGAGGCCCAGGTGACACAGTGCCTGAGATCACAGAGCCAGGCAGGGGCAGGGCCGGTCTAGAGGTCCAACCCTTCCCCACCACCCTGGACTCAATGGGGCATGTCCAGCCTTGGGTTTCAGGAGGCTGGAGCACGTGAGACCATGAGCCCCGGGAAGTCCATCTTGTTGTGGAGGCGCTGACCCTCCCCAAAGGACTCTGACAGCCCCAGCTAGAAGCAGCCCCAATGCCACGACCTTGAGTCCTGTCCCTTGGCCGACATAGGGGTGAGTCACGTCGCGACGTCTCCTGCTTGGATGCTGGCAGCTCTGACTCCGCCACGAGAGGAATGGAGGTCAGAGATCACCTGCGTGTTGGAGCACGAGGACACTGAGGGCACACATGTGCCCACAAGTGTGCATACATGCACTAAGCACGCAGGCACGTGTGCCTACACGTGCACACAGGGGAGTGAAGCACACACATGTATACACACACACGCACACCCCTGCATACGTGCACACACACACTTCCTCAGATGCGCTCGCCTCACCCAGGGCCCGGTGTCTTCACCCCACCCAGGGTTCTCCTGACACTGAAACCCAGGCTCACGCTCTGGACCTCTCCCCCTCCCTCCTCTCAAAACCCATTGCCAGCTGCTGAGGCTGGGACCCTCCCATGACCTCGTGCTCCCTGGGGACCTGCTCCCTGAGCTGCCCCCGCAGATCCACCTTCCAAAACAGGAGCAGAACCTGTGACAGCAGAGCACAGGTGCTGTGGGCGTCCGTCCACGGCGAGTGGCAGGATCTCGAGGTTTAGAAAGTTCTGGATCGGAGTCCTGGCTCTTCTGCTTCCTCATGTCATCTCTCCTCTTGGAAACAGGGCTGCCATATGCTGTCACAGGGAGAGCAGACGCATGCACACCGTGAGGGGCTGTGCACGGATCAGGGCGCGCAATGGACGCCGCCACCCCATCACATATCCCTGCCCACCGGGGCCACAGACCCAGCCTGCAGGAGCCCTGGAGGAGCCGCCGTGGCAGATGGCAGGAGGGACCGAGCAGCCAGTGAGAGCCTGGGCCTGCCCTGGATCCATCTGTCCTCCTTCAAGCATCTTGCCTGACTGCCACTCATTCAGACATTCAGCCACATCAGCGTTTTGTAAAATGCCAGCTCGAGCCGGGGACCCTCGTGGGCTGTCATTGCTGCCAACCGTCTGATTTTGACGTATTCCGGCCAGTGTGAGCACGCTGGAGCTTCATTTGCATGTGGAAGAATCCAGAGAACACAGGAAGGACGTGCAAAACATCCATTTTGCCCTGATGCTTCTTAGAATTGCACAGGCTGGGGGTGGGGCTTGCCCTCAGGGGCCGCCTCGTCCCCTCCTCCCAACACAGCCAGCTCTGTGTCTGCTTCCTGATGAGGGCCAACCCCACTCTGCTGGAATCCCCGCTCCCTGGGAGGCAGGACCCCACTGCCTCTCAGATCAGCGTCAGCCTTAAGAAGTCTTCTGTTCCATCCACGTAGGCAGACCTGCCCTTCTGCCATGCCCAGCCAGACACAATAGGAGGGGCAAGGTGTAGGTGGTTCGAGAGGCAGCCCTGGACACCCAAGCGTGGTCAGAAAATGCTTGACCAAGGAAGGGAGGCCTGGCTTGACTGTCATATAGGAGCCCATGTAGGTCATGGAGACAAATCTGTATTTCCCTGCTGTAGAGGTTAGGACTCTGTTGCGAGTGACAGCAACAAACTTAAAACAGGTTTTACATGAAAAACGGAAAGAAAAGAAAAAAGATAAAATGAATGCTTCGGCTCAGACAATGGCTAAAAAGTCAAAGATGTCTCTGCTTCAGGCGTGGCTGGATCCAGGCCCTCAGATGACATCATCAGGACCTAGTCTCATCCCTTCTCTGACATTTTCCCCCCTCTGGTTGGCTCCCCTTTTAGGCTCCACAAAGGGCAAGGTGGACCCAGCAGCTCCAGGCCTATAACTCTTCAAGTTCAAATTCAACAGAAAAGTAAGTGGGGGTCTCTCCCCTCAAAAGTTTGAGTCCTGAGCCTAACTCACTGGTCCAGAGGACCTATGCCCATCCTTGAAGCAGCAGGAGGGACGAAGTCAGAGGCTGGTCTAGTCGGAAGCCAAGTGGACCAGCCGTGGCAGCACAGTGTTTGCTGCCAGTGGGGCTCTTGGCAGAGGGAAGGGGGATGGGGCAAGATGCCAACAGCCTGGCCAAGTCCAGTGTCAGCTCTGAGCCCAGCACACACCAGGTGTTGATCCGGTGGGAGGCACAGAACGAAAGGCAAGATCCAGGCCACGAGGCCTTCAACTAGAACGTGTCGGATGTCGCCAACCAGGCTGATGTCACGTTGGTTTCGGACCAGAAACACTTCACGATGTTTACTGAACTGATGGCTACCTGTGTGATGCCTCACGTAAGTCCTGCTCCCAGACATGACCTTGCTTCTCTGACCCTCCCTAGAGGGTTCAATGGGAAACACTTGACAGCACCAGGCTGGAAGCAAAGGCAGGAATAGGGGTGGGCTGCTGAAGACCCCAGACGGTCCCATTCAATGAGGAAAGCCTTGGAAACGCTGGGGCCTGGCACGGGCAGATCCTGGTGCGAGATCCCACCACTGGCCGAGGCGCAGGGCTGGGTGGGCAGGCGATAGACAGGTCCCCAGACACGTGGGCTGGGATTCAGAGCTGCCAAGATCCCAACAGTGAGGAAACTGAGGCAGAACCCCCATTTTGGGCCAGCATGGCAGAGGCCGGGCTCAGGGCCACACAGGGGTGGGAGAGAGATGGACTCCCCCAGCCCCTCTTTTCCTGATCCCCCTGACGCAGCCTGGGTCCAGGGAGGGGGCCCTCGCTGGTCCTGGCTGTGCAACAGGAAGATGAGGGGGGAAGCATGGGACCCAGGTCTGGGTGGAGAGACAAGAAACCCACAGGAGAGGCGCCTTCCCAGAGGCCCAAACTTCCTTAGTGGTCCCGCACGGACCCCTGGCCCTGGTAATGTCTGTTATTGAGAGCAGGCCGCATCCCTGCACACACGGCTGGTTCAATCCTTTGACCATGGCACGGACTTCAGTCCCCTCAGCCATTCCTCTAGGGAAGGGTGACCAGCCTGCCTCCAGGCCTTGGTGGCCACGAATAGCGCTGCAGTGGACATTCCGCAAAGGTGTCCCATGCAGCTGCGACATAGTCTGGGGTAACGCACAGCTGTGTCATTTCACTAAGAACCTCTGTATCAGTCTGAAGGCCCCATCCACTGGGCTCCCCCTGTACCACTCGAGGTTCTGTGGACCGATGTCCTCTGCAGCATTTGTTGTCACAAACCTTCTGACTGTGTCACTTGGATGGCTGTAAGTGGCATCTTTCTTGGCGTATTGATGTGATTTTTCTGATGATTAGTGATATTAAGCATCTGTTGGTGCCCTCATGGCCACTAGGGTCCCTCCGTTCTGTAAATTGCCTCTTCATACCTGGTGCTCAGTTTTGACTGTGTTTCTCATCTGTTGCTTCTTGCTCTCAGGGCATCCTAAAGTATCCTTGTATTGATAACATTGCACATTTCCTCACCGAGGCTGGGTCTGTGTCTCTGGAGTCCTTCACTTGGGAGAAAAGTTCTTTCTGATGTGACCAGGTCTACCAGTGACTCCTCATCTCATGCTTCTGCTAGTGGGGTCTTGATTAGAAAGCCCTTCCCCCCACCCCAAGGTCACAAAAATATTCTCCTGCATTTTAAAAATCAGCTTTATCATTTACCATTCTCACTGATGTACTGAGTTAATCTGGAGTTAATTTAGTTAATATGGTGGGAAGTGGGAAATCGATTTTATGCTTCTCCATACACTGCCAACACTTCTCATTCTATTTAATAAGTAATCTACCCTTTCTGCAATTACTTATTATCATGTATCAGCTGCACACACACTCAGGGGTTTCTTTCCCAACCCCCCTGCCCTCCACTCCCCGTCCATGTGCCCCTGACATCCCACACCCCTCACTCCTGTGCTGTATCCTGAAGACTAGGAAGTGAGCTTCCCCCAACGCCCAAAACTTTGCTCATCTTTTTCAAAATGTTCTAAGCTATTCATAGAGTTTATTTTTCTAGACATAATTTAGAATTCATTTTTCAAGTTCTAAAAATTGCTATTGAGAGTTTGATTAGATAATGTATTGAATTCATACATTAATTTAGGAGAAGTTGACATCTTTCCAATGTTTTATTACCTCATTCGAGAGCACAGTTGTATCAGTCAGCAACTGCTATCATACGTGTGCATAACAAGCAGGCTCAAAACCCAGTAACTTACAACAAGCTTGCTAATGTGGGGAGCTTGTGGCTCTGAATGCTCATCCTGCCTGGGTGGCCGGGGTTGGTTGCAGCATGGGTTCAGAGCTGCTTCATGAGTCAGCTCTTCTCTTTGGGCTAGTGGCCAACTCCAGGGCAGGTTCTATTCACGGAGAAGGCAAGAGGAACAATGCTTTGCCTCCGAAACCCTCAGCTCAGCCCCCACACAATTGCTCTGCCCACCTTCTGTTGTCAAGGCAGCCAAGCAGCCAAGCCCAGTATCAGGGGGTGGGGGAGTAACTGGACGACTCTTCCCTTGGCCGAGGGCAGGACCTCTAACTCCGTTACAGGGGAGGTAAGACTTGAAAACAGCCATCCTGATTTCCCACAAAGGTAAATCTCCTTATTTATTCAGATCTGTTTTTAGATTAATTATGAGAGATGCAAACGCTTCTCGGGAAGGTCGGGCTCCTGGGTCAGGTTGACTCCTGCCTTGGGACCCTCCTTGCTGCTTGGATGGCCCCCTGCAGCAGCTCCTGCCCAGCCAGCCCTCCTCCCTGGCAGCAAGCACCCAGACGGGAACACGAGCTCCTCCGCACGAGGGGAAATGAAACCAGGGCCCCCGCATCACTCCATCAGCTCGGGGGCCTATTTTCAGGAACATGATATGAACGGATTGTAGTGGAGCTTGGACCCCGGGAAGGAGCTCATTCCTGGAGCCAGACCACGTCAATTCCAAGGACAATTCTGCCGCGGATGTGCTGCAGGGCCCGGCGTGTCCCGTGGGAGCCCTTGGCCTCCAGCTCTCCCATGTGTAAAGTGAGGGGACCGGACCTAATGACTCCCAAAGGCCTGTACCAAATCTATGGCACTTTATGAATCTATAATTTATGGATTATCTGAAAAGCATCCCAGCACTGGAAGAGGGAAAAACCTGCAGAGGGGAGGGACAGGGGATGCCTGGGTGTCGGTTATGATTTCAGGGAGAGGTGTGTGTGTGTGCTGGGGGCGTGGAGACAGGAATGCTCACCGTGTTCAAGTTTTTAAAGGGCATAATGGGGCAGAAAGAGCAGAACGGTCCCGGGTGGCTGGAAGGTCAGAACTAGGAACCAGTGCCGGGAGACACGGGAAACAGACGCAACCCAATCCACGGAGGCCATCTTCTTCCACACAGTGCTTTCCAGTTAGGAGATGGGCTCCCTGAGCAGAAGGGGCTCGGGCCCAGGCAGGGACAAGGGTACGCCCACTCTGAGCTCTACGATCCTTTGATAAAACGTGTCTTCCAGGTGTTTCTCCTTTTATCTCCGGCAGAAGAAGGGAATCCTTGTCATCTTGTCTTGCCCTTTCTCTCCCTCTAAACACATCCCCTGGTCTCTGACAGAGGGGCCGTGTGGGGACCAGCCTGATGGATCCCATGCTCCAGCCAGCTGACAGTCAAACACCCCAACACAGCTTGCCTTGAGGCGGCTCCTGGCCTGTGTGCTGCAGGGGGAAGCTTGGGGGGCCAGGACGGGAGGAGGAAGGACAGGTGATGGAGGTGAAACCTTTTAATAATTCAATTCAGTACTTGTATCTGGGCTTTTCCTTCTGGCAGTGGACTTAAAGCAGACAAGGATCTCCATGCCTGGCCACACCTAGAGGAAACCAGGTGTGCTTTCCAGGCGATCAGAGGATTCAACCCCAGGAGGTGGAGGTGAGGGAGAGAGGGAGGAGAGAGGCCCTTCCTGCAAGGCCCACGGGCAGAGTGTGCTAAGCCCCCCACCCCAGGATGGTTCCTGTGTCCTGGATGACATCTTGGCCCAAGTCACCCAACTGGAGTGTCTGCCACGGGGAGGTGGGTGGGGACAGGGGTACCTGGCAGGCACTGATGGAGGACTGGGAGATGTTGGCTCTTCCCAGCATCCTGTGGTTCACGATGCTTTTCTCTGCTCCTTTGCTCCCTGTGCCCACCCATGCCCTGAGTGGGTGGGTGAACTAAGCTGGAGGGAGAGTGGCCTTTTGTAAAGGGCAATCAATAGGGTGGGGTCAGGGGATGGAAGGCCCCACTTGGTTTCAGCATTCAGTGTGTATGGGATCTTCCTTCCACAGCCCAGTGATCGGTGCCCTCAGAGCTCCTTTCACGTTTCCATGGTAACCACATCCCCCAGGAGGACTCACGGGCCTGCTTCTGCCGCTTCCCTCTTTGCATCCCAACATCCTAGCACAGAGGAGGTGCCCATCGAATGCCGTTGCCACAAACAGGTACAGGAATGCAGCTCAGTCCCCTCTGCTGCTGTGTGACCACCTGCCCCACCCCAGCCCCTCTGCCCAGGATGGCTGGGCACAACCCCTGCCTTCCAGAAATGGACAGTCACATGAAAGCAATGTGCCAGGGAATTCCTTTGGTGGGATCTGGGAAGAGCATGGCTTAAGAGAGAGAAGGGAAGAATAACAGCATGTGCTGGGCACTGTGTCTGTGCTTTACTATCTCTGTTATGTCTTCTGTATCTCATGACGAGTATTTGAGGTGGGGACTACTATTCTCCCGTACGTGATCATAAGCTGGACTTGGAGAAGTGTGGTGATTTTTTCTGAGCCCCACAGATAAGAACTGGAATTCAAACCCAGACAATTCAGTCTGAATTCCCAACCGGCACCTGATGGCTGTGGAGGATTCTAGAAGGACAGCTCCATCATGTGATGCCAAGGGCACCCGGGAATCTGTAAGCACATTCAGTCAACTCTGAAGGTGGTGCAATGAGGTGAAAACTTGCTTCTCCTCAAAACCACCTCGTGGAAGTTCCAGTACAGGTAACACTAAAGTTTGGAGAGACCAGGGTGCTTACACACAAAGGACTTTCTTATCTTCCCAGGAAAAATAAATCCACATGAAATAGAACTCAAATAACATTTATTCAAGAAACTCAAATATTTTTGTGTTGTCTCCACTCCAAAACACTGCCTTGTTTTCTCTGGACTTTGTACGGGCAGCCCAGATAAATACAACCCCAGATGATTTTTACTGAAATTACCCAAGTAATTGCTTCCGTTTTTGGTTTCTACATAAAATTGTGTTTGCTGGCCCCCGAGAGTGTGCTCAGGATGAAATTAGGTTTGTGTGAAATTGAAAATATGGGGAAAACCAGACCATAGAAGCTTATAGTCTGGATATGGGGAAAAATCAATTGTATGAAACAGATGCCCTCTACTTATAGAACGTGTTGTGCCAGACCAACACTCCCACAAATAATGGTTATTAAACTTGGATAAAATGCAAGATAAACTGCTGTTTGAAGGCATCAGAGTGTAACTGAGACAGCCAAGATCATGTTCCCAGGAGGAGGGAACAGAGGAGGTAAGGGTATGCTTCCCCCTCTGGGGACGTTTGTAATTTGCTGTTTGGGTCATAGAGTCCAAGCAGAGAGCTGCATCTCATGGGTCTGAAAAGATCAAAGGGAATTCAGGATCATCAAGGCAGTCAGGACTTGAGGGGCCAAGGTCCGTGAGAAAAGAGAATTTCACAGATGGTGATCCCGCCATTTTGAACAAATGTTTCCCTTGGGGAATTTGCCAAACCCCAAGCCTCACATGGTCGTAGAGCCTAGAAACCATGCACAGAGCAGCTGAGCAACCATGCACAGGGCTCTGAAGCCAAGGAGGGCTTTGGAGTCTCACAGAACTTGGGAGAAAAAACTGGAGAAGGTGCCCTCACTCTCTGAGCAGAGGCCCCAACAGTGCAACAGACTGGGAGTAGAGACCGATGGAAATAGACCCACCTTTGGCAAAGCCTGAAGCCAGCCTCAGAATGTCCCCATCCCCACCTGGACCAGCACAGTGTCCTTCTGCTCTAGCAGCTGGACAGGGGAAAATTAAGTCCACTCGGGTGGGAGATGACCGCATCTGGATTCCCCAGTGTTTCTCATACACAATGTCAAACAGTCATTAAAAGTGTGTCAGGCACCCCATAGAGAAGATGAAAATCTGAGAAGAAGATAAGGCAGTAGGAACAGATCCACATGTGATCCAGACACTGGAGTTCTCAGACACAGACTTTAAAATAACTCTAACTAACACAGTCAAGAAAATACATAACCACCTTGAGAATTTTACCAAAGAACAGGTAAGAATAACAATGACCTAAAAATATAGTAACTGAAACCAAGAACTATGTAAGTCAGGGACCAGGCAGGAGACATAAACCACAGATCTGAACAGAGAATTTTTAACATAAAGAATTATTAATTGTTAACAGGGGACTAACTATCAAGATTTAAAGAGCAAGGTGTAAAAGCTCTGGGAGCAGCCGTCCTCTGGGCAGTGAGGGCACTGAGGGGGGGTCCCTGAGCCCAGGATCTGGACCCCACTGCAGAGGGCGTGGCTACTGAGGGGCCACAGGCTAGGACCCGTGAGCAGCCCACCACCCACTGAGCTGCCAATGAAACTCTCCAGGAAGCTTCCCACCCAGAGTTCTGAATTCAGAAGGGAATGATTTGAAATGGAAGGCTGGTCACATAGGAAGGGAAATAAAAAGCAATGAAAAGGGTAAATATGTGGGTATTAATAATGAAACTGGAAGGTTTTGTATACACTTAAAGTAAAAATACGTGAGGACTTCACAACTTCCCCACATGGCAGAGGAGCTTTTTTCAGACTAACCCTTCTACAAATAACAATGATAAATCTTGGAGAAAATAGAAAAGCATCCCTGTTTTATAAATATAAATATAAATAAAGTCAATACCTCAAAACCAGTTGCATTTCTATACACAAACAATGAATCATCTGAAAACGAGATTACAAAAATAATTGCATTTATCAATACAATATAGCACCACAAAGAATGAAATACTTAGGAATTAACAGAACCAAGGAAATGAAAGACTGGTATAATGAAAACTTCAAGATATTGCTGAAAGAAAGTAAAGAAGACATAAATAAATGGAAATACATCCATTCATGGGTTGAAACACTTAATATTAATAAAATGTCAATATTACCAAAGTGATCTACAGATTCAGTGCAATCCCTATCAAAATCCCAATGACTTTTTTTGCAGAAATAAAAAAAACCCATCCTAAAATTCATATGGAATTTCAAGGAACCCTGAATAGCCTGAAAAAACAAACAATCCTGAAAAAGAACAAAACTGGAGGAGTCACACTTCCTAATTGCAAAGCTAACTACAAAACTACAGTAATCAAAACGGTGTGGTACTGGCATAAAGACAGACATGTGGACCAATGGAGTAGGTCAATAACAATTATAAATTCTGGAGAAAATATAAAAACAACTGTTGGAAGGCACTGGGGAGGGAGCAAAAGCAGGCAGAACCTGGAGGAAATGTGACCCCTGAAATAAGGGGGTTAATTTGGGCGAGTTCTCCAACCACCTGGCTTTTCTCCTGAGGGAATGCCCAATCCACAGGGCACAGTCAGATCAAAGCTCAAGAAGAAATCAGCAGTCTTACTGGGCTGAGGAGTCAGACATCAAAGTTTAGAACTGCCAGGGAGGCTGGAAATTGAAGGAGAAAATCCTGGATTGCAGGAAGTCTCCTAGGAAGATACCCTAAACCTGCATCCAAGCTCCCATCTGACTCCTAAACTGTATAGACACCAGGCAAGGCTCTAGGGGCCTCACCGAAAAGAGAGCTGGAAGGCTGAAAGGATGAAGCAGAGAATTCAGCAGCTGCCGGGTGCTGGAGAAAGAGTGTAGAATTCAAATTTCACCAAGTTAGAGGGCCTTGATAAAGACCTTGGGCATTGACTGAAACTCCAGAAGGAGCTTAGGATTAAGGACCACATCTTAAGACTAAGATCTACATACACCCTGAGACTAAGGGAAATTGAATAGATTTCTCCAACACAACCTATAGGACTATAGGACCAAGATGATATACCAGTAATTTAATTGCCTTCCAGGACTAATTTGAATACTCTTAGAAAGGATAACAGAATCTAAAGACTTTACAAATCATCATCCACAATGTCCATTACAAAAACAATAATAACTGTGGAGGGTGGGGAATTGTGGAGATGTTGTTCAAGGGCACACTTGAAACTAGATAATGAATGAGTCCTGGAGATCTAGTGCACAGCATAGTGATTATAGTCAACAAGACTGTATTCAATTTGCTAAGAGACTAGATCTTAATTGTTCCTGCCACAAAAAAGAAATGATAATTATGTGACATGACAGGGGTGTTAGCTAACACTACCATGGTAATCATATTGCAATATATAAATGTATCAAGCCAACATGTTGTATACCTTAAATTATACAATGTTATATGTCAATTATATTTCAAAAAAAAAGAAGCAAAAATTATCATACGTGGGATGAAGCAGAAATCTATCATAAAAGGTCAAAAAGAAAAAAAATAGTTATAAAAACAGATCCAGACATGAAATTAGAAGAAAAAGACTTTAAGATATCTATGATACCTATGTTAAAAGTGTCTATAGGGGGCTTCCCTGGTGGCACAGTGGTTGAGAATCTGCCTGCCAATGCAGGGGACAGGGGTTCGAGCCCTGGTCTGGGAAGGTCCCACATGCCGTGGAACAGCTGGGCCCGTGAGCCACAATTACTGAGCCTGCGCATCTGGAGCCTGTTCTCCGCAACAAGAGAGGCCGCGATAGTGAGAGGCCCGCGCACCGCAATGAAGAGTGGCCCCCGCTTGCCACAACTAGAGAAAGCCCTTGCACAGAAACGAAGACCCAACACAGCCATAAATAAATAAATAAATTAATTAATTTAAAAAAAAACTAGCTGTTTATCCTCAAGCAACAGCTCTCTTTAAAAAAAAAAAAAGTGTCTATAGGTAAAAATGTATATAATGAGTGAAGAGGTAAGGAATGTTTAGGAGAGCTATCAAAACTCCAAAGCAAGTAGAAAAATTCATTAGACTCTACAGTAGAAAAGATCATTGTACTGGAAGACAGGTTATTTGAGTTTGAATAAATTAAAGCATGAAGGGAAAAAACTGAGCTTCATTCACCTGTGGAACAATATAAGTGATCTAACATGTATGTAACAGAATAGGAAGGAAAAAGTATTTAAATACATTTTATCTGAAATGTTCTAAGCGTGAATAAAACATCAGTCTATCAATCCAAGAAACTCAGTAAAACCAAGCAAAAAAAAAAAAAAAAACAAAGAAAAACACAATTAGGCACATCCTAGTCAAACTACTGAATATCACAGCTAAAGGGAGAACCTCCAAGGCATCGAGAGGGGGAAAAAGCAACATTAAACACAGAGGCAAGGATAAAAATAAGAGCTGATTTCTCACCAGAAACACTGAGGCAGGAAGACTGTGGAATGCCATCTTTCAATGTCAACCTAGAATTCTATAAGCAGCAAAATGCTTTTGAAGTTGAGGGTCAAATACTTTCATAGAAACGAAAACTGAGAGAATTCATCACCAGTGCTCCCAGGTTGGAACAAAAAGTAAATGTTCCTCCCATAAAAGGAAAAAAATGCAGCACTGGAAATGGTATGTGTATGGGCAAATATGATGACTTTTCCCTTAAATTCTTGAAAAGCTGGTTGACAAGTCAAGAGAGATGACAGAATTAGAATATCACCCTCTGCACCTCCGAATGAGTTAGGAGGGCCAGGCATTAGAAATCTATGGCTGTTCACATGACAAAGAGATATAATCAGAAATTATGTGCCTCCTACTGTCTGGCCAAAGACCAAATAGCATTTTCCGAAAGGGATTAAGCTTGAGTCTGACCCAGTCTCTGGACCCAGCAGCCAGTGTGCAGAAAGTATAAAGACAGAGGAACACATGGAGAATGCTATCAGCAAAATCCAGACTGCGGGCAAGTCTACAAGTCAAAGGAACCAGGCTTCCCCACAGATAATGGTGAGGAGTCGAAAGAAATAGGAGGGACTTGCAGGATAAAAGAAGCTTAAAAGACATGTCATAGTTTTAAATTGGGCAAGAGTAAGCCGTAACGTCCAAGGATTCACCTTTGAATGATAAAGCTATTTTTTTAATAAAAAATTTAATTGCCATGAAAATCAGGATAGTGGTACTTGTAGGGGTTTGGAGGGGAATAGAGAGGCTTTGATTGAGATGAAGCTCATGAGCAGGGCTCCTAGGATGGGTGACAAAGTTCTATTTCTTGAACTGGGGCTGGTTATCAGGGTGTTTGCCTAAGAATACATTGTAAACCACACGTGTGATTTTCTGTTTCTGTGTTTTAAAATATAAAAATATTTTAAAGGTAAATTGACACTTTAAAGCAAAAATAATAATTTAATGTGGTAGTTTAAAACACATGTGGAAGTAAAATGACAGCGCATGCATGCAGTGAGGGAATTGTTGAGCTGCTTGAGGCTGGAGAAAGAAGGACCCCTGAGAATTAAAACAAGTCCTTGGGTTCACGCAGGGCAGGGGGTATTGGGCTCATCTCTTGTTCCAGCAGTCAGACAGCAAGACCTCGTGACCCATGGGGCTCGGGTATTCAGGAAGTCTCGCCTCAGGAGTGGGGAATAATTATCCTGAGACTAACTGTGACTCTGATCCAGCCTGATGAAACTTAGAAGAAGACCTGAAAGGGGAGAAATGTTTCCAAGGAACTCAACTATATCCCACAGCAATTCTCAAGAACGTTATTAGAAACACAAAAATACCCAGCACCCAACACAATAAAATTCACAATATTTGCTATCCAGTCAACTTACCAGGTGTGCAAAGAAGCAGGAAAATATGACCCAAGATGATGAGAAAAAGCACTCAATAGAAAGTGACAGAGAACTGACATAGATTGTAGCAGTAATAGGCAAGGACATTAAATAGCTCTTGGAACTATATTCCACATGTTCAAAAAGAGAAAGATGGAACATACTAAATAACGACATAGAAAATGTGAAAGGACCCAAATTGAACCTCTGGATATACACACTGCTATGTCAAGTGTAGACAGAAAAAAATAAATACAGAAAAACAACAACGAAAAGATAGGATGAGTAGAAAACAGACATCAAAAAGTAGCATTAATCCAAATATCATCAATAATTACTTTAAATTTAAATTTTCTCAACACCCCAATCAGAAGACAGAGATTTTCAGGTTGGATAAAGAAATAAAGACCCAACTCTATGTTGCCTACAAAAGCCCACTCTAAATATAAAGATACAAATAGGATAAAAGTAAAATGATGGAAAACGGTATATTGTGCTGGCCCTCATGAAAAAAAAGGGGTGTGGGGTGGCTGGAGTAGCTACAATAGTATCAGACAAAGTAGATTTCAGAGCAAAGAATGTTACCAGGGATTTAAAAAATTCATTTTGAATAATGAAGGGGTCGATTCATCAAGAGAACATAATAATCTTAAATGTTTATTCACCTAGTAACGGAATGCCTGAAGCCAAAACTGATAGAAACACAGGAAAATAGACAAACCCACAAAAATGGTGAGACCTAAATACCTGTCTTTCAATAATTGATGGAGTTAAGCACAGCAAATCAGTAAGGACATTAGAAGCCTTGAACAGCACTGTTAACCAATGTGACCTGATTGACATTTATTAAAGCACATTCTTTTCAAGTGCACGTGGAACATTTACCAAGGCAGACTGTATTCCGGCCATTAAGACAAAATCTCAATACATTAAAAAGGATTCAGGTCGCACAAAGTATGTTCTGTGACCACAATGGACTTAAATTAGAAATCAAGAGGAAAAAGATTTCTGGAAAGTCCCCAAATATTTAGAAACTAAATAACACACTTGTAAGTGATCCATGCATCAACGAAGAAACCCAAAGGGAAATTGAAAGTATTTTGAACTGAATGAAAATTAAAACAGAGCATACCAGAATTTGGAAAATGTCACTAAAACAGTAGGTTGGGGGATATGTAGAGGGCTAAGGACCAATATTCGAAGAGAAGAAAGGTCTCAAATCAAAGCCCTGTGCTTTTACCTTCAAGAGCCAGAAAAAGAAGAGAAAACCGAACTGAAATTAAGCAGAAGTGAGGGCACGCTCAAGGTAAGAGCAGAGATCAGTACAGTAGAGAACAGGAGAACAACAGAGGAGATCAATGAAGCCAAAAGTTGATTGTTTTGGGAGAAGACCATTAAAACTGGTAATTCTCCAACTGGACTGAACAGGAAAAAAGAGAGAAGACATCAGTTATAAATATCAGAAATGAGAAAGATGACATCACTACAGAGTGAACAGATATTAAAAGGATAATGAGGACATATTATGAACCTTATTCCAATAAATTTGATAACTTAGATAAAATTCACAAATTCTTTAAATATTCAAATAACCAAAGTTCTCTGAGCAGCAAGTAACTAACTGGCATAACCCTTCATTTATTTAAAGAAAATGGATTTGTAGCTGATAACTTTTCCACAAAGAATACTCTTATGATTTTTGCCAAAGTGCCACCACAACATGGTGGGGAACACTAATCTTTTCACTAAACGACGTCGGGTCAATTGGATATCTATATGGGAAAAAAAAAAGAGTCGACTGTCACCTCACATCATTTAAAAGTTGTCTAAAACCACATTAAAACACCAGTTCTGGGTTGGATTTTAGACCTAACTGTGAAAAGTAGAAGAAAAATGGCCAGAAGATGACATAGGCCACCTTCTTGAACTTGAGGTGGTCGCCAACCATGATGGAAAAGATTAATACATTGTATTTGATTAGAATTAAGAATTTACGTCCATCAAAAGACTCAGAACATATTTAAAAGAGAACTTCTATAAATCAACAGGGAAAACACAAACAACCCAATTTTTTTAAATGACAAATAGCTTGAACAGGAACTTCACGAGGATAACACCGAATTGGGCCATAAACAAGAGTGCCTAATCTCATTAGTCATCAAGAAAACGTACATTAAAATCACAGAACAGCAGCACTACTCAGAAGGGCTAAATTTTTAAAGTGCAAATACTAAATGTCAGCAAAGACGTGAAGTAACTAAAAACACACATCCAGCAGGAGTGTAAATTGGTATAACCGCTTTGAAGCAGTGTTCACCAGTATCCAATGAAGCTGAGCTTACCCCCCTCATTGCATGACCCAACAGAAATGTTGTAAGTATTCATCAAAAGATATGCACGTGGAGATTTACACCAGTTCTAATGACAATAACAAAAAAAATTAGTAACGATCATTTTGCCCATCAATAGTAAAATCAATAATAAATTTTCATACAGTCATGAATGAGTAATATAGCCATAAATAAAGGAATATTGCTGCTTGCAACAATATGGATGACTCACAACGTAACGTTGGAAGAAGCCAGACACAAAAGAGTACATAGTACACGATTCATCTTATATAAAGTTCTAAAGTTCTAATCTAGTGTACAATGTTGGAGGTTAGAGTGGTGGTGGTGGTCTTTGGGGGCTGGTAATGGGAGAGAAGGCTGCCAGTAAGGGTCTAGTTCTCGACCTGGCTGGTGGTTACCTGGATGCGTTTACTCTGTAAAGTCTCATCAACCTGTCCACTCACATTTTTCTGAATGAGTATTCTATTTACATAAAATGCCAAATAGGGTTACGAAATAGACAACAATGGAATTCAGACTGTGTGGTGTTGGTGCCACACGAGGGGCAGCTTACCTACCGCAACAGGGAGATCCAAGTTCAAATCCCAGTTCTACAAGGTCCTAGCCCCAAACCCCACGGAAGCCATTTAAGTTTCCTCGCCTTCAGTGGCTCCATCTTTCTGCCCCCTTACAGTAAGTCCCATACATATGAACAAGTTCTTTTCCGAGAGCACGTTCGTAAGTCCAAATTGTTCATAAGTCCAACAAAGTTAGCCTTGGTACCCAACAAACACAATCAGCTATGTATCAATAGTACTGTACTATAATAGGTTTATAATACTTTTCACACAAATAATAAACAAAAAACAAACACAAAAAGTACTACTGTACAGTACATAAAAGCACTGCAGAGGATGCACGCATGTGACAATGTTTGCCAGACGTGTGAACTAACTTACACGATTGGACATACGAAAACACGGTCACATCGTTGAAAGTTCGCATCTTGAAGGTTCGTATGTAGCGGACTTACTGTACAGGGTTGTTTGGGGTTTAATAGATGATCTAATTGTGCTCCTAATTCAAGACCTGGTTTATAGCAGACGTGCTAAGAATAACAATGGTGTTGGGTATTGGTTATCAATGTGGGCTCTGGAGTCAGACTGCTGGGGTTTGAATCCAACCTCCTCCGCTTACTGCTGTCTGACCTTGGGAGAGTTATGTAACACTCCAGTCCTGTTTCCTTATCTGTAAAATGAGGCTAATAAGGAGAGGAATAAATTAGTTAAGACTTAGCACATAGAGCGTCCCATGTATCCATCTGCAATTACTATTACTATTTCTATTACTATTACTATTTGATACTGGAGCTTGGAGAAGGAAAATCCTTGCCAGCAGGAGGAAAGATTCCCAGGGAAGGTGGGCTTCAGGTGGCCTTGCCAGGATGAATGTGCTTTGGAGCATCTTAAATCAGGTGAATTAGGGCTTTTTGGTTCCCTCCCTTGCCCCACCCCATTACCTGAACAGGATCCCCCATCAAGAGAGTCAAGACAAGTATGAAGTCCAGCCCTAATCAACTCTGTCCGCATTTTCCACAGAAGAAACTGCTGTTCCGAGGGGTGAGGGCACTGCTCAGGGTTCCAGGGGTCTTGAGATGGACATGGGTCGGGTCTCTCCTTCTCTGTGCCCTAAGCACCGGACTCGCTCCCAGGAGCCCAGAGCTGTAGCCTGAGCAGTCCTATTCTCTGGATTGGATGAGAAGGCCGTGTGGGACACACGTTCCGGAGGCTCTCAGATGTGCTGGGCGAGTGCACACGGATGAAAGGGTAAATCCCAGCCACGGAAGCAGGGGAATGTGTCTCCTTCAGATGAAAACACTGATCACCACCCGCCTCCCCGCAGATTCCTCTTTGCCATCACACTTTTCTGCAACGAGCTAATGGGCTTTTACAGCTTTTACATCCAACATACTAATTATAGTTCAAAGAACCACGTGCAGATTCGAGCATTTTTCTTTTACCGCGTTTCCCGATCTTTATGAAGAACTAATTAAAAACTTTTTTTTTCTGTTGTTGCTTGTCTGACAGTTTTGCCAACGTGCAGTCTGACACGCGGAGCTAATTAGAAGTGAAAGCCGTCAGCAGACTCCCACGTCTGAGGTGCGGGGGGCTGGGAGGACGTGCCTCTCAGAGACGTGGTGTATCAGACAAATCAGCCCTTGGTTCTCCCAAGTAAACATTTATGGCTCAGTAAACATTTATGGGGCCGCTCTTTACGGGCAAGTAGCCTACGCTTGTAGTAGAGAATGGGACTGTTGTGGTTTGACCGAGGAGCTTAGGTCACAATCTTAGACATGGACGGGCACGTGCAGGTATGATGGATGTCACCCTGGCCCTCACCACGACTTTGCACAAGGGAAACTGAGGCCCTTGGAAGTAAGGAACCCAGACTGATGACACCCTAACTCCTCACAGCAACCCTGCAGTGTGGTTACTACCATCCTTATCTTACAGATGGAGAACCAGAGCTCAGCTCGGGGACAGACAGAGCCACCCTGGGTGGAGGGAGGATTTGACTCTGTGCCCAAAGAGGAAATGAGCCTCTCTCCATGATGCAAGGTCACAGAGCTGGGGACCCAGCTGTAGTCCTTTCTCCTCCAAGATACTGTCCTTTCTCTCTATCCAGGATACGCAGGCACACACATCTTATATCTCCTTTTATAAAAGGTTGATTCCAACCACAGCATGAGGAGAAGGAAATGTGCGGTCCAGTCCTGTAGTGAGACTTTCTACCCTCATCGTAGGCCCCAAACTCACCCTCAGCCACTAGAATCACAGGGCTGCTGGTCAGGATTCAGAGCCCCTCAAAATCCTTCCTCCAACTTCCCCCTGACACCTGACATTCCACCATCCCTCTCATCTACTGGGAAAGGGCCACGGCAACAACATTAATATTCATTCACAGAGTAATTTCTGAGTGAGCTCTTCGTCAGCCACCAGAAGCTTCTGGAAAGCAAAGGCAGGAAGGCATGGCCTTGCCCTCAAAGAGTTTATTCAAGAGAGGAAGCGCTTAGACAGACAATGGTGACGGGTTACGTTGAATTGGGTTCTGAGACAGGGGAGCATGGGGGGAGGTTCCTGAAGGCTGCCCAGGAGTCAGCCAGGTGGGAGTGAGGGGAGGGAAAGAGTTGTTTGGGAAGAGGAATCAATGTTCCAATAAAGGCAAAGAGGCAAGAAAAAGCTTATCATGTCTGGGAGAAGGTCCCTCTGGGGTGGGGGTTGGGTGTGAGAGATGAGGTTGGCAGGTGAGAAAGACCTGGTTGTCAAGCTCCCTAACTTAGATTTTGTTCTGGAAGCAATGGGAAAAAACTGAAGGCATTTGAGAGAGTCTGTGGTGCTGTCAGATGTGCAGCTGAAAGGCCTCCCTGGCTTTGGGGAGGGTAATAAAAATGGGGACCAGGGGGAGGGGTTGGCGAAGAGGCTGTCACAGTCACCTGGATGGGGGTCCATAGAGGTCTTGTCCAGGGTGGAGTCAGGGGGCTGGAGACAAGGGGACAAATTCCGTAAATTCAGCGGTAGAAGTGATAGAATTGAATGAGGGGTTGACAGGGAGATGAGGGAGAAGGAAGAGTCCCAGGTTTCTGATTTGGGCAAAGAACTGGTTGGGAGTGGATGGGACTGGGAATTCAGGGTGAAGAATGAGGACAAGGAAGACATTAACTGGAATCTCAGAGAGCAGCCCTGGGCCCCCAGGGTGAGGGGCACGTTCATGCATTCATTTCTGCCCCCACTGGGCTGGATTCCTTCCTTTTCTTCCTCTGCATCGAGGCTTAATTTTGTCCCCGTGGGTACTGCCTTCTGGCCTAGTTAAGACAGTCCTCAGGAGTCTCATAAATGCCCTTTCATTTTAGAAAACATCTGGTCCTTTTTGTGATTGGAATTTAGGAAATACAGTTAATGTTGAGTCTCCACCTCCGTGGGTGGGTAGGATTTATGCAAACCTGGTTTGGAAGAGATTGAGCTGGATGATATTTGCTGGTTTGGGGACCAGGGACCCAAGAGTGTCTGAACCTCACCCAGCCAACTTCCTCTTCGTCCCCCGCAACAAGATTCTCAAGGAAGTTATCATCATGAACTGAGTGAAATCACTGACATTCAACTGTTCTTGATCCACAAAAATGGCAATTTCATGGGGTTCAACCAACACAAACAAGGAGACCCTGCAGGATTCTCTGGTAAAAGTGAGTAACATTTTTGTGGGAAAAAGGAAAGGAAGTTATGGAGGAGGGCCAAGAGGTCCTTCCCCTTAGAATCACCCAATTATTGATGCCAGATGATGGGGAGGTCCATTTTGCTTACTAGTGGAATGCTTGCACCATAGATGCTGATAGAACCTTAATCTAGAATGAGGTTCCCTCATTGATTGATCAAACTGTGCTGCACGTGCATGCACACACACACACACACACACACACACACACACACACACACACACAAAATACCATTGAGTTAGACCTTGACGACAAACACCTCTGGTGTAGAGGCCCCTTTGTAAGTAACTCTACCTGTCTGAGTTGGTTTGCATCCATTAAGAAGCAGATGCCAAGATGGGATTCAATGTGCAGGACACTTATTGGGGGAAACATCTGTGAGGAATCAAGGAGGGAGACTAGAAAAGATGAAGGAAGGTAGACTCTTCAGCTCTTCTGTAGATTTGGCATCTGTAAAGAAAAGGGGGAAGTAGGAGGCTTGGATGACTTGATACAAATGCGGTGGTGGATCCAGAAGGGAATCTGTGGGATCCTTCAGTCAGCTGTGGTCCCTGAAGCAGGAGCAGCACATTTTACAGCCACCATTTCATGTACCCTGAAAGGGTTCCACTGATTGTCACAGGATATAAATCACTGTGTTAAAGAAATTTGGTAAGGTGAAAGCTGTTGATGCTACTTAACCTGGAAAGGACTAAGCCTATGTGCAATTTGTGAAAACTTATTCTTTTGAAATGAATTTGACACACTGCATAAACCTCCTTCCATGTTGCCCATGATCAACACAAGCTGTGTTTCTCCAAGATCTTCAGCCTGGCAGACTGACCCGTGTCTTTGTCTTGTTCCCTGCTGACTGCAGGGAAGCCATTAAGGAAGGAGATGGGGAAAATGATCTGTCCTGTAGGTGGTGGTTAATCATGTAAGTGGACAAGGGCATGTAGGCAGACCTGGATTCAAACACTGACCCTGACTCTCCCCCTCCCTGCTGTCCACACTTCGACATTCTCTAAACTTTCCTGAGCCACATTGGAAAAAAATGACATTCCTAGTACTCCTCTTTCCAGGTGGCCATGAGAATTATGTGACATGACCTATAAACACTGCCTAGAAATGTGCTTGGCATGTCATGGGCTGTGTGTAAAGAACTAGACTCTCCCATTCTCCCATTCTCCTTTCCTCTGTATTCCACCCTCTCCAGTACAGATGAAATCCAATAAATTAAGTGGTGTTTATTATTTAATGGGTGATAAAATAGCAATTAATATATTGGCTGATGTGGTTAAAAGCCACACCATAAATCGCTTTTGAGCACCTCAGGACACACGAGTGGTCTTGGCTGGGAGCAGTCTCTTTCAGCACCACGGACAGCCACCCAGGAACTGAGGGAAGCTACCCCCGCTGGGGCCAGGGCTGAAGGAAACTATCTCAGCACGTTATTTCTCTCTCTTGGGGTCTGTCGACAATATCTTGCCTCCATGTCCTGTGTCATCAAATTTCTCCACTCCACTGAATCATAAAATTCTTCTACAAATATCTTTCATATATATGAAATGTGCGTGTATGTAAAATACATATAAATATCTTTCCTATGAGTGTATATGTATGTGAATGTGTGTGTACACATGAAAATTGGCCCTGAATTTCTATGAGCTGTGTCCTTTTCTCTCCTCTCATTCATAATATGTCCCCTTCAGCAAATTGTCTCTACTTGTTTCCACTTTTTCTCCTTCCCTTACCCCGTATAATCCATCAGTTTATTCTTACCATTTAAGCAAACAGCACTTGTAATGTCTTCATGATGCTAAACCCCAATGGTCATCTCTCGTCTCTCATTTCACTCAGCCCATTGCTAGTATTTGAGGTGCCCCTTCTTCTGCAGCACCCTCTCCACTTCACTTCCAAGACACTGAACAGTCTTGGTCTCCTCCAACCTCACTGGTCACTCTTTCTCAGTGTCCTTCACTGGTTTTCCCAGCAAAGTTCTATACTATCTGAAATACCCACCCATACACACAACGTCTCCACACCATATCCCATCACCCTTTCCATTACCCACTCTTCTCCCACCACAATTCCACCTCGGGCTCTTTTCCCTTGTTGCCCTTCTCTCTAGAGTGCCCTTCCCCTGATACAGCCATGGCTTCCTCTTTGTCTTCAAGGACAATGTTCAAAAGTCACCTGATCAGATGCCTTGCCTGACCACCATGCATAAAATAACACCTTCCACAACCATTCTCTTTATCTTGTAGCACCTGTCACCACTTGACATATTCCTTATTGTCTGCTTTCCTCACTGGAGTGCAAGCTCCACGAGGGCAAAGTGTCTGCCTTGTTCACTAACCCATGCTCAGCACTCAAAACAGCACAGGGGTCCTTAACACTTGTTGAAGGAAAGAGAAGGAAAGAAAGGAAGGAAGGAAGTGAAGGAGGAAGGAAGGGAGGGAGAAAGAAAGAAAGAAAGAAAGAAAGAAAGAAAGAAAGAAAGAAAGAAAGAAAGAAAGAAAGAAAGAAAGAAAGAAAGAAAGGAAGGAAGGAAGGAAGGAAGGAAGGAAGGAAGGAAGGAAGGAAGGAGGAAGGAAGGAAGGAAAAAAGAAAGAAAGAAAGAAAAAGAAAGAAAGAAGGGAGGGAAGAAAGAGGGGGAGAAAGAGAGAAGGGAGGGAGGGGAGGAGGGTGGGAGGGAGGGAGGAAGGAAGGAAGGAAGAACGAATGAATTTTGGTGCAGGGCATCTCCAATATTGGCTGGTGACCCCTGGATACCAGGGACCAGTTCTGACTCATTTTCACATCCTCTCAGGACTTGCCACGTGATACAGGTAAATACACTTGGGAAATGATTGCCCAGTGAGCAGATTATTGAATGAATGACTGAATCACCCAAGCAGCCCAGGATGGGGAGGGGGGTCTAGCTTTTGTTCCACCCAAGATCAAGTAGGTCAGGGAGCACAGCCGAGGGTGATGAACACGTCATGGGTCCAGATTCCAGCAGAAAAGCATTTATGTCTCAGAGACCCTGAGTCTCACCACACCTCTTCCTGACTGGGACAAGCCTCTGGGGGTGCCTGAGTCAGTGGGCTGCAAGCGACAGGCGTGGCACTTGGAGGAGGGAGGGAGGAAGATGGGGCTAGTTCCTCCTCCACAGGCAGGGTTTCATTCAGCCTGACGTGGGGGTCTTCTGCTCAGCACGGAAAGAGTGTAGACCAAAGCGGCCTCCAGCTAATTCCATTTCTCCATGTGTTTTCCAGAGCAGAATCATGGCGGGGGACACATTATACCCCACCATCGGATTCCTCAAAGTGCAAGCACACGGCGCCCTGGTTTCCGAGCTCTAAGTGCCCATTCATGGCCAATGGGGTGTCATTTATGGAAGTTATTACACAGAAGCCACCGTCCTCAGAAAGGAGATTGCTGCTGGGGTTTCCTGCTGGTCATTGAGTGCCTGGAGAGCTCTAATTTAATTATCAACTCAACAATAACATGATGGGTGTATTCATTTTTATCAGTGTGTGTGTGTGAACACACACACACACACACACACACACGCTCCTTCTAAGTGGTCGTAAATAATGAATAAATCAATACCCTGACACACTGTAATTCAGACCTTGAAATGCAATCAGATATCGGGAATTGCAGCTGCGTCGGAATGAATGCGCGGACGCAGAGGCTGTGGCAGCGCTCGGCGTCCTGCTCAGCCTTCGCTGCGCTTTCCGAAGCCCTGCCGTGGACGTGCGCTCCGTCACCATTAACTGTGAGCCGGATATTTATGAGTTTGGTTGGCTGTTAACAACTTGGCCCTACAGCAATTAATAGTTATATTTGCAATACATATCACTGATAATGGACAGCTCACGGGCTCCGGTAATTGGCTCACCACCCCTACCCTCTTACTGGGTCTTTCCTGACCAGTGGATGCATCTTTCCCAGAGTCTTATAATGGGCTTTTTATGTGTTGGTGATTTTAATTACCTTTTTACTGCTATGCAAATCACCCTTCGTTTAATCTGCCAACTAAAAGAGGGGCCTAGGGCAAAACTGGAGACAGAAGGCTGGAAAGGCTGAGGCTGCTACACAGGTTAGTGCCGAGTGCCGGGGGTGTGGGAAAGGCAGGCTGGTCCAAGTCCACGTAGGGAGGAGAGCCATTCCCCCGTACCAGTTACTCAGGGCATGGCCTGTGGGAGCCCCCGGGGGAGGCTGCAGGCCTGGCAGAGCGGAGCACTCGCACCTTGGGAAGCCACTGAAAGAAGGTTCCACTCACGGTGACTCACTGAGTTCTCGGCATCCAGGAGGGGAAACTGAGGCTCCGAGAAGGACAGCAAGAGGATGCAGCCAGTGTGGCCGGCTTTGCCCCAGACGTGTGTGTGGACAGGACCATGAGGACCTTTCCACGAACCTGCTGCCTTGTCTCCTGTGCTGGAGGGGCCGTTGCTGAGGACGGGGCCGGAGCTCCCCCATCAGAGCAGGAATCCGGGAGAAGCACCTGTGTCCTGAGTCAGACACCGAGCTCACCAGGGCTTCTGTTCAGTGTTGTCCGGATGTGGGACGGGAAGGGGGATGGGAGGGCCACCTCTCCCACCGGCTGTGGCCTCCAGGGTGACACCTTCAGCTGGGAGGGCCGTGGCTGGCTGCTCAGGCTGGCCTTGACTCAGCCTGGGCTTGCTGCTTCCAGTGTGAAGGGACTCTCAGGGTTGGGGCTGGGGATCACGGGTCCTCATTCTGGCCACAATTTTTACATCATGGGTCACATCTCCTCCATCACTCCGGAGTGCTCCTTGGCTGCTCATGCGGCAGGTGTGTTTTTCTGACCACTCAGTGCAGCAGAGAGAGTTGGCCCCATCCTCAGGTGTGTCTTCATGCAGAAGAGAAAGAGATGCTCCCAGCAAACTCCCGCAGAGACGAGAGCTAGCAGGGCCCCCGTCTCCATGGTTATGCTCTGTGCTCATGGGAAGCCTTAAGCCATGGGTAAATCTGGGAGATCTTAAAGTGGAAGTCGCAGATAAAATAGAAGCCAAGGGAGACCACTAAGGGGCAGGCGGGCCTTGGGCCTGGGCATTGGACGGAGCTGGGTTGCACCCCTGAGGGCAGGGTCTCCCAGCCCTGCCCTCCAGCATCCCTGCCACCTCCAGATGTGCACCTCGGGCGAAACAACTTCACCCCTCTGCGCCCACTGCTGTCACGTCTAAAACGTCAGGAGGGTTAAAGGAGACAAGCTTATGTATTATCGATACATGGACAACGTTCTAATACAAGGTGACGTGATCATTTAAAAGGTATTACAGCAATTACATCAAACCCATGACTTCACAGATATTATGCAGTAATATGGTATCTTCATACACTTAATTTAAATAAAAATTATGAATAAATTTAAGTAAAAATAAGGTGATAAATGCAGCAAGCTCCTTGAGATGACCCAAGTTTAAGAAATACTGAGATGTCGAATGGGGAAAAAGTCCCCACCCGGGCATCTGGGCTGTCACATCTGCAAGCGTGTGCTCACGCGCATGCACCCCACACAACCTATGGATGAGTCTTGGCTCTTAACTCAAGTAGCTGAGACTGCCAGCCCCAGGCCTGCGAGCTCATCCATGAGGGTGACGCAGAGGAAGCTCAGGCCGCCCACAGCGGCTCCCCTCCCACACTTTACACAGAGAGCAAAAACGAACAAGGCACATGCACACGCATGCACACGCTCACACACTCACATGCACACTCACACTTCCACTTGTAAGTTAATTAGCTCCTCCGGGTGGGTAAACTGTGAGGAAGCATTCAATAACGCCCCTCAATGTTCCATCCGGGCCGCTCAACGGCTCATTAGATTATACAAGGTGTGAGTAATTGCCCGGAGAAAATACACCACTTTCCTGCGACGCCTAATTTCCTCTCCTCGCTCTTTAGCTTCCCTTAAGGCAAAAGAGAAAGATTTGCAGCTCCTTGACCAAGCGTGGCATTGCGTGGGTGCGTGTGTGTGTCTGCATGGGCCTGTGGGTGAGCTCACTCTGGGATTCGGGGTTCCTGTCTCATGCTCATGGCGGGGCTTCACCGCTTGGGAATAGAGCCAAAGGGGGCAGCTGCCCCTGCAGAAACACGACTGGTGTTGAGGACCCCGCCCAGTGCGCTTTAGTTCCCATTATCCAGGGAAGAGGGGGCGGGGAGGGGGCGGGGAGGGGGCGGGGCTTGTCCCGGGAGAGGCAGCCACGCCCAGAGCTCCCATGGGGAGGATGGGCTGCCCAGCGGTTTCACCTCTTGGCAAGTCCCAGCGCGGGTGTCAGCTGGTGCCTCTCTCCCAGGTGTGGGAGGGTGGGATTTGGGGCAGGCTGAGCAGGCTCCCAGGGCGTGAGTTTTCTCGAAAGGCTTCGCTCTAGTGTCTCGGTCATGGAGCCGTGGAGGGGTGGCTTGGCCGCCTCGAGAGCAGGCGAGGTGTCTGGGGCGGCGTGTACCGACACCTGCAGCTGCCTGTGGTCACGACTCCTGCTTGCGCTGTGGTTGGCTCCCGCCGTCCTTCTCACGCTGGAGAATCAGGAAGGCCCCTGTGGTGCAGGCTGGTGTCCTCTGCCACCACAGCTGTCACTGCCCACTTACCCACGCCAGGGGCCACGTGAGCCATTCCCCACACTTATGTCACCGGGGCCCTGGATTAGAGGCCAGTGCCTGACACACAGTAGGTTTTCAAAAACTAACATTGAATCAATAAATAAAGACAGGAGTCAAGAAAGATTAGCATCCCCATTTGACAGGTGGGTAAAGGGAGGTTCGGGTCCACCGGGTAACTTGCCGGTTGCAGCACACCAGGGGTTCAGGGGGATTCAGTCCAGGTCTGACCAGCCCCACTCGGCTTGGTACCAATCCCACATGGTCCCACCCTCCTGCTGTGGTCCAGTGCTGTGTCCTACTTCTCCGGGGAACCCAAGCCCCCGGTTGCACATGGAGGATTCAGAAGCATGCAGGACTTCTCTGGGGACTGATGGAGGGAAGTGGGGGTGTGGTCGGCGGGGTCCCTTCCAGGGCTACCATGCTGCCAGTGGCCTGACAGCCCCCCTCAACTGGACCAGTTGCCAAGAGCGGGCTGGGCTGGAGGGGCCTGGGTGCCTTGAAGAGTGTGCATCCGCATGAAGATCTGCAAGGCTCCAAGAGCAGAGCTGGTGGGCCCACCGGCGGGGCTCATCTATTTGAGTTGAAAGCTCATCTATCTGACCATCCAGCTGGTGTGTGTGTGCGGGGGTTGCACACGTAGGCACACGCACACAAGTGTACAAGGCATGCAAAGACTCCTCGGGGGAAGCCTCAGGACAGGGGCTTCCACGGGGGCTGCGTCTGGTGCCGGAGGAGGAGGGCACGTTTGCAGAGGGCAGCCTCGCTCTGGCGCAGGCAAGGGACAGGCTTTCTCTCACCGTGATGCTCTGCTCCAGTGCCCGTGGGGCTCCTGCCCTGGAGGCTCCCCACTGCCCCTGGAGGAGGGGTTTGGGGTGAGGCGGCCCCTCTCCGAGGTGCTCTTTGTCATCGTGCCCGGCCTGTGTGCCTCCGTTGCTCCTCGACAGACCAGAAAGTAACTATTGACTGGGGCCTCTTCTCCAAAACAAGGAAGTAGGAGAGGTGATGCGCAGGGCTTGGAAGATTCTAGACGGAAAGGTAAGAGACTCAGGCCGCCTGGCTCGCCATGAGCCCAGGGAACAGCATTCACGTCTCCAAGTCCCCGTCGGTCACCTAACATCCCCGTGACGGTCTCCGTCCCAGGATCCCAGGAGCCAGGGGCTAAGGGGGAGACAGACACTCTTTGTCAGGGGCCGGGTGGGGAGACAGACTCTGACGGGTGGTCACAGGAGCGCCGGCGGGGGACGGGGTCCGTGTCTCTTCTAAGAGCGAGAACGAAGATTCCTGTCCCCGCAGGGCTGTTGGGAGGCTCACAGGAGACAAGGAGGAGAAGACGCTTCTGGAGGAGAATAAGGTGCACAGAATTCCAGGCTGCTGTTACTAGTGCCGACGACAGTGAGCACAATTAAGCCGCCAGGTGGGGGTGACGCTGGTGACGGGGCTACTGGGGGGCTGTCTGGTTTGAAGAGTCACAGCATCTCAGAGGTCACTGAGTCTGCTTCCCAGTAAACGCACAGCCGCCCGACAGCAAGTCCTGCAGCCTTTGCTTGAACCCGGGCGGGGGACGGGGGCTTACCCGCTCCTGGTTGTCACCTTGTCACATTGTCAGATGGTAGGGGACCTCCCCATGACTCGGACCCCCGTCGTCACTAGTTCTCTGTTCTGGGAGCTCCTGCTCCGTGGGACTCAGACGCGGTCCTGGGGCTGAGTCCTGGTGACCCAGATAATCACCCCCAGGATGGAGCAAGGGGTTCCTAAAATGGGCTGTGACAGTGGTGTGAGAGGCTTTGGGGAACCGGGTCCCTGAGAGCTGGTGAGAGGACACAGGGCCCATGAGAAGGGATTTGAGAATCCCAGAAGGGCAGACACTTGGGGTGCACTGAATTGAATAGTGTCCCCCCAAAAGTTCACGTCCACCAAACCTCAGAATGTAACCGTATTCAGAAATAGGGTGTTTGAAAAAGTAATGAGCTAAGATGAGGTCATCCTGAGGTAGGGTGGGCCCTGCGTCCAGCGACTGGTGTCGCACACAAAGGCCACACGGAGACACGCTGGGGGAAGGCTATGTGACAACGCAGGCAGAGATCGGAGCCACACGTCCAATGGGCTGAGCAATGCCACGGGCAGCCCTGCCACTGCCGGGAGCTGGGAGAGCGGGATGGTCAGACCCTCCCTCAGAGCCCCGGGGAGGCGCCAAGCCTGCTGACAGGCTGATTTTGGACTTCTGCCTTCCTGAACCACGAGAGAATAAATCTGGGTTACTAAAAGCCCCCCAGTTTGTGGACATTTGGCTGCCACAGGAAACTAACACAGGAGGCTCGGGGAGGGGGTGAGGCTTTGGGGTTCTCTCTTTTGCCTCCTATTCCAGGCAAAGATTTCAGGCACCTTTGGGGTGAAAGAATAGTTGGGGTCTGGAGGAACCTTTCTGGCCACTAAAGCCTGCCCCTCCACCAGGGTTGGCCATAAGCTCTTACCTGTGGGGTTCAGGGCATCTGTGCAGTGGGGCCCGGTTGCATGAAGCTAGAGGGACAAGCAGGTGAGCCGGGGTGGGGGGGCTGGGCCCCCTGAGGGCGGGCAGTGCTGGGGATGGACACCGCTGCAGGTGCGGGGTAGTGGGGGGAAGGTGGAACATGGCACCCGAAGGACCAGGGCCAGCAGCCTGGTCCTGCAATTAGGCAGAGCCTGACGGGGGACAGAGCAGGATTTTCAGCAGATGATGGCACCTGCCGGGGCCTGAGAGCGGCAGTGCAGCCCCTGAGGGGCGGGGGAGAGCCTGGGCCCCGGGCACACACACGCCAGCCTGCCGGGGAGGAACTGCAGCTGGGCTCATCACGCCAGGCCTCAATCAGGGGCCTGGGAAGCCAGCTCCAAGCGCTCTGGACTTAGAGATGCAAGGTGAAATGTGAGAGGTGTCAGGACAGGGATGCCACAAGGGGTGTGGCTCCTAGAGGTACCGGGTGGCACCAGGGGAAGGCCGCAGGGCACATCCCCCAACCAGGAATCCAGGCAGCTGGGCCTGCCTGCAGGCTCTGGGAGCTCTTCTGGATGTGCCAGAACCCCTGCTGTTTGAAGCCTCTGGGCCCTGGCTTCGTACATTGCATAACGGTAATTGCCAGGTTCCCTCCCATGTAACGCCGCAAAGCGTGAGAACGTGTGCTGAGTGTCTTGTCTGGAACCTGGCCCACAGCAGGGCTCGGGATGACGGTAGCTTTCTGCCACATGTCCAAGGAGGTGGTGACAAGAGCCACAGAGAAGCAGGGTGCGGCCAGCGTAGACAGATCAGAGACGGGCGCTGTGGACCAGAGCTGGGGTGTTGGGAACGAAGCATGGGTTGGTCCAATGGAACAGCCGAGGCCAACTGAGGGGCGAGGGTGGAGCCAGCTGACGGCCAGAGGGGTCCAGATGGGTCCAACAGCTCCATCGCAGCCTCACCCAGGCCTGTCCAAAGACAGGGGCACCAGGGGGTGGTCTGGCTCCCCACTGCCCATCACTCAGGTCCCCCACAGAGCCAGGGCCCAGGTCTGGGGGGCCCCGGGGCAGGCTTCCTGTGGGAGACCTCTCTTCTCTGGGTCCCCTCATCTCTCCCTCTGGCCATCATCAGTGTGGTCTCCTGTGGGCTGCCAGCTGGAGCTGGTAATTAGCAGTTGTCTTCCTGGGACAGACAGCAGTCTCTGTCACTTCCCAGGAAGTCCCCACATCTCTTCTTCATTAACCACCCATTCCCTTGAGTCACAAAAAACAGCCACCGACAGCAAGACAAACAAAGAATACCAAAGGGCAGCTCTTTACTCTGGAAAGTGGCAGCTGAAAGGCGCCTTGAGGGGCATCTGGTCTACCCACGTCCCTAAGCCCAGGCGCTTTCTACAAGCCTGAGTCTCTAGATGGAGAGGGTGTTGGAGGATGTTCAGGGAAACCCTTGCCCAGTTCTTTGGAGTCCACTGAGTCTTGGTTGAACACTCCCAGGCTTTGGGGAGCTCACTCCCTTGCAAAGCTGCCTTTTCACTGTGAATTGTTTTGACTTTTTCTCCACCGAGCTGGGCTGCCTTCCTGTACCTTCACCCCATCACTCCTGCTTGTGGATTTGGAGACCCCACAAAGTATACTGGCTTCATCTGCCTGTCAGACTCTCAGAAATGTTAATACTTCTTTGGAAACTAATACACTGGAGTATCTATTCCCCAATCTAATCAATCGAAGGAGTACATGTGAACAGCTCTGAAACCGGCTGCATTTCACAATCAGCAGTGTCTTGGCAGTCTTTTTCTTTTTAGTAATGCCAGAAAAAAACGGTGCATTTTAAAATCTGCAGTGTCTTAAATTAAATGAAATACAGCCTGTGTGGGCAGTTGACCTCTAAGTCACTCATAACTACACACAACCAGTAGAAAAGCACTCCCCTCAGTCAGGAAAGTCGAGGATGTCCTCAAGGTCGCACAGCTAGGAAGTCAGAGACCCAGCATTTGAGCTCCAGCCCTTTGGACTAAAGACTGTTCTTCTGACTCAGCCAAGAGCCTCTCCCTGTGTGTCTGGCCAGGCCGTCTGGGTGGAATAAAGGTGCTGGCCCGGCCCCCGCCCCTGCCCATGGCCCCATACGCCAGCCTGCCCGCTGTGTCCTCAGCCCCCCTGAGCATTGAGAGGGTGGGCACTGGGCCAGGCTGGCAGCAAGCCCTGCCCTCAGCAGAGGCAGAGAGGCCAGGCCGAGGGCAAGGGGACATGTGTTTGGGCTCTCTCTGTGCTCCTGTCAGCCCTGATTTGTCCCTGTCATATACTCCTGAGTAAGATTAAATTTGGGAGCAACCGTTCCCATGTTTATTCATCACTGGGCCGCGGGCTTGCTTGGTCAGTGCCATCCCCTTCCCCGGAGCTGTGGAAGGACATGGCCAGGCACACTGGTGACTCAGGATCACATGTCCCTAGACTGCATCATACCCCCCTTGGAGTGGGACCTCGGGCAGGACCTCCATCCTATTTGACAAAGACAGCCCCCCTGCCCCCCCTGCCCAGGAGGCTGAGGACCTGGGTGGAGATCTAGGCTGAATCCCCCTCCAGAGGTCCCATAACATCTCCCCTTAACAGTGGGCGTCCTGTGGGCAAGTGGCTTGGCCTTCCGCAGCCCGGTCTGCACCTTTGCTAAGTGCGGCTGGGCACACACGCCCGTCCCACCCACCTCCTGGGCTGTAGGGAGGCAGAAATCGCAGGACTCTGTGGCAAATGCGATGAGGACCAGAGGTCCTAAGAGCCCTGTGATCCACCCAAAGTCACGACTCAAGGTCAAGCCAAAATGCCTCCTCGGGGGCAGATGCTGAATGAATCTGAGAGTCTCTGGATTTCAGGGAGCTAGTCTCCCGCCACATGCCGAACCCTTTCTCTGGGCACATTCTTTATGTGGCCTCAGGCCACTCCTGAAGGTGTGAGTTGGGGTGGAGGTCGCGGTAGATGCATCTGGACACAGTGCACACCGTTATGAGCTCACGCCCACGGCCGTGTGCACCCAGCCCGACGTGCACCACAGGTGGATGAAACAGGGAGTGGCCTCCAGAATCCCACCAACCTGGTCCTAACTCCCACTTTGGGCAAGTCGCTGGAACATTCTGAGCCAGTTTCCATGTCTAGCTCAAAGGGTGGTGCACAAGCCAGGATCCTGCCCCTGTGCTTGTTTCTAGGGAATAGGACTGAAGGGCCTAAGAGTCACATCTGATGACCGTCATCTTAGACACTATGTGTCTAATACAGGGACAAAGGGACATTCTCCTTGGGTTTTTTTCCTCTAAATAAAGGAGCAGAGAACAGGCATAAGACCTTAGGAACAGTTGTTCATTGAAGAGGTTTTGAGATGAGGCACAGAGGGAACTTTTAAAGAGCTCTTATGTTTGAGGGAGAGATAGGACATGTATAGAACAGGGTGACAAGTACCATGGTAAAGAGGGAAGCCCAAGAAAGGTCAGATGGCACAGACTGGCGCTGGAGCATGTATGCTCAAGAATGTTTTCCAGGGAGAGGGTGACATCTCAGTTGAATTTCAAAGCCAGGGCAGTAATTTATCAGGGTTAGAGGAAGGAGGAAACGTTGGAGGGATGGTATCAAAAGCAGAGGGCACAGGGACTTCCCTGGTGGTCCAGTGATAAAGAATCTGCCTTCCAATACAGGGGACATGGGTTCGATCCCTGGTCGGGAAACTAAGATCCCACATGCTGCGGGGCAAGTAAGTCCGTGCGCCACAGCTATGGAGCTGTCGCGCCTCAACGAGAGAGCCCACGTGTGGCAAATTGCAGAGCCCACACACCCTGAGAGCCCGCGTGCCACAACCAGAGAGAGGTCTGCATGCCACAACAAAGAGCCTGCACCGCAACGAGAAGATCCCTCGTGCCTCATCGAAGACCCTGTGTGCCACAACTAAGACCCGACGCAGCCAAAAAAGTAAATAAAATAAATAGATATTTTAAAACCTAAATAAATAAATAAATAAAATAAATATGCTGCTTAAAAAAAAAAAACAGAAGGCACAGAATATGCAGAGTCCAGAGGAATGAGACATCATAGTGCCCACGGGGAACACCAACTAGTTCAGGATAGCGGAAGGTGTGTGGGTCTCATGGGGGAGAGAGGATGCTGGCTTGGTAGGAGAAAAACACCCAACATGCAGTTGGCTCTGGGTTGGGGTGGGCATGGCTCAAAGGAGAGGCTAAAACTGCAGGTGAGAATTCTTAACAAATACATTAATTGAGTTCATGGATAAGGTGATGCAAAAACGATGAACATATAGAGAATCAAGGAGAAGGGAGTAAAGAGTAGAGGAGGAGAGGAGGGGAGGGAGGAGGGGAAGGAGGGGAGGGGAAGGGAGAGAGGAGGGGAGGGGAAGGGAGAGGGGAGGGGAGGGGAAGGGAGAGGGGAGGGGAGGACTCAGGATGGCTCTTGTGCTAGACAGCTTTCCCATATCTTGTGCCCAAACCTGCCTTTTTTGGTTCCCACCCTCTGTTGCTGGATTTATCCTGAAAGGCCTAAGATGCATCTCTTTCCTCTGGCAGGGACTGAGTTCCCCAGGTTGAAAGACAGTGACCAAGTCCCCTGTGAATTCCCTCTTCATATTGACCACCCACAGACAAATCAGGGGACTCCTGGAGAGGGACGGGGTCCACATTGACCATCCATGGTCCATGCTGACCATTCGTAGCCCAGAGCTATTGACTGTTGGTTGTGGAAAGCCTAGCTTGCTTGGGTGGACCTCACCAGTGGTGACCTTCCCCTGCAGGTCAGAATGCAGAAGGCCAAGCCCCACATCTTTGCTAATGACCTTGGCCGTGAGGTGAGGCCGTTACTGGAACCTGCTGTGAGCCGGCAGGCAGCACCCACCCCTCTATCCCTTCCAAACGAGGGGGGTCCTGGGGAGCCATCCAGGCCACAGAGGTGGGTATAAAAGCTGAGGCTGGTTGGGGCCTCACCTAACTGTCCAAGATCCCACAGTGAAGAACACGTGGCTCCCAGCCAGGATCAGTACCAAAACCCCACTCGTTCCATACACTAAGTACCCTTCTTAATCAAGGGAGGAATTAGGCCACAGCTCCCCGCCTGGTCCGACTGCGTGAATCGTGTGTCATCCGAAGCAGAGAGGCAGGAAGGGGGCTTTGCGGGCTGGGGACGGGCCAGGGTCATGACTCACGCATCAACAGGGCGGCCACCCTCCACATCCCTCCCCCCTCCCGCTCACCCAGCCTGTCACCTGCCCCTCCCCTGGGCGCCGAGCCCCAATGCAGCGCCTCCGCCACCAGGTGCTGTGATGAGAACGTCCAGGAAACAACCAGTTCAGGGCAGGCCTTGGGGGCAGCTGCCCTCACCCCACCAGTCTCACCCAGAGCCTCAGCCAGGGGAGCACGGCACACCGAAGGGCTGGACCCTCCCACGGATGAGCTGATCTGCCCGCTGGATTAACAGCTCCTTGTCGGGCAGGCCTAAGTGAAGGGGGAGGTCTGCTCACAGGGTCCTGGGACACCCGCACTCCGCTCCGGGCCAGAGCGACGGGGGGGACCCAGGTGCTCATGGTCTAACCATCACCGTGCAGTTGGTTTGCGGAGAGCCCTGAGTGGGGGCAGGTGAGGCCCCACGTGTGGGTCCCAGAGGTGAGCAGGGAGGCGGAGTCACGTTAGGTGCCAGGATAAGGGATCAGAAAGCCTGTCAGAGCCGTTTCAGACACAAGTCCCAGCACGTCTGCCACCAGTGACGTATGGGTTGGCTGGGCGGCCGGCTGAGGAAGGATGTGTGGCATGCGGTCGGCTGGGTGTCTACGAGAGGCAGAAGCTCGGAGCATCAAGGGCTGTTCTCTCCACACGGCTTCTTTCCACTCCAGCTCGAGGGCCCAGGAGAAGGGAGGCTGGCCTGAGCCTCCGGCTGGGGCACCGTGTCGGGGCTTCCCACCCATGGCCTTGGGTACCCACGGCCAGCCTGCAAGGGGGCTCATCCCCTTTTCACCAGGAGGCTGGGGCCCAGGAAGGTGGGGTGACCGGAGCCCAGAGCTCCGTTAGGGAACAGGAGGGTCGCCGGTAAGTGCCCGGTGTGAGGTCGTGCTTGGCTCGGTCAGCCAGGGCCGGGGAGGAGGTTGCAACTGCGGGTCTGGGCCCCCGAGAAGCCAGAACTCCACTGTGGTGCCCCCCAAATCCGCGCTCACAGAGGCCCTGTGCCTCCTTGCGCCAGCACCGGAACCCACGAGCTGTCCTCTCTGATCCCAGCCCTCTCTCCACCTGATCTGGGCAGGAACTCCAGGGCCCCCAGCACCGCGCTTGAAATAAGGTTCTTCAAGGTTGAAAAGTGTACCAAAAAGAAATGGCAACTGTGTGATGAGATGGAGGTGGTAGCTAATACTCCTGATGGTAATCATTTTGCAATTTATAAATGTATCAAATCAACACGTTGTAAACTTTAAACTTACACAATGTTCTGGGTCATTTACATCACAATAACCTGAGGAAAAAATGTTTGCAGAGTGCAATTCAACGACATCATTAGCTGCACTGACTTAGGGCTGGGGGGATAAACGGCTGCTCCGCTCACCGGCCAAGAGTCCCATGGCTGAGACCGTGGCCTAATCGTCCCCCACCCTGAGAGTCACTCCAGGGTCAGGCACAAAGCGGTCCCAGGCTGGAAGGGTTTGGAGGGCAGACCCCGGCTTTATCGACAGTAGTTTGTCCCCATGGAACCAGGGATGCTGTGTGCTCAGTGTGTGACACCAAAACCCATCAGGAGGTCAGGAGGGAGGGATGGAACCTCTTTGGACTCTGCCTGCTTCTTCCCTCCCCCACCCCGTCTCCATCCTGCCTCTTCCCACCCTGCGTGCCAGGCTCACTGCCCGCCCTCCCCCCAGGCCGCCTGCTCCTTCGGGCCCCCAGGCCGTTGCTTTTCCTGTTCTGCCGCCTGGAACACCCTGTGTCCTGTCTCCAGCCGTCAGCACTGGCTCCCCTCCCCCAGGCTCAGGCTGACCACTGCCTACTCCATGAAGTCCCCCTGGTAACCTCCCCACCTCAAGCCCCAGCATTCTGTGTCTCTCCCGCAGGACCCTTTTTTGGACATGTCCTGTCATTTCAGCTAGAAACTACTGCCCTGGTGACAGAGGCCACGTCTCCCAAGTGTTCCTTTCCCCACAGGGCTCGGGAAACGCTTGCTGAAGGATCAGACAGATGCACCGAGCCCGGTTCCAGACTGTTCGTCCTGCTCCCAGCCAAGCGGCCTCCCACTTGGACTCTCCCAGCTCGCCGGGAGCCAAACACGATTGTTGGCTGGTCTTGCAGAGGAGGCATTCAAAAGCCCAGGCAGCCATATGAAATCTCCTCCTGGCTCCTCCCCCGTGATTCTCGGGCTAAAAATAAAATCCCCGGGGACCCCGGTCGCTGCCATTGTTGCTGCTATTGAACCGTGGTGAGCCCTGATCAAAATTATTATGCGTTGTTGACAGCGAGGTAGCCCAGGGCTGATCTCCCAGTGACTTTAAAAATAGAGCTTCTTCCTTCTGTGCCAGGGCAAAGCAATAATTTAGATAATTGAAACTCTGAAATGAGTTGGAAGCCCAATCACTGTGGCTTTGGACCTTTTTCTGATACTTTTCCTTTGTATAGAAAAGAATAGAATCAGAAGAAGAATGTTTCACTCACACAAAGACCCTGAGCAGGACAGATGGAGTCGGTGTGAAAGCCGAGCTGCTCAGAGACCTTGGCTGCATGACGGGATTATCATTCTCCCATACACGCCCAGGAGCAGCAGCGCCCAAGAGGCTTCTAGGGGCTGCAGCCTCTTTCTCTCTCTACCGACGGCGGCAGTGGGGGTGAGCGGAGTCCCCGGAGGGGTGGAACTCGGGGTGGGTGGAGGAGGATGGTCTCTGGATGAGCCCTTTGCTCCTTCCTTGGGGTGGTTTCTCACCTGGGACTGGAAAGTGACAGGACTGTGCTGAGATTTAAATCCCACCTTAGTCACTTACCAGCTGGATGACCCTGGAAACATTAGCTAGGCACCTTGAATTAAGCTTCCTTGACTATAAATTACGGACCATGATACTATAGGGGAGGCATAAGGATTAAATTAGTTAATTCATAAAAGCATCTGGTTCAGAGTAAACAATCAATAAATCTATCCATCCACTCCGCCACCCATCCACCCATCCATCCATCCATCATCCAACCTTCTTCTCTTCCTTCTTCCCTTCACCAGGACTATCGGGTCAGACCTGGACCACTTTGTACCAAGGATTATGACAAATTTCATTTGGACCAGAATTCAAAACCAAGTCACCTGATTCCAAGCCCATGCTTTTCCACAGTCCTGACTTGAGACACAGAGAGGAGAACAGCACGCTGATCATGGCTGAGGGGTCCTGAATGGGCTGGGCTGTCTGCCCTCAGTGACTGTGGTAAATGCTGGTACTCGTCTTTGATTCCTGGGTCTCCTCTACTCCAGGCAGGGAGGCGGCCTGCCCTTCCGGTCCCCCTGTGGTTGGGTGGAACCACGTGACTGGTTATGGCCAACGTGCACTGTACAGCGGGGCTCGCACCGTGTCCTGACAGGAGCGTGTACTTGGCTGGTGTGAGACGCCCTCCGGTCCTTGCCCTCGGCCGGAGGCAGGCAGGATATTAGGAGTGGTGGCTATCAGCCTAGGTCCCCGACTTGCCGGGGTGAGCAAAGCATCCTGCGACCTACAAGGGCCTGAGAAATAAACAATGGTGGTTTTGAGCTGTGGAGACGGGGGGGATTGTTCCAAGGCTTAGCTCAGCCCGTCCGACTGACACGGCTTCCTGTTGGCGTGTCTTCTTACCGTCTGTAGGAGTCTCCTGGTGCTGCCGTGACAAAGCACCACAAACAGGGGGGCCTAAAACAACGGAAATGTAGTCTCTCACAAGTCTGGAGGCCAGAAGTTTGAAATGAATGCGTTGACAGGGCCAGTTCCTTCCGGAGGTTCTGGAAGAGAACCTGTTCCAGGCCTCTCCTCCAGCCGCTGGTGGTGTCAGCCGTCCTTGGAGTCCTCGGTTTGTAGCTGCATCATCCCGTGTCCTCCTCCGTCCTCACGGGGCTGTCTTCCCTCCGTGGGTGTCTCTGTGTCTCGTCTCTTCTTATAAGGATGTCAGTCACCAGATGGAGGGCTGCCCTACTCCATTTTGACGTCATCTGGGCCAATGACATTGGCAAAGATCTCATCTCCAAATAAGGTCACATTTTGAGATCCCAAGCAGGTGTGAATTTGGGGGACACCATTCAACCCAGCACGTTACCTCACCCTGAGTTTAATTCAGGTTAACAAATATTTAAAGAAGACTCGCCACATGCCAGGACAACGGCGGTGGTACCGAGGAGGCAGGGGTGAGGGAGTTCACGGCGGGTGGAGCATTGGAGATGATGGGCTTGGACGAGTTCCGAGCCTGACGGCAGAGGAGGGGAGCCCTCGGACAGTCCCAGCAGGGTGTGGAGGGTGGGGTGCGGGAGAGCGGAGTGGCTTTGGGCATGCTCCTGGCTGGGGCTGGTCCTCTTGGGCTGCCTGAGCGCCGGTGCCTTGCCCGCCTCTCTGCCTTCAGCACCTAGTTCAGGACTGGCGCCCGGTGGGTGCTTGGTAGCTGTTGGGGTATCCATCCCTCACTCACACTGATGTCCGCCGTCTCTGCCATCCTCACTGCTTTCGGGGACCATCTGTGAGGGGTGACGGGTCAGGCTGGTGTGACAGCAGCCCAGCTGGAAAGGCCCATGGTCTGCCCGGCAAGGCCCTCAGCGGTGCACATGGAGCCCATCCATCACGCCAGAGTCCCCGGGCATGCGTCAGCCCTGCTGAGCAGGATATCGCACAAACATCCAGCTTCCCCTGGCTGCAACCTGATTTGCTGGGTGGCAGCTTCAACTCACGCATAGCTCTGGATGGGTCGGGGCAGTGGGCTCTCCTGTCCTCCTCCTCCGGGTGATCATTAAGGACATTGGAGGCACCCTCTCTGTGACGGCTGCTGTTCTCTGGACCTTCACCTGGCCTGGCCCCCAGCTCCCCAGGCCCCCGTGTGTGCCACACGGGCCTGGTGTGTGCCCACCTCCATGCCTCTGCCCGAGCAGCTCGTTCATTCTTCAGGATGCTCAGAGGACTCCGCCACGTGGCTTCCACGGCAGGAGCTGCCAGGGCCCATTTGTACCCTGGATTAGTGGCCCGTGGCTGCCCAAACAAGTGACCACAAGTGGGTGGGCCTAAGACCACAGGGGTGTGTTATCTCCCAGTTCTGGAGGCCAGCAACTGAAATCAGGGTGTGGGCAGGGCCTCCCTCTGAGGCTCCAGGGGAGGGTCCTTCCTGCCTCTTCCAGCTCTGGTGGCTCCACGTGTCCTGGGCTTGTGGCCGCATCCCTCCCGTCTCTGCCTCCGTCATCACGTGGCCTCTGTGTGTGTCTGTTTCCCTTTATCATCTCTTCTAAGGACATTCTTATTGAATTCAGGGCCCATCCAGATGCAGAAAGATCTCATCTCGAGATCCTGGACTTCATTACACCTGCAGAGACCCTTTTCCAAATAAGGCTGCATTCGTGGCCCCTGCGTTCAGTCTGATTTGCTGTGCTGCCACTGCCCGCTGGTCCAGGTCTGACCCGAGTGGCCCAGAAACCAGACGGGGACAAGGCCTAGAGTGAGACCCCGGCCAGCGATGACCCAGAAACAGGGCTGTGGTCTGCCTGTGACTTAACTGTCGCAGACATTAGGGAAACGAGCCACGCGGGGTCTGGTCCAGATACTGCTCCCCAGGGCTTCGCGCCTCTTTGAGCCTCAAAGTCATTAGATTCTCATCAACGGTCAGAGAATAAATTGCCCCCAAGAGGGACCTCCTGAGGCAACGGTGCATGATATTCAAACAGTTGGGACGAGACCTCGACCCCTTCCGTCAGCAGCTTTTGGGAGTTACTGGACTGAACTGTCCCCTCCACACCCATCCCCCATCTGAGGCCCCTGGCGGCCAGCCGTCCCCTCCACCTCCACCTCCACCCCGGCAGCGGACGGGTCTGGGGACACACACAGGTCCAGACGGGCCTGGGGTCTCAGGCCAGCGTTCCCCACCTTGGTGGTACCAAACCTGCATCCAGGAGAACAGAAATGATTAGGAAGAATTTATGCCGTTGCCTTCCCGTAGGAACTCTGTCCAACAGCATGGATGCGTTTTAGGTTACAGTTTTGCAAAAGACAGGGGGACATCCTTCAGATAGATCTTTCTTATTATATCCTTCCATAAAAGCCAGGACATAAAGTTAAATCATAGCCCTGGGAAGGAGGCATTTCAGAGGGGAGAGTGGATGATATAAGGCCAGCACATCGCGTTCTGCTGGTTTAACCCAACCCAGGTCACATCATTAACACCTGTTTAATGTCCTGGATCTGGGGACGTTAAAACAACCCGCATTATATCCTAAAACATTTACTAGCAGGTAAGGGGCTTCATCATTCTGTTTGCTAAGTACTTTATTTACTTTACATTGAAATAACAGGGTTGTTTTTTTTTTTTCCGATCCAAGCCGTCACTAGGGTACATCCATCACAGTGGGGCCACGTGTGCAGTGACACGGTGCACATGTGTATGCGGTCACTTGCTTCATCCTCAGCGCTGAGCGTGGGGTGTTGTCTGCATTGCTGATGAAAGAAAAACAAAGCCGTCCATTCATCCATTTGTCTATCCTTCACTTATTCAATAAATATTTGCTGGATGCTGTGTGCGTGCTTGTGGTACAGACGCACTATCCAGGCACACGGCCTCAACCGCATGGGGAATGTGAACAGTGACCTTGACCGGAACTTCGGAGGACATGGTGGCAGCCGCTACACTGATAATGTGCCTCCCTGGACCTTGGCGAGTCTGCTCGGCGACAGCCCGAGAGGTGCCCACACAAGCGGGGAGGTGCTCTGTAGTACGGCGGTCAACACGACAGTCAGCAACAGCTGAAATGCCCAACGCAGGGCCTGGCCTCTCCAGGGGGCCCACAGTGGTTCCCATAGAAACGGACGAGTCTCAGCCTCTGCCGGGAGCGAGCTCAGGACCCGGAAGCTGCCCGGTGGTGTGTCCAGTGCCGGTCCTGGAAGTGAACACGCAAGTGGCGCCAGCAACCCCGGCGCCCAGGAAATAGTGAAGTTGGAGAGAGTGAAGAGCCAGGAGACGGACCACAGCAAACACTTACACTCACCTGCCCGCCCACGTGTCCCCTGACGTCGTGTCGGATTCTGGCCGCAGCCTGCGGGTGAGTCCCGGAGCAGCTTACAGGAAGGGGCCCCTGAGCACAGACACGCCAAGGACACTCCAAGGTCACACGTCGTGCAGGTGACAGAGCTTCCCCCAGGGAGGTCCTTGGCCTCTGGTCTACACCCTTTCCTCAATGCCAAGCTGCCATTATTTTTCTCTCCCTCTCTGTGTCTCTGGGTCTCTCTTTCCCTCTCTCTCTCCCTCCCTCTCTCTCTCTCTCTCTCTCTCTCTCTCTCTCTCACACACACACACACACACACACACACACACACACACACAGCGGCGATTTGGACTAAGTACAGGATCTGGGAGGCTTTCACCATCTCATTTCAGGGCTGATACACATTTGGAGAGCAGAGCAATCTGGACGAACAGTTCGTCACCACATGCCCTGGGCTGTCCATCCCTCAAACGCCAAATGTCTCGAGTGGGCTTTTGGCAAATGCCGGCTCACTGTCACTTTGTGGCTGGGCTCCATGCTGGGGGCCTACAGTGTCACTATTCTCAGTGGTTGATTAAAGAGTGTGATGATCTGGGTTAATGATGTAGCAATTGCCAGAGTGATCAGAATCAGTTAGAAGATATTATAGGAGCTGACCCAATTCTTTCAACTGCACTAACCGCAAACAGCCACGAGACGAAAGTGGGAAGAGAGAGGACCAGGGCTTATCGAGCCCCTACTACGCTCTGGGCATCTTGTGTGCACTGGCCCTGTTCATTCTCTAAATAAAACTCCACCAACAAGCAGCATTTATGGAGCCTGCAGTTCGTACCGGGCCGCGTGCCGTTGCTTTGCAGGCCCCCGTCAGCCCAGTGAGACGAGAACCTGTGTTCCAGCTCGTAAGCATCTGAAATTCACAAGGACACAGCGACTTCTCGGCACCAGGGTTACGGTCAAGATGGCGGTGGGAGGAGGGCGGGGCAAACAGACCACGTGTAGCAGGTGTTGTGGATGCCCAGTCCACCCCCATTCCTTTACTGCTCCGCATGCCCCAGGGCACTCTCTCCCCCACAGCTGCACCCGAGTCTCCATTCTAGAACCTTCTCTCTTCTCAAGCCCAGGGACCCCATGGTGGTCTGACCACGCTGGGCCATTTCAAATGTCTCGTGACCTAGAAATATGCAAAAAGAAGCTCGGATTCTCTACTAGCGAAATGAAGGTGCTGTTACGAGAGCTCCTGATTTCACTATTAAATTCCTGACGCTCAGTACAGGTGACGATACGTGAAGAGTGACAGTCCTGTGTGTGCACTGGTAGAAATGTCCTTCAGCGTGACTACCAAGGTGACCATGCTCGTCAGCTGGGCTGGGCTATAGGGCCCAGGCATTTGGTCCGCAGCATTCTCCAGGTGGCTGTGAAGGGATTTCAGAGGTGTAGCAGTGGCTACAATCGGCGGACTTGGAGAAAAGCACGTGTGGTGGGCCTTGTGAAATCAGCTGAAGTTCTTAAGAGCAAACCGGATGTCTCTTGGAGGAAAAGGAATTCAGCCTCGGCGAGAGTCCTGCCTGAGTTTCCAGCCTGCTGGCCTGCCCGGCAGAGCTCAGACTCACCAGCCCCACAACCAAAGGAGCCCGTGACCTGGCGACAGGTATCATTAGCCCTAACATCCCACGCCTGGCATCCTGGTTCCGTGTCCTGCAGTCTGTCTCTGTGCAAGAGCAGGGACGGTGGAAGCCCTCGTGGGCAGAGGTGTTTGTCACCACAGAGTCCATGGAAGTGAACTCCTGGAAACAAGGCAAGGTCTAGCAGAGGGGGAGGGGAAGGAGACTGAGGGCCCGCCCCGGAGGGAGATGAGCATCTCACAGTGAGGACGGCAAGCAGCCAGCAGCGGTGTGGACAGGAGTTTCCACATTTATAAAGATACAGAGATGTGTGCATATGGCGTGTCTATATGATGTTAAGGCTGGAGAGTGTGGAAGAAATGAACCGAAATGAGCACAGCCCACACGGCGTCTTCCCGGAAGCTGCGAACAGCCACCCCCGTGCCTCCCAGCCCGACCCAGGCGGGTGCAGCCCCTCTCAGTTCGCACGGCTGGCGAGCAGACCACAGGCTGAAGCTGCCTCTTCTCTCAGCCCCTCTGTGCAGTGAACAGCGTGCAAGCCATACAGGGCAGCCCTGACACAGCGACTCTGACGTTCGACTGGGATTACGAGTCATCGCTGTGTTTTTACTTATGTTTTTCAACAGTTTCTGAGATGTATGCCCTGAGTTTTCACTAATTTCCTATCAGAGGAAAATAAGCCCTGAAAGCAAACCAGGACGCCTAGGTCTACACGGCGCCCGGCTGCAGGCAGGAGAGGCCCAGGACAGCACCCGCCTGGCCTGTGAATGACACATGCCCCTCTGTGCCCCCCACTTTCTTCCCCCCAGGCCTCAGCAGCCCCTTCAAAGCCAGAGATTCTAGTGCCCTGAGCCCCCGACCCTTCACAGGGATGTAAGGCTCAGACGCAGCCCCAGGAGGAGAACGACCTGCGGTGACGCCACCTCTAACCTCCAGCTCAGTGTGTAGGGAACCGTCCCCTCCCCCCGGCCTCCCACTGAGGAAGCCCCCCTGGACCCACCCCCAGGCCCTTCCCCGCTCTGTGGGCTTGGCTGTTAGCCCCCAGCAGCCGTCTCTCACACACACACACACACGCACGCACACACACACACATCGTGGGTCTGACTCCACTGACCATGGCTTGGGGCTCATTTCTTAGGAAGCTCTTCTCTGACCGCGACACAACTGCCCCACACGTGCCTCCCACCCTCTGAACCCGTCTTTACCTCCTGGACGCTCTAGAACAGGATCCACTTGCTCTGTCATCTGACAAAACATTGTGATTTGGATTTGATCAACTCACTCTCTCATTAACTCCACAGACGTATCCTGAACAGGCGCTCTGTGCCAGGCCCTGGGGATGTCACGTGAGCAAATGGGCACAGAGCCTGCCCTCTTGGCTCCCCATCCAGCTGGGAGGACACCCAACTGGGCAACCGTGGGATAAGGAGTGATGTCCGCCGTCACTGGGGGCTCCTAGACTCATCCACGTCAGCGGCGGGGGCGGGCGGAGAGCTCTGCTCATAAGTAGCCCTTGTCACAAAACCAGAGGATCACGGAACGCCCAGGCCAGCAGGTCACTGTACCATCTATGACTGTGTTCTTGTCCTGGAGGGTCAGGGCTCAGAGTGGGACCAGGGTCAGGGGTCAGTGTGGGACCAGGGTCAGGGCTCAGTTCATGTCTGTGGTCAGGGGTCGGTGTGTAGCCGTGGTGGTCAGAGCTCAGTATGTGCTTGAGATCTGGGCTTGGTCTGGACCCTGGGCCAGAGCTCTCGGCCTCCCTGCTGTGGCCCCTGCTCTGACTCTGAGAGCATCCTTCCGCATCTCGCTCAGGTCCCAGGGTGGCCTGGCCTCTGGTCCTGTGCACTTTTTCCTATGGAAATCCCCTTTGGCTCTAGTCCTAATTACGTTTAAAACCCCCATCTAGGCGGGGGATTTCATCAGGGAGCAGGGGCTCGGAGCCAGGATGCCGGAGAAAATGAGGGCGGGTGGCCCGGACGATTCCTCCGCAACCCAGCCAGGGCGCCTGCACAGCCGGATTTGCATAAATCCCTAAGCCGATTAAAGGAACATTCAGAGTAAGCAGCGCAGGTACTGAGCCAGCAAAGCAGGCGCCCTCCCTCTCCGTGTAGATTAATTGCTCCCTTCCCAGCTGGTCCCAAAGCCCAGTTCATTATCTCTCTCAGCAAACCGGCGCCTCCTCCCAACTCCTTCCCTGCTTCACTCGGTGGCACCAAGCTCAAAATCCAAGTCACCCTGAATGCCTCCTCTCCCCTGTCCTCCATTCAACCCACCACATCTATCCCGGGCCTCTGCAGCCTCAGTCTCGCCCCTTCCCTCTGTCCCAACTGCCCCACCTGCCCCAGGCCACCCTCTCCGGCCCAATTCCTGCCACATCCCGTGGTGTCCCCAGCATTGGCCCCTCCCTCCAGCCACTCTTGCTCTGAGTACACGACAAATGCCCCTGCTGCCTTGGGCTGCACAGAAGGGCCGACATCTGGTCTTCCGGGTTCTTGCATCGTCCTTCTGAAGCATGCGCTACCCTGCTCCCGGCCGGCCACCATCCTCCCCACTCAGTGGGTGGAGCGCGGAGGCTTGGGGCTGAGTCTGGAGCACACGGTCCGTGCACAGCCACGCCTGCTGTCTTCTTGTCCAGCCTCCTGCAGACAAGCCCCCCTTCCCTTTGGCCTTCGCTTCCCACAGCCCTTTTGTGCATCCACCCTGCAGGCAGGAGCAACCTCACGCCTTCCTGGCCTGGCTTCTACCTGCCCCACCGGGTCCCTGTCCCTGCTCTGCTGTCCTGGGGTGCCGGGGAGGACACGCGGCCTGGAGGGGATGGGGCAGAGGCGGTGCTCACATACAGAGCTGGCTCCTTGGGGGCAGCAGGTGTCAGGCCCCAGCACCTGGTCTGAAGCTGCTCCCCTTCCCCCTGAGAGATACACGGTGCAGGGGCTGGAGTCCCGGGGCAGCCCAGCTGCTGTGGCACCAGCAGAAACGGTGGGTGGGAGGGGGATACACCAGGATCTCAACCCTGGCCCTTGTTGGGCCCATTTGACCACGTGACCATGGCCAAGCCCACCCCTCACTGAGAAAACAAGAAGTGGGTTGGCTGACCTTTGGGCTTCCTCCTGGTCGAAAGACCTTGAATCTATGAAATGGACTTTGAGAGCTTCCAAAAAAAACGACGCCTTCTCAGGCGGCCCTGGGAGACTCATTTGGGGGCGGGTCTCTGCTCCAGGCTCGCTCCAGATGTGGGAGGAACTGGGCCCCCTCGCTTATGCCACGAAAATCGGCTGGATGTAAGGGCCTAGGTCTCCATCATCACCACCATCACCATCATCATGGTCAGGGTCAAGCCACTTGCAGAGTGACCCTGGACAGATCCCCTCGTCCCTCTGGGCCTTGGATGGGCCGGCCACAAAGTGGGAGAAAGAGTTTCGCCTTCCTTCACAGGGCCTTCTGTTTAAGAGGTGGCCGGTGTAGAGGCGCCCTGGAGGAGGGGTGTGAGACACAGGCTCAGGGCTCAGCGTGGCCATCCATGAGAAGGTCCCATGTGCTGGTGAAGAGGCTGGAGCTGGCTCCTGACGCCCAGAGGCTGGCTTGGCCCTACCCGGGCTGCCCGGCACGCGTCCTGGACGCAGAGTCGAGTGCCGCGCGGTCCCTGCACGTCCCACCCTGCTCGGGAACCCGCCACCTCCGGCCCCTCCCCAGCCGCTGCCTGATGCCCCTCTGTCAGGAGCCCCTTCCTCGAGAAGCCACTTCTGCCTCCACTGGGGCCCCAAGGAGCCCAGGCCTCAGGGCCGCCACACCCGCACACAAATGGGGGGAGACGCGCACAGGAAGAGCCCATCCCGGCTGAGCCGGCTCTCGGTGTCCGGGGACCGAGCGCGTGCAGGCGACGTGGTCTGCACCCCGCGTCTCCATCTCCTCCCGGGGCCCTTGGCAGGCGGCGCGTCTCTGATTTCCAGGGCATAAGCGGCAGCTGGCCGAGATTCCCGAGCCCCCACGCCTGGCTGGGCCGGCGCTCCGGGTGGCCGACATCTGCTGCCGCTGCGACAGACATAGGTTTGCCCAGCGCCCCATCCCGCCAGCCCCGTGGAGCCGGGCACAGGAAAGCAGTGCCGCAGCCCGGGCCCCTCCTGCCCCCGCCCGGGCTCCCGCAGGCCTGGGCGGCCCCTCCGGGGGCAGGACAGCGGGCCAGGTGTGATGCGGCCAACTGTCTGCTCGGTGACCTTCTTTCGGGGCCCCACGTCCCCACCTGCTCGCGGAGTCAGGGCCAGCGGCCCGCACAACCTCCGCCGACTCTGCCGCCCCAGCTTGCTTGCCCCGAGTCAGCAAGACACCAGGCCCCCGCCTGGGACTGAGGGGCCACAGACAGGGTGGAGGCGGACTCCTGCTTCAGGGCTCGGGTGTGCTCAGCGGCCCTCATGGACCACGGGGGCCCCTCCTCTTCAGAGCCCCCTCTGAGGCACGCGCTGGGCTGCACGCCAACCCCTCAATCCCCCGTCTCACCCTCTCTGCCCCGGAGGGCTGAGGTGCCGCCCGGGATGCCCGAGGGGGCCCAGCCGGCGCTCAGCACACACGAGCCGGACCTGCCGGGAGCGGAGCAGCCCTGAGCCGGGAGGAGCGGGTGCGGGCGGGTCTTCCATCCCCCGGTGGACAAGTCTGTGGCACCTGCGGCAGGGCTCCTTGGAAGCCAGAGGCTGAAGCCCCAGCTGCCCACAGCGGGGTCCATCTGGACGACACGTCCCCGTGGGAGCTTCCCCCCTCCGCCCTTCACTCTCCCTCACCTCTGATGCCTGTGCTTCTGGAATCACTTGCCAACAAGTGACTCTCTGTCTCCCACCATCCCGCCAGCTCTCGCTGCCACCACTGGGTCAGGACACAGGGAAGCCCCCTCCAGCAAAGCTGGAGGGTGGGCTGGGAGGCAGGTGGGCTGGGGAGTTCCGGGGCCTGTGTGTGAGGCAGGGGCAGCTCAGGGGAAAGTCAGCTCACCACAGGAATACCCTTCTAAACAGTTCCTGGACAACTGCAATCTCTCCTGCTAGTGTTTGAAATGTGCTTCTGCCCTTCCTCTGGGACAAATAATTCTTCTAGTGCAGAGGGACCCGCTGAGTGCCAGCTTTCATTTATCTCTTTGAGATGCAAATTCCCTGACCCAGGCACCCCTCCACGTGGTTCCCTCCCCGGCAGAGCCCGCTGGTCTCAGATCAGCCTGGGGGGCGGCCAGCGACCTAGGTGTCCCTTGACTACCTGACTTGTCATGCCCCCAGTGGCCACTCTGCCAGCTGCCCACCCTGCCAGGGGCCAACGGAGGCACGAAACCTTGCTGGTTATGCAGGTGGGCGGCTGAACCCCCCTGCTGCTCCCGCCTTTCCTTTCTTTTTCATCCTTGTTCGGCAGGTGGCCCAGCGGACTCAGGCCCTTTCTGAACTTTCCCTGAAATGTGCCCTGGGCTCATCTCTGGTCCCACTGTTCAGAAGCCTCCCTTCTAGCTCAGGCAGGCAGCCAACCGGGGGAGTCAGCCTTGGCCTGGGGGTATGCCCCCTTTTCCCCCCCCTCCAGACCACGTGTCCCTCCTCGAGGATGTGCTGAAAGCCAACTGAAGATCAAGTCACCTGTCACTTAAGTGAGAGGTGACATGTTGCCTTTGATCAGAAGGAGAGGAGGTCCAGCAATGAGAACCCTGGCAGCCTCAAAGGAGAGGTGCCTGGTGGGTGCAGCAGGCATCGGGGCCCCAAGGGACGCATGGGGTCTCACACCTGTCCTCTGGAGCAGCCAGAGAACAGTGACAGGGACCACCCCACACGCTGGTGGTTGGGGGTACACAAGTGATGGGCCCACCCCAGCATCTCTGACCCGGTTCCTCCTTGGGTCTGCCGAGCAGAGGAAGCCTCTCAAAGCCGCTTGGACTCTCCCTCATGGGCAGCCCACACCGCACCGCAGCAGTCCCTGTAATCCAGCATGCCAAGCAGAGGTGCCACCAGCTCACGCCTGGACTTTCAGCAAAAGGCAAAGTTGAGGTTGGCAGCTGCTGTTGTGACCTAAGCTGGTGCTCTGTTGTGGGAGCTGGAAGAAACCAGGGAGCAAAGCTAAAGCACCGGCAGAAAGCACACATTCCATGGGCTACGCTGGCTGGACCCTCACTGGATGGCATGAAGGGCAGAGCCTCCGTGTCATCCCAGGAGACGAGAGTGGCACATGCCATTGTGTGTGTGCAAGTGTGTGCTTCTGCATATATGTGCATACATGTGAGTGTGTACACATGCATGTGTGCCTGTGTGCATGCAAGCTTGTGTGCGTTGTGTGCGTGCTTGTGTGCATAGGCATGTATGTATCTGTGCATGTGTGTTTGTATATGTATTTGCACATGTGCAAGTCCATCACGAATGCTTGTGTGTGTGTGCACACGTGCATGTGTCCCTGTGTGCATACCTGCGCGTACATATGTGTACATGCGTGCATGAGTGTGTGTGCTTGTGTAACCAGGTACCCATGTGCATTGCAAGTGTGAGCCCATGTGCATTATGTGTGTGCATGCGTGCAGGAGTGCAGATGTATGAATACATGTGTGTGAAGTGGGTCTCACCCAGTAGCACCAGCTCCAACCTCGGCCTCTCCGTTACTCCATATTTTCACACTGATGGGTGCCCTTTCTGGCTTCAGCTACCTTCTCCATCTCTATGGTCCCCAAACACGATACCCAACTGACATTCCTCTTTGAGCATCAAATATGAATACGCACACAGAGCTCACACTTCCCCATGCACTTATTCAACAGAGCCACCGCACACAGGAACATGAACTTGGAACCTAGCGGGAGGGGAGCCCCAGGCCCCATCACTGGCGGGTGACTGCAGGGCTTGCTGCCCAGGGCTAAGGGTCCCGATGGAGGAAGCAGGATGTGGGCAGCACCCCGCAAGCTGGCTCCCGGGCTGGTTTCTGCGAGGAGTCCGCCGTCCAGCCCGCGGATCTGAGCCACCAGCGCCGCTGTCCTCGCGCTCCCGGCCACTGCGAGGACATGAGGAACGTGTTCGGAAAGCCCTGTCCGGTGTGACTCCTGGCGGCTGTCAGAGGCCTGGGCCTCGACGTGCAAACTATTCCTCTCCACTCTGTCTCGAGGGCCTGCGGCCACGGCCCAGCCAGGGGACAGAGCCTGAGAGGACAAGAGTGACAGGCACAGGCCCACAGCCACGTTGCCACCACCCAAAGGGACGGCTGGAACCAGGCCCAGCCCTGGGCCACCTGCCGGCTCTGAAACTGTGACAGTCCTGCCGTCTGTCTCAGGCAGGCCCCGTCTGCTCTGCTAGCAGGTGGCACGGCGTCCTCGAATGACAGCAAACCAGACCCCAGGGAGAGGTCGGCGTGTCCTGGGCGTCCACAGGGCCCTTACTCATGACCCGTGCAAAGGGCTCAGAACCCCTAGGCCTCAGTTCCTCACCTGAAAACTGGGTAATAACTCTCTCCTCCTTAGCGTTGGGGGATTAACTCAGGGCTTTCATTCACTCATTCATTCATTCACTCACTCATTCACTCATTCATTCACTCACTCATTCATTGGGCCCCAGCATCTGGTTATAGGCCTGGGGACAGGATCTGCCCCTGATCAAGGGACTGGATGATGAAATGTGTCAACGGGGCTCTCCACAAGCAGCTCCTTCTCACCACCCAGGCCTCAGGTCCAGCGTCCAGAGACCCTTCTTCTGGCAGAGGCAGCTCCCGCTCTGCCGCCGTCCAGCCTGGTACCACCCTTTGTCTTCCTTACGGCTTCTTTCCCTCCCTGAAATCGCATTTGTGTGTGTGTGTCCGTCTATTGCCCAGCTAACTACTCTGAGACAGGAGGCCCCAGAGGGCGGCTTCCTGTCTGTCTGGGTCATTGCAGAATCCCTAGAACATAGTAGGTGCTCAATAAATGTTGGTGATGATGGAGGTTTTCTGGGCTGGGACTCAGGATGGGAAGCCAGACCTTCAGACAGAGAGGGGACTGGCCACAGCGGGCACTCGCCACCGACCTGGGCATGGAGCCAGGGATGCACGTGCCTCCTGTTTCCCGCCAGAAACTGGGGCTGGTGGAGGGACCCCAGCTTTCCCCCCATGTGTGTGGGAGGGCAGAAGGCCGGGCAGAAGCCAGGCAGACGCTGAGAACCCACAGCCAGCTCCCGCTTCTCGGACCCTGGTAACACACCCTGTCTGGTCATCTCCTTGAAGACTTGAGGAAGAAAATCAAATCTTTCTTGGGACATCGTTCTCCTCTTGGCCTTTGGGTCTGCACGTCCATCTCTGACTCTGTCATCAGCCGGTGAATCTAGGAGTCTTTATTAAGAACCCAGGAAGGCCAGCCCGGCGGAGTTGGGGGAAAGGTGAGGACACCCCGGCCCTTAGGAGGCCCTCGGTCTGAACGAGGAGCCGGCGTCCACCCACCATGTAGTTTCCAGTCCCAAACCACCTGTGACTCACAAAACAAGCCGGAGGAGGTAGCCAAATGCCCGGAATCCCGGCCACACCGACAGCCTCAGGATGAGTGGGTCCCACAGTGCTTTCTGGACAAACGACACAAAGTCCGAGCGTCCAGCCTGGACGCCTGCTCTCCCCGCAAGCCCGAGGCCGCCCGTCTCTGTCTCCCTGATACTCAGGCCCCGCCCAGACCCTGCTAGATGCCTTTCTTTCTCCCTTATGCCCTTTCCCCTCCATCCGGGAGTCCTGCCGGCTCTACTTCAAAGTAGACAGTCGAGCTCGTCTCACCACCTCCGCTGCCAGGTGTCTCTCACCTGGGGACCTGCGGCAGCTCCCTGACCAGCTCCCCGATCCTGTTGCTGCCCCTGACGTTGCTCTGGACACGCGGTCAGAGGGGGCTGCCCATGCAGGGCTCACCCTCCCGGCAACTGTAACCGGGACGCTGGCCCAAATACAGGGCAGCCCTTTTGGGCTGCGCCACAGGCGGTGTAAAGCTGCAACCCAAATCAAACTCCTACAATGTCTGAGATGAACTACATTGAAACTACAATGAAACTACAATGTCTGAGATGAACAGTCCGTTGAACACAGTAAAGATGGATTAGGCACTGCGGGAGAAAAGGTTAGTGACCTTGATGGCATGGCAATAGAAAGTATCCAAAATGAAATACACAGAGTAAAAGAATTAGCAGAGCTTAGTGAGCAGGGCCCTCCAGCAGCCTGAAGCATGTGTCTACAGCACCTAAGAGGGAACAGAGAAAGAGACAGGGAGGAGGAGAGAGAACAGGAAAAATATTGAAACAAGTAATGGCTGAAATTTTTCCAAATTTGATGGAAACTATAAACCTACAGATGCAAGAAGTTAAAAAGAAAATCAAGCACAAAAAATAGAAAACAAGAAGAAACTTTCACCATGACTCATCATAACCAAATTGCTCAAAACCAGTGTTAAAGAGAAAATCTGAGAAAAGAAAAAACCATGTTTCATATAAAAGAGCCAAGATAAGGATGGTTGTAGATTTCTTACTGGAAACAATGTACAAGAATCTCACGGAACAACATCTTTGAGGTACTAAAAAAAAACCCAAAAAAAACCCATCAACCGAAAATTCTCTACCCCACAAAAATAGCATTCAAAAACAAAGGCAAAACAGACCTTTCCAGACATAAAAAGCTAAAATGTCACCACCTGCTGCCTCACCCTACAAGAAACGCTAAAGGGAGTCCTACAGGCAGGAAGAAGTAATGCCAGATGGAAACATTAACCTACATAAAGGAACGAAGAGCACAAAAATGGAAACTATGTCGGTAAAGGGACAGGATTTCTTTCTTTTAAGTCTCTCCAAAAGACTCGATGGCATGGCCACGTGCGGTGGGGGGCAGGAGTTCAGCCGCTGCGAGCGTCAGGCCTCGGTGTGAGGCCAGTGTCCGGAGGTCAGTGTGGGGTTGAGTCAGGGGCTGGTCAGTGGTGTGGTTGAGGGCTGTTTGGTGTACGAGGTTCTCAGGGCCGCCACAACAAACTCCTGCAGACAGGGAGAGTCAACAACAGAGGTGTATTGTCTCCCAGTTCTGGAGATCAAGGTGTCGGCAGGGCTGGTTCCTCCTGAGGCCTCTCTCCCTGGAGTGTGGATGTCCGTGTTCTCCCTGTGTCCTCGCATGGTCATCCCTCTGTCGGTGTCTCAGTCCTGATCTCCTCTTCTTATAAGGACACCAGGCAGACCAGGTTAGTGTGACCCAATTTCCTCATGACCCCATTTTACCTTCATCACCATGTTAAAGCTCCATTCTCCAAATACAGTCACATTCTGAGGTCCTGGGGGTCAAGACTTCAGCATATGAATTTTGGGGACACAGTTCAGCCCTGGCAGTTGATGATCAGGACCAGAGCAGCTAACGATGAACTTGGGACGATCTCAGACCTTAGGAGGACTTGGGGAAGGAGGACACTTCCCTGCCATCCGTGGCGGGTGCCATGGACGCTGAGCTGGCTGTGGGGAGAGACAGTGACCACCTGTACCTGGGGGGTCTCAAGGGTCCTCACTGGCTCTGGCTGGCTTCCCGGGAACAGAGCAACACCTGCTCCCAAAACGGAACCAGCCAACGGGCTGGGAGACCTCAAGGCTGCCCGCATCCTGGCCGTCTCCGCTTTACGGAAGACTGTAAACCTTTACTGGCTTTTGCTCCTTGCCAGCGCTGACCCTTTGTGAGCAGACCCCACATTAAAGGTCACTTGGGGTTTATTTACTCGACTCTGACAACCACGGAAATCAAAGTTGCAGCTGAACTTCTGACAGTGTCTTGTATTAATGCCTTTAATGTCTGGCTTTCGACCACTGGGGGCTTTCTATGGAGAGCATGCTCTGTCTGTGGTGTGAGTGCATGCTTGTGCACGCACGGACCATACGTTTCTCCTTGCAGGAGGACACGTGTGGCTGAAGGCCTGCATGAGCGACTGTCTGAGCGCACTTGTCTGGTCACATGTTTGCATGTGCATCTATCCTGTGCGTGTGCATGCCTGGCCACAGGGATGTGCAACGTGTAACCCGCTGGTCACGTGAGCATGTTCATGCATATGTGCTTGGGCGCATATCCGCGGTGCACGTGTGTGTCGCGTTTATGTGTCCAGGTGTGTGCATATGCTCCGGGGGGTAGACACAGCCTGCATGCCACATTTGCATCCATCAGTGTGAAAACAGACTCACGGCTATAAACTCTTTGCTCTGATCTGAACCAAAAAAGAGAGAAAGACAGAGAAAGTTATTTGCATCGCTTAGCCCTGGATGTGAACCTCATTTTGGTGGGAAATGAACACAGCAGCAGTCCGTAAGAATCCATCAGTCCCCATTCCCAGGCCTGTAGATTTGAATAAGCCCATGAAAAGCTTACTGTTAAGTGACTTCTCTCATCCTGGCTCCCCTGCCTGGCCTTTCTCCAGAGCCACATTTATCAGCAGCTCCTGGGAGAATGAAGAGCAAGCCCAGGGTGTCCTTGGCCTCAGCTTTTACCTGCTGAGCGACCCAGGACAAGCTGAGTAGCCAGACCGGCCTGAGATTCTCACAGTGGGAGGGGAGCCCATGCAGCCCCCAGCAATGCACATAGGTCCCTCTGTCGGGCCCACCCAGCAGACCACACAGTATTGCACTGTGAATTGTGTTCAATGATGTCTTCTAGCCATCCCAGACGAAGCCTTGGAGCAAGGTTTAGGTCACATGCCTCTACCCCAGATTGTTCCCTGGAAGAAACAGAGCGCAAGGTCAGCAACTGCAAATGGCTAATGACTGACAGGCCCTGGAGGCACAAGGACCCCTGCGCTCAGTTGTGCAAGTCCTGTGCTGCCCAGCTCCCGGGGGCGTGAGTCACACAGTGTTCTATGTGAACAGCGCTCTGTGAGTTGGGCAGTGCACAACCTGTGCACCCTTCCATGGCAGACCTGGCTGTGCCCACACTGCCCTGCATGACTCCTGTCAGGGAGCTGACCTTGGCCTTCCCACAACTTCCCTGGGACAGGACCCAGGGAATGTTAGGAGCTTCCTCCAGGTCATGTTTTCTCCTGAGAATAAAAATTTTTTATATTGACATATTTTTATATTTTCCAGGGACAAGTCCAGGCCAGGTCTGTTCAGCCTCCTGAGCTCAGGAAAGCCACTTACTCTACTTCACCTTGTTTTCTTCATACAAATGCCTGCCTGCCTGCCTGCCTCCCTGAAGGCTGGTGGAGTCAAGTAATAAAGTTAATGGGGGCTCTTTGTCCATGGGACGGACTTGCTGAAACTATCAATAATAATACAATAGCAATGGCAACGAGTTTCTAATCATCTGATCACGGGCTGCTCTGGATGGGCCACTTTCACACCAGTGTCCTGCCCCAAGAAGCACAGCGCCCAGCTTGTAGAAAATGTGAAATAAATACTGATTGACAACATTAGAAAGGTCTGGCTTGGACTGAAAGGCATGGAGGGCAGGTCTGTAATCACACGAATCCAAGCTTCCCTCCCGGTTTAGTCAGTGGAGCTGCAACAACAAAACACCTCAGACTGGGTGGCTTAAACGACAGAAACGCATTTCTCACCTCTGGAGGCTGGACGTCCAGGATCAAGGGGCCGGCCAGCTGGTTCCTGGTAAGAGCCTGCTTCCTGCCTGTGGACGGACAACACCTTCTCACTGCGTCCTCACATGGTGGGGATGGAGGCGGGTGGGGAGGGGGGAGATCACTCTTTATCCTCCTACAGGACCACCAACCAGATCAGGACTCTACTCTGAGAATCTCACTTCACCTTAATTATCTGCTAAAAGCCTCATCTCCAAGTATAGTGCTTTGGGGGGTTAGGGCTTCAACATCTGGATTTGGGGGTAGGGGGGACACACTCCAGTCCATAGCAATTTCCTAAATGACATCACCAGACACAGCAGGTTTATGAAAACTGATGCCCGCAGCCCCAATGACCCAGTAACTCTGAATGGCAGGTAACGCCAGAGAGATGCTTCCCTTGGACACAGAGAGCAGGACTTATTTGGCCTTTAAAAAAAGTCATCAAGGCTTCCACGGCTGCTACAACCACAAAGCCCGAGTTTATTTCCACCTGGAAACAATTTATTATTAACTAATAAATCCCTAAATCCATGAAGAAAAACCACTTAACACACTCAAGGTCAAAATGAAACAAAAATGACACAAGCACATGTATGCCTTGACAAATCAACAGCTCTTGGTAAAGTTCCCGATACTCAAGAGAGATTTAAAACTAAACGCCCTGTATGTGAATGGCTAATGCATTCTGTCGTGCAGTGGAGGCTGACACAACATTGTAAAGCAACCGCACTCCAATAAAATTAATAAAAAATAAAATAAAATAAAAAATAAATGCCCTGTTAATTTCAACGTTGCCTGTAAGCAGATCTCAGCTGATCCTTAGATGATAAGGTTAAGATGAACATAACTGCCTATTGGCAGGGGTGGTGGGGAGACTGAAATAACCTGGGGATTGCAAGGGGTGGGAAGTAATCCAATTCACAGAAGCACTGAAAATATGTGATGTTACAACACGAGTACCAATTTGAAAAATTAATGTCTATGGGCATTTTCTTCCCCCAATAGGGAGCGGAGTGAATATGGGAAATTAATTTTTAACAATATTCCTAGGATCTAAGGCAACCACATGTCTGGGCAAGCCTGATTTTGCCCCATCCATTACCTTGAACTCCCCTCTACTCCCTCAATGGGTGTGTTCTGGGTGGTGTGAATTTCCCTGGGTGACCAAGTCAGTCACGGCTTATTCCAATTCCTTACTTTGTAGCTGTCTTTCCCTGATCACCAGGTAATTCTCAAGAATTAAGGCCATCTCTCATTTATATTTTTATTTTTCCAAAACCTAGTGGGGACTTACACACCTGGATCCTAGTAGCATTGCCGGTGAAGGAGAAACGCATCAATGAAAGTGCTAGAAGACGGGAAATTCACACGCCTCCCCCTGACCTCCCAGCCGCCTCTTCTGTTCTTTGGGAACATTTATCAAGAGGTAATTGAGACTCATTTTCTAAATCCAAACTGAGTTGATACCTAGTGCAAATTATAGAATTTTAAAAGCCTTGTTATTCTGAGAAAACATGAAAGTTACACAAACCAGAACAAACTCATTAGGGGGAGGTCTTACAGGACCCGCTCTAGCAAACACATAAGAATTACTTGTAATTAGCATATGATTGTATGCAACCTGTGTTCCTACACACTGTCGTATTCGGTCACTGTGCCCAGGGGCCCAGTGAAGGTGTGTCCTCCAACCTCCTGTTGGGTGGTCGCCGATCTTCGTGGTCCATGCTCAGGGAGAGATCTGGTCACAAGGTGCAGACTGCTGGCCCACAAGGTGCATCAGGCCCTGTCCTGGGAACAGAAAGCACACAGGGTGGGCAAGATGTCAGAGGTCCCTGACCTCATGGAGGCACTCTCCAGGGAGGGGGACAGGCAGTGGACCCCTGCGCCCTACAGGTAAACAAGAAAACCGCCCAGAGCGAGAGATACTACAAGGGAAGCATGTCGGCCCTAAGCTCCTGCCCAGGAAGGGCCCAGGTGGGCTCCCTGCTCAGTCCCAGAGCCAATTTCTGGGAGACACAGCTGTGAGGAGGTATAGCCTCAAACCCAGGGGCGGTGGGAAGCGTGTCTGCAAGGAGAGGGGCGTGGCTGCAGCCAAGCGGAGGGTGGGCTCCCCTTCCAGTCCTGCTCTGGCCATCCCTGTTCTCATGTGCTTTCAGACAAGCCCTGCCCACCCTTACGTGCAGATGACAGAAGTAACAGTCAGGGTCCAGCTTGCACCCCGAGGCCCTCCCTCTCACAGCCCAGGGATGGGGATGGCACCATTAAATCCTGCCCAGGAGGTAACGAGGCTCTCCAGACAAGAGGGCCTGCTGAGGCAGTGGCAGTGGGTTGTCTGGTGCCCGGCTGGGGCTCCCCGCCTGGAGCTGGCTCCTCCCACAAGTCAGGTTCAGGCCTGGCCCTTCCCAGCACCTGTGTCAGAGAGAATCAGAGCTGGATGGGAGGTAAAGGGGTAAAAATAGATTTTTTTCTGGAGTTATGGCAATAAAAGAACCTCAGTACAGAACCAGACTCAACTCCAAATACAGCAGAAGCAAGTGGGGATTTACAGGCAAGAAGGAGGTGGGGGCCAGTGGATGGAAAATTATTATGAGGAAACCTTAGGGGTGATGGGGGGAGTGGATTCTGGTGAAAAAGACCTAACAGGATTCTTGTTGAAGGCAGGCCAAGTGATCAGACCTGATGTGGGATGCGGTGTGGGATGAGAGGTTTGATCAGCTGGTGAAGGTGGGGATTCTGGCTAATCCAACTTGCTTGTAGAATTGTTGTAGGATTTTTGCTACAGCTGAGCTCTTGAGGACATGCCAAGGACTCGCCTAGTGAAAGAAGGCACCAAGGAGACGGCCTAGAGTTTGGTCAAGGAGGGAGTCTCTGTGAGCCCCTCTTCTCGTTCAAGGAGAGAAGAGACACCTTCTTGGCTCTGCACCATGTACCGCCATTTCTCATTCCATCACCTTTGTTCACGGAGGGACATTTGAACCAACGTGGACACTCAGTCGTGGAGAATGCCGGCTGGATGGTGAGAGCAGTCAGTCATGTAATTAGGGGAGCTGCTATGAAAAGAAAGAGAGGAACACAGATGAATGGTTGGAAGAGACTATTTTCTGAGTCCAGAGAACAGCCCATGAGATTTCTAGACGTTGGGTTCAAAGTATCTTGGCAGTGGAGTGAGGACAGTAGTTACCATTTCACAGGCATGGTGAGATGTCAGGTTGCCCGGCTTCAGCATGCAGGACTTCCGGAAAAGGGCAGTTTTTGTTCTCAGCGATGTCAAGTCAGGAGGATGAGAGAAAAATGGAAACGTTAATTTCTGACAGAATACTCAAGATGGCAGGATCCAGTTTATAAAGAGGTGAAAATAGCTCAAAGGCAATGAATAGGACTAGAATTTTATAACCCACAGGGTGGATTTTCGCTTTCTACTGAAACATAAAATTTATTTCTACTGTCACCTGCCTTTCTGATCAAAGATAATCAGAGTAACGTTTTTCTTGTTTACAAAATTAGTCTGGTCTCATTAGATTTGGCCTAATTATTTATGTAAGTGTTACAAGAATCGTAACTGATCACAAATGGCTTTTTCGGCTTGCTTTGCTGGGACTTTACATAAGGAATCTCAGATTGGACTTTTGAAAGACTCTGGAGTCTAGGAAGCCAAGCCAAGAACCCACCACTAGATTTTGCCTGTGATGCGTATAGATTTGGGTGAATTCCTCTCTTCTCAAGGTCCCCAAAATATCCTCAGGTTCCTGGGCCTGCCAGGAAGTGACCTCCTCATTCATCTGAAAGACTGGGAGCCCTGTACACCAGGTACCAAGAGGGCTTTGTAAGCATTGGTCCATGAAGTCAACTTTAGTTCTTTAAAACTGTTTGGTCATCATTTTCAAATATGAAAATGATTCCAGTCAAAGCCTTGGTTATATAACCAGTGTTTCCAGTTATGTCCCTTCACAAGGAGGACAGATTCTTACTGAAATTATGCAAATAATTATATTGCCATGAAAATAAATATGCTGAATAGTAGCTTCGAATTCTGAAGCGATCAGGAAGGGAGAAAAGATAAATGTTTCATTTCTGTTTATGAAAGTATAATCTACTTGTTGTTACAAGTATAGATAAGAACAAAGGGACAGAAGTTTCTTATATCCAGAAATTAGAGCATCAAAGAACCAGCAATGTCCCCAACAAAACCGTAATCATCCTTTATCAGATCTCTTAGTCCAATGTAATTAATTCTTGTTCTGCTTGCTCTTGGCTTAACAGTTTTATAAACCCATCTGCTCTCCACTAGAGATCTGGAACTCCTGACTCAGTCCAGTGAGTTAAATCTCAAAGTTATTTAAGCAATGACATCGAAAGCTTGTACGCCAGAGTATTTGTCACAATCCTTTCCGTGGGTCTCTGAGACAGTCCCTTTTTATTGAAGATGGAGCACTCTGACCTGTATCTGATTCCAAATGCTTTCAGAGAGTAAAGTAAAACAAAAACTATTTGCGGAAGACAAAAGACTTAAAATGGTTGTCAAAGGGACAAGAGTTCATTTGACAAGGAACTTTGGTTATCTCTGTGGCATGGAACGTTTAAAATAGTAACTGGAATGAAGACTGATAACATTACATTGGAAATATTATGGAAAACAAGAGTATTGACACATTTCTATGGACTTCATATCATTTCTGAAAAATCTATGCTAATAACATTTTCCTGTCAAACATAACCTCGGGAAGGTTAAGTATCTCTTCTTATTTGACAACACTTTTCATGCAATTCAACATAATAAAAAAACCAAATTATTTTTAAACATTTCTTTCTTTACAAGTTAAAAAACAAATCCTTTGAGATTTTCCAGGAGCCTGCTGGAAAATCTCAAGGTCAGTTTGAGGTCAAAATTTCACTTAGGATTTGATTTTGGGAAGTTGTCAAAAATGCCAAAAGGTTTGGACACGTGATTACGTAGGACCTCTGATCACTATGAAACAATACTTAGCTTCTCTTAAATAATCAAAGCCATAGCAAGGTTAACATAAAGCACAGGAAATGATTCTGGTAAGGCCCAGAATCTGTTTATAATGGAGATTACTCAAAATGTAAAGAAAAACATTTTACAATCTCTTATGAAGGGCAGACCAGTAATCCAAGAAAAGATTGTTACGGCAGAGAAAGAAAACCAAACTCTAGTTTTATAGTTGGTAGCCTATTGAGCTCATTTTTTAAAACCTTATAAACAAATTCATTCAATCACAGCTTGAACGCACATAAAATTCCTTTTTGACAAATTTTCTACAATTTTTTATATCCATTCAGGTTTTGGTCTATGTTTTTTATATTTTCTTATTTGGAAACAACCAGTCATCTTACTTTAGGACAAAATTACTCTCTTTTGCCCTTATCAAAACACATCCTACTTTTTGTTTTATACTTTGCATACAAAGTTTTCCTGCATTCTTTTTGGTAGTTTTGTTTACATATATTGATTATAATTTTTAACCATGTAACCCTTGTTTTACAGAGAAAACTAGGAGGAAAACAATTGTGAATTGTCTGTCACATACCAGCATTCTGTAGGGGACAAACAAATTTTATCAATTCACCATCTCACAATTTTTATAAGCATATGCTTCATTAAAGTACAATTTTTTTCAAAGTGGCAAAAAGAGCATGTTTATTAACAGACTCAAATACATTTAGTCTCTCTACACCACATAAAAGAACCCATAATGACATAAACTTATACATGGCAATGAATATTTCTGTAGTTCATCTTACTGAAGAGTGATCTAGACATTATTTCAGGCAGACATATCATATTATTAAACAAAGCTCACCATCATCTCAAGTTTTTTCCCTGTTAACTATTTTTACAGCATGTGCATTTAGGCAAGTATCACACAGCAAAAACTTACAAAGCTAAATAAATGGGTTTTCTTTTATCTTTTACTACTGTGCTTAATAAACAGGAAGTAATGGACATCAAGCAATTCATTTTTACGACATCTTTACTTACACATTTGTTCTTAGGTTGAATTTATAATTTCTATAATTTTAAATATCTGGTAGATATTATATTCTGTAATTCTAACTAGTAAACCCAAGTAGAATAAAACTGTATGCTCTTATTATATTTTATGCTGGTAACTCAGGAGATACACTAATTTTTATTAAACCAGCAACATTAAACTAATCTTATTTACCAAAGAGTTACCCAGGTCACAAACTTGAAAAGCATCTGGGTTAGTTTCTATATTCCTGGGAGTTTTAGAAATATTTAATTTATATGTAAATGCTTACTTATGCTTAAGTCAACTGAAATAGAGCTCTTTTATGACATTTTATGAATTAATTTGGTAATATCATCCAGAGGTAGAAAACTATCACATATACGTAATACACGTGTATACAGACAGCCAGGCAGGCACAAATGGAGATCTTGTAGCTTTCATACTAAAATTTTAGCCAAGAGTCAGGTAAACACAGTGGTACAAAACTCACTAGCTTATCTCCACTTGATATTTCTATCTAAATTGTGTCTCTGGCAAGTTAAGATTTCCTGCTTATTATGCAGGTTAATGCTTTCCACCAATATTTGTGGAGCTAGGATTGAGGGGGAAACGCACTAAGTGATTCCTTGTGTCTGGAATCATTATCCTAGACCACAGAGAATGGAAACCTACATCGCCCAGCCCCTGCCCCTCATTTCCAGGTGAGGAAATTCGCATCCAGAGGGAACTCCCCTTCCCATGAACAAGGAATTCGGTGACAAGATATTTGAAGATTTTCTCCGCCACCCCCCAACATGTAATCTCATGGAAGCTGTGGTCTAAGGTTTAGAAGAGAGACTAAGGAAGGTCAGCAGCTGTCTGGAAGTCTCCAAGCTTGTATGAGTGGATAAGATATCCTGTCTCTTTCCAGTTGACATTTTTTCCCTTCTTTTCAGCCTCAGGAGGATGCTTTCACGGGTCCCTAGTCCCTTGAGAGCCCCAGTGGAGGCAGGCAGTCTGAAGCTTCCATTACTTTGTGAGTTGAGGGGCTGGAGGAAGCAGGGCCATCACACGAGGGGGTCTGTGAGGTGAGGGAGGTGAGGCCCGCCCCCCGGAGAAGCAGCTTCCAAGCTGGTCGTGAAGAATGAGGGTTCACTTGGAAACTAAGGAGAAGAGAAGACCAAGGCCAGGAGGCCACAGGTGTGCTGCTAGGTTAGAGCTGCAGGCATGCGTGCGGGCGGGCCTGGAGGGCATGGGTGAGGTCACGGCCCCACGGCCTTCCCTCCTGCCCCTGCCTGGAGAGTCCAGCCGCACCCTCTGCCCTGGCTGCCCCGAGAACCCAGGAGGGCAGCCCATGTGGAACCCTGTGCCAACTGTCTTGGGGCAGATCCCTGACCTGGGGGCCCCAACCCGTGAGTGGCCAATGGCCTCTCACCCACAGGAGCTGAAGAGACACAGAGAGGAAGCCGGGCAGGTGGTGACTGGACCAGGGACAGAAAGGCCAGTGGAGCCAAGGATGGCACTGGCCCCAGGGTGGCAAGAGCGATGACAGCAGAGAAGCCAGGGGCAGCTGGAGGGCTGGGTCAGCCGGGAGCCGGGGCAGAGCAGTGTCCAGGGAGGAGCCAGGAGGCCCCCCAGCCACGTCCAGACCCTGCCCCGGGGTCGGGGGGCGTCCACAAGGGCACTGGCTGGGCCCCTGAAAAGGCCCCACTTACCGGAGCCGTGCACTCTGGGTCCCTGGGCTGCAGACAGAGAGCTCCCAGGGTCTGGGGGATGTCTGGGTGTAGGATGGAGTCTGGACCATATTTAATAACCTGGACGGAGGGGGTTGGTTGTGTGAGTTTGGCAACAGCCAAGGGTGGGGCACCACACTTAGAATCAACCTTGGAACGTTATCTGAGCGCTGTCCCTGGAGGGGGCGGGGTGGTGGTGGTGGTGAGATTGACAAAGGAAGACCCTGCCCATTGTCCAGGCGCTGGACACCCAGAGGGAGGGGCAGTGGTCCGGGGGGCTGTTAGGACACCGTGAAAGGAAGCGGTTTTGAGTGTCTCCCCTCCTCCTTCCTCAGCTGGGCCCAGAGGGATGCAGGACACAGGGCGGGGCTCAGCGTCCCATCCAGGTGCGTGTCTACTGGGAACTCTCAGAATGGTGACTCCAAAACAGCACTAAATAACGCTTTCTTACAAACCCCAGTTATGTCAGGCTGTAAAGAGAGCTTACAACCCTCGCAAGGCATCAGTTTGGCCTCAGCTCCTTATGAGCACCTACTGTGCGCTAAACCCAGTGACGGGCACAGGGACCCTGCCTTGGCGAAGGGACAGGTCAGTAATTAAGAGGCGGTGCTCCCCGTGAAGTTCAAGGACAGCAGTGTGAGGGGTCCGGAGCTGCGCCTGGGATCGGGATGGCTCTGTGACGTGGGACCAGTGTCTAGGAGGGCCGGGCAGTCCTCCAGCAAATGGCCTGATGAGCAGGAAGCTTCCTGAGTGCTGGGACAGTGGGGACGGAGAGCTGCAGAGAGGGCTCCTGAATGTCACACAGGGACCCTGGCTGCTCCAGGTCACCAGGTGCCAGGAAGGGTTTCAGGCTGCACGTTTACCCCCAGCCCAGGTTCACTCTGAATGTCCGATGATGCCTCTGAATTAACCAGAATGGAACGTGAATGGAGATTTATCTCGCCCCGCTTGTAAGGCTTCCTACAAGCAAAGAAAGAAGCACAATGCAAACGATCTGATACCAGAAATTACATTTCTATACGTCAGACTCAAAACCAAAAACTACACGGCAAAGGAAGGGCAGGAAACGTTTGTAGCAATTACAACAATGCTGACTTCTAATTATATAAAGAGCTTCTAGAAATTGATAAGAAAAATACCAAGTCGCATGCTGAAAAATGAGCAAAATTCATGAAAAGACACTCCACAAAATAGGAATCACAAATGCCAGACACACACGGAGATAAATCAGTTATCCTCCCAAGTAATGAAAGAAATGAAAATAGAAACAGCACCGAAATGCCCTTCTGCCTATCGAGTGTGCGTGGATTAATTATTCCGCTGGGCACCGGGGGGAGCCTGGACCATCTGCTCCTCCTCTGAGAAGTAACTTGACAGTACATGTGAACATCATCCTGGACAAAAGGGCTGACCCAGTAATTCTACTCCACAGATTCTGTCAGAAGGAGACGATCTAAGATGCAAACAAAGCTTATGAAAACATTGGCCCGTCGAATCACTTATAGTAAGGAATGCACAGAGCAACTTGCCACCCAACTGCACGCGATGTGGGAGAACCGTGCCAGCGCCACCGCTGGGCTCTAGTGACTTTGGACCAGGCTCGGGGGAAGCGGACGGGCCAGGATGCCAACCACGTGGGTGTGTGCGGCCGTGCTCACAGCAGCACGACTCACAGACGCCAAAATGTGGAGCGACTCGTGTCCATCGACGGATGGATGGAGAGACACAGTGTGGTCCATCCACACAGCGACCACAAAAGGAGGGAAATCTGTCACCTGTCCCAACATGGATGAACTCTGAGGACGTTATGCTCAGTGAGATAAGCCAGTCAACACAGGACTAATGTTGTATGATTCCACTGATCTGAGGCACCCAGAGTCATCAAGTTCATAGAGACAGGAAGTAGGATGGAGGGGGCTGGGGGAGGAGGTGGGGAGTGAGTGATTAATGGGGACAGAGTTTCAGTTTGGGAAGATGGAAAGTTCTGGAGACGGAGGGTGGGGATGGTAGCACGACAATGTGAATGTACTTAATGCCACTGAGCTGTGCACTTAAAAAGAGGTAAGATGGTAAATTTATGTTATGTGTATTTTACAACTAAAGATAAATAAACAAATTCATAAATAAAAGAAGTCTGAACGAACCATGTTGTGGCACGTGTGAGGACCATAGCCGCCCTGTGAAAACCCCGGATGCACGTGCAGGAGTGGGACCACGTGATTTCATGTTCCCCATCACCCTTCCCTGTAGTTTCCGGACTTTCTACCATGAGCTTGCATTGAGGAAATAGGGGGAAGGTAACTTTGTTAGTTTATGTATTTTCCTGGGCATTCTGCCGGCTGCCGAGCCGGGACACACAGGTGTGCAGACTGTGCCTGAGAAGGGTCGGCCGTCACTTCTGCATCCGAGGTCACCCCCGGGCCCTCGGTCCTCTCCTGCTTCCACCTCCCCACCCCACCTCCACCTGTAGGATGCGTGGTGATGCCACCCCCGCTGCGGCCAGAGCTGCTCAGCCGGCTCTCACAGCCCATTCCCTCCCCCATCCTGGCCCAGGGCCTCCCGGTGTGGTTCCGAGACCTCGTGCATTCACCGCCCTTGGAGGAGCTTGTAAAGGTGGGTCCTCCTCGCCCCACCTCAGGTCCCCGCGTCTGCTGCTCACGGGGGAGGAGCAGAGTCTGCATTCCGAGCACTTTGGACGGTTTGGGACGAGGGCCTTGTCCCTGCAGGCCCCATGCACCCAGGCCTTCCTGCCCTTGTGCTCTGCAGGGATGCGCCTTACCCTCCCCTCCAGCCCATCCCAAGTCCCCTTCCCAGAACAGCTGGCCTACAAGCCTGACCCCCACTGGGAAATCCACCCTCGGCCATCCCGCGCAGGGAGAGCACGCAGATGCTGGGGTCAGGGCATCACGGGTTCCGCGTCAGCCTCACCCCTGCTGGCTGTGGGCCCCCAGTCTCGGTCCCCCGTCAATAAAACGGGGCCAACTCAGCCGGCACAGGACACAGCGGAAATCAGGGGTGTCCCCTCGCCTGGCACACAGTGGACGCTCCATCCCCGCTGGCTGTCACCACCCTCCCCCTCGGCCGGGGTTGCGGGCACAATGCTCCGCATGTCCTGGGTCCCCCAGGAGGGGCACCTCCTTTCCGTTACCTCCTCGTAGAGCCTGGAGGGCCCTCGAAGGGTAACTCCTAAAGACAAGGTACGAGGCTTGAGCACTTGCTCTGTGTCAGTGATGCACTGATGCCAAGGTTCATTTAATCTTCCCACCGAGCCCCTGGGGTGGGCAGGTCATCATCGCATTTCACACATGAGGTCCTGCAATAGCCTCGGTCAAATGGGGGCATTGAAAGCGTCCAGCGGCTGGGGCCTCGGCGGAGCCCAGCCGTGGGCCTGGGGCTGTGCCCGGTTTCCTGGACCCCAGACCCTGACCTTCCCCGTGACCTCGGGCAAGCCCTTCCTATGCCCCTAGGGCCCCTTCCAGCTCTCACACTCCAGACTCTAGGGGTCTCTAATGTCTCCCCAGCCGCGCCCTTCAGGCTCTCCCAGCTGGTCTGCATCAGAGTGGACAGCACAGGGCAGCCTTGTGTGCTGGCACTGGCCTTGTGCTGAGGCTGCTGGGAGAGGATGGGGCTGGGGCCAAGGCATTAACGCCCGGCTCTTCCCGACACCACGCGGTGCCAGGCTGGGCTGCAAGGGCCCCCCCTGCCCTGGGCACATCGTTAGGCACTGCGCCCCCAGCTCCCCCGTCCTCTGCTCGTCTCTGACTTTGTGCGTTGGCCTCACTCTGTGCAGACCCCTCCACGAGCAGCAAGCAAGGCAGCCCCGCCAGCCCCTGGTCTGGAAAACTCTACACCAAGGGGGACATCTTCCTCCCTCGTCCGAATCTCCTTCTCAGGGAGGGCTCTGATGGGCTCCACCAGGAGCGCCTGACACTCTGAAGCCCATCCGTGTCCCTGGGGTCCCCCTGGGGTCCTGCAATTGTCCAGGCCTCCAGGTGCAGACCCTCGAGTCCAGAAGGACAAGGCCCGTGAGCAGGGGGCGGTGGGTGGGAGGTGAGAATCCGCAGCCCAGGGGTGAGATGGGAAGGGAAATCCTTTGGGCAGTGGGCAGTGGCCGGGGGAGAGCTGACAAGCGAGGGTCCCTGTCCAGATATGCCCGAGGTCCTGGGTGAGGGCTGGAGGGAAGCGCGTAGGTTTGGGCGGGTTTGCTCATTCCTGGGCATCCCGGGGCCTCCACCCGCCTGCGCTCACTGGGAGCCCAGCCCCTCGGTCGGAGCCTGTGATCGGGCTGCACCCGCCCAGCTCTGGGCCTTTGGAATGTCCCCCAGGGCACTAGCTGGTGCTTTTGAGCAGGTGCTGGGCCACGGGTTGGGGGGCGGGGGCAGAGTTCGGCTTGACAAGGGGTGGCGCTGGATCCTGGGCAGCCGAGGGGACCGCTGAGGAGAGCGCAAGCAATTACAAGGAACATCTCAGGACACGGAGCGACTGCCACCAAGCTCGGAGGCAACAACTCCGTTTGATCTCACCGCACTCGGCTGAAGCGTGTCCCGTCAAAATGTCACTTTGCCAAACAAATGAAATGTCCCTTCGTGTCCTGGGAGACAAGCTTTTCTGTTCAGAATCCACCAGGGCCGGCCGGGAGCCGAGGGCTTTGCCAGCCCCTCACAGAGCCCGCCTTGGGCTCCACGGGAGCAGCAAGAAGCTTCCCTCACTGCCAGGCCGGCAAAAGAAGTGATGCACAAACACGCCCCGCAGACACTGTCTCAGGCCCGCAGCTACGCGGGGCCCACAGCCCGCCCTGGCCAGGCGCCAGAAGAGGCCATGGGGTGGAACAGAAGCCCGGGTCTGCCCCAAGTCCCCAGGGCGGCGGTCCACTGCCAAGAGACCCCCGGAGTGGGAGCCAGCTGCCCCACCCGAGGGATGGCTGTGGCCGCCCGGCAGGAGGGGGAGGGGGTGGACAGGTGTCTCTGAATCGGGACAGCCAGCCTCAGGCTCCCCGCCGAGACCTCGAGACCTCGCAGGGAGGCCCACGCGGCCTGAGGCCGAAGGAGGCACCAGCTTCTGGGAAGGGCTCTGCCTGCCACCTGGCTCCGCTTCTCTGCCTTCAGCTTCCTCACCTGTGCAGCCGAGAGCACGGGCGCTGTGTCCAGAAGGCATGTCCTACGGCCCCAACCCTGCATCCAACAGCACTGATAATTGGGGCCCCAGGAGCCTGGGGCCAAGGCTGAGGGCTGAAGCAGGAGAAGGATGGCTGCCCCGCGCCACTGCCAAGGAGGGAGCTGCTGGGGGGAAGGGCACAGGCCGGGGTGCGGGGCTGGCGTCGGCATTCAAGGCCTGCTTCCCACGCACTCTAAGACCCCAGGCACACTCGCTTTGCCCACCTGGGCAATGGGCACAGTATTCCTCGCTCAGAGCAGTGGTGGGGGGGGGGGGTTAGGTGAGAGCCAGGAGCAGGACTGGTGTGCGTGAGCTCCCCCGACCCCAGTGCCCAGGACAGGCTCCCAGGGCTATCCTCGTGCCGGCCCCTGACGGCTGAGGCCGTCGGCCTGGGCAGCAAAGAACTCAGGCAGGAATCAGGGATACGGATGGTGCCGACGTTACTGGTGAGCAGGAAGAGGGCGACGCCCACCCATACCTCTAGCAGGACGCCTGGCACACAGGAGGTGCTTGTGAACACATTTCCACGCCGATGCACACACGTGCACGTGCACGCACATGCAAACTCAGGTGTGCGCTTCGTGAAAGCACCCACTCCCTCAGGCGGGTATGCTCCCCGCGGCAAGGATCTCCCTCCGTTTCGTCCAGCCGCGTCCGCAGGTGCCCTCCAAAGAGTGGATGCCATTGAATGAGCTGGTGAGTGAAGCGTGGTTCCCGGACGCACACCTCTACCGCGCCAAACACACACACTGCCAAGGGCACACACTCACCTCGCCCGGGGAGGGGGCGTACCCAGCTCACATGCTGGAGAGCTTGTCCCCGGGACCACACCCCTCCCCTCCAGGCATTCACCAGCCCCAGCGCGTGCAAGGACAGCGGGAGAGAATAATTATGGAGTTTTATGAGGGTTTTTCTTTTTATTAAAAAAAAGATCACTTGTGTGGTGTCTAAGCGCACTTTTCTGCAGCCTTTGCATTTCACGGGCCCTGGAAGTAGCTCAGCTCCGTGATGTACGAGTGCCCACGTGCTCAGCTCGGAGCTGCCCCCCGGGGAGCCCCCTGCATGGTGTTGAGCTGGTCTCCCAGACTCCTGCCAGCGGGAGCCAGGGGCTCCCCAGGGAGAGCTCTGGAGACCCCAAAGGCTGGTGGGAGCAGGTGTAGTGGGTTGAATAGTGTGCCCCCCAAATTCACGTCCACTAGAACCTCAGATTGTGACCTTATTTGGAAAAAGGGTCTTTGCAGATGTAAATAAGGTAAAATCTCAAGATGAAATCATCTGGGATTAGGGTGGGCTCCAAACCCAATGACTGGTATTCTTATAAGAAAAGGAGAGACACACAGACACAGGGGTGGAGGTCACGTGAAGACGGAGGCAGAGACCGGAGTGATGGGGCCACAGCCACGGAACACGTGGAGCCACCAGAGCTGGGAGAGGCAGGAAGGACCCTCCCCTGGAGCCTCTGGAGGGAGCACGGCCCTGCAGACACCCTGGCCTCCAGACCTGTGGGAGGGTAAACACCTGTTGCTTTAAGCCCCCGGTGTGCGGCACTTTGCAACAGAAGCCCCAGGAGCCTGAGAGCAGAGGACACCAGGCTGGCCACACGTGGATCCACGTGTAGCAGGAGAGCCCTGGAGACCTGCAAGCCAGCGAGGCCAGCGCCCACCAAGCCAACCCTGTAACTGGGGCACCTGCCCCCCTCCCCTCCCCCCTCCTCCTCCTCCCACCATAGCAGGGCTCTGTCCCACCTCCCTGGGGTGTCAGGAGGACCCCAGCATTTGTGGAAAGCCCGGTAAGCGTAGTGACAGGAACAAGGGCCATCGCTGCGGCCAGCTTCTAGTGCCCTTTCCATGCACCCTCATCTCAGTACTTGCAGACCCATCTGAGCTGCACCTCCTCTGGCCATGACCACCTGTGATCGTCCACCAGATGTCTCCCTGTTGCCAACCAGGACCCCAGCTCTCCCAAGGCTCAAGCTGATCCCCACCACTGGGACCCCACGTTGGGTCTCCCAGCCACCCTGCACCCTTGTCTCCCTGCCACCCTGCACCCTTGTCTCCCCGTGTGGACCTCCTACCTGTGGTGGACAGACTCTAGGGGACCCCTGAGACCCCTCCTGGTCCTCACATCCTGTATCATGCCCCCTCTGGGTAGGCTGGCCCGTGACTTGCTTTTTTCTTTTTTAGCTTTTTAAATAAACTTTTTATTTGGGGCTAATTGTAGGTTCACATGTAAGAGATAACAAACGGAGAGACCCCGTGTGCCCTTTACCCAGTTTCCCCCAACAGTGACATCTTACAAAACTGTTGCACAATACCGCACCCAGAATATTCATATTAAAACAGGACTCGGGACCTTTCCAGAAGGATCCCTCAGGGAGCCCTTTAGAGCACCACCCCCCTCCCTCCGCTCCCACCCCCTTAACCCCTGGAAACCGCTGATCTGTTCTCTGTTAGCGTTGCTGACTCGTAATCCACGGCGTGGATGGGCCAGAGTGGATTGAACCGTTCACCCATTGAAGGGCATCTGGAGAGTTAGGAAACTTTTAGCTCCCAGGAGTAGAGCTGCTACGACATTCACGTACAGGCTTTGTGCGAACGTAAGTCACCAGTTCTCTGAGGTGAATGCCCAGAAGTGCCATCGCTGGGTGGGTGGTGTTTGGATGTTTAAAGAAAGTGCCAAACCACTTTCCAGAGGGGCCGCCGCATTCCACACCCACCAGGGTTGCAGGTATCTGGATGTCCTCTCCAGTATTTGAAGTCCTCACTCTTTTTTATTTTAGCCACTTTGATAGGTGTGTGGTGATATCTCATTGTGGTTTTAATTTGTATTTCCCCAATGGCTAATTATGTTGGACATCTTTTCATGGGCTCATCCGCCATCTGTATATCTCTGTCAGTGAAATGTCTCTTCCTACTTTATCCAGGGATTGTTTGGGGGTTTGTTTTTTAGTTTTGAGTTCTGACAGCTCTTTCTATATTCTAGATACATTATTTGTTGGATGATGTTGTTTTCAAAAAACGTTCTCCCAACTCAGTAGTTTCACGTTTCATCTTCTCAAGGAGATCTTTCACAAAGTAAGGTTTTGAATTTGGATGAAGTTTAATTTACCAATATTTTCCTTTTATAGATTTTGGTTTTAGTACCAAGTCTAAGAACTCTTTAACAAGTTCGATATCCCAAAGATTCTCTCCTATGTCTTTTTGTAAAAGTTTTATAGTTTTGGGTTTTATATTGGAGTCCATGATCCGCGCTGATTTAAGATGGGAGATTTAGGGCAAGGTTCACTTCTTCTGTGGTTGTCCACTTGCTCCAGCACTGTTTGTTAAAAAGTCTGTCCTTCCTCCATGGCATGGCTTTTGCGCTTTAGTCAACAGTCGGTTGGACATATTTTTGTGGCTTTATTCTGCATTCTCTGTTCTTTTTCATTGACCTTCCAAGGTCTAGGGGGGACAGAGTTTTAACTGGGGAAGATGAAAAAGTTCTGGAGATGGATCGTAGTGATGGTTGCACAACAATGTGAATGTACTTAACGCCATTATATCGTACACTTGAAGATGGTTAAAATGGGAAATGTCATGCTATGTATATTTTAACACAATTAAAAAGTTAAAAAAAAACCCTATGGTGAAATAAAAGCATGCAAGGGAAAAATGAGACTTTAAAATGTGAAGGCTCTTATACCCATTAATTCCACTTCTGGAAATCTATCCTGAAAAAAAATAATCCTTTTGATTAGGTTGATATACAAATATTCTCAAAGAAACATTATTCATGCCAGAAGAAACTTGGAAATATTCTGCTAGCCCAATGAAGGAGGTGATTAAATGAATTATAATGCACTCATATTCTGGAATATTTGTAACGATTTTAAATGATGTTCAAGAAAATAGTGTAAAAATCGAATTTCTCTTATGATATAATAGTCAGTGAGAAAAGTAGGAACCAAATTTTGACTACAGTAGTAATTTAAAAACTATCTTTTTGTTCAGAAAATAAAATGGTAGTTAAAACACCTGAATTTAACAGTTAATATTTGCAAGTTTTTATTTTCTTTAATAGTTATTTTCTTTTCTTTTTTCACAGTTCATAATACCGTGATACTAAAATTTATGTTATTTTTAAGGGCAATTTAAAAATCTATTTAAAAATTATAAAGGAAGAAGGAGGCTGGCATCGTCTGAGCTGGAGGAGGGGAGGAGACATGGGCTGGTGCAATCCTGGGAGGCTTCCTGCTGGCGGCCTCCTTCTCCAGCCTCTCCCCATGGGCACCCCCCAGTGCAGGCAGGTTGAACTGCTTATAGTGCCATAAAGCCTGGCCTTTGCTCTTGCTGTAGCACCTGCCCTGACTGTCCTTCCCTCCCCTCCATTTTGCAACTGATGAAACACCATTCCTTCCCAAACTCTATTGCCCTCCCAGACCCTCTCCTGCGTGAGTTAGTTGGCCCCTCCTCTGTGTTCTCCCCTCTCCATAACCCTGAAGAAACCAAGGGCAGGAAGGCTCCCCAACTTGCCAAGGCCACACAGTAAGCAAGGGTGAGCCTGGGGTTTGAGTCCGTTTGTTCGACCCCAGAATTACTCCATCTAAAGCAGAAAGGGCAGATGTCTGGCACAGGGGGTCACCCCTGCCCTCTGTCCATTCCTGAGAGTCCACGACACCCCTGCCCGCTGAGTCTGCACAGGACCTCAGATGGGCCTGGCGGCCAGGGCTCCAGAGGGAAATCTCACGCACAGCTGGGTAGGGGGGCTGCAGCCCTGGCTGGCCTCTCTGGGGTCCACGGGAGCTGGAACCGTGCCCCCATGCACCTTGGCCGTGGGAAGCTTTCCTCAAATCATTATTCCTCTTCCAGCTGCGGGAGCTGTTCACTCCTGGGTCTGCAGAGAGGAAACAGCTTTGCGGCACCAGCCCTGGCACATGGATGCCCGAGGTCTCACTCGCTTCTTGCTGCTTCAGTAACAGCTTGTCCTTGGGAAATAAATGCATGTGTATAGGACGCTCGGGTGAAGGGCCTAGAAAGCCGGCCGAGGGTTACAGGGCCTCAGCCACTGCCTGCTCGAAGGGCCCTGCCCTCCGCATGCCCTCTCCGCCCGCGAGCCTGCTCTGGAGAAGGAAGACGGGGAGGATGCCGCCAGCACCTGTGGAGCTGGGCCGGGGGAGGGGTCCGCCCACCCGCTGGGGGCTCCCAGGACTCAGTCAGCCGGTCACCTCCGGGACTTGCACCAAAGCCAAGGTTCAGCTGATGCACTCCCACGTCCCCTCACCAGCCACTGGTGGCGCTCACACCCCGGCCCGGGGGAGGGGTCAGACGCGGGCCCCCCTCACTGAGCCCACAGACCTCCACGCGGGCGTTCTGTGGACTGCCCCCCTGCAGCCCCCTTGCAGGGCACCCCTCACCCCGTCTTCTTGCCCCAGCCCTGTGCCCAGCTCACAAATGTCCAATTTTTTCATGAATAGTTAAACCCCCGGGTCTCTTGTGAGCAGAGTGAGAACTTAGCTACCCGGGAGGATTTCAGTCGTGGAGGCCTTGTTGGGGTTTAGAGGACGGGTGCTGCCCGGCCGACACGGGGGCCTAGACGTGGCCGGGCTGCGCGGCCCCAGGCAGCCCCGGGAGCCACGGGGGACCGGGGACCTGTGTCCGTGCTCACAGGCAAGGCCAGAGCCGGTCTTCCCAAGAGGAGGGAGGTGGCATCGCCAGGGTGGGGCGCGGGCTGTGTGCCAGGCCTGCAGGAAGCAGGTGGGCGTTACCTCCGTGCTGATTCTTCAAAGCTACATCCAATTATCTCTTTTTTACAGACCAGGAAACCATGAGGAAGATGTAATTGGGCCAAAACCAATTTGGTCGAGAAGAAAGTGGCCAAATATAATTTGGCCAAAAACAAGCTAATTGCCCTAATAATATGTTAGAAGCTATTTAGTTAAAAATGAGTGTTTGCCGTCACCGACTGTAGACGTGTTAAGTTGCATGTGTTAGGAATCAGCTCTGCGACTGTAAATGAAATGGCAGGCGCGTTTCCAACCTTCACGCGTTACGTGGTCTCTTCTGTGGCTCTTTTATTCCCGTCTCTGTCACTCAGTCCTTCCTGCTCTACGCTGTGTGCGAGTGCGAGTGGGAAAAAAGCGAAAAACCATAATTGGTTTAGAGCAGCTAAATATTGAGCAATTATGTAATTTAATGGTTCCTTTTGTGGCTTTAGTTCATATTTCTTATAGACGAGCTCTTGGCGCTTCTTACAGGACACTCAGAAGCTACGGGCAGAGAACAGAGCACCTCCGTGTGTCCCCCGTGCGGAAGGCACCGCCGACCTGCGAGTCCCGGACGCTTCATGTCGAGGGAAAGAGAGACGACTGTGCTACAGAAAGGGCCCGAGCCGAGCAGGTGGCCTTTTCAGTCCATCGTGGCTTTTTAGCTCCTCACAGGTGCTGGGTGGTTCGGCTCATCCGAATGTCCTGTGGAAGCCGAACGTTTGCTTTGGACAAATTGCTTTGGGGCATCTTGTTCGAGACACAGACTCTCGTGGGGAGGGGCCCAGCAGGACCCCTACCCGAGCCTGATAGCTGACCCTCCCTGCCCAAGGCGCCCTGCAACACACGATGCCTGAGGCTGGAGGACCCTGCTCCCTCCCCCAGCAGAGTTCTAGAACTCTCTAAAGCTTGGGCTGACTTCAGTTTTGGAAACTTCTTGGCTTCTGGTGTGTGTTGACACTGGAGGGGCCATGAGAACTCCCACCGGGACAAGGGCGGAGGGGTTGGCGGGGAGGGGGGAAGGCCAAGGGGGTCTGCCCTCAGAGCAGTGCTCCTTTTACCTGCTCGGCTGTGCTGATTCTCTTGAGACAGACTCTGCTGTTTCCCTCGGTTTGGAAGCCACAAGCTGCCCATAAGGAGAACGAAGGAAACCGAGGCACAAATGCATCAAGGTCCCAAGGCTACTACCGCGTGTCCTACTGAGCCGAGTGGGAACCCTGGGGACACTGGAGTTGGGGAGAAGATGGTCTTTAAATATATAAAATGTTTCAGAAGACATAGAAGGTCTGAATGGAAGGGGAGATGGGCCGTTTCCGGAGGTGTGTGAGCCCCACTTCACTAAAAAACAACCCCGGCATCTCAGCAGCTTCAACCAGCAAGGGTGCGGTCAGGGGCATGGCGGTCAGTGTCCCCCGAACTACAAAATTTAAACAAAGTAAAGAGTCTTGCTTTTCAGGAAAAAAATAGCATTGGTTTCTTGCATTTGTAGATCCCTGTGGTGTGAATATCCCTACCAGGGTGGACTTCAAGAGAACACCGTGAATTAAACCAGCAACATTCTTCAACGTTCCAGAAAATCCAACACTGGCTTTCTTGAGCCGGTACCAGCCGGCGCTGGCACACCACCTGTGCACTGCTCGCCCACCCTGCCGGTCTTGGGGGGGCTCCCGGCTGCAGAGGGCTTGGGGGGGATCCCGGCTGCAGAGCTGCCCCACCTCTAGCATTGGAGGTCCCTGTGCCTGCCAGGGAAGAAGGGAACTCTGCAGCGACATGCTCAGCCCCAAAAGTGCCACGTGTCACGGCCCCTCACCCAGAGGGGCAGGAAGTACCGCATGCCCGTTTCTGGAATGGAGAGACGGGATACTCAGTGCCCAGCGCCAGTGACCACCACTCACGCCGTGTTTGTGAACGGGAAGACTCAGTCTCGTTACGGTGTGAATCTCCCCCCAAATAGTTTGTAAGTCATTACATTAAAATCAAATTTCAGTAGGTATTTCATCGAACTTACTGGCAAATCAGGAAATTGATAAGGAAGAATGAAAGGTCTAGAATAGCCAAGACTCAGAAGGCAGATGTGTCCCATCAAAAGTCAACACCTGGGGAGTGACAGCAGCCGCGTCCGTCCCTGGTGCTGAGATGGAAAACGGACCAGAAACTAGTCTCTTTCCACATGAGGGGCTTGAGAAATGTCAGGGGAGGGGCTCGATTCAGTGTAGAACATCGTAGCTGTGCAGTAAATAGCACGGAAACAACTGTTTTCCATAATAGAATAAAATTAGATCCTCACTTCATACCAAAAAGAAAAATAAATCCCAGGTGGAGTAAATCCCTAAGGTGAAGAACAAAACTTTACTAAGAAAATATTAGATCATATCTCCATAAACCTGAGGTAGGAAAGGATTAATTAAACGAGATATAAAAGCCCATGACCTTCAATGAAGAGTTGTTTTGACTCGCTTAAAATTAACATGTCTTCTACAACAAAAACTCCAGAAAGAAAGGAAAAATACAGGGAAAAAATGTACAGTGCTTATAGCTGACAAAAGATTGGTAAGGAGAAGCTACAGTGACTGCCTACCAATCAATTAAATAAAGTCAATCAGTTCAGAAGCAAGAGCGGTGAGGGCAAGCAGAGCTGACAGCAGGTCACAAAAGAGGAAATGTGAACGGCCAGTAAATGTATTTTTAAATGTTCAACCTCACTATTCATCAGGGAAGTGCAATTAAAACAAGAGTAACTCACCCTTTAACACCCACGAATCGAGCAAAATCTGTAAAGCTGGTGGTGTCAACAAGGAAGAAAACAGAAATGCACGCAGCCAGTGAGGGGGTGATTCAGTGCAGCCCCCGTGAGAGCCATTTGGTGATATTTAATGGATCTGATGATGTCTGCCCTCTTCCTCCTACGGTAATTCTACCTCAAGCTGCATCTCTCGAGAAAGTCACCCAGAAGTACACAGTGACACACTGGGGAGAATTATTAGCAAAAAAATAAAGTGGAAGAGCTGGGAAGCAAGGCCTCCCCAGGGATCCAGGAAGCAGGACCTGCCTCCCCAGGAAGAGACTGACTCTCCTAAGTGAGGCTGTGGTCCAAGCCGGACAGGTTCAGAGGGGCTTCGGGGAGTGTGGTAGACGGGACACTGTCCCCGGTGTCCACTCCCACTCCCTGCCACATTGCTTTGTGGTGTCTGGCACTGAGGCTGGGGGTGTACATCCCTACCACGGCCACGCTGGGTTGCATTGGCCAATGGAATGTTAGCGGACATGACGTGAGAAGTGGCTTTGGAAGTGTTTGCACCGTTTGGTTTGGCCTCCTGGGCATCTGCCATGGGCCAGGGGAGAATATGCCCCGGGCAGCTGCTCTAGAATGAGGGACACGTGGGCCAGACCTGGAACCAAGCCTGGATGATCCCAGGCAAACCCGACCGAGCACAGATACCCCACAGACCTGCGAGCCAGAAGTGGGTGCCTGATGCCGGAAGCCATGGAGATGTGGGTGTGTGGGGTGTGTGTTTGTTACACAGCATTACAGCGCCAGCAGCTGACAAATGCAGGGAAGGAGCAATGCCTCGGCTCAGGTCCTGAAGGAAGAGTAACGGTTGTCATGTTGGAGGGGAGAGCACAGCCCTGGGAGGCGAAAGCTACGAGGACCTTCAGAATTGTCTCATGGGCTCCAGCATTTTACAGATCAGACAACACCAACCGTATATACCGAGATGGGGGAAATGGGGAAGAGGAGACCAGGAGGGAAATGAGGATCTGGTTCTGCTGAACTAGGTGCTCGGGCGCAAAGGTAAATGACACAGCCTAGCCACCAGGAAAGCCTGGGGCTCCTTCAGGACCTGTAGCCCCTGAAGAACCAAAGGTTTGTGGCAGCTTCGAGCCTAAGTTGCCGTGATGGGGCCGCCAACAAGCGGCGGAAACTCACATGCTTTATTCAGCATCGCCGTATTTTATACCTAACGGATTCCTCAGCCCTGTGGCTAAAATCTTAGAGTGTTTCAACAGTTCAAACATTCCCTTTCTGCTTGCCACTTTGGGGTCTAAAATAAACATGTGCCCTGAAGATAAAGGAAGAAATCCAAAGCCGTGTCTAATTATATATTAATAGCACAAAAAAATGCTCACTCTGAGGGCAAAAAATAAAAAATAAATAAATAAGTGCAAAGGAAAATAATGCAGACCAGCCGTGGGCGTGAGGACGGAGTGAAGTCCTGGAGCAGAGGTGTGATCCGGCCCCGCTGGACTCCGGAGCCAGCCGTGCTGTGACCTGGTCTTCCCATCCCAAGGTGGGAGGGAGCACGGAACTGCAGCATGGCTGTGGTTCTTTCCAGCTCTGCCATCTTAGGGTCACTGGTCTGAGATTCCGAGAGATACAGACTCAGCCCTGTACCTGTCAAATACAAGGCATGGTGGAAACCAGAAAGGTTGTGGGTATCACCCAGCGATGAATTCCTGGGGGACGTCTCTTTTCCTCCTGACTCTACACCCCGGTTTGGCTGGCTTGACCTCCAAGGATGAGTCCCTGCTCTTTTTTCATCCCCAGGGTCAGCCAGTCCGGCCACAGGTCGAGTCCCACATCTTCCCTGAGCCTTTCCTGACCGCTCATGCCCCTCTCCCATCCCTTCTCCCCACCCTGGCCTGTTTGCTGGAAAATTGCTGACCCCAGCAGCAGGAAACAAGAGGTCCTGCCCCAGCTCTGAACTCCAAGGTAAGTCACCTTTGCCCTGTGCACTGAAATGTTTGCAACAGTAAATTGGGGGAAATGTGCTGACCATGGTAGTGGTTGTTGTTTGGATCAGTGGGAATGATGCATCTGGAGATACTCTGTAAACTGGGAAACACTATATAAACATGCACCCAAGACTGGCCGAGATGGAGCAGTGGGGACCAGATTTATCCTGCCGTCTAAAACTATAAAAAAAAAAAAAGACAAAACACGTGGTGTTCAAAACACTGGACACCAGAGAACGAGGAACCATGATCCCTGAGAGATGGGAAGCAAGTGAGGCGAGTGTCTACTGCCTTGGCCAAGTGTCCAGGCCGTGGCTCTGCACCCCTGAGATGAGCAGACAGAGCTGTTGGTCTGGGGCAACCACAGTGGTCCATGGAGCAGGAAAGAGCTGCACAGAGAGAGAGCTCTAGGGATCTCCAGAGGCCCCCTGAGCATGTGTAGCTGAGAACACATGTAAAGAAACTAGCCGAGGCCAGAGAAAGAACCACCCAAGAGGATCCCAGGAAAAGATGCCTTGCACTCATGTAGAGCCGGAGATGCACCTGTCCCAGCCAGCCAGGTGGGCAAGCCTCAACCGTAAGAAAACAAAGTCCAACGTGAGAAGTGGGCAAAAGATGTGAACAGACCCTTCACCCAAGAAGACACATGGATGGCAAATGAGCACATGAAAGATACTCAACACCATTAGTCCTTAGGGAAATGCAGATCAAAACTACATGAGATAACTCAACACACCTATTAGAACGGCTGAAGTTAAAAAACAAAAAAACCTGACAACATCCAACGCTGGTGAGGGTGTGAAGCCACAGGAACTCTTATTCGTTGCTGGTGGGAATGCAGAATGGCTGCTGTGGAAGACAGTCTGGCAGTTTCTTATCCAGTTCAATGCGTACTTGCTATAAGACCAAGCAATCCCACTCTAAATCGTAGGTTTTTACCAAAGTGAATTGAAAATTTATGTCCCCATAAAAATGTGTAGGTGAGTGCTTATAGAAGTTTTATTCCTCATCACCCCAAACTGGAGTCAACCATCGTGCCCTTCCACCACTGAACAGATAAACAAACGGTGGGCAGTGTGTCCATACAATGGAACACTGATCAGCAATGAAGAACACTCACTGATTGATGCAGACATGTGAGGACTCTTAAATGTGTTTTGGGAAGTGAAAGAGGTCAGACCCAAGAGGCTACACATCATACGATTCTATTTCTATGATCTTCTGGAAAAGACAAAACTGAAGGAAAGAAGTGGTTGCTAGGGACCGTGGTGGAGAAGAGGGGCTGATGACTGAGAGCCCCAGGAGCGATATTTAGGTGGGAGACGGAATCGTTCTGAATGGAACCGTGATGGTGGGTACATGACTCAATGCATTTGGCAAACCCTGTAAAAACGTATATCACAAAAAGTGAACTTTACTGTATCCAAATTAAACAAACAAAAAACAACGAGACTATCGGTAGCCCCAGGATGGAATGCAGCGTGTGACAGGTGAATCTAACAATATAACAAATGTATGACATAACCTCATTGATAAAAGTAGGTAAAAAGAAGTTGCAATTTGGAAAACAGTATTTTGACTAGATCCTGTAAGACTAAAGAAAAAAAAGAGCTGTATATAAACTCTGTACTCCAGTGGGTAGATTGTTTCTCACAGGGACATAGTCTAATTAGTTCATAATTAGTTCATAGTTTCATAATTCTGAAACTACATGTGCGCTAGAGTCGAACAAATAAATCAATAAATGTAGATCATGGGAGCCCAGTTTCTCACTGTTAGTGATGGAAGTTACCAGTAAGTAAGAGAGGAAGAGTAGAATCAGTTCTGTAGGGCTACTTCAGAGTCAGAGACAGAAGGATGAACTCATATATGTATTCTTATATACACAGATCCACACAGGACTAGATACAGAAATGTACACACACAGGTTGAAATACAGATAAATATTCCCCAGCACTGCCCACTGAGAACGCCCAGTAGCAGGGGCACCCCAGCAGTTATGAGCACACCCAGTGCCCAGATCTTGGTTTCTAGACACCATTGCCAACATACTGTGTTGGTTCATTCTAGAGGTGGAGCAGACAAGACATAAGATGCATCGGGGGCATGTTATAGTGCTCAACATGCCAGAAAGTAAGTGCTCAAAAAAGGAAGAAAAAAGAAAAAAAGATGGGCCATGGTAAACAATGGACACCAAATAAGACAACTTGAAATCTCTCCCGGTGGCCAAAGCCGGGACTATTTGATCAAGAAAATAACTAGCGAAGTATTAGATTAAAACGCAAAGTGTAAAATAACTGCTCATGTGTCCATACTGATATGAATAAATGGTTGAATAAATAAATAAGTGAAGAGAAAGAACAAATTTTCCTTACAGAAGAATTCCAAATAATAAATACAGAGGAAACAAAAAATCTCTGCTAAAACTCCACGGTGACAATTGCTTTAGGCGAGATCCACTGATGAATGCTAAAATTGGAAGGAAAGCATTGAGAAGTGGGATATTTGCAAAACCTCAAAGCATGTCTTCCAGAGTATTTATTAATTACTGTCGTTATTCTAACATATGTCCACACTTTGATGCGACTCCCTCCAGGAGGTGTGCTTAATTCGACTCCCCGGAGTGTGGGCCAGACTTCAAAGGTGTCAGAGTTGCGAACGACAAGGAAAAACTGAGAAACTATCATTTGGGAGGTGCTCAGAAAACTGGCAACTAAATTCAGTAGTGCCCTGGACTGAACCCCAAAACGGAAAAGGGCACTTGTGGAAAAACTGTTGAAATCAAATTTATATTATTTATCCAAATCAAGTCTATATCATTTAGATAATAGTATTATTCCTGGAAGTCCTCTGCCCATATCCTCCGCCTCCTCCTATGAGGACAGGAGGGGCAGGGGGTGGTCTTTCCCCAGGATGCCAGCATGGGCTGGGAGCAGCGTGTGATTTGGAGTGAAAGGCCAATTCGCCATCTTGCCGTTCTGGGCAGCTAGGTCTTCCATAAGTCATAAGGCCTTCCAGAAGCGTCCTCTCTATCAGAGGGAGAGATGACGGCTCCAGGGGAGTCAATGAGCCAGAGAATGCTCAAGCGCTCGGCACAATTTCCCTCTTGGCTGCCCCAGCCGCCCCTTCCTCTCTGTATATGAATGAAGCTCCCAAGGGCGGCCAGTAGGCAGCTGCAGGCCTCTGGCCTCTGAATCCCGCATGCCTTCCTTGCACCGTCTGTGTCCCTCCTGCCACCGCGCATACTTGGCAGCCGAGGCCCGGGCTCCTGAGCAGATGGTATTCACGCTGCAGGTGCCAAGGGCACGCAGGAAGGCGAGTGTGACTGGCAGGTGTGGTACCCGGGACCCACTGCCCATTAAGTACGGACAGCAGCCCCGCTGGACCAGGGGTGACGAAGAACGGGGCCGCCTGCTCCCAAGAACAGGAGCAGAGTCAGACGTTGTCCATAAAGGCTCTCGGCTGAGCTTCCAGAGCCTGTTTCCTCAGCGCTGACTTCTGCCACCTACCTCCAGACGTGAGCCTGTGAGGACAGGAGTGGACCAGAAAATCGATGGTTCACACAGACCCGGTACCCAGGATGGTGATCTGCCTGAGGCTGCAGATTCAGCACATCCCTGCCAACGTGCAGGAGGGACCTCCATTTCCAGATGCAGCAGTAGAGATGCTGGTCTCCAGCGGTTCTCATCAAGGACCTCGTATGAGCAAGGAGGCAAGGCTGCCATCTCACATCCCTGCTGGCCAGGGGGGCAGCCCGGCCCAGGGCAGAGGCTGCGGATGTGCAGACCTGGCTTCATCCATCAGGATCCCCACTTTTTACTGCCCTAATCCCTACAATAATCCCAAAAGTCATTTTAAACCCACTTAATAGATGACAAGACTGAGGCTCAGAGTGATGAAGTCAGGGAAACCAAGATCCACGCACACACAGTCTTTTCATCGGCATTCTCAAAATGAGTCTTTGATGAATTAGTAATTCCAGGAGACAGCCGAAAGGAAAAGGAATTCCAGACTAAACAGTTCTGATAAACCAAGCATACTTATGGCTCCTTCAGGAATCACTATGGTTGGGGCCAATTTAAGGTTCTGAGAAGTTCTGTGGCCAAGAATCCTATTAACTTAACAGCAAGCATTTTAACTTGATTGGCCACAGAATTGCTTTTATAGTAACACCAGTCGACACCCTTCAGGTGTCATGCTCCAGAACTCACTTCGCTTCACCCAGTTCTACAGCTTAATGTCAATGTTAGCAACTAAGCTAGAGGGATACCTGTTAATGCTTCATGGGCTACATGAAGATCCAGAGTGATGGACTCCTTCCTGAATTTACATCATCTTTTGAAAATAAGAATCGAGAGAGCCATCAGTGACTTTCAAACTTCCAGGACAGCAGAGTTCATCAGAATGAGTCTCCACTCTGACACTGACACCCTTCCTTCAGGAAAGCTCATCTTTCTTTAACGACTGCTGCATGCGTGGACCACCCTGATCCACCCACTACTCATCTGGCTACTCCCTTAGATGTGTGTGTGTGTGTGTGTGTGTGTGTAAAACCTTTTCATGGGCAAACCAACACAAGTTTGTGATTTACTTTTAAGAGAAAAGCACAGAGGAACACAAAATGAAAACAGACATCCTTCCCATCCAGACTCCCCCAGATTTGTCCCCTGAAACAAACATTTTCAACAAGTTCAGGATCTGATGCTTCTAGTGGGTATAACCATAACTCCAAATCATAAGCTTTGCTCTGGTTTCTTCATTTTTCTAGATCACTTCATTGTTTATTGACACTCCAGGACTTCTGGTGTCAGCTCAGTGATGTAGAGAGCAGGCAAGTGCATCATTCCCATTCTTAGAAAAAAAAGCCAGAAAACTGTAAACCAGTGACTTTTATTGAGCCCATCAGAGAACAGATGTCATAAGACAACCAAGTAACTCAAACTCTGAAATAGGAAGGAGTCTGCGGGGAGAAACAGGACCCAAGAAGTTGCCTACCTGGGGCAGACACCATATATGCTGGTGAAAGGATTTGGCTAAAATTTTTAATAAGTTCATGGAGACCAAGTGTGGGCTACCGTGAAAGTGTGAACCCGCAGGGGCTGCAGATGTATGAAGGGTTGTACCTTCTTGCAGAGTTTTCTTCCACAAACCCCACCCAGTGCTTACACGGAAGGTCTGGGATCTTCCTGGAAAAGCTTTCCCTGTGGTCTGGCTGGAGGAAGACATCAGCCACTGCTGAAAATCTAACAGCATAATCTGCGGGAGAAAGAGCAAAAAGACATCATCATCAAGGGCACTGATGGCAACCCACGGTAGCCGAGAGAAGAAAAGAGAAAAAATAAAAATAAAATCTCCAGCCCTGGGGGTGGTGCAGGCACATGTGCTGTGACCAGAACTATGATGCAGGATGAACAAAAGCCCTGTGAAGACCACACCCCCAGAATACACAGCCCATAATATGCTGAGGGTAGTCATAGCAACAGTAAACATCCATGCCAGCCCGTTTCCTGCCTAGATTAACACAGACCTGCACACTAAAGGCCCAGCAGAAGTTAAAGCGTGCTCATCTCCAAGCATAAAATATATTTACCTCTGTATCTTCTATTCTAAACAATATGTCCAGCTTCCAACCAAGAGTTGAGGCATACAAAAGGCAAAACAAAACACAGTCCTAAGAGACACAGCAATTGTCAGAACCAGACTCAGATAGGACACAGAGGTTGTAACTGTCTGTCAGGGAAATTGAAGTAACTATGATTAATGTGTTAAAGGTTGTAATGGAAAAAGTATACAACATGCAGAATCAGATGGGTAGTCACAGCAGACAGAGGAAATTCTAACTGAAATGCTAGAAATAGAAAACACTGTAGCAGGAATGAAGAACACTTTTGATGGTGTCATCAGTAGACTTGAACCTGAGAAAAGAATCAGTGAACCAGAAAATACATTTCTAGAGATTACCCAATCAGACACACAAAGAGAAAAATAGGGAGGGAAAAGACAGAACACAGCATCTGAGAACCATGGGAGCAGCAGCAAATGCTCTAACATATGCAAAATTGGAATCTTGTAAGGGGAAGAGAGGCTAGTCAGAAGAAATATATAAAGAATCAATGGCCAAGATTTTTTTTAATTAATGAAAGACACCAAACCACAGATTCAAGAAGCTCAGAGAACAGCAAGAAGGATACACTACTCTTCTCCTCTCCCAAAATATTCAAACTTCAGAATACCAAAATTAAGAAAATATTGAAGGCAGCCAGAAGGCAGAAAACACATTACCTACAGAGGCACTGAGATAAGAATTACAGCCAACTTCTCTTCAGAAGTCATGAATACAAGAAGACAATGGGGAAACATCTTCCCCAAATTCTTCAAAAAATCCTTCAAAAATGGAGTAAACTTTTATGCCACAATTAGGGAAATTTGAACCCTGCCTGGATATTTGATAATATTAAGAAAATATTGTTAATTATTCATGGGCAACCCTCTCATTTTTTAGGATTTTAAATCCTTATCTTTAATGGTTTAAGGTCACTATCTTTTACACACACTTACTAACATTTTATGGAGGATAATATATAATTTTCAGGAGGGAGTGGGCAGGGTATAAGGAAATAAGATGGGCCCAGTGTTGATACTGTAAAAGCTGGGGGATGATTACATGGGGGTTCATTACATGGCACCCCTCCAATTTTAAACAGGTTTTAAAATTTTGATGACAAAAATAGAATTCATGAAAAAATGAAGGAGAAACTGTGACTTTCTCAGACAAACGAAACCTGAGGGAATTCACTGCCAACAGACCAAGGCTCCAAGAAATGGTCAAGGAAATTCTTCAGGCAGAAGGAACATATCAGTAAGAAAATGTATTTACAGGCTTGTTAGAAATGAAATGAACAAGGTAGAATAAAATTTATTTTTTCTTTAGTTTTAAGTGATCTAAAATAGGAGTCAGCAAACGTTTTCTTAAAGAGACAGTAAATATTTTAGGTTTTGCAAGCCAGATGCTCTTTGTTGCAACTACCTGACTCTGCACTCAAGTCTGCCCTTGTAAATATGTAAATAAGCATGAAAGCAGCCACTGGATGTAAATAAATGGGCTGTGTGCCAAGAAACCCTTATTTATACACACAGGCCACCAGTCATGGCTCACTGCCCTCAGTTCTGGAAGGTAACTGCCTCAGAAAAAATAGTAACGGGTATTGTGTGTTTACAGAGTAAATGAAAGTAAAATAAAGGAAAGAAAAGGTGAGGGGGGATTGGGAATACTCTGTTATCAGATCTTTACATACCTACAAAGTTGACTAACAGTGTTTGACTCAATTCACTTAAAAAACATGCGTTGTAAACCCTAGGGAAACCACTAGTACTTTTTTAAAGAGCTATACATAATAAGTCAACAGAGAGAATAAAATGTGCCCAATTAAATGCAGAAAAGGCAGAAAAAGAGAGAAGGAGAAGCAAAGTAGAAGGGGAACAAATAGAAAATAGCTGTCAATGTGGCAGATTTTAATCCATCTTAGTAATCACTTTAAACATGAATAGTCTAAACACAGCAGTTAAAAGACAGAGATTGTCAGAGTCATCTTAAAAAAAGCAAAATCCAATTCTATTCTGACCAAGTTTCAATATAAAGATGTGGATCCGTTAAAAGAAAAAGGATGGAGAAAGGTAGCCAGCCATTGCCAAACAAAGGAGGCTGGAGTAGGTAAATTAACATCAGACAAAGCAGATTCAGAACAAGGACGATAACCAGAGATAAAGAGGGACATTACATAATAATAAAGGGCTGTGTTCAAAGGCAGACATGCCTAAGGCAGACGTGAACTTCACAATCCAGGACGCAGGGCTGAGGGAACTGAAAGGAGAAATCCACAATTCGAGTCCAGACACCAACCCTCTTCTCCGTGTAACTGATAGAACAAGCGGGCAGAAAATCGGTAAGGATGTGTGAGACCAGACAGCACCGTCCACAACCGGGCCCAACTGACATCGACTCAGAACGCGCATTCCTCTCCAGCGCCCACGGAACACTCACGGCGACAGGTCCTGTTCTGGGCCATAAAACCAACTTTGACAAATTTAAAAGAATAGAAATCATACAGGATGGGTCTGCAGATCATAATGGAATTAAACTAGAAATCCAAAACAGCAGTTCTACGCTGCAGAGCCAAGAGTCTGTGGCAAGACCCAGTGGACGATTGTGATTCAGACCCCGGACTTTGGGGGGGCACAGAGCAGGAAAGGGCTCTTGGTGGGTCCAGGCTGTGGTGCTAGCGACCTGACACGGAAGCCGCACGATATGGCAGACCCTGTATATCGGGAGGGAACAGCTGTGGAGTTTGTGACAAGGCACGGCAGGAAATGCAGGCCACCAAGTCACAAGTGTAGGTGGGCCCAGCAAAATCCCTTATAGGCTGGAAGTGGTGTATACACCTGGGACCAAACACAGGGAGCTGGAGGGCACAGCGGGCAGCCCGGACCTCAGGTCACCACAGTCACTGCATCATTACCACCCATCAGCGCACACCCGCGGCCATAGGGGAATCCCAAAGGACCCACCGCAGCAGGAGGAAAGTCCAAATCTTGGCTGAAGGATGGGTTGAGTTGGCATGTGGGATACAAGCTGTACCCCAGGCTCCTTGGCGTGACCTTGAAAGACGGTGGAGAGGAAAAGCCATCCCATGGACAGAACTCTGGGCAGTGCCCTTGTCCATCTGTGCTGTGTGAAAGAAAAGCAGCCTGAGGTTAGAAGGTACACAGACACGTGGGCAGGAGAGGTGGTCCAGCTGGATGGTCAGGAATGACCAGGAACAGCAAGCCTCGGGCAGGGAGGCCTGGGCACGTATGGAGAGACAAGGACAAGTGGGAGTGGGCATGAGGCAGAGGAGCGTGGCCCACCCCAGACGATGCTTGGGGGACAGACTGACTGGCCAGGAGTGTTAACCAGCGCGGGCAGCGCCCCCACAGTGCCGGCTTGATGACACATGAAGGAAGTAACCACAGAGGCAGAAATGGAGGCCGCCCACCGACCCAAAGGCCCAGACCCCCGCTTACCACGGCTTCCGCCCAGCCGCCTGCCCCTCCTGCCAGCAACGAATGTCAATGCTGAGCCCCCGCTAAGGCGCTTTCCTCCAGAGGACCAACTGACCACTGGCGGCAAACTGACCACGCTGGGTCCCTTCCGTCCCAGAGAGGTCAGCAGTGCATCCCCCCAGGAGGATTTTCTGGATATGGGTTGGCCCTCCCACCTGCCAGACCTCTGCCGGTGGCACCATCTGAGGGCCATGGGTGTTTGAGCCCGTGGCTCAGGGACAGGATTCCGGGACACTGGAGTAAAATGTAACCCTGCCCATGCCTCTGAGTGTCTTCTGGTGCCAGCTGGTCCTCCCTGGGCCGAGAATCCCTCCAAGAAGTGTGTGCACTCGCTGAGTTGGAATGAGTCCGCCCGGCCAGGAGAAGGTCTCCAAGCTGTGCCATGCAGACCCCGGTGGCTCGTCACCCGGGCCTGATTCCAGTAGCTGTGATTAGCCCACTTAATCAAGCCTCGGTCACACATTCAGGTTGGGATGAATAATTTCTGAGCTACGCAGACCTAAGAGGAGCCCTTCTCTCTGCGAGGCACCCCTCAGGGACTCCACGGACCCAAACCTCGTCCTGGACAGACCTGCAGTCTCAGGCAGCCGAAGTCACCAGAGCTTCTCCCAGAATGGAGGCAGCCAGGCCGGCACTCGGGTCTGAACTCCTGCGTGTGGCTCTCAGCTCCCAGGAGGTACCGGCCCACCTCTCAGTTTGTACCTGTAGCCCCAGCTGGGTTCTGTCTACTAGCATCAGATGAAATAAAGTGCTTTATGCCCATGAAAGGCTCTGTTGGTCAAGTCAAGTTTTTCTTATCACCGTTCTGGAAAGGACTGGGAATCTTTAAGCCAGAGGCTGAAGTACTGGAAGCCAAGGGACCAGGGATGAAGCCAAGGTCTCACCTGCTCTGGAGAGGGGCGCAGGAGGTTGGCAGGAGAGGCCCCGAGCTCGGGTGGACCTCCTGTGCCCCTCAACCACCTATGGCTATGGCCAGACCGGGGCACAGGAATCAACACGAGGCTGGACTGAAGCCTGTCTGACTACCCCACCCATTGCCCCCATCTAGGTGTGCCCTCCTGTTTCCTTCCCCCTCTGTCCCCTGCCCCCTGCAAGGGCCCAGGCCAGGACCCCTTGCTCTACTGCCCTGTCTGAAGATACAAGCGCACCTGTCCCACCCACAGCTCACAGCTGAACTGAGTCCTGACGGCTTCACAGGGTGAGATGGAGACGGCCACACCGGCCATGGGAGCCCATGTGGTCAGCTCTTCCCAAGGCCACGTTCAGTGATGACGCGTTGCTAGCTTGAAATTGGCCATGGCGGGAGTATTTGCACCACAGAAACTGGCAAATGCTGCAGATCAGGGCTTTTCTGGCCCAGGTAGCTACTTATGAGAGCTTGACCGGCACAGGCTGGTTCCATCTGTGAGCCCCTCCTGGCTGAACATGGGGCTACTGGGCAGGGAGGAGGTGGAGAGGAGCCCTCCCAGGGCCCGATGCCCTCGAGGGAGCCCAAGTTCCCAGAATGGCCCACCCGGCCTCCATGTCCCCCAGACCTCAGCCCTACCAAGCACGGGCCTCTGAGCTCCCTGCCCAGCAGGCAGCAGCGCCTGGCACGGGGCGTGCTCGGTGTGTGGTGACAGAATGAGAAAGCCACCACATTTGTGCAGGGTTCCTCAGAGGCCTTTGTCTGCAGGGAGGCTGCAGGAACCTGAGCCTTGAAGGCCAAGGGGGTTCCCGGGACCCTCCCTGCCAACCCTGCCAGCTTGGCCAAGTCCCCCAGGTGGGACCTGAGCCTGGAGAGAGGCCCTGCGGGTCACACTGTGAATGGGGGTGGGGGGAGCTCCCGGCTGGGGAAGGTCACCAGACAAGGGCAAAACGGTGGTTATCCAAAGCTCTGACGCTGTAGGACCCAGAGCAAGTGTCTTAAGCATTCTGTCCTTGGTTCGTGTTCTATAAAATACTTTACTCAAGGATCATTTTGAGGGCTTAATGAAATAACACATGTAAAACGTGCCTCTCATGGGCCTGGCCCCTGGTAGGGGCTCCTCTCCTCGCCCCCAGCCCCTGATGTCGGAATAAAAGTCTGTTCTTCACAGCTCTCCCAGGTGTCCTGGGATCCGAAACCTAGGCTTTGAAGTCATGACTAGCGTTTGCTCTTGAATTCACTTATTTTTTTGTTCTCACCGGCTTTTAGTTCTAATTGAAACATTGTCTTTGACAAAGCCAAGGCGTTCAGCTATGCTGAGAGCAAAATGCACAAAAGGGTTTTGTCCTCCCTTGGGCCAGAGAGAAGCCAGTGACGGGGTCGCCTGAGATCGAGGGTGGCTGTCACCCTCAACGAAAATGAGACACACTCATGGGGAGGGGCTGCGCCTGTTAGAGCGTCTGTGCAGCTGCACTCCTCAGCCCAGGCCCAGGAGGGGCTCTGGGGAGGGGCTGCTGCCCCCCGCACACACACTCGGTTATTCTTGGATTTTTACTCCCAGAGAGGAAAGGTCAAGAAGCGGAACCTGGAGGGGTAAAGGCGGGGAGTGAGGAAGAGCAGGGCACAGATGTCTTACTGATTGACCATCTGTTGCATCCTGGGGTCTGTACTCGGCCCTTCATGCCTGGTCCCATGAACCCATCTCCTCCCCTTACAGATGCGGCTCCTGAGGCCCAGAGAGGCTGAGTCCTCTGCCCAGAATCACACAGCAAAAGGGGCAAGGTCTGGATTCTCACCCAGGATGCCTGACTTACCCTCCACCCAGAATACCACACCTACGCCTGCAGAGTCACCTGGAGAGGGGATGGGAATGGAGAGGGAGACAGAGGTCACCAAAGGCCACCTCAGCCAACCAGCTGCCTCTCCTGAAAAGAGAGAGACCTGGATGGGCTTCCCTGAGGAGGAGAGCTGAGCGGGACCCCGATCCTGCCCTCCTGGGGAAAGGGGAGACGGCTCTGGGACGGTCACTCCCCGCGTGCGGCCGCACGGCTCCCTAGTTCTCCTTCCCTCGTCTGACTCCACCCCCAGCCCAGTCCAGGTAGCCTTTCACTCACTTTCTCCTACTCACCAAGGGGCCTCCCGCCTCAGGGCCTTTGCACCTCCTATTCCCTCTGCTGCACAAGCTTCCTGTGGCCTTGACTCTTGGTCCAAGCACCCCCTGACTCTCCCCAAATCTAAACCAGGACACCTGCTAATTTCTCTCTGAACGCCTAGCACCATCGTCCCCTATGCACTTGGTAGATGTGGAGAGGCAATAAGATGGGCAGGTAAACACACAGCCCCGCCAGCAGGCAGCTTGAGCTCGAATCCTGGCTCTTCCACCTGCAGCTGTGTGACCTTGGGCCTTCCGCTTAGCCTCTCTGCGCCTTGATCTCCCGGTGTGTAAAATGTGGGAAGAGGATGATAAGAGCATCTAATGAGTTCATATGCGCCAAGTGCTCTGACAGCCCTGGTGCAGCCTGTGGGGGCTGTGGCCTTGTCATAGGTGTCTTCCTCCGCCATCAGACTGTACGCCCCCAAGGGGAGGGTCCGGGCAGCCCCCTCACCGCTGTCCGCAGAGCCGGCACGGGTGGCGCCCCATGAAGGAAGGGAAGATGGATGTGAGTAAGGAACGCTGGCCCAGGGACGACGGGAAGAGGCCGGGAGGCCGGCGGAGGCTCGTGCCCATCCCCCTCCACGGCCCTCCCACCCCTGCTGCAGCCTCTGGTCAGGGCCCAATGCCAACAGGCTTCCTGGCAAAGCCCACTTAAATTCTTCTCGCAGCGCTGCGGGGCGCCATGTGCAGGCCCTATTAAAATCTAATTAGCAAAATGGATAAATAATCACACGCAAGCTTAACTCTTTCCTGCAATCGCAGAGCACGTTTGTTGGAACCAGGCGGGCAGCCGGGCCTCTGACCTAGTTTGAGCGGCCATCCTGACTGCAGCTGGCGGGGCACCGAGTTGGCAGTGGCTCCGGAGACACACTGTCGTTTACTCCAAGACGGAGTCAGTGTGATGGGAGCACGCAAGCGTTACGCCTGACCTTGACTGCCCTGGACTTGTAACGGAGGACGGGCCGCACCCGGGAGGCCCTCGTCGCTCCCTCCGCTGACCCACGCAGGGAACCTGCCTGTGGATCCATCAGGGCTCTGAGGCCGACCTCGGCTAAGGAAACGCAGGTGCGGCTCTGCCTTCTAGAAACCCTTGATCTGATGGAGGAGACAGGCAGGTAAACAAATAATTAGGATACAGAAAAAATAAAGCCATCTGAGCATAGGGGGTGAGAGTTGAATCCTGTCTGAGGACGTGGGAGAATGTGTCACAGCAGGCAGATGCGTTAGCAGGGTTTTAGAGGATGGATAAGAGGTTGCCAGTTAGGGCATAAAGCCATTCAAGAAAATGGAACGACAGGTGCACAGGCTCAGGGGAGTAATACCCTCCCCACCGTGTTGTGTAAAATCCTGCAAGAACCAGAAGCAGCCTGACACTGCTGGAGATTGAGGTGCAAAGGGGGCGGGGCCCAGGTGTCTCTGGGGTCAGGAGCCACTGAGAACTCCCGTTGGGGCAGGACAGATGGGAAGGGGGTCAGAGGAGGACAAACGGGCCTGCAGGACACCCAGCGAGGAAACTGCTCAGATGGTCCAGTCGAGGCTGAGGCGCACGGGCCAGTGGGGTCCGTCTATGCAGACGCGCCAGCCTCTTGGAAGTGAGGTTGAGAGAAAGGGTCGGGGGAGGGGGGGCAGGTCTCCAGGTGCCACGTTCCCAGTTCCATCCAAAGACGGGGCGGGAACCCCACACTGTTGGAGGGGAGGTGCCGTGCCTGTCTCCTGTGGGTGTGTCCATGGGGTCCCCTGGGCCAGGCCAGCCATAGACGCAGGGGCATGTGGGTTCCGCAGAGGAGTTAGGCTGCTGCAGAGTGTGCGTGGGGAGAGGAAAGGACTCCCCGAGGGCCCCCAGCCGGGAAGCAGAGCGGGAATTAAGGGCCACCAGGCACCGGGCAAAGCTCTCTCGTGCATTTCCTCCTTCGATGCTCACAAGGGCGGCGCCATGAGGCAGGTTTCTTCATGAGCCCCCGAGAGTCAGGGATCACCCAGAGGGGGTGGAATCTCAGCCCCCGCGCTGGACCCACCCAGCCCGGCGTCCCTGTGCAGCCCTTCCTCCTCACTGCTTGGACTCTGCTCGGGGCTCCCTCCTCCAGGCAGTCTCCCAGGTGCACTCGCCGGCTAAGGAGCCTCCCCTGAACTCCCTTGGGAGGCGGGGGCGCTCCTGCCATCCTGGACCCCAGCACACAGCACCGCCTGACTCAGGGTGACACCGTCCAGCACTTACAGAGAAAGTGGAAAGAGGAGCGAATGGACAGCAGTGAGGACAAACCACACTGCTCTCGGCCTCCGGGGAGGACCGTCCAGCACCAAGCAAAGGCTGCCCAAACCGTCCTGGCCGGCGGGAGACAGCTGAGTGACTCCTGGCAGGCGGGCAGCCAGGGACCTGCATGCCCGCTTCCCGGCCCCCGCCCCTCCGTCCCAGAGGCAGGCGCGCATCCCGGGAGCCTGGTCCCCCGCCTGGGTCCAGGCAAGGCCCTTCTCCCCTTTGCTCCAGCTGTTGGTCCCTGTTTGTCCCTTCCCACCCCACAGGTTATCATCTAATGGGCTTAAGGTGGATTTTTTTGCTCGATTTTGTTTTGGCAAAATGTGTGTTGCGACGAGTGTCCATACTTTAAATTTCCAGAGACAGACTCATTTGTTTGTTCATCTGCTTCCCTCTGTACTGTGCCCTTAGGGGTCAGCTAATGCTTTCCTTCCACCTGCCGCCGAGTATGTCACAAGGGCTGCTTCCAGACCTCCCACCTCTCCTGCGACGGGCACCCACGTGACCCCCAACCCCACACCATAAATCGATGCTCAGCACCCAGGAGTGGACGTGGCTGAGCCAGGCCATGCGCGCACCCGATGGCCCGGGGGCCCACCTGACCGCAGCCCACCCACCCAGCTCCCCCGCTTGTCCCATCGTTCCCTCCCCACAGCAGACGCCCAAGTGCAAGTCCTCGCCATACAGAAGGTTTTAATTAAAGTCTCCCAACAGGGCCCAAGGATGTCTCCAGTGGACAGGCCTGGGCTCAGTAAGCTGCAGTCCTGAGAGAAATTATTTTACTCCAAACGTGACAGAAGCGGGGAGGTCCTGGCTGAGCATCTCCAGGCCTCAGGGGAGTGGGGGGTTGTCCCTGCATGTGTGTGCGGTGCACGTGTGCATGTGTGTACACACACGTAGGGCCCACCCCGTGGGTTAGAAGTGCATCGGTGCCTTTTCCCACCTGGAAATCCACCCACCTGCGTCTCTAAATGATGTGGCCGGAGTCCTCCACCCCTGACACCTGGCAGGAGACTGGGAGCTGGCAGGGGGTCTGCTTTGGTGCAAAACGGGATCCTGGGCTGATTCAAGGAGCACAGAGCCCTGAGCCCCCAGGCTCTGTACCCTCCACCCGCATGACCATGGCCAGGCCCCTTGCTTGCTTGGGCCTCTGGTCCACATCTCAGCCTCCCACCTCAGCAGAACAGGTCAAAGTGGAAATTACTCAAATGCTCATCGTCTCACACATCTGATGTTGGAACACCGGAGAGGCTGACCTTGGGCCGTGCAGCACTGCACACGGAGCCCACGGACACGAGTGTCATAGCACCAGCCATGCGGTGTCATTTACATAAAGGCCCAAACTGCACACAGATGGGGACGGTCAATCAGTGCTGCTGAGAGCTAGGCTGGGGAGACACTGACCCCCACCGGAGGCGAGCTTTTGGAGGTGATGGAATGTTCTACATCTTGACTGTGCTGGTGGTCATGTTATCTATTTGTCTAAACTCACCAAACTGCCACATGAAATGGTGCCTTTTATGTATGTAAGTTGTACCTCCATAAAGTTGACTTTACAAAGAACAGAGGGTGATTGTGAAGTTCCAGGACCAGCGGGAGGGGTTTTAATTCTTCCACCGATGTGCCCTCTACCCTCTGCGTGTCCGCACAGCACAATATCTCAAGGTCAAACCAAACCTTAGGCCTCCACAAGGATGTCTGAGCAACCCGCACTCCACACTCTCCCCGGACAGAAACCGCAGAGCAGGAAGGGAAAGTGCCACTGCCACCCACCAGGTGCCGCTCAGGGGGGCTGTCCCGTCACTCACAGACCCAGGCTCTCTGGGGGCCCTCCCACCAGGGCCACAGGGTGAGCAGGAGGCGGGAGGGCTTCTGCCTCTTCCAAAGCCCACCCTGCTGTCTCCTGTTGGACTCAGGCCTGGGGCTCCTGGGGTACCAAGCACTGCGGCTTCAGAGAGACCTGTCTCCATGGCAGCAAGGAAACACAGCTGAGGCGACACAAGTGTGACACGGGCGGTGCCATGGACACATGTATCACAGCTGCACAGATGCCCGAGAGACAGAGGGAGGGAGAAAGAGACAGACAGACAGAGAAGGGGGGAGGGAGGGAGGGGGAGAGAGAGAGAGAGAAGGGATTGATGGAGGGAGAGAGGAGAGGGGATAGAAGAAAGGAGAGACAGACAGACAGACAGACAGGATGTTCACAGAAGCATCACTCACAAGAGCCAAGATATGGAATCAGCCCAGGTGTCCATGGACGTATGAACAGACTAGAAAACGTGGTACGTGGATCACAATGGAATGTTAGCCTTAAAAGGGAGGAAATCCTGCCTTTGCAACAGCATGGATGGACTTTTAGGAGGTTACGCTGAGTGAGAGAAGTCAGACAGAGAAAGGCAAATACTACTTATATGTGGAACCTAAAAAAGACAACTCACAGAAGCGCAGAGCAGACTACTGGGGCCTGGGGGTGAGGGCGACGGGGAGGTGGTCAAAGGCACCAATTCCTGGTCCGAGGTGAGTAGGTTCCGGGTTCTAAGGTAGAGCCTGACTGTAGTTGGCGACAGTGTGCTGTGTGCTTGAAAGTTGCTGAGAGAGCAGATCTTCAGTGTTCCCACTACAAACAAAAGAGAAGAAAAAGGAAGTGGTCACCCTGCGAGGCGATGGGTGTTTATTAGCTGCGCTGTGTGACCATTTCACAATATACCAATGTGTGAAACCATCAAGTTGTGCACCGTAAATATATACCCTTTTTATTTGTCAATTATACCTCAGTAAAGCTGGGGAAAAAAGAAAGGGGGAGAGAAAGAGAGGGGGGAGAGGGGACAGGACAGAGCATTTGGGGTGGGGACAAACCCGCTGACGACAAGTTAAGCAGAGGAGACGGGAAACCCAGGGGTCCTGCCCGGCGCACCTGGGAGGCTCCCGCAGGAGATGGGATCTGAGGGCAGGGGCCGCCCGGGGGGAGCAGGACCGGACAGGACGGGGTGGGGGGCGCCCAGGCCTGCGCCCACTCTGCTCTGAGGGTCTCCAGGGTGTGATCTGTCATCAGTAGTGTCCCTTAGTGAAGCAGTAATTGGTCCTTTAAAAATATCTACAGACTTCAAGTATGTATGTAATCAGACGTGTCTTACACAGCTGTAAGGTCATTAATTTTTAATAACTGAGCGATGCTTAATGACATAGGGTTAACCGGAAGCCTTTCTTTGAGACACGTGACTTGATGGCCCCTTAGCCTTCAGCATCTCTCGCCCACCCTGGGCCCCTGGCAGGGGACAAGCAGGCTGTATCTGTGTCGTGGGGCGATCCTGTGAGGCCACAGGGTGTCTGATGAAATAACCCCCCTGAGACCCATTCGCCCACCCCTCAGCACATCATCCAGGGGAGGGGCCCTCAGAGCAAGTTCGTGAGATGGAATCAGATCCCAGCGGGACCGCCTGGAGCCGGGGCCCAGGCCTCCAACACGACTGCAAGGTCACGCGCATTTCTGAGATGAGGAGTTGGAGGCATGGAGAAAGGAGGCGACTTCACCCACGGCGGCCAGGCCGGGAGGGACGGTGCTGGGAGCCCAGCTGCACCTGAGTCCAGAGCTGCCCCCTTACGAGTGTGCTGGCGGTCAGGAGACCGAGCGCCAGGGGGCCGCAGAACACCAGCACAGCCATTGCCGTGATGAACCAACTATTTTTAGTATTTGAGTTTTTATTTAATAGTTAAAATGCACATGGAAGAAAATTCAAAATGAACAAAAGCCCACCGTGAAGGTCGAGTGTCCCGTCCCCTGCCGCGGGCCTGAGCCTCTGGGACCCGTGCCCCTGACATCGTCACCTTCGCCACCTGCCAGGGACGGAGCCTCCCCCCGCATCTCCAGGACGCAAGCGTCTCTAAAGATCAACTCACCTGAGGGCAAAATCCACCCTGAGCGCAAGGCACATGGGCTTGCCCCGAAAGGCACAGACCTAATAGTCACGTGTTTTACAAGAATGTTCGTCTTCTAGATCCCACGGGGGTGTTAAACAGACCAGGCAGCCTATTGCTTTTCTAAATTCTGGAAGATGCCGAACGCCAACAGCCAGGTGAGGGCTGTGGATGGACACGGCTCAGCCTCCCAGCCCCGCAGACTGGGGAGGAGGGGCGGCCCCAGGCTGGCTGAGCTTCGAGTCCCGCCTCTGCCACCTCCAGCTGTGTGACCTCAGGCGCCTCCCCCCAAAGTGGGGATCCCACTGGGACCCCCTTAAAAGGCTGTCTGGAGACTGAATTATCTGACGAATGGAGTGTCTGGCTGAGCACCCCGTCCAGGAGACGGCTCCGACGGCAGCTTGTTTGCACTAGGATCTCCAGAGCTGGGTGCAGGAAGGTGGGCGGTGTGAGCCCATCGCCCCGCAGGTCACCGCTGACCGGTGCGCGCCCTCGAGCCAGTGGCTTTGCCCTCTCTGAGAAGGAGGAGCCACCCTCGCTGCCCCTACAGGCTGGCGTTTTACACCACGTCTCACTCCGTCCCCAGGGCAGCGTTCGGAAGCTGGAGGCTCACGTCCACGTGGGCCGTCCTCGCCTCGGCCGGAACAACGTGTCCACTCTGAACCTGTGTCTGACAAAGGAAATGGCCCAACTACACCACATCTGGAGGGGCCCGTAGGCAGGGTTTCCAGGGGGAGAAACATTCTGGGGTCACACCCGCTGTCCCCACGCCCACATCCCTGTCCAAACCGGTCCACACTTCCCGGACCTATAGGGAGGGGATGTTCACCGGGCTCCCCCTACCTTGGTGACAGACAGGTGGCACCGGGGAGACGGATCTGAACAGACTTGAGCTGCAACTTTGTCAGAGTCGACCTGCTTCCAGGGTGAGAATTCAGCCCACACTTTTTGGAATGGTTCCCACCAATTCTGAATTCATTTTCCATTGTCACACCAGCATCGTGTGGGCAATTCTCAATTAAACGCACAAATGGCGGATGGCACTCTTGAGGGAGCCGCGCGCACATACTGAGCGCACGCTCCCTTCCAGGCGTGGCTCCAGGCCCTGCTGCCTGGCACAGCGGGATGTGAATCCCACTTCCCACCTGAGGCAGCCCAGGCCAGGCGGGGATGGCAGCACCTGCTCTAGGCCACCTGGCTGCCGCGACAGAACTGGGCTTGACCGCACTTCAGCCCCTTTTCCAATAAATACCCCCAGCTCTGGAAGGAGCACCTCGTGTCGGCGATTCAGTGGCGGCGTGTCTGTGGCCTGGCGGGGTTCCCGTCCAAACAACGACGCCTCGCAGATGAAACAAGCAAATTGCTCACACGCAGAGCAAACCGGAAATGTCAGGACCTCCCCCGGGACGACCTCGCTCACACTCCGCTGCCCACCCTCGGCTGGCATGTGGCGCGTGCACGGAACCCGCTGCCCCAGAGCGAGCGGGCGGATGGGAGAGGCCAGCGAGGCCAGGCCCTGCTGCATGAGGACCCCCTTCCTCCCTGCCTTGCTGCTGGGCGGTGCAGGACCCAGGTGCACCGGGGAGAGGCCCCTTCCTGGAGTGAGAAGTGCCCCTGAGAGGCTGGGGCAGGACACAGCTTGTGGATGGCAAGTCCCCAGCACATTGGGGCAACCCTCAGGAGGCAGAGCTGGCTTCCCCATAAGTCCCCAAGAGTCCGATGATGATCTGACAAGCTGGGGCTGGGAGTCTGTGTGGGAACCGTTCAGCCCCAGCGTCTGACGGGCTGTGTGGTGGGCGGTGCCCGGAGAGTGAATCGTGGGGAGGTTCCCTGAATCTGGGAAAGACCAAGAAAGGGTTTAGGGAATCCGCCTTTCTCTCTGATGAAGACACTGGGTGTCCAAGAAGGGGGTGACCTGACCACCTCCCAACTGGTGTTAGAGCTGGGACCAGATCCAGGCTAACATGCTAAGGAGAAACTCAGAGCAGGGAGTAGAAATACTAAATACAGCCCTGGGGATGGAGACCCTCCTGTGCCTTTGCATCTAACCAGTCAGCATCCAGCCACACTCCCTCCTGGGCCAGCCCTATCACTCATCAGTCATTGATCCGTTCCCTCACTCACTTACAGACGTATCCTCCAGGCCGGGCTCTGTTTTGTGCCCAGATGTGACGGAGAATAGGGGTGGCTGCAATTAATACCACAACTTACCATGACCACCTCATTGTAGAAACACAAGCACCACAGTGACCCAAGGCATCGTACACTCGTGGAATCTTCTAGTTCTCAAATAACCACTTGCTGTGGTCCTGCAGGTCCCCAGGTGACAGGTGGGGAAGTCCAGGCCCTGCTCATAACCCGATCTGCATGTGGCCAAGTGTGGTATAGTTCCTCATCCCTCATACGTGCAAAGCCTCATTTATAAAATCATTCTGTTGGACCAGATGATCTATAATGCCTCATATTTCTATGAGATTCTATTATTCTAAGGAAGACAGGTCTGACTTTATTTCCTGCTCCATACACCTTAGCTCACTAAACAAATTCACTTTGCTTGGGTTCTGCTTGTTTTCTTTCAGGAAGCACGGGCTCTGGGAAGAAACTTCCTGGCTGTGTGACCTTGGGCAGTTTCTTTAGCTTCTCTGTGCTCCATATATAAACTGAGAATAGTGTCTACTTGATCTCTTGGTATTGTCTAGAGGACAAACAGAAGAGTTAATGCTAAAAAGGACTTAAAACAATGCCCTACTGACACTATTGTTATCAGTATTACTAGGAACAGAAGTCATAGGAGTTGCTCATTCATTCAATAACTTCCTAAAAGGTCAAGACCCTATGCTAGGTGACGAAGGGTAGGAAGAGGAATCAGACATTGATCCTGCAGAAAGGTGAATACTCAGGAAGTTAGACGACAAAATAAATATGAAAATACCATCATCCCTGGACACATGCTACAGAAAACGAGATGCCACGGGCACTCAGGAGGAAAGAGCTCGATGTTGGCTCAGATGATAGGGGAAGCATCCTGGAGGTTTATTGAATATGAGTTTGGGCCAAAAAGGACAGAGAGAAGTTGGATACTTGAGGCTGGCTCTTGAAACTCTAGCCCTCACTGATGCAGGCATTTGGGGTTTGTTGCTGCCTGCCATTGGCTGCACGCTCTAACCTTCAGAGGAAGGGTGGCGACCACTCCTCAGAGGACTTCAGACCACACTCAGGAAGGCATGGACACTCTGATGATCAAAAAGACAAAGACTGGAGGGGCTATTAGAAGGGTGAATTATAAATAGAACCAGATCATGGAAAACACTGTATGAGTCCCCTTTCTATTTATTACATGCTGTCCCTCTTCATTCACTTCCCACAGGACTAGGTAATGAACTGGGCCCGAGGCCCAGGCGGGCTCTATAGAATCTCGCCCCACTCACCCAACAATGTTGACTAGGCCTTGCAGGGCTCAGGACACCGTGTACGGGTCTGTGCAGGGTACAGAGAAAATAGACCTGGGTCTTTGACCCGATGACCTCGTATTCCAGTGTGCAGACAGCTCATGACGTGTGCGGGATGGCGAGGGAGGGTACTTCTTGGTAGGAGGCCCCACAGCTGGCTGCCCTACGACCACAGGCAGATAGCTGCCCACTCTGATCGAGGCCCACAGTGGCCCTAGACTACAGAAAAGTTGTAACACAGAGACCCAGTGCCAGGGAAAGTGGATGGTTTCCGCACCACTGAGAGCTCAACGTATAGGCTTTTGTGGAGAACCAGGTCTTAGCTCCAGCTTTCTGCCCCTCTCCTTCCCTGGACTGTCCAGGAGCCACAGAGGTTCTGATGAGGCTGGAAACCCATCAGAGTCCTAGACTTCAAATTGTGGGAAGGTCATGGCTCACTGCTGAGTCCTAGAGGGACTTCAGTGCCCTGGGCCACAGCCTGGGCGCTCCAGGGATGGATCTTCTGGGGTCTTATTCTAAAGGGGCTGGTTAAGGGGTCCTGGGATACCCCAGGCAGAGCCCATGCAGGTTGGGCCTGAATTCTTGTGGAAGATGTAACATGGGTCTCCCTTCAACACCTACCCCCCATCCAACCCCATGTCTCACATCACGGTCTTCATGGTGCCTCCTGGCCCCTGGGCCAATCATCCTGCCCAGCCACCCTCAGGAGCCCAGCCAGAGCCCAGGATCAGAACTGAAAAGACGCCAAGTCCACCATCTGGGACTGGCCACGTGTGCCGCTCAGCATGAGTGTGACTGAGAACATCTGGAATTTTCCCTGTCAACCAGTTGGCTAAGTGTCTCTTAGCTCCCTCCAGAGTCAATAAAAGCAAATCAGGCAACCACCCCCTCAGCCCTGGCATATGCTGGTTGTCTTTGGAGCGGTGATTCCACCTGCCTTGGTGCCTTCCCTACGCCTTTCCACGGACAGGTATCGACCCTCCCCTTCGGACTGCAGGATGCCTGGAGGGCAGGGACCAGGGGTCTCCAGTCTCTGTGAGGGCTGTGCAGCCCCTAGAGGCAGTGGTCTCCCTGGGAGACTAGGCTCCCAGAAGAAAGGATCTTGCCTTTCCAACCCAACCAGGGAACCATGAAAAATAGAGATCGTGTCTCCCACATCTGACCAACAGATGGGGAAGTAATGTGTCCCCACCTGACCATAAGACTTGGGAGGCTGTGTGTCCCTCATCTGCCCAGTAGATGAGGAGCCACATCCCTCCTATCTGACCAGCAGACCAAGGGCTAAGCTTCCCCCATCTGACCAGCAGACCAAGGGCTAAGCTTCCCCCATCTGACCAGCAGACCAAGGGCTAAGCTTCCCCCATCTGACCAGCAGACCAAGGGCTAAGCTTCCCCCATCTGACCAGCAGACCAAGGGCTATGCTTCCCCCATCTGACCAGCAGACCAAGGGCTAAGCTTCCCCCATCTGACCAGCAGACCAAGGGCTATGCTTCCCCCATCTGACCAGCAGACCAAGGGCTATGCTTCCCCCATCTGACCAGCAGACCAAGGGCTAAGCTTCCCCCATCTGACCAGCAGACCAAGGGCTATGTCTCCCCCATCTGACCAGCAGGTCAGGAACTGCCTCTGCCATCACACTGGATGACGCCCTGAGGTCAGGAGTTGTATCTTTGTGACCAAGCTGGGTACTGCCTTCTCAGTGGAGGGCACTGCACACAATTCCCTCTGTCGGAGCCCAGGCTCTGCTCAAAGAGGGTGATGAAGAGTGCGTCATTGACCGGCAGATTGATGAGCTGGCCTCTGATCACGCTATTGGCCAGGAGAGCTCGAAACATCTGATCTCGGAGGACTTATCTGAACAAATGAGTAACCCACACAGCTGAGCAAACAGAAGGAGACAGTGATGCTTCTTTTTTAAAGAAGAAAATATCGCTCACAAGATGAGCCAGGAAATAGTGTCATTTATTTTAGTCTCAGTGCCATGGCAAATAAGTCAGTTTCTCACCAGAGGTGCTCTGGAAAAAAAAAAAAAAAACAACAAGGAGACAGGTGGATGTTTGCTCTGACAGGAGGGTGTGCCGGTTTTCCTCTTGCAGGCCGTGAGCAGAGCCCCACCTGCAGGTCCCTGTCCCACACCCCATCCCCCGGTCTCACGGTGACTCAGAGCAAAGCCGCTCTTTCCTAAACCCTCTTGGTGGGCAAAGTGAAGCTCAGAGCAAATGTTCTAGAAAATTATTCTGACCCCAACTTGAGGCACGACCTTGAATATACAACTTAATCTCTTAGGAGTCAGCGATGTTGCCTGTCAGAGTGGGACCAGGTTAGATGCCTGAGGTCTCATCACTCTGCCTGAAGATCCAGATGCTGCAGAACACATCCCAGGGCTGGGGCACTTCGGGGTCCCCAGCATTCGGCTCTCTGCCATCACAACTTGAGCCACTGTGCCGGTCACCTGGCAGTTTATAGAGCTCTTCACATCCTCTACAATGAGAACCAGGGACAAGAGACCCTGCTCGGGTTGGCCCTGGGCACCAGGGTCTCTGTGCCCTGACCGCCGCTTTCCCCCATGCCCTCTCTCACGGATGAGGGCTCACAAGTCCCCACTAGTCCTTTGGCCCCCAGATGTCATGGCCTCCATGGGCTTTGAGGGAGAATGCAAAGGCTGTGCTCTATTTCCTCACCTCATCTCCCACTGGTATAAAGATATTGCAGTATTGATTCCCCGAACCACGCAGATTCAGGGCCCGTTCATCACTGTCGGCGTCTGGAAAGGATGGAGTCATTGGCATCATCGCTTGTCCTCTGGCCACTGCTTCAGGCAGGAGCACGGGCCACAGATGCCCGGGGCCCCTCCCAGGAACAGGGAGTCGGGAGGAAGGGAAGGGGGTCACGGGCTGGAGGGAGCCGCTCTAGGCTGTGTGCTTCACAGACATGTCCTCCTGGGACCCCAACCACAGCCCTGCAGGGCAGGCGGGTGCCCAGTGGAACGAGGGAAGCCATGACAGGTATAGGGAGATTTAGGGCCTGTCCAGTCAGGCGAGAGGCAAAGCTGGCAGCCAAACCAGCTTAGCCTGTGGGCAGGGCTGCGCACACCAGAGGGTCTGCTTGGGATGAAGGGTGGATGTGAGGGCGGAGGCAGCATCAGGCCGGGCAGAGCATCTCCTGCATGTTTTCCACACTCCCAACCCACTCTTCTGATTCCACCACCCAATGCTTGTCTAAGGGGCCAGCTCAGCACTCAGGGATGGTACCCAGTGGCCTGAGGGGAGGACCACACCGTGGCTGCCTCAAGTCGTCTCCCCCGCTGGCTTTCCCTGCTGCCGCCACGCCACTCTCCTCGCTGGCCCGCGAGCCCACCAAGCTTGTTCCTGCCTCCAGGCCATCACATGTGCCATCACATTCCTTGTGCTGGGATACCCTTCCTCCCACCCTCCAGGGGCCTCCTCTCCATCCCTGGGCCTCAGCTGGAGTGTTCATCTTCAGAGGGGCCCTCCCAACCACCCTGCCTCTGGGTCTCCTGCCACATCACTGCACCTGTGTTTCCTCCTGATAGTTCACTTGTCGGGGGTGACGTCTACTCTGTCTCCCCTGTGCTAATCTCCATGAGACCAGAGCCCCCAGCCTTTGCCACAGCTGTCACCCACCTGGTCCAGTGTCTGGCATGCAGGAGTGGCTCCACACACACCTGGAGAACAGACAGACAGACCCATGGTACCTGGACAACAGACAGACCCACAGTACCCAGGTACCATGGCTGGACCATGGTGGGAATTTGCTACACGTAGCACTTGGAGGCAGGCCTCGGGAGATCCAGGGACAGTCCCCAGGCGCCTCCCTTCTTGTGGCTGTGCTACCCAGGACCTCACCCAGCCTGCACCCAGCTGGAGGAAGGGGGGCCCAGGCCCCAAACCCCAAGCGAAGAGCATCCGTTTCGCTCACACCTGCCGCCGAGAGCACAGTCACCGGGCCACACCTGCTGCCAAAGGAGGCTGGGAATGTGGTGTGATCATGTGCCCAGAAGGAGAGGAAGCATGTGTTTTGGTGAATGGGTGGCCGTCTCTGCCACAGGGTGCCTTACTGGTGGGTGTAAGTCTGGTGCTGGGTGCAAAGAGAAAAAAATCAGGTCTGCGGGTTTCCTTCTAAGTTGTACCGACTAAGTGCCCTGCAGTCAGGGCATCCAGGGTAAGTACTCATCAGAATAAACATGTGCTTCTCATGCGGCCCCCCGTGGGACACTTTTCAGAAACTTGGTGAGATACAAGAGGATGGGGAGCTCTGGGCCATCTCTCAGCCCACACTGTGTAAACTCCTCACTGTACTGCTTCCTGCTTCCCCCCAGGGGCACCATGTGCTCCCAGCGCCCTCTGCTGCCCCCTGGTGTCCTGGCCGTTCTGCAGCCGCAGGAACCATGCGTGGGTGAAATGAGACTTCTCTTCAGCAACCCCCCAGGGTACCCAGTAGAGAAATGCGTTATCTAAAGCACTGAGCTAGGGGTTAAGGAGGACTGGTGAGTAAGAAGTGTAATCAATTGTTTCTAATTAAAATGGAAATAATACAGAACACTACCGCGGGTGATGGGTGAGTTCCGCAGGCTCCAGTTATGGCTGAAGGCTGCTTAATGCGGCCCGGAACTGGGAGAATGTAATTGCTGATTCACGGCTCCCAAATGGCCACGGCACCGGTTCCCGTCCTGCAGATCGAGGTTTTCTCCTTCCTCAAGTGCTCCCTGACCCCGCCTGCCCATTGGATTGGCCATTCCTGCTGTGGGTTCACCTCCTGGGGCACTTTGTCAGCCCCCAGGGACCAGATTCCACCCACAGAGGCTGTTTCAAGAGCACAGCCGATGCCTACAGAATGTGCGACCACCGAGTCACAGCCCAACTCCACCACGTGCACCCCCATCACCTGGGCGAACGATTCCCTTCTCCTAACCTTTCCACGCCCCCCCCCCCCGCCGCCCCACACACACACCGGATGTGGTGAAGGGCTGCTCAGCCCACGTCAGCGTTCGGGCAGACGCCTGCTCCTGGGAGGAGAGGAAAGCCTTCTCACCTCTGCTTTTAAAACCTCCCCCATGATCTGTGATTTCGCTGCTCAGGCAGGTCTGGGACCTGGGCTCCCCCTGATCCTGGATACAGAGCCAACCACACAGCTAATTCTTTCCTGTGCTGATGCCCCAGGGGCTGTCACAGGGGAACACACAGCAGGTGTGAATCTGGTGTCTCACGCTGCAAATAGGTGAGTTCCTGAGCCTGGATAAATTATGCATTAATATTTGTGAGAGAAGAACAGGTAACTGGTCACTCTCACCAGGCACCTCCTCTGTGCCAGGGGTTGAGCTAAGGCCCTGGCGGCTTTCGTTATCATTACTGTCACCATCTGAGCCCCCCTGCCCCTGCAACAGCTCTCCCAGGTGAGCACATTTGTTATTCCACGTTAGAGATGAGGACATTGAGGATTAGAAAAGGGAAGTCAGGGCTTCCCTGGTGGCGCAGTGGTTAAGAATCCGCCTGCCAGTGCAGGGGACACGGGTTCGAGTCCTGGTCCGGGAAGATCCCACATGCCATGGAGCAACTAAGCCCGTGCGCCACAGCTACTGAGCCTGCGCTCTAGAGCCCACGAGCCACAACTACTGAGCCCACATGCTGCAACTACTGAACCCACGCGCCAAGAGCCCTTGCTCTGCAAGGGAAGCCACCACAATGAGAAGCCCACGCACCACAACGAAGAGTAGCCCCCGCTCGCCGCAACTAGAGAAAGCCCGTGCGCAGCAGCGAAGACCCAACACAGCCAAAAATAAATAAATAAAATAAATAAATTCATTTAAAAAAAATGAAAGGAAAAGGGAAGTCAGGAGGCCACGTAGACGCAGGGTTGGAACCCAGGGTCGCTGATCCCCGAGCCACGTTCCTAACAATTCCAGAGGCTACATAGGTCCAGGTCTCCAGCCACCAAGGCGGTGCCCCAGGGACAGCTCAGGAGAAATGATAAGGGGAAGGAAGGGGAGACCCAGGAGAGCAAAGAGGAGGGGAGGGTTTGCGGGGCATGGAGGGACCCCTCCTGTGGACACCCCGGCTGCGTTCCCCACCCCGCTCTGCAGCCCAGGCCCGTGGTTGCCCCCATGATGCTCTGGGGGATCCTGGAGACTGTGTCCCCCCCACCGGTGGTGAGCTTGGTGCTTGGCTCACACCCAGAAGGCTTTGATGAGGAAGGAGGGATGTCGAGGCCCCCGGGAGACTCCGGAGCTGGCCACTGTGAGCCCCGGGTCTCTGGTCCAGCCTCTGAGCAGTTGGAGCAGGCGCTCCACTCGCCCTTCAAGGGCCGTGCACGTTCTGCCTCCTCCCCTCCCGGCGCCCAGGACGTGCAGTGAGTGATAGGACCCCCGCTTTCCGCAAAGGACGCCCAGGCTCCTCCGAGAAGTTCAGTGACTTGACGGACATCCCGGGCAGTGGGGCACCCTCAACTCTCCCCAGCACCCGGTCAGCCTGGGGCTCTTTGCACGACTGTTCATTAGTAAATACTGGGCCATCAGAAAAGTACCAGGAACGAGCCCCCCAGACTGAGCCAATCTGAAAACTTGCTGCCTTGGGTCCACGGCTCGGCCACCTGGAGAAGGGCCCAGCTCCCCCGGAAGCACAGGGTCGGACGTCTCATCTTGGTGGATGAAGGACAAGAGATTCGATTAAGCAGAGTCCTGCAAGCAACTTAGAATTGATTTGGATATAAATAGATGGCATGAAACCCATTCTGGTACCGCAGAGGCCCAGCCCCTCCCGCAGGGTCACGCTGAAAGACGCGTGAAATTGCAGTCACTTTTAAACCGGATTAGTGCCGTGACTCCTGACGCGGATGACCACAGCTGAGCCGGGTCTCAGGACAAACAGACTCAGCTAGACTCAGCCCCAGGTCCCCTCTTGGTCTCTGTCTCTGTCTCTCTTTTATCTATCTATCATCTGTCTGTCTGCCATTCTATCTATTTATAATCTATCTAGCTATCAGCTTGTCTCCCACTCTCCCCATCTGTCAATCTGTCATCCATCTGTCTGTCTATCCGCTGTCTCTGTTATCTGTCATGTCTGCACATCATGTAAACTTTCTTTCCCAGTTTCACTCCAAGGGGGAGGAGACTTCATTATTCATTAGCTCTCAAGGCCTCTGGACCCATCGATTTAGTTTCTGGTTCCCCCCTGGATCCGGTACACGGATTCTGGTTTGAGCGCATTAAGTCTCTTGAATAATTAATATGGCAATTTAACCTGAGCAGAATGAACAAACGTTACGTTCTGCTTAGGGAGTAGGAAAAAAGAATTTCCCTAAGGCAGTTTTCCCAAATCCATTACTGTCACCCCAGCCCTTGAGAAGGAGCCTCTGTCTCAAAGAAGGAAACTTCCAGCCGTTCCTCCCGGTCCCTTCCCGATGGGAGGAAAGCAGCGCCCGGTTCCGCTGCACCAGGAATCGTGAAGGCCCCCGCAGGTACGGCACAGCTGACGAGGAATCCATGTCCGTGTGTCCCCTGCACCGCTGATGGCCAGGTCCTTCTCCAGAGGCCTCGCCTCTGCCTGCCTCTCCTGTGCACGGGAGCGGGGAGAGCCTCAGGTCTGAGCGTCACCTGGGGCCCCGGGCTGCTGCTGCACTGCGGGCCGCACACCACGTGCTCTCAGAAGGCCCGTGCATTTGTCCCCAGGTCACACAGTTAGCATGGGAGGTAGCAGGCACGGTGACAGAATGAAAAGCCAAAGTCTGACAACCAAGAAAAAAGTCCGGGGAAACGGGTTAGGACATGACATGAAAAGCCCCATCGTGGGATCTGGGGAGACTCTTGCCCGATCCTGGGGCACGTCCCGAGGCTGTGGCTTTTCCACTGTCCAAGCAGAACTACTCAGTCCCATCAGGACTGACCCACAAGCCAGCAGGGGCCGCCCCCTTTGTTTCTGGGGTGGCAGGAATCTGCATTTCCAGAGCCCCCCCGCCCAAACTTTGATGCTGATGGCCGCCTAGGTCAGAGAGCCCCAGCCCCCTGCATGGCACGAGGCCCTCCGAGAAATGCCCTCCGTAACGCTGCATCACCGCGGAGCCCAAAGCTCCTGTGACACCGGCGTCTTGTCACCCGTGTCACAGGCTGGCCTCCAGTGCCACGCCTTCCTGGTCCCCATCACCTGCCACACTCTCCGCTCCTGCAGGGACTGTGCCCGGCGTCTAGCTCACTTCCATGCCCTGCCCCCGCTCTCGGGATGCCTCGTGTATATTCCATGTGCTGCACTTGGCACATCATAGAAAGGTCCTCTGCGTCCGTTCTGTGACCCCACCAGACTGCATGCCCCAACATTTCTCTCTCCCTGCCCTTGGTATTATCTCTGACCCAGAGTAAATTTTTGAGTGACTAAGTAATCATGGATAAATGTCAGTAAGAAGCATTAAGCGGGGTGGGGTGCTGTAGCCTGGTTGGGATCCCTCTGTTCTTCTTCTGAAGACCACCTCACCGGGAAGGGATTTAAGAGAAGCCATCGCTCCCCCAAAGCATCTGTGGCCTTGCAGACCTGGAGGATGGGGACACAGTCACATCGATGGGTGGTCACCCCACTCCACTCTGACCTCATCTTAACTTACTCACATCTGCAAAGACCTACTTCCAAATAAGATCACATTCATAGGTACCCAGGGTTAGGACTTGGACATATTTGGGGGAGGGGACACATTTCAACCCACTACACCCATTTTAGAGATAAACAAACCAAGGCTCAGAGCGTCCAGGAAATGTTCCAAAGGCTGTGCAGTTCATTAGTGGCCCAGCCTGGATTCAGCTGAGCCTCACCCACTGCCCACACCTTTGTCTGTGCCCCCTCCTTACCAGGGGACCACCAGCGTCTCTGTGTTTCTCCACAGCCTGTCAACCGCATCCTTGCTGATACAAGATGAGCAGAAGCCCGTTTGGGGTGTCGACTCTCTTACACTTTAGGTTCTGTGCTCGGCACCCCACCTGCCTGCTTAACGTCCTCAGTTCACCCCACCAGGTAGCTTAATTCTCCCGTTTCTCCAAGTGGGAGGGCTGGGGCAGGTCTGGAAACAGCGGTGACCAGCCTTGCGGGTCCCCTGGGGGAGGCAAGTATGGGAGGATAAATTGGAGGTGAGGCTGGGAATGTGTCTGGGACCAGATTCCCTGGGCTCTCCATTCAAGTGGAAGGAGGCACCATCCCCACGAGATGAAAACAGAACCCTGATCCCCGCAAGCTTGATGGGCCTGAAATCAAGCCACTGAGCTTCACCCCTCACTTCACAGGCAAGGAAAGCTGGAGTCCATGGCTATCTCAGGGCTTGTCCACTTAATAATTGGCCCCAGCCCCCCAGCTGCAGCTCTGTGCATTTGCCACAAATATGTTTCATGTGCTAATACGATAAATGTGTGTGGGTTGTTTAAATGGCATTGATTATTCCTCACCCTGCATAAAAAAATGATTAGACGTATCTTTGGAGAAAGTGCCCCATGCTACCCATTTGAACTTCTGTAGCATTTGTGCTTTACAACACTTCAACATTGAGTCCTTGAAGCAGCGTCACTAGGTGGACCAGACAGAGGTTATTGCCAAGACCCTGTTTGCACAGGCGAGGACCCTGAGGGACAGAGAAGCTGATCAGATCGTCCTAGGAGACAGAGCTTGGACACACCAGGCTCTGGACCAGAGCCCAGTCCTAACCCCACGCCGACATGCTCCTACAGCACCGTGGGTCTCCCAGACAAGGTCAATTCCAAGGGCAGCTAAAGTAACCAAAACCCCATATCCACCCAGGGCACACACATCTATCTTCTCAATTACTTCATCAACGGACATTCATTGAGCATCTGTTTCAGCAAAGCCTCAAATGTTCAAGAATCCCATCTCTTCATCCCCAATACGTTCAGCCAAGCACAACTGTGTATGTGCCCGGCCATGCCACGGCCAGCAGCCATGGCTCCAGCTCATGAAACAGAAGTCCATACGGCCAAAATGTGTGTTTCCCCTAATAAACCACAAAATAAATTGTGTGGTTATTTCTGAAATACGGTGCCCGAGCTCCGGCTGCTCCTGGGTCCCTGATACGTTATCTGCATCACTCACCCAGCGCCTCTGACATGAGACTGAACACTTAGGCTCGGGGGCGGGGGGTGGTCATGCCTACACCAAGGAGGGGCCCTTCATCTCAGAAAAGGGCTTTGGGAGCCGTAATTTATTTCGGGATTCCTCCCACCTCTGAAATAGGACCAAACTGGGGACACACTGAGAATGACCTTGAATCCTGGCGGAACTGAGACAGTGTCACACGCCCCACCTTCAACACACACACACTCACGCACACTCACATGCGTGCTATTTTCACAGTGGAAGGAGCTGGCTGTTGATTTCTGTCTGGGACACCAAGAAAAGCGTCGGTGTAAGGGCAAAAATGATCCTATCCAGAGGTTGATACACACACACACACACACACACACATCCTGGTCTTTCTGATAAAGAAAGAAACTCCCTCACCTTTTAGTCCAGCCTCTACTTAACAGTTTGACTTTCTTGGTTTCTCAACAGATCAACCAACCGACTAACCAATCAGCAAGTGCCTTCACTGACACCTTCTCTGCACTGGGGAGCCCTGCCAGCCTCCAGTGTATAAAACTGAGTCCGGTTCTGAAGGCTCTCAGCGCTGGGGGAGTCGAAGGCAGGACACGATTAAAGCTGTTCCCTAGGAGACAGTTCTTGTGGTGTGCACACAGCCCCTAGGTTGCGCACAGTAGGTTCTCAATAAGCGCTAGTTGTTTGTTGGCAGGGGATGCGGTACACGCCTGGAGCCTCTGATGGGCTTGGAGCCCCGGCTGCCGTCCCGCCGCAGTGTCAGCTGAGGCAGAGCACGTGGTGCAGGGGGCTCGGTCAGCCCGGAACCTCCCAGGCCCCAGCCCCCGGTCCCCAGGCCCAGCTGTGGGGTCAGCGCTCGCTGATGCCTCGCCTCTGCGGTTTCGGGACCTGGAAGACGCTCGGTAAATGTTAGCAGGACGACAAAACCTGGCTTCTGAACCAGCTCATTTTTCTGAGCCCAGAAGTGCCTGGGGCCTGGATGGGGAGTTGTCAGAGGTGATAAATGGATCGTTCCCGGAACGAGGGGGCCCTGGGAAAGACGTTTTAAAATTGGAAGCATGGGATTTATATTTATTTATCTCTTTATGCCCTGCCTTGTTCAAAAAGGATTTAAGACAGCTTATGAAGATTCATAAACTAGAACAAAGAAATATAAATGAACAGGCTGGGAGAGGGAAGCGGGGCTGCACAGCAAGCGCTGCCAGGTCAGGAGGCCGCCGAGCCCACGAGGAGCCACACTCCACCCCCCTGAGCCTTGGTGTCTCGAGATGCTGCCGGGACCCTGTGTCTCCAGTTAGGGCCTCATCCACCACACCGAGGACGCTGATGCCATGTCTTTGAGCTTCACATTACACGCGTACGTGGGTGTGCACACACATGCACCCATCACACACACGCACACCTTGGACACATGCACGCACACATACACACACACACATATGCACACGCATGCGCACGTGTACACATGCCACACATGCACACCTATACACACATGCACACGCATGCGCACGTGTACACATGCCACACATGCACACCTATACACACATGCACGTGCATACACGCACGCACACATATGCACACACATGCGCACATGTACACATGCCACACATGCACACCTATACACATATGCACACGCATGCGCACACGTACACATGCCACACATGCGCACGTGTACACATGCCACACATGCACACCTATACACATATGCACACGCATGCGCACGTGTACACATGCCACACATGCACACCTATACACACATGCACATGCATACACGCACACACACATATGCACACGCATGCGCACGTGTACACATGCCACACATGCACACCTATACACATATGCATGTGCATACACACATGCACACATATGCACACCTATACGCACATGCACACGCATGAGCACGTGTACACATGCCACACATGCACACCTATACACATATGCACACGCATGCGCGTGTGTACACATGCCACACATGCACACCTATACACACATGCACACGCATGCGCACGTGTACACATGCCACACATGCACACCTATACACACATGCACGTGCATACACGCACGCACACATATGCACACACATGCGCACATGTACACATGCCACACATGCACACCTATACACATATGCACACGCATGCGCACACGTACACATGCCACACATGCGCACGTGTACACATGCCACACATGCACACCTATACACATATGCACACGCATGCGCACGTGTACACATGCCACACATGCACACCTATACACACATGCACATGCATACACGCACACACACATATGCACACGCATGCGCACGTGTACACATGCCACACATGCACACCTATACACATATGCATGTGCATACACACATGCACACATATGCACACCTATACGCACATGCACACGCATGCACACGTGTACACATGCCACACATGCACACCTATACACATATGCACGTGCATACACACATGCACACATATGCACACCTATACGCACATGCACACGCATGAGCACGTGTACACATGCCACACATGCACACCTATACACATATGCACACGCATGCGCGTGTGTACACATGCCACACATGCACACCTATACACACATGCACGCGCATACACGCATGCACACATCACAGACATGCGTGAGCACACACAACACACGTGCACATGCCACACACATGCACACACAACACACACGCATGTACACACACAACATGCACATGCACATATACACACGTGCACATCCCACAGGACAAAGCCTCCTCAGAAGTGGCTGTGTGCTTTCTGCACAGAGAACCCTGGTCGAGTAGCAAACCCCTGATATTCAGAGACCTGCAGACCCAGCCAGGCAGGTGGTCTTGAGCTCAGGGATTTGGCCACAGTCCCTTAGGAGAAGGACCTCACCCTCACACACCCCCGTGGGTCTCACGGGGGAGACAGATAAAGAGTCTGCCTTTTGTGGTTGTTCTAATTTAAGAGACCCCAGATTAACTGTAATGCTCTGCACGTGACCTGTTTCCAAACTGTCTATACCCATCCCCCATCCATTTCCTCACCCATTTACTGCAGTGGATAGAATGGGCCCCCCAAGATACGCCCATGCCCTAAACCCCAGAAACTATGGATGGGACCTTATTCAGAAAAGAGGTCTTTTCAGATGTAATTAAGGATCTCAAAATGAGATAATTCTAAATTTAGGGCAGACCCGTATTCCAATGGCTGCAGTCAGACATAGAAGAGAACCAGACGCAGCGGGACACCCGGGAGGCGGGGAAGGCCATGTAAAGACAGAAACACAGACTGGAGTGATGCTGCCGTGGCCAAGAAACCCGTGGAGCCACCGGAAGATGGAAGAGGCTGAAGGAGCCTCCCCTGGGGCCTTCAGAGGGAGCACATCCAGCCAGCACCTTGATTTCTGACTTGTGGCCTCTGGAACTGGGAGAAAATGCATTTCTACTGTTTGAAGCCGCCCAGTTTGTGCCAATTTGTTTGGTGGCCACAGGGAACTCATACACTTACTCTGTTATTTGTAAAATGCAGTAAGCACTCGTAACCCCACCAGCAAAACAGAGCCACGTGGCAACCTGCACTTAACCCTTTGTCCCCCGTATTCCTTTCCCCTGCTCCCCCCGTCCAGGTAATCTTCATTTCCAATTTGTAATTTTCACCGATTAAACAGACACCATCACATCCTCCGGGACTTTGACCTGCCTCCCCTGATGGCCAGTGACAGGAGCCTCTCTTCCTGTCCTCACTGGCCAAGGGGGCCTCCTCTGTATTCGGGATGTTGATCTTTCCTTGGTTATGTTTGCAGAGAGGTATCGCATCCCAGTTTGTAACCAGGCTTCTTGGCTTCTTCTGATGAACAAAAGTTCATATAAGATGCAGGGTTCGAATGAATGAATGAATGAATGAATGAGGGAGTGATTTTCAGTCCTGGCTTTTCCACCCAAGTACCACATGACATTGAGGTCCCTTCAATCCAATGGGACCCAGGTTCCTTATTGTCAGCATTAGGCCCTGGGTCTGACTCCTGGCTCAGCCTCCCCTGCCTGGCACTCTGATGCCACAGGACCTGCTGCACCGCTGGGGAGGAGCCTTGAGGATTACTAGGAGCTTCTTAGACAAAGCAATTTCTAAGCCTCTTTAAATCCTTCCTGAAACATGGTGGCATATAAATAAATAAACAGTTCCGAAGCAATTTCCATCTGCCCTCCCCAAGCTGGGAAGCTTCCAAGCCCCTGGCCAAGGGCTCCTGAAATTGCCACCAGCCCTGGGGCTGTCCCTCGGCCCCGCACGGCAGAACCCAGTCTCCCCCTGCCCAGCGGTGCCCACTCTGAAACCCCAGCTTCTCCGCAGCTGGGATCAATTCGGCTCTGCAGACAAGTAATCTCTTTACCGCCTGTATCATTGTGAATCATCACCAGACAACTATTAATCTTCAATCATACTTTTATCAAGTGTTCTTTGTTTTTTTCCTCTCTCGCTCCTCAAGACTGGGAATATCAATACAGCAGCTGTCATGGGTCGTTACCAACTGCATCTTCCCGGCTATTACAGTAAAATAAAGCCGGATAGCAAGTGACTGGAGGAGCAGTCCTATCGACAGCTTATCTGGGGATCCGAGGGAGCTGTCCAGCGAGGTGATATTGCACTGTCACATCTGGGCACGTATTTCCCCCGCGAACAAAGAACTCAGCAAACGGATACTGTCGCCCCACTGCAGCCCATGCCCAGCACCTGCACACGGGGCGAGTCCACGCACCCAACCGTGGCCATCCCAGCCCAGGGGAGTGGGTCCCACCCAGGACAGATGGCAGGCGGGGAACTGGAGGGCCGGGCGGCGGGGTAGCCTCTGAGTTACCGTCTAGACAGAGCTCAGTGGGGCCTCTTAGCGGCAGAACGACGGCAGGAAACGGAGGCCATCGCCCCTTTCTCAGAAGTTGCCATGGGGATCACGAGACCCAGGGAGCCTCAGCCCAGGGCACAAAGCAGATGGGCAGTCACCGTGTGTGAGAGGCAAGGGACAGCGTGGCAGTGACAGAGCTGCAGCAAGGACGGCGGTCCTGCTTGTCAAAGTAACCAAAAGGTGATGAAGGCCAGGCTGGCATCCGGCCCGAACGGCTGTCATAAAATTGCCACAAACTGGGCAGCTTCAAACAATAGAGATCTACTCTCTCTGGACCTGGAGGCTAGAAGTCCAGAATCAAGGTGCCAGGAGGGCTGGTTCCTTCTGGAGGCCCTGAGGGAGGATCTGTCCAGCTCCTGGTGGCCGCAAGCATCCCCAGCACTCCTTTGGCAGACGCAACACGCCAATCTCTGCCTTCATCTTCACAGGATGTTTCCCTGCTAGCGTGTCCAAGTTTCATCTTCTTAGCAGGATAGGTCACTGCATTTGGGCGTCCTACACTGGGAGGACCTTCTCTTCCTTTGATTACAGCTACAAAGACACTGTTTCCAAATAAGGTCACACTCACGGATTCTGGGGTTAGGACTTCAACAGATATTTCTAGGTGACACAAGTCAACCAGTGCCTGGAGCCACCAGCCAACAACCAAGTGCTGGTCCTGGGTGGGAAGGGTCTTTCCCCATGGCCCCTCTGCTGGGTGGTTACAGCCCAGCGCAGGTAACCCCCTCCAGGGACCTTCCCCCAGTGAGAAGGGGCCGCACTGGGCAGCCTGTCCCCATGCCCCCTCCCCGTTCTTCACTGAATCCCCATCTGGGTTCTTTCAGGGTTACACCTGGGGCACGGGAACATAGACCCCCACTGTGAGCCCGGCCAGAGAAGGAGGACCAGGAGTGATGAGGGCTGAGCCTTCACAGCCCACGGCCTGAGCATGGGCAAACTTTCATCTGTAAAAGTCACACTGCTGTCCGCAGGGACACTGTACCCGAGGCCAAACACAGCCCTTGGACGGCCAGGCTGCAGCTCTCTTAGAGGGAGGGGGTGGGGAGAGGAGCGGGGATGGGGAGACAGAAGGGGAAGGGGAGGGGGAGTGGCAGAGGGGAGGGGGAGAGAGCCGCACCAAGGGAGATGAGGTCTTCGTCCCCCCCTCTGTAGGAGATCTCCAGATGTGCCCAGGTGTGCTTGGGGCTCGGGTCAGAGACCCAGAGAGAAGGATCTGAGGTAAAATTCAAGTGAAGCGCTGTCCGCCTCACGCAGGGGCCCGTCCGGAGGGAGAGCTCCCTGCCACCTGCCTGTCACCTCGCGCCCAGGTGGGGAGGCCCGGGCTGCCTCTCTTCTCTCTGGGGGCTGGTCCTTCTGCAAATAGAATTGCCTGCTGGGCTCAGGGGCCCTGGGAAGGGACTGGAGAAGGTGGAGGTCAGGAAGGGACTGACCCTCCGCTTTCTGCCTTTCCCTGCAGCCCAGACGCAGCCTCAGCACCTTTCTCAACCCAGCGCTGCAGCCAACCATCGTCCATCAACTGGCCCACGGGCACAGTCTATTTGCCACCCCTGAGCTGTCCAGTGAGAGGGCTGAGGTGTGAGTCGCAGGCAGGTGAGGCCAGGATCCACGCCGAGGGGACGCTGTGTGCTGAGACCCTGGGCCGGCCCCACCCTGGGACCTGAGTGTAGGGCACGCAGAGCCCAGAAGGAGCCACGTTGCTGAGGGAGGGGCCCCTGGGGTTTTAGGCCAGGACAGGCTGGCAGGGATAATCCAGGGCAAAGACGGGAGGTGCGAATGCGCCGGATGAGCCCAGACAGGACGGGCATCGGGAAGGCTCGTTGGAGAGGACAGCAGTGGGCGCAGTGCCCCTCCGGCCGCCAGCTCAGGGAAATGCTGCGTTTGCTCCAGCAACTAAACTTGGCCGTTCCCCATCCCTTGAGGGTCTCGGCCAGTGACACACGAAGGCTAAACGCACCACTGCCCCAAACTGGACGTGCTCCTCCCACCTGCTCTCTGCTACCAATGCCATCAAACTTTAATTAACACCATGACATGCAGCCCCATGCAAATCAAACATTCATGCTGTCCAACCACTCACAGCCAGCTGGCCTCCTGCTCTGGAGCCGCTGTCAGCAGAAAGGGCAGGCGCTGCCAGGGAAGGCCTGCAGGACTTGCAGAGAACGAGGACGGAGGGGCACCTCAGGGGAGGAGCTGGGTCGCCAACGGCCCTTAATGCCCGCCCTCTGGCTCTGGCCCTCGGCTGCCAGCGGCATGGGGCCACGCAGCCCGTCCTCCTCTCTGCCTCTCTTCCAAAAAGTGGGCGGAAGGGGCCGACCCATTCACAGGGCTGTTGAGGGTGGGAAGTTGCTTTTTATTATTAAAAACACAGCTTATTTAAACTGTTACTTCTCATAAGTCATTGAATCTTATCACAGGCCACCACGGTCCCTCTGTTACCTTATTGGATATATCCATTACTGTTGCAGAAAACTTCATGTACCATTAAGTAAGAATTCAAAGTACAGCTAAGAAGACAGTTGGGGCTACGGGTGGGTCACCGTCACGCGCCATCCGCCTGCGGCCCCACGTCCCTCCACGCGCGCTCAGGGGCCCGTGACCTCGCTCCGTCCCCCGACTGGCCGGCCACCGGCCTTACGAGTATGGTGGTGTGTCTGCTCGGAGACAGGCCCCGGGCCCAGCTTGAAAGTGGGGACTGGGGAGCAGAGGCTGTCCTGGCAGAGACAGGAGGTGATCCCAGTTCAAAGCGGTGCAGGTGGGACTCAAACCCACGTGGGCTCCAAACCCGTCTGTCACCTGGGACGCCCCTCCCTTCTGCAGGGACCGTGAACACCCTGCAGACGGCTCTTCCTCCTTCTCCCGAGGTGTCTGGCCCGGCCCCTGGGGCGCCACCCCCTAGGTGTCATGCCCCCTGCACCCCTCCCCAGGCCCCCACCACCCTCGGGGTCAGGGTGTGGCTAGTTGGCCAAAGAGGCAGCGAACACCAGGGGCAGAGGCCGCGGGGCAGCAGCTTGTGTGTCACACAGTCTTCAGACAGGAAGCTGATGGCCCTGAGCCAGCCAGAGACCACGCCGGACAGGGCCCCCGGGGGAAGGCACAGCCTCAGCCCAGGGGCGGCCCAGGGCTCACAGGTGAGGCAGGCAGCTCCCACCTGGGGGGCCGGCACCCATCCATCAGAGGCCTCACCAGGCCCAGGGCTCCGAGTCCCAGAGCAGGAGCCAGACCGCCGGGCCAAGGATTCCCCACCGACAGCCTGGAGGAGAGGTTGCCCCCCCACCGCCTCCCTCTGCTCCCTCTCTCTCCCCCCTCCTGTCTCCTCTCTCTCCTCTCTCTCCCTCTCTCTCGCTCTCTAACACACACACAAGCCTTAAGTGACTTTCCTGACAGCATTTCAGTGATTAAAAAAAAAAAAATACATCTAAGACACTAACCCCAAATATGCAGGGACACATTTATGAAGGAACTTGGGCTTCCGAGTGCGCAGTGTAGCGGTGCAAGCCTGCGCCTGAATGGAGGGTCCCCAGCGCCCCTTGTGGGAAGAGACGTGATTGTCTCTGGTAAGCGGCAACCCCAAAGAATTCACCCCTTTCCTCCACCTACGCCGGTTCCAGGAATCGCAGGGTCCACAATGTACAGTCACCCACCTACTCATCCGTCCAACCGTCACGAATGTTTTCATCCATCGCTCACCACTGGCCAACCTGCCCACCCATGCGTCATCACCGTTCATCACCCCCCCGCCCACCCATCCACCCGCCCATTAATCCATCCGTCAACCCGCCCATTGCCTGCCTTCCCACTCTCTCACCCCGGCGTGCATCCATGCCTATAACAGTCCATCATCTACCCCTCCAACCATTGGTCCATTCCTACCTCCCAACTTTCATCACCATCATCATCCATCCATCCACCATCCAACCCTTCACCCATCCATCCATCCATCGACTATCCACTAAGTGAATATTAACTGAGCCCCGGATATGCCCCGATGTACCAGGTACTGAGGATAAAAAGATTAAAAAGTAGTGGTCCTTGCTCTCTGAGCACCTCATTTTCCGATTATCTACCAAATTAAACTCAAACACCTGTGCCTGATAAAGTTCTCCACTGCCAGGCCCAAGTCTTCCTGTTCAATCTCATCACTTACAACAACTTTACAGCACTTCCCACCACCAAACTGGATCACTCACTGTCCCCTGAACTCATGCTGCCCCTCCTGCTTCGGGACCACTGCCCACGCTGTGTCTTCTCTCTGTGATGCCTTTCCCCCATCACTTTTCTCCACCAGGATTCTACCCCTATGTCAATGCCCTGTGTAGCAGCACCTCCTCCCGAGGGCTTCCCTGATTCCCTCAATAAGCTGAGCTGGCTTCCTTCTCTGACAGCAATGGTGGAGACCACTGCCTGCCACTGCCTTCCAGAATGCCCGGCTCTTGTGTGAGCTGGTCTGGAAACAACCTCCCCTAGCCCACCACACGGGGCTGGAGCACTGGTGGGTGATGGGTTGGGGTCTCCCTGTCGTGTGCCAGCTGCTGACACAAAAGCCAGGCAGGGTGTGGAAGGGCAGCCCCGGACCCGGAGCTGGAGTTTGAGTCCCACCTTGCCCCTCCCCGTGTGTGACCGGGCAGGGCCAGCTCGCCATCTGAGGCTGCTTCTTTCCTTCCAAACCCACGCTAGCTCAGCCTCGGTTAGCAGGGCAAGGAGGAGCCTGGCGGGGGCAGGTGGGGCCATGTTGCCCGGACCTGGGCTTGGAGCCCGGCGCCCACCTGTTTGCTGCTCTTTGTGAATTGAGCCTTGGTTGCTCCACCTATCGAATGGGAGCCCTGACACATCTCTGGGCTCTTGTGGGAGGTCCAAGGCTGGCTCAAGCTGCCGGGCCATTCTAGGCTCCTTACCAGCTCGCTGGCCGTCTGTCCTCAGCCCTGCTTCCTGCTGGACAGTACTGGCCATTCCCCCTGCTCCAGCCTCTAGCACAGTGGAAACACACAAGTGGCTGCTGGTCTAACTAAATTAAAATGGTTACTTGAGGCCTTAGAGAAGATGGGGCAGAGGGGAGGCGGTCAGCCCCGGGCTCTTCCCCTCCCTGTACGCCATCTCTCCAATGCCCAGCTGGTTCAAGGACCCTCAAACCCAAGACCCTCCTCTACCGCCCCAGAGGGACGCCACGGGATGAGGCTGATGTGCCATGTGCCGTGTCCCCCTTGAGCTCTGTGGCCTTGGGCAGGCTGCTCTGACTCTGTGTACTCCCCCGTAAGGGAGCATAAAGGCACCCAAGCAAAAGATGGGAAAGGGCCGGGGGGCCAGCCCCCCATAGGAGTGGCCTGCCTCGCCCTCCTCCTCCCAGGAAAAGACAGGGGGGGTGGGGAGCCAGAGAGCAGACTCGGGCCTCTCTCGTCACCTTCAGGGTAGAGTCCTAAGTGACAAGGTGCGGCCTCGGTGCCCGGGACGGCGATGCACACGGCCCTCTGCCGCCCGTGAACTGGCCGCTCTCTGCCAACTAGGGACACGCGAGGCCCCCGAGGGCCCCGAGCCGGCGCTGTCATCGCCGCGACGCACAGACGGGGATCCAGCTCAGAGGGGCCAGGGCCAGGGCGGGCCCTCTGTGCACCTGGGCACCTGCACACCTGCTAAGCCTCTCCTGCCTCTGGGACCAGGAGACCCAGCTGGGCCCAAGGGAGGAGCCAGCCTGAGCCCTGCAGGGGGGCCAGGAGGCCTCAGCATTGCAGCCAGACTCTGGAGCTGAATGACTCGCCTAAGGTCGCCCCAGCAGGACCCTGAGGAGAGCGGAGGTGCCCCTTGCTCACACCCCCGCCTCCCTGAAATGCAGCTTGGAGTGTGCAGATGGGATAAGTCAGAGGATGGCCGGGAGCATTTTCCCTTCTTCCGGAAGATTCCTACTTCATCTCTCCTTCTGGAATATTCATTTCAAGGCAAATTATTTAGTCTGCAAGAGCAGCTTCCTTGGCCCGACTGCAGCCGTGGCTTCTCTCCTCCAGGTGTGCGGACATCTCAGGGCTGCAGGTGCTCCAGGACCTGCCAGGGCTGGTGGCACTCACCGACTCATGTCCTCTAGTGGGGACAGCGTGTCCACCAACCTTCAGAGACTTTGGGGGCCCCCGAGAGCCTCAGACACAAGGCAAGCCCTCAGGTCCTTGTGACAGGGTGGAGTGTAGTCTGCCCAGGGGCCCCTGGCCTCATCAGAGCCGCCACCCCTGGGATCACACCCCCAGCCCCCCTGGGTGGACGAGCCCCTCCCTCACCCACCTGGAGCCTGCTCCGCCCCCCACGCCCACGTGCCCAGGACCAGGGCCCGGCTCACGTTTTCTGTGAAGGTCCACACAGTAAATGCTTCTGGTTTTGCAAGCCATCCTTTGTCATGATTATCCAATTCCGCTGTTACAGCCGCGAAGCAGGCGTGGCTGACAGGCAGGCACACAGGCACGGCTGTGTCCTGGTAACACTTCATCCACGGGACTCACAAGGCCAGCCCTGCTCTCTGCGCGCCCACCTGGCAGCTGGCAGGCGGGGCAGGTGCCCCTCGTCTGCCCCTGCCAGAAGCTTCCACTCAAGCGAGGGTCTCCATCCTGGACCCCGCGCTCCGGTCACCAAGGACAGTGGCTGAGTGTTGGCGTCACCACCCTGGTCCTCCCTAAGGAGACTCGGCGTCTGTGGGGTCCGGCCTCCACCTCGCCTGACTTCTCGGGTGTGTGGGAACGGCACCCACTGCCAAGTCGCAGACCCTCGGGGGAGGGGGGCTGCCGCAGGGCCTGGTGCCTGCCACCCACCTCACCGCCACAGGTCGGACTCTGGGTACAAACGGGGCCCTGGAGGCGATCACACTCACTGCCCATTTCACAGGTGGGCTGGCAGAGGTCAGAGATGGTCCCTGAGCCCAGAGCCTCTGTGTGGGGACGGCCAGGAGGCAAATTCCACCCCCCAGGTAGGCGGAGCCAGCACCTCCCCCCTTCCACCTCAGCTTGAGCAGCACCTTGCCTCGGACACCCTCTCCCTCCTGGGGAGGGACCCGCCCCCGCAGTCAATGTCCCCTCCCTGTAACCCGCAGCGCGCACAGGAAGCGAGCATACACAGCCTCGTCCGCTCCCCCAGCCCGCGAGCTCCGCCTCACCAGCCCAGGGGGGTCATCCTCTGTGAGCCCCATCCAGCTTGCAGTGACACACGTGGACACTCAGTGACCACGTGTGCCGAGCTGACCCGTTGTCCACTCCTGCTGCCGCCAAGCCCCCCACAGTACCAGCTTTGTGGCGTCACCACCACTTACAGACACTTGCTGGGCTTTTTGTTGATTTTCTGTCCCCCCACCCCCATCAAACATCAAGCTCCAGAAGGGCAGGAACCCGTCTGTCCCCAGCACCGTGGCCGGCACCTGGCGCTGGACGTCAAAGATCATAAGCGGAATGACAGACCGTGGGACCCAACTGTCACATGAAAGTGGTGACACGCACTTATCAACTGTGCATTCTGTGTGAGGCCCTGTCCTCGCCGGACACTGTCCAAACGCCCTGTCCATTCAGCTCATCCATCAGCCTGACAGGACCCTGGTTTAATCACCCTTGGCTGGATGGAGTGGACCTGTGGGGGGCAGGGGTGTTGGTGGAGAAGGGAGGAAACCAGAAGGGACAGTGGAGGCAGGTGCCGCCGAGGTCCCATCTCTGTAAACCCCCCTCATTAACGGACACCGCAGGGGCGGCCCTTCCCGGCTGGGACACGACCCTTCCCCCATCCCGAGGGGAGGGTCAGCTGCGCAGCTCTGCCTGCCAGGCGGGAGCCCCCAGGACGAGCCTCGGTGCACCAAGCCCCCAGGGAATTGCACCAGGGGCGCATCTCCCGGGCATTCTATGCGTCTGTCCGGTCCCATACATCTTCATTTACTGCAGCCAGAGAGAGAAACCCAGGGTGCCAGCACGGGAGGGAAACGGGCGCCCGCTTCAGCCCATCGTGAGCTGGGGACGGAGCGCAGCTGCGGCGTGAGACCTGGCTGTGTGACACCACCCACTGGCCGGGGGCGACTCCCCTCAGCCCACTGGGCCCTGGTTTCCTCAGCCGCCTCGTGAGGACACAGCGGGATGGCGGCCGGAGGCTCTGCAAACTCTAAGCTGGCGGCTGGAGAAGCAGCAGCTGGCCGAGACCTCTGGGGGTTCTGGGCCGCTTCCAGCGTCAGGCTCAGACAGAACCGCATTGAATTTTCCCAACAGCACTATGTTCGTATTGTTATCTTTACGAACGACGAAAATCAGGCTCAGGAAGGTGGAAGTATTTTCTCAGGGGCATAAAAGCCTGTGTACGGGTCAGGTTTCTGCTACGATAATGTTTTGTAACAAACCACCCTCCTAAGTCAGTGATTTATGAGGAACGTTCCTTTCGCTGGCTCTCGGGCCTGCAGGGAGTCTGGGGGAGGGGGGCGTCTGCTTCCAGCCCGTGTGCTGTCAGCCCGCTCCGTGCCTCTCGTGTGGGACCCGTGGCTGCCGGGATCGTTCTTCCCGCGGCAGATGACAGAAACACAGGGGCCAAGCCTCCTATCTCGCCTGCTCACATCCACTGGCCAAAGCCGTTCGATGGTCAAGCCAGCAGCAGCCACTGGGGAAATAAGCCGGGCCTGCGCTAGCGAGGAGCAGGGCAGTCTGGATGTGTTTGCAAACGCAGGGAGGGAAAGAACTGGGGACGAGGAGCTGATTTACACTGTGAGGACACAGCCAGCTCGCCTCCACGTCGGCTTGCCTCCGAGAACCTTTGTCCTCTGACCCGAGGGGACTGGGAATGGGCTGGGACTTGACCTCTGCTCTCCAGATGCCCAGGGACCACTCTGCCACCCCCAGCAGGAACGCGCCTGCCAGGCGTGTGCCAAGATATATGTCACCTCCACTCCCGCTGGCCCACACCAGTGGGTGCAGTGCCCCGTCTTCTGACACCCGCTCCTGACGCCAGGCCCATCTCTGATCCAGCCCAGCCTGAGCCCACCTCATGACCACGCCCAGCCGGGCCCACAGGGTGGGGGCAGAGCAAGCAGGAACCAGCTGACCTACATACAAGAGGGAGGCTCTACCCGGGCCGCACCCACAATGCTCTTGGCACTGAGTAGGCTCCTAACAGATATTTTTAGAAAAATGGAAAAATAGAGAAACTGAGGTCCAGGAAAGGAATCTTTACCTAAATGCACAGGGCAGGGCAGGTCTTCTGGCTCCCAGGGCCCTTTGCACCCTGCATGACTCTTCCCCAGGGCTCTTTCCTTGCCGTGTTCTGAGACTTTGAAGGCTCTGCTGCACGTGTGTGTGGTACGTGTGAGCATGTGCATAGTATGTGTATACGTGCATGATGCATGGGTGCATGTGTTTGCATGTGTGTGATGTGTGATGCCAGTGTGTGATGCATGCATGTGTGTGATGCCTGTGTGCACAGGCATGCAGGCAATGCAGAGAGAAGGGGGCAGGGGACGTGTTTGCATCTGAACAGTCAGAAGTCCCCTGCAGAGATGATTTAAGGGGTGACAGTGCCAGGGCTCAGCTAAACAAAGGGCTGGCGGATAGCTCCGTGTTCCATCTGAATGCCTACTGAGGTATGAAATTAAGTCAAATGCTTCTACTCAGCTGGACTGATTACTGGCACTCGGGCTGCAGGGGATGAGGGCTTGCTCACTTGGCCGCCCCCGTGAAGGTGGACTTCATTGCTGGGGGCCGCCATCACCTGACAACCATCCTGGCTGAGGAATTCGTGTTGCCGACTATTCCTGACATGACAGGGCCCAGCTCCAACCTGTAGTCTCAAGTTTAATTCTTACCTGACAGTGTTGGGCCCTGTGTCGGGTATTTGAGACACATAGAGGAGGAAACCCAGTCTGCGCCCTCAGGGACCCACCCTTAGTCAGTCTCCGAGGTGTGGCCGTGAAGCAAACGGAGAGGGCGACAGTGGTCCTGGCAGGACAGCAGAGCCGAGGTGATGGGCAAACACAGAGTGGCAATCATGTAACACTGGACGATGTGCTGGCGGGGGGGGAGGGAGCATCGTTGGTGAGCTTGGGGACTCTGGTTTCCCCAGCTGCCGTCACAGTAATGAGTTCCCTTCCCTCCCCCCAACAACTTGGTGCCTACAAAGCACTCTAAGTCATGCTGAGATGGCGGTGGCGTGCTGAGGACATTGGGAGTTGAGATATTGATAATGGTAACGGTGGGGCAGAAGTGCAGTGATGCGGGTGAGAATGATGGTGATGGTGGAAATGGTCTTGGTGATACTGGCAGTGTTGACCACAAAGGTGGGAGTGAGACCGGGCGATCCTGAGATGATGGCAACGTGAGGATGATATTGACAGTCACCATATTACAGATGGCAGTGGTGACGTACGAGGATGGTGACAGCGATGGGGCGTGTGGCGATGCTGGTGGCAGAGGGGATGAGACGCTGGTGCCAGCAGTGCTGGCGCTGGTGGGGGTGAAAGCGATGGTAGTGACGGTTGTGGTGGAGTAGTGGTGGTAATATCAGTGATGCTGGTGCTGATGATAATAAGGAGGAAGTGTGCGTTCTCATGACTGTGACCCCGTCCTCTACATTTCTCTCCAGGCTCCATTAACAAGCGGGCATTTATTGTCCCAACCACTTTAAAAGTAGAGGAAGTCCTCTCAGTCAGTGCCCGTCCCCCACCTTCACCTCCCATACCTGGCACGCTCTCATGGAACCCAGGAGCCACCATGGTAGAAGTAAAAAAAAATTCCCCACCCAAATTACACTGCTCTGTGAGCAGGTGTTCTGTTGTTATGTTTATCATTAGCGGTGTGTTTGAAGGACATAAAGAAGCCACGGCAGCGTGACTGGGAACAAATTTGATTATGATTATGAAGTCTTGGTAGATATTTAGAGAACTCTGTATTCTATCTGGACATTTTTGTGTCCCACTGGTGGCGCGTCCGCCCCCCCACCGAGGATTTCTGTCCCATGCGGTATCAAAACTACAACATTTGCGTGATGCACCTTATTTTGTGCCAAGAGCAAACACTCTGCAAAGTTGACATTTGTGATAATATATTATGTCAGATGAAATAGGCAAGAAGTTAATTAAAGTCAGAGAGTTAATTAATGAGATCCAGCGCACATTAACGATCATTACCTCACCTGAGAAGAGTAATTAGTGGCATTGCTGGGGTTTCTCTATCCTCCTAGGTGGCATGTTGACATATCACATAAGTCATTCAAAGTTGAAGAGGTAACTCTCCCTCTACGGTGGCTGGGACAGACAAATGAATCAACCCCCGGCTTCAAAAGCTGCGTGGCCCTCGCGAACTCGGTGTTTGGCGGGGCCGGGCATCCGAGGAGCCGCGGTCGTCAGGGTAGCCAGAGCTGGGCAGCCTCAGCCAGTGCTGCATCTCACTAAGCCTCGGTCCCCTCATCTGTGACATGGGGGCTAATAGCAGCCCCCTTGCAGGACTGGGCCAAAGTTCAACGTGAAGGTGAAGTGATACACGGGAAACGAGGAAGGCTCGCTGAATCGACCTCTCAGGGTTGGAAGCTCCCGGAGGTGGGAATGGGGTTTGGTTCATCCTCACGCCTGCAGGGCCCCAACATCATGCAGCAGCGTCTGAGAGGGGCCGGCCTGTGCACCGGGGTCACAGCCGGCCTGGCGGGCGTGGGCACTCGGGGTAGGAGGGGCACCTGGGTGGGGTGGGGGAACATGAGCTGGGACCTCAGGTGGGGTTGGGAAGACTCAGGCCTGGAGAGGCCCTTGAGGCTTGCAGAATGCCCGGCTCCTCTGTGGGTCCAGAGGAGCCACGGAAGTTTCTTGAGCAGGAGAGTAGCCTGGCGGCTTCTTACTTATAAGCAGCCCTGGTAGGGGGCTTCAGAGCTTCCCCCCCTAGACCTCCTTCTCTGGAAACTCAGGAAATCCCTCCCCAGGACAGTGTGAGGAGATGCTCTGCCCCCCGTGGCCGGGGGCGTCCTGCATCGTCCAGGCCTCCTCAGGGCCCTTGGACTAAAACAGGCAGAAATCGGGCACATGTGAGGAACCGCACGGGGCAGAGGGAACGAGGGTCCCAGAGTCTGAGTCAAGGTCAGAGGTGGGTGGGAGCTCGTGGGGCACTGACGACGCTCTTCTCGTGCGGGGCCAGAGCCGTCGCAGGTGTCTGATCGGACGCTGGACCGGATCCCTCCGGCTGCCCGGGGAGGAAGTGGGGGCGGGGAGCCCAGGCTGAGGGCTGTGGCCACGGTCCAGGTGAGAGTTGCTGGGGGCTCAGCCCGGGGTGGACAGAGGGCCGGAAGGAGGTGGTCAGACACCGGGCATACTTGAAGGCTGGCCCTCCAGGATTTTCTGAAGCTGGGAGGCCCGGGTGAGGGCGACTTAGCTCCAGTGGCTCTAATCTCACGTGATGGGCGGCCCGGACTCCTGTGCTTTCCGCCCCTGCCCTGGGCCCAGCCCTGCACCGGCGTTTTAGCCCCTGGCTGCTGGGGACTCTCTCATGTGGGGTCCGGGATGAACACCGTCCCTGCCGTGGCAGGCAGACCACACAGCCACGTTTCCTGTGTTGTGATTCAGCTGCTCGCCCCTGGCTGCCCCGCCCAGGCTCTGTGCTGCACTATTTCAGGCCACCAATAGCGCCGGGCACACCCCCCAACCTCCCATGTGGGCTGTGACCACGGCTGCTCCTCGGAGCTGGCATAACCATGGGCTGAGGTGCTTAGGTGACCAGGCTGTGCCGGGATACATCTTCCCGCAGCCCCAGCTGCAGCGGAGCAGGATAATTATCATTATCATCACATTATGATAACGTTAGTATGAAAAATCACAACAACATTTCTTTTCATTGAATCAGAGAGGGGAATCGCTCAAACCAAGGATCGTGGGGCATCGCCAGCTGGTGACGCAGCCCTTTCTCTCCTCGACAGACATTAATTGAGCACCTACTGTCCACAGACACTCAGTCAAGCGCTGGAGAGAGAGAGCAGCATGGAGGCCAGGCGCCAGCAGGGCATTCCCAAGAAAAGAGGACGTTCCCTGAGCTCTGGAGGGCCAGGCAGTAGCTGGGGGGGTGGACACAGGGAGGCCGGGGTCCCACTCAATCACAGAGCTGAGCCATCAGCAAGGGGGCCTATCCCCAGGGAGAGAAGAGCCCTGCAGGAAAGGAAGCCCAGAAAGACCCCCCACGCCAAGGGAAGCGCTACTGCGGGACAGAGACCGCCCTGTGGGGCTCCTGAGGCTGCCTGAGCCCCCGTCCCCCAGGAGGCAGAGGGAGGCTCCAGTGTTCTGGAAGGTTCCGGCACGAGGGGTCAGGGCCCCACGCTGCAATCTCGTGAGACATGTGGTGTGTGGTTCCTCTGCCGCCTCTAAACTCTTCTCCGACAGCCCCCAGCACTAGGTCCTGCCGCCGGCCCAGGGAGAGGCCCCAGGAGGGGCTGGGACGCACCCCTCCCCAGCCTGCGGTCCCAGCAGCGGTGGGGCTTAGACGGGTGTGTGGCCACTTGTCTCCACACAAGGCAGCCAGACCACAAGGTCTTCCAGTTGTGTCGCCACGTGGGACTCATTCGACCTTCTTGTGACCCAACACATCTTTGCTGACTGTCTACAGCCTGCCCTGCACAGAATGGACAGATGCCTTCCTCCTGACGCCTATGTTATCACCGAGGGGTTATGCAGCGGCTGCCGGGTGGGCGGGGACAAGGACGGCGGTGGTCGCGGAGTCTGCCTCGCAGTGGTTGAGGGAACAGCATTCAGGCAGAGGGTACAGAAGCGCGGGAGCCCCGAGGCCGAGCCGCTTCAGGAGCCGCGAGGAGGCCCTGCGTGGCCGGGTGCTGTCGTGACGGCCCAGACCACCCGGGGCTTGCTCCACTACTGGACCTTCCAGGGGGGCGGGCACCCCACCTCCTGCTCGCACAGGGGAGGGAGGCTGTGCCCGGCGTGCTGAGCAGCGCGCGCTGGGTTTACCGGAACTGATGGGGCCCACAGAGGCCGGAAGCGCGGGACCCAGCGGCTCCAGCAGGTACAGACCCAGCTCAGAGGGCCGAGGCGCGGGCTCGTCTGGCTCCATAAGAACAAGTTGTTGACGGTTCTGCATAATTAACAATATCTGGTAATTAGAGTTTGAGCCTCGCAAGATGCACGGACTGCGGAATTTTCAAAAACAGTGGCAGGTATTCACACACACACCCGTACACACTGGGGCCGCGTGCTCTCGCGGGAGATACGCACACGTGCACACACACCCACGTGCACACACATGTGAGCGCACACACACACTGGGGCTGCTCGCTCTCCCAGCACCTCAGAGGCCCCTGAGGGTTGCCAGCACCTCTGTGCTCCTGGCCTTTCTTGGGGGAGAAGCAGCCCCTGCCCCACGCCCGCCTCTGCTCCCTGCCGCCTGGAGGAATGTGTCCTTCAGACCCAGCCACGCTGCAGGGGCCTTGCTTCTCCTGCTGCTGGCCTCACGCCCCCCCGGCTCCCTCCCACCTGCCGCCCTCTCTGCAGCAGCCGCAGGACTGGGCATATCCCCCAGCCCACAGCCGGCCACCTGGGGGCCTGCCCTGCTGACCCTCTGGCCAGAACCCGCCCTGCTTCTGCCGTCCACTCCCACCCAGCCTAGGGGTCAGCCCTGGTGTCACCTCCCCCGTGAAGCCCTCCCAGCCTGGCCTGGTGTCCCTCGGCTCCCATGATGGGCCACAGGCCCCGTCTAGCACTTCCCAGGACTGGAAGGGACTGTGTTCTCCTCTTCATCTCACCTCGAAGAGGGCGACCAGCCCTGGGGCTGTGTGTTAGTCACCAGATGTCCCAGGCCCAGGACTGGCTGGGCCCAGAGACACCCACAGTGGACGTTCTTATCTGCACCCACTCCCTCCCTGAACAGACACAAGCGTGATGTTGCACCTGAGGGCCTGGCTCTGGTCAGCGAGGACCCCAGGGATCCCCTGCAGGCCCGGCCTGCCCGCACCGGGGACACGCAGGAGGAGCGACAGCTGCCGGCCGTGAAAGTGATTTTAAATTCTCTAGTGCAGCGTTAAGCGGGCAGCTCAGCCCCCAATCATGTTTATTCTTTGCTTCTCTAGGACACACTCATGCATAGCCAAGAAGATTTAAAATGTTTATGCATTATGCCGGCCAGAATAAAACAAGCTGAAGCGCGGCTATCACCGGGTGCTCAGACTTATAATAAGCGGCTCCTCAAGGAAATAACAAAGAGAAAAGCCACAGACCCTGTGGGCACTTGGGCGAGGAGTGGAAGGGGAGAGGCAGCCCTGGCCCTGCTCGCGGGGGCAGAGCAGCCGGTGCTCACATCCACAGGACTCCCGGTCCGGAAAGCTGGCCTCCGGGCCAGAGGGCTGCAGCCACCCGCTCTCTGCCCCCGGGACACCCAGCCTCTGGGACAGCAGAGAATTCCCACATGAGCCAGCCGTTCTCACGGACGTCATCTCGATTGAGACCCACCTGCCTGCGCCTCTACTTTACAGACGAAATAGCTGAGGCTCCAAGGGGAGAGGGGACCTACCCAAGGTCACGTCCTGAGTGGCAGGGCCGGTTCACGCCAGCAACTCGAACCCTGCCCTCCTGCAAGGCCACTCGATGCCCACCTGCTCCCCCTGCCACCTCCAGGCCTCCCCTGCGAGGCTGACACCTGGATGGCAGCCAGGACATCTGGGAACCAGGCAGGAACCCTGTGAGGGAAGATTTAACCCTCATCACCCAGAAGAGAACCGTTTGGGTCTAGGAGGCCCCAGATGGCAGTGTCGAATGGGGACAGGCTGGAGAGGTAGTGAGGTCCCTGTCGCCGTCAGGGTCCAAGGCAGTGGTAGAGCACAGACTCTGATGTCAGGGAGAACCCATAGGACCAGCTCTGCCCCTCACTGGGCGACCTTCCTGGAGGCACATCGCCTGTCCCTGCCTCGGCTTCCCCGGCTGTGAAATGGGTATACTTATATGACGGCTACCAGGTAGAAACCGTGAGGATTATTAAATGAGCTAATAGTTCTGTGGTTGTAAAGACCTCTCCCAGCCTGGCCCCTGGCAGCCCTCGCATCAGTCCTCCCCTCCACCGCCTCACTCCCACCCTCCCACCCCAGCCCCACCCCAGCCCCACCCCACCAGGGAGGCCTCTCCAGATCAAAGGCAATGATGGAAGCGTTTTTTAAATTCCATGCCCTAAATCAACAAGGGAGATATTTTCGTCCCTGGTTTTGTGAACGTTGCTATTTGAGTCTGCCTGGCAGGAAGCACACAGGGATCTCGGAGCCTCTCCTGGGGGCCTGACGTGCTTTGACGGGAGGTGGTGGCAGGAGAGAAGAGACTTGGCCAGGCTCTCGGGGGTCAGATCCCAGCCCTGCAGCCTCTGGAGCTGGGGCTCCTCGTCAACCGCACTCACCTGGCCGAGGTGTAGGGATTAAAGAGAGCAGGTGTCCACCGCTGGGGTCCCGGACAGGGTGCGGCCAGGTGAGGGTCTTTCGTTCATTCAGCTACTGTCTGTAGAGTGCATTGCTGTGACCTGCGGGTGTGGCCAGCCGGGGCCAAAGCGCCCACCGCGGATCCCCGGGCCTCCCCATGCTCTCCACGTGCTGAGAACTGTCCCTCTGTCTGCCCCAAGCCCAGGCCGGGAGCCCACGAGGACCCCCCAACCGTGGACAAGGCAGGGCCAGGGCTGGACAGAGGCCGCAGCCGTTGAATGAGGCTCAGAGCCGTCCCCCTACCTTCCAGAGCTGGGGGGAGACAGGAGGGTTGCCAGATTTAGCAAATATCACATCAGACATACTCTGAGAAAGTATTCATTGTTTGCTTGGAACTCAAGTTTAACTGGGCGCCATGAATTTTAGCATCCTATCTGCATGGGGTGGGCCTGGGTAGCAGAGTTCCACGGTCCTAGCGGCCGCTGATCATCCGGCCTTGCCGTGCACAGCCTGTCCCGGGGGCTGTGAGTGCAGGCAACCCCCTCATCCCTCGGTCTCCACGCCGGACAGCATCTGGTGGGCTCCGACACACCTGCGTTAACCCCAAGGCAGTATGCTAGCATCCTGAATGTTTCAGCGTTGGTGCTTCCTGCTTTCCAGAGCTGGGTACTTGGAGGAGCAAGGTGGGGTGGACGAGGCTGGACCACGCTCTTCCTGGACTCAGCCTCCTGGACTAACCCTTTCAGCCAATTCTGAGAGGCCCGAGAGACAGGGAAGAGGCCGTGGTGAGACCGTGGAGACAGAGGTGCAGCCTGCAGGGCGGGCATCCCCCTTCTGACCTCCAGAACTGGCAGAAGGACCATCCACCGCATGGCTGGGCCCTTCCCTCCAGGAGGTAGGAGGGGCGGACAGAGGGGGCTGGGAGAGAGGGCCCTAGACCCACCGCCCACTGGCCTCCTGCCCCCCAAGTCCACCCCAGGGCCTCACTGGCAGGGACAATGAAGGCCGAAGGGAATGGCCACCATGTCACTCACTCCTTTGTTGAGCTCCTGTAAGATGTTCCAGTGTGGAAACTGAGTGAAGTGTTTCGGGGTCTCTGCCGTTATTTCTTACAACTGTGTGTGAACCTACCAGCATCTCAAGCTTCCAGTTGAAATATGAACCCTCTCCTCCTTTCCATCCGCTCACAGCTGGTTCCTTTCAATTCTGATTTCCCCTAGAGTGTTCCTCCCCTTCCTCCCCCTCCTCCACTTCCTATTTCTCCCTCCCCCCCCACCCCCGCCGGCATTGCCCCATTGGCAGAACCCACCAGAAGGAGAGGGAAGCAGCTCTTTGATGCAGTCCATAAAGGTCAGCCTCCCAAGACACAGGATCAAAGGAGAGTGGATCTGAAGGGCCAGATGGAGAATATCCAGCCCAGGGGTGGGGTGGGGGTAACCACGGTGATGGACCTGGTAGTGACAGTAACCATGGTGATGGTAGAGGCGGTGGTGGTGGTAACCATGGTGATGGTGGTGGTGACAGCAGCTATGGAAATGCCTCCAGGATTGACAGCACTCATGACAGCAGTCAAGGTGATGTTGGTGGCCTTTATTGTGATGGAGATGCTATCCTGTCTCCTTCGATCCCCAAAACATGGCCCACAGTGAGTGGGCCCTCGCCCGTCCACCCTGAGGTTCCCGAGCACTACGGCCCCGACAGCCTGCTCTGAGCCGGGCTGAACAGTTTATTGAGGCGGGTCTGCGGCTTGGGCGAGTGCTCGCAGCAGGAGGACCTCGAGAGAGGACGCAGGCAGGGTGTCTGGCGGAGGGAGCGGCCGGGCTGCCACGCTAATCAGGCCCACCGCCCTCCCTCGGCAAGAGCCGTCCTTTCCATCGGCTCCTCCAGGCTGTAATCTGGCGGCTGGTTAATTAGAGCCAATTTGCTTTGGATCGAAACAGTGTTTACTGTCACAGGCAGGCAGGCAGGCAGGGGACAGTGGGGGGACACCCGCCACAAACTCCCACGGGGAAAGAGAGGACCGTGTGCCACCGAGCAGAGGTGCCCTTGGCTCCCGTGCCCCTGGTGGGGGCTCCTCTCCCCGATTCTGTGCAGAGAACAGGAAAGGCACCAGCCCTGGACACACGCCCTGGGCCCCAGCCCTAGGGTGCAGGGTGTTCCCAGGAAAGCCGCTTCGCTCCAGAACCTCCATTTCCCCACACTTACCGGGGATCCTGAGGGCCCCTCCCAGGGCTGTGAGCATTGAGTGAGGCGACACTTTTGCTGGGGAGCTGCAGAGCCTGGGGGTGGGGGCTGCAGAGCCTGGGGGTGAGGGCTGCAGAGCCTGGGGGTGAGGGCTGCAGAGCCTGGGGGTGGGGGCTGCAGAGCCTGGGGGTGGGGGCTGCAGAGCCTGGGGTGGGGGCTGCAGAGCCTGGGGGTGGGGCTGCCTCATCCACCCTTTCTCTGGCCAGCATCGGCAGTATTCACACCCGTGATAAAAATCACTCTGCATCCATGGTCTACCCTTGCAGTGAGCCCAGCCCTGACCCCTGAGCCTGCCCCAAACAAAGGCTGCAGATGCCCAAAAGATTCAGGCAGGGCCCTGGGCTCCAAGCTCTGCCTGGCAGTGCTCTGGGCCTGCAGTCAATCATCCAGCAAGAGTGTTTACAGGGCCCCTGACCTACCTGGGACTGGAGTAAATAGCACAGCAGATTTATCTACCTGCTTCCTTTCCTCAGAATTTGCAGCCCATATGGGGAGACCTGCCTCTGTTGCATCTTGAAGGATGTAAGTCAAGACATAAAGGTTGACTCAGAAAAGCAATGGTGGGGGGTTCCCCTGGTGGCGCAGTGGTTAAGAATCCGCCTGCCAATGCAGGGGACACGGGTTCGAGCCCTGGGCTGGGAAGATCCCACGTGCTGCGGAGCAACTAAGCCTGTGCGCCACAACTACTGAGGTCCGCGTGCCTAGAGCCCATGCTCCACAACAAGAGAAGCCACCGCAATGAGAACCCTGTACACCGCAACGAAGAGTAGCCCCCGCTCGCCACAACTAGAGAAAGCCCGCACACAGCAACGAAGACCCAATGCAGCCAAAAATTAATTAATTAATTAATTATTTTAAAAAAGAAAAGCAATGATGTAGTCAGAGTAGGCTGCCTGGAGGAGGTGGTAATTCAGGCTGATCCCAACAGAGACCCAATCTTCTTCTGTGAGAGGTGGTGCTGTCCAGGAGCAAGAGCAGGTCTTCGGAGGTGAAGGCTAAAGCACAGGCTGGCTCCGCCACTTTCCTGCCGTGGGATTTGTTCTTCCCAAGCCCCCGTCAACTCATCTGTGCAGTGGAAACGTCAGTATTTAAGCAGAGCATGGATGTAGCGTGGGGTGCAGGACCGCGTCTACACACAGAGGGCACCAGTAGACAGAGGTGTCCCTATGGTGTTACCAGAGGTGCAGGGAGAGGAAGGGGCAGTGACCTTGGTCTGTACCTGGAGTCATCCTTTTGGCTTCTCTCTCATGACCCACATCCCATCCTCCGGCCACTCCCATGGGCGTGAGCCTCCCCCAGCTTCCCGTCACCCCAGCCGCCAGCCTCCTTGCCTCCATCCGTGTATCAACTCGGCTCAGCTCAAGTCACCACAACTGGTTCACTATTTGACTCAACACAACTTAGGTCACATCAGCCAGATTCAGTTTGGTCTGAATTCACGCCACGCAGTGCTGGCGTTCTGAACTCCAGCACTGGACGTCCACGGATGCGGAGCCCCCTTCCTGCCCTTGGGGCGGGGGGCCGGTGGCCTCCGGCTCGGGGGCGACCATGGTGGGCCCCTGTGAAACCACAGAGGCATCACAAGGCAGCAACGGATCGGTGAGGGGCCCTCTGAGCCTCTGTGGCTCCCGCCTGCAGTAGCACAACCCCCCGTCTCCGGGGCAGCTGGGGGCCTCGGCACCGGGCAGCAGGGATGCGCTGAGTTGATGGGCTCCTGGCAGGAGCCGTGGTGTCTCTCCCCCCTGGACCCCCCAAGCCTGGACAGCTCTGGGCAGGAAGAGGAGCCAGCATGGGGGTGGGGATGGGGGGTGGGCAGACTGCCGGAGGGAGAAATCCTCCGCTGCCGGGTGGGCGGCCCCTCTCCTGGGCGTCTGGGGGTTCATTTGGCCCCCGGGGCAGAGGGCCAGGCCAGAAGTGTCTGAATATTGGGAAGGCTCGGACCCTTTTTCGAGCTGGGCACCTGGAAATAATTTCATGGAGGTCAGGGCCAGGCGAGGAGAGAGCACTTAGGAAGCAGAAATTACAAAATTCTGAATAATCGCCTCTTAAAAGCTCTTTAACGCCCCAGAGGTGAGAGGCCTTTCAGTTTAGTTGATCCTCGGGTGCTGGCGACGGGAAAGGGGCCCTGGGTCAGAGGGACACAGAGCATTTTGGGGACAGAGACCAAGCGGGAGCGCGGCCCCTCCCGCACGGCAGCAGCCTGGGCACTGGAGACAGGCGGGCACGGCGGCCGTTCCCCTGCAGTGCGGCGCAGCAAACACTCCCTGTGGCCATGACCCCCAAGATCACGTGTGGCCCTCTGTCCCCCTTTTCCCTCCAAGAGGAGGCCCGGAGCTCCTCCGCGAGCAGCCTTCCGCTGTCATTCCAGGAGCCACAGCAAGGAGCACGTTGGGGTGAGTCCCAATGTGGTTGGCGGTTGCAGCCACAGGTGCCCAGCCCCGGGACTCACGGGAAGGACGGGGGTGGCATAGAACTGAGCTCAGCCAGACCGGCTTGGACTTGGCTGGATGGGGTTGAGCCAGCTCTGCTCCCCGGCCCCCTCTGCTGCCACCAGCTAGAAGGAGGGTGTGGCCGCAGGCAGAAGTGCCCACCCGGGCTTTGGGGGTCTTCAGGCTGCGCTGATTGATCATTACGATGGATAGCTGATTATGACTTCAAAGAAAATGATTACAAATGCTAGTCAGGGTCTGGGAAGCGCAGCCCTAAGTGAGCTACAGGGAGGAAGGCAGATTCTGCTTCTCCCGGAGGGGCTGGGGCCAGAGAGCGGGTGGGAGGGACGAAATAGATGAAACAAGACAGAGCAAGGCACACCAGGCATGCCGCCATTCCATCCCCTGGGAAATAAGGTGACAACAAAGAACCTGGCGGTTCACCAGCAGTGACAAACTGAGGGTGGTTTGCAGCAAGGAAGGAGGCCGCCTCCTTGGTCCCCGCCGGCAGGTGCAGACCAAAGCACAAATAGAGGATTTCACTATGGCGACACCATGGTCTCACTCACCCTCCTTATTCCCCTACAAGCCTGCGGGCGGTGGGGGCCTGGCTCTCTGCAGACACACAAGAGGAGGATTGGAGAGTGAGGGGCCGGCAGGCTCTGGGGTCTGCCCCCCCCAGCCCCGCTGGAGCCCCGTCCCCTCCCCCACGCTGCGCCGTGCTGGCCTCGGGAACCTCCCGTTGGTTCCTTGTGAAATCACAGCAGTCGGAGCCCGTGGGGTACGACTCGTCAGAATCTGTTTGAGCATGTTGGCCACCTTTTGCCCATAAAGTCTGGGGAATCTGGTTTAGGAGAGGATTACTGATCTTGGCAGAGAAGCAAGGGAGCAGCGAACAAGGATGCAGGGCCCCCCACCACCTCTGCCCCTGCTGCATCCCACATCCTGCCAGCCTCAGTTTCCACTTCTGCGAAATGGGAAAAAGGGCTCAGGCCCTGTTCACGTCAGGTAGTGGACAGATCTTATGCCTCGTGGAGCTTGAAGGGGAGCAGGTCCTCCATCCCATAGTGACACATGGGAGGCAGCCATGGTCCTCGAGACAAACGGCCCCAGGAGGAGGGTCACTGCAGCTGCCCACGCGGCTCTCCCTCCACTGGCCCCCCCCCCAACTGCCTGTTTATTCATAAGTTCATCTTGCATCCACCAGGTTTCGGGAGGCATCTTCACACTTGCCGATGTTTTGGGGGCAGCAGTGTGACAATGCTGAGCTGTCCGGACTCTCCTGTGCGCCAGCAAACACCACTATTTCCCATCGTTTGCACACGGGTCAAGCCACACAAATGTGCTGATCTTCCCTTTGCTTTCTTTCTTTCTCTGTTGTGGTGTAAATTAATGCTATTCAAGTCAGACGCGTGGCCCAGCCCGGGCCCAGGGGGCAGTGTCCTCCCGGCTGCAGGAGAAGGGCCAGGCCACACCCCGGCTTGTGCCGACCCAGGGTTCAGCCACACAGGAGCCCCACAGTGACAGGGACATCCCATGCGGGAAGCCTGCCACCTCACCTTTCACAACTGCTGAGGCGTCACAGCTGTGGGAACTTCAGAAAGCCACTCAGACCCTGTGACCTTCACAAGTATGAGGACATGGCCAGTGCAGGGCACATGCCAGGTCCGGGACAGGGGTCACGTGGCAAGGGCAGATGTGAGACCCTGGGAGCCCCACAAGGAGACTCTGGGCGTGGGGGAGGGGCGGTGTCTGGGATGGGGAGCGAGCAGAGCAGCACGGGCCACGGCCGACAAGGCCTCGTGCCGACGGTGTGGACGCCGAGACCCCCGAGGACAGGGGCCACGCCTCGTCCACCCGTCTGCCCAGCGCCCAGCCCGCAACAGCTGCCAACAAGAAAATCATGCACGAGGGTGAGTAGCAGGCTCAAGGTCACCCCGCCGCACAAGGTCACCTTCTCCCAGGAGCTGCAACCTGGGCTCCTTCCGCTTCTCTGAGAGGCCGTTCTTGATTTTGGTACATCCCGGGGGCCACCCCAGGTCCCCGCCATCCCCAGAAGAGCAGAGCGCACTGATGCAGGAGCCATGCCCCCTCCTCTGGCCTCCCATCTCCACGCGGTTCCCTCTGGAGGCCACGGAGGCTCAGAGAGGCAAAGGGACCTGTGGAGGTGCTCCAGCGCTGACAGCAGTTGATCCACGTGGGCCGGGCCAGCAAGCGTGCGCGCGCCCTCCCCCCTCGGCCGGGGACCCGCCACCCTCGCCCAGGACTGCCCCACCCCCGGGGGCTCACCCGCCTCCATCTGCTCCTCTGTCCTCGTCTGGATGCACCAGGGGTATTGCATCCTGCTTTGTGTTCCACAGTTTACAGGGATGAGGGAAGAGGTCATCAAACATCGAATGATTTAATAAATTGTGGACAAGTGAACGAACAGTGTGCTTTCTTGTCTCAAGCATTTTCCCACAGAAAGTAACACATTCTTATTCACAACAACAAAAATCAAGTACCAAGAAGCAGAAAAGATAACTGTGCTAGCAGTTTGGGGCTCTTTTATTTTCTAGGCATAGATTTTTCTTAAAAAGAAAAAAGATACATTCTTGCAATTATATTTAATCAAATCCCTTGATGAATCCTTCCTGAGAGAGAACCTTTTCTAGAAGGAATCTGTGTCCAGTTTCAGGGTTACACTGAAACCAGGGCTGCCCAGGAGAGGCCCCACCCTGCGCTGCATCTGGGTGTCTGACCCTCCCACGTTCACATGCCCGGGAGAATCGGGGCTTCGTCCAGAGATGAGGACTTGGTGGGACTGGCCGAGCGTCCCACCACCTCTCCTGGGCCCTTCCCTGCCTGGACATTCTGGGGGCTCCGAGACCCACGGGTATCAGGATTCCACTGCTTCTCCCGATTTCCTTCAGCAATTTAATCCCAGAAAAGCCCGAGTTTGGGATCCATCCCCAGGGGCCGCTTGGTGGCCCAGGGTCCTCCTCCTGAACTTCCGTTCATTCTGTCCCTTATTCCCGTCAGTGTCACAGAGGAGAAGCCTGGGGACAAGCTGACGTTTGTTCGTTAGGACATAACCTGGGTTTTTTCTTCCTGCCCAGATACTTATTGAATTCTTTTCATTGATCTTTAAAGTTGGAAGATGCTGCCAGAACGTATCTGGAAGCGTGGGCTCCTGATGAGACACCAGCTGAGCCGCCGTCAGCGGTCAGCTCAGGCCCCATTACTCCCGTCACATGTGGTTATTCCTTTTGCCCGTAGCACTCCGACTTCTCCCCAGAGGCCACCTGTAAATCCCAGGCTGACTTGGGGCTGGAGCACAGCTCACCTCCCCCAACCCCACCCCGGACCCAAACAGCACGGTAACCTCGCCCCAGGTGGGTTGTGGCGCCCCCTCTGCCCATGGGTTTTCTTGCACCCCCTCCACCCTCTCAGCGCCCTGTACCCCCAGCCCAACCCCTCCTCGGCCTCCACTCCTGCTTCCCAGCTGACATTCCTTTCCATCACGCTGAAGGAGCCACGCAGCTTCGGCATTTCTGCTTTCCGTTCTGTCCTAAATCACGTGCAGACGCTGCCCTTCCCCTGGGTCTTCAGGATGTCGGACCCCTTCCTCTGCTCTGTCGCATCTTTCGTAGGACCCTTCTTGCCCTGGCCTCTCCACCTCGGCAAGGAGGCCCCCCCCCAGGGGTGCTTGGCCCTCTCCCCCGCTGGTGCTGGTCGAACCCCTCTAGGTGGCAGGCTGAAGGCAGCGGGTGCCCACGGCAACCCCCCCTGTTCACTCGAGGACTCTGCAAGCTTCCATCCGGGGCGGGTGGGCCTGGGCGGGGTCCCTCACAGCCCGGGTTCCCCTGACCAGCTGCAAAACCCAAGAAAAATGTAATTCCCAGCATGCACCACTTTGGGGGCTCTCCCTCCCCCCAGTTAGGGGACCACCTAAGAGAGCCTCAGCCCTCACGTCCCCTCCAGCTTGGCTGCTGCTGGAAGAGGTTTTGGGGTCTACACTCCGAATGTCTCAGTAAATCACAAGCTGTCCAGAAGCATCACTTCGGGGTTGGTAAAAACCCTGAGTTTCTGGTGGGGCAGAGAGAGATCTCATTACGATTCTCCCTCGGGTGTGCCACAGCGGGCCAGCGCGGTATTCTTAAGCCCAGTTTCCTCAGCGGTGAAGCGGGTGACGACTCCGCCCAGATTCTGGGGTGGGTGATGAGGGACCTATGTTCCCTGTAATGGTGAGTTTTGACCCTTTCAGTGTCCCCTTTGGGAGGGTTGCACCCTGCTCTGTTGGGCAGGGACCACCTTAGTCCACTTGAAGCGAGCCTGGCTATGGGGGATGCAGCCAGGATGCCGAGGAGGGAGCCTGCCGTACCGCCCAGGAGGCTGGGTGTGGTTCGGCACCGGAGCCCAATGACACTGCAGAGAGGGCCTGGGGAAGGGGCAGGAAGGGGGCCAAGGGCCCGAGGCTGGTCCCCGTGGAGGCGAAGACAGGGAGAGCTGTGCAGGGAGGGCTCAGGCGGCTTCCTCCACCCCCAGTAAATCTGCCAGATCAAACACAGGACATGTGGTTAAATCTGAACTTTAAATCAAGGACGCAAAGTTCAGAAACCCCAAAACACCTTACTGCTGACACCAACTACAAGTTCAGGGTCCTCAAGACCACCCTCCAGTTCTGCGGTTCACAGGAAGGACTCACAGAGCCCAGGAAGCTACTATACGCACAGTTAGAGTTTATTACAGTGAAAGGGCCGGGTGAAAACTGACCAAGGGACGAGGTCAGGGGCCAGAGAGCCCAGGTGCCAGCCTCTCCCCATGGAGTCGTGGGGACAGCGCTTGCTTCTGCCAGCAGTGACTGTGGCCCCAGGGACGCTCCCCAGGGTCAGTCACGTGGACACACTGACCACCTGCATGGCTGACCTCAGACTCCAGCCCCTCCAGAGGCAGAGCTGACACCACGGGGCCCAGGGCCCCCTGTGAATCACCTCACTAGCATAGACCACTCTGTGTGGCCCAAGGCCCCCTGGCAACAGAGATACTCTTGTCAGGCAGGACATTCCAAGGGCTCAGAGGTCACCTCCAAGGAGCTGGCAAGGGCCAAACATTTTGGGGACAAGTTTAATCCTTTACCACATGAATGACAATATTTTGATACAATATGTCCCAAATATTGCATGGGACATTCTTATACTGAAGAATTATTTGTCGTTTATCTGGAATTCCGATTTGCCTGGGTGTCGTGTGCGTTGACTGCGCCCAGGCGTCCACAGCACAACTCAGGGCACAAGAGCCATCCCTGCAGACCCTGGCTAACGGCTGCGGACAGGCCAACCCCACGGTGCACAGAAGTGGGTACGTCGAGGCCATTCCTGTAACACAGGCACCTCTGCCCACGCCCAAGCCGAGATATGTGTGGATATGACTGTATAAACCAGGAACGGACGCGGGAGAGGACAGGGGAAAGACGTGACTAGAAATGTCACATAAAATACTTTAAACGAGACTGGAGAGTCCATATAGCAGACACCACGAACCCACCGCTGTGGCTCCACCAAACACCACCGTTATCAAATTTTAATATTCTGCCTTCTTTGCCTCTGCTCTCATTTCCTTTAAGAAATGAAATATCACAGATAGAGCTGAGACCTCCTGGGTCCCTCCCTCTCTCGGCCTGCTCAGTCCTTCCCCAGAAGGAGCCTCGCGCGAGGAGAACTTCAGTCAAAACCTTTCATGTTGACGCACGTGCCAGGGCATTCACCATTAGGGTGATTTCCTTCGTGTCAAAGATTCAGGGTGTATGGATAATTTTCAGCGTTTTAACTTCATTGTGAAACATTCATAAATGGAATACTCATTCCCTGTTAAAATGATGATATGCAGCTATGTCCTCAGGTGTGTGAGACGGTTTTGCTAACTGACAAGCTCAGGTGATTAAACAGAGGCAAGTCAGGACCCATCTACCTGTGTTTGTTGACATGCACACTTGTTTGTCCTCCAAAACAGGGGAGGAAGTTACCCCAGGCGTGGGGTCATGGTGCTTTATTCCCGCTTAATTTACCTATTTCTGCATTATAGGTTTATAAATTCAGTCCTATTACTTTGGAGATGAAAAGTGAAGATTCGAGATTCTCCATGGCTCCGACGGGTGAGGTTTCTGAGTGTCCGGCCGTTATTCTAAGCACCCCGGAGGGAAGCCCTCAGGCAGGGCTGCTCGGGCAGACACTTCGCTGGGTCAGCTCAGTCTCAGCGTCCCCAGCCTGCTCTCCTGGCAGACAGGGGACCGGCAATCCCAGCTCAGTTCCCAGAAGCACTCAGCGCGAGCCAGGTAGGGGGAATCGGGGCTGTGAGGCCGGGCCCTCATGGGCACGGGGAGGGCAGTCGGAGGGGGCTGGTCCCACCCTCCAGAGGGACCGCTCTGCTGGGCAGTGGGTGGTCCAGACCCTCTGAGCACGTGGAGAGGCCACACTGCCTGCACAGGCTGCCACCTCCCCCAACCTGGCTGGGCCCAGGACAGAGCTGCTCGCCCAGGTAGGCCGGTGTTGCTGGTGGGGTGGGAGGGGCCTCGCGGGGCCTGCGGTGCAGGCGGGCGCCCTGGCAACTGTCCTCACGGCCATCCCCACTCTCAGGTCCAAGCCACCATCACTTCCTGCCAGCGACCTAGTGTTGGAGCTTCTGGCCCATCCCCCCCCCAAGCCTCCCCCAGACCACCCAGAGGAGGCCAGGTCCCCCCCAGTGGCAGAGAGGTGATAGTGAAAGTCACAGTCATGTCACCAGGTCGGGCGGCCGTGCCTGGGCTGGTGAGCCCCGTGGAGGTGACGGGCTGATGGGGAGGGGTGGGCGGTGATGAGGGCAGGCTCTGAGCACCAAGGTGACAGTGTCCTGGATGAGGTGGGAGGGTGGCCACCAAGGTGACTGAGCCAGACGGGATCTTGGATGCCATTTGGGGGAGAGACCAGGGCACCCCAGACCCGTTCCACACTGGCTAGCTCTGCCTCTGACCACCAAGCAGGACTCAATACACCCTCAGACCGACGTCCAGGAAGGAGCCCACACGGGGGTGGGGTCCCATGGCCTCCCCTGCCCAGCTTCCTGGGACACCGAGAGCGTGAACAGCGCGCAAGGCATTGATGAGACGTCTCCTCGTCCCTCGAACGGGCCTGAGCCAAGCTCCCGCGAAGTTATTAACGGTGGGGAAGGAGGTGACATGTGGAGAATGAAGACGATATGTGGAGAAGGAAGGTTTCTTTGTCTTCAGGTGTTGGATGCAGCATGATAAAAAGGCGTCTGTTTCCCGGGTTTAAAAAACACTGACACCTTAAATCACCCGGAACCAATCTCCTGTCATCCCAGGCACTACCTGAAGCAAACTCACCCACGTCCAGACACAGGCCCTCCACTTCCTCTGGCTGAGAAGCTGTGTCCCGGCTGCTGCGTAACCAGGATGATGACTGTTTTCTTCATTTGCTTCCTTTTGCTGTTGTTTCTCGCCCTGAGTGTGCCGAGTGGGTGGGGAGGCCTCAGACCCGTGGTCGTCTGCCTCCTTCCCGGCCCTCCTGCCCCTGGCTGCCCCAAGCATGGATTTAGGGGCCAGCCTGGGGAGACGGCCCGTCTGTGGCCGCCCATGTGCCAGGAAGCAGGTGTGCAGCCCATGGGCGTGCTTGGGGCCACCACGGTCAGCGGGCTGTGATTTCTGAGCCTGTGGGGACAGCGGCGGCTGTGGAGGTAGCTCGGTGGCCCCGAATGCGCAGCGCAGGAGATGTCCTGGTGGCCGGTCTCCCTGCTTCTGCTCCCAGGAATGCACTTACCCCGGGTCAGAGAGAGACGGGCCTGGGCACATTCACCCACGGTAGTTTCCACCTAATAATCACTTGGCAAATGAGGAAACGGAGGCGCAGAGGAGCCATGTGCCTGCTCTCCGGCTGTAAGGGCTCCTGGGAGAGAGCAGTGTGGTAGTTAACATGTATTTGGCACTTGCTGTGTGCCCAGTGCTTTCCGCGCATAACTTCTCTGGTCCTCACAACAGGTCCTTGGAGCTGGTCCCAGGACATGCCCACTTCACAGATGAGAAGAGCAGGCTCAGGGAGCTCTAGCGGTCAAGCCGACACTTGGAGAAGTGGACAGAAGTGGACAGAGTCAGGATCCGAGCCCACAGTCTGTCTTGGGCGTCCACGCTCGCTCTCGCCACCATACCACCCTGCCAGCGGCCCGGACCGCCTGGGTCCTGAACCCACTCATTCACCCAGCAGAGCAGGGCAGGGGTGCACGGAGCCAGCAGGAGACGTGACTTGTCTTCCTGGGGCATTGAGATTATTTGAAGATATGAAGCTGGAAAATGGAGTAATGTGACTGGTAAGTGATTCAGAACATCATGTTTAGATAGGAGCAAGCGTGGCTGTATTATGAACGCAGATAGATCTTAACGTATAACAAGAGATGTTGAGGAAACATCACTTATGTTGCACCTCTTCCACTGGCTATGCTCCTTGACATGCTGGGGGCAGATGCAGTGTCATTATGTCTAATGAATAAGGGATGTAATGGAGAACCAGAGAGGGCGAGCTACAGGCCCAGGGCCACCCAGCAGCTAATAGGCAGACTGGGATCTTGAGCGTGTCTTGCCTGGCCCCGGGAGCAGGGTGCGGGGTGTCACACAGGGGCAAAGGCTGGGACGCAGGGACCGGGACTCCCTCCTCTGACCCACAGCCTGTACAATGTGACCGCTCACCTGGCTGGGCGGGGAGCACCTGGGCTTCACCCCTGTAGCTCCGGTCAATCGACTGACTCATCCTGTTCCCTCTGTGCCTCAGGGGTCTGACCTGCACGGTGGGAGAAGTGACCCCTGCCTAGCAGGCCTGCGGGAGGGCTGAGGGGGCAGAGGTATGGACAGCAGCTGGCCAGTGCCCAGGACAGCACTAACCTGCTAGTCAACCCTGGGCATCACTCAGTTATGTCCCCACTGATGTCACACAAGATCTCTGCTCTTGACCAGAGCAGCCCTGGCAATGCCTTTCCCAGGCCGGGACTCAGAGCCAGGTCGCTGCCACCGTTACAAACCAAGGTGCTCACAGCAGTGGCTGCCCCCATCGCGAATCCTTCGTGCCAGCTATGGGCACATCCAGACTCCGGTCCTGCACCCACTCCCCGGTCCTCCCAGCCCGAAGGGCAGGTGCAGGAAACTGGTAACCGTGGGGCCAGCTTTGATCAACATTCTTCTCCCCTCTCCTCCCTCCCTCCCACCCTGACAACTGTGCGGTGCCATCGCATGGCTGCTCTGCCCGTCTCATCTAGAAGCCCTTGGTCACACGTGAAGGGCGGCGTGTGAAGCCATGCGTGGTGAATGAAAGTTGGACAGATGAAGGGATGGATGGATAGAACAAGGATGAATGATGGATGGAAGGATGGATGGATGGATGGGGGATGGATGGATGGATGGTTGGATAGATGGTTGGATGGAAGAAGGATGAATGATGGATGGAAGGATGGATGGATGGATGGGGGATGGATGGATGGATGATTGGATGGATGGGGGATGGATAGATGGATGGTTGAATGGAAGAAGGAGGGATGATGGATGGAAGGATAGATGGATGGGGGATGGATGGATGGATGGTTGGATAGATGGTTGAATGGAAGAAGGATGGATGATGGATGGATGGATGGGGGATGGATGGATTGTTGGATGGAAGAAGGATGGATGATGGATGGAAGGATGGATGGATGGATGGATGGATGGATGGATGGATGGATGGATGACGGATGGTGGGTGGGTGTATGGATGGGGGATGGATGGATGGATGGTTGGATGGACGGGGGATGGATAGATGGATGGTTGAATGGAAGAAGGATGGATGATGGATGGAAGAATAGATGGATGGATGGATGGATGGATGGACCAACGATGGACGATGGATGAGTAGATGGATGTAACGTGTGGGGGATGAGGAGAACAGGGTGATGGGAGAAGGCACTTCCCCTGCAGGACCCCCACCGGCTGGCCCCGTGCTGACCCATGAGGTCCTCACCCTGAAGTTACCTTTGTGTTCTCCAGTGCCTCTCAGATGGTGAAGAGGAGTGAGCCCCTAAGTCGCAGAGCTGTAGACTCAGGGTCACTTCTGAATTTCCACCCCAGCTGTGTCATCACAGAGAGTCTCTGCTGCTTCCAGCTGGGGTGGAACCTGAAGGAGTTTCCAGGCCCTCCTAGCACCCAGCCAGGACTTGGCACCCAGTAGGCGTCCCTGGGGACGAATTGTCTTCTTGACGGATGCCTCCCTCCCTGTGTATCCAAGGGCAGATGGAGGCCCCAGAAGCAGCTGGCCCTGTGCTTCACGACCTCAACTTTGTCCCCGAGACTTCTCTGCAGAGGAAACCCTGGGCAGAGCCCAGAGGGACACAGATCAAGCCTGAGAGCTAGCGGTGTGTGGACGTGGGGTGGTGAGGGTCGGCAAGTAAGGGAAAACAGGCTCTGCCCCCTCCCCAGCTGCGAATGGGGGTCAGAGGCACTGCTCAGGGTCCCCTACCCTCCTGGGCCCCTGGAGGCGGCCTGACCTGATGGGTGAGCCCAGCCACGAGCACTCTCAGTCCACCCCTTCCCGGCCATGTGATCTGGGGGTGCCCAGTCCCCTAGCAGCAAAATGGGGAAATAGCAGCGCCCGCGATGCAGTCTTTCCTCCCACACAGAACCTGGCTCCCTCGGTGCCCAAGGCATCCGCTGTTGCGTGTACCATCGAGAAAAGCGAGGCCTGGAGGGGCCCCGGCCCCCTGCAGCGTGGACCCCAGAACTCAGGGGCCGAGGCTCCCAGCCCCCTGCCAGACGCCCCTCAACCAGGCGACCCCCCAGCAGGGCCCGGTGCTCTGAGTGAACAGCGGTGCTGCACCGGCTCGGCTGACGCTCGGGGCACACCTTCCTTGCTGGCTGAGCCTGGCAAATCCCTCCAGCTCCCCAGGTCCCAGCAGACGGGTGGGAGGATTCAGGGAGGTGAAGGACACCAGCTCAGTGCGGCCTTCCCGGACGGACAGTGGGTGAAGAGCGGGGAGGAAGTGTTTGGATTCCCGCCCGGTGCCCCCGGCGCCCAGCACAGGCCTGGCTGTAGTAGGAGCTCAATAAATGTTTGCTGAGCTGCACTGAAGGGGAAAATTGACTTTCTTCTGCTGAGTGCAGCCCAGAGCACTCTGATCGATAGTGGCCACCTCTCCCGCTTTATTAAGCGATCACACTGGGCTCGTCGCTGCCAGAGAAAAGAGCACACGAGCCTTCCGTTCCGGGGAGATCATAATGTGTCCCTGCCCGTGGAGGCCGGCTGCGGGGGGCGGGGCCGCCCACAGCCTCGCAGGCATGGCGCTCCGGCCACCGCTCTCTTGGGTCCAATCACTCTGCGGCCGCGAGGAGCCGACCCCTCACCGGGGGTCTCGTGTCATACTGCGCGACAGGCAGGAACAGAACAGCCTCCCGGCCTGCCTGTTAGCGGCCCCGATCTGGGGGAGGCAGATGGGGGGCAGACACACACGGTCAGAAATAAGCGGGCGGGGGGCGTGCGGTGCTCCACAGAGGACACCCCAGGCTGATGGGAGAGGGACAGCGGGCCACAGCAGCAGGGGTCCAGGAGGCAGGGGCTGGCCGCTCCCGCCCCACCATCACGCTGGAAGCCCCCGTGTGGGGACCGGGGAGCCTCGAGGACACCCGTGGGGCCTCAGCTCACAGGTCTGCCCCCCGCGGACCACGTGCTCCGGAGCGCGGCCTGTGCTTCCCCAGCTTCTGCTGCTGTGCCAGGGACCCCTGGAGAGCAGAGGCCCAGCTCCGCCTCCACCCCCCGGGGGACCCCAGCCCTGGACCCACGGTGCTGCTTCCAGGTGACTCAGGGTTGCAGGGCAACTCCACCCCCATCCCAGCCCTGCAGGAGGGGACATCCCGCTGGGAACAGAGCTCCTTTCCCGTGTTTGATTGGTTCCCCCCCCATCCCCCGCTGCCTCTCCCCCCCAAGAGATTTATGCAAATCCCACTGCCGGATTGTTCTTGAATGTCAAACGCAGGCGGATGAATGTCAGATTCGGTCTCAGTCTCAGTCAATAACAGCACTTGATAGGATAGTTTGTAATTTCTTCCCAAGCCACAGGGATCAGCTCTTTGAGTCCATCGCTCAACAAATACTTCCTCTCTCTCCACTGCCCTGCGTGCACCATGTCCTCCTGCCTTGGTGACAGCTACAGGGCCCTCAATCACCCACCCCGCACCCCACTCGAACCTTCTGTGAAGCCAGGAATCAGGTGATGGCATCAATTCTGCTCCGTGAATTGGGGCCCACCCTGATCAACAGTGGCCCCACTGCTGTCACCTTGTCACCTTCCCCTCCACCAACATCATCAACAACGGCTCCCGATTCACCTCCTCCAGCTCCCAGTTACCATCTCCCATAGGGTCGCCATCCCACCATCACATCCATGCCCACCGTCACCAGTGTGCAGGGTACCCAGTGCCCATCCTTCCATCCTGGCTGACCTTCACAGAGAGGACCCAAGACCACCAGCCACTGCAACTCAACCAAAAACAAACAACCGATTAGAAACTGGGCAGAGAACTTAGACATTTCTCCAGGGAAGAGACACAAATAGCCAATAAGAATATGGAAAGAGATGCCAGCATCACTAATCACTAGGGGAAGCAAATCAAACCACAGTGAGATACCGCCTCACACCCATCACAATGGCTACTACAAAAATTTTTTTTAAAAAAGAAAACAACATGTGCTGGTGTGGAGACATTGGAATCCTCGTTCACTGTGTTACTGGGAAGGTAAAACGGCGCGGCCACTGTGGAAAACAGCGTGGAGGTTCCTCAAAAATTTAAGCATAGAATCACCATAGGATCCAGCAATTCCACTTCTGGGTAAATATCCAAAAGAAGGGAAAGCAGGGTTTCAAAGGGATATTTGTACACTCGTATTCATAGCTGCACAATTCGTGATAATATACAATGGAAGTAGGCCAAATGTCCATTGACGGATGGATAAACAAAGTGGAATATTATTCAGCCTTAAGAGGGAAGGAAACTCTGACACCTGATACAATATGGGCAAGCCTTGAGGACATTATGCTAAGCGAAGTAAGCCAGTCACAAAAGGACAAACACTGCACGATTCCACTCACGTGAGGCCCCTGGAGCAGTCAGATTCAGAGACGGACAGTAGAATGCTGGGTACTGGGGCTGGACTAGGGAGTTGGGGAGTTAGTGTTAAGGGGGACAGAGTTTCAGTTTGCAGAGATGAAAAGAGCTGTGGGGAGGCATGGTGGTGAGGGTTTTGCACAGCAATGTGACTGTACTTCATATTATGTTAACGATATTAATATTTAAGTGTATATCCAAGTGTACGCTTAAAAATGGTTACGGGGCTTCCCTGGTGGCGCAGTGGTTGAGAATCCGCCTGCCAATGCAGGGGACACGGGTTCGAGCCCTGGTCTGGGAAGATCCCACATGCCACGGAGCAACTAGGCCCGTGAGCCACAACTACTGAGCCTGCGCGTCTGGAGCCTGTGCTCCACAACAAGAGAGGCCGCGATAGTGAGAGGCCCGCGCACCGCGATGAAGAGTGGCCCCCACTTGCCACAACTAGAGAAAGCCCTCACACAGAAACGAAGACCCAACACAGCCAAAAATAAATAAAGTCAGAAGACATCTTAAAAAAACCCCAAAAAACTAGCTTTAAAAAAAAAAAAAAAAAATGGTTACGATGGCAAATTTTATGTCACGTGTATTTTAGCACAAATATTTTTTTAGAGAGAGAGAACGAATCAGGCCATCCTGCCACACAGATGCATTCATGGAGATGACAAGGAAAACCCAACTGAGCGTCAAAGGTCGGCAGGTAAGGACAGACGCTGGAGGGCCCGGGAAAGGAGAGCGACGCCTCAGTCCTGAGTTCCTCCAAGGCTCCTCAGAGGTGGGTGGGAGGAGAGACCTGCTGAGCCCGTCTGCAAAGTTCCTGGCACAGCAGCCTGGGGCCCCTGAGGGGAACCCACCCGAGTCCTGCCTCCCGGTCAGCCCACGTGCCACCCTGCATCTCAGCATCCAGAGCTCGCATCCCGCCTACCAGGGACACGATGGTAAGGCAATGGGTGCGTTCAGTGAATCATCACACCCTGGACACGTGCGACACCTCAGAGCAGGGGTAGGGCAGCGGGGGCCGGCCCGGCCTCCTTCCCAGGCCGCTCTCTCCACAGGACAAGCCTCTGTCCTTGCCACCCTCCGGGCCTGGCTCTGCCTGCCCTGCTGGGGCAGTGTCAGGCCTTGGCCCTCTGTTGGACCCAGTACCCTCCCTTCCCCAGCCCGCACGTGCCCGGAGCAAAGCCCGCTGGATGCTTGTGGGACGCGAACCAATGAATGAACAGATGAAGCAGGATACACCCAAGCCAGGGATGGGACGGGAGGACGAGGGCAGGCCCTTCGGACAGGAGGGCTCCGGAGCCACAGGCTCCGTTCCGCCCTGGCCCGCAGCCCCTGGGCGCGAGCCCTTTGACCACTGATCGTCACCAGCGCACGTGTTACTAAGCATGAACTGAGCACCCTGTGCGGGCCAGCCCGGGGCCTTGACGGATGCACGTGAGGGTGTGACCAGCAGCACAGACTCTGGCCTCAGATGCACCCGCCAGCTGTGTGACCCCGGCCGACGCCCACGCCTCTCTGAGCCTCAGTTTCCTCCTCTGTAAAATGGGGACAACAGCACCCACGTCATAGGGTCGAGGGGAGAATTGAAGTGGAGGGAAGGCCAGCTCCTGCTCAGCGCCCGTGTCCGGGGCCCAGAGGGGCAGAGAGGAGCCCGGGGTGAAGGCCTTGCGTGCTGAGCGGGGAGGAAGGGCTTTGCCGGTCAGAAGGAGGGAGCCTCGGAGGGGCTGGGCGGCCACGCAAGCAGGCTCTTCCCTAAACCCTTCGTGGTGCACACGCTGTGGACCTTCTCCCCGGCACAGCCCCACCCTGCACCATGTGCGGTGCCTTCTGGGATGAGGTGAGTGGCCCTCTTTTCCCTTCTCTGGAGCTCGTGGGGGGCGGGGGGGTGGGCACAGCCCTGCAACCAGAGCCCGGGACGGTGGGCGGGTCGCTGGGCTTCTCCAAGCCTCGGTTTTCTCACCGGTGGCAGCAGCGACCAACAGCCTGTTGGAGCAAGTAAGCCAGGAGGCCGACTCCTGGCCGTCCCTCCAGCCCTGCTCGCAGCGAGGGCTCAGAACAGGGCTGCCAGCTGCCGGGGCAGACGCCTGCCATCGGAGGGGGCGTTGAGATGTCACCAGCCACAATCAAGTCCCTCTGTTTTCCAGGGGCCATCAAAGGCTGGCAAGACGCCAGAATTCACCCAGAAGGGAAGCTGCTAAAAGAAATGAAAAATAAAAATAGAAGCCCCCCCCCGCATTGGCGGCGTGATAATGAGAAATTAGAAGAAAGAAGGGGGGGCAGGACAAAGCTAGCTGGGAGATGTCAGGTGGGATATTTATGGAATTCTTCAATAAAAGGCAGGGAAGGGTGAATATTTTTATGATTCAAAATGTCTGGCTCCTGAAACAATCAAGGTTCATCGGAAACAATGTATGCAAATGTATTTAAATGACTTGGGAGGGCGGGGCGGAGGCTTGGGAGGCTCTGCACAGCGGGGGGGAGGCCAGTGAGACCTGCAGGCGTCCAGAAGCTGCCGCTGGGCCAGGGGTCACAGCGGCCGAGAGACCGAGAGTGGCCAGCGCACCCTCCTCCTCGACACGCACGTTCCCTGGATGAGGCCTCGCCTCAGCCCACAGAGTGACCGCCCGTGACCACCAGCAGGTCGTGGGCAGAGGGAGCCTGGGTTCCATGGTCAGCATGAAGGGGAGTCCTCTGGGAAGCCCCTGTCCTGCTTGTGCCCCCTTCCTTTGAAAACCCGCGTTGCCGGGCACCGTCCCCTGCCTCCCAGTCATGACTTTTGCTCGACCCTGAAGCCCTGGAAGGCAGAACCCCTGACTGTCCTGCCCCCTCCCGCCGTGGTCCCTGCACCCAGGACAGTGCCTGCACATCACAGGGACTCCATTTACGGAACGAATGAGGGAAGGAAGGAACCAACAGGAGAAGCCAGTCACTCACCTGGCTCCTCCTTGAATGAATGAGTGAATCATTCATTTAATCTCCAAAACAAGCAAGTGAAAGAGCTAATGATATGTCCACTTTAAAGGTGAGAAAACTGAGGCTCAGAGCCACGCAGTAACTTATCGGGGTTTTGGTTCAGGGGGGCAGTGAGCTTGTTGGAAACGGCACCGGCTTTGGAGACAGACATGCCTGGGTCAAGTCCTCCCTCTTCACCCTGCTGACTCTTGTCACTTACCGCCTTGGGGCCACTGTCCATCTGTAAACGGTGCCACGTGACTGCTGTGGGTTGAACCGCGTCCCCACAGTGTTCAACGAAATTCCTGTGTTGAAGCCCTAACCCCAGGATCTCAGAGTGTGACTGTGTTTGGAGATGGGATCTTTAAAGAGATGATTAAGGTAAAGCGAGCTCATGTGGGTGGCCCTGACCCCATCTGACCGGTGGTCCTTATAGGAAGAGATCAGGACACAGACGCACACAGATGGATGACCATGTGAGGACACAGGGAGAAGATGGCCGTCTACACACCAAGGAGGGAGGCCTCAGGAGGAAGCACCTTGATCTCAGACTTTCAGCCTCCAGAGCCAGGAGACAATACGCTTCTGTGTTTAAGCCGCCCCGTGTGGTATTTATGGCAGCCTGAGCTGATCAATACACAGGGCTGTGGCTTATATTAAAGGAAAAGACCAAGGAGCGAGGAAGGGTCAGAGTGGGCATGCAGTGGGAGGATGGAGCCAGGATACAAGCATCTCTTGTCATCCATCCCCTTCTGTATTTAATTTAAAATGAATTAATTTCAATTTAAGGAGGCACGTGTGGCTGGTGCCCAGGACGGTGCAGCTTTTGGATCCCTCTGGTGACTGGAGAGGATGGCGTGGGGACAAGGGGATGCAGCTGGGACCCATTAGGGTCTGCCCATGACCACGGCGAGTGAGAGGGTAAGATTGCCCCCAGCAGGGCCACGATGGAGAAAACGCCCACCTGCAGGCCGTGTCCTCGTAGCCGGAGGACACCCGATTTCCACAAACCTGACTGTAAAGATCTTGCCGCTGAGGACTTGCAGAGACATCAAGCCCCCCGCCAGGCCCACCGCCCCGCAGAGAAAGGCCCAGCCCCGCCGGACACTCTTCCTTGCTGCCTGGCGCCCGCTGGCTGTCCATGGCTGGCCCACCCAGAAGTGAGTGACGGGGGCAGAGAGCAGGGGCAGGGTGGGAGGAGAAAGGATTTCCAAGGCCGCTCTCACCTTGAACCCAGGCAGGAGAGTCCAGCGCTCTCTGCGGCTGACAGCCCCACAAGCAGCTGCAATTAGCACAGAGCGTTGACATCTAAATAATATAACAGTTATCATAAAGAATATGCGGCCGTGATGAAGATCAGGTTATTTATAAAAGGATTAATAATTGAGACGTGAGCCTGCTGATGGATGAGCGTTTAGGGCGACACTGCCCAGCTCCCTGATCAGAATTTCTATGGGGAATAATGAGTCCCCTTAAGAAGACAAAGACCTTGAAGTTCCCTCTGCTGTTTACAAACTAATTCCTGGCGATGAGGAAATTAATGTGGAGAGTCAGGCTGAGCTCCGGTGACACGGGAAGGCAGGAGATGCATCTGGCCCTGGCGTCCTGGCCCGGAGAGGCCCACACAGGACTTGTCAGTGGTTCTGGAACGCCAAGGATTAAGTGAGTTATTAGACCAAAAGATCAGACGCCATCCTGAGAATACAAGTGCACAAGTAACTCAGAGAGGGGGACCCATGGGCCCTTTGCCGCAGGGGCCATGGCACGCTCCTGAGATAGAGGGGAAGCTTGACCGACGGGCCTGGTTTCCAGGGTCACAGTGGGCCATGGGGAGAGGAACCGGACTGGCTGGGGGGCCGCCCCTCTCCCCTCACCCACTGCTACCAATAGTGTGGTAAACTGAGGGTTTACCTCCGCTTCCAACGGCTGGTCCCAGGCCAGGGTCAGGCTGGAGCTCGGTCTGGCCCAAATCAAGGACCTCCCTGCCAGACGTGTCTGGTTTCTGGAGGCCACTCTGCCTCGAAGGCCTTTCCCCTCCTCACCTCCCCCCGCACCAGGACTCCAGGGCCAGCTCACACTGTCTCAGTCTCCCAGGGCAGCCTTAACCAAGTTCCATGGACAATGGGGCGGCTTAAACCATGGACATCTATTGTGTCACGTTCCTAGATGCCAGGACACCTGAGATCAAGGTGTGGGGAGGGTTGGCGCCTTCCAAGGCCTCGAGGGAGAATGCGTTTCAGGCTCCTCCCCCAGCTTCTGGTGGTACCGGCATCCTTGGCCTCCCTTGGCTTGAAGAAGCATCACCCAATCTCTTCATGTTCACATGGCGGGCATGTCTATGTTCAAATTTCCCTTTTCCTAAGGACACCAGTCATGTCGGGTTAGGGCCGACCCTGCCCCAGTGTGACCTCGTCTTAACTAATTACTCCTGCAAAGACCCTATTTCCAAATACAGTCACATTCTGAGGTACTGGGGGTTCAAACTGCAACACAAGTTTGAGGGGACACAATCCAGTGCAGGACACCCCGTGGGCAGGGCCCCCTGGTGCAGCCTGACCATCGCAAGGGCAGGATACAGCGCCAGCCAGACGCTGGCGGTCAGCGGGTTTGGGGAGGCCACCCGTGCTGGACACCCAGGTGCTGTACGCCCTCTGCCCCCTGAGTGGGCATGGCCACCAGACAAAGAGGACACCTGGACCACCAACCCCAAGCCATCAGCAGTGGTGGTGGGGGGGGGCGGTTACTTACTCATTCGTTTTTGTCTTTTTGCATATTGACTAGACGGGTAGATCCTCAGAACAGAAAGGGATCCTTGACACAGCCTGGTCCAAAATGCCACCCGAGCCATGACCCTGTCCTCCCCAACATGTCACCCAGCACTTTGGGGACATGAGACAGGGCACTGCCCATGGAGAGAGGAATGAGCATGTCAGAGACTGCTCTGTGCCTGGTGCCACTTTGTTCTTCATCAGCCAGGGAGGCCTCATCCCCATTTTACAAACAAACAGGCCCAGAGAGGCCAAAGCCTGTGCTCAAGGTCACACAGCCAGCTGGGATAGGCTGCCACAGGACTCCAGGCTACGCCTGGCCAGTCCGGCCCACTGCTCGCACTTACTGATGCCCTTTCTCACCTAGGACCAAACTGGCCCTCCCTGAAGCGGCCCGGCTTCTGACCTTGGGTCATCTGTAAAATGGGGTCATGGGACCCACCTCCCTGGGCTGGTTCCATGATGCAGCACCTCACGCAGCGCCCAGCAGTAGTGGCACTGGCCCCCCATCCCAGAACAGCCTTTCAGCCATCCTAAACCTGCCCTGAGAACCACAAACAAACCCGCGTCCCTACGGGGGACAGTCCCCACCCAGGAGCATTTATGTAGCTCCGACTGCATACCCAGCCCCTCTGCACTGTGCGTGCAGGCGACAGGCCCCTCCTTGTGCTGCACTTTCGTCCCCTCTGGTGGGGCTGCCAGCCTGGCTCCCAGGGCTCTACCTCCGCTCACATTTATAACCACATCGGAAAGCTGCAGCCTTCTGGAGCCAGCCTGCTTCACGTCCCCACAGGGCGCCTGAATACTAATTGAAAAGTGATTAATTGCATTCACGAGCTCCTCTCCTTGCGGGAGGCGGGGCCCCACTCTCCACACCCCCTAACTGGGCTTGGGGCAGCGGGGGAGTCGTGGCTTTGTGTTTTTAATGCTGGGCTGTTTCTGGTCTGATTTAATTTTCACAGGGAGAGCCTTAAACCACGAGCCTGGCTCAGCGATGGAGTCCAATCCCCCAACTAGGAAAATCCCTGCCCCTCTCACAACCCCCCTTTCCTCCCTCGTAAGGCGGGGCTGCTGGAATCAGACCGTCTGGGTTCAAATCCCAGATCCCCATAATTGCTGTGGTGAAGTTTGGTCCAGTCTTGCCCACGCCAGCCCTTTGCTATCCTCCTGGCCCCCTTGTTCCCTCCAATGTGCACACACATTCCCCCTACCTACCCACTGTCCCTTTCCCAGGATTCTGCTCAGAGGTCACCTCCTCCAGGCAGCCTCCCAGGGCCCCTCCTCTCTGCTCCAATAGCTCCATGGACATCTTCCCACAACAGGCTATTGTGGCTGCCGGTCACCCACTGGAGAGCGAGGCCAGCATCCTACTACCCCTGCCCCCCACAAAACCTGCACTGCACATGGCCAGAGACACCGGGTCTCTCAGTGAAGACTGGGTGCTCATGATGAAATGTGTCTTCCTGGATCCAGGTTGGAGGCCCGGGGCCAGGACTGCTGGGTAGTGAGGCACAGACGGCTCCTTCCCGCAGGACTGTTAGAGAGACCCACCCGGAGAGGGTCTGACAGGTCAGTGAGGGGGTGGGCACCCGAGGGGACTGTGTGGACCAGGCCAGGGCAGGGCCAGTGCCTGGGTCAGACCTCATTCCCGTGTGGGAGCTCAGAGGGGCAGCTGGCTGCAGGCCGCGGGCTGTGATCGCTGACGGCCTGGCCACAGGGCACCCAAGGAGCAGCCGTCCCCATGGCACAGGCCCAAAGGCACTGGCCCATCTCTGCTGTGCTGTCGTCTCCAAAGTGTAGGGTAGGCCTTCACTGAGCCCTAATCACAAGTGCCCTGAAATCCTGCCAGAAACACAACCTTTGAGGCATTTTCCCTCTTTTAAATTTTTCCTTGACATTTGCACACAGTGAACAAGGACAAAGAACCAGGGACGCAGCAAACTCTGAGCTGCAGCGTCTCCTCGTCCCAGGAGGCAAGAGGGGCCCCGGACCACCCTGGCTACAAGAATGGAGATGGACACAGTGGCAGGAAGTGACTGTCCTGGGCTGGCCACGCTCAAGGGCTCGACGCCAGGATGATCCCCACTTTACAGAGAAGGAAACGGAGGCTCAGAAGGGAGACGTGTCCCCGCCAAGGGCACACAGCTGGGGACTTTCTCGATCTGTTTTGAATAACAGCACCCTCTCCTGCAGGGCCTGCCGTCCCGACGGGAGCACTCACGTCTGTCTGATCCAAATCCTGGAAATCCAATCAATCAATTCAACAGCCTTTCCCACAGCACCGAGACACCGGGAAGGCCCAGGGCGCCACTCACCTGAGACTCACCTGAGACGGTCTCTTGCTGGGAAGGCGGTTAGCAAGTTGCTCGACGCAGGGGGAGGAGACTGGACGTCAGGGCCCCAGCACCAGGCTCACCCACCCAGCCATGCGGCCTCGGCCAGTTCCACAACCCCCCAAGCCTCAGTTTCCCCACTTGTCGAAGGAGGACCCCTGGCTCCAGGGCACTGAGATGGTGAGACCCGGAAGCCAGGGCACAGAGCTCCCGGGAGAGGGAGGGCTGCCGCACAGGGCGGGGGCCTTTGGGAAACACCTTCCCACAAACTGCTGTGTCTAACGGCAATGGTCTGGGTGCTGGAGGAGGGAGAGCCCCAGCGAGGGGTCCCTTGGCCAGCAGCGCACAGCGGAGCCTGTCAGCCGGGCCGCCCAGGGCCAGCCATCCCTGTGACCCTCTTGTAAGAGGGTCCAGGCTGTCGTGTATCGCAGAGGTGGGAGCTTCTCCCGGGCTCCGTGACCAGGGGAAGGAGTGGGACCTGGCCCAGCAGGCGCTCCCGCCGCAGCTCGCGCAGGGAAGACTGTCTGCGGGGCCCTCCTGCTCTCGGCCTGGGCTTTGAGGGGGGCGCCAGGCCATGCTGGAGGAGGCGCCTCCGGGCATCCTTACTTCACTCAGGTCAGGGCCGGGGCTTGGCCACACACAGCGGCCGGACCACAGACCCATGGCCCTCAGCCCGGGCAGTGCTGGAAAGTCCCCCAGGGCTGCAGCCTGTCTCGGGTGCTGGCACCGCTGGGTCAGGCTCTGAGGAAGTAGGATTCAGATGCCCAGGCCGGGGGCCTGGCTCCGGATGCTGACCGCGTCCCGGTGTGGACAGCACGGGGACTTCCCTGTGCTCGTCCTGAGCCTCCGTGTCCAGCCCGGACTCGCCTGTGCTTTGAGCGGTAACAGAAGGTTCTGGTCCTCTCCGAAGCCAGTGGCCCCTGCGGCACATCCTCGGGGCTCGACTGTCAAAGGACCAAGTCTCCGGGAGAGTGACCCTCAGGTGAGGAGTGGGGAAAGGGGGCATCTTCAGTGCCAAGTGCGGATGAGCTGGGGGTATTTTACCAAGAAAGGGCAGTGCCCCTTGTTCTGGGAGCCGCACTGTCCCTGCCTGTGACCCACACGAGAAGGTGGGAGTGGGGAGGGAGGTGGGGGACGGGGAGGGAGGTGGGACTCTTAGGGCCTCGCGGTTGCTGTCAAGACTTCTTGGGCCGCTGGGTTTTGGGCACAGGGACGTGATGTGACCCAGGTGCTGGCGGGACCCTGGGGGTCGCTGTTGAGAACCCGCCATGTCAGGAGACCTGAGAGGCCACGTGGACGCGCGGGCGGGGCCGGACTCCCGTCTCCTCTGAAGACAGAGTGCACAGCAGCTGCCAACGGGCCGGCTACGGGGGGCGCCACTTGGCCCTCAGCTCTGAGCCTCGCGGGGCGGGGCTGCCAACAGCGACACAAAGTCCGCGGGAGGAGCCGGGCGGCCGGGGGGGCGCTGGAGCTCAGGCGCCTGTGACCGCCCAGGGCACACGGTGGTGACTGCACGTGGGGTTTCCGGAGACACCTGGCGGGACGCAGACCCTGGGGAGCCAGGGTGGGCCCCGGGCGAGGGGGGCAGGGGCCCGGCGCTGACATGGGAGCCCAGGCCTCTGGTCACGGCTGACCCTGAGCCGGCCTGGGGGTGACCACGCCGCCGGCCCCGGGGAGGCGGCCGGGCCTGGCACCACCCCGGCTGAGTCTGAAGCTGCTCAGGGGCAGGGCGGAAGCTCAGACTGGGCCCCGAACCCGGAGCTCCCCGCGCTGGCCCTCGGCGGGCTGGGGCCGGTCTTAGGAAGAGCGGCGCCCACGCTTGCAGGTCCTTCCCAAAGCTCCTTTCTGCAACGCCAGTTCCCAGGCTGTGCCGAGGCCTCTGAATGTTACTTGTTGTCTTTCCCCTTCCTTCGATACAATTACAGATTAGTTAATTCTCACCAAGCAATATCTGACCTACATCAGCTCCTCTGTAAGGCGGCAGAGCCAGAAGAAAGAGGCATTCGGCTATATAAAGACAAGGATCTATTTTAAAAGAGGCCTGTGTGCGGAGAGTCAGCTGTTCCGACGACATCCTCGTTACATAAGGCTTATTTAAAGGCACCACACACCCTCTCGCCCGCGCTAGATTCATGGCTGGGGAGCTCTGAGCGCGGGGTTAATCGCCCGATTCCGTCTGGACCCGCCAGAGGGGCTCTGACAGGAGAACGGTCTCCCTGGGGCGGGGGGCACTGGCCCCAGAGCCAGAGCGCCTGGCGTTGCCTGATCACGTTCCCCCCGCCCCCCCGCCCATCAGAGCCCTGGCCTCGCCGTGTTTTGGTTGCGGGATCCTCGTCTCATTCACCTTGGTCTCCCTCAACACCAGAGAGAGCCCGGGATGTCGGACGCATCACTGCTGAAGAGTTAGGCTGTGGTGTGGCGAGGAGAGCGCCAGGCTCGAGAAATGGCCACCTTGCTCAGCTGTGTGCCAGGCACTGCCACCAGCTCGTAGGTGCATAATCCTCTTAATCACTGCGGCTGCCCTGTGAGGGAGGTTCCCCAGCACAGGTGGCCGCCTCCTGGTACCCACGTCCCTGTGCCCTTCCCTCTGCGTGGCACGACTCGCCACAACCGTAAGGAGCCGAACGGGCAGAAGACGTGGGGCGTCATTTCCAAGATTAGTTTACAAAAGGCTGCAGTTTCCCTCTCTGACTCTGTGGGGGAACCTGCTGCCCTGCTCCCTGGGGGAGGCAACCCTGCGCAGAGGCTCCCGTGACAAGGGACTGAGCCCGCCAACACCACGCAAGGGAGCTTGAATGCTGACACCGCCGCCACGGACCAGCCCTCAGATGAGACCACAGCCCTGGCCCCCAGCTCAACGGCAACCTCACGAGAGGCCCTGGCACCTGGGTTCCTGACCCGCGGACACCGGGAGAGAATAATTGCTGGCCACTTAAGTCACTGTGCACAGGGCTGAGTTGTCACACAGCAGTAGAGAACTGACACGCTGCCTCACTGTAGGATTGGGAAGCTGACCCTCTGAGCCGTCGACACGGCTCAGGCCACACTCACACGACCAAACCCAGGTTCAAACTCCCATCCACCCAGCTCTGCACAGCACACAGATCTGGGACCCAAAATCGGGGGCAGTGGGCCAAGCCCTGGCCTGCTGCGCTCTGGGGGAAGCGGTAGAGGGCCAGCCCCCCAGGCCGAAGCAGAGGAGTCCATCACGAGGGTCCGCCCGCTCCCACGGAGGCCCACCTGCCACCTCCACCACTACTCCCCGTGCCCCCGTCCCTGGCGATTTTATCCCAAACTTTCCCTGTTTCGGGCTCTGTCCCTCCCACAGGGAGCCCCATCTGCTTCATCCCGAGGCAGGCCTGGCATACAAGCCACCCCATGAGCCCAGGGAGGGGCCTGTCCAGAGGCTTCCTGCAGAGAGCCATGTCTGAGCCCAAGCTCCGAGGGCAACAGTTGGTGGCCCCTGTGGCTTTGCTGCCTCCCACTCCCCCTCCCCTCCCCCACTCTCCAAAACCCCCCTTGCTCTCAGCCACACCCACAGTTCCAGCAGAGACCCTCCCTGCCTGCCCACCTCAGCCTGGGGCCATCGAGGCAGGGCCAGGGCCCCGCTCCACCCCACTGCAGGATGGAACATAGCTCTAGGCGGTTCTGCTCCTCCCCAAGCCTCAGTCTCCTCATCTGGAAAATGGGAAAAGTCAGAGCAGCAGCCAGACCTTGCTTCAGCAAGCCCAGGAGGCCCCAGCCGAGGCCTTGTGGGCCGTGCGGGTGAGGCCGGGCCTGGTCCTGGACGACCGATACGGTGTGGACGGCCCTGCAGGGGGGAAGCAGGACGAACACACTGCACACGGGCTGTGGGGCACCGTGGTCCTTACCTGGAGACCCCGTCCTCGGGGCCCTGTCCTGGCTTCCTCAAAGGATGGGCCCGTGAGCTCGTGGCTGGTACGCTCACCAGCCTCATGCTGGACACGCTTAGCGGCCGTTTCCAGGCTGGGGCCGTTTCCAGTACGGATGGCCCGCTGGGTCAGCGGGGACACAGGGCCCGGCCATGGGGCGTTGCACGTGGAAAGGGGCCCTGGGGCCTGCCTAGTGGGAGGGATGTTGACGGGAGGCGGGAGAACCTCCCGTTCCGGCTGGCTTGGCATGCTGTCCGTCAGGAGTACAGTGGAGCTGGCCAGGAGGGAGGAGGCGGGGGGCACGGGTCCGGGGGGCCAGACGTGGGTGGACGGGCACGCGGAAGGTGGCTCTGCAGGTTCAGGGAGACGAGGGTCAGTCATCCCGGAAACAGCCGCCCTGGGCCCGTCCTCACATCCGCACCAAGGATCCTGGGTCCCGGGGTCCGGGGCCCCCACCCCGTGCACAGGTCTGGGGGCGATGCGGAGCTGGCAGAAAGCTCCCTGCCCCTGGGTTCCTGTCCACCACGCCTGAATTCACTGACCCCTCACTCACTTCATCGTGTGCTTGTCCTCTGGGCAAGCCCCCTGCAGCCATCAGAAGGGAGACCTGCCCCCTGAAGCTCACGGTCTTGGGGGGGGGGAGGCGGGGCTGGGACAGACCATGGAAACGAAATCAGCAAATGCACGTGGGTCAGGGGAGGGGCAGCCTCTCAGAGCAGGAGGCCTGTGGACCTCGGACCTATGAGGATGTAGCCCTTTGGAGTCCCTCAGTCCCCCTGGGAAGTGACTTCTGAGCTAAGTTTTAAAGGAAATCCAGCCACTCAAAGGAGAAACATCAACCCAGGCAGAGGAATAGCACAGGCCAAAGCAGGGCCTGAGGGGCCGCAGGGCCGGGCTGCAGAGGCCAGGCCATCTCGGGAGATATGGGGACAGGGAACTTTTCTGAACCCGCCCGTGTGGACAGGGGGGTCTCAGTGGGAAGGGGTGTGAGCACCAGGGGACCCTAAACAACACTGAGTCCCATCCATCCTCAGAAGGAGGTTCCCTTTTCTTGACCCCTCATCTTCTGGATGTTTCCAGCTGGCACTCCAGCTGGGACGCTTCGGGTCTCAGAGCCCCAGACCAGAAGAAAATAACGCGGCTCCTCTCCCTAGGTTTAGTTTCACAGTTTCCATTTATTTATGGAGAGGGAAAAAAAAAAGTCTTTCCATTTGTAGCCAGAATACAAGCACTCCAGGTAAAAGAAAAGTGTTTTAGGAACAAAGAGGGGTTATTTGCATATCTGTGAAGACTATAAGGGCAGGTGTGTCTCCCCCCAACCTTGGGTTTCCCTTGAGAGTATCTGGGAAACCAGGAGTGAGCCCGGAGGCGCGGGCCCTCCAGCGGGGCCCTTTCCCAGGCCCAGCCCCAGGGACCCAGCACCCAGGAGGCGGCCCTTCCGGTGCAGGGAGCTGGCAGTGTGTGTGGGGAGAGGTGGGGGCACTCGCGCACCCCGATCCTGCCAGACCCTCTCTCCGCGCCCTTCCTAATGCAGCCCTAGGAATGTCCTCTCATCTCCCTGCCTCACCGTTAAGTTCCCAGGAAATTTCTCCTGTTCATTTTATTATCCTTATGGTGACTATGCTTAGTATCAGGTGATAGTGTAGTTGGGTATTACATGCACTGTGCGTATGAGAAAGGGACAGTCCAGGGAGGCTTATTCATTTACCCCAAGACACACAGTAAGGGAGAGGCAGGAACATAGTCTACAGCTCCAGACTGCTGCTCGGTCCAAGCCCCCCTCCAAGGCAAAGCCAGTCTCAGACTCCACATTGCGAATCCCAGCCTCTTAAAACCTGAGCTCCAGCAGCTTTAGAAACTGCCCACGCTCTCCCGTCTAAAATGGCAGAGAGTTGGGAAAAAAACGTACCACTCGCCGGGTGCTAGGCAGCTACGCAGCAGGTGATGTGGGCCCAGCATCCCCTGCAAGCCTCAGGCTCCACCCAGGCTTGTCCCTTGAAAAAACTGCACGTTAACCAGGTCCTCGGGTGACTCTGAGCCCCGAGGTCAGAAGAGTCCCCAGGCAAGGCTGCAGAGGGCAGTGCCTGCCCCACAGGCCACCCCCCATAACCTCACTGATGGTGCGCTGTCGGGAAATGGCGGGAAAAATTGGGGAATTTGGTAGGGCTGCCAGAATCAGCTAATATTACACCCTGCTATTATTACAGGCTGCTATTATTACACCCTGCTATTATTACAGGCTATTATTACACCCTGCTAATATTACACCCTGCTAATGTTACACCCTGTTAATATTACACCCTGCTATTATTACACCCTGCTATTATTACACGCTGCTATTATTACACCCTGCTATTACTACACCCTGCTATTATTACAGGCTGCTATTATTACATCCTGCTAATATTACACCCTGCTATTATTACACCCTGCTATTATTGCACCCTGCTATTATTACACCCTGCTAATATCACACCCTGCTTTTATTGCACCTTGCTATTATTACACCCTGCTAATATTACACCCTGCTATTATTACACCCCGCTATTATTACACCCTGCTAATATTACACCCTGCTTTTATTGCACCTTGCTATTATTACACCCTGCTAATATTACACCCTGCTATTATTACACCCCGCTATTATTACACCCTGCTATTACTATACCCTGCTATTATTACAGGCTGCTATTATTACACTCTGCTAATATTACACCCTGCTATTAATTATTACATCCTGCTAATATTACACCCTTCTAATATCACACCCTGCTTTTATTGCACCTTGCTATTATTACACCCTGCTATTATTATACCCTGCTATTATTACACCCTGCTAATATTACAGGCTGCTTCTCCTACCGACCTGTAGCGTGGGTTCCGAGGGCAAGCCTCAGGCCAGATGTGCTCGGCCCAGACCTGGACTCTCCCGCAGGCCGCCAGCCCCACAGTCTAAGCCAGGCTCTTGATAGAGACTAGGCTTCTGGCCAGAGATCATTTCTGGCCTTGACACCACTCAATGTTCCTTCAATGTATTATTCATCCCTGTGAATTGCAGAGCTAACTCTTCAAAGCTCTTAAACAGACACACACACACCCCCTGACCTAGCAGTCAAGGTTTCCCTCCACTCTCTCCCCATCTCCACCACATCTGACCCCCCCGCCCCACCCACCACAATCCTTCCCAGCTTCTCTCCCTGAACTCAGTCCACAAAGACCCAGGACTAGACATTCCAACATCTGGACTCATTTGGACTCTGCTGTGTGGCCATGGGGAAGTCGCTTGCTTCTCTGGACCAGACGTAAGTTCTGAGAATCCTAGAAGCTGAGGGTTGGAAGGAACCTTGGGACTCTCCTGGTTCACCAGCCATAGAATACATTGATCCTTGCATCAGCACCTAGTCCAGGAGGCCACGCATGGGGTGCATGAATACCTCTGGGGATGGGGAGCCCACTACCTGAATAAAGTCAGAGGCTTAGCAGAGATAACTGAGGCCCCCCCATCTGTAACAGCTGTGATTCTGTGATTCTCTCCCTTCTCCCCTTTCCCTCTGTCCAGAGCAATATTCAAGGATTGGTGAGTTGCCAAAATACCGAATAAATCAGGATGCTGGGTAAGTGATAAGAGAATTGTTGATTGGCTCTTATCCTTTTTTTTTCTTTCTGACACTTCAATTATTTCAGTTATGACTTTTTCATAAAACAGTTCATAGATTGCAGGGGAACAAGTAACATTTAAATCTCCCATTTAGCACATTACAATAATTTCCTTGGAAATGTATTAGAATATCACAGGTGCTCACACTATATAGCTTACTGCGGGTGCTTAATCAGCAAATTAATGTCGAGGTTAATTCAAACTTTGGGGGAAAGTGCCAGCTTGACAAAGACGAATCAGCCATTCCCAGTAATGATTAGGGCAGCACAGGCAGGCCGCTGGTGGTGGCATCTCTAGGAGAGCAAGCCCAGGAGGCAAGTGAGCCAGCTGTATTTTCTTAGAAATTTTGGTTAAAAGCAGGCGTTCCAAGGTCAGTCTTGCTGAGTTCAAACTCTGACTCCATCACTAGTAGCCATGGGACTGTGAGCAAGTGACTGCTCCTCTCTGGATCCCAATCTCTCCATCTGTGAAGTGGATAGATACTAGCATCCGTCTCACTGTGAGGATTACATGAGTTAATGATACATGGCAAAGTGTTGGAGCCACCATTTATTTAAGGTCAATAAATGTTAATTTTCACCATCCTCCTCATCACCACCATCACCATCATCATCACCAACGTAATCACCACCATCATTAACACCATCACCATCATCATTACCATGATATTCATCATCATGATCATCACCATACCCATCACCATTAACACTATCATCATTATCAACATCATTACCATCACCATCATCAGCCTCATCGTCACCAGCATCAGTATCAGCATCACCATCATCACCATCACCATTATCACTGTCATCATTACCATCATCACCATCATCACCACCATCACCATCATCACCATCATAATCACCACCATCATTAACACCATCACCAACATCATTACCATGATATTCATCATCATGATCATCACCATACCCATCACCATTAACACTATCATCATTATCAGCATCATTACCATCACCATCATCAACATCATCATCACCAGCATCAATACCATCATCACCATCATCACCATCATCACCACCATCACTGTCATCATCATCATCACCCCAGTGGGTCCTGACAGGGTCCCCCCAGCCCGCAGCGGCCTGACTTACCAGACCCTCCCAGGCCTGGATTCAGGACTCAGCTTGAGTGCTCCCTCCTCAGAGAGGCCTCCTAAGACCTCAGGTAGCACAGCCCTCCCACCAGCCATCTCTAACCTGCTTCAGTGTATTCACAGCACCTCTCCGACGGCTGGTTTGTTGTCTACTTTCTTGCCTCTCTCTCCCAGGAGAGGGAGAATACCCAGGACCTAGAACACTGTACCACAGACGGAAGATGTTCAATCAAGATTTTGAATGAATTAATTAATGAAAGAATGAATGGATGATTGAATGAATGAACAAATAAAGAATCGCATTGCTAATCTGGGCTGAAGGTCTGCCCTGCCTCCCTGCCCCCATCCTACCTGGAGAAGAAGGAGCAGGGAACCCCATGTCACCGGAGCCCCAGCCCCCACACACTGTCGCCTTCCTGCCTGCCTCAGGCAAGCAACTGCCCAAGGAGCTCATTTCACAGATGAGGACAGAGTGGGGGTGATCCAGGGGGGCCAGGGCTCAAGACCATCACTGGTGAGAAGCAGAGCCAGTATGCAAACAAGGTTTTCCTGACTCCACACCTGCTCTTTCTCTACCTGAGGGCCCTTCCCCACCCTCCCCTAAACCCCAGAGCCAGAGCCACTCTCAGGCTATGGCCCCTGCCCTGCCACCCACCCATGTGCCTGGGCTCTTTGAGAGCTCCCTCAGGCCTTCAGGAGCCCGCCCCCTTCCCCTCAGGGGCTTCCTCTGTGCTCCCCATCCCAGGGATTCCCCAGGAGAAGGGGGAGAACAGGTTCCTGCCCACCCGGGGGCAGCATTTGTCCGCCTCCTCCAGCTGTGCCCAGCCCTCAACCCTCTGTCTCCTTGTCTGCTCCCACCCGCGCAGGCTCTGCCGACAGGGTTACGTCCTTGTCCCCTGGTTGTCACCCAGCACGGAGCCTGCGCACAGCAGGTCATAACTGAATCTCAAATGGCAGGGTTCAAGGGGACCCTCCCTCGGGCCGTGCTGAGCCCGTCGCCAGCACACTCCGCAGAGGCAGGGGTGGCCTCCTTCTGGTGCCTGGGGAACAGGATAAAGGGCTTCTGGGGATCTCTGCACCCCGAGGTTGTAACCGCCTGCTCACGGACAGTTGCCCACATGGGATTAAGGGCCGGCTCAGAGCTCTGAGCTGAGAGATAGAGCTGGGCCCCCTGCATGCCGCACAGGAAGGGCGGATGTCCAGGGCCCAGCCCGTGGTTACCCTCCAGGGGCGCAGGCCCTCAGGGGACTGGTGGCAGTGGGCTGGGGGGCCCCCATCCTCAGAGGGTTTAACTTGGTGACTTGGGAGAAGGATTCAACCCTCTGGTGGGGGGCGGTGGGCTGGGACACTTTCACAGTCCCTCCCACTCCTGGGGTCTGACGGCTCGGGGCTGCGGAGGCCGAGTAGGGCTGCCCAAGTCCCACAGCATGGGGGCAGGGTGGGTCCTTCCACCGGCTCAGGCTGCCCCTGCCTGGCCCGGGCTTCCGTCTGTTCCTTTCCTCTGCCAGCTGTTCAGTTCCCCCAGGGCCGGCTCAGGTCCGCTGCATCTCCCCAGGGTGGCTGGGGGTCAGTCGGGAGGTGGGAACGCTTGTTTATCAAAGCCTCCTGGGGAGCATGGGGAGGAGAGCATTTTTAGCAAGTAAATAATACCACTTATGGAGAAAAAATATACCAAAGTTGGGATGGAAACCAGGAAACAAGAGACAGCTGGGCTGGGTGTCCAGAAAGGCCGCCAGACACACAGGGGCTGCTTCAGGCTCCTCCAAGGAGGCATCTCCAGAAAGGAGGTGAACCTGGAGCTTAGCAAGCGGTCAGAAGCAGAGGCCGCCTGAGCCGGGACACAGTAGCCATCGGCAAGGGAGCCCCGGAGCAACCCCTGCACAGGGAGCAGCCTGGAGCTTCCCCCCTCCCCGCCCCCTGCGTCCACCTTGCCGTTCATTCACGAGGTCACTCAGTGGGGGAATTCAGTAAAGCGCTCACCACTCAACAACTGCTCGCACAGATGCCCTGCTGGAGCGGATGCAGGGTGGTATTCTGCGCCAGCGTCTGAGGAAAGGACCCAGGAATGCCCAACGGTGCCCAAGCCCAGGCCCTCCCCTGACGAGGGCTCCCCGAGGAGCTGGGATGGGTTTGTGCGGGGCCCCCATCCAGCTCAGGACATGCAGCTGATCGCTGGGCCCCGTTGGAGGCCAAAGTCCCCTCCCTATGCCCCAGCCCTACATGCCGGGGCCAGACGAGGCCCGAAGGTCTGAAGAGAGCGGCCACAGAACCTGCGGCCCCTCCACGTGCAGACCCCGCCCAGCGGAAGACAAGGCTCCTCCTTGTCCTCTTCGGGTGGGAGGCGGGGGTGAGATGGGCGGGGAAGGCGTCCCCCGGGGCCTCAGTGTCCCTGTCCTAAGCCCTCGGTGGCTCAGACTGCGAGCGCAGCCGCGGGGAGAAGCACAAGGTCCAGCCCAGGGCGCCTTCTGAAGTGTGCTCAGAGCTGGCTGGCAGGTGCGCTGCTCCCGTGAGAGGAGAGCAAGGGGCAGGGCAGCGAGGCCAGAGCGCCAAGTGGCCTCTCAGAGCGAGCGGTCGGGGACCCGCTCCCTGGAGACGCAGCCTCGCTGGACCCGAGCGTGACCAGGACCGAGGGCTTTGCGTGAGCCCCAGGGCGCTCCCGGGAGACGCTGGAGGCGGATGCTGGGGCGCGGGCACGAGCCCGCTGGCCGGGGGCGGGGTCGCCCACAGCCCCCTCGGCCTGCGTCCTTTCCGCGGAGCAGCTGGCCCGCCGGGGCCTCCCTCACGTGTGACCACGAGGCTGTCCAGCGGAGTCGACAGGAGCACTCCTGGGTGCGGGCCATGGGACGCGGCCCCAGCGGAGAGGCCCAAAGGGGATTCACGGGCGGGGCCCCTCCCGCTCTCCATCAGGTCCGCCACACCCTGTGCTGATCTCCTCCTCCCAGGGGGGCCTCCCCAAGGCAGGAGCTGGGGCCCCCTGGCCGCCCCAACCTTGCTCCCGGAGGGGTGACCAGGCCAAACCCCCGGGGAGACCGACTTGTGGGCTCGAGTCACAGGACCCGCCCACCGGAGCAATGGCCAAAGACCCGAGAGGGAGCTGGACGCCTGGCTGCGGTCAGCGCGGGGCAGTGGGAGCGCTGGGCACAGAGAGCCACACGTCTGCACTAAGCAGGTTAACTGTGTGTGCACTCGGGCGTGCACACCCACACTCACACGCGGACACATCAGTGCACACGCGCACATGTGCACACACGCTCGTTCGCACACATGTGCACACACGCTCGTTCACACACGTGTGCAAGCACATTCGCGCGCGCGTGCACACACACACACACACAGGCAGGCCCCCATGGGCCAAGCTCAGGGGCCTGGTCCTGGCGAGAGAGCTGGCCCCCTGTCCTCCCCTCCTGCGCTGAGCCGCACCGGCCCCGGCCCGCACCGGCCTGGGCTGGGAGAGCGCGGGCCTCGGATGCCGCTGCAGTCAGCAGGCGCCCGGGGCTCACACAGGGCAGCAGATGCCGGCAGCCTGCTGACCCGCCGTTCACCCCGCTCACCAGCCTGGATCCCAGATGGGCCGGCTGCCGGCCTCGGGCCCACCTGGCCTCCCTCTCCAGACACCGCCTGCTGCCAAATGCCCCCATTAGCAAAATGATCCCCCACTCAGAGGTCAAAGGGACAACGTTTGCCCCAGACGCCTGGACGCAGGGTGAGGGCACCGCGACGCAGGCACTCACATCTTCACTTTCCCGGCCGCAGTCGGAGGAAAGCAAAATGAGTGTCCAGTGGCAGGCCTGGCGCCAGCCCAGAGCAGGGCCTCGGCACACAGGACGAACCCCCTCGCTTCTCCCCAAGGCAGCATCACCCCTGGGCCCCCGCGGCCTCGGGTCTGAGAGCCAGTCCTGCCGAGGGCCACACGCTCAGCAAGGGACAGCTGGCCTTTGAACTCTGAGCCACACACTCTACCTCCAGGACAGCCCAGAACAGACTGTCACCCGACCAGGCCTTTGACATCATCGTCGCCCAGAGAGGGCCACAAGGGCAGGGCTCAGGTCAGCGTCTGGGGCTGAGTGGGCCTCCAGGCCACAGGCACTCAGGCCAACGACAGGGCATTCTCAGTGGTGACAGGATGCTGGGGCATGGGACCTCCGTGACCTCATCTTTGCTGACCATGCCAGGGCCCAGCCCTGCTTGGACACTCCAGCCACCCCAAACCAGGGCGGCCCCTCACCCCCAGGCTGTAGTCTCTCCCTCCACGTCTGCTCAGGATGAGCCTCTGCAGACCACCCCCCCCAGCTCCTCCCTTCCCCGTCTGCATTTGCTGGTCTGGCAGTCTAAGCTGTCCTTTGGCTTTGCGAAGGGATGGTGGGCACTTGTCAGCGTCCTGACTGACAGGAGATCTCACAGAGGAGGGGACATTTGAGCTGGGTTTTGAAGGATGGGGAGGAGTTCACCAGCTGATCAAAGGGCAGGTGAGGTGCATTTTGAGCGGACACAGAGGTGTGGAGTGTTCGGGGAGGGGAGAGGGATCAGCAAGGCTCATGTGGAGACTCAGGGACCGGAGATGCAGGAGGTGACAACTCTGCAGGCCTCGAGTGCTAGGCTGGGGACCCTCCCCAGCACGTGCACATCAGAGGGGCCTCAGGAGGCCTTGAGAAGGCCGGGGGGAGGGGCAGGGTCACCTGGCCACCACTACGTGATGGGGCTGGGCCCAGACTTGTGGGGCGAGGTGAAGCCGGGGCCCAGCCAGGGCCATGGGGGGTGGGGGAGGGGGGTACAGCAAGGGATGAGAGGGCCATTCAGGAGGCAAAAATAAATGGAAAACTTATTTTGGTGCCTTTTATAGATTCAAAGTCACTTTGTTAACTTAAGAACATAAAAATGTATAATGCATGGCTTGATTTGTTCATAAAATTACCATGTTTTGGTCTATTTAGAGAAGACAGCCTGAGGGAGGGAGCCGGCATGGGGGGTGGAGAGGATTCCTTCAAAAATTTTTTCAACTTACTTTTTTCGGGTCTTTGCCGCACAGGCAATTTGTCCACCTGGCGTTGCTCCAGCATGCCAGGGGTCAGAGGTGGGAGGTCAGCCCAGCAGGGAGCCAGAGCCCCTGGTCCTGGCAGCAGCCTCAAACACAGAGTGCCCCTTCCTGGAGGCCCTGGGGCGAGACGCAGGTCTCGAGTAGACAGATGCGAAGTTGTCCCGGGAGGGGGATCGTCTCCCTTCCACAGGTGCCGGCACACACGTGGGACAGGACAGGTCCCTCCCCACCGCTGCCCCACACCGAGCCCCAGGTCCCTGGTGGCCTCGGTGCCTGATGGCAGGCTGGTGGTGGCAGGCTCTAAAGAAGCAGAAGGAGCCCACCCTGGGCCTCTGCTTGGTTTCTCCACCTGAAACCCACCCCCTTGTGGCTCCTTGCCCTGCATCCTCCCTGGGCCTGCACCAGCCCCCTGGGTCCTTTCCTGGGGTTTTTGTCTGATTTCCGTAGGGGCTCTGCCCGCAGCACAGGGCTCACCTCAGAGAGGGGCCCGTGCGTGTTTGTTGAGTGACTTAACAATGGACCCAGGGAGCTTGGCCCAAAGCCCGAGGCAGGACGGCAGGCCCTAGGGCTCGGGCTCTTCAATGCTCCCCGGGCTCTGAGGCAGAGAAGCGGGGACGGGGGCCTGCACGGGAGCGTGTGGGAGGAGAAGCAAATCTGAGTCTGGGTGCAGTCCCTGAAGAAGGAGGCAGGCACGGAGGCAGGCACACAGGGGGCCACCTTCCCGGGGCCGCTGCAGCAGGGTCCCGGTTCCCCGTCGGGGACACCCCAAGATGCTCTGCTGCCGTTTCCACAGAACCACAGCCCCACCCGTTGCCACGCTGAGGCGCTGCCTGTGTGTCGGGGAAAGGAGAAAGTCACTTTCTATTGACTATTATTTTGTTCTGATGGGTTTTTTTTTGGCTGTAATTCAGTGGAATCTTGCCTGCACGGTCCATGGACAGGGGTGAGCCGACCTCTGTGACCCCAGCCCCCAACGTACGAGCGCAGCCCCTTGGACACCAGCGAAGGTGCGCCTGTCTCGGCCTCTCAGGGCCCCGGGGCTCCCAGAGGAAGGGCCCATCCACCCCTGGACCCCTGGGACTCCGCCAGTCTTGCAAAGACCAAGCCAGACCCCAGGCCCATCAGCTGCCCAGAAGAGTTGAGGGTTATTAAGCAGAAAAGCCGCAGATACCATGGTATTCTGCTGGGTGTCTTGCCGGCCTGTAGATCAATTAACTCTGGTTTATGGACAACTTACCCAGGAGGTTGCTGGAGCCCTTGACGCCGCATTGGTTTGTCTCTGCCCTTTCCGCCCGGGGACCAGCATCGGGAGCCTGGAGCGCCGTGATGGTGGTGCTGGCCAAGGCAGGAAGCAGATGATGCTCCCGCCAGGTGAGGGTCCATTCCGCTGTCTCAGGGCCCCTGGGGGACATGGGGCGGTGCTGCAGGTACCATAGGGGCACTGCTGGGTGAGAGGGCTTGGGCCCTGCCTCTGCCCAGTCTCCGACTCTCCTGAGCTGTGTGGTCCCAGGCAAGTGTCCTAACCTCTCTGGGCCACTAACTGTGCCTACTCCGCTGCCTCACTGGCTTGGGGTGAGAATCAGTGTGAAAATCAGGCACCGTGGGTAAACATGACCAATGGCGCAGGCTCCCCATGGGCCGCGCTATTTGATCCAGGACCTTCCATGCTTGCACTCGTCTGTCTCCTCCTCAGGCAGCCCCTCGAGGTGGGGGGCTGGCTCTACTTCACCCCAGTGCCCGGGTACAGGCAGCTGGCGTCGTGGACTCAGGCCACATGTCTGAGCCTCACTCTCCCCAGGCGTCAGGTGGGATGGAGACGGGGGGGCATCCTTGGGCTCACGACCCCACGCCCCTGGTCCACGGTTGTCACCCCACAGCAGGGCCACGCAAGCCAAGGCACCGACGCGCCACGCAGCCGGCTCTGGCACCAGCGTCCACCTTAGGGGAGCCGCCCCACTTGGATGCAGCCTGTTTTCCTACCTGGGAGCTGGGGGCTGCCCTGTCTGCCAGGGGTTCCTTGTCACTAGCGCCCAGCGGCTGGTTCCTGGTGCACAGTAAGCCTCTGGAAACACGGTTCCTCCCCCTTCTCGGCTCTCCCCTTGGCCTCTGCCCTCCTCTCCTTCCCTGTGAAAGTCACATGGCTTCCCGGCGCTTCTCAGTGACCCTGGCAGCAGGAGAGGAGAACGGCAGCCACCTGGCCCAGGAGGGGAGCGAGGGCGGCTCTGGGCCTTCAGGGACTGGCCACTGCTTGTGGTCGCCCAGCTGCCAAGTGGGAGGGAGACCTGGAGCTGAACCCACATCTTCCACAGATGAAGGAGACCCCAAGGGCAATTGTGGAAGAGGCCAGACTCCTCCTTCCGCGTCTCCAGCCCTGGCCCTTGTCTCCTTATTCTACAACATGACCGAACTGCCCCATTATTTAATAAAACTGTCAGAACCACTGATTTGTGCAATGTACCTGGCTCTCTTTTTCTCTCTCTCTTTTCTTTCCAGATTCAATAAACCCTGAAGTTGTTCCAAGAAGACAGGAGAGTGATGGGAAGCATCAATTACACATGGGATAATGGGGCCATGCAAGCAGGTAGCCCTGTGCCAGCAGCTCCCCAGCCCAGCCGGGAAAAGCCCCCCTAGAAAAGATAGGGCAGCTGCTCGGGGCAGGGAAAGCAGCCTTGGGCAAGGGCACAGCTCACAGGGAGCCCCAAAGGGGTGGGAGGAGCTGCGTAGGGTGGGCACAATCAGGGAAGACTTCCTGGAGGAGGAGACACCAAAACCATGTCTTGAAGCATGAATAGGAGTTTGCCCATGGAAAAGGGATGCAAGGGGATTGCACCCCAGAGGAACACTGAGTGTGCAGGGCTGTGTGCAGGAGAGCAAGGGCTGTGGGAGGACGCTGGGGCAGCAGAGCGTGCGGCATCTGGGCCAGAGCCTGTCCGAGCCCTGGATGCCGAGGCGAGGTCCTCGATGTCCATGTTGGGGTCACTCACAGGCCACAGGAGTCTCAGGAGGGAGGCTGCCCTTAGCCACAGCACTGGGCCTAGGGAAGGGTCAGGGCCCCAGCCCACGAAGGGGGAGGCAGGATGGGGAGGCCGGCTACTTCTCCACAGCCCCGGCCTTCCTCCCCAGCTGCAGGGCTGTCTGGGCTGCCGCGCACCGCAGGCCCACCGCATGCCTCGTGGATCCTGCCCCAGAGCAGCTGCCGGCCTACCGTACGGGGAGGGCTTGAAAGGGTGATTTCCCTGGATTATGCGGGGGCCCCACTTGTAATCACAAGGGCCCTTTAAGGGGTGGGGTGGGGGACAGGAGAGCAGAGTGATGAGGAATCAGGGACGGGACTGATGCCACCACAAGCCCAGGGATGCAGGGCCTCCCCGAGCTGGAATAGGCGAGGAAACATTGTCCCCCAGAGCCTCTAAAGAAACCAGCCCTGCCAGCACGTGGATTTCAGCCCCTAAAATCCACTCATTTGGGGATTCCTGACCTCCAGAGCTGTAAGAAATGAATAGATGTTGTTTTTAGTCACAAGTTGGTGGCAATTTGTTACAGCGGAAACAAGACAACTAACACCATGTGTTTGCTCCTAACCTCAAACCTCGACTCTATGCTTCTTGAAGGTCTCAGTTCCCATCATAAAATCCTCCAGCTGCAGGATTTGGGGAGAGACTCCTGCCCCACTGACCTGGGAGCTCAGGGGCCAGGGCCGCTCACTACCACCCTGAAGGACCCACGGCCCTGTCAAGGCCTCTGTGGTGGCACTACTGGCAATGCTAGGTGCTTCACGCTGAACACTAAAGATATTTTACACGAGAGATTTAATACGGAACATTAAGAACCATTGAGATCACTCATATCAATTGGAGATATAATAACTGAACGCCATAAAGATCACTGAGGAGCTGGAGGAGAGACATGAAGAGAGATGAATGGCCCCTCCTTCTTCCCCCGCCGAAGGTGCTCATTAGGGCTTCGCTCAGCGACGGCGACCTCAGCAGGGGGAGGGGCAGAGGGCCCTTGTCTCAGAGGGGCCTGGGCAGAGCCGGAAGATTATGTGCATCTCCTGGTATTCTTAGTCAAATATCCAGCTAAGGGACGGAGCAACGGGGCCAAGGATATTAGAAATCTGACCTCGTGTGGCCCAGGACACTTCATTCTGTCTCAGTGCTGTGCTCTGAGCCCTGACCATGGTCACACTGACCCCTGTTTCTCCCCCAGGCAGGTCTTGATCCCAGAGATGGAGACTCGCCCAGACCCCCACCCCATTCATTCACTCAGCGCCTCCCTGCGATCCTGTGTGTGGCCTGGCTGGCCCTGCGCATCTCTGGGAGGCTCCGTGCCCTGGGGGGGTGGGGGGGGTGGTAAGGGGAGACAGCTGGGGAACAGCCACAGTCAACCGTCAGGAGACAGTCCCCGCACCTCTCTGCGGGGGGCAGCAAGCAGTACCACACAGCACCGCCCACGCCCAGTCCCCAGCTCTGACCCCACGGGCCTCCAGCCTTTGTGTCGCTGCAACTGAGGCCCACAGGCAAGCCAAGCCCTGCTCCTGGGTCTCTCCTCCCTGGACCTCTGTGTGCGGCCCTGTCCTGGTCTGAAATATGCCGAGGTCAAGGTCACACAGGCCAAGCACTGGGGCTCAGCTGGGACCCCCCAAGGGGCCCCACTCCTGCTTGTCCCCCTCACCTGGCTCAGAAGAGCTGACTGGGAAGGGAGGGGCACATCATCTATCTGACTTTGAAACCCTTGTCTGCTCCTTTGCTGTGTGACACAGGGCAAGCCACTTAACATCTCTGAACCCGGCTGGCCCAGCTGCAATGGGGTGATGATGCCAGACTCCTGGGTGTGAGGGTCATCAGAGGGGACACAGGTAACCCCCTGGCAAGTCCCTGGAACATGCGGCCCTCGTGATGTGGGCTCTCCCAGCTCCTGGGGGTCTGTGTGTGAGTCCAGCAGTGGCAATGGTGCTGGGTGAACGGCGGGTGCTGCGGCCACCCTGCCTGAAACAAGTCCTCCCAGGCTCATAAATCTGCCCTATTCCCCTCAAGCTGATACCCAGCCAGGCTGCCTACGCGATCCAATATATTTCATTTACAAGCTGGTCTGTTACCTGATTCATAACCGATCTGTCACCCCGAGGGATCAATGCCTTCACAGGGCGTCACATACATAACACCTGGTGTGTAACTGCATTCAGTCTCCCTGGCATCTCACTGCACCGTGCGCTCCCCTCGGGAGCCATGGCCACCGCCCCCTCAACCGCCAGCTCGGGGCAGAAGCACAGAGAAGGTGCCTCCCGGCTGCAACACACGAGAATGAAGTGCGATCTTAGGAGGACTTCTGTGGTCTTAAGCAGGTCTGGGTCACTCCAGTCTCCAGGGGGGCCTTGCACTCTCTTTTGATCCCCACTTGGCAGGGCCTCTGGGGCCCCCTCTGCCAGTCTCCCAGGCCCTGGGGCACAGTGGGCTCTCACCAGCTCCAGTGACGGGCACTCCCCCTCTGGGGCCCAGCCCATTGCAGGCAGTGCCGGCAGGAAAGGGCCACATTTATCAAGTACCTTCCTAGACTCCCTAATGTCATCTGCTCAACACTTTTAAAGAAAGGGATTATTTTCCCATTTTACAGATAAGGAAGCTAAAGTTGAGAAACTGACTCTCCGAGGTTGGAGTGTCAGAGAAACGGCAGAGCTGGATCTGAGCCTGTGCCAGGACCCCAAGCCGGGCTCCGACCATCTGCACAGAGATGAATCTGACCCTCCTCCCGCAGGAGGTCAGCAGGCCAAGGGCCGAGGGTGGACCCCCAGCAAAGCAAGACTGTGAGGTTTTCACTGGGTTTACGTGCGATGGGGGTGCCATTCCCTCGCACACAATGGGGGGAAGAAACCCCAGTGACTGGGCAAGAGCCTGCCCCGTGCCCCGTGGTGGCCACGTCCTGGGGGTACTCTCCTGCCCCTGTGGCCCAGGGGCTCAGCTGATTTCCCAGCCCAGCGGCCCCGACACCCCAGCCGACCTCATTTGGGGCGGCTCCGGTGAGGCCAGGGGCGGCAAGCGGGACGCCCTCCCCACCCCGATCTTTCCGGAAGCCGGCGGGGCTGACCTCGCAGTGCCAGGCTCAGCACGGCTCCCTCTCGCTCGTCCCCACCCCCTTTCTCGCACCCCTGCTATTGATTCTCCTTCTCTCAGACGTGGCACCGCGATGGAAAAGGCATCGCGGCTTCTGCAAGGATCCATATATCCCAAAAGAGCAGAAAGTCCCCACTATGTGAGAATTTTTCAGCAGAGGCGATGCAGGATGGAGTCATCGGGCTGTGTCTCCACAGGTACCTACTATATGGATACATCCATCCACATGAATCCGCTCGAAGCCCTGGGAAGCTGTTCATCTCCCGAGTGCCGGGATGGGCAGGGGTGGAGGGCGAGCTGGGGGACAGAGGCTGGGTTCTGGGCCCCGTCCACAGTTCCCTGGTCTGTCACAGGCAGGTGACTAGCCCCCTGCCCCACCCGCGTGTGAGGGTCAGACAACGCTTGTCATCTGTGAAAGGCCACACAGACGTCCCTCACCCACGCCCCGCGTCACGAAGGAGAAACAGGCCCAGACAGGGAGTGAGCTAACTGCCCAGGGCCCCCCGGCGGGCCGGGCCTGAGTCAGGACACACACAACCAGGCTCTGAGCGGCCGTCATCACACACACACACACGCACACAGCCGTGTACACACAGAGACACACCCGGAGGGAGCTGTCATGTTCAGGCGGGTGGCCATAGGGTCACGGCCTCTCAGGCCCTGCTGGCCTCACCAGCAGGGTCACCACCTGGCCGTCTGGGCACTTGGGGAGGCTACGCTCCCCCATCCCTCCCCAGCGGGCAGGGCGTGGCACAGGGTGGGTGAGGGGCTCTGGGAAGGCTCCCCCTGCCCCACCAGGACACCTGGCAGGCCCCCAGGGAAGCAGAGGCAGGTGTGCTCAGGCGGGCAGTGGCCCCATGGGAAAGGATCCAACCCTGGGTCCAGCGCTGCCCAGCGGCCAGCACTGGGCAAGTTCGCAGCCTTGTCTGGCCCCTCTGAGCCTCAGTGTCCCATCTGGAAAGCGGGGCAGGGGTGACGCCCACCTGCACCCCGAGTTGGCCCATGCCTGGCTCGCAGCGGTCCCCAGGACAGAGCCCAGAGCTGAGAGGCCCCCTGGAGGTGAGGCTGGGAGGGTGACAAGAAGAGGGGGCGTCTCACGGGGCGGCTGCGACTGTGCGTCAGGGTGGGAAGGGCTCTCCAGGCAGCACGACATGGGACAGCGAGGGCAGGGAGATGGGGAGGGAGGGCCCATCTCGCAGGTGGGGAAACTGAGGCCCAGAGAGGAGGAGAGGTTCGTTCAGGAGCACCCAGCAGGAGCATGGCCCTCGGAGCCGGAAGGGGCTCCTGCCACCTCCCTCCGGGTGGCAATTCCAGAGCAGGGCCTGGGAGGCAGGGCCTCAGCCTTCCTGGCCGGCCCCGTCCTGAGCTCTCATCAGAGCCGTGACAGCGGAACCTTCTCTGGGGAGACACGTTTTGTGGAAACTTCCAGTCCCAGGGCATGGGCAGTCTGAAAGGGACACAGGGACACGGAGCCAGCGCCCTGAGGGCCGGCAGCTCGGGAGCACAGCCTCTGCACTGTAGCCATTCATTATCCTTCTGCAGTTGATGAGAATGATGGCGAGGACAATTAGTCTCAGAATTACCAGCGGAAGAGAACGTTAAGAGGAAAATAAATTAAAGAGAAATCCATTCAAGCTGTAATTGTAATACAGTGTATCGTAGTCAATCCAATCGCAAATACAAGCTTGTCAATTGATTTCAGCAAGTAAACAATTTGGGTATTTAAATTGGAACTTCATAGGGGAAGGGAGAGGGGATTTGGTTAAAGGGAGAACAAAAACTTCAGGCCAAAGTTGGCTCTGGGTCTCTGATGCCGGGTGGCCTGGTGACTCTGGGCTGGAGGGAGGTGACAGGTTTCTGCCCTGCCTGCAGTTCAGGCGTCACCTCCTCTGGAAGCCATCCTAGCCCCCAGCCAGACCACAAAGCCAGCTGCTCTGGGTCACCTTTGTTTCTGGGTACTTCCACCCCCCCCATGCCTCGTGCAGCAAAGCTGGGGCGTCTCTGTTACATGTATGAATCTCCCTCCACACTAGGGGCTTCTGGCGGGCAGGGGTCCTGGCTTACTTCCTGAGCCAAGCCCAGGTGAGAAGCAGGTGCTTAGAACATGCGGCTGTCAAGAGAACAAATGGGTGGGTGGATGGTTGAAGGGATGGATGGGGAATGGATGGGCGGATGAATGGGGGGGGGATGGATGGATAGGAAGGTGGATGGATAGATGGGGGATGGAATGATGGATAGATGGATGGATGGGCGCAGGGTGGCTAGAGAGATGCTTGAACGGATTAGAAAGACTGCTGGATGTTTCTGAGCTACTGAGGACAAGTGGCCACTTCTCTGCAAGAACTTCTAAGCATGAGACTCCAGAGCCTTCCTTATCTTCCAACCAAGAAACCATTTTCAAAGCAAAGCAATGCCTGACGCCTAGAGGATTTACTGGTCTCCCGTCACCCTGAAGCAGCTAGCCTGGAGCACAGTGGAGAGGCCCCGGCAAGACCCCTCCAGGAATAGCACCATGAGGTGGGGTGACGTCCTGCAGGACGGGGTGTGTGCCGGAGCCCCTCCTCCCACGGTCAGAGCCTATGGAGGTTGTGCCTCTAAAAGTGACCTCCCCCACCGAGTCACACCGTTTCCATCCCAGGGACCACCCAAACTAGCGCCAAGGAGGACTGTTTCCACTGGCGGCCACAGCGCCGGCTCTGCTGCAGTGGGGCTGAGACAGCCACATGTCCAGTGCCACTGAGTTAACAGGCTGAGAGGGCATGGAAGCAGTGGCCAAGGGCGAGAGGCCTGAGGGTGCGGGCAAGGCAGAGAGGATGGAGCCCAGAGGAAGTCCCGGGAGCAGCTTGTGTTGCCACGGTGTCCAGAGGAGGATGCCACAGCCCCATTCAGGCAGGCCCTCCACACCCTGATCCCGCAGAACGGAGGATGGATCCCGCATAGTGAAAGAGGATGAAGTGAAGGGGGGGAAGTTGCACTTTGCCGAAATGGCCACCTTGCCGCTCTTCCCAGGAGGTGAAGCCTCTCTCCCTCCCCTTGAACCTGGGCAGGCTCACCATTGCTCCCTGCGGACGCAAGAGAACAGTGGAGGTGAGGCTCTGTGACTTCGAGGCGGGGTCTCAGGAAGGGGTGCCATTTCTGCCCAGCTCTCGCTCTGGGACTGCTTCCCGGGACCAGTGGCCCAAGCCATGAAGAAGCCCGGGCCACAGGGAGGGGCCGTGTGTGGGTGTCAGGCCCGCAGCCCCAGCTCGGGTGCCAGCCAACAGCCAGCATAACCGGCAGGCCTGTGGCTGGGCGAGCCTGCGGGTGACTCCAGCCCAGGACCAGAGACCAGCTGTCCCTACAGGGCCCCGTCATAACTGCAGGTTTGGTGCCATTGTTGGGGGGTGTTTTGTTACACGGCCATAATAATTGCCACAGGGACTTGCTGGGTCTCCCCTCTGCTGTCTATTTAATGAATTCCCTCCATGTTTTCTACTCCCCACGCCCCATCCCAATATTACACGGGCTGCATTAGAGGGGGTCACGTTTGTTATTTAGTCCGTAAACTACAGGATATTGTGATGGCTTGGTGACAGCTCTAGAAAATATCCTAAGAGCGACGGTGCACGGTTGGAACCTGGAGTACATTCCCTTAGGGAGAGGGAAGGTGTTTTTGTTTTGTTTTGTCTTCTGCTTTGTTTGGTTGTTTGCCTGAGTTGTATCCTGTTAAGTGGAGGCGTTATTGAAATTGCATGTATTTTACAGTGTACACCCTGAGCGGAAAGGCTCCATGTACGTGGCCCCCCACCCGAGGCTGGCTCAGCTGGGGGCTCTTGCAGATCAGTGGCTCGTGGTCCAAGGTGCCCTGAAGTGCCGAGTCCAGCTCCTGGGCAGAGGGTCCCCGTGGCAGGGTCCTCGGGGGCTCCTGCAGCAAGGAGGGTGCAGGTGCAGCCAGCGTGGGACGGAATCTGAGCCCCAGCCCTCTGCAGGCCTGGCTCCTGTCAGCCTCCTGGTGGAGGATTTATCAGCCCCATTTTACAGACGGGAAACCGAGGCTCATGGGAGGGAGCCCTGGGCCGTGCGACTCCAGCACTCAGGCTGGATGCTGAGATGGCTGGGGGTGGTGGGGGTGAGGTCAAGACCTGGATGGATGAAAAATGGGAGAGAAGGGATGTGGGTCCTTGAGATGCGACCCCCCCGTTGAACAAGCACCTCTTGTTCACCCAGTCGGTGCCGAAGCTGTGTTCTTTCCATCACCCCACTCTCCCCAAAAGGTAAGTTCAGTGTGACCAACCTCTGGGTTCCCATAACTCACGTCTGGCCTGAAGACAGGGAGGCCGGTTCCAAGTTCGGCTCTGCTGCAACATGCTGTGTGACTTAGGGAAGCCCGGTCCCTCTCTGTGCCTTCCCAGGAGAAGGAGCGACAGAGTGGGGGTCCTTCCACCCAGACCTGCTGGTTCCAGGAGGTGCACCATGGATACTGCTGGTCATATCAACCCCGGCCCGTCCTGTGCTGGCACCAGATGGGCACCTGCTGGGCGGGCCTCTTGCTGGCTGGGGCCAGACTGCTGGTGCAGCTCTCGACCTCGCGGCTGCTCCAGACAGCAGAAGCTCAAGGTCACTGCAACACGTCACTCTCGGGTGGGGATGCTCAGAATCCGGCCAGGTGGTGGCAGCTGCCACCGACATCAGCACAGCCCCGGGCGCCCTCCTCCTGGCCCCGCGCTGCCCTCGGCCTGCCCACCTGAACTCCTCACCTCGAAACACCTGCTCTCAGCGGCGCCAGCGAGCAGTGCTGACCGGGCAGCCACAGGGAGGGGCCGACCCCCCAGACTCTCCAAGGTCAGGCAGCTGAGAGGATGCAGCGGCACAGCCCGGCCTTGTTCTCCCCAGCAGCCAAGCTCCCTCCCCACCCTGCAGGCAAGCACGTCCTCTGGGCTCAATTTCCTCACCTGTAAAATGGGGCCACAACTCTAGCCCAGGGACCTCAACTTGCAGGACCCCGAGCCAGTGTCCTCTGCTACTCAGGCTTCCTGGCCAGGCGGGAGGGAACTGAACCGGTGATCTCCTGCCCCCGCAAAGCCATATCCAGTCTTGCCCCGCCCCCAGGGCTGCCCTGCCCCTGGCCGAGCCCCTCCCCTCAGGAGCCCACCCCCAGCCTGGCCAGACGTGCTGCAGCTGGCGCCGTGTCCCCCAGCTGCCCCTCAAGCCTCCCGAGGGCCCGAGCGCCTCACACCTGCAGCCGGGAGGTGTAAAATCCAATTTGCTGCCGACACCTCCTCCAGACACCCCAGGCCTGGGCAGCCAGTGGCCACCGCAGCAAAGCTGAGGAAGTGGCCGCAGCCTAGGGTCTGCCCAGCCCCACTTGTCCCGCTGCCACTGCCCACACCTCAGTGGTGTCGCATTTCTCAGGCCCTGGGCAAGAAAGTGTCGAGAAACTCAGAGCTTCACAGAATCGTCAAAACTGAAGCAGTCTTTGGGACAAAGCAGCCTGGATCGGAATGCTTTAGCCGCTCCTCAGCAGACGACCGGGGCTGGGGAGGGACGGGGAGCGCTGGGGGGCTGAGGCACCACTGAGCAGGAAGCAGCGTCCTGCAGAGCTTTCTGGAATTTTGAGGCCGTGGACCCCGCCTGCCCTGGGGGTCTGGTGTGCGGCCCTCACCCTCACGAGGCCCTGAGCTCTACGGGGCCCTGGGGAGGGCAGTGCTGACCCCAGTCCTGTAACGAGGGGGGCTCCGTACCCCAGTCCTCTAACGAGGGGGGCTCCGTCTGCCTGCCTGGCACCCGCTCCGCACAGCGCACAGCGGGTGGGGCTGCTTCCTGCCCTCCCCCTGCAGGGGCCAGGCCGCTCCCAGTGGCCTCTCTGGCTCCAGCCCCTCCTGTTTAGGGGTGCCTCCCCCACCCCCTCACTCCCACAGGAGAGGGAGATCCTGAGAGCAGCCCGGGCCAGGCTCTCCCCACCCAGGCCCCCCTTCTCCGTGCCCACCCCTCGGCCGGTCACCAGGAAGCAGAGGAGCTATGATATCACGCCGGGAGCAGCGGGGCCCCAGAGCTGCGTCCAACCCCCGCCTGCGTTTCAGGGTGGGGAGCTGTGTGCTGGTCCTTGGGGAGAAAGGGGCAGGACCACGGTTGGGCTGGCCTCCCACGGGGTGGGGGGGATCCTTCCCAGGGGAGCCCTCAGGCGGGGGCGGGGGGGCTGGGCGGGGCAGCACCAGCTGGGCCCGGGCCACAGGCCGGTCCCTGGGCCTCCCCCATCTCACATTTCACGCCCATGTTGCCACCTCACGCGCACACGCACACTCACACTCACAAACCCATGCCACCCTTCCCACCCAACGCGGCCCAGGCTCCATCTCTGGGGTCCCAGAGCCGGAAAGCTGCCACCCGCCGACAGATGACAGATGGTGACAAGTGCCCACCGCGGCTGGCTACAACAGCAGTTTATTAGGGCTCTCAGCCAGGGCCGGCACAGAGGCAGGGGGTTGGCACACGGCAAGAGGCAGGAAGGTGCAAAGCTCTGCGGTCCATCCACGCAGGCCAGGTGACAGCATCAACCTGCAGAACGAGAGGCTCCATCAGCTCCGGCGAGAAAGCCGAGGCTCAGGTGCAGCGACAATGGGCAGGGAGGAGGCCAGGGTGCCAGCAGTGGGTGAGGGGCCATGCGGGCTCCCAGGCCTGGGTCTCTCAAACAGGCCACCCTCCCTGGGGGGCCGAGAGCTCTCCCTCGGGCAGGGCTGTCAGAGCAGGGGTCTCGCCTCCCTGCTCTGCTGGGGGCAGGAGGCTAGGTCATAAGACAGCAGAGACTTGCCCCGGCGAGGGTGGGCCCTGATGACCAGTCTCCATTTCACAGATGAGAAAGCGGAGGTCCTAGGGGGCGAGCCGCCGCCCCTAAGCCCCGAAGCCTCAGGCTCACCCTGGACCCCCTTTCCCTCACCCCAATCCATGAGTGAGTCCGGCAGGCTCCCCTCTCCCGGCCACGCGCCCACCTCGGCGCACGCCCTTCCCTCCCCCGTTTCTCCCCCGCCCCGGTCCTCCGCAGCTCCCTGCGGCCTTCTCCAACAGCAGAGCTGGTCAGGGCACCGTCTCTCTGGGTCAGAACCCAGCCCCCGGGGACCTGGGGACCCTGGCTCGCCTGCCAGCCCACTGGGCTCTGCTGTGGCTCTGGCCCGTCTTATCCCACCTCAAGGCGTTTGCACGCTGCTCCCTCGGCCTGGAATGCTTTTCCCGGGGACACCAGTTGGCTCCTCATATGGCACCCTCTTAATGAGGTCCCAGAGCACCCTGCTGAAAATTACAACCAGCCTCACCCCAGGCCCGGGGTCAGGAACCTGGATCCCAGTTCTCCCGTGCTGCCCACATCCGGGGCCCAGTGGGGTCCGTGATGGCTGTGGTAAAGGTGCCGATGGGCCCCTGGCCCCCCCGTGGTAGTCGCTGGCCAGGCCCCTGCAGAGGCCCTGAGGAAGCAGGATCCCCACGCGGGCGCCCCGGGCAGGTGGAGGTGTGCTGCCTCCCCCTCCTCCCCGCAAGCACCCCTGCCCCCAGCCAGGGCCGAGGGCCCAGCAGCAAACCTGAGGACCCCAAGGAGACTCGGCCCCCAGCTGCTCGTCTGTGGGTTCGCCCACCTGTTGGGGAACCTGGCCCGCGCCCTCCCCCCGGAGGGGATGCTGAGTCCCAGAGAGGGGCGGGCAGGCCCCCGGGGAGCAGCGATCGCTCCCCACGCCCCACCGGACGCGGGCCCGCTGGAGTGACCACCTGGCACCTTGCAGAGGCTGCACCTGCCTCAGCCCCACCCCAGAGAGCCCCTGCCTGTACCTGGCGTGTCTCCCCTAAAGGCCTCACCTGCCATTCTTGTAACCCCATCCCTACCTCCACGCCTGTCACCTCCTCCTGAGGGGGAGAGCTGGTGGGGGGGGAGACCCTGTCCTGAGAGCCGGTGCAGGCCACACCCTCTAAGCTCAGTCTCCTCCTTGGTGAGATGGGGCAACGGTCAGCTGGCACCCCCTCTCCGCCCCAGCTGGCTTTGTGGCTCCAGGGAACTCTGCGCAACTCACAGCCCTTCCCGGAGGTCTGGGCGCAGGCCTGGCTGGCAGGACAGGGAAGCCCCAGGCCTGCCCCCCGCTCCTGTGCCGACCCCACCCCAGCCCTCTGCAGGAGCACTTGCAGCTGCATGAATGGCCTCATGCAAGGTGGGGCTCTCAGAGGAGGGCAAGTGGGGGACTCCTCCAGAAGCAGCCCCCGCCCAGCGCCCTGCCAGCACGCTCCCCGCCCCCAAGTGCCCAGCCCCCCGCTCCTTCCTCCGCGGGCTGAGCCTCAGCCATAGGGCACTTCAACAACCATGCTATGGAGGAGACCTTTGGACCTGAACAGACGGGCGGCAGCCGCTGGCAGGATTTGGAAGGCGCTGGGGGCGGGGAAGGCGAGGCCTAAAGGGTGAGCGGCAGGCACTGGCACCCGCCTGGGCTGGGGGTCCGAAGGGCCTCTAGGAAGGGCACCAGCAGGGCCACCGTGTCTGGAGACAGGCTCTCAGGGCCTTGGGGCTGGAGAATGGCCGTCTTTCCAGGCTTCGCACAATCCTGCCCACCCTACCCTGCTCCCACCCCCACTAGTCAGGGGCCTCTGCGCCCCCTTCCCTTTGCTAAGGACCCCCCCATGGTGGCCCCTCCCCCGTGGCCTGCCTCCCAACCCTGTTTCTGTTTCTGCCCCGCGCGTTGTCCACCAACCCTCAGAGGACCCTCACCCGGGGCCACCTCTTCCCATCACTCCCCTCCTCTGCAGACCCTCCCCGCCCTGGGCCCTGTGTCCACCCACGGCCCCTGTGCTCCCAGGACACAGCCTCGGCCAGGTGGCCCTGGGTTCGAATCCTCGCCTTTCTCAGCTGTGTGTCCTGTGAGCCGCTAACTCCTCCGGTGGTTCCCATGCCTTTAAAACAGGCAGGTGTTTGCACGGGCCCTTTTGGGTTGGCGTTTATTCTCCTCTCTGGCAGCAAGGATGCCCCGAGCAGCCCTGTGCCGCACGCTGGCTGGACACACAGACTCCCAGGCGGGTGCAGTCAGTGAACCCGCACAGAGAAGGTGCCCAAAGAACGGGCCTGGGCCGTCTGGCTCGGGGGGAGGATCTGGGAGGGCGTGGCAGCCCGTGACCTGCGGGGCCGCTGCCCAGGGCACTGAGAGTCGCACGGAGTGCCGCACGGGAGCTGGCCCCAGACAACGGATATCGACACGATGACGGTGGGGACTTCGCTGGGCTCTGAGCCCGGGAAGCACGGGGGTGTCCTCCCCAGTGGCTGACCAGGGACAGGGACGGCCTCTCCGCCTGGCCACAGGCGTGGAGTCTGGGCCCAGCACAGGCTGTGCTAGCCACAGGTAGGCCGTCGGGGGACACCCTGCTCTGTGCCCGCCCCCCGGGCCCTCCGTGCGGTGGGCACACGGCACCTCCCATTCCTGCCCCGGCCCCATCTCCTCAGTCCCCCTGTCCTCGTGGTGGCCGCCACCACAGGGGCCATGGGGCCTCACACCCTACCACCCCCGCCATGACTGTGCTCAGCTCCAAACACACTCAGGGGCTCACTGACACTGGACTAATCTAGATCCATAACCCGCATTCACCACCTGCATTGACCCTGCCCTGCCCTCCTTCCCTACCTCACCATCAACTTTATGCTGCAGACAAACACAATGTGCCTGCCCTGTGCTGTCTGATCTCTTAAAAAGAGGGTCAGGGCTGGTCTATAGCCAGGATCAGCTTCAGAATCAGGCTCATCACGTGACCAGGGCCAGGGCTCAGTGTGTGACCAAGGTCAGGGGTCAGCCTGTGACCAAGGTCAGGGCTCTGTGTGCGACCAGGGTCAAGGCTCAGAGTGTGACCAGGGCCAGGGCTCAGCCTGTGACCAGGCTGTGCTAGTGTCCACCCTGGACACCGCCCTTTGATTGTCTGGGGCTCCGACACCTCTGAGCTCCCTGGGCTGTGCGGTGACAGTGAGAGGCCTTCTTGGGGTGCAGGCACCACACAGAGACTGGCCCTGGCTCACCAGGGTCCTGAGGGGAGTGGCGCCCATCCCTCAGGTCACATGTCATTTTCTCATCCACTCACCACACCGCCAATGGCACGCCCACTCCCTTGGTGACGGGCAGCCTCAGTTGCTAGGGGACCCAAGCCCAGACCCCGCCGGACAGGCCCCGGGGCTCGCACACTGACCATTGCCTCCTGGACCGAGGCTGCGTGTGGGCTAGTGCTGCCCTGCGGGGGGGCCCTGGGGCCAGCAAGGGCTCGGGGACCAGGCAGGGGAGTGCCCAGCACAGACACTGTCTGCGGGTTCTCCCTGGCGACACTCTGAATAGCTTATTAGAAATTAATATTTAATTCTCTTCTGTGGGTTTAGCTTAATTATTCAATTTATATTGCAATTACTGAGAAGCACCCGGAAGCAAAACTGCTTGCTTTGAGTAGGGAAACAGTCGGGGGGGGGGGGTGTGGGTTCTTGCCAAGCACAGCTGGTGCTCAGAACTCGCGCTTGGTAGGCTTTGCCCCAGGGGCTCCCCCTGGCCTCCCCGAAGTCCTGGTTCTGCATGAAGCCCTCTTTCCTCCTTCCAGGTGTCTGCCCTGCAGGTGGGGCCTGGAGCCTTGTCTGAGGGGGTCCTTGAAGGCAGGACCCTGCCTGCTGCCTTCTGCATGGTTCTGGAAAAGCGGGAGGAGGAAAGTGGCCAGGGACTCACCTGCCTGGCCGGGCTCCGACCGGGGCCCCTGGAGGAGCCCCCCATGTCTGCACAGCACTGCGTCGGGGAGGGACTGTCCCACCTCACGGGTCTGATTCCAAAGCTCCACTGAGTCGGTGACATGTCCCTGTCCCCCAGGAGGAAACGGCAGGCGGGGACTCAGACCCAGGACCATCCCACCGCACAGACGAGGGCTCTCCCCTACACTCGGCCTCGGGCGGGGTGTCCTCCTGCCCTGCCACGGGGGGGCGGCTTGCACCCCCAGCTAAGCCCCGAGCTCCCTCCCTCCCTCATCTCCTGCTGTCTGTGTCCTGGGGAGGAGCAAAGGTCCGGGGCTGCGGGAGCCGATGCCTCCTGCTGCCTAGTGAGTGGGGGTCACGGTGGACACGGGACTGGATGCCCGGGAGGGCGGACCCTGAGCCCCGAGGCCGAGGTGGGCATGCGGGTTGGGCCCGGCTTCGCGCTTCCCCCTGCCTTGGATGAGCCCCTCTGAGCCTCAGGTGACATCCATCAGGTGCGCATGCCGGCCCCCGCTCCTGTCCTGCTGTCACTGAGGGCCCAGGGCCCCGGGACAGCCCTGGGCTGCTGTGTGTCTTCCGTGGTCACTGCAAGGGCACTGTGACCCACCAGACAGGTGCTGACCCAGAGCCAGAAGTCACAGCACCAAATCTGAGGCCAATGCCAGCTGGGGAGTGGAGGGGGTGAAGGAGAGGTGGATGGCCAGGGCCGGGGGCTGCCCCAGGGACACAGAGGGCCATGGCCACCTCTCCGGGAGCTGGGCCCGCAGGAGGCTGGGAGGCTGATGCCTGGAGGCTGGGGTCTGAGCAACGTTACCGGGCCTGGGCTTCAGGAGTAAGAAGGGGAACTCGAACCCCTGCTTCTGAGGTGTCTGTGGTAGGGGCAGGTCAGTGGCCAGTCTGAGGACAGTTCCTAGGAGAGGGGCAGGGGAGGGAGGAATGCACGTTTATTGTGCGCCAGCTGTGTGCACAGGGCACCCGTGGCCTCACCCAAGCCTTCCAAACACCCCAATAGGTCTTAGTGTCCCACGCCCACCGGGGAGGAATCGGGGCTCCACGCACGGCCTCCCCAGTGCCGCGAAGAGGGCTCCACCCGGTCATCGGACTCCAGAACCGCCCCACCAGCTCCAGGCTCCCACCCCCTCCACAGGTCTGCAGCAGGGAGCTGGCCGACCCAACCGCTGTGGCCCCTTGGGGACCTGCGACAGCTGTTCCCTCTGCCATCCCAGGCTGGGATTTGTAAGGCTCCATGCCCGCCCCGTCTCCCAGCCCCTGGCAAACACCACCGCGTCCACCAGCCTCTTCCAAGCTTCTCACACGGGCAAGCTGCCTTCTGTGCTGGCCGCCAGCATTTTCACGCTTTTATTTTTTTCCACCTTTTTCCTGGTGCAGCCCGATTCCTATGGGCTGGCTGGGTCGGGGGGCCCCTCACGTTGCCATCTGCCCAGCCATGGGGGGAGTGCCCGGGGCTGGGGCAACCACACGCAAAGGGAGGGGAGCCCGCTGGGAGCGCTCGCCGCTCCTGACAAGTGGCCCCAGGAAGCCTCCGGAACGTGGCCACGCAATCCAGCCGGGCCTGGCTCTTGCCTCAGCGCTCCACCCACGGTGACACTGTGCCTTTGCCTGGGCCCTGCCCTCAGCCCGGGGGACCTCCTTGCCTGATGGGGGAGCCCCTACCCACCTCGCTCCAGAGCCACCTCCTCAAGGAAGCCCTCCCGGCAGAGCTGCCCCTCTCCCGGCTTCCACTCTGCTTCTGGCAGTTCAGCACCTCAAGGGCCTGCCTCTGCCCCGGCTGCGAGCTGCTCCGAGCAGTGCTGGGTCTGACTTCCTCCTGGGGCCAACCGGGCGGGGCCCGGGTGCTTCCCGCATCAGACAGGCACCTCACTGGCCTCTGGGCTGCTCGCAGCCGTGCCTGCGTGTCCTGCCCGAGGTGCCAGGGAGGACACGCTACGGGCCTGCTGGCGAAGCGCCACACAGGTACCTCAGAGGGAAAAAGCCAGCCGTGCCTCGTCTCCATACACGAGGGCAGGTTCGTGGTAACAGTAATACCACTGTGATAGCAATGGCGGCGGTGAGGAGACAGCCCCGTCGCGGAGGGCAGGGCTGCTGTGGGCCAGGCGCCCGGCAGGCCTTCGTCACCGATGCCACGGGGACTCCAAAGGCAGCGCTGATGGCCCCATTTCCTAGGCGAGGCGGCCAAGGCTCAGATCGGGGCCGTGATGAAGGCCACAGGCCCCTTCCACTCCCCCCTCTGCCTCCAGCCTGGCTCACCGGTCTCTGCCCATCTGCCCGCTGACCCGGGGCTCTGGGAGGCGGGTGCTGGACCCCAGAGGGAGATTTCCATGTGTAAACCCCTAGGGAGCCACACGACCTTCAGGGAGCCTCCCAGCACCCCCGGCAGGCATGCCTACAGGCTGGGGCAGGACAGGCGGGGCTGCCCAAAGTCACCAGATCCCAGGTGACCAGGCCCCCTTTGACAGGCTCAGCATCGAGCAGCCATCTGAGCCGCCTGCACGAGCACACCCCAGTAACGGCGCCACTGACCGCCCAGGCCACATAGACTGTGTGCAGACCCCGCCCCGCCAGACCTCCGGGTCACACAGACCCAGCTGGGACCTGGCACCACAGTCCCGCTGTGTGGCCTTCGGCGGCCACTCAGCCTGCTTGGCAGCGTTCCCCTGGCAGTCCCAACCCAAGAAGGGTCACCCTCTACACTGCCCCCTTCTGGGTAAGTCCCTTCATCTCTCTCCATGTCAGTTTTCTCATCTGGAAAATGGGGACATACCAGCACCTCCTTCATGGGGCCATGGTGAGGATTAAGTGAGGTCCTCTGGTGTAAACTCCTACCGAGCGCCCGATGAATACACGTAAAATACACGCAAAATACACGCATGGAGCACAGCCGTCTCCTGCCCCGCCCGGATGACACGCTCGGGTCCTAACACTGCAGCCCCTGGGGAGGGGGAGCGGGCAGCTCAAGAGGGGGTTCTGTCCCTCCCTCCTGACCTCACACATGTGCACACACAGGCAGACGCACACGCGGACACATGCACACAGACACACACGCAGACACATACATGCAGATGCACACACACACACACACACACACAGCTGCAGACGCACACATGCACAGAGAAGCCTGGAGATGAAGATCCCACCACTTGCTTCCCAAGTGGAAATCAATGGCTTTGAAGTCGATATTTCACGGCTTTCAGAAAACATTAAAAACTCGACTTGCTATGAGCCTCTATTGAGCCTCTTAAATTTTTGTGCCCGTGAAAAATGCTTCATTGATTGTTGCCCAGATACTGTAATTTTCTATTTGCTGAGGCCCAGCCCTGTGACTCTAGCAGGGAGCCACCGAGGACAGGCCCCACTTGCCCTGGGCCCCCTGCTCCCTCCCCCACCCCCTCCCCATGTCCTGAACCAGGCCTGGGGACCCAGAGAGCTCACGTCCCACAGAGACACAGACAGGTCCATGGTGAATGAAGTTCCACGTGGAAAGAGGTCCTGAGGGTGCAGGTGCTGCAATCATGGGCGTCCAGGAGGACAGAGGAGTGGGGAGGCCCCTCAGATCCCAAGGACTCACCTTCTTCTACAGGTTCCCCCAGCTCCTTCCCTGCAGGAGCCACGGCCGAGACCTGGGCAATCCTGCTGCTGGCCAGCTGCACCAGTGTACAGGTGACCCGGCTCCCCCGCAGCCTGGCCCCGCTGCCCTCACATCCCTGAGGAATGGCAGCCGGGGACATGGCAGTGTCCTGGGCAGTGCCGGGCACTCAGAGTCACCATAACTTCATCTTTCTGAACAGGAACCGAGTCCCCGAAGGCCGAGCCTGACCCCAAACCTTCATCTACAGGAGCCGCACAAAGCGACCAGGCCTGGTGGTGCTTCTGGAGAGAGCTGCTCTTTCCTAATTGGGAAGGGGGGTCCATAGAGCAATCAGGAGCTGAGCCAGGAGCTGGGCTTCACCAGGATGGGCACGCTGGCTTCCGCTACTGTGCTGGCCCAGATGCTCACCAGGGCTGAGGAAGCCCAATGCTGACCACACACTCGGTCTACACCCTGGTCACACTCTGAGCCCTGACCCTGGTCCCACTCTGAGCCCTGACCCTGGTCACACTCTGAGCCCTGACCCTGGTCACACACTGAGCCCTGACCCTGGTCACACACTGAGCCCCGACCCTGGTCCCAGATGAACCTTCATGCTGGCTGTACATTGAGTGCAGGGACCCCGGGTGGGCAAGGCTGCTGGGCGCCATCCTTCGTCACTCTGCTGAGCTCCCTGTCCTGACCTGCCCCTCAGGCCCCTGTGAGGACCAGGCAGAAGTGGGCTTGCAAACCTCGGCAGGGGGAAGAGCTGGGCCCGGGCGGGGTCACAGCCCTGAGAGCCGGGCAGGGGTGCTTGGGCGCGGCCTGGATAGTGCGGGTGGGTGGGGATGTGAGGTGGGGCTGCACCTCCCCTTGGAGCTCCCTGGAGGGCACGGCCTGCCCCGACGACGACACACAGCAACAGGCACGTGCGAGGCCGTAGGCACAGGGAGCCTGAGCCCCTCCCTCAGGGACTGCTTTTCTCTGCAGAAATAACAACCCCCTGCATTTGAATAGAGCCTTTTCCTTCCTCAAAGTGCTGTTTATATTTAGCCATTTTCCGCCTTTGTCCTCAGAGCAACTCGGCAGCAGGGAAAGAGGCAGACGCTGCAGCCCCATTGCTCTGCGGAAACCGGACCCAGAGCGGGTGGGCCTCCAGGTCCCACAGGCGCCCCTGCCGCCTGGCCCAGTGGCTGGTCAGTGGTCACAGAGAGCCTGGGGGTGTCCGGATGGGATCTCTTCCAGCTCGGCAGACACTCCAGAGATGAGGTGCCCCTATGTGGGCTCAGGGGTCCCCTGGTCCCACGGTGCCCAGAGACCCCCACGCCCACAGACCCCCACCCAGACAGCCTGGGGTCTGGCTGCAGGAGCAGGAACTCCTGGCTTGTCCTGCCGGGCTCTGAGCTGCTAGGAGCCGGAGACCCCTCTTGCCCTCTGTGCCCATGAGCCACATAAGTGGCTACTGGCTGGCCGTGTGGCCTGGGCCTCAGCCTCGTCTTCCGTCTCCCCGGGGATGGGGCCATGGCTGGCAGCCCAGCCGCTCCAACCAGGGGACTCACTGGAGCGGGATCAGCTGTCCCCATGCGTCTACATGAGCTGGCCGTGCGGCCCTGGCCCAAGAACGCCTCCTTGGGGTCCCTCTCGCACCACGAGGGGTTCAGGGTACAGAGCTGCCCTGCCCTGGGGTGCAGTCAGATCTGAGTGTGCAGCGGAGGGTGGGCCGGAGCAGAAAGCGGAGGGCTGGGTGGCCGCTACGGATCCCTAACCTCGGAGGAAAGGAGGGCGAGGGGCTGTGGATCTGAAGGAGAGGAGAGGCAGCTGGAGAAATCGGGAAGCCCAGGCAGACCGGCCAGCCCCTCCCCCCGCTTCACCCACAGCGCTGGCAGGTGTCCCCACCCCAGGGCACAGGAGCACACGGAGACCCAGTCATCACAGCCCCTCACGCAGGAGGGAGCCCGGGCTGGGATGCCACACGCCCTGCGTACGACCGTGGGCCTCAGTCTCCCCTGCAGGACGGTGCTGACGACGCCCATCCCGCAGGCCATGACCAGGACAACCCGAGTAACACGCATGCCCCCCTCAGGCATCACGCACACGGAGCTCTACCAGTGCCCTGGGGCTGCCGTCACAAATGACCGCCCCAGCTCTGGAGGCCAGAACCCAAAATCAAGGTGCCAGCAGGGCCATGGTCCCTCTGAGGCTCCGGGGGAGGGTCCTTCCTGCCTCTCCCAGCTCTGGTGGCGCCTCGTGTTCCCTGGCTGTGGCCTCATCTCTAGAGTCTCTGCCTCCGTCTCCACGTGGCCTCCTCCCGTGTCTCTGTCCCTCCCCTTCTGACAAGGACACCTGTCATTGGATTCAGCACCCACCCTCTTCCAGTCTGACCTCATCTTAACTAATGACATCTTCAAAGACTGTTTCCAAATACACTCACGTTCTGGGGTCCTGGGGGTTCATCTGGGGGGACACAGATCAACCCAGTACAGTGGTCGTTGCCGTTGCCATGGTCACTGTTGCTCCCATGATGGCTGGTTTTGGGCTCCTTGCACGGCCTGGTCAGCGCAGGCTGAGACGTGGGGATGGGTGGCCGGGGGGCGTGGCAGAGATGCACCTGCGTGTCTGCACACAGCCGTGCTTGGGCAGATGGGAACCCACCTGTTTGGAGGACTCGGTCGAGGAGGGAGGCCCCAGTGGCACCCTCTGTGACAGGGTTCCTCCCAGGGCCCCACACCCAGAGCCCCTGCAGCCTCTGTACCCGCTTAGCTCACTCACTGGGCTAAAGCGCACCTGCCTTGGAGACCTGGCAGGAGGAGCCGGGGGACATGTCACGGCTCCTGGGCCCTGGCTGGGGGCCGCCTGGGCTCGGGGTAAGACGACAGTCAATCCCGCACAGGAGAGCCACGGAACCTCACCCAGACGCCAGGCACCACAGCAGGCACACCCACGTGCTACCCGCGATCCTGCCCACTCCCACCCCCAAGAAGCTCTAAGCACCAGGAGTTCTCTTTGCAGGGCCAAGACTTCAGCAGCAGAACCTCCATGTGTCCTGCTTTACGTTCATGTCCAGAAGTCCTGCAGCAGAGGGTGGACAAGCTGACCAGGGACACGTGGGGGACCACGTAACACCTGGGTCACGCACCGCACGTCTTTGGGGAGATCCAAGACCTTCTGAATCCAGGGCGCCAGGGATCCTGCCCATCTTAGGAGGTGGGGAGGACCCATCAAGGTCATGGGTGGGCAATGCCCACTCACAGTAGGCTGACAGTGAATGGGAGTCTCCCTTCCCCAGGCTCCACCTTCTGAAGTTCAGCGCAGACCAGAAGCTGGCTCCTCGGCCTCCTGGCGGCGCCCCAGCCCCACCTTGGGGACAGTGTCATCTAATCAGAAGCAGCCCAGCGAGGACAGGGCTCTGGACAGCATGGCAGCGGGGCTCCGCACCCCGACTTTGCATCTCAGCCTCACCAGGGCGGCTCCTTTCATGACAGGGGCCCCTCTAGGAGAAGTCTGAAATCCAGGAGTCCCAGGGCTCAGGGAGTTCAGCTGGCTGTGTGGCATGTCCTCTGCGAGGGCTCCCGACTGCAGTGACTTCCGTGGGGCTGCTGCAGCCCCTCGCCTTCTGACCCCCACCCCAGATGCCGTCACAGGCTATGGTGGGGATCACGGGGGATGGGGACGGGTACACCCGAGGGCGGCCACGGAGCTCACTGGCTTGCCTGCCCCTCCCCAAGACCCTCGCCTGGCTCCTGCCACGCCCCAGAGCTGGGCCCAGGCACTGCATACTTGGATGCCCCAGAGCTGGGCCCAGGTGCTGGATACCCAGATGCCCAGAGCTGGGCCCAGGTGCTGGATACCCGGATGCCCAGAGCTGGGCCCAGGTGCTGGATACCTGGATGCCCAGAGGAGGCACACTGGACAAGATGAAGGCCGGCGCCCCAAGGCACCTGACCCTCCTCTGCCCCCTCCCTGAAGCCGGAAGTGTCCTCCTAAAGGGCCAGTGCACGAGCAGGTGGCCTGGGCATGGAAGCCAGCCTCCCAGATGCCCACGGTCAGCCCCCTGGACTCAGGGGCCCATCGCAGCAAGTGGCACCGACCCTGTTTGAGCAGCAGAACGAGGGTGGCCTCTGCCTGCCTCTCCAGGAGCCCTCACTCTGGGGGAGCTTAGAACCAGACCCTCCAGCCCCTGCTGGGCCCTCAGATGATGCAGGCCGGCCGGCATCCGTCTGCACTTCCAGAGAGACCCTGAGCAGAGCCGCCCAGCTGAGCCACCGCCCAACTCCTGACCCACATAAACGGCGACAGTACACGTCTGTTGCTGCTTTAGGCCCTGAATTTTAAGCTAATTGGTTACACGGCAGCAGGTAACACAGACACCCGCTCAACACGCTGCGGGGCTCCGGCGTTCCATCAGGGCACCACACATGTTCTGTCCCAGACCAGCCTGCTCCGGGTCCTGCCCAGAGCCCGTGCCCTGGAGGACCCCCACCCCATCCCATCCAGGTCTCAGCACCCCCTCTTCCCCAGGAGCCCGTGAAGCTCCCTGACGACTCTCCCCACGAGGGGCCGCTCCCTGCCGCTTCCCCGGGCTCCAAGCACAGGCCCGCTGCACGACCCAACACGCTCTGCTCACGACTGCCCCAGGGGACTTGCCAGCCATGACCTTCTGGAAGTCAGTGCCTACACAGAGGGGAGCTTCAGGAGAGCCTGCCCCAAGGCTGTGAGTCCCAGGAACACAGGGCTCCCCTCTGCCTTGTTCACCAGTGGTCACCAGGGCCCAGCCTGTGCCTGACACAGAGGAGGATGAACGGATGGATAAATGGATGGGTGGACGGATGGACGGATGGATGGAAGGATGGATCAAAAATGGGTAGATGGGTGGATGGATGGATAAATGGACTTATCAAGGATGGGTGGATGGGTAAGAGGAGGACAGATGGACGGTGTGGGGGCAGGTAGGGCACTCACCACAGTGGCATCACTTTCGGACGGAGGTGGCGACGATGAGGATGAGGACCAGCAGGACGGTGACTCCTGCCAACAGGAGGTAGCACTTGACCTTGCGTCTCTGCAGCTGCGGGAGAGAGAGAGTCGTTGTTGTGTCCTGCCCCCGCCCACCGCCTCCCATCCTGGGGGACAGTGGGCTTGTGACTTGCAGGGGGCTGGGCCCACCCGGGGGCAGGGCCCATGCAGAACCTGCCCCTTGCAAGGGGCTCTGCCCTGAGCTGGCACATATTCATTCAAGATCTGCCCTGGGCTGGCCCTGAAGCCAGGCCCACAGGGAAGGAGGCAGGAAGGCCAGTGGGATTCCCGCAGCTCCAGAGGCAGCCAGGCCTGGGGGCGGCTCCTGGTTTGCCGTCCTCGAGCCAGGATCTTAGCCTCATCCCTTCTTGGGACCTTGGATTCTTCCGAAAGCATAGGATGATGTCATGGGCTCCACAGGGACACTTGAAACTTTAATGAAGATGATGCAGGGAAAGTACATAGCCTGGGGTCTGGCAAATACCAGACATGAAGTCCTCACCAGATACTCTCCTTATTCCTGTACACTGTCGTGGTTATTATAAAGTTAACAACTTCTGGGCCCACCAGAAGGCCTCAAGGATGAGAAGACACACAGATCTGGGCTGGGAAACTCATTAGGGAGGGTTGGGAGGCTTCATGAAGAAAGTGATGCCTCATGTAGGTCCTGGGTGGAGGGGGTGTGACTCCCCAGACAGGCCAGGAGGTGGGAGGTAAGGGACCAAGGGAGAGCCTGGAGAAAAGCAAGAGCTTAAAATAATCTGGTAGGTCACCAAGTGTCCGTGGGATGGGGAAGGGGAAGGGAGATGGGTAGGACAGGCCCGCAGATCACAGAGAGGTTTGGACAGCACCCCTGAGATAGCACAGTGAGGAATTGTAAGCAGGGGAGTGACATGTTCTAGAGAGTTAGTGAAGAGGCCGCTTAGGAAGAAAATAGGAGGATGGATAGGAAAGGGGAGGAGAAACAGGAAGACCGATCCCTGGAAGGACAGGGGCCTAGTGCAGAAACGGGAGATCAGAGGGGACAGAGGCAAGACCAGGAGGGGAATCCTTAGAATCTGGCTGTGACGGGACATTGGAGAGAAGTGAAATAGGTCAAGAATGAGTCCCCAGGCAGCTCATCTGAGTCATTAGGTGGATGTTGAGGCTGGTCATTCTTTCATCCATTCATTATTCCACTCATTCACCCACCTACTCGCCAATCCATACACCCGTCCATCCCTCCATCCATCCATTCGCCCTTCTATCCACCCACCTTCTCAAGGGGGCTCTAGGCTCTAGAGTAGGGGTTGACAGTGGAGCCTCTACTCAGCTGTGGGGAAGGGAAGAGACTGGCAGGGACAGGGTGGTGGGCGGCAGTTCCTGGAGTAGGTGGGACTGAACTCCGGCTGGGGAGGTCAGTGTCCTCCCAAAACAATGAGTTTTGGGGTGAGGACTGGCTCTAGGGAGGTGTCTCGGATCTGCTGGGCATTGGCTGGGTGACCGGCCCCCATCTCAGCTGCCTTGGTGTCTTTCCATTCTGGGAGGGACCCACACACCAGCCTGAAGACCAGCCATCGTGAGAACAGCCCTGCCTCCCAGGCCTGGGAACAAGTCTTGTCTCTGTGTTCTGGGCCAGGATGCTGGTCTCAGAGAGGTTAAGTGACCTGCTCCAGTCCTCCCAGATGGTGTGGGGCAGATCTGAGGTTCAGGCCCCTCTGGCCCTCTTCCCAGCTACTGTCACAAGTCACACTGCTGCCCAGACATGCCAGCTGGGAGGGGCGGGGAGGGGCCAGAGCGAATCAGACACAGCCCTCAGGGAGCGCACAGCTTGGGGTGGGCAGGAGGCCAGAAACCCACAGCCCTCCTGGCAGGGAGAGGGCGCAGAGGGAAAGGTGCTCCGAGCCGGGGGCCCTGCAGCACCCATGCCCTCGGTCCCCGAGCGGCGGGACAGCCGCCCCTTCCCGAAACCCTGTGATGAGCCCCGTGCCCTACTCGGGTTGCGCGGACTCAGAGCCTCGCCCCGCGCTGGCAGGCGGGTCCCGTCGGCACACGGCTGCAGGTGAGGGGGCGGCTCAGAGAGCCTCCAGCTCGTGAACGGCAAGCAGGGCTCGAGCCCGGCGCCCGGCCGCAGAGCCTGTGCGCGGCACTCCGCACCCCTCACAGGAGGGCCGACGCAGCCCAGCAAGGTGCGCCCTGAGGGTACTCAGCCCCCCAGCACACCCAGGCCCCCAGCGAGGCCCGACGGGGACATCTGCGGGAATCTGGGTGCCCGTGAGGAACACAGCCGCGGGGTCAGGCAGGGCGGGCTTCCAACCTCGTGTCGCAGCCTGACCACGTGACCTGGGGCACATCACCGGCCTCTCAGGCTCCGGGTGGTCGCACTCGGCTCTCCCATCGGAGCGGCGCAGGCAGAGCCCAGCGACACGGCCGGCACCGGCGGAGTGCTCACCACCTGCCGGGGTTGGGGGGGCAGGGGGTGGGCCTGTGCCTGCCCAGCCCGGCCCAGATCAACCTTCCGGGGACCCTCAAGCTGGCCTCACACTGGACAGCGGCCGAGCGCCCGCTTGGGTGTGATCTGCACTAGGCCTGTCCCTCCCTGGTCCCCCCTCGTCCACCCTCCGCGCCCCACCCCACCCCCGCCGGGTTGAACAGAGGAGGGGAGGGGAGGCAGGGAAGCTGGGAGCCGCAGCAGCCGAGGGACCTGGCTGGAGGGAGAGTGACCCCAAGAGAAGCGGGAGAGGTCACCGGAGGGGAAGGGGGGAGGCGCGTGACGTCCCAGGGCCCTCTGAGCCCACACCCGGCCTCCACCTAGCCCAGCCCCTTCCCGTCCCTCCTCTTCCCCCCAGCAAACCACGTGGGGCCTCTCCACCGACTTCAAGGGGAAGAGGCGGGCAGGCGATGACAGGCGGGGCCCAGGGGCCACCAGATGCTTGGGCGAAGACATATGGCAGAGGCAGAGGCAGGCTTTGATGTTGCGCTCTGCTCTGCAGCCCCCGGTCCCCTCCTGGCACAGGGCAGAGCCCCCCAGCCTCTGCTCAGCCCCCGCACCTGCAGCCTCGCCCACCGGGAGGGAGCTTCTGTGCAGAGGATCCAGCTCCTGAGGGGGTGGGCTGCCCGGAGCTGCGGGCCTCCTCCCAGCTCAGGGCCAGCAGCGGGCTGGGGTAGGGGGCAGCCCAGGTCCCGCAGCTGGGCCCGGGGCGGGGGGGGCACGCGGAGGCCGCATCTCGCTCCCCCAGGAGCAACCAGTGAGACGGGAGCCCCTCCCCGAGCTCTGGGGAGCAGGCGGCCGCCCTGGATACCACCTCGACCGAGGGGCTGACCTTTCCAGCTCCCGATGAAAGGGTATTGACCACATCCGTGACCCTGCAGGAAAGCGTGGAGGAGACTTCCTAAGGGGGCAGGATGTGTTGTCCTGTTCATATCGCTGCGCCTGATAAGGGAGAGGGTCTGGAAAGGCCCTCAAGGCGCTAGAGTGGGCACGGCTCATTTGCATGGAGCTCGGGCCATTTATAAAGGCGGGAGGGGCCCAGGGACCTGGGCAGGGGCTGCTGGATGGATGGTCGGGGCCTCGGACCCCATAAACCCCTACTCTCCAGGCTGGTGGGGGGCGCCCTCGTCCACATCAAGCTCTCGTGACCCCACACTGGGCTCCACCCTGGCCCCCTGCTGTGGAGGACACCAGGCCACAGACCTGGGACGTCCATTGTTACAGGCTGAACTGTGTTCCCCAAAAAGACATGCTGAAGTCTTAAACCCAGGACCTCAGAATGGGACCTTATTGGGAGATGGGGCCTTTACAGAGGCCATCGAGTTAAAGAGAGGTCATCTGACCGGCGTCCTTGTAAGAAGGGGAAATTTGCACACAGCTTCACGGGGAGAACACTGTGTGAACATGCGGACGGCCGTCTACAAGCCCAGGAGGGGCAGAGCCTCCCTCACAGCCTCAGAGGCAGCCAGCCGTGTCTTGGCTACTCTGAACAGCGCTGCAACGAACATAGGGGTGCACGTATCATCTCGAACCACGTTTTACTCCAGATATATGCCCAGGAGTGGGACTGCGAGATCATATGGTAGCCCTATTTTTAGTTTTTTTAAGGAATCTCCATACTGTTCTCCATAGTGGCTGTATCAATTTACATTCCCACCAACAGTGCACGAGGGTTCCCTTTTCTCCACACCCTCTCCAGCATTTATTGTTTGTAGATTTTTTGATGATGGTCACTCTGACCAGTGGGAGGTGGTACCTCATTGTAGTTTTGATTTGCATTTCTCTAATAATTAGTGATGTTGAGCATTTTTCATGTGCCTCTTGGCCAACTGTATGTCTTCTTTGGAGAAATGTCTGTTTAGGTCTTCTGCCCATTTTTTGATTGTGCTGTTCGTTTTTTTGATATTGAGTCGCATGAGCTGTTTGTAAATTTTGGAGTTTAATCCCTTGTCGGTTACATCATTTGCAAATATTTTCTCCCATTCTGAGGGTTGTCTTTTTGTTTTGTTTATGGTTTCCTTTGCTGTGCAAAAGCTTTTGAGTTTAATTAGGTCCCATTTGTTTATTTTTGTTTTTATTTCTATTACTCTAGGAGACGGATGGAAAAAGATATTGCTTCGATTTATGTCAAAGAGTGTTCTGCCTATGTTTTCCTCTGTTTACAACAGCCAAGACATGGAAGCAACCTAAATGCCCATTGACAGATGAATGAATAAAGAAGATGTGGTATATATATATACAATGGAATATTACTCAGCCACTAAGAAGAATGAAATAATGCCATTTTGCAGCAACATGGATAGACCTGGAGATTATCATACTAAGTGAAGTAAGTCAGACAGAGAAAGACAACATCATATGATATCACTTATATATGGAATCTAAAAAAAATGGGGCTTCCCTGGTGGCGCAGTGGTTAAGAATCCCCCTGCCAATGCAGGGGACATGGGTTTGAGTCCTGGTCCAGGAAGGTCCCACATGCCGCGGAGCAACTAAGCCAGTGCACCACAACTACTGAGCCTGCGCTCTAGATCCCGTGAGCCACAACTACTGAGCCCACGTGCCACAACTACAAAAGTCCCCGTGCCTAGAGCCCATGCTCCGCAACAAGAGAAGCCACCACAATGAGAAGCCCGCGCACCACAACGAAGAGTAGCCCCCGCTCACTGCAGCTAAAGAAAGCCCTCGCGCAGCAATGAAGACCCAACACAGCCAAAAATAAATAAATAATTTTTTTTTAAATAATAAAAAATTTTTAAAAGATACAAACTTATTTACAAAACAGAAACAGACTCACAGATGTAGAGAATGAACTTCTAGTTACAAGGGGGAAGGGTGGAGGGGAGGGATAGATTGGGAGTTTAGGATTGACGTGTATGCACTGCTATATTTAAAATAGATTACCAACAAGGACGTACTGTATAGCACAGGGAACTCTGCTCAATATTCTGTAATAACCTAAATGGGAAAAGAATTTGAAAAAGAATAGATACATGTAGATGTATAACTGAATCACTGCTGTACACTTGAAATTAACACAACATTGTTCATCAACTATACTCCAATATAAAATAAAAATTAAAAAAAGAAGACAAAAGAAAAGGCAGCCAGCCGTGCCGACACCTAGATCTTGGACTTCTGGCCTCCAGAACCGTGAGACAATAAATGTCCACCATTTCAGCCACCCAGTCTGTGGTGTCGGTCACAGCAGCCTGAGCTGACTAACAGACCAGGCCCTGGTCCATCTCCTCCGCTGACCCTGGGGAGCAGCGATTCCCCTGGGTGCCAGGGGCCCTCTGACAAAGAGCTCATGGGTCCAGCGGAGTCTCGGGCCTCTTCCAGGCCAGCCCTGGGCGCCCCCCACGATAGCACAGCTGCGGCTCCACCTCAGCCCTGCTCATCCAATGCCCTCGCTGCCCTGGGTGCCCTCAGGCCCTGTTTCTGACCTCCCAGGAGCTGGGTGCAGGACGCGAGGGCCCAGAGACCAGTAGGGCTGAAGGTCCATCAAGGCCACCACGTCCTACAGTGGAGGAGGTGGCCTCACCAAGGATGCTGTCAGGGCTGCGGACGCCTCCGGAGGCGGTGAGCACCTGCGCTGGGCGTGTCCAGGCAGCAAGGACCACAGGTCACTGTCTGGGAGCCATGCTGGTGGATGGCCCAGAGTCCCCCAGCCCTCTGCCCAGGTCCTGCTCCCACAGGACCATCACGAGGGCCCCGGGGAACAGGCTCCACGCAGAGGCTCCCGAGACACAGAGCAGCCCCGCCCTGGGGGCTGCCCGCCTCAGTCCCCGTGGAGAGGTGCTGGGCGCTACACACTGACCACCACCCTCAGGACAGCCCTGCAAGGGGCCCGAGCGCACCCATTTCACAGGCGCAAACACTGAGGCTTGGGAAGTGCAGCTCGCCCACAGCCCCTCAGTAGGGGTGTGGGGACAAAGCTGCTCAGGGACCACACAGAGGGAAAGAGCAGGAGAGGACACCATGGGGACAGAGCGGGTGAAGCCAGTAGGGGGACCTCAGCCTTGCCTCCCCACCCAGGAGGGGGTCTCCTGCCTGCCTCCCGCCTCGCTCCCCACACTCCGGGTGCCCCGGCTGTCAGCCATCAGCTGATTAATCACTCTTAAACAGCAGACCCACAGTGAAGGAGGCTGATGGGGGCTGGCGGTGGGGAGCCAATTAACCTGAATTACGCTCTTGATTGGGGCCCAATTAGTGTCAGCTGCATGGGGTCAGAAGCAGTCCCGGTGCAGTAATTGTTGAATTAATTCCCTGGCTGGGAAGAGCTGCACTTTCCCAGCCCCAGCACCGGGCGCCGGCTGGCTTCCCACCACTTCAGTGAGGCTGCGGCCTCCCCCTGGCCTGGCCTGGCCTGGCCTGGCCCACTCCCACTGTGAGAAGGGGTGGCTACGTGATGGTTTGGAAAGGGGGCTTGCTCGGCACGTCCCAGCCCTGCAGGGCCTTCCCACATGTCCCTCCCTCTGCCTCTGCAGCTCTTCACTCAGAGAACTCCTCCTCACTCTTTAAAACCCAACTCCAGCATCACCGCCTCCAGGATGGCCTCCCAGGTGCTCCCTGGCTGCAACGGGAGCTGTCTCTGGGGTCCCTGACCCTGCTTCCCTCTGCACCAAACTTGCCTCCTTCCCTCTACACCTGCTGAAGGTGACCATGACCCTCAGGAGGATTGCTGCCCTTAGCTCAGCAGTACTTAGTGGAAGCAAGATGACCAAGAGGAGCGAACCAGCCATCCCAGCCAAGGGGTCCGGGGAGGGGCTCTGCAGACACGGCCCTTAGGCCCCCACAGGCTCGTGTCCACAGTGAGGAAGGGTGGACGCTGGCTGGTCAGTCCAATGTGCTCACCCACGTGCTGCCCTCTGCCTGCTCCCCCTTCCTCTAAAATGAGGGTCCAGGGTGTGCACCGCGGCAAAGACAGCAAGTGCGAGGCACAGGGGCTGGCGGTTGTTGGAGGTGATCCTGGCTGAGCAGGGCAAGGAGGTGACCCCCGGGGCCTGCAGGGGCACGGCCACAGTGAGAAGCAAGACCCTGGCTCCCAGAATGCCGGACAAGCAGGGCCTCTGAGGCAGGGGAGGGCAGGAGGACGCCGGCTTAAAGTGCCGAGACCCACCCCCAGGCTCCTCCCCGCCCCCGGGGACAAGGGCTGATCTCTGGAGGAATTCTCTGGGACCCTGGGCTCTGGGACCCCAGGCCCAGTGAGGGGAGCAGAAGCTGGGGGTCAGAGCAGGGCTCGGGGTAGAGTCAGCAGCGCCGGCCCTGAGCCCCGCAGGGAGAGCTTTCTCCAAAGGCCCAGCCGGCCCAGGGAAGCCGCGATCCCAGTAAAGCTCACAACGGCTCACACTTCTCGAAGCCCCTTCCAGCCAGCATGTTAGTGCCCCAGCCCTAAGTACACGCAGACATCAGGGACCCCAGATAGTTGCAGGGTACCCATTGCAAAAGACAGAAAACAAAACAAACACAGAAACTCAAAGAAAGAGTCAGTGCAGGGCACAGAAGGAAACTTCCAACAAGTTAACACAGTCCTGGGAGAGCCAAGAAAGCAGTGCCGGCAGAGTCCCCCGGGACAGTCCCCAGGGGAGGGGCCTGGGTGGTGGGTGTGAGAGGGCCCTCCAGGCCCCCAGCCCCTCCAGGCCCGCCCCCTACACCCGCCTGCTGCACCCCAAGATGGCGCCAGCGGAGTGGCCGAAGGAGAGGCCCCAGCCCCCCAGCCCTGCACCGGGGATGGGCCTGGTGGGAGTGGGGTGCGGAGGCCCCGGAGCAGCTCTGGGGTGGGACGTGCAGGCCCGGCGCTCCGCCCCCTCCCTGCCCCCTCTGGCTCCGCTGGTTGCCCGGCCAGCACTGGGAGCCCAGGGAGAAGGGCCTGGACTGCCCCCCGCCAACTGCTCTAAGGCTCCTCGGCCATAGCAAGGTCGTGGCTACGGCAGGCAGGAAGTGACCTAGTGACGGCCATGGCTGCACAGTGCACGCTGCACGGGCCCACACGTCCCCCAGACACACCAGAGGGGAAGCAACTCACCCACACCCGTGGCAGGACCTCAGCCTGTCCTGGCAGCCCCCCTCCCCGCCCCCTCTTCTTACCCATCGCCCCCCAGAGGCTGCCCTGCGCCTGGCTCCTCTGTCACACCAGCCCCTCTGAGCTGTTTCGGGCAGTCACCTCCCCTCTCTGAGCCCCAGTTTCCTCACATGACAACTGGGGACAGTGACACCCCTCCCCATGGGTTCTCTGAAGGCGGATGCCCCTCCCGGACCCAGCACGGCTCATTTCTCTGTCCCTTCAGCCCCCAGTTCAAGGGCACCCCCGTCACGGGTGTCCCAGGCCAGCAGGGCCCGCATACAGTCGGTGCTCACTGAAGCGCGAGCCTCTTCCAGGGCCCAGGGCTGGAGGCCGGAGGCCCAACATGTGCTGAGCCATCAGGCCAGCCCTCTGGGCCCTTCTGGACTCGCTGTGCCGTGACGAGTGGGCCAGATGGGCTTGGGCCCTGGAATCCCCTGTCTCCAGCAGCTAGGGGCTCCGTGGGGGAGGACGGAGGGAGGGGCGGGGTGGGAGGGGTGAGGGCATTTGAGCATCAGGTGCCAGCTTGGGACTCAGTGGGACCAGCACCCGCTCTGCTCCCTCCCCCGCCCCCGCTGCCACCATCTGCAGGGACCCTGGGGGCTGGTCCCTGAGGCCCCGGGGAGCAGGAAGCCCAGAGAAGGGCGGTGACTCGCCCAGGGGCTCCCAGCGAGGGGGACTCCCGGGGCCACGTGGTCCCTGTGTCCTGTCTTGGCCCCTCTCCCCACCAGCCCCTTCCCTCTGACCCTTGGCACCCTCGTCCCCTCCTCAGAAGCTGTTGGGCTCCCACCCGCTTCCTCAGAAGCCGCTTCTCATACAAATGTATTCAGAATACATGACATTTCAGAAACATCTATTTGTATATATTTAGACTCCATTTCAAAAGAATTATTCAAAATCGGAGCCATTTGGATGGATGGGTGTGGAACGGATTGTTTCTTAAGTGTTAGCCTCAAAAATACCATGTTTTCTAAGTGGATTACAAATGCTGTAATTATTGAAATGGGCACATTCGGCTGGGGGAAAATTTCAGAATTATGACTTGATTTAGGGATTCTGTGTCCTAAGACAGGGCCTCGGGGGCACCCACCCCGGGGCTGGAGCCCGAGGGCGGCTGAGAGCTCTCGGCTTGTCTGCCGCTCCGTCGGGAAGCTGAGGGCCCCTAGGCCGAGCCAGGCCCTGCACGGGCCGCAGGCCTGTCCCTCCAGGGCCTGAACTGTCCTTGTCCGCTCTCCAGCTGGCCCAAGTCCTGACCAGAAGGCTGGGTCCAGTACCCCCGGGGCCAGAGCCCCACCCCATGCCTGCCCCGCTCCTTGATCGGGACAGGCGAGCTGGTCTACCCTCCCCTCCCTGACCATGACTTCCGGTTGCAGGGCATGGCTGGGCCAGGCCTGGCACCCCACCCTGGGCAGTGTTGCCGGTGGGGACAGAGCAGGGCCGGGAGCCGGACCCCAGGCACTGGCTGTCAAATGGGCCAGGTGACCGCCCTCGGGGTGCCCAGGGGCACAGTATCTGCCACAGGCCAGGTGACCGCCCTCGGGGTGCCCAGGGGCACAGTCTCTGCCACAGGCCAGGTGACCACCCTCGGGGGTGCCCAGGGGCACAGTCTCTGCCACAGGCCAGGTGACCACCCTCGGGGGTGCCCAGGGGCACAGTATCTGCCACAGGCCAGGTGACCGCCCTTGGGGTGCCCAGGGGCACAGTATCTGCCACAGGCCAGGTGACCGCCCTCGGGGGTGCCCAGGGGCACAGTATCTGCCACAGGCCAGGTGACCGCCCTCGGGGGTGCCCAGGGGCACAGTATCTGCCACAGGCCAGGTGACCGCCCTCGGGGGTGCCCAGGGGCACAGTCTCTGCCACAGGCCAGGTGACCGCCCTCGGGGGTGCCCAGGGGCACAGTATCTGCCACAGGCCAGGTGACCGCCCTCGGGGGTGCCCAGGGGCACAGTATCTGCCACAGGCCAGGTGACCGCCCTCGGGGTGCCCAGGGGCACAGTATCTGCCACAGGCCAGGTGACCGCCCTCGGGGGTGCCCAGGGGCACAGTATCTGCCACATGCCCGATCCAAAGCGGGCTCCCTACTAGTCAGCAGCTCAAACAGAAGGTCTTGCTGGTGAGTTAAGCCCAGGCTGTGTCCTCCTGCCGGTGGCGGCCACGCTGCCGGAAAGCTCGGCTGAGATGCAAAGGCGGCTGAACCAAGCCAGCGGTCTGGGCCGGGCTCTTCCTGCCAAACTGGGGGCGGAGTCCACTGGTGGGACCTCCTCCAGGTTCAAGGGCACTCAATAACAGCTAGAAGGCTCCACATAGGCTCCCCGGCCCAGCAGTGCCAGCGGGGGCTACACAGGAAGTGATGGGCACTCACGGCCACACGGTCCCCGCAGCAAGGGTGAACCGGAGGTGCTCCGGAGGCCGCCCGCCAATCAGGCGCTGGTCGGTCAGGCGGGGCACAGCCAACAGCAGAGCCTCCTGGGTCCGGGGGGGGCCCGAGGAGTGAAAGGCGAGCGCAGCCTCCCCACCGGCAACTCCCGTCTGTGTAATACATGCGCACACGCGTGTGCGTGACGATCCGATCACTGGAAGCGTCACGATTGTTATGTTGTCAGCAGTCTTTCCTTTGCAGGTGGGGTTATGGGGAACTTTGTTTGATTTTTGGTTTTGTGTTTTGGCTGCAATGAGCTTCTGTAACAAAGTTCCCGCTCCTCCAGGCGTTCCCCCACCCCACCCACCGGGAGGCCCACAGGAGAGTCAGGAGGAGGAACCTGTGGGGCGGCAGCATCTGGGCTGAAACTCACGCCCCAAAGAGGTCACAGCCCCCGGCCCTCAGCCCTGACCCCCATTCCCTCGTTTCTGCACTGAGCCTCCCCTGGGCACCCTCCCTGTGCCAGGTGACCTTCTGGACACATCAGGCACGAGAAATCCCACCGAATTACCTCTCCCCAGTCTCCGAGCACGGTCCAGGCAGGAGGGCAGCACGTGCCAAGGCCCTGAGGCAGGGGACACTTGGTGTCCCTGGAACGAGGGGGCAGCGCTGGCGTGGGCTGAGCGGGGTAGGGGCCTCCACACGCGCTATCCCTCCGCCTGGCTGCTTGTCCCCAGATATCACGCGGCCCACCCCACCTCCCGCAGGTCTCTGCCCATCTGTCACCACGTCAGCTATCCCTCGCTGCCCATCCTATCTAAGAGGGCACCTCCACGCACTGGCCACCCCTCCCCGACTCATCTCTCCACCGGTTCTCCCGGGAGCCGAGCTGGATGTCTCCTTCGCTCCTGGTCATGTCTGGTTCCCGTCACGGCAGCGTCAGCTCCATCAGGGCAGGGTCTTTGTCACTATCGTTCACTGAGCCCTGGGAACAGCGGCTGGCACGTGGTAGGGGCTCGTATTTTTGTGGGCTGCGTTGGTGACCAATCCCACACAAGGAATCCACAGGCCTCACACAAGCTGCTCCATCTAAAAGGGCCCGGCACGAGGGCGGTTCCCGGAGAACGGGCAGGTCTCCGGTCTCTGCCACCTCACACTAGCTGGGTAACCTGGCCCCTCTGAGCCGCAGTTTTCTCATCTACAAAACGCGATAATGAACGGGTCTCGTGGAACCAAAGGAGGGGACGCAATGGTCCCCGGTGACTTCATGCTGTGGACATGCGCGCTCTCGTGCTTGTTAGTAAACAGCCCCCAGACTCTAGGGGATCACCCTGGGTGTGGCTGCTCCCGTGCTGAAGTCCCAGGGACCCCACCGGTCCACGCCGGGCAGGAGCAGGAGACTCTGCGCCCTGGGGGGGCAGCCGCTTCCCTCGGGCAGCGCGCATGCCAAGGCTGCCCTCGGGCTCCTCCGTGCTGGGCTGCAGCCTCCACGCCCGAACCTGGCAGCTTTTCAACACATCCTACTTAGAGCGAGTGTCAGAGCGGGGGTGGAGGGCGGGTCTGTTAGAGACAAACCTCGGTTTGCTTCTCCCCCTCCCTCCTGCCCTGCCCCACTTGCCTGGGCCTCCGAGGGTCTCACCGAGGGCGGCAGCGTGCCTGCCCCGTCCAAGGAAGCCCATCGATTTTACCTAATGACGTGTTACGCCCCACCTCCGCCCGCGGTTTCTCCAGGAGAAGGAGCCTCTTTGTCTCTTTCAGGCACCAGGACTCTGGCCTCTGGTACCCCCACCCCTTCCCGGCTGCATGGGACATGCAAGGCTCCCCAGACCCCGGGGCCCTCTACGCACGGCTTCCCCGGGCCCCTAGGTCACCACCCGGCACCACCACGCCCGGCAGTTCTGTCCCCTCTGCCTCCCACTCCATCCGCTCCCACCAGCCGAGCGCCCGCACTGGGTGAGGAGCCGTGGACCCCAGCCAGCAGCTCACCACCGTCCAGCAGGGGGACGCGAGGACGGAGAGAGGGCCTCACACGCCCGCTCTGCCCGTGGGCTGCCCCCGCACGCCTGCCAGCTCCTCCCAGGACCCCCTTTCCCCGCTCCACTCCAGCCTGCAACAGAACCCTCCCCTGCCTGCAGCGCCCAGAGGTTGCCACGCCCCCCGCCCCTGTCCCCAGAAGCGTGCCCTGCGTGGCTGGTCCCCGTTCAGTCCCTGTGCCAAGTGTGAATTCTCAGAAACCCCACAGCCTGACCCTGCCCCTGGGACTCCCTGCCCCTGAGAACCCAAAGATGTGAGCCGAGGGAGAGATGCGCAGGGCAGGCTGTGAACCTGCAGCCCCTAGCACCTCCTCCAGGGAGGCCCCCAGGGTTCCACTCTCCTGTGTGGGCACAGGTCTGCTGGTGGAGAGCCCCTGAATGTGAACCCAACCGTACCACTTCCTAGCTCAGTGACCTTGGCCGGTCCTCGAACACTGAGCCTCAGTCTCCTCTTCCCAAATGGGGCTGAGCGCGGCCACTGCCCAGGCTGCTGGGAGGATTAAGAGATCTCCTGAGTGCTGAGCCCAGAGCCTGGGGCTGAACAACCAGGAAATGAGAAGCATTTGTCTCGGTGAGACTCCGCCCCCCTGGCCGCCTCCTCCTCAACATCAGCGGCAGCAGCAGCACAGACAAGGGACCACAAGCTACCCCTGTCCCCAGACAAGGAGAGGAGCAGGGAAACAGGGGGGTCACCCTCCTCCCCCGGGCCCACCATGTCAGGCAGTGCTGACCAGGAGACCCCACCCCCAGCTTGCTCTTGACAGAAGCACACTTTTTGGGAGTCTTTCCTTTGGGTTCAGGCAAAAAGGACCCACCTTGGGAACACCGAAGTCTGTGGGGAGGTGTCCCCATGGGAGGGACAGGGATGCATCTGATTCCCCTAAGCAGAGTGTCACCCCTTCTCCCCACCTCCCAGGAGGAGGCCCTGCAGCTTCCACAGCAGTTTTCACCCCCTGATTCCTGGCCTGGGCAGGGCCCGTGCCAGCTCGCCCTGCTGTGGGCCCTGGAGGAATCAGTGTCCAGTGCAGGTCAGATCCTCCAGACCCAAGCTCAGCAAGGAAGCCCACAGCGCTGGGCTGACCTGGCGCTCCTGGGACCCCTTCCACTGCAGGACCCTGGGAGGGGCACTCTTTGAGTCCCATCTGAGGGGGAGGTCTCCCAGGAACTCCCTCCTTCAGAAAGCAACCCCAGAGAGTTGGGCAGGAGAAGCAGGAAGCAGGGCTGAGACGTCCAGCAGCCGGCAGTGGGGACCACCCAGGGGCCACGCTGCCAACCTCCTGCAGGAAGGGAGGCCAGACTCCACAGATGTGGTTACAACACCATAGCGGCCCTGGCGGCCGGAAGAGCAGAATTAAATGCTCTCTGGATGAGAAGTCCCCCAATTCCAACTCAGTGAAGCCACAGGCTCGTAATCAAACATCATCAAACAAGGAAGAAGGCAGGCAGGTCAAGAAATAGATTAGACAACCAGAGACTGTAAAAACGGAGGGAAACGTAAGGATAAAATGTCTAAAGAATGAAAGATATGGTCATCAAGAGGCAACAAGGGACTATTAAGAATGAACAGAAGATCTGAAAAAGATATGAACTTCTAGAAATGAAAAACACAATTTTTGAAGTGAAAGACTTAGTTGACAAGTTAAGCAGAAGATGTGACCCAGCTGTAAACTTAGAGGCATATCCGAGTGAATCAGCCGTTATCCCACAGGACAGACGGGGACTGGAAAACACAAAAGAGATGGTAAAAGCGACGGGGACAGAAGGTGGGGTTTCTAATATATGTCCAGTTAGTGTTCCAGAATGGCAGGGAATGTGGGAAGCAAGAGGACAGGCGGTATGTAAAGGGGGGACAGCTGCAGTTTACTAGGACTTATACACACAGGCATCCACTGATCCAAAAGCACATAGAGCAGAAGAAAAAAACAATCCGTATCTGGACATACCTTGGGAAAACCGCAGAACTGTAAATACAGAAACAAGGTTTTCCATTGGCCAGGGGAAAAAAAGACAGATCCTGAAAAAACTAAGGCAGGTGGACGGCCAGCAGACTCCTCGGCAGCAACGATGGAAGCCAGCCGGCACTGGAGGGAAATCCCACTCAAACTGGAAATCTGGACCGAGCCACACCTCACGTGAAAGACAACATGGGCAAAAGGGCATTAAAGACAAACAGAACCTGTCCATGTGATCACCAAGAGACCTGTCCCAAAGGGTGACATCCAGAAAGGAGGAAGAGCCCAGAAGATTTGAGATAAAAGAATGACTGGTGACCAAGGACATGACACCGCTGAGTCGTAATCAGCACGGACTGCAAAAATCACACCATCCCAGGCGTGAGGTCCTTAAAAAACGGAGAACTAAGGATGGGGGTGAGAACAGCACGTGAGTTGAAGGCAGTGACCTGAGCTCAAGTGCTTAGAGGCCCATGTGTCCGTCAGGAAGGGAGAGAGGGTGATAATGTCTGCCTTTAGACTCTGTGGCAAAATTTCAAGGGAAACAAATGAAAGGTTGAAATAAAGTGTAAGAAAAATTGAACTAACTTTTAAAAACGATGGATTAAAGAGACACGACTAAACCCATTTGGATTAGAATCCTGGACGTCAAAGAACGTTATTGGAATAATCAGTGACACCTGAATAGAGTCTGTGATTCAAGAGCAATATCTGATGAGTGTTAATTTGCTGGTTTGCTGGTTACGCAGGAGAGCGTCCTGGCCCTCGGTAATTACACGCTGAGGTATTAAGGAGCGACGGGCATCGTGGCTGTAAGTGATTCTCAGGGCAAAGAAGTGCCAATGACTGGGGAGCACGGCTAAAGGAATACAGGAACTCTGGGTCCTAGCTCTGCAAACTTGACGTAAATTTGAACTCTTTTTCAAAACAAAAAGTTTAAAACTCTAGTACTAAAAAATAAAGCAGCTTTCAAAAATAAAGATAAGTATAAATCAAAAAGTAAGATGAGATAAACAAGAGCTAATATATCAACAATGGCTAAAGCTCAGCCAGGGAAAGAACGAGCGTGTCACAATGGATTTTAAAATCCAGCTCAATGCTGGAGACATTTCAAAAGCATAAAGGCACAGAAATATCGAAAATGAAAGAATAGGAAAATATATAGTGAAAGCATTAATCAAAAGAAAGCTGGAATAGACCCATTGATAGCAGACAAAATGGGTTTTAAGATACAAAGCACCAGGACTTCCCTGGTGGCACAGTGGTTAAGAATCTGCCTGCCAATGCAGGGGACACGGGTTCGATCCCTGGCCCGGGAAGATCCCACATGCCACAGAGCAACTCAGCCCATGCGCCACAACTACTGAGCCTGTGCTCTGGAGCCTGTGAGCCACAGCTACTGAAGCCTGCGTGCCTAGAGCCCGTGCTCCGCAACAAGAGAAGCCACTGCAATGAGAAGCCAGCGCACTGCAACGAAGAGTAGCCCCCGCTCGCCGCAACTAGAGAAAGCCCACGTGCAGCAACGGAGACCCAATGCAGCCATAAATAAATAAATAAATAAATAAGATAAAAAGCACCATGTGGGATAGAAAAGGTCACTTCATAATACTAAGAGTTTCAATTTACCAAGATGATACATCTATTCTACACTCATATGCAACCTAGAAAAAAGAGCCATAGAACATATAAAGCAAACATTTATAGAGCTACAGGGAGAAATGTCCAAATCGAGCAATGTGGTACAAGATTTCAACAGATTTCTCTCAATTTATGATAGGTCAGGCAGACCACAAAAGGGAAAGACAGAGAAAATTTGCATTACCAAGTTAACAAGCTTTGTTTAGTGGACACTGATAGAACTTTCCATGTCTGTGTATTTAAAGAATGCACATTCTTCTCAAGCACATTCTCAAGTATGGAATATTTACAGAATTGGAAAGCTCTAAGCCATAAAGCAAGTCTTAACAAATCTCACATAAAAGAAATACTCTAAACAAAATGCGACTGTTAGAAGGTAAGAAGAGTAAATCTTAAATCCCCATGCATTTAGAAATTTTACCATTCATTTCTAAATAACTCACAGGTCAAAGAAAAAATCATAATAGACATAATATTTTAAATTGAACAATAATGGACATATGATATATCACAACGCGGGGGCATAGTAAACGTGGCCCTTTAAGGGAGGCTTATAGACTTGAAATGCTGGTGTTAGAAAAAGAGAAAGGCTGAAATTTCATGGGCTGAGCATCCAGCTTTAGACATTAGGAGGAGGAAGAACTACCGTACAACTGAGAGAGAGAAAGCGAGGAGATGACAAAAAGTAGACAGCAATCGAAAATCGAAACTAGCACAAAATAGAACAAAGCCAAAGACACTAATTAAAATTACAAACCTCTGGAAAGATTGACCAAGGCAAAAAGGAAGTGGACAGATAAAGTAGGAATGGAAAAGGTACAGACCTCAGATGAATGGGACATTGTGTAGTAATAAACAAGATTATTAGCACCCAGAGCCACCACATCCGAAAACCTAGACAAGTGGATAGATTCCTAAAAACAGGTGACTTACCAAAACAGAATCAAGAATAAAAAAGAACCGGAATGATCTGTGTGTGCTATGAGAACTTATAATATAGAACAGAGGACGCAAAAGAGAGACTACATCCCTAACTCATTCTATGAGGCTGATATAAACTTGTTATCGAAATCAGACAAGATCAGGAAAAGTAAGGAAACGTAGAGGCCAATATAGAAGCAAAAATCCTAAATAAAATGGTATCAAATTAGAACCTTCAGTGAAAGTGAATCATCATCATAATCATCATCATTATTTACTATTATTATTTACTCTGGCACGAGTGTGAGAAAAGCTACACATGCCATGCACCACATTAACAGGTTAAAAGAAAAAAACCAAATAATCGTCTTAACAGATATATATACATATATATAATGTAATCCAATACTTTTTTTAAAAAAAAGCTCTTATCAAGCTCCTAGCAAATTTCCTTCATCTGACAAAGAGTACAATAAATCTAAAATTAACATTCTTAACGGGGTAAGGTTGGAAGCATTCCTTTTTAAATTCCTTTTAAATTTAGGAGCCAGACAAGGATGCCCATTGTCCCTCCTTCTAAGTCAGGACTCACCAGGGCTCCCTGCCCACACAGTGATCAGGAAAGAGAAGTTAAAGGCATAAGTATAGGGATGGAAGAAATAAAGCTGTTATTATCAGTAATAACAGGATTATCTTCAAAGGAAACCTAACAGAATTCTTAGGCAAAGTATAAGAAATAATGAGACATTAACATCTGGCTGAATATAGACTCAATTCACAAAAATCACACATATTTCTATATACCAGCAACATGCTGGTACATGTACCATTTATAGAAACAAACAAATATATGTTTAGGACTACATCTTTAAAAAGGTATGAGATATATATGGAGACAATCGTTTAAAATGTATTTTAAAACACTTTAAAAGACATAAATATAATAGAGAGACATACTGTGTTCACAGATAGGAAGTTCCAATATCACAAGGATATCAATTCTTACCCAACTTGAGCCATAGATTCAATGCAATTCCAATAAAAAATGCTAACAGGGTTGTTTATGGAACCTGATGAGGTGATTCTAAAATATATACAGGAGAGCAAAGTGCCAGGGAGACCCAAGCTGCTGCTAGAAATAATAAGGGTGGGGTCCACCTGCCAGACAGCATCATTTAGCACAAAGGCGGAGTGATGAACACAGGGAAGAAATGGTGCGGGGAGAGGGCTTGGCAGGAACAGAAGGGACCACGCGTGGAAGCTGCCGTGGGACACGGAACAGGGCAGGTGGATAAGGAGGGGTCTTCAGACACGGTGAGGGGGACTGAATACCCGAGTAGGAATGTAAGAGGCAAAGCCGGGAGTCCATAGAAGAAAACAAATGAGAACATCTCCCGGACTTGGGATGGGGGCGCTTACAAGTATGCAGGGACCCCCGCAGTCGTCAGGAGACCCCACATTGGGGGCGGGAGGGAAAGCACCGGTGGGCAGTGACGCTGGCAGCGGGACCAGACGCCCAGAGCAGTGGCGTCCAGGTTACAACACCCGCGCATGTGTGTGTACGTTCCACAAATCACCAAGGAGGAAAAACAAACAATCCAAGTTTTTAAATGGGCAAAAGGCATAAACAGACCTTTCACAGCAAAGGAAACATAAATATAAATGTATGAAAAATTCCAACCGCATTAGTAATCAAGGAAATGCAAATGAGGACCACAATTACATCCTTATTTTACTCCCACCAGACTGGCCAAGATTAGGGAATCTGACGATATCACATACTGGATGGGCAGAGCCCACAAATCGCTGGGGGGAGTGTGGCGATCGACACTCCCTTTGGAAGACAATTTAGTCTCATCAGGTCAAGTTGAACCGTCCACGTGCCCCACTCCTAGGTCTCAACCCAGAGAAACCCTTCCCTGCCAGGAGCGGACTTGGGGCACACGCTCTCCCTGCCCCGTCCCTCCCCCTCGCCAGCCGTGTCCCAAAGTCCTGGCTTCAGAGGAGGGAGGCAGCCTGACCGGACTCCCATCCTAGGGTCAGGCAGGCGGGGTTTCAGTCAAGCGTAACTGGGAAGGCCCCGTAGCCATGCTGAGCCCTGGGCCTATCTTCCACATGGGGACAGGGCGACGCCGGGCTCACCGAAGATCGCAAGTGAGCTGACACCTGCACACGACGAGGCTGGTGAGCCTGAGCCCAAAGCGTGCGGTTCACACTCCTCTTCCCAGGCATTTCCGCCGATGTGCGGCCGGTCCCGCTCATGCCAGCAGCCCCGGGTGTCTGGGCACAGGACGAGCCAGGAGGTCACAAAGGCTGCTGCCCAACGTGGCCGCAAAGCCCACGCGTCCAGCGCCCTCCGAGCACCCACTCTCACAGTCCTGCACCTGTGCCTGACAGCACCCCACCCGTGAAGCTCTCCTCCTTGACAAGCGGGGGCGCTAGTCCTGGCCTAAGGCACCCACAAAGCCTGAGCCTGGGTGGCCAGGGGCAGAGGCGGGAGACGGGCACCCCCAGGGGCCCGGGACCCCACCCAGACCAGAGGCGGAGGCTGAGACCTGACAGGGGTCAGGAGAGGGCTTCGGAGGGTGAGGATGCAGGGGTGCAACAGGGACGGAAGCTCCCCAGGCAGAGCGGTACGAGGAGGGCCTGGAGGAGGCCCCCTGGATGAGCTCCAAACCCCACGGACCAGGGGCCCCAGGCCAGGCCACCTCCTCCCTCGGGGGTGGACTGAGCAGCCTGGGAGAGCAGGCCCAGGGGGTGAGAGGAGAGAAGGTCCAAACCCAGCGGGTCACTGAGGTCAGTGTGTGTGGCGGGGGGACTGGGGTCCCTCCTTGACTCCAGGGAATGGAGGAGGGGGTGGCAATTCCCCAGACCCCCCAAGGAGGGCAGGGCCTGGGCAGAGGCCATGAGAGGAGGGGATGAAGGAAGCCGGGGTGGAGAGGGCTTGCTGGAGGTAGGGGTGATTCTGAGCAGGGGTCAGTTTCTACCCTCATTCCAAAGTGCACGGCCCTTCTCTCAGCACCTCTCCCCCCTCCCTCTTCCCTGCAGGACCATGCACAGCAGCCCCATTGGCCCCAGGTCTGGCCTGTGAAGTGTGCAGCAGGTCACTTGCTGTTCCCAAGCACACACCCAAAGCTACTGTGAGAGTTTTCCACTGCTCTGGTCTCTGCTGTGAGCCTGGCAATGTCTGAGGGGGGCTGCCCATCAGTCTGGGTCCCGGAGTCAAAGCACAGGAGCAAAGGCACCTCCAACCCACTATGGGCATGTAACACAAGCTAGAACCAAACCCAGCCTTGGGCTCATTTGTTACTACAGCCAAACAGCCTGAGCTGACTGATACAAGGAGGAACAGGATGAGCTCCGTTTAACAGAGGGATGCAAAATCCTGCCGCTAACCTGCCGTGTGATCCTCGGCGGCCCTTGAGGCCTCTCTGGCCTCTCGCTCCCTCCTCCAAAGCCGACAGCAAGGCTCTGGTGACCATTAACACACGGGACCCGGTGCCAAGGCCGGCAGCTCGGTGGGATGTGTGTGCTAGTCATTAATGCCGGCAGGCCCTGAGTTAACAAACACCACTTGGAACCCCTCACGCTCACAGCCACGTGCTGCTCTCTAATTCTCACATCTATTCTCCTGCCAGCAGCAAGAGCATTTTGAGGGAAAGTGCAAATCTGGGGGGCATGGAGAGCTCCTCACCAGGCTAAAAATGGTGTTGTAACGAGGCCTCCCTCCCCCAGAGCAGAGCAAGTTGAAACTCCTCAAGGTGCTAATGTTTCAAGCATGGGGGCACCAAGGTGTGGCCCCCGATCCCTTTCCCGGCAGACAGCAGTGGATGCTGGACCAGAGGAAACGGACACAGCCATCAGCGCCGAGGGCGTCAGCGTGGCAGAAGCCTTGCTTGCGGGGACAGCATCAGGGACGGCTTAACAATCCCGGGATCGAAGCTGTCCCCTTGCTTCTGTTTTCCCTTCTGAGCCTTTTCATCTGCCCTGTTGGCATCATTAATGAGCCATCAACAGATGTTCCTGAAGCAGCAGTGAGGTACCGGGGTGGGGGGGGGGGGTCGGCAGGGGGGGGGCGGGTAGTGGGGACCACGGAGTCACCGATGTGTGAGGGAGGCAAGGACATGGCTGGATGGGCCACCGGTGCAGGGGGGTTAGCCTAACGCCTGCCCCCATTCTGCGATGTGCACTCAGCTCCTACCCTGGGGCTGCAGGGAGGCTCACCTGGGAAACAGGTAAAGCCTCGCAAAGGGGAGGGACGATGCTTAGTGACTACCCTTCCCCTCACGGGACCCCCGCAGAGTGACAAGGGTGAATCGCTGCCCCCCTAGGCCTGGGGTCTGAGCCGGGCAAAGGAGGGCACATCCTGAAGGATGACCCAGTGTCCAGCTGCCCCTGCCTCTGTCCGTGGTGCTGACGCTCCTTCCGTGGTCCATTTACAGGCTGGGAACACCAAGGCCCATGAACACACAGAAGGCAAGTGATGGGGTCAAGCCCAAGTCGTTTGGAATGGGATCCAGACTTCCCACGCCCACCTCGGTCAGATCCCTGTTCCCCAGCTTGTGACCCCAGATCACGGGGATTCATCCAATGGTGCCCACTTGGGGCTCCTCAGAGTTCACGGTTCCCACCAGTTGGGGCTGAAAAGGAGAAGCCAACCCTCCAAAAACCACAATAAAGAAGGAGAGCTGGACCCCCCTGTTTCTGAGGGACAAGGAGGCTGGGGGAGCAGAGCGTGGGGAGCATCGGTCCTGCTCACGCCCTCCTCGCCACAGCCCACGCCTCCGGGACAGCACTCCAGGCAGGCACAGCCCTTCCAATTAGGACGCAGCACACACCTGCCCACCCCGGGCGGGCTGCCTCTCGCGCCTGCCTTCTGAAAGCATCAATCAGGCCCGGAGCCCTCCCGCCCTGGAGACAGGCCCGCGATTCGCTGGAGGGGTTGCATCCTTCAGTCTCCCAGCAGCCGTGATCCGCCCCTCCGCATTCTTCTATCTGCAGAGCACGCACTTTGAGAGAGAGCTTGTTTGATGTCTGGGCGGTTTGTTTGGTTTAATTTTGTTGTTTCCCCCTCTCTGCTGTCAAGAGGTAAACAGACACTCTGCATGTCTTCCTGGGAGGGCTAATTAATAATGCATCGGCCGCAGGTGGAGGAGGATGGCCAGGCCCCGGGCACTGGGGTTTTCTTCCAGGCTGTGCCCCCGACCAGCTGTGTGACCCAGGCCAAGTCTCTGAGCCTCTCTGGGCCTCTTCTCCTTGCATCCAGATTGGGGCTGGAACCCTGCCCAGCTCTGAACTTTGAGGTGGTGCCGGCGGTGACAGTGCTCAGTGAAAGAAGGGCCACCTGCGCAGGCGGGGCTCCTAACAGGCAGTTAGTTACCTGCACGGTTTCACTTAACCCCCAACCCCGGGCCAAGGATATTTCCAGACAAGAAAAGGATGGCTCAGAGATAATACGCAGTTTCGTCAAAGTCGCACAGCAAGTAACTAACGCAGCCAGTACTCAGGCTGGGGCATTTCCAAGCTCCGCTCCTTCCCCGGCTGGGAGCTCGTCAGGACCAGACAGCCCTGCAGGCATCCTTGTTACCTACTGTGATCACTGCCACCATCACCCCCACATGCAGGCCCCCCAGGGGTGGCCTCAGCACCGAGTCCCCATCCTGGCTCCTCCTTGAACTGGGGGCCCCCCAACCTCCCCACACCTCGGTTGTTTCATCTGTACAATGGGCATGCTGCCCCCTGCCCTGCCCCCTGCGTAGGACAGGTGTGCGGCTCGGCTGAGTGAGGTTGGACTCACAGAGCTGGGGCACAAGCTCCCTCCGTCCTGCCCTGCGCCTCCCATCCTGGAGGACACATCTGATCCCTCACACAGACGAGGAGCCCAGGCCAGACGCAGCCCCTCCCAGGGCAGGTGGCATTTTAGGGAGACTGGACGGGGCAGGCGGTGCTGACTCGGGGGGAACGGACTCAGTGGCAGGACAGGCTTGGAAGCCGGACAACCAGGGTGCCTGCCCAGCCACTGCTGGGTGTGACCGCGCTCATGCGACATTGCAGGAATGGCAGCAGCGACACGAACAACAAGGCTGGTGACAGGACAGGGGGCGGGGGAGATGGGTGTCTCAGGCCACCCCACTGCAGCTGCCCACCCACCCCTCAGACCTGAGGCTGGACCGGGGTGGCGGGGCTGGGCTAAGAGCTGAGCCTCTTCCAGAAACAGACATCGATCTCACGCAAACACTCCTGGCTTCTCATTGCAAATGGGCTACACAGTTCTGTCTCCCTTTCCCCTTCTTTCTTGGCGGCAAGCGCACGAGAGCCGTGGGCCCGGGCCTGTGGGCCTGGCAGCGCTGAGGTTCTCAATGAAACCAAATCTATATCTGTTTGCAGAAGGCAGGGCCCAGCCAACTGGATTCCGCTGGGTTCCAAACCTCGGGGCTGCAGCTGGCTTCCCCGGCGCCCCATGTGTTCCGAGTCCTGGCACGGAGGCCACCCCCTCGCCCCAGCCTCCCCCTCCCACCGCCCACACACCACTCCTCTCCAGACCACCTCCACCAGCTCGAGGCGACAGACACACCAAATCTTCCCCGAGCTTGCAGAGAGCGCAGAATCCCCGTCTGTGCACAGCCGGTGGGGGTGGGAGCTGTCCCATGGGACCGCTGCACCCTGCCTCTCTCTGGCCATCCTCCTCCTCCGGCTCCTCCCGCTGCCGGTCCTTCCAGTACAACACCTGCCTGCTCCCGACTTCCTGGCTCTGTCCAAAATTCCGAGGTGCGCGGGAAAGCCTGGGCATCAGAGACTGGATTTGAACGCTGGCTCCGCCCCTCACCAGCTGCACGATTTGGGGCAAGTGCTGGTCTTTCTTGAGTTTCAGTCCCACGTCCACAAAATGGGCAACAGTGGGCTGTTTGTCTTGAGAGCAGGACAGGGACCAGCCACGCTCTGGGGCTCCTCAGGTGCTGTAGCCCCACCCCCCATGCCCCCCACCAACTGCACGCCTGGTGGGAAGCTCCCAGCAGGCCCAGCAGGCCCTCCGGCAGGTCCTGGACACACCCTACGCTCAGCCCTGTGCCAACAGCCAGGATGACGAGAGTGGCAGACATGCCCACCTGGGGAGCTGGAGGCTGGAGGGCCCCAAGGCATAATGAAGACAGTGGGCTGGGGGCTCTGCTGCACAGAGGAAGGTGCGGGGCCCTGCGGGGCTGCAGTCTGAATGGAGCACAGAGTGTGTCCTGCGGGGGGGTGGGGGAAGGGTGGTGCCGCGAGGCCACAGGAGAACAGTGGTCCCCCAAGAGCCAGGACCACGTGTCGTCCTCCCGGTGCTCCCTGCCCCCACCTGCCTGCACCGCCCTCCTGACACAGCAGGGGCTCTAAGGAAGGTCCATAGGTCAAGTCACAGCTGCCCTAAGGCAGGCACACTGTCAGCACCAACAGCAGAGTTGACAGTGGAGGGAGTGTGGAGAGTGGAGCTCTTAGGTACAGAGGCCTGCAGGGGCTGGAGGGCACAGACACAAGTTAGAACATGAGCCCCACCTTGGGGAGGGCTCTGAAGAAGATATGGGCATCGCAAAGACAGAGATCACTTTTCTTCTCCATTCTCCCAGGGCCTTGTACCATGCCTGCTGTGGAGGACTCGCTCCTATCACCATAATCACCACCACAGCAGGATTCACCACCACCACCACTGCCACCACCACCAACACCACCATCACCACCATCATCACCACCACTACCACCAACACCACCACCATCACCATCACCACCACCATCACCACCATCATCACCATCATCATCACCACAACCACCAACACTACCACCACCACCACCATCAACACCATTACCACCACCACCATCACCATCACCACCACCACCACCATCAACACCATCACCATCACCACCATCACCACCAGCATCACCATCAGCATCAGCATCACCACCACCACCACTGCCACCACCACCACCACCACCATTACCATCACCACCACCATCACCATCAACACCATTACCATCACCATCAGCATCACCACCACCACCACTGCCACCACCATCACCACCACCACACCATCATCAGAACAAGTCACTGTGCTAAGTGCTTCCCATGCAACCCTCTGAGGCAGTACTGTCTGTATTTTACAGAAAAGGGAAACGAGGAGCAGAGAGATTCAGCAACATGCTCAAAGTCACCCACAGGCAGTCACTGCAGGGCTGGAATTAGAACCCAGTCTGCGTGGCTCCAGGGACCGCCCTCATCTGTTAAATAAACAGCAGGGGCTGCTCCTACTCAGCACAGCTTCCGAAGAAGGGGATTCTTGCTGTGAATCGGACAAGATGCTGGGCTCACTCTGGTCCTCCAGATCACTGTTTCTCTGGGCCACTCACTGGTACTGGAAGGAAAAGAGGTTCATTTGCATATAATTTGCATACAGCTGCTGAAAATGAGCCCAGATTCCCTACCACTTCAACACTGCATTGTTTCTGCCTTGAAAGGGACCTTCCCACGCACACAGCCATCCCCCAGTCACCCCGCGGTGGGGTGGTGTCCCCTCGTCACCTCTCTGGAGCGGTCGATTCCCCACTCCCAGCCCAGCCCCCACTCAGGGGTGACCTCAGCCTGAGAACCTCCTTCCTCTGGAGTAGCCAGGAGCTCCCACGGCCCTCCCAGCTGAAGCCTGCGGAGCAGGGCAGGGCGGGGGCAGGCGGGGGCAGGCGGGAGCATGGGTCCTGCAAGGCAGACGCTGAAGCGGGCCACCTGGCACGCGCGGGAGCTCTCTGTGAGCCCCGGCACCCTGGACAGCCGGCCCAGTCAGTCTGACCACCAGGCCTGGGCCAGACGCCAGGCGTTGCCTCAGGAGTCTCCTCCCCTCCTCCAGGCCACCGTCTCCCCGCGGGACCCCCGGCCCGCCCCTCCCGTCTGCCTGCCCTGTGTCCAGGCTCGGGAAGGCCAGGCAGCTCCCCTGCTGGCACGGTGCTCCGCAGCTCAGTCTGGGACCGGCAGACCAGGAGGAAGCCGTGCTAGGAGGGCCGCTCGGAAGCTCGCCCCCCAGGTGGGTGTTCAGGGGTACTGTGGGCGGGGCCTGGGCTCTCTGCGGACCCGCCCAGGAGAGGGGCCCGTCTGATCAGCGGCCAGGTGATGTGAGGTGCGGCCAGGCGCCCCTCCCGCGGAGGGGTGGGCAGCTCAGGGGCTGGAGGCCTGCCCCGTGCCCGGCTCCCTCACCGGCCTCCCACAGACCAGCGGCCTCCCGGAGAAGCCCTTCTGCCCACCTGATGCCCCATCTAGGAAGCGGACCCCTCCCACCTTCATGCTCCGGACACTGCCTGGATGGCAAGCAAGGAGAACACATGCCTGCGCACAGGCACATACGACACACGTGTGCACATACGTAAACTTCGTGCACAGCACTGCAACACACCTGAGCACGTGCGTGCACACACACATCACGTACACACACATGCAGGTGCACACGTGCATGCACATGCGCACACACATGCACCGCCCCCCACCCAGGGCCTGCCCATGCCTGTGTCCCCCGCATGCTGTGAGCGGTGGTGGCTGAGTGTCCCTGAGTCTAGGGCAAGTCTTCACCATCTGGCCTCACAGGTCTCATCTGTGCAGGGGGTGAGACTCTTCTCACCTCAGGGGCTCAGAGGCCCCCCTCGGGGGGCAGGCACTTCGAGCTTTAAGATTGCCCCTCAGAGCCAGTCCCCGCCTCCTTTGGAGGCCTTTCCGCATCCATCTGGGCCGTGTTGATTTATCCTCTGTCCTCCTCTGGCCCACGGGGCTGGCATTTCTTTAGCCATCTCTCTGGCGGTTTCTCCTGGGCCTCAAGGACACCCCTGACCCTTGTCTCCAGAACAGGAATGTGTGCCAGGCTAGACCCCCGCACCCACAGGGAGCGCCATTCGTGTGCTCAGCACAGCAGGAAGAACACGGGACGGCCCTGCACTCACTCCCAGGGGCAGGCCCATCTCCCCTGAGCAGAGACTTCTTCGCCGATCCAGAAAGGGTGAGAGGGTCTCTGCTGGGAGGGGCTTTCCTGCCCAGCCTTGCTGCGAGTGGTCCGCAGGCTGTAGTCACTCACCCTGGGCCCAGGGCAGCCGGAGCACAGCCCCAGGACCCGTGCCACCTCCCTCCTGCCTCCGGGCTCCGCAGGCCCCACCAGGTCCGGTCCCCAGGCCGGCCAGACAGCAGGCAGGTCGGCCCACGTCCGCCGCTTAGAGGAGTGGGGACACCCGCAGAGTCACACTGAAGCTGGGCCAAGGCAGCGCCCACCTGACCTGAAGCTGCTGCGAGTCGCCAAGGACACTGGGGCAGGTGGAGCACAGAGCGGGGTGCAGGGCCCCCCAGTCCCTCTGCCCTATGCCCGTGACCTCTGCCCGTCTACCCAGGCATGGTGAGTCCAGTCACCAGCAGATTGACTTAAATCTTCGCCTGGGGTTACTTTTCCGCGGGCGATCACTCAGAGCAGGGCTGTGGAGCGCACAGAGCCGCGGTGGGCGGGAAGGGGCACGGCTTGGGGCCCAGCCCGAGGCCCGGGTGCACACGGGGTCCCCCTCCCCGCCCCTCGCGGCCCCACCAGCTGTCCCTCCCGGCGCCTGGAACCCAATTCACATTTACATTTCCCAGCAGATGGTGGGGAGAATTTATAACAATCTGATCACGAAAATAAGATTCTCCGGTGTTCTCTGCACCCAGGGACTCAGGCCTCGGCAAATCCAATTGCTGCTTATTTACCCTGCTCGGCTCCAAGTTAAAAGGCAGCCTCCCCTCCCCCACAGGCTGCCCAGCGTGGCCCTCAGCCTGGCCAGGGCAGCAGGTCCCAGGCCCAAAACAGCCTGGATAAGGCCTCTCGGGCTCTCAGATTACAACATCCTGTCACTGGGAACAGGATGAAGGGCTCTGGCCAGAGAGTCCCTCCCCATCCTCCCTGGAGGCTTGGGGCCTGGGCCAGGCCACCAGTTGGGCTCTTCGCGAGTCCTGCCCTTGGCTGGACTTGGATTAGCTCAGAAGCCCAAGCTCCGCAAGGCACCATCTGACCCCGGGCCTGGCCCACTGGAGACCTTCCTTCTTTCTGCACCTCCTAATCTCCCCTGCCCAGGGAACCATGCCCCGGCCCTGCCTTCCGGGTGCCTCTGCATAGGTACGGGCGGTGCGCGGAACATGCAGTGCGTTGACAGAGCACGGACTGCACGCTGAGCACTGTCGCGGGGGCCGGGTGCAGCCAGAGCCCTGCCTTGTGGAGGTCACCTGCCCAGGAAGACAAGGACTTACAGGGGGTGTTGGCACGTGTGGGGATGGGAGGGTGAGAGGCAGCAGGGGAAGCCTCTGATAAGCACATGTCTGAGTAAAGACCTACACTGGGGAGCAGTTAGGATGTGGAAAGGATGCAGGAAGAAAGGAGGCCAACCTTGTCCCTGGCACCCACGGGGCGTTCACTGCTCTTCTCTGCTGCTGCTGCCGGAGGACAGTTGCACAGCTCCCCACGAAGGGCCTCAGGGTGGGCGTTCAAAGTTCAGCATCATCCCTCATCCTCGTCCTTGAGGCAGCTCCGTGGAGGGTGGGGGCATTACTTCCCCCAAAGCCGGTGGTTTGTCCAGGCTTCCTGCTAAACTACCAGCTCCAAAAGGCAGGCCACGGGACTCAGCACGGTCCGCTTGTGTTGTGATAGGATGACCAGGTCTGTGTCCATGAGACAGACAGGCCCACGATGATCCTTTCCCGTACGTATGTCACCTTTGATTTGACCTCGAGTTATGTATTTAGGAATTTCCCCTTTTTCCGTTCTCCGGGGAGGTTTGTACAAGACTGGATCTCTGCCCTGAAAGTTGGGTAGAACGTACGTAAAAGACCAATCGGGCTTAGTGTTTCCATGGGAGAAAGTCTTTCCGACGCATTCTGTTTCTTTAATGGCTACAGAACCACTGATCTATTTATTCTTGAGTCAATGTTGGCAAATTGTACTTTTCTAGGAATCTGTCCATTTTTTCCCTAAGTTTCCAAATTTGTTGGCATAAGACCATTCATAGAATTCTCTTATTACTTTGGAATTTCTGCTCTTTCAGTGCTGGATCAATCTTACTAGTGGTTTGTCTATTTTCACCATCCTTCCAAAGAACCAGCTCTTGGCTTCTGCAGACCCTATTATAACTTAATAAATTCTGCTTAGTCTCTATAATCTTCTTCCTTCTAATTTCTCAGGGTTCATTCTGTAGTCCTTTTACTCTTATTTAATGTCTTTTTAATATCTTAATTCATTAATTTTCAGCCTTCCTTCTTTTGTTGTGTAAGTATTTAAGGCTATTAATTTCCTTTGAAGTACCCCACAGATTTTGATATGTAATATTTTCATCATTATTCAATTATGTCTTTTTTACATATCTATTAATGATTTCTTCATCGACCTCCCAGTTAGTTAGGACTGTTTTAAATATTTCCCAACATACAAGGAACTTTTTATTTTTGTGCATTTTCCTAATTGCATTTTCTAATAATTGCAGTGTTTTACCCATTACTGATTCTTTGAAGTTTGTTGACACTTGCTCTATGACCTAAGTCATGGTCAAAATCTGTAGCCGTCCCAGGCGTCCTGGAGAAGACCGTTATCTGCTGTTTGAGGGTCCAGTAAGTCAAGTGCTGATTATTACTGAAACCTGCACTATCTTCACTAATTCCTAGTCTCTGTGACCATGTTGACAACTTCTACTCTCCTGATGGAGTCCCTTTGCAGGTGGAAAGTTCTGGCTTTATTTATCTATTTAGAGCTCTTTTATTAGGTGTATAGAAATGTAAGATTCTTTATCTTCCTGAGGAGATGAACCGATCATGCAGTAATTTGTGCTATCCTGTTTATTTACTTATATGATTAATTCTGATAGTATCCATGTACATATTTGTCTTCACGTCCATTTTGTCCAAGCTGACCTTACCACTCACACCCTCCCTGACTCTGACCGGTGTGTTTTTCTTTACAGTTTCATTCTCACCTTCTGGTCCTTATGTTTTACTGGATCACTTGTAAATGGCAAAGAGATATTTTTTCCCTACAATCTGATGATCCTTGACATTTAATAGGCTCTTCTAATCTGTCCACATTTGTTTACTGGACAAGATTTCAAAAGCTTGCCTCAGGTTTTCTATTTGTCCAATTTCTTTTTCTTCTGTATTATTTTAGTTGCTCTTTTTTTTCCCCCCTTTTTTATTCAGTAGACTTTTGTCTGCTTACTTGCATTCTTACTCCTTTCTTCCTGGTGTGGAAGTTATAGACTCCTACAATACTCTTCCAGAGGTTACTGCTGCCTTCAATTTTATTGTATTTTCCACTGGTGTCTTGTGTGTGTAGGTCTGTGAGACGCTATCACACATGAAGATCCTTGTACCGCTGTGGTGACCGGATACAGAGCTGCTCCAATACCTCGGGGGCCCTCGTGCTGTCCTAGAGTTGCACCCACCCAGCCCACCTCCCGGCCCCGTTTCTATCTCCACAATCTCGTCCCTTAGAGGATGTCAGACCCACGGAATCACCCAGCATGGGCTCTACGAGACAGGCTCCTCCACTCAGCAAAATGCCCTCAGAACCCTCCACCTTTTCATCCATCTTTATTGCTGAGTAGTATTTCTTGGCGTGGACGCACCACAGTTTAACCATTTACCCACAGAAGGCATCTGGGTTATTTCCTACTTGGGGCTGTTACAGATAAAGATGCTGTGAATATCTGTGTACAGGTTTTTGTGTAAACATGACTTTTTATTTCTCTAGGATAAATGCACAGGAGTGCAATTGTTGGGAAGTATGGTAAATGAATGTTTAACTTTTTAAGAAACTACCACAGTGTTTTCCAGAGTAGCTGTATCATTTTGCATTCCTGCCAGCAGTGTATGAATGGTCCACTTTCTCTGTATCATTGTATCTCTTATTTTAGCCATTCTACCAGGCGTGCGGTGGTATCTCATTATGATTTTAATTTGCATTTCTCTAATGGCTAGTGATGTTGAACATCTTTTCAGATGCTTATTTTCTATCCATATATCTTCTTTGGTGAAGGGTCTGCTCAAATCTTTTGCCCATTTCCTAATTCATTTTTTCTTATTGTTGGATTTAGAGAGCTCTTTATATATTCAGGATACAAGCCCTCTGTCAGCTATGTGATCTACAAACATTATCTCCCCGTAAGTAGTTTGTCTTTTTATCCTAACAGGGTCGTTTGAAGAGTGTAAGTCTTTAATTTCAATGAAGGAATCCTTGAGTTTTTACCACGTATAGTTAACAGACACCAAAATTAATATTTAGTTTCTCTGAAAATGGGCTCAGACTAATTTAATCACTATCATCGTCCCATTGTTGTTCTGTCCTTTCTAAAAACTTAACTGCACAAATAAGACATTACAGTCAAAAGTCACTGTTTAATATGAAATGATGTTATTATCTCACACAGTCCTTTGTTGGATCTGCCCCACATTTACCAGCTCCTTGGTTCACTTTCCTTGTCACAGACCTTCCTTCGAGGATTACTCTCCATCCTCGAGTCCATCCTTCAGAAGCTCCTTTGGTGAAAGTCTGTTGGCAGTAAACCCTCAAGTTTTCACTTGTCTTTGCTCTCCAGAGATGGTTTTGCGGGCGGCGCGATTCCAGGCTGACAGTCCCTTCTCTCGGCCTTGGTGGGTATCACTCCACCGTCCCCAGCCTCCACGGCTGCTGCTGTGACTGAGCTGGGAGCGGGGCTGTCATTCCGCCCCTCCTCCCGAGCCTCCTTCCCGCTCGGGGGCCGCGGTTTCTGGGAGGCGTGGGGCTGCCAGGTGTCAGGTGCCTCCTGTGTCTGCGGGATGGTGGGCGGTCGGGTGGGGCCTCCTCACGCACTGCCTTTCCTCATTCAATTCTCTTCTCCCGGGACCCCGCCCAGACCTGTGCTGAATTGCTGGTATACCCTCCGCACCCCTTCACCCGTCACCCTTTCCGCTTCCTTAGCTCTCCCTGGCACACTGTCACTTCCCCAGCTAAGCCTCCCAGGTTGCTCCTCTCACGTCATCCGGGACCAAATGTGTTGCCCGGTCCCCCGCCGACTTCTTTGTTCTAAAAGTCATCACTGACCTTTTCCAGACTCATTGGGTCACTTTTGATCATCTCTTATTATTACTCATCTTTGTGATTTCATCTTCTTTTTAAAATATTTCTTAGACACTATCTTATGTTAGGCATCTGATTAATTCCTTGGGGGTCTGCACGAGTCGGCAGTGGCTGCCCTAACAAGTAACACAGACTCGGTGGTTCAAACAACAGAAATGCACCCCGTCCCCGTCCTGGAGGCCGAAAGTCAGATGCCACGGCGTGCGCAGGACTTCTCCTCCTGAGGCCTCCCTCCCTGGCATTTGGACAGCCCTCCCCTCCCGTGTCCTCACGCGGCCATCCCTCTGTGCGCATCTGTGTCCTGATCTCTTCTTATAAGGACATGAGTCACGTTGAATCTGAGGTCACCCCAGAGACCTCACCTTACCTCAATCACCTCTGAAGGCCCCAACTCCAAACACAGTCACCTGCTCAGGTCCTGGGGTGAGGACTTCAACATCTGAACTTTAGGGGGACATAATTTAGCCTGTATCGGGCCTAAAGCCGTGGTCTTGTTAGTTATTTCTGCAGCCGCTGGCCCTCCCTCCTCCTCTGCACCCCGTGGCTGCCCACGGCAGACTCAGTGACCGCTGCCTGTGGGCTCACGTGGCTCTTCTTCTTCTGAGGGTCCCCCAAGGCCTACGGCACTCTCCCCGAAAGGACCGTCTGCCAGGATCTCAGCTGCCTCCCGTCCAGCGCTTTTGACTGCGGTGGCGAGGGGCTGACGGTGAGGGGACAAGCCTGGTTATTTTGCTTCCCCCTGCAAGCCAGCAAAGCGTTTACAGTCATGGTTTCTTCCACGTGAAGCTGTCTCCTAGCAGGGGAGCCGCATGGGCTGCCTAACCCGCAGTGTACCAAGAGGGATCTGCCCAACTCCCTCCTTGCCTGCGGCTCCCCCGGGCCGGGGACCTGGCCTTGCTCACTTGGGGTCACATGGACGGGCTCATGCACTTGGTAAAGCAGCGCGACGAACGGACAGGGCATGAACTGGGAATCCTGAAACCGGGCTCCCAACGGCCCCCAGCTCTCTCCATGACCCCAGCCATCACCCCTGCGCCCCCAAGGCCACCCGGCCTCAGATTTGCCATGGTGACCTGGGGTCTCTTCAGGCTCTGATGAAAGCTGTCCCGGCCACCCTCCAGCCTGTCTCTCTGGAACACAGAGGCCTTGCAATCAACCAGAGCAAGCCACAGAAACATGGCCTGCCGTGGTGCCTGACGCCTTCTAGACGCCCCGAGTCAGGACCCTTCGGTCTTCACACCTCCGGGCTGTTCTGTGCACAGGACGCTGCTGCCCCTCCCCCTCTCCTTAAACGCCCCCGGGCACCTGTCACCCAGCCTCCACGGGGTCTCCTCCTCTCCCTGCCGCCCTGTCCCCGGGCTCCCACACGGGCTCCTCAGAGCCCCGGCCTGTGGGCCCCGCCCTCCTCAGGCACACGGCCCCCGACCCTGGGTTGCCACAGCCCCCCTGGCCCCCGGGCCCCGCACAGGACAGCAACGCCGTCCGCCCTCCCCGCCCTCCCGGTGGCCCTCCTCTCCCGCATGTCCCTGTCCGGGCCCGCCATCTGCCTGGTCGCCCGGCCCAGAGTCTGGGCAGAAAGCACACGAGGTGCTGGAAGCCCCCCGGAGGGATCAGATGTCTCCCCGCCGCCTCACCTCACACGCGCCTCCCTCAACGCTCTGCTTCTGACCAGCTCCCGTCTAAACCAAGACCCAGCCTCCTTCTTAACGGACCTTCAGGCCACTCCCACGCCAGATCCTCGGCTCCCCTTCCCGCATGAACACCCCGCCCTCGAGGCCAGGCAGGGCCCCTGTCCCCCTGCCTGCCACCCAGGCTCCCTCGTGCACCCCCAGACCGATGGCCCGACAGGCAGGCACGCCATCCCCGTCATGCCCTGCCTGGCCCTCAGCGGGCAAAGAGCATACCGGGCCTGTGGAGGCGGCCAGACCTCTGCTCAGCCTGGGCTGCTGTGTCCTCAGCACTCAGTGCAGGGCCCAGAGCAGGTGTCCAGTAGGGGTTACGGAACTGGAAAGAGTCAGAGTTCAGCGCGGGACCAGGGTCAGTCAGGGCTCAGCGTAGGACCAGGATCAGGGCTCAGCGTGGGACCAGGGTCAGGGCTCAGCGTGGGACCAGGGTCAGGGCTCAGCGTGGGACCAGGGTCAGGGCTCAGCGTGGGACCAGGGTCAGGGCTCAGCGTGGGACCAGGGTCAGGGCTCCGCGTGGGACCAGGGTCAGGGCTCCGCGTGGGACCCGGGTCAGGGCTCAGCGTGGGACCCGGGTCAGGGCTCCCCGTGGGACCCGGGTCAGGGCTCAGCGTGTGACCAGGATCAGGGCTCAGCGTGGGACCAGGGTCAGGGCTCAGCGTGTGACCAGGGTCAGGGCTCCGCGTGGGACCAGGGTCAGGGCTCAGCATGGGACCAGGGTCAGGGCTCTGCGTGGGACCCGGGTCAGGGCTCAGCGTGGGACCCGGGTCAGGGCTCCGCGTGGGACCCGGGTCAGGGCTAGGTTGGGATCTGAGTAGGTGCTGACCAGGGTTAGCGGGTAACCTGGGAGAGCAGTGGTCACTGCCTAGAGAGGTGTGTGTCCACTGCAGTGGGCATCTTAATGGACAAGCAGGGTCCGTGCCTTTCACCTGGAATGAAGCTCTAGGAAGACGCCAGACATGGCACTGAAATGCACTCTGGCTTTGTAGGGCTGAAGGAAAGGCCGCCATGGAGAACACACGGTGTCCTCCGGACCGCAGGGGAAGAGGAGGCTGGAAGGGCGCTGGCCACACTGCAGAGGGCTGGATGGGCAGCTAAGGAGTTCGGGCTTTCTTTTGTGGACAAGAGTTGCCGACATGCTGCCGGCTCCACGGTAAACAGCGAAACCAGGAAAAGTCCCTCCCACTGTGTTTGTTCCACCCTGGTCTCTGCGCCCCTCAGTGCCAGGCTGCCTGGGAGCCCCGGGACCAGCACGCTGTCCAGTTCATGCCAGGACCTCAGCCTCTCGCTTCCGGAAAAGGCTTTCATCACGAGTCTGGAGAAGGAGGCAGAGGGGAAGCTGGAGGTGGCACAGCTCCAGGGCCACGAGGACCCCAACAGCCACCCGAACTGTGTGCTGAGGCCCGTGTGCCCTGCCTGGCGGGGCCGGGAGCTGGGGCCAGCCCCGAGGGACCCCACAGGGCCAGGAGTCACAGGTGAGGCGGATCTGACACCCGGGGGGATCAGGGCTGCCTGCCAGGCAAGGGCAGAGGCAGAGTGCACGCGCAGACAGACGGGCTCCATCTCATTTCCTCTCAGCGTCACCCTCGTTATCATCACTGGCTTTTTTTGTTGTTATTTTATGCTTATATAAGAAAAATATTTTTCTAAGAAAAGTCGACAGGTATAAAATGGCATCCCACCCCATCCAGTACCAACGAACATATGTGCACATACATATATATACCCCACACCACAGACATAAAATTGAGAGAAATAACCGCAGGCCCACGGGGCGTGGTTCCCTCGGGGCAGCATCAAGAGGATGCAGGGTCCCAGCCCCCCTCAGTCGGTACGCCCACGGAGCAAGGGGGCTTCCGGGAGTCACTCCAGGGCACACGCCGGGGGTTTCCTGGGTGCCCAGCCGAGCCACACTCCAGGGCCCACACCTGAGGCAGTGGTTTGGGGGCGCCGCGCCCCGCGTGCTTCTTCCCGCAGCTCCACTCACCCACTGCCCGCCGAGAGGCGCCCCGTTCTGCACTCCACAGTACTCGCCCCGATGGTCGGAGCGCGGGATGGGAGCGGAGGGGGCTCGGTCCGCCCACCGGCGTCATCCCTGAGTAGACCTCAGCCGGCCCTCCTTTCGCGTCACTGAGGCCCATGGACAATGGCAGGACGGAAGGGGCAACCACAGGCGGAAGTCCTGCGTCCTCTCTGGCTCCATCGAGGCCCCGCCTCTGCCCCTCAGAGGGGCAGGACCGGAGTCCCTGCTCTGCACGCGGCCCACGGGGTCCAGACCCTAGATCTCCTCCTCCACCTTCAGGATCATCCCTGAGAAGACCTCCTGGCCTGTGTGCCTGCCCTGGGGGCTGCCCTGGGAGCCTCCAGCTGGCCTGCAGGCTGTTCCGCCCCCAGGGGAGCCACCCGGGACTGCGGGCGAGGCGCCCCAGGTCGGGAGGGCCTCCACCAGCCTCTCCAGGGTCCGGCTGAGGGCCTCGACGCCGTCGGCCAGCCGTTGGCTCTGCTCGGCCAGCCGCTGCAGCAGCAGGTTCTGCTGGGCCATCAGCGCACTCTGCTGCTGGGACCAGGCACCGAGCAGGGCGCCCTGCTGCCGCTCTGAATCAAGCAGCCGCCGTTCCAGGTCCGAGGCCTCAGCCCCTGTGGGCTTCCCGGAGGGCTGGGGTGCCGCCGAGGAGGGCGGCGAGGGCCGGGAGGCCCCGGGGAATGTGGCCGCGGGGGGTGCCGAGGCCGGGGAGGCGGGCGGGGAGGGTGAGGAGGTGGACGCAGGGAAGGCTCCTCGGGGGTCCAGGGGGTCGGCTTCAGGCAGGCTCGGCCCATCCAGCGTCCGCAGGGGTAGCCACAGGCAGCCGGGGGCCTCGTCCTCGTCGGCTGGCAGAGGGAGACAGGAAACGTGAGCCTTCGCCGGCCAGGACCGGGGCGATGCCGGGGAGCGCCGCCTGCATGAGGCCCGCTGCCCACGCAGCTACTTCAGTCTCGCGGGGCCCCTCTGCAGCGGGCAGCAGCGCCCTCACTATC